>NC_141160.1:10570000-11820000 GCF_053477565.2 Lygodium microphyllum
CCTCTTATGACCGTCGGATTTTTAGTTATTAATTTTTCCGAGCGTTTTTAATGCATTTTCGTATTTTTTCCACGTGAACCCATCCTAATTTTCCCCAAACTGAGTTTTGATGCACCAACCCTGTGAATCCCTATTTTTTCTTTTTACTGTCCTCTATTCCGATGCACGATTCTTCCCGTATTAATTTCCTAGTCCATTTTCGGGCCCATTTTTGGGGTTTTTCCCATGTGAATGCATCCTATGTCGATAGGAACTGTGTTTTCTCATAATAGGCTTGTCGGACACATTGTTATGCCCACTTTTCCTTCTTTTTGCACTTCGTTCCGATGCGCGGATTTTTCGATATTAATGCCCGTATGTGTTTTCGAGTTTTTTTTGCGTTTTTTCCATGTGAACACCCCGATTTTGTCCCGGAACCCGTGTTGCATGTTTCCAATATTTTCCTCTCATCTCTCGGCCCATTTTTCCTTTTTACGGATTTTTGATCCGACACACGGTTTGGATTTTATTAATTTTTCTTCATTTTTCCTATTAACCACGTTTCCCGCCTCGTGCGTGAACGCACTTGTTTTTTGTTTTACGCGCCTCGGGACGCCCCCGTGGCATCCGCGGCTAGTGTGTTCCCGTCCCTGCCCGTTTGACCCCGTCACTACAAATTTTTTTTACCCCTACGCGCGCATGTGCACGGGCCGGGATGTGTTCTTCTATTTTATTATTTCTTTTATTTTTCTTTTTTTTCATTATTAAAAAAAATACACACACAATTTTTTTAAAAAAATAAACCAAACGAACTAAAAGAAAACCTAGCATAAATTTTGTTTTAAAAAACTAAGAAAAAAAAAGAAAAAGAAACAACACGAAAGAAAAACAAAAATGCAAAAACAAAATAAAAAGAAGAAAAGAAAATGCATTATTTTTATTTTTATTTTTTATTTTTTTAAACAAGAGAAAAAAGAAAAAAAATTCCTTACATGTCCGTTGCACGCGTCTCCTCCCTACTCCTTCCCCTTCCTCTTCTTTCCTCCCTCCTTCTTCCTCCCCTTCCTCTCCTGCTCCTCCTCCTCCCTTTCTCCTTCTCCTTCCCCTTCTCTTCTCCTTCTCCCCCTTTCTTCCTGTCTCCTCCTCCTCCTCTCTCTCCCTCGCCGCCACTGGACTCCCTTGCTCCGACCGCCTGCGCCCTCCTCGGCCGCCACCACCGACGCCATCGCCTGCTGCTCCTTCGACCGCCTGCGCCCTCCTCGGCCACCACCACCGACTCCACCTCCTCTCCCTCCTCGGCCGCCACCACCGACTCCACCACCTCCTCCTCCTTCTCCCTCCTCCCCCTCCTCCTCCTCCTCCCCCCACCACCTCCACCTCTTCCCCCTCCTCCTCCTCCTCCCCCTCCTCCTTCTCCCTCCTCCCCCTCCTCCTCGTCCTCCCCCCACCACCTCCACCTCCACCTCTTCCCCCTCCTCCTCCTCCTCCCCCTCCTCCTCCACCTCCACCTCCACCTCCACCCCCTCCTCTTCCTCCCTCTCCTCCTCCCCCACCACCTAACTGCCAGGTTGGCACCTAACCTAATTTTGGTTAAACTAACCTAATTTTAGTTACACTAACCTAACTTTAGTTAAAGTAACCTAACTTTAGTTAATTAACCCCACTAAAGTTAACCTAACCTCACTAGAGTTAACTTAACCTAACTAGAGTTAGGTCCTAACTAACCTAACTAGAGTTAGTTCCCAACTAACCTAACTAGGGTTAGTCCTTACTAACCTAACTAGGGTTAGTCCTAACTCAGACTAACCTGACTATGGTTAGTTATCAACCCCACTGCCTCACCCTAGGCTAGTTAGTCTCACCCTGGTTAGTTAGGACTTGACTAACTACCTTAACTTGACTAACCAACCTAGACTAACTTAATTGACCTACCTAGCCTAGACTAACCTAATCACCCCTGACTGACCTAACCAGACCAAACTTGCCTTACCTTGACTTAACTGACTTACTTAGACTAACCTGCTTTAGTTGACCTAACTTGACCTCACTTAACCAACTAACCTGATTTACATCATTTAATTGATTTAGTTAATTTCACAATTCATTTCCACTCAAAAAAATTACAAGAAAATTTCTAAAAATTTTCCCCTATTTTTACAATTATTTGACATATTTTTTAGGTGGAAATTTAAACAAAAATTATAGAAAATTAAAAATTTGAACTTTCATTCAAAATTACCTAAAAATGGATAAAATTCATTTAAAATTAGTAAAAATACAGAAATACATTCAGAAAAATCTCAAATAATTCCACACACCCCTCTCTCCTTTTTCTACTAATTTTTCACTTTAAAAAATATATTTTCATAAAATGAAAAAAAATTGAAGCACCAAAATCATCATAAAAATTCATTTTAAATCCTACAAACCATCTGAAAATCTTGGTTGAATTAACATAAATTGTGGACATTTTCTATATGGCTGAAATTTTATTTTTTTCCCCCTTCATCACATATCCATGTGCTAAATATCTTGATTTAATTATTATTATGGTTAGTCCTAACTGTACTATGGTTAGTTATTAACCCCACTACCTCACCCTAGGCTAGTTAATCTCACCCTAGTTAGTTAGGACTTGACTAACTACCTTAACTTGACTAACCAACCTAGACTAACTTAATTGACCTACCTAGCCTAGACTAACTCAGACTAACCTAATCACCCTTGACTAACCTAACCAGACCAAACTTGCCCTACCTTGACTTAACTGACTTACTTAGACTAACGTGCCTTAGTTGACCTAACTTGACCTCACTTAACCAACTAACCTGATTTTCATAATTTAATTGATTTAGTTAATTTCACAATTCATTTCCACTCAAAAAAAGTACAAGAAAAATTCTAATTTTTTTTCCTATTTTTGCAATTATTTGACATATTTTTTAGGTGGAAATTTAAACAAAAAATTTTATAGAAAATTTAAAATTTAAAATTTCATTCAAAATTACCTAAAAATTGATAAAATTCATTTAAAATTAGTAAAAATACAGAAATACATTCAAAAAAATCTCAAAAAATTCCACACACCCCTCTCTCCTTTTTCTACTATTTTTTTACTTTTAAAAAATATATTTTCATAAAAGGAAAAAAAATTGAAGCACCAAAATCATCATAAAAATTCATTTTAAATCCTACAAACCATCTAAAAATCCTGGTTGAATGAACATAAATTGTGGACATTTTCTATATGGCTAATTTTTATTTTTATTTCCCTTCATCACATATCCATGTGCTAAATATCTTGATTTAATTATTATTATGGTTAGTCCTAACTGTACTATGGTTAGTTATCAACCCCACTACCTCACCCTAGGCTAGTTAGTCTCACCCTGGTTAGTTAGGACTTGACTAACTACCTTAACTTGACTAACCAACCTAGACTAACTTAATTGACCTACCTAGCCTAGACTAACTCAGACTAACCTAATCACCCCTGACTAACCCAACCAGACCAAACTTGCCTTACCTTGACTTGACTGACTTACTTAGACTAACCTACCTTAGTTGACCTAACTTGACCTCACTTAACCAACTAACTTGATTTACATCATTTAATTGATTTAGTTAATTTCACAATTCATTTCCACTCGAAAAAATTACAAAAAAATTAACCAATTAACCTGATTTACATCATTTAATTGATTTAGTTAATTTCACAATTCATTTCCACTCAAAGAAAGTACAAATTTTTTTCTAAAAATTCTCCCCTATTTTTACAATTATTTGACACATTTGTCAGGTGGAAATTCAAACAATTTTTTTATAGAAAATTAAAAATTTGAAAATTCATTCAAAATTACCTGAAAAATGGGTAAATTTTATTTAAAATTAGTAAAAATATAAAAATACATTCAAAAAAATCTCAAAAAATTCCACACACCCCTCTGTCGTTTTTCTACTAATTTTTACTTTTTTAAAAAATATTTTCATAAAAGAAAAAATTTGAAGCACCAAAACCATCATAAAAATTCATTTTAAATCTTACAAACCATCTGAAAATCTTGGTTGAATTAACATAAATTGTGGACATTTTCTACAGGGCTGAAATTTTATTTTTTTCCTCTTCATCACATATCCATGTGCTAAATATCTTGATTTAATTATTATTATTTAAAACACCACACAAATACTTTTTTTTAAAAAAAACAAACACACACACAAAGAAAAACACATAATAAACCAAATTAATCTCACTCCACTATAAAAACAAAACAAACACACCTAAATATACAACAAACACTATACAAAATAAAAAATTAAAAATACATTAAAATTCAACAAACACTAAGGTGTTTTCTTTTTTGTTCGGTTAGTGGTCTTTGATTTTGTTTGACTGGATTCATTGCTTTGGGGAGACTCCTCCGTGCGCCTTCAGGCCATTGCATACACACCCCTACCAGGTATTTATTTTGTGAGATTTATTTATTTTCATTACCCCCTTAATCACAATTAATTGCTAAAATGAACTATTTATTCACCCATCTTTTCTACGCACATTCGCACTAAACACACAATTTCATAATTTTAAAATCAACCAGCCGTTTACTTTGCACGTGCTACGTACGCTTAAGAGGCACCTTAATTTATAATAAAAATGAACCAGTCGTCATGAAGTACGCGCTTGCAAAAAAACGCTCCACATCACTGTTAATTTTTAATTAAGGAATTTGCATTTAGAGACTTTGTCTGGGAATCGTAGTCCGGGTTGTGATAAAGCAACGTTTCAACTTAATAAATTGTAATTAAAATTTTAAGAAGGAACTGTCATTTTCTTATTAAGGTTTATAACCTAATAAAATGTCACCCATTGTTAATAATTTCTTAAAATGAACCCTTCATTAAAATAATTCCCCCTCACTGTACTTTTTCCCCCCCCCTTTTTAATAAACACGCTTCGTGGGAGATGGGCGCATAAAAGTCTTTTAGTTGACAGTGATGGTTAAGATTATGGTCAAGTCTTGATGTACATTTTTCAGGTAGTGTGATTTGTCTGTGTGTTACGATTGCATGTGCGATGTGTAGTTTTTTCTTTCTTACCTGATACGGGGATTTGGGAGATTGTTTATTGTATCGCATGAAGTTTTCGATCGCATATGTGTAGAGGTCATGCCGAATTTTTTCTAGGATGTGTATTGTCTGGGGTGGTCAATGGGTTAGTTACGTCTATGTATGTGTGTCCTTCTTTTTGGATTGATTTCTTTTTTATAGCCCTTTGGTTATTTTGCAAGCATTCTTTGTGATTGTCAGTGTTGTGGTGTGTGTGTTTTCCATCTGAATGGCGCCTCACGCTCCTCCCCCTCTACAAGGAAGCCCATTTGATCAATTTGTAGAAGTGAGGTTTCTTCTTGCACCCCTGGAGCATATCAATTGGATGTGCTTCCTTCCCCTTGATTCCAGAAGATCCATCCATGTGTGATGAGTTCCTTGCCTCATACAGTAAGAAGTCAGGGCTGATTCATGGTGCTTCCATGACATTGACACCCCGAGGATTAGGGAAGGCTTTGTCTCTTCCCTACAAAGGAGAGCCCTTTGTTACAGCTCGCCAACTATTCTCTAACGATGAGATTTTGACGCTGTTATAGAAACAGACCAAGAAAATTCTGGATGTCAAGAAAGTGATCAACACTTTAGGAGTCTCCTTTTCCATGATCACTGATCCTGTGTGGAAGTTGGTCTGCCAATTTCTCCAAGACAGGTTTATGCCTGCCAAAACACCATCCCATTACTTGTCCAAAGAGCTCTTTACAGCTTCCAGGATGGTGTTAAAAGGAGTAGCTATTGATTGGAGCACTTACCTACTCACAAAGATGGATCAACATTTCATCAAAGTAACTAGGGAAAATGTCACAAATGTTACTTATGGATCCTACCTGTATGCTTTCTTGACATACTCAGGTTTAAAGAAGGATGTGCCTCCACCTCCTCCATCTGATCCAGTACCTCCCCCTCCACCTTCAGAAGAGTTAGAACCTATTGATATAGAGGATCTGGATTCTCCTCCTCCCCTGGTCATTCAGCGAAAACGCTTGAAGCGGGTGGCAGATAAAGCTCCTTCAGTTCTTCCTTCAGTTACAATTCCTGCTACATCTGGCAGTGACCTTCCTGCTTATCTCACATGTAACAACCTGTTCAGAGCACATAGAGAGGGTTCCTTGGACATATCAGTCCCTTCACTGAACAACTTAGTGTCGGGAGATGCTATTCCATTCCTCTGTAAAGACATTTAGAGCTCAATTGAACTTTCAGTGAACAGCCTATGTTCAACAGTTGTATGCTTCCTTTTATGAAGAACTGATGCAGTCCAAAGACCAGTTGCATAAGGCAACATCAGAATTAGCCTCTGCCAAAGACACACTGGCAGATTTGTTTAAGCAGATGGAGCAACAAACCCAAATGATTGAGACCCAAAGAGAAGAGATATCTTCTTTGAAGATTCAGTTAACAGAAGCTCAATCAAACGTCACTAGAATCTCAGAGGAGAAAGAGAGGATGTCTAAAGAAGCTCAAGAGTTTCAAACTCTTTTAGATGCAAAACTCTCAGCCTTACAAACTGCTACTGACACAGTGGAATCACAAGCTTCCCAAATCAAGCAGTTGCAAGACCAATTGACACAGTCACGGTCTGCTCCTCCAAGCCCTAATGTTCCTCTGATCCCTTCTCTCTCAAAGCAGGACTTGGCACTTCTCCAGAGACAGGCTACCTTGTGTCCTTTATTCCAAGATAAAGTGGAAAGATTGCAATCCAGGATGGATCTATTATGGTCAACATTTGAGCATTTCCAGGAATATGTTCCTCCGGACCATTCTTTCTTTGTCCACTATCAATTGCAGAAGTTGGCCTTTTACATGAAGCTTTCAACGATGGATCTTCCTCTTCCAGAGGATGGTTGGAGTGGGGCTTGGTCTCCTGAGTTACTGATAGAAGTGGTCCGTATGGTGTTTGAAGATTCTGTGACAACGGATACCATGTTGCTGTCATATATGTATCTACGGGGAGATCTGTTGATTACAGATGAAGTAGATATAGCGTGGTATGTGGGAGACGTGGTTTTACAAGCTATTTTGTATATAAACTATTTGGAGTTACGAATAGATGACATGTTCCAGAGTTACTTCTCAAAAGTCGCTACTTGCCTTGATAATTCCTGGCACTCAATGATTGATTCTGTGGTCCTGAATCAACATCAAAACACAACTTCTACATATGTATAGAGTACTAACCAACTGAGGGTGGATCTCTTAGCTCACCTTTCCAAAAACAATCCATTTGATTCAACCTTTTTTTATGCCTATCAGAGAAGATCTATTCTAGGTCCCTCTGTTCCTAGCCTATTGTACTACCAACAAATGGCTCACCGTTATGATACCTATCTTTCCCTTTATCAAACCAATTCAGTAGCAATTTTACCCCTTCTTTTCCAACCTCAATCTTTTCCTCAAATTCTAATATTTACATATTGCTCTTTTATCAAAGATAGAGTATTTTCCCCTTCTCCACCCTGCCCTTCTCCATCTATCCATATACCTTCTACCTTTTCTATTTATCAATTAACACCTTTCCTAACTGATTCCCTAAAATTTTTAGCCACTCCTTGTTTAACTTATTCCTCCTTTTATGATTTTGCCTACCCATCTCTTCATCCACTTTTGCAGATTCCAAGAATAAGAGGATGGAGCTCGACTGATTCTCTTATAGGACCTCAAATTAACTGCCCACTAATTCTAGGAGATTGGACAAGCATACCAGAACAACCTTCATTTTTCTCATCAATATTCACAATCTCTAGATCCTTCAGTGAGATTGACAGCTCATTTTGCTTGGTATCTAGCATACGTGCATAGGCATTCCCATAATGATCAAAAGGCCATTCCAAAGCTTTGTATGAATGTCAATGTGAACATTGACTCCCACCAGTTGGATGTCCTATATTTTTATGCCCTATGTCTCCCTAGCAGATACCTTGTTTTGCTAGAAAGGATGTGTTGTTTGCAGTTCTTTCAAAACCCTCCAAAGACATTTGTAGATGAATCCTTCTCCATGGATCACTTTCAAAACCACCAAGCCTTCAAAAGGGATCATCTTCATTGATTCCTTTGCAATGTATCTTGGATGATTCTTAATGATATATATATCTTTTTGGAGGTGTCATTCAGATGGTTGTGTTAGTGTTTGTATGTATGTTGTAATAATTGTACGTGATACGTTCGTGCTGATTGAGAATAATCTGTTCGAGAGCTCTTTTCAAGCTATTGATCGTGGATGGAATGCCTATGGTGGAAAGCTGAAGAGAACCTCTTATATCCTTTACCAATTTGTTATGGTTTTTTAAATGATTAATCAGATGAGTTCATAAATAACGAAAGTTTTCCTTTAGTAGTTTTTTCTATTAGATACAGGTAATAAGTTGGGGTTGTGTTATTGGAGAGACTATTGAAGATCCGACGGAAGATAAAATTGAGCTCTTTAATGAAGTTATATTTTTCTTTTCCTTAGGTCGCGAGGACGCTTCCTTTCTAAGTGTGGGGATATATTGAGAGTGGAAAAAGACTAAAATTTTGACTGATTTTTATTATTTTTGAGGTCTGAATGATTGATTTTTTATGGATTTAGAGTGATGTATTGTTGTTAAAGGAAGTATTTTAGAGTGTTTTGGATGATATTGATTATATTTTGGAATTTCATGATGATTCTCAATAGAGATATGAAGCTCTATGATGTTCTATTGAGGTTCTGATTGATTCTGTATAGCTTCTGTTTTGTTCTGATTTTCTTCTGTATGAAGCATGGATTGATTTGCTGGAGTAAGATCAGTTCCCTCCAGCAAGGAAGTCGGCAACCGGGGCCTGTTAATCATCGTACCCAAGGAAATGATTCCCAGCGAGAGGACGGGCCTAAACAAATACTTCAACGACCAAAGACTACAGTGGAGGAGCTACCTAGTGGTAGTGGGGTTAGTTTGATTGAGGCTGTACGTGTTAATGTTGTTGAAACCTCTAATCTGCGAGCTGTTCTTACAAGAGGTCAAAAGGGTAGAGGAGCCGACAGGGATAAGCCTGTCGACGGAAACCCTAAACAAGGCGACAAAGGAACGCAAGTTTTGGATCTTGCCATGGAAGGGGGACCTTTGAAGCCCGTGGAAAGTAAAGCCGATAAGGAACCACCAAAGAAGAAGGTGAAAGTTAAGAAAGAGGCAATAAAGCCGGTTCAGCGACCTAAAGAGCGGATGGTTTGGCGTGAAAAGCGAGCTCTATCGAACTATCATGAATTCGATTTAGCGAGCTCTCTTTGCGAAGTCAAGCCGGATGTGAATCTTTTACAGCTTATTAAGCTTTCCCCAGGAGTACGCAAGGAATTTAGAAAGATCCTACGTACCGGGTATATCGTAGAACCTTTGGGTATTGCGCGAGTTGGTGATGACTGGTTCGAGCATGCTGAGAAGCATTGCCCAAGGGTTGCAGCCTATGTCGATGGGATATTAGTAGATTATGCCATTGTCGACACGGGATCATCTGTTAACATTATGAGTTCTGAACTGATGGAAAGGTTGGGTCTTGCGATTCAGAAAGATACCTCCACAATTCTCAGAATGGCAGATGACAGTTTGAGACAGCCGGAAGGCTGCATTACTAAGGTCCATGTCACTGTTGCAAATGTAGAATGCATGTTGGACTTTAGGGTGATTCATTTTGCATGGCGGCCAAGTTACCAAGTATTACTTGGACGACCTTGGATCTTGCAAGCGGACTGCCAAGTAGATATACCTGCCGGTCGACTGATATTCGGCAGAGGTGCCCAGCGTGTGGTGGTTGATGCTTATCCTGAGTCCCCGCAGAGTGAGAGAGCTCCTCTATCTTCTACAGAATTGGAGACATTAGAAGATTTATCTGCCAGTGAGACATCATCGAGTGATGAGTCCAAAGAGGGATCCACCACGGAGGACATCTATCAGATCACTTTGAACGAGCCGATAGAGGGCCAAGAGCGTATAAGAGATGCAGATGTTATCGAGCTAGACCTTGGTACGCCTGATGATTTGTGGCCAATCAAATTAGGGTCCATGCTCAGTACAGTAGAAAGGAAGGACTATGTGGCCTTGATCCAGGAATTCTGTGATATTTTTGCCTGGAGTTATGATGAGTTGAGAGGCATTCCTCCTAGCCTTGCTGTTCATACAATTCCGTTGAAAGAGGGCAGTCGTCCTGTACGGAAGAAAGTAAGGCGTATGCCTTTCGGATTGAGGGACGGCCTGTTTGAAGAGTTACAGAAGCTTCGAGAAGCGGGTTTGATTTTTCCTGTGCAACACACGGAATGGTGTTCGCCAGTTGTGATTAGAAAGAAGAAGAATAATCAGATCCGTTTATGTGTAGACTTTAGGGAGCTGAATAAGCACACAGTTAAGGACTATTACCCGTTGCCATTTATTGACCAGATTTTGGATCAATTAGCGGGTAGGGAGATATATTCGTTTATGGATTGCTTTGCAGGATATAACCAAATGGCAATTGCAGAAGAGGATAAGTTGAAAACAACTTTCATCACTGTATTTGGTACTTTTGCGTACCATGTGATGGCCTTTGGTTTATGCAATGCGCCTGGTTCGTGGCAACGAACAGCAGATAAGACATTCGGTGACATATCCCCTGAAGAGTTGAAGGTGTTTATTGATGACTTAGGGGCTGCCACCGTGAGAGCAAGGCAGTTGATCATTTTAAGAAAATGCTTTGAGCACTGTAGACAATTTTGCATCCCCCTAAACCCACGGAAGTGTGTTTTTGGAGTACCTTATGGGCTATTGCTGGGTCATGTGGTCAGTTCGGTGGGAATTGCGACAGACCCCGAGAAGGTCAAAGTTATAGTTGCCATGGGTCCACCACGCACTCCGAAAGAAGTTCATAGCTTTCTGTCTTCGGTTGGTTACTACCGTAGATTCATCAACACCTTAGCAGAAAGAACGTTGCCACTTACAAATTTATTGTCCTTTAGCTGTTCGTTTGTATGGGGTGACCCTTGTAAGGTAGCATTCGAGGATGTGAAACAAGAGCTAGCAAGAGCGCCCGTTTTAAAAGCACCTAAAAGAGGTGAGGTGTTCTATATATTCTCAGCAGCCACCATGTATAGTATCAGCTGCTATTTAGCCCAAATTTGGGAAGAGAAGTGGTACCACCCGATTGCTTTTGCTAGTCGGAAGCTGGGGGTATCCGAAATCAATTACACCTACATGGAGAAGCTGTGTCTAGCGATGGTCTTTGGGACCAAGAAATTCAGGCATTACATTCTCTATGAGAAAGTCGTGCTTTATACGAAGGCGGAGGGACTTCGACTATTGATGAATAAGTTACAGCCGCCTGATCGTTTAGCGAAGTGGTTAATCACTTTGCAGGAATTTGATTATGAAATCAAGAGTAAGCCACCAAGGTTGCAAGGCATCGTGGAATGTCTTGTGGACTTTGGGGAGCCGAAAGAATCTGTGGCTGAAGGTAGTGATATGGAGTGGTTATTTAAAATAGATACGGCATCTATTCCCTCCTGGTATGCTGCAATAACGCATTATTTATCAACGGGAGAGGCGGGATCTGAATTATCTAAGGCTGAGAAAAGGAAAATTAAGCAGCAAGCGTTAAAGTTTGCATTGATCGCAGGTACATTATATCGGCAAGGGGTTGATGACATCTATCGCCGGTGTGTGATGCCTGACGAGGTGCCATTCATTTTGGAAGAGTGCCATGATTCTGCTTGCGGTGGCCATTTTGCTGGACGGCTTACAACACAGAAGGCTTTAAGAGCAGGTTATTGGTGGCCTGCCATCTTCCAGGATGCGTTTGCGTATGTTAAGCGATGCGATATTTGCCAACGACACGATAGTCGAGAGAATATGAAACGACCACTCACCCCTATTATGGCGATACTTCCATTTGAGAAGTGGGGAATAGACTTTGTGGGTCCTATTACTCCGTCGTCGACTGCACAAAAGCGGTACATCATTGTAGCAACTGACTACTTCACAAAGTGGTCAGAAGCACGTGCAACAAGGAAAGATGATGCTAAAGAAACTGCTAGTTTCCTTTTAGAGCAGATAATATGCCGGTTTGGTCCACCGAAAGAATTAGTATCGGACCGCGGAACCCATTTCCTAAATAAGGTGATCAAAGGTTTGACGGAGTTGTGGCACATCAAGCATAACAAGACAACCCCATATAATCCGCAGGCCAATGGGCAAGTCGAAAGCACCAACAAGCAGCTTGTGGGCATCCTGTCCAAGATTGTTTCAGAAAAGAAACGGGATTGGGATAAAAAGTTATACGTGGCAGTGTGGGCTTATAATACGACTTTCAAACGAGCCACTGGCCATACCCCGTTCAAGTTAGTATATGGGGAGGAGTGTGTTTTGCCTTTAGAAATTGAGCTGCCGACTATTCGGTTTGCCATCAATCATTCTTTGAGCGGTGAAGATGCACTTTTTGAGCGCTTGACGACACTGGCACATTTAGATGAGCTTAAGTTGCAGAGCTTATTGCACCAAGAAGTGGCGAAGCCCCGAATGAAGCAGCTACACGACCTCAAAGCCAAGAAATACACCTTCAAGAAAGGACAGCTTGTTCTGTATTATGACGCACGACGTGAATTATTCCCAGGCAAGCTAGAACCCAAATGGGATGGGCCCTATAGGATCGTTAGAATAGGAAAGAATAAATCTACAGTGTTGTTAGCTGACCTTGAGGGGATAGAATTTAAAAATAAGGTTAATCTTAATAAGATTAAACCTTATTACTTCTGATTGCACTAATGCTATGACTGCCTTGCAGGTCTAGGCAAGATCGATCAAACATCTGCAAGGAAATCGTGATAGAGGTTGATGGGTCGTCTGCTCCCTTATTTAGAACACCCATATTTAGAACAGAGGTATCATCAGGGGAAGCTCATTTGGTGGAGCAAAGGATACAAGGTGATTGAGCAAGAAGGCGGGACATTTATTTGGGAAATCAAGGTCTTCTGCCATCACTGCCTACAAATTTTGACGAGCATCCTTGTTGAATTCAATGATGATGGAGGGATGGAGCCTACAGTCCACCCGTTGAATATGCTGAATTTCGATTACCATAATTACGAGTAGAGTCCGGGATGGCGGGATATGTAAACCCTTTATGGATGTACACCTTGTACTTTGATGGGGCATCCAGGGGTGCATGTAAAAAAGGAAGTGTAGGAGTTGTCATCCGAGACCCCCGACGACGCATTGTCATGAAGTTAGCTGCTTATCTCGGGGCGAATTTTACTAATAATATGGCCGAATACAAAGCCCTGATCATGGGTTTGAATATTGCAAAGAAGGGTGGTATCCGCCAGTTGTTGGTAAAAGGGGACTCTCAGTTGGTTTTAAATCAACTCAATGGGACGTACATGGTACGAAACCCCATCCTTTGTATGTACCATCATACTGCCATAGCCCTGCTAGACGAATTCGATAGAGTGTCTTTTCAGCTGATTCCACGGAATTGGAATCAGTTTGCCGATTCATTGGCTAATTTTGCGTATGAAGAAGACCTCTTCTTTAATTGTGGCCCTTGTCCCGATATATCTATTGACGATGAGACAGGACCTGGTTGCTTGTGGGGTATGCTTTCTGAACATGCCCTCTTTGGCAGACGATGGTTGATCTGGGTGATGCAGAGGGTAAGCGAGACTCATCTGCCTTTATTATCTTGGACCCACAGACTGGTTAGACGACATGTGATGCGAACACCTCTTGCGATATATGCAGGAGGGATAGGTCATAATTTAATGCACTTAGTATAGGGCTACGAGCCTCTATTCCCCTGGGAATAGTATGCTTTGATGTCTATCATGGTTGTTCCCCGGTGGATGTTCTATATAGTATTGTTTTATTTCATTAGGCCAAGAGGGCCGATTCAGTTTTGTAGTGAAGTGTTTCATTTCATTAGGCCAAGAGGGCCATTTCCCTGTCTAGTGCGGGTGCGTTTAATCGGGTTTTTGTTTTAAGTGTTATGCTGGACAGATTTCGTGGTTAGTGGAATTTGGTGGAGCCTGGAGGAGCCTTTGCTGCGATGGAAGCTTCTTGTGGTCAATCCACGTGCTATTTCTCCTTTACGACTACCTTTCCTTCCTGTTATATGTGTATTTGTACTTGTCGAGGGGACACATTTTTGTTGGGGACCGACAACCAAGGCATGAAGTCCCAGGTTTAGGCTAAGTATGTTTGAGGGAGGTCGGAGTAGTCATTGCCTCCTGTAAAGACATTGTTAGGCATTGAAAGACCTGTTTGAGAAGGAAGTCCTAGTGGCCCTGTTCTGCCAGCCTGCTAGGCAGCCGTTCTAGGAGTTCTTGTTAGTAGTGAGGCAGTTAGAGAAGCCTGCTAGAAGATAATAATAATGATGCCAAGAAACTCTGTACATCCTAAAAGATGAATATCAATACGAAGGTGTGTAAAAAGGGGTTCTAACCCCTATCAAAGAAAAGCAAAGAAATGAAAATATATAAGCCGTTGCCCATTGCCTTGCGAAGGCCTAGTAGGTTCCTGGGGACGAGTCAGACCCGGGGCCGATACCTTGTCTTCCTAGGGGTGGCTTCTTGCTGGATAAATAATACCAAAACAAGGAAGGGTGGAGCGAAAATAAAAGTGAGCGTTAGAAAAGGATTAAGTGTCGCCTTGCGAGGGCTTGGTAGGTTCTTGGGTGCCGAGACAGGTCCTGAGACCGATGCCCTGTTCTCCTTGGGTCACTACGCTCAGCTCCCTCCTTTTTACATGCCCAAGTATGTTCATCCAATACAAACCCCAAAAGAAGACATGTACTGGAAGAAAGTACACTTTGATCAGGCTATAGGAGTCCTCGCCTTGTAGGAGCTCCTAGTTGTGTTGTCTTTAGTTGGTCAGTGGTTCAGACTACCACTTCGGGCAACCTCTTTGACAGTTCTTTTTAGTTTGGCTGTGTTGGAGCAGCTGGTTAGTGACTCGCTTCGGAGCTTCTATTAAATGATGCTAGGCCTACTCCTTGTGGATGTTATGCCTTGGTTCTGCCAGGGGTAGGGGGAGCATTGTGTTGAGTTTTATGATGATAATTGTTTTGTATCAGTTTGATGCTTCTTTGGTTGTTTATGTGCAGATATGTTCGTGGATTCGACGGGCTGAGTCGCCCTATCCCGTGGTCACCAATGAGAGCGGAATTTAGGTGACAGGAAGTGCTTAAAAATAGTAAAAAATTATGAATATCAAGGGAAAAATATTCACTGTCAAAGGCGGCGGCTCGATCTAGGACGATTTTAAGCGCCAAAGTGCTTTAAAGGCGCCCGAGCGACACTTGTTGATTTTTTATAATTTTTTAGACAGTCGTGCGGGTTGACACGAGCTATTGGCCAATGCGGGATGCTAAGCCGGACGCCCAGGAGTTTTCAGAGCTCGATTCCGAGTCCGGACGGGGAAATGGCCAAGAAACCGGTCAAGATATGAAGGGGTGGACAAAATTTGGCCAAAATGGGCAAGTGACCCTTGGGAGCCCAAATTTAAATGTAGCATGAAACTTTGGAGAGGCATGATGCATAAAAATCGTGGAGGAAGCGTGGAGAAACTGCGCCCGAAATTCACGCCATGGATGGAGATGCTCAACCTCCTGCCTGCAAACAACCCCCCCCAATCATCATTTGCCCTCATTCCCCTATGTATGCTGACTCTATCGCCGCCCTTCGCTCGCGCAATGATGCCCTCTTTGGAGAATTCTGATTTCAGTCTTTCTCTCTCCTCCCTCTCTCTCTTCTAAAGACAAGTTCATGTGGGGAGAAGAAGGAAGAAGAAAGAATGGTGGAGGCTTGTCCGGCATGGATCGAATTGCTCCACGGGCTGGAAATGGTGATTGGTGATTGTGCTGGACATGAAGTGCTGCTGATTTCCAAATCTACAGCCATGGACATGAAACCCGAAACACGCAAATAAGCGGTAATTTAAAATTTTCAAAGGAAATTTGAGCTTTTATGGCTTTTGATTGATGAAATGCTGTTCATGTGGGATAAAAATTGTTCATGTTACTGTTTTCTATGAGTTCTTGCTGCTCATAATCAAAAAATAAGAAAAATATGCATTTTGTGGGTCAAGATAATATGCTAAAACACGAAAAACATGAAAAAACAAGAGAAAATGAGGGTTTTTGGCATAAAAAGGGGGAAGTAAATAGGAACATCAACTAAACTCTCATTTTTTCTGCAAGAAGGAACTAAGGGCCACAGCCCATAACCTGTTCTTAATTTTCAGCAATTAAATAATGCATAAAAATAAGGGAAAATACAAGAAAATGGTGGAAAAACCCTAAAAAATAGGGGAAAAATACATTTTGGGTTCCGAAAAATAAGGATAAATAAGAGCAATGTTTGTGAATGTTTGTGGGGACTGAAGCATGAGGATTTGCCTCAGTTCAACCCCACCTTCTTGTTCTAGTGTGTCTTTTTCTGTTTTTTCCACATAAAGTGATGTCAAAATACCCTATAAACCTATCCAACGATGTAATACTTAAACGGGGAAGGGTAGAGAAGTTGAAATATGTCTAAATGCCGTGTGAGATGATGGGAAAGTTGCTGATTTCTATGCATAGCATTTAGGACGGATGATAATTAAGATCAAGAGCTTAGTAGCACGAGGAGCACCTCGGTGCTAGGCCCATGCAACGAAGCACGAACGGTAGTTGGAAACCGTTAAAAGAATGTTTTGCACTTGTGCACGATACTGTTTTGCTAAATGTTTGAGCACTAGACATCCACCAAATGCATAGAGCATGAAAAGAATTTAAGAGTATCGGTGATTAGCTCCTGGACATGCATTGCAATTATTTTTGGAACACGACCTACGTTGAGAGGCAGTGAGATACCCATGCTGTAGGCTAGTCGTGGGATCCTAAAGGGGAAATTAAGTAAGGACAATGGTACATTCCTGGACACGCTTATTGGGTACCTTGAGCGACGTTTGTGCGAAATGTCTAAATGTTGAGCGACGCATCGAGGGGCCAATCCCCAAGGTGTAGGAGAGTCGCAGAGGGTTGACGGCATTCAGCCGTAGGAGGAACCCCATGTGTATGTGATTCGAGCCTTTTGGCTATGTGAAAGGGACTCCCTCTGAGGAGTAATATTGGGTTAGGATCAGTTGGACTACAACGTATTACACACGCAATGTGCAGGAAGGCAGAGATTTTGATAGACGCTCCTGGCCGCGAGGTCGAGGGGTTGTCTTGTGCATAATGACGAGGTCCGGCTAGTGCATGAGCCAGTGCCGGCCCGTTTTTAGGTCCATCAAAAGGGTTGCCATTGATTGGAGTACTTACTTGCTTACGAAGATGGACCAACATTTTGTCAAAATGACCAGAGGGAATGTCACAAATGTCACCTATGGTTCCTATTTATATGCTTTCTTGACCTATTCCGGCCTTAAGAAGGGTGTGCTACCACCTCCTCCATCTGATCCAGTTCCTTCCCCTTCACCTTCAGAGGATTCAGAACCTATTGACATAGAGGATCTTGATTCCCCTCCTCCATTGGTCATTCAGCGGAAGCGCTTGAAGCGTGTGGCAGATAAAACTCCCTCAGTCATTCCTTCAGTAACAGTTCTTGCTACCTCTGGCAGTGACCTCCCTGCCTACCTCACATGTAACAATTTATTTAGGGCACATCGAGAGGGTTATTTGAAAATATTAGTTCCTTCATTGAATAGTTTTTATATGCTTCTTTCTATGAAGAATTGATGCAATCCAAAGACTAGTTGCATAAGGCAACCTCAGAGTTAGTCTTTGCTAAAGACACTCTTTCTGATCTGTTTAAGCAGATGGAGCAGTAGACACAAATGATTGAGACCTAGATAGAAGAAATATCTTCTTTGAAAATTTAGTTGACAGAAGCTCAGTGAGAGGTCACTAGAGTTTCGGAAGAGAAAGAGAGAATGTCGAAAAAGCTCAAGAGTTTGAGACTCTTTTAGATGCAAAACTGTCAGCTTTGTAGACTACTCATAATACATTAGAATCACAAGCTTCCCAAATTAAGTAGTTGCAGGACCAACTGACACAGTCACGGTCCATTCCTCCAAGCCCCAATGTTCCTATGATTCCTTCTATATCTTAGTAGAACTTGGCAGTTCTCCAGAGACATGCCACATTATGTCCCTTATTTCAAGATAAAGTGGAAAGATTGCAGTCCAGAATGGATTTGTTATGGTCTACATTTGAGCACTTTCAGGAGTATGTTCCTCCGGACCATATGTCCACTATCAGTTGCAGAAACTGACCTTCTATATGAAGCTTTCAACGATGGATCTCCCTCTTCTAGAGGCTGGTTATAGTGGGGCTTGGTCTTCTAATTTGCTGACAGAAGTTATCCGTATGGTCTTTGAAGATTCTGTGACGATGGATATTATGTTGTTCCTTCTTTGATGCCTACCATAGACGATCTGTTTTAGGTCCCTCTATTTCTAGCTTATTATACTATCAACAAATGGCCCATCGTTATGATACTTATCTTTCCCTTTATCAATCCAACTCAGCAGTTATCTTACTTCTCATTTTCCAACCTCAGGGTTTTCCTCAAATTCCTATATTTATCTATTGTTCTTTCATCGAAGATCGAGTTTTTTCCCCTTCTCCGCCATGCCCTTCTTCATCTATCCATATACCCTCTACTTTTCCTGCTTATCAATTGACACCTTTCCTAAGTGATTCACTTAAATTTTCAGCCACTCCTTTAGCTTATTCCTCATTTTATGATTTTTCCTACCCATCTCTTCATCCTCTTTTACTTATTCCACTTCCATCTCCTGCCACTTCTATTTCTCAACCCCCTCAGTTGGTAGTGGATACGAAGGATTTGATCAGCAGATTCCGAGAAGAAGAGGATGGAGCTCGATTGATTCTCTCACAGGACCACAGATTAATTGGCCATTAATTCCTGGGGACTGGACATTTGCTAGTCAAGCATACCATAATTACCTTCATTTTTCTCACCAATATTCACAATCTCTAGATCCTTCAATGAGATTAACAGCTCATTTTGCTTGGTATTTTACATATATGCATAGGCATTCCCATAACAATCAAAAGGCCATTCCAAAGCTTTGTATGAATGTCAATGTGAACATTGATTCCCAACAGTTGGATCTCCTATATTTTCATGCCCCATGTTTACCTAGCAGATACCTTGTTTTGCTAGAAAGGATGTGTTGCCTTCAGTTCTTTCAAAATCCTCCCAAGAAATTTGTGGATGAGTCTTTCTCCATGGATCGTTTTCGTAATCACCAAGCCTTCAAAAGGGATCACCTTCATTGATGCCTTTGCAATGTATTTTTGATGATTTTTAATGATATATATCTCTTTTTGGAGGTGTCATTCAGATGGTTGTGTTTTTGTGTGTGTTGTAATAATCTTATGTGATGAGTTCGTGTTGGTTGAATAATTTATTCAAGAGCTCTCTTTTCAACTATTGATGGTGATGGTGGATGGAAAGCCTATGGTGGAAAGCTGAAGAACCTCTTATATCCTTTACAAATTTGTTATGACTTTTAATTGTTGATCAGAAGTGTTAATGAATAACGAAGTTTTCCTTTAGTAGTATTCTTTTCTAGAGATATAGGTGATAAGTTGGGGTCGTGGTGGAGTGATTATTGAAGATACTGAAGAAGATAAAATTGAGCTCTTTAATGAACTTATATTCTTCTTTTCCTTAGGTCACGAGGATGCTTCCTTTCTAAGAGTGGGAATATGTTGAGAGTGGAAAAAGTCTGAATTTTTGACTAATTTTTGTTGTTTTTGAGGTCTGAATGATTGATTTTTAATGGATTTAGAGTGATGTATGGTTGTTAATGGAAGTGTTTGAGAGTGTTTTGGATGATATTGATTATGTTTTGGAAGCTCATGATGATTTTTAGTTGATATATGAAGCTCTGTGATGTTCTGATAGGTTCTCTTGAGGTTCTGATTGGTTCTGATACCTTCTGTTTTGTTCTGATTTTCTTTTGTATAAAGTATGGATTGATGATTGATGAAGATTGAAATCTTTTGAAAGCTTATTGAATAGTTTTTGATAGTTGGAATGGTTTTAGTATGAATTATGAGGATTTGATGTTCTCTGATGACCTTCTATAACCCTTTGTAAACCTTTTATAGATCCTCTGCCTCTGCTCTGTCTCTGTTCTATATCTACTCTGTTCCTCTTATGTACTGTTCTGTAGATCTTCTGTAAGTTTTCTGTAGAATGTATGTGTGACTTTGGGAAAGTTTTCTAACTTTTGGAAAGGATGAATTTAAGTTCAAAAGAGCTAAAACAAATGGAAGAAGCAGCTGTTGAAGACTGAAGAGAAGACTGAAGTGATAGTGACAGTAGTGAGCTATGAAGAGATACCGTAGTAGCTCTGGTGCCTCTACACATCAAATGTACCTCTTGGGAGGTGCATCCACGACCTAAGAAGGATTATTGAGAGGTATTATAGAGTATTTTAGTGAGGAGATGATGTACTAGAGAGAGAGAGAGAGAGAGAGAG
Organism: Lygodium microphyllum; assembly: GCF_053477565.2. Classification (NCBI taxonomy): domain Eukaryota; kingdom Viridiplantae; phylum Streptophyta; class Polypodiopsida; order Schizaeales; family Lygodiaceae; genus Lygodium; species Lygodium microphyllum. The sequence goes on from NC_141160.1 coordinate 10,590,556, forward strand.
AGAGAGAGAGAGAGAGAGAGAGCTAGAGATAGCAAATTCTATCAAAACAGTGTAACTGTATATGAGAGATTGAGAGAGAGAAATATGAAGACATTGAAGATGAATAATATGTGATTGATTTCCATTCAAAAATGGTGTATTATTTTATGTTCCTTGTTCTATTGAAGGGTTCTATGAAGATGAAGATTATGGTTGATTCTATCAAATCCGTGGGAGATATCTACTATGATACTGCGTGAAGATTTGTTGTTTTCTTTGTTTTGGTCATTAGAATAATGAAATAAAAGCTTGTTGATGTTACAAGATAGATTTTCTTGCAGTAGAATCCCCTTTTCCTTGGTGTTCCTCTTGGGGCTCCATGTTTTTGGTGCACAACCGGGGAAACTTGCCATCAACAAGCATCAAAAGAGGTTGAAAATGAAGGAAATGGCATTGCTAAGAAGAGGAGAATTCAATGGATGTTTGCAAAGTTCCTTCTTCCACACTGAAGAGTTGGAGATTCTCATTATCAAAGCCACTTTCCACAAGAAATTCATCCCACAATGGCGGAAACATATTACCATCATGATGCATGCTCTATGTGGTGGACTATTTCCTCTTTCTATTGAGGCAGCAGAAACTTGCATCTTGGTGTATAATTATTTGGGAACAAATTGAAAAGTAGAAACAGAGAGAATGACTATCCATGGAAGATTTGATATTCATTGAGAAGTTTCCAGATATCATCAAATGGGAGATTGTGAATAAGCTTCAGGAGTCATGGTCTGTGGAGGTTCACGAAAACAAGAAGGAAAAGAGTTGGAATTTGTTCGTGGATGCTCAACAGCAAGATATGTGGGATGCTTGGTACACTGAAAATCTTCTATTTTTCCAATTAGCAACCCACTGGAAGTTGGTAGACTAAGTGTTTTTCACAACATACACTGTTGAAACCCTCAGAAGCTGGCATTATTATAATGGCACAACAACGATCCTAAGAAGAATGAGTTTCAATACTTTCAGAATGGAATATCTCCCCCTCTATAGTGGTTTGAAAGCCAAATTAGATGTTGAAAATAAGGAAGTAGAAGAGATGTTGGCCAGAGAATCCCTCAGAGACTAAAGCCCCTCTTTGATTCTATTCTGTTGAGTATTGAACAATTGGTTGGAGCCAACCCCCTGATGAATGATGCAATCAAGAGGCAAGCATTAGAACGAGTCCAGAGGTACGTGAGAAGAGAGAAGACAAGAATCAAAGTTGAGAACGAGCTCGCAGCAGAAACCTCCTTTGACGTCCTAAAAGTACTCTTTACAGAAGTCCCCATGGCGACTCAAGGTCCCCTTCCTAGTCAAATTCATCCTGGAAATATTGATGACATGCCAGCAAATGTAGTGCCATTGCCGATTTTTAAGGGAGGGTACAATGAAGACCTTGATCTTCATGTAACAGAGTTCATGGTAGCATGTGTGGCTAACAATTCCAGAACCCCTGAGCATTGGTTAGCGATATTCCCCACCATTTTCAAGGGCACGGCATTTCAGTGGTATGAGAGACAAGCAGCAGGGACTTTTGGCACATGGGATTGGCCTTCCTCACTAAATTCAGGCGTGAAGGTTTTGAAGAGCGGATGCGAGAGGAGTTCATGAACCTAAGTCAGTCCTATGGAGAAAGAGTAGAAGCTTATGTCTCGCGAATGGAATCCATCGTGAAGAGATGGACTAACCATCATCTGGACGAAGGCATCCAGAAAGGAGTGTTTCTCAGAGGCCTACAACCAAAAGTTTGCAAGTTCGTGGAATTGAGAAGACCAGTCAATCTGCAAGTTGCAGTGGAAGGTGCAAGATTGTATGACGAAGTTGAAGCAAGGCTGTCGATGACTCCAGGAAGAGGAGTCTTACCTCCTCCCATGCCAGGAATGGTATATCCACCAAATGCAATCCTAGGGACAGTTCCCTACCCCTATCCCTAGATGCAAACAGTGCCGCAGTATAATGCACCTAAGCCACTGTGGTCGCCAGAGACGACAATGCCTCAAATGATGGTTCAACCACAACAACAATGGCCTCAAATAGTTCCTCCAATGGCGACTCAACAACAGTGGAATCCTACCAACTGGAATCAACAATCCCAAGTCTCAGCAGGAGCTTTGAATCCGAACTAGAATAGAGGACCTTCTGGATCAAACCAACCAGTATATGAATTACATAAGCTTCCCAAAACCCTACTACAAGCACTTCAGGAGGTGAAAATCTAAAGGACTACTTATTCAACTCAGTTGCAAGTATCAAGAAAGAGCTTATGGATGTGATTACAGAGCAGCTATAGATGCTGAAGGTGAATACCGCCAATATATCCAACCCTACGGGAACTGGGAGAGATGTGATGCACTCTAATACATGGTGCAGAAAGTGTCATCAAGTGGGACATTTAGCCACTGAATGTACCCGAAAACCAACCATTCTTGGAGCCTTCTGTTCCTACTGTTTGAGGAAGAACCATACAGAGGATATTTGCTCTCTAAAAGAGATGCATGAACAAAGACAGAAGGATGAAAATGCAAGATTCAACTTGCTAGAGTCCAAAATGACAACACAAGATATTGGACCAAAGCCTAGGGAATTTGGTCCTAATTTTGGTCCAAGGAGGTTTCCCTGTCAAAGTTACAGAGGACGACAGTCTGGCAGGATCAGAGGTGGAATGTTACAGGTGTGGAGAAAATGGTCATATCTCCCCGAATTGTCTAAACCCTAGACGATCTGTGGATTACAAGCCCTTATGCAGTCGATGCAAAGGCGAAAGCCACACTACAAAGGACTGTCCAAGTCCAGTCCCTGTAAAGACCAATGGAACTAATAGCCAACAGAAGGTACAAGAGCATGCCTCCAATTTGGTAGAGTTGGAAGTTGCCGCTGTCACGCATGCCAAAAAGAAGGAACCAGTTGTTTAGAACGAAAATAATTCTCCTGCCAAGACTGTGAAGTTCAACCTGCCAACAGAGGAACAGAGCAGTACAGGACAGAACAACGCAGTACAGAGCACTACAGTGCCACAGAGAGTCACAGAGACAGTCTCAGAAACAGGACCAGAGATCCAAGAGATAGACAATGCAGAAGAACCTCTGGAAATAGAGGAAGTGCTGACACTACTATTGTTAGAAGAAAAAGGAAAGATGAAAATGGGTGTAGCCCCATTCCCCAGTAGGCTGGAGAAGCGTGTGGATCCTATCAAAGATTATGACTTGGTCAAAGACCTAGACACCTTTAAACCAAACCTAACATTCCAACAATTACTGATGTTGTCTCCCAGCTCCCGAAAGAAATTCAAAAGCACTTGACAAGAAGACGTGGACTAAGGATCGCTCCTTCAACAACGACCAAGACCAATAAGGCCCCGGAGCGTGTAAAGGAAATAGATGTAGCTAACGCCTTCCTAGATCCTAGAACCCCAAAGATTATTGTATGGATAGAAGAATGCTTTATTTCAGATGCATTGATTGATGGAGGCTCATGAGTAAACATAATGATGGATGTGACAATGAAGGACTTAGGGTTGCAAGGAATTCAACCTACACAGTGGCTTATCAGATTAGTAGACCAAAGCAGAATCAAACTGTTAGGCATCCTCCCATACGTAAAAACAACCCTTGCAGGAAGAGATTACTAGCTGATATATTTGGTGGTCAAACCAAATTCTTATGGGACCTCATACCCTCTGCTATTGGGAAGACCTTGGCTTTTTGAAGCAAGAGCCAGGATGGACTGGTTCAAAGGAACCCTAATCCTAGGCAGAGGACCCAACAACAAAGTGATGTTGAAGTTGTATGGATCGCAAAAAGGCAATGGATCCACCTCCCTCGACATTATAACTGACTCCTCCAACGAGGTAACAGATGGTACATCAGGAGATGAAGAGGCTATTAAACATATCTTTCCCAAGAAAACAGAGGCACAGTCCCTAACAGTGGGCACTGTAAGCCAACTACCAAGGGAAGCAAAGTCCTTATCCATGGGACAATACCTCCTACCTCAACTAGAATTAACTTCTGAAATCACCTCTAACAGTGAGATAGAAGCATGGATGTATTGTTCTCCCTATTACATGGCAGTCGCAGAGACAGTAATAGAGACAGAACAGAGACAGAGCAAATACAGAGCAGAGACAGAATCAGAGACGGTGACTATAATAGAAGCAGAAGTAGATGCAGAGGCAGAAGATCTGTTCTTCTCCTACAATGTCTCTACAGAAGCAGAGACAGAGCCTCCAGAGGAAGAGGATGAAAATAATGAGAAAGAAAATGAAGCAGGCTATGAAAGTGCAGATGAAGAGTTTCCTCTGATAGCGGATGATCTTGTTGATGTCCCTACAGAGACCTCAGAGACCAAAGATCTCAGGGTGTTGGATTGAATAACCATGGTTCCATTTGGGTTGATCAATGGACCACAAAGTATGCAGAATCTGTATAAGCAATGGATTAAAAACATGAAAATTAAGTTCACTAGTGGCTCCTGTCGCCCTGACCGTTTAGTCCAGAGAAAAGATGATGATGATGCCCCTTGTCAACAGAAGCCAAAGCCCTCAGAGCCATGGCCTCTAGAAGGTCCATGCTATGTGACATTCCTAGATGCATCCTCTGAAGATGAATACCTAAGTCCAAAAGAAATTACCACTCACACAAAAGCAAACCAAGCTCTGATACTCTTCCACAGCAACCTCCACATACAAATGAGTCATCTATTCACAAGGAGGACACTGGTTCTAGTGGAACATCAGACGAGGACACTACTCTCTTGAAAGAGTTAGCAGAAGCGATCCGTGGGACGTTTATCCATGAAGTGGAAGGTGAAAGAAAAGTGACGTTCCTGGATACTGACAGTACTGAACGTCAACTAAAAGTGGATCTCAATATTCCAAAAGAAGAACTAGTGGTCCTGCGAGACCTACTCAAAGAGAACTTAGACGTGTTTGCTTGGTCATATAAAGATCTAAAGGGAATTGATCTCACAGTATGCCAACATCACATTGACCTAGAGCCTGATGCCAAACATGTAAGGCAAAGACAAAGGCATATGAATCCTAATTATTTTGCTCTGGTGAAAGCTGAATTATTGAAACTTCTTGAAGCTGAGTTCATTTATCCCGTGGCTAATTGTGAATGGGTTTCGCCCATTGTGTTGTACCCAAGAAGAACACGAAACTTCGAATATGTGTGGACTTTCGAAAGCTCAACTCAAAGACAAAGAAGAATCATTTCCCTATCCCTCTTACAGATCAACTGTTGGACACAGTGGCAGGCCATGAGCCATATTCCCTCTTGGATGGATTTAGTGGATATAACCAAGTCCAAATTGGAAAAGAGGACCAATCCAAAACAACCTTCACCACAGAATGGGAGACCTATGCCTATAGAGTGATGCCATTTGGGCTCTGTAATGCTCCTGCCACCTTCCAACAAGTAATGATGGCTACCTTTAGGAATCATCTTCATGATTTCATTGAGGTGTATCTTGATGACTTTTGTGTCTATAGTTTGATCTGAGAGCACTGGGGACACCTAGAGCAATGTTTTGACAGATGCCGAGAGTATGGGATTTCTCTCAACCCCGACAAATATGTCTTTGGCGTCTCATCGGGAGTTCTTTTGGGCCATATTGTCTCTGCACAAGGGATTGTCACAAACCCGATGAAGATTGAGAAGATTGCCGCCTTAACAACACCAACAAACCTCAAGCAATTGAGAGGATTTCTTGGCCATGTGGGCTACTACAGAAGATTTATTGCACATTTTGCAACCAAGGCAGCCCCTCTACACAAGCTCCTAAGGAAAGATGCAGATTTTCTTTGGACAGATGACTGTGAAGAAGCCTTTAATACCCTAAAACAGTGCCTTATCCAAGCACCTATCTTGCAGCCTCCTGACTGGACAAAGGAGTTTCATGTGCACACAGATGCATCAGTCAAAGGGCTAGATGATGTCCTATATCAAAAGGGCCCCTCTAAATTAGATCAACTAATATATTATGCAAGCTGAAAGGTCACTGATAGGGAACGGAATTATACATTGACAAAGCTTGAATGCTTAACAATCTTAATTTCAAAACCCGAAAAACACATTAAAAACACATAAAAATAAACATAAAACACAAAAAAACTTCAAAAATTCATTTAAAATCCAAATAAATTACCAAAAAATCCTTAAAAAAATTTAACATTGCTGAAATCCTTCGTAATATTTTTTAAAGTGAAAATTTAAGAAAATAAATTGCAAAAAATTCAAAAAATCAAAATTCTTTCAAAAATACATGCAAAATGAGAAAAAATCATTAAAAATTAGTAAAAAATTTAAAAATATTTCCAAATAATTTCACAAATCCCCTTGCTCCTTTTGCCAATAATTTCTCAATTGAAAATGCTTCCATAAATAGCTAAAGTATTAGTTGAAGCCAAAACCCTCCTTTTGATACCTCACCTCATGAAAACTCATTTTAAATTCTAAAAATTAGCTAAAAAATCATGGATAAATTAAAACACATTGTTGATACTTGTTGGATTGTTGAAATTCCACCCTTACACTTCACAATATATTCATGTGTCCTATATCCCATTTTAATCATTAAAACAAGGAAGAAAATTAACGACAAGAAGAAAAAAAATATACACAATATACAAAATACAAACACACCTAAATTATAATTTAAAAATAAAAAACAAAAAAGAGAAAAAATAATAATAATTAAAAAAATAAAACAAAAACAAAAACACTAAGATGCTTTATTTCTTCCAGTTAGTGGTTTTTGCTTTTTTGACTGGATTCCTTGCATTTGGGACTACTCAGTGCGCCTTTAGTATTTTGCATACACACCCCAACCAAGTATTTATTTTTTAAGCTTTATTTATTTTGGTTATCCCTTAATCACGATTAATTGTTAAAATGAACTATATTCACCCACTTTTTCACGCACGCTCGCGCTAAACACACATTTTTCTAATAATTTAAAATCAAGCAGCCGTTTACTTTGCACGTGCTATGTGTGCTTCAAAGGCACTTTAATTTTTAATAAAAATGAACCAATCGTCATAAAAAAGCACGTGTTGGTAAAAAAAAGTGCTCCACATCACCATTAATTTCTAATTAATGAATATGCATTTAGAGACCCCAGTCTGGGTATCGCGGTCCACGTTTCGTTTAAGCACCGCTTCACCTTAATAAATTGTAATTAAAATTTTAAGAAGGAACCGCCGTTCTCTTATTAAGCTTTATAACCTAATAAAATTTCACCCATTGTTAATAATTTCTCAAAATGAACCCTTCATTAAAATCATCCCCTCACTGCACTTTTTTTTCCCTTTTAATAAACACACTTCGTGGGATGGGCATGTATAGTCCTCTTAGCTGAAATTGTTGGTCAAAGTTATAGTCAGGTCTTGATTCGGTTTTTATGGTATAATGGTTTGCTTATGTGATACGATTACGGGTGCGGTTTGTAATTTTTCTTTTTTGCCTGATACGGGGTCTTCGGTACCTGTTTGTTGCATCACAGGAAGTTTTCAGTCGCATAGTGTAGAGGTCATGCCGAATTTTTTCTAGGATGTGGGTTGTTTGGGGTGGTCAATTGGTTAGTTATGTCTGTGTGTGTACTTCTTTTGATCAATTTCTTTTTTATTGCTATTAAGTTATTTTGCAGGCATTCTCTGTGATTGTCTGTGTTTGTGGTGTGTGTGTTTTCCATCTGAATGGCGCCTCACGCTTCTCCTCCTATCTAGTATGTCCTGTTGATCACAGTAGGGATTATTCTTCCCTATTGGCTTTTGAGCCTTTAGCGAAAGCAGGCCTTGCAACTTTTGTGGCTGCTTCACTCCCATTGATTCCAAACAATCCATCCCTATGTAATGAGTTTCTTGCATCATATAATAAGAAATCGGGCTTGGTTCGTGGAACTTCCATGGTATTGACACCTAGAGGATTAGGGAAGGCTTTGTCTCTTCCCTACAAAGGAGAAACCTTTGTTACATTCAGACAATTATTCTCCAATGATGAGATTCTCAAGCTGTTAAGAAGCAAACCAAAGAGGTTTTAGATGTCAAGAAAGTGATTAACACTTCACGAGTGTCTTTTTCCATGATCATTGATCCTCTTTGGAAGTTCGTCTACCAATTTCTCCAAGACAGGTTTATGCCTGCTAAGACACCATCTCACTATTTGTCCAAGGAACTCTTCATAGCTGCTAGAATGGTGTTAAAAGGGGTTGCCATTGATTGGAATACTTACCTGCTTACGAAGATGTGGAGCCCCAAGAGGAACACCAAGGAAAATGTACTTCTCTTGCAAGAAAATCTATCTTATAACATCAACAAGCTTTTATTTCATTCTTTTGATAATCAAAACAAAGAAAACAACAAATCTTGACGCAGCATCATAATATATTTCTCCCACGGATTTGATAGAATCAACCGAAATCTTCAACATCTTCATAGAATCCATCAATATAACAAAGAACACAAAAGAATACACCATCTTTGAATGGAAATCCATCACATATTATCCTTCTTCAAGGTCTTCATAGTTCTCTCTCTCAATCTCTCATATACAATTACACTGTTTTGGTAGAATTGACTATCTCTGACTCTCTCTCTCTCTCTCTCTCTCTCTCTCTCTCTCTCTCTATCAATAGTACATCATATCCTCACTACAATACTCTCATAATAACTCTCAATAATCCTTCTTAGGTCTTGGATGCACCTCCCAAGAGGTATGTCTGATATGAAGAGTCACCAGAGCCACTACAGTGTCTTTTCACAGCTCACTACTATCACTGTCACTTAGTCTTCTCTTCAGTCTTCAGCAGCTACTTCTTCCACGCCCACAAATATTCACAAACATTGCTCTTATTTATCCTTATTTTTCGGAACCCAAAATGTATTTTTTCCCTATTTTTTAGGATTTTTTCACCATTTTCTTGTATTTTCCCTTATTTTTATGCATTATTTAATTGCTGAAAATTAAGAACAGGTTATGGGCTGTGGCCCTTAGTTCCTTCTTGCAGAAAAAATGAGAGTTTAGTTGATGTTCCTATTTACTTCTCCCTTTTTATGCCAAAAACCCTCATTTTCCCTTGTTTTTTCATGTTTTTCGTGTTTTAGCATATTATCTTGACCCACAAAATGCATATTTTTCTGATTTTTTGATTATGAGCAGCAAGAACTCATAGAAAACAGTAACATGAACAATTTTTATCCCATATGAACAGCATTTCATCAATCAAAAGCCATAAAAGCTCAAATTTTCTTTGAAAATTTTAAATTACCGCTTATTTGTGTGTTTCGGGTTTCATGTCCATGGCTGTAGATTTGGAAATCAGCAGCACTTCATGTCCAGCACAATCACCAATCACCATTTCCAGCCCGTGGAGCAATCCGATCCATGCCGGACAAGCCTCCACCATTCTTTCTTCTTCCTTCTTCTCCCCACATGAACTTGTCTTTAGAAGAGAGAGAGGGAGGAGAGAGAAAGACTGAAATCAGAATTCTCCAAAGAGGGCATCATTGCGCGAGTGAAGGGCAGCGATAGAGTCAGCATACAGAGGGGAATGAGGGCCAATGATGATTGGGGGGGGGTTGTTTGCAGGCAGGAGGTTGAGCATCTCCATCCATGGCGTGAATTTCGGGCGCAGTTTCTCCACGCTTCCTCCACGATTTTTATGCATCATGCCTCTCCAAAGTTTCATGCTACATTTAAATTTGGGCTCCCAAGGGTCACTTGCCCATTTTGGCCAAATTTTGTCCACCCCTTCGTATCTTGACCGGTTTCTTGGCCATTTCCCCGTCCGGACTCGGAATCGAGCTCTGAAAAATCCTGGGCGTCCGGCTTAGCATCCCGCATTGGCCAATAGCTCGTGTCAACCCGCACGACTGTCTAAAAAATTATAAAAAATCAACAAGTGTCGCTCGGGCGCCTTTAAAGCACTTTGGCGCTTAAAATCGTCCTAGATCGAGCCGCCGCCTTTGACAGTGAATATTTTTCCCTTGATATTCATAATTTTTTGCTATTTTTAAGCACTTCCTGTCACCTAAATTCCGCTCTCACCTTTTAACACCATCCTAGAAGTTATGAAGAGTTTCTTAGTTAAATAATGAGATGGTGTCTTGGTAGGCATAAACCTGTCTTGGAGAAATTGGAAGACTAACTTCCAAAGAGGATCAATGATCATGGAAAAAGACAATCCTGAAGTGTTAATCACTTTCTTGACATCCAGCACCTCTTTGGTCTAGTTCTGTAACAGCTTGAGAATCTCATCATTTGAGAATAATTGTATTGCTGTAACAAAGGGTTCTCCTTTGTAGAGAAGAGACAAAGCCTTCCCTAACCCTCTAGGTGTCAATACCATGGAAGTTCCATGAACCAAGTCTGATTTCTTACTGTATGATGCAAGAAACTCATCACATAGGGATGGATCGTTTGAAATCAATGGAAGTGAAGCAGCCATGAAAGTTGCAAGTCATGCTTTCGCTATAGGCTCAAAAGCCAGTAGGAAAGAATAATCCCTACTGATCAATAGGACATACTGGATAGGAGGAGGAGCATGAGCCGCCATTCAGATGGAAAACACACACACCACAAACACAGACAATCACAGAGAATGCTTGCAAAACAATCAAATGGCAATAAAAAAGAAATTGATCAAAAGAAGTACACACACAAACGTAACTAACCAATTGACCACCCCAAACAACCCACATCCTAGAAAAAATTAGGCATGACCTCTACACATATGCGATTGAAAACTTCATATGATGCAACAAACAGGCACCTAAGACCCGGTATCAGGCAAAAAAGAGAAAACTACAAACCGTACCCGTAATCGTATCACACAAGCAAACCATTATACCTTAAAAACCTAATCAGGACCTACCCATAACTTTGACCAACAATTTCAACTTAAAGTACTATACCTACCCATTCCACGAAGCATATTTATTAAAAAAGGAAAAAAAAGTGCAGTGAGGGGAATGATTTAGCTGTAGAAGTTGGCCTTCTATATTAAGCTCTCAACGATGGATCTCCCTCTTCCAGAGGATGGTCGGAGTGGGGCTTGGTCTTTTGATTTGCTGATAGAAGTTGTCCGTATGGTTTTTGAAGATTCTGTGACCACGGATACCATGTTGATGTCTTATATGTATCTACGAGGTGATCTGTTGATTTCAGATGACGTAGATTTGGCTTGGTATGTGGGGGATGTGGTCTTACAAGCTACCTTATATGTCAACCATTTGGAGTTGAGGATAGATGACATGTTCCAGTGTTATTCTTCTAAAGTGGCTACTTGCCCTGATACTTCATGGCATTCAATGATTGATTCTGTGGTCCTGAACCAACGCTAAAATACAGCTTATACTTATGTGCAGAGCACTAACCAACCGAGGGTGAATCTCCTAGCTTATCTTTCCAAGAACCATCCATTTGATTCATCCTTCTTTGATGCCTACCATAGACGATCTGTTTTAGGTCCCTCTGTTCCTAGCCTATTGTACTATCAACAAATGGCTCATCGCTATGATGCTTATCTTTCCCTTTATCAAACCAACTCAGCAGCTATCTTACCTTTTCTTTTCCAGCCTCAGGGTTTTCCTAAAATTCCTATCTTTACCTATTGTTCTTTCATTGAACATCGAGTCTTTTCCCCTTCTCTGCCATGCCCTTCTCCATCTATCCATATACCTTCTACTTTTTGTTGGGGGTAAAGGCGCCTTCGCCTAGCCGCTCGTGTATTACAACACTGACAGTCACTGCCAGTGCACACTATAGGTGGCGGGTGCCCGTCACCGTCACTTTATTCTTTATTCTTTTAGTGACAGTTTGAATAAAGGAAGGCCTGGTCACACATTGTGACTGTTGGAGTTCCCATTTCTTGTATCTCTCCTTCTTGCTCTTGCTCTCCTGCCATAGCTCTCGAGTGCAAGCTTCGATCCTTCTCACCTTTCAATTGGTATCAAAGCATGGCTTCCCGACTCTTGAGCTTAGCTCGTGGCATTCTTAGCTTCCCATTGACTCCCCACTCTCATTGGGTCTCCGTCTAGCCATAGCTCATTCTCTTGAGCTCCCGTCACTCCCTAGCTTCCCAAGCTTCTTCTCGGCCTAGTGAGGCACCATCAAGGCATTGACATTGAGGTATTGCTTCATTATTTCAGAGTTTTACTTCATTCCAAAGGTCTAGGTAAAGAGGATTTTCACAGATTGTGGGCAGCCATAGCTCACACCTCTTGGAGCTTCCTTCACCTGGATCTTGCTTCCAGCCTATCAAGGCTTGCTGAGGCTTGGTGTAGGCCTTATTTGGCCCCCATTTGTGCCCCCTTTGGGCCCCATTGTGGACACATGGGACAGCAAACCCCCCAACCATCTCACGTTTTTTTTGTGCCTATTTCAAAATCTGGCCCAAAAATCACTCTTTTTGTCATATCTCGGGCATTTAGAACCCGATTCAGGCAAGGTAAGAGTCTAACTTGGGATTCTAGCATGCTCTGGACACGATGATGATGTTGGATTTTCCAAATTCTGATGACAAAATATTTTGCAATAGATTTCAGGTCTGAGACAGCATGTATTTGTATGCCTATGGCTTATGCGATGCTTCTACTGATATCTATTGATATCGGATCACTTGTGGATGTTATGCCTCTTATGTGAGATGCATTTGGAGCTGATTTAGCTTAGCCATTGATTGTTTTGAACAATTAGAGATCTATCCAAAACAGGGCAGCCACCTGTTACTTCAATTTTGTGCTTACAGGTCTTGGCATTTGATGCCCGATTATGCCCGGTTGGTGCCTATACATACGGGAATGTATGCCTATGGTTTGCCTATGGATTTGAGCTTGGATTGATCACTGATTTCTCAATTTACACAGGTTATATGATGTTGGAAACTTCAAGGCTGAAGCTATTTATGCTACAGTTGGGTTATGCCTATTGGTCACGGGGTGCTCCTGGCTACTCAGTATGATGTCATGATGTATTTATGCTCCAGAATGCTTTTGAGCTGAGATTAGAGCTTGATTTGGGTTTGAATGTCACTTCTTTGTGGCTGGCATTTCATCTATGACATGGTTTATGCATAGGCTACCTAGTACGGGTTATGATGTCTTGGTGAATGCTTTATGCTTTGGTTGTGGATGGCAGTTGTTTGAGCTCGTCTCGACATTCATTTGAGTATTCCCCTGAGCAGTTGGACATTAACTTGGATTTTTCCGTTACGACTTGGCTTTTTCCATTATGATCTTGGATGCTATTGAGGCATTGTCTTGGTTACCTATCTTTGGTACTTTGACTTGGTTTGCTTGAGCTGTTGAGCTCGTTTGTTCGCCTTTTGAGCCAGTGGGAGCATCTTGTATGCTTGACCGACATTGAGCAGGAGGTTTATGCTATTTTGAGCATTTTGCAGATACTTGAGTCTATAAAATCTCTTATACTTAAATATTGCATGGTTTATGCACTAATATCTTGGAGTTGCTTTTGACCTGAGCTTGGGCTTTGCACTCTTGTGAGCATACACCTACTGGTGTCAAGTCTTGCCAGTGTTATGTATACTTTGCCCTATTGTCCAGGGGGTATGCCTACTCCTGACGGATGCTTTGGTGACATGTTTGGGTATTTGCTCAGGGTCTTGATGACTGTTTGGTGCGGATTTATGCCTGTTTATGGCTGGTCATGTCTTGGCTGTCATTTATTGACTTGGTATAGTGATTTGGTTAGCAATTGACTCTCACAATACCCTGCTGTCATTTATTACAGCAAGCATATAATTTCGGACTAACATGGATTTTTCATATTGAAATATTTTAAAATGATGTACTTTCACTAGTACTTGGTGGGCAACAACTTTGGTTACACTTTTCTCACCATTTTTCTCTTGATTTTGGTGATTTTTTGGTCATTTTCTACAGTAAATAGCAAGTAGTTTTAAACTGTCTGCAGTCTTCCAATCTGCATTATGGCGAGTTCGTCCACTGATCATGCTATTTTCAACATCACTAAGCTTGATGGTACGAATTACTCTTATTGGAAGAGCCAAATTTGGTAGATGTTGGTGTAGAAATCACATATCAAACCATTGAGGTTGAGCGGGCATCTGCCTGCAACTATGCCAAATGAGGAATGGCTTGAGCTTGATGAGTTATGCAAGTCCACTATTGTATTATCTCTCACAAAATAGGTTCATTACAATGTATTTAAGGAAGAATAGAGTGCATGACAGTTGTGGGATAAAATCAAGAATCTCTATGACAAGAAAAGTCCAACAAGTCATATGTCTTGGCTGAAGCAGCTTATGGATCTGCGCATGAAGGAGAATGTGACTATATTTGCTCACTTGAGCCAGTTCCATGCTATACTCAAGAACTTGACTTCGCAGGACATCACTTTTGTAGAGGATGTCACTCCTCTTTTCTTGCTTGGTACTCTTAATGAGTCATGGGATGTATTTCGCACTGCATTATGTGCCTCTGCTGCTACCTTGAAATTATGTGATGTTGAGAGTGCTCTTCTGCAGAAAGAGGTTAATCGTAAGAATTTGGATGCCTCTCATGTATTGCATGCTATGACAGTTAGAGGCAGGAATGATGGATATGGAAAGCATGGTAGTGGCAGTGGCCATGGACGGGATTCTTAGAAATCTCAGTCCAAGTCCCGTGAGAAGTCATGTAGTAAATCTCGTGGCAGGAATGCAGATGTTACTTGTCACCATTGCAGGAAAAAGGGCCATATTAGGCCACAATGCCATGAGCTGTGCAATGAAAGGTGCAAAGATAAGGGGAAAGACAAAGTGCAGGATAAGTCTTCTGATCACAGCATAGTGCCTGCAAAGTCCAGTGTTAAAATTGAAGAGATCAATGTTATGCAGCCTGAGGATGTTGATGATGATTATATCCTTGCACCTTCTTCTAGTGCTTCGCAGATGATAGAGACACACTCTATGTATGCATAGTGTTCACTCTTGGACTTAGGTGCATCCTTTCATGTGACACCTTGCCAAGAGTGGTTTCATTCATACCATACTGTTTCGGGTTCTGTGTGCTTGGGTGATAACAGCTCTCTTGATATTGTGGGCATTGGTGATGTTAGGCTGCAGTTTCCTTCTGGCAGCAGTTTTGTTATGCAAGATGTACGTCATGTACCTGCTTTGACACGTAGTCTCTCTCATGTCAGCTGGACAGCTTGATGATGCAGGTTATCATGTATCTTTTGGAGACTCTGCATGAAAGATCACTCATGGGGCAGACTTGTGATTATGAGAGGTGCCAAGGTTGGCAGCCTCTATCCCTTGATTGTATCTGATTCTTCGCTTGATCATGTTTTTTCTGTGGGTTCTATCCCACATGTATCTCTTTGGCATGCGCGTTTGGGCCATATGTCTTTGAAGGGAATGAAAATGCTTTCTGGTTTGCAGTACTTACCGCCCCTTGATTATGCATGTTTTGTTTCATGTGAGCATTGTCTTTATGGCAGGCAGACTAGGTCTACGTATAAGAAGTCTGGTAGGCCACGTATGAGTGAGCCCTTGGCATTGGTACATTCGGATGTCTGTGGGCCCATGCCTTGCCAGTCTATGGGTGGTGCAAAGTATTTTGTTACTTTCATAGATGATTTTTCACGGAAAGTTTGGGCTTATCCCATTAAGCTGAAATCCGATGTCTTGGATGTGTTTCAAAGATGGCTTACATTGGTTGAGAACCAATCTGGGTATCGACTAAAATGCCTAATGACAGATAATGGGGGTGAGTATGTCTCACGTGCTTTTGAGCAGTTATGTGATGACAGGGGTATTAAGCATCAATTGACCACCCCCTACACCCACCCCCAGAATGGTTTGGCTGAGCGGATGAATCAAACCATCCATGAGCATGTACACAGTATGCTTAGCCATGCAGGCCTACCACAGAGCTTTTGGGCTGAGGCAGTTAGTACAACTGTGCATGTCATAAACAGATCACCCTCTAATGGTTTGGATTTCCAAGTTGCAGACGAGCTATGGATTAGAAAACCTCCCTCTTATGTGCTTCGTGTCTTTGGATGTGAGGCATTTTGCCATGTGCCCAGGGACAAGAGAAGTAAGCTGGATCCTAAGAGTGTCAAATGCATTTTCCTTGGTTATGGGGATGTAGGCGAGATGGGTTACCATCTCTGGGATCCGCAGGCACGGAAAGTCATCCGCAATCATGATGTAGTCTTCCATGAAGACAAGATGCATAGGCAGCCTAAGAGAGTTATTGAGATCCACAAGGTCATATTTCAGGAGGAGCCGAGAATAGCCAGTTGGACAGCCTACAACTGCAGCAAATGCTCATGGTTAGGGTGTTGCACAGGCAGTTGGGCAGGCAACAGAGCCTGTCGTGAGATAGTCTACTAGAGACAGACGTCCACATGATAGATTTCAGCCCTCGATGCATTATGTCTTGGTTACAGATGCAGGAGAGACTTTCACCTATGATGAGGCTATGTGCAAGGGTGACAGTCACTCCTAGGAGAGGGCTATGCAGTCTGAGATAGACTTCTTGCATAAAAATGAGACTTGGGATTTAGTTTCGTTGCCTGCGGGCAAGAAGGCTTTGCCATGCAAGTGGGTGTACAAGCTGAAAAGTATCCCTGGATACCCCAAGCCGGCATACAAGGCTAGACTGGTAGCAAAGGGTTTTTAGCAGGAGCATGGTGTGGACTTTGATGAGATCTTTTATCCTGTGGTTAAGATGACCACCCTGTGCTTAGTCTTGGCTTTGGTTGCTCAGCTTGACTTGGATTTATGCCAGATGGATGTCAAGACGGCTTTCTTATATGGGGACTTGCACGATGAGATTTATATGGAGCAGCCTAAGGGCTTTGCAGAACCTAACAGGGAGCACCTTGTGTGCAAATTGAAGAAAAGTCTTTATGACTTGAAGCAGGAATCTAGGGAGTGGTATCGTAAGTTTGATGCCTTTATGCAGTCCCAGGGCTATAGCAGGAGTGCTATGGATCTGTGTCTTTACGAAGAAAGCCCGTGATGGTTCTTTATTGATTTTGGTACTCTATGTGGATGATATGCTGATAGCAGGGAAAGCTCATGATGAGCTAGATGCTCTTAAGGCTTAGCTCAAGAAGAGCTTTAAGATGAAAGATCTGGGATGGGCCGCTCACATACTTGGTATGCGCATTAGACGCGACAGGCATCAGGAACTCCTCTACTTGTCATAGAGGGAGTACATTCATAAAGTCCTTGAGCACTTCCGCATGCAGGACATAAAGCTTATTGGCTGTCCATTGCCTTCTTATGTGAAGGTATCACAGGCTGATTGTCTGCAGACAGATGAGCAGAGGGCCGAGATGGCCAAGATTCCCTATGCATCCGTAGGGGGTAGTCTTATGTATGCCATGATAGCCACTCGTCCAGATATTGCCTTTGCAGTTGGTGTTGTGGCACCCTATGTGGCTACACCTAGCAAGAAGCATTGGGATGCCATGAAGGGTATCATGAGGTACCTGAAGGGCACTACAGATATGTGCATATGCTATGGTAGCCAGGATACAGGAGTCATGGGGTACACTGACTCTGATTATGCAAGTCATGTAGATAGTAGGAAGTCCACATCCGGCTATGTATTCACCTATGCTGGAGGTGCTGTTTCTTGGATGTCCAAGGTGCAGAAATGCACGGCCCTTTCTACTACAAAGGCCAAGTATGTTACATCCACTGAGGCTTGCAAGGAGGCCATTTGGTTGGGTCATTTGGTTGCTAACCTTGGTATTGATGCTATCCCTACACTGCATTCGGATTCTATGAGTGCTTTTCAGCTAGCCAAGAAGTCTAGCCAAGAAGCCAAGAATCCGGTCTTCCATCCGAAGACGAAACACATTGAGGTGAGGTATCACTTCATACGTGGGGTCATTGAGGACAAGTCTGTTGATCTTGTCAAGATCTCGACTGACCAGAATCCTGCAGATCTGCTCACGAAAAGCCTCTCTAGAGAGCACTTTGCCTTCCTCAGGAGGTTGATGGGCATGGGATGAGATGATGTCTTTCCTCATCTTGTTGTACATGTGTACATGTTGTACAGTATTTTTCTTTTTCTTTTCACTCCTCACTTGGGCAGATTTGCCTTTAAGTGGGAGGTTGTTGGGGGTAAAGGAACCTCCGCCTAGCCGCCCGTGTATTACTACACTGACAGTCACTGCCACTGCACATTGCAGGTGGTAGGCACCTGTCACCATCACTTTATTCTTTATTCTTTTAATGACAGTTTGAATAAAGGAAGGCCCGGTCACACATTGTGATTGTTGGAGTTCCCATTTCTTGTCTCTCTCTTTCTTGCTCTTGCTCTCCCGCCATAGCTCTCAAGTGCAAGCTTTGATCCTTCTCACCTTTCACTTTTCCTGTTTATCAATTGACACCTTTCCTAACTTATTTGCTTAAATTTTCAGCCACTCCTTCTTTAGCTTATTCCTCCTTTTATGATTTTGCCTACCCATCTCTTCATCCTCTTTTACTTGTTCCATTTCCATCTCCTGCCACTTCTATTTCTCAACCCCCTCAGTTGGTTAGCGGGTACAAAGGATTTGATCAGCAGATTCTGAGAAGAAGAGGATGGAGCTCGGCTGATTCTCTCACGGGATCACAGATTAATTGGCCATTAATTCTAGGGGATTGGACCACTGCTAGTCAAGCATACTAGAATTACCTCCATTTTTCTCAACAATATTCACAATCTCTAGATCCTTCAGTGAGATTGACGGCTCATTTTTCTTGGTATCTAGGATATATGCATAGGCATTCCCATAACAATCAAAAGGCCATTCCCAAGCTTCGTATGAATGTCAATGTGAACATTTATTCTCAACAGTTGGATGTCCTATATTTTCATGCCCTATGTTTACCTAGCAGATACCTTGTTTTGCTAGAAAGAATGTACTGCCTTCAGTTCTTCCAAAATCCTCCAAAGACATTTGTGGATGAGTCCTTATCCATGGATCATTTTCGAAATCACCAAGCCTTCAAAAGGGATCACCTTCATTGATGCCTTTGCAATGTATTTTGGATGATTCTTAATGATATATATCTCTCTTTTTGGAGGTGTCATTCAGATGGTTGTTTTGTGTTTAGTGTTTGTGTGTGTTGTAATAATCTTATGTGATGAGTTCCTACTGGTTGAATAATTTGTTCGAGAGTTATCTTTTCAACTATTGATGGTGATGGTGGATGGCACGCCTATGATGGAAAGTTGAAGAAGAACCTCTTATATCCTTTACAAATTTATTATGACTTTTAATTGTTTATCAAATGTGTTAATGAATAACGAAGTTTTCCTTTAGTAGTATTTTTTCTAGAAATACAGGTGATAAGTTGGGGTCGTGGTGGCGAGATTATTGAAGATACTGAAGAATATTAAATTGAGCTCTTTAGTGAACTTATATTCTTCTTTTCCTTAGGTTGCGAGGACGCTTCCTTTCTAAGTGTGGGGATATGTTGAGAGTGAAAAAAGACTGAATTTTTGACTAATTTTTGTTGTTTTTGAGGTCTGAATGATTGATTTTTTAGGGATTTAGAGTGACATACGGTTGTTAATGGAAGTGTTTAAGAATTTTTGGATGATATTGATTATGTTTTGGAAGTTCATGATGATTTTTAGTGGAGATATGAAGCTTTGTAATGTTCTGATAAGTTCTGGTTTTGATACATTCTGTATAGCTTCTGTTTTGTTCTGATTTTCTTCTGTATGAAGCATGGATTGATGATGGATGAAGGTTGAAATCTTTTGAAGGTTTATTGAATGGTTTTTGATAGTTTGGAATGGTTTTAGTATGAGTTATAAGGATTTCTTGTTTTGTAACCCTCTGTAAACCTTGTGTAGAGCCTCTGTCTCTGCTCTGTATCTGTTTCGTATCTGCTCTGTTCCTGTTTTGTACTGTTCTGTAGATCTTCTGTAAGTGTTCTGTAGAATTTATATGTGACTTTGGAAAAGTTTTCTAAATTTTGGAAAGGATGAATCTAAGTTGAAAAGAGCTAAAAAAAAATGCAAGAAGCAGTTTGCTGAACACTGAAGAGAAAACTGAGTGACAGTGACAGTAGTGAGCTATGAAGAGACACTGTAGTGGCCCTGGTACCTCTTCACATCAAACATACCTCTTGGAAGGTGTATCCATGACCTAAGAAGGATTATTGAGATTCATTATTAAGTATTTTAGTGAGGAGATGATGTATTATTGAGAGAAAGAGAGAGAGAGAGAGAGAGAGAGAGAGAGAGAGAGAGAGAGAGAGAGAGAGAGAGCCAAAGATAGCCAATTCTGTCAAAACAGTGTATCTTTCTATGAGAGATTGAGAGAGAAAACTATGAAGACATTGAAGAAGAATACTATGTGATTCATTTCCATTTAAAAATGGTGTATTCATTTATGTTCTTTGTTCTATTGATGGATTCTATGAAGATGTTGAAGATTATGGTTGATTCTATCAAATCCGTGGGAGATGTCTACTATGATAGTGTGTGAAGATTTGCTATTTGCTTTGTTTTGGTAATCAAAAGAATGAAATAAAAGCTTGTTGATGTTACAAGATAGATTTTCTTGCAGTAGAATCCCCTTTTCCTTGGTGTTCCTCTTAGGGCTCCATGATTACAAGGGTTTTTTTAGTGCTTCCTAGGCCATACAAGGTATTATCGGCGATTTGTGTTGAGCTATGCATTGATTGTTAGACCTCTACACAAGTTGCTGATCATATTTGAATGGACCGAGGAATATCAATGTACATATGAAGAACTGAAAAAGGCTTTGATAATGGCACCAATTATACGAGCCCCAGACTAGACACTCACGTTCCATGTGCACATTGACCCTTTGAAATTCATTGTAGGAGCTGTATTGTTGTGCCAGCCCTAGTGAACACAACCTAGATTACCCAGTGAGCTTTGCTAGCAAACAACTCACTAAGACCAAAATAAATTACTTAACAACGGAAAGAGAGGGCTTGGCCATGGTATTTTCTGTAAAGATATTTTGGCATTATCTTTTGACTATGACTTTTACCTTCTCTGTTGACCATATCAGACCCTGTTATATCTTGTTAATAAACCTTGTGCCACAGGACACATTGCTTGATGGCTACTTCTTCTTTTAGAATTTTACTTCTCCATGGTGTACATAAAGGGAAGAAACACTACATGGCTAACCATATGTCTCGCATCCCCACTAGAGAAGTTGCTAGACAAGGCATTGTAGATGAAATGCCAAACGTGTATCTATTCTGCTTATCTAGCGAAAGAGATTTGTTTAGAGCCAACATGACACCGTATTGGGCAGATGACATGGTCCAAGTGCTTGAGCACGGACTACATGAATGACAAATGGAAAAGGCCCGACTAAGGAAACTCATCTTGAAGATCCAACCCTATCAGTTGATAGCAGGCCAACTTTATAGGTTGGGGCAAGACGGATTACTACGTAGATGCATGTGTGAATTGAGATAATTCTACCCTTAGAGTTCTTCATCCCTAGCCTAAGGATATTCCTTCAAGAGAGATGGAATGGGAAGGAGGCATGGATGGATCACCTGGTTGAGCTTGAACGCTTATCGAAAACTCCACTTCTAGCCACCCATGCGCTAATATGCGAGAAGGCAAGATGTAAGAGCTAGTTTGACAAGCATGTCAAGCAGCAAGACTTTGAACAAGGCAACTTAGTACTGTTATACTTAGTCAAGGGACATAAACAAAAAATGAAATTTCAAGGGCTAGGTCCTTTCAGAGTTTGAACCATCAGCCAAACTGGCAACGTAGAACTCAAAACCCTACAAGGTGAGGGCATAGGCTTCTTCAATGGCAACTGTGTAAAGAAGTACTTCCCTCCCATGCACCCACTACATGAGCCCCCAATGATAGCATCCCCTGTCAAAGTATGAGTAGCCACTATCACTAAGATGGATGATGAGGATGAGGAAGCTGTAGAACCATCTTACCTAAGCATAATAATCACTGCCAATCACACATGCACCATCAATGCATTGATCGATGAGGGAGCTGACTTTAATGACTTGACTCATGATCATTGGACCCAAATTGGCAAACCACAGTTAGAGCCCACTAATGCTGAGCTTAGCCCATATGGGAGCCGATCATACGCACTCTTGGGAAAGTGCAAGGCTACAATTTCTATCGAAACTGAAAGCATGCTGATGATTTTTTATGTATTTTCCAACACTAAATATGCAAGCACGGAGTCACAGTTAGGATGAACCTTTAAGAAGCAAGCTCATTGTAATGTTGACTATGGGTCGTAGTGTATCCACCTAGCCATGGGCAACATATGCATAATTGCATCTTTCAGCACGGAATGTATGGCTCCTTCACAACCCGCCAAGCCTCAATGCCAGGAACCTAGAGAACCCAACGCTGAAGCCCATGAACCCCAGTTTAAGTGGGTACCTAAACATCAAGGGTTGCCACCTAGGAGTAGACACCCACGCCCTTGTAAGGCTAAGGACCCACACTCAAAACCTAGGAGGCATGGCAGAAGTTACCAATATGGATGAACCATCAAAACTGTGATGGATCCCAAAGACCTTATTGCAAGCGCAAGGTTACTATGAGGGTAACACCCATGTCTGGGTACCTAAAGCCAAGATGGCCATAGGTACTCCTCAAAATCCACCCTCTAACTTGACCACATGAACCATCCTGGCAAGTCCAGCACTCAGGCCACAAGAGAATCGGGCTGCTAAGTCCATAGAACCTCCAAAGTCTAAATCAGTAGGGCCTAAACCAATCTATCGCCCAAAACCATAGTTTGTTACTAACATATTTTCCAAATCTAGCCCCGCTAGTGCCCCTCAAACCTTAGAAGCACCTAGTAGCATGACACCCACAGCTACAACCAAACCCATTGAACACACGACCAAGCTACAACCTCAGGAGCAAACCAAGCAGCAACCACTAGCTACTGAACTCTCTAGTTCTACCAAACCTCAACCACTTGCCAACCATAGACCCTCTTATGAGTGGCGATCAATTCTAACCTTGGCCACACACTTAGCTGAAAATACGAGGGATGACTTGGTTGCTTGCCTTAGACGCTTGGATGCTACTTTCATAACATTGGCCAAAAGCTATGATCAACTAGACTTAGGATTGTTGGAAGATCCTATAGCAACGGAAGTGCATACACTCCCTTGCTCTTGAGAGGAGTAGGAATTTGTATTCGTTAAGGCTTCCAAAGCAACTAAGGAGTTAATTGAAAATGAGATATCCAGAGAACATGCAATCAAATGGCGTCTCATTACATTATATAACAAGAACATGATCATACCCACTGACCAAGAAATCAAGAAGTTGAATCGGCTTGCTGACAATGACTACTCTTTCTTGCAAAAATGGTACACTCTTTGATTGCAATGGGAGCTACAAGGATGCCAAATAATGACCAATGCTGAGCAACAACACGCAATCAAGGCATTGGAATATGACCTAACCTATATAGCTCCAACTTCCAATAGGGTGTTGACTACCATCCGTAATCGACCTCTAGGAGAACACGTTAGGGGACATCCCTATTTAGATTGCCTCGTCACCAAGGAGGAGTTGTATATTGCTAGCAAAGTGGACTCCGGTGACTTCTTGCTTGATGTCCTCACTTACATTATGCATGTAGGCATCCACCCTTTTGACATGGATAGCTATGCTAATTTAGAATATAATCGGAATTTCTATGCTTGAATCATGCAAAACTAAAACACTCACATTATGTGTTGAAGGCCCTTCATCCCTAACCCTTTAATCCTAGTAGGAAGGATTCTCCTCATTTCAGAAGGGGGAGAGGGTAAGGTGAATCAAAACAAACAAGTAAATCAAATCAAAGGCATAATGAAAATAATAAAGGAAAAGTACACATTGGAAACCTCGATGGTAGAATGAAACAACTTGTTGTGATTGAGGAAAATGTCAATAAAATTTGAAATCAATAGACTACTTGGAGGAGAAGTCATTTCAGTTCAGCAAGTATGTAGTTGTTCCCTTTTTCTTGTAATTATTCTGAAAAACACTAATGGTGAATATGGCTTCATGACAGGAACCCGTCATGGCAGGTCAAGAAAACACATAAGGAAAACAATAAAGGAAAAGTGCACATTGGAAACCTCAATGGTAGGATGAAACAACTTGTGATTAAGGAAAATGTCAATAAAATTTGAAATCAATAGACTACTTGGAGGAGAAGTCTACTTTTGCACTCAAGCATTCCAATTCAACAAGTATGTAGTCGTTCCCTTTTGCTTGTAATTATTATGAAAAACACTAATGGTGAATATGGCTTCATTATGGCTTCATGACAGACGCCCATCATGGTAGATCAAGAAAAGGCTGGCAATTTTCCTATTTCAGAAGAAGAGCAGGAAAAATATGGCCTTTCGGTGGAAACACGAGCCTTTAAGCAGTTTAAGTTTCGGCATATCTTCAACCTAGAAAACGTGGCCATCGAAGAACGGGTTGTGAGGCAGATCATTAAGCAATGAGACTTGCAAAAATACATGGAAGTAGTAAGCCAAGGGGTAAACTACATCCATTGTGCAGAGTTCTTGTGGACTTTTCATAGGAACCGTGGCACCGTAACCATGTGAGAGGGGGAGGAAACTCGTCGGGTGCATATTGAATTGACCCCAGACTTGGTAGAAAAAGCATTGGGCTTGGCAAACAAAGTAGAGAGGAAGCCTAAGAGAGATGTATACACCTTGCTAGGAATGGACAAGGTGAAGGTTCACACCAACGATGGCGTCAGCTTGGCAAATATTCCGAATCCCAAAATCCAACTCCAAGCCAAGATGGTGCATGTGTTGTTGTCTAGTTAGAGGTACAACACAATCATAAGCTGCATTAATGTACCCTTGTTAGAGAGCATTGCACCATGATCGCTAGATGAGGTGAACCTCAACGGTTTTGTGAGGAAGACCATCGAGACCTCGGGAAAGGCTTTGGTAACATGAGGATAGCCCGCCGGAGGAGAATCCCCTGCCACAAAGGCTAAAAGAAAAGATTCATCTTCAAAGGTCTCAACCATTGGATTCTGTAATATTTCCACACAATAAAAGTTAGTTGGTTAGTCAGTCAATTAATAAGTTAGTAAGGTTACTAACTAAAGACTAACTAATGTAAAAACTAACTAACATTAATAACTAATAATTTTTATTTAATTAAAAATATTTATTTAGAAAAATCGAGAGTCATAAATTTGATATTTTTCTCGGATTGACAAGGACCGTAGCCACTCTTCACGTAAGTTACAATGTGAACGAGGCTTATGAGCTATATTAATCACTAGTACTAATGTGTATAGTTTGAATGGTCCAAAAATGTTAGATTTTGGGCAAAGCTAGTATATTTTAAATATTTTAGATATTATCTTAAAAAGATATGGAGATTTCTAGAACTGGATGCCATTTAAAAGAAAAGACAAGTGATGTTTTTGTTAGTATTAGAGATTTTATCAAAAGAAAGAATAAAGAGAGGGATTTGCAAAATCCCGCGTGCTACGATCGCAGTCTATAGGCAGTAGACAACAACTCCGAATAGAGAAAAGAAGCAGGAGTGAACTAAGAGCTTTCTAACCAAGAGTCTTGGGGTTCAAGAGTTTTGGGGTTTTACCCCCCTTTCGGAGCCCATGGAACCATCAGATTCATGATTTGAGCATCATATCATTGATCTTTCCACTCCACAAAGAGCTTGACTTCTCAGCCACAAGCCCTTTTCTCTAATTCACTATAAATATGAGGCATGGGGAGGCACAAGGGAGTATAAGGAGACCCCGAGAGGCTGCAAGAGAGAGGTAGAGAGAAGGATACCCCTCCAAGAGATTGAGAGAGAGAGCTTGAAAGAGAGAGAGAGAGAGAGAGAGAGAGAGAGAAGAGTCACCCCGAGAGGCTACAAAGAAGAGAGTTAGCTTTATTTCCTCTATTTCAATCCTCGACTCACCCATCTTCTCTTACGCTCTCCCATCTCGAATCTATTCCCCCTTCTTAATCTCTTAAGTCTACTTGCGGACGATGGCCTCCAAGCGAAGAATGTTGCATGTGGTTGGCAATCCCGTAACCAACAACGAAGCTTCAAGGGAAGGCATCACCGTCAATCCAATTGCAGTTCCGGTTGTAAGTAATGTATTTTCAAATTGGTAGATGCTTGGTTAATTCTCGTATGAGATACATTAGGTCCCATACTATGATGCATGAGAATAGGTCACAGGAAGGGATAAATTTTATGTCACGTATTCAAAAGATCAAGCTTGCAAAGTGCATGTATTAAGAAAAGTTAATTGCACCTAGTTGCATATGACTTAGTCATTGATAGCTTGCAAAATGCATATATCAAGGGAAGTTAATTTCACCTAGTTGCATGTGGCTTATTCGTTGATAGAGCAATTACAATGAAGAACTGGTCAAGGGTTATGAATGACATAATCATGACATTAAAAATTGTGCATACAAGAGTTAAGTAAATTTTACATAGAATCGCTCATTGATCCCAAGGGAAGAGCAGATATGCAATGGAAATATTATTCCGACTATTCTTGCATTGTTTGGCAAGAATACAATTGGTTTTTGTTGGTTGATCTAACAACATCTTAAATGCTTTTACATTCAACTGGTTGTTAGTTTGTTGTTTGGATGATTATTTCAAGTGCATGTAATTTATGGTAAATACATGGCAAGGGTTTGTGATGACAAAATGCCATGAGGATAAATGAATTTTTTCTTAGAAGATGATATTAGAGTTGAATAAAAGTTAGTTAGTCAATTAATAAGTTAGTAAGAGGATGCAATATTTCCACACAATAAAAGTTAGTTGGTTAGTTTGAAAGTTAGTTAGTCAATGAATAAGTTAGTAAGATTACTAACTAAAGACTAATTTTTTTTTAAAAAAAGAAAAAAACCTATCGAACATTAATAATTAAGGATTTTTATTTAATTAAAAATATATGTAAAAAAATCGAGGGTCATAAATTCGATATTTTTCTCGGATTGACAAGGACCGTAGCCACCCTTCATGGAAGTTGCAATGTGAACGAGACTTATGAGCTATATTAATCACCAGTATTAATGTATATAGTTTGGATGGTCCAAAAATATTAGATTTTGGGCAAAACTAGTATATTTTAGATATTTTAAATATTATTCCCAAAAAAAGATATGGAGATTTTTAGAACTAGATGCCATTTCAAAAGAAAAGACAAGTGATGTTTTAGTTAGTTTTGGAGATTTTATAAAAAGAAAAAAAAATAAAGAGAGGGATTTGCAAAATCACGTGCACCGCAATCGCAATTTACAGATAGAAAACAACACTTCGAAGAGAGAAAAAAAGGAGTGAACTAAGAGCTTTCTAATCAAGTGTCTTGGGGTTTTACCCCTCTTTCGGAGCCAATGGAACCATCAGATTTATGATCTGAGCATCAGATCCTTAATATTTCCAAGATCCCCCTCCACAAAGAGCTCCACTTCTTAGCCACAAACCCTCAAGTTCTCTAATTCACTATAAATATGAGGCATGGGGAGGCACAAAAGAGTATAAGGAGACCCCGAGAGGCTACGAGAGAGAGGTAGAGAGAAGGATACCCCTCTAAGAGATTGTGAGAAAGAGCTTGAGAGAGAGAGAGAGAGAGAGAGAGAGAGAGAGAGAGAGAGAGAGAGAGAGAGAGAGAGAGAGAGAGAGAGATGAGTTACTCCGAGAGGCTGCACAATTCCGTCTATCTCTTAGCCATCTTCTCCTACACTCTCCCATCTCGAATCTATTCTGCCTTCTTAATCTCTTGAGTCTACTTGCAGACAATGGCCCCCAAGCGAAGAATGTCGTGTGCGGATGGCAATCCCATAACCAACAATGAAGCTTCAAACGAAGGCATCACCGTTAATCCAATTGCAGTACCAGTCGTAATTAATGTATTTCCAAATTGATAGATGCTTGTTTTGATTCTCGTATGAGATACGTTAGGCCCATACTATGATACACGAGTATGGATCATTTCATCTCACATATTCATAAGATGGAGCTTGCGAATGAAGTGCATATATCAAGGAAAGTTAATTGCACCTAGTTGCATATGGCTTATTCGTTGGATAGAGCAATTACAAGGAAGAATTAGTCAAGGGTTATGAAGGCTATAGTCATTAAAAGAACGACATTAAAAGATTGTGCATACAAATTCTAGGTTAAAGCATAGTCAAGGGTTATAAATAGCATAATTGCTAAAAGAATATGACATTAAGAATCATGAATAGAAAGTACTAGTTTAGATACTTTAAAAGTACTTAGACTAAGAGCCCAAATATTAAGAAGAACTAGATTCTAGCTTAAGGCAAGGCCTGTTGAAGTCTAATTGCTTCAGATAATCTCGCACTTATCTTATCAATTATTTACACGTTATGTCTATAACATATTTTGATATATGAGGATAATTTCCTATTTGCCTCATGACTTGACTACGAGCTAGTACAAGAAATTAATCATAAGGGTTAAAACTAAGATATCTTGAGATCCGTTGGATAACGATGACTTTTTCCAATCCAAATTCAAGGTTGGGTTATCAATCAAGGTAAGTGACCTATAGAAATTACATCATGAATAGTGTTTGATCCCTTAATATATGCCCTAGCCGAAGGAAGGAAGTATTAATAAACATGTTTGCATAGTATTGCTCTTAGATCCCAAGGGGAAGAGCAAATATACGATGGAAATGTTATATCATCTATTCTTATATTATTTGGAAAGAATGCAATTGGTTTTGTTGGTTGATCGAACAACATCCTAAATGCTTTTACATTTAACTGGTTGTTAGTTGTTGTTTGGGTGATTATTCCAAGTGCTTGTGATTTATGGTAAATGCATGGCAAGGGTCTGTGATGACAAGTCATCATGGGAATAAAGGAATGTTTTCTTGGAAAATGATATTACGGATGAATGCCTTGTTTGTGCTTGATTCTTAAAGGATTTAATTAAGAAAGGATATTTTGCACGGGTGGATCACCTCCATGATCGTACCGCGGATTAACCCAAAGAGGGCACTGCTCGATTCATGGGCTGAAGGTCGAGTGGTGAAAAGGCCAACCACAGGAGTGATGTTTCGCTCCTAGACAACTTGCTGGTCAATTGGAGCTTTGGACATCCCTTGCTAGGTCTAAAATGGAGTTGAAGACCTCCGTGGCTCCCAATGTCTGGCATGTTGGGAGATCCTATTCTAGATAAAGGATTTAATTTGTGGTGCCATAAGATTTGGACCAGTTACTTCTACAAGGCAGAAGGGATACTTCTGTTGGACAAAAGGGATACATAATTTCTCCTCTATGGGCGAGAGACAAAGATTAACTTGAAGATAAGTTAAGGAACTTGCTTGAACTTGTTTGTCAATAGATTGCTTTGCTCTATTTTCATATCTATGCTATAAGTTATGTGAACGAACCATGTTCCCTAAAAGGCTTAATTAATGAAGTTAACTTTAAATGTCACAGATAAATTGGTAGGATCTAATTAGAAAACTAAAGCTATCTAAGGGAAGCGGGTGAGCAGAACCCCCGACGGATCCATCCTATGGCAGGGTGGTCCGAGAGAACTGGGAGGCTTCTCACAAGATTTTTACCGTCGTTCGACCTTTAGGTATTGTTAAGTTAGAACCTGATTCATGCCATTTTAGGGGACCGGAATGGGACTATGCACATGAATAGAAAGTACTAGTTTAGATACTTCAAAAGTACTTAGCCTAAGAGCCCAAATATTAAGAAGAACTAGATTCAAGCTCAAGGCAAGGTCTGTTGGAGTCTAATTACTTGAGAATAATCTTGCACTTATCTTATCAAGTATTTACACATTATGCCTATAATATATTTTGATATATGAGGATAATTTCCTATTTGCCTCATGACTTGACTAAGAGCTAGTACAAGAGTAAAGTTTATTCCAATACAAGTTGTATCTCATGTCGATAAAATTTCTAGGATTTCTAGTCACCCTGAAGAGGTGTTGTTGGTTCTAGGTTTTTGTCTTCATCTGATTCCTCTATATATCCATAGACTACACTTGTGTAGCTTCGTTTTCTTGGGGGCTCAATGTCTTTTGGACTTAGATCAAGGCAGTTTTCTTAGATGTGTCCTAGCTCATTACAATGGAAGCATTGATGGTAGGGACATCTCCTATGGATGTGCCCTATCTCTCCATACGTATGGCATCCCTTACCCAGATCTCGAGAGTCATCTTTGCTACAATTGCTCAATTTAATTCCTTGGATGATTGGATTCGCTCGGAGTAATGCATCTTGCAAGTCCGTTGGACGTATTGCTTCAAGATGGTGGTTCAGAGAAGTGTTTAGGCCATGGCAAAACTTGGATACTTGCTGCGCAATATCCATAGGTGGTGCATATTTTAGTAGGGTTACAAACTTTGAGTAGTAAGCTTCCAAGGTTAATTCTAACTGCTTTAGCTTGAAGAATTCATTCATCATCAAAGTCTGGTAGGTTGGCTGAAGGTATTGTCTGCATACAACATCTTTCAGCTAACTGCTTCCAAGGTTAATTCTAACTACTTTAGCTGGAAGAATTCATTCATCATCAAAGTCTGGTAGGTTGGCCGAAGGTATCGTCTGCGTACAACATCTTTTAGCTAAAGATATTGTGAGGAAGAGCTTGAAAGAGAGCTAGAGAGAGAGAGAGAGAGAGAGAGAGAGAGAGAGAGAGAGAGAGAGAGAGAGAGAGAGAGAGAGAGAGAGAGAGAGAGAGAGAGAGAGTTACCTCGAGAGGCTGCACAATTCCCTCTATCTCGATCCTCAACTTAGCCATCTTCTCCTACACTCTCCCATCTTGAATCTATTCCGCCTTCTTAATCTCTTGAGTCTACTTGCGGACGATGGCCCCCAAGCGAAGAATGCCGCGTGCGGATGGCAATCCCATAACCAACAACAAAGCTTCAGACAAAGGCATCACCATCAATCCAGTTGCGGTACCGGTCATAAGTAATGTATTTCCAAATTGATAGATACTTGTTTTGATTTTTGTATGAGATACATTAGGCCCATACTATGATGCACAAGTATAGATCATTTCATCTCACATATTCGTAAGACGGAGCTTGCAAAGTGCATATATTAAGGAAATTTAATTGCACTTAGTTGCATGTGGCTTATTCGTTGATAGAGCAATTACAAGGAAGAATTGGTCAAGGGTTGTGAATGGCATAATCATGACATTAAAAATTGTGCATACAAGAGTTAAGTAAATTTTATATAGAATCCCTCGTTGATTCCAAGGGGTAGAGCAAATATGCGATGAAAATGTTATCACAACTATTCTTGCATTATTTGGGAAGAATGCAATTGGTTTTGTTGTGGTTGATCGAACAATATCCTAAATGCTTTTACATTCAAATGGTTGTTAGTTGTTGTTTGGATGATTATTCCAAGTGCTTGTGATTTATGGTAAATGCATGGCAAGGGTCTGTTGATGACAAGTCGCCATGGGAATAAATGAATGTTTTCTTGGAAAATGATATTAGGACTGAATGCCTTGTTTGTGCTTAATTCTTAAAGGATTTAATTAAGAAAGGATATTTTGTATGGGTGGATCACCTCCATGATCGCATCGCTGATTAACCCAAAGAGGGCATTGCTCGGTTCATGGGCCAAGGTTGAGTGGTAAAAAGGCCAACCACGAGAATGATGTTTCACTCTTAGACAGCTTGCGGGTTAGTTGGAGCTCTGGACACCCCTTGCTAGGTCTAGAATGGAGTTGAAGACCTCCGTGGCCCCCAACATCTAGGCATGTTGGGAGATCCTATTCTAGATAAAGGATTGAGTTTGTGGTGCCATGAGATTTGGACCAGTTACTTCTGCAAGGCAGAAGGATACTTCTATTGGAGAGAAGGGATACATAATTTCTCCTCTATGGGTGGGAGACAAAGATTAACTTGAAGATAAGTTAAAGAACTTGTTTGTCAATATATTGCTTGCTCTGTTTTCGTGTCTGTGCTATAAGTTATGTGAATGAACCGTGTTTCCTTAATGCCTTAATTAATGAAGCTGATTTTAAGTGTCGTACATAAATGTGGTAGGACCTAATTAGAAAACTAAAGCTATAAAGGGAAGCGGGAGGGCATACCTCCGACAGGTCTATCCTATGGTAGGGTGGTCCTAGAGAACTGAGAGGCTTATCACAAGGTTTTACCGATGTTTGACGACCCTTAGGAATTCTTTGATCAGAACCCTAATTCATGTCGTTTTAGGAGACCAAAATGGGACTATGCCCTACACGTAGAAAGGTTGAGTAGTGCATCTCTCTCATTTCCCATTCTCTTTGAACCAAGTGCAGCATGGGTCTACTTCAGCTTGGGTATCTCTGTGTAAAGTTGGATTTCCAAGATCCAACGCTACAATGTTGTTAGGAGACCTTTGCCAGGAGGAGATAATATTTCCATGCAATAAAAGTTAGTTGGTTAGTTTGAAAGTTAGTTAGCCAAATAATAAGTTAGTAAGATTACTAACTAAAGACTAACTAAAGTAAAAACTAACTAATATTAATAACTAATAATTTTTATTTAATTAAAAATATTTATTTAAAAAAATTGAGAGTCCTAAATCCAATATTTTTCTCGGATTGACAAGGACCTGATGGACCTAAAAACGGGCCGGCACTGGCTCATGCACTAGCCGGGCCTCGTCACTACGCACAAGACAACCCCTCAGCCTCGCGTCCAGGAGCGTCTATCAAAATCTCTGCCTTCCTAAACATTGCGTTTGTAATACGTTGAAGTCCAACTGATCCTCACCCAATATTACTCCTCAGAGGGAGTCCCTTTCACATAGCCAAAAGGCTCGAATCACATACACATGGGGTTCCTCCTACGGCTGAATGCCGTCAACCCTCTGCGACTCTCCTACACCTTGGGGATTGGCCCCTCGATGCGTCGCTCAACATTTAGACATTTCGCACAAACGTCGCTCAAGGTACCCAATAAGCGTATCCAGGAATGTACCATTGTCCTTACTTGTTTTCCCCTTTAGGATCCCACGACTAGCCTACAACATGGGTACCTCACTGCCTCTCATCGTAGGTCGTGTTCCAAAAACAATTGCAATGCATGTCCAGGAGCTGATTACCGATACTCTTAACTTCTTTTCATGCTCTATGCATTTGGTGGATGCCTAGTGCTCAAACATTTAGCCAAACAGTATCGTGCACAAGTGGAAAACATCCTTTTAATGACTTTCAACTACCGTTCTTATGCGGCGCTGCACAAACCTAGCACCAAGGAAACCCTCGTGCTACTAGGCTCGTATTTCATAATTATTATCCGTCCTAAATGCTATGTATAGAAATCAGCAACTTTTCCATCATATCACACGGCATTTAGACATATTTCAACTTCTCTACCCTTCCCCGTTTAAGTATTGCATCGTTGGATAGATTTATAGGGTATTTCACCATCATTTTATGTGGAAAAAAACAGAAAAAGACACACTAGAACAGGAAGGTGGGGTCGAACTGAGGCAAATCCTCATGCTTCAGTCCCCACAAACATTCACAAACATTGCTCTTATTTATCCTTATTTTTCGGAACCCAAAATGTATTTTTCCCCTATTTTTTAGGGTTTTTCCACCATTTTCTTGTATTTTCCCTTATTTTTATGCATTATTTAATTTCTGAAAATTAAGAACAGGTTATGGGCTGTGGCCCTTAGTTCCTTCTTGCAGAAAAATGAGAGTTTAGTTGATGTTCCTATTTACTTCCCCATTTTTATGCCCAAAAACTCTCATTTTCCCTTGTTTTTCATGTTTTACGTATTTTAGCATATTATTTTGAGCCATAAAATGCATATTTTTCTGATTTTCTGATTATGACCAGCAAGAACTCATGGAAAACAGTAGCACGCACAGTTTTTATCCCACATGAACAACTTTTCATCCATCAAAAGCCATAAATGCTCAAATTTCCTTTGAAAATTTTAAATTACCGCTTATTTGTTTCGGGTTTTGTGTCCATGGCTGCAAATTTGAAAACCAGTAGCACTTCATGTCCAGCAACATCACAAATCACCCTTCTCAGCCCGTGGAGCAATCCGATCCATGCCGGACAAGCCTCCATCATTCTTTCTTCTTCCTTCTTCTTCCCGCATGAACTCCCCCTTAGAAGAGAGAGAGGGAGGAGAGAGAAAGACTGATTTTCTCTCTCCCTCTACAGGCTGCCATTCCTCGCGTAGACCGGAGCGATACGGAGCACGAAGTGAGTACGATTGCCTGCTGTGGTTGGTTGCAGGGCTTGCTCTACAGCCCACAAATCGATTTGGGGGGGGGGGGCGTGATTTTTTCGGCGGCTGTTTTCAGCAGCCGCCCCCCCCATATTCACGTTTTTTTTTTAGAGGGGGGGGGTGCCAACGGTCACCCCCCCTCTCTTGCACCTTTTGAAATTTCACTTTTGGGCCCCCTCTTGGGCACCCCGGCCAGTTTCGGGCCATCTTCCACATCCGGACTCCGAACTTCGCTCCGAAAATTCCTGTGAGCTCGTCTCAACATCCCGGACAGGCCTGCAGCTTCACTGACTGGCATAGGTGCATGGAAAAATTATGAAAATTCTCGGAGTGTCGTACGGGCGCCCGTCAAGTACTTGACGCTTAAAATCGTCCTAGCTCGAGCTGCCGCCTTCGTGGTTGAGCATTTTCCCCCGCATATCCATATTTTTCTCCTATTTTTAGGCACGTTCCGGGGCCTAAAATCCATCCTTCATTGGCAACCACGGGATAGGACGACTCAGTCCGTCGAACCCACGAACATATCTGCACATAAACAACCAAAGAAGCATCAAACTGATACAAAACAATTATCATCATAAAACTCAGCACAATGCTCCCCCTACCCCTGGCAGAACCAAGGCATAACATCCACAAGGAGTAGGCCTAGCATCATTTAATAGAAGATCCGAAGCGAGTCACTAACCAGCTGCTCCAACACAGCCAAACTAAAAAGAACTGTCAAAGAAGTTGCCCTAAGTGGTAGTCTGAACTACTGACCAACTAAAGACAACACAACTAGGAGCTCCTACAAGGCGAGGACTCCTATAGCCTGATCAGGAAGTATTTTCTTTCAATACATCTGTTCTTTTAGAGTTTGTACTGGATGAACAGACTTGGGCATGTAAAAAGGAGGGAGCTGAGCGTAGTGACCCAAGTAGAACAGGGCATCGGTCTCAGGACCTGTCTCGGCACCCAAGAACCTACCAAGCCCTCGCAAGGCGACACTTAATCCTTTTCTAATGCTCACTTTTATTTTCGCTCCAACCTTCCTTGTTTTGGTATTATTTTTCCAGCAAGAAGCCACCCCTAGGAAGACAAGGTATCGGCCCCGGGTCTGACTCGTCCCCAGGAACCTACCAGGCCTTCGCAAGGCAATGATCAACTGCTTATATATTTTCATTTCATTTCTTTTCTTTGCTTTTCTTTGAGAGGGGTTAGAACCCCTTTTTACACACCTTCGTATTTATATTCATCTTTTAGGATGTACAGAGTTTCTGGGCATCATCATTATTATCTTCTGGCAGGCTTCTCTAACTGCCTCACTACTAACAAGAACTCCTAGAACGGCTGCCTAGCAGGTTAGCAGAACAGAGCCACTAGGACGTCCTTCTAAAACAGGTCTTTCAATGTCTAACAATGTCGTTGCAGGAGGCAATGACTACTCCGACCTCCCTCAAACATACTTAGTCTAAACTTGGGACTTCATGCCTTGGTTGCCGATCCCTAACAAAAATAGATCCCCTCGACAAGTACAGATACACATATAACAGAAAAGAAAGGTACTCGTAAAGGAGAAATATCACCTGGATTGGCCACAAGAAATTTCCATCGCAGCAAAGGCTCCCCCAGGCTCCATCAAATTCCACGAAACACAAAACCTGTCCAGCACAACACTAAAACAAAAACCCAATTAAACGCACCTGCACTAGACAGGGAAATGGCCCTCTTGGCCTAATGAAATCGAACACTTCACTACAAAACTGCATCGGCCCTCTTGGCCTAATGAAATCAAACATGACTATGCAGAACATCCTCCTGGAAACAACTATGATAGACAGCAAAGCATACCATTCCCAGGGGAACAAAGGCTCGTAGCCCTAAACTAGGTGCATTAGATTATGACCTATCCCTCCTGCGTATATTGCAAGAGGTGTTCGCATCATATGTCGTCTAATCAGTCTATGGGTCCAAGATAATAAAGGCAGATGAGTCTCGCTTACCCTCTGCATCACCCAAATCAACCATCGTCTGCCAAAGAGGGCATGTTCAGAAAGCATACCCCACAAACGACCAGGTCCTGTCTCACCATCAATAGATATATCGGGACAAGGGCCACAATTAAAGAAGAGGTCTTCTTCATACGCGAAATTAGCCAATGAATCGGCAAACTGATTCCAATTCCGTGGAATCAGCTGAAAAGACACTCTATCGAATTCGTCTAGCAAGGCTATGGTAGTATGATGGTACATACAAAGGATGGGATTCCGTACCATGTATGTCCCATTGAGTTGATTTAAAACCAACTGAGAGTCCCCTTTTACCAACAACTGGCGGATACCACCCTTCTTTGCAATATTCAAACCCATGATCAGGGCTTTGTATTCGGCCATATTATTAGTAAAATTCGCCCCGAGATAAGTAGCTAACTTCATGACAATGCGTCGTCGGGGGTCTCGGATGACAACTCCTACACTTCCTTTTTTACATGCACCCCTGGACGCCCCATCAAAGTACAAGGTGTACGTCCATAAAGGGTTTACATATCCCGCCATCCCGGACTCTACTCGTAATTATGGTAATCGAAATTCAGCATATTCAACGGGTGGACTGTAGGCTCCATCCCTCCATCATCATTGAATTCAACAGGGATGCTCGTCAAAATTTGTAGGCAGTGATGGCAGAAAACCTTGATTTCCCAAATAAATGTCCCACCTTCTTGCTCAATCACCTTGTATCCTTTGCTCCACCAAATGAGCTTCCCCTGATGATACCTCTGTTCTAAATATGGGTGTTCTAAATAAGGGATCAGACGACCCATCAACCTCTATCACGATTTCCTTGCAGATGTTTGATCGATCTTGCCTAGACCTGCAAGGCAGTCATAGCATTAGTGTAATCAGAAGTAATAAGGTTTAATCTTATTAAGATTAACCTTATTTTTAAATTCTATCCCCTCAAGGTCAGCTAACAACACTGTAGATTTATTCTTTCCTATCCTAACGATCTTATAAGGCCCATCCCATTTGGGTTCTAGCTTGCCTGGGAATAATTCACGTCGTGCGTCATAATACAGAACAAGCTGTCCTTTCTTGAAGGTGTATTTCTTGGCTTTGAGGTCGTGTAGCTGCTTCATTCGGCGCTTCACCACTTCTTGGTGCAATAAGCTCTGCAACTTAAGCTCATCTAAATGTGCCAGTGTCGTCAAGCGCTCAAAAAGTGCGTCTTCATCGCTCAAAGAATGATTGATGGCAAACCGAATAGTCGGCAGCTCAATTTCTAGAGGCAAGACACACTCCTCCCCATATACTAACTTGAACGGGGTATGGCCAGTGGCTCGTTTGAAGGTCATATTATAGGCCCATACTGCCACGTATAACTTTTTATCCCAATCCCGTTTCTTTTCCGACACAATTTTAGACAGGATGCCCACAAGCTGCTTGTTGGTGCTTTCAACTTGCCCATTGGCTTGCGGGTTATAGGGGGTTGTCTTGTTATGCTTGATTTGCCACAACTCTGTCAAACCTTTGATCACCTTATTCAGGAAATGGGTTCCGCGGTCCGACACTAATTCTTTCGGCGGACCAAACCGGCATATTATCTGCTCTAAAAGGAAACTAGCAGTTTCTTTAGCATCATCTTTCCTTGTTGCACGTGCTTCTGACCACTTTGTGAAGTAGTCAGTTGCGATAATGATGTACCTCTTTTGCGTAGTCGACGACAGAGTAATAGGACCCACAAAGTCTATTCCCCACTTCTCAAATGGAAGTATCGCCATAATAGGGGTGAGTGGTTGTTTCCTATTCTCTCGACTATCATATCGTTGGCAAATATCGCATCTCTTAACATACGCAAACGCATCCTGGAAGATGGCAGGCCACCAATAACCTGCTCTTAAAGCCTTCTGTGCTGTAAGCCGTCCAGCAAAATGGCTACCGCAAGCAGAATCATGGCACTCTTCCAAAATGAATGGCACCTCGTCAGGCATCACACACCGGCGATAGATGTCATCAACCCCTTGCCGATATAATGTACCTGCGATCAATGCAAACTTTAACGCTTGCTGCTTAATTTTCCTTTTCTCAGCCTTAGATAATTCGGATCCCGCCTCTCCCGTTGATAAATAATGCGTTATTGCAGCATACCAGGAGGGAATAGATGCCGTATCTATTTTAAATAACATCTCCATGTCACTACCTTCAGCCACAGATTCTTTCGGCTCCCCAAAGTCCACTAGACATTCCACGATGCCTTGCAACCTTGGTGGCTTACTCTTGATTTCATAATCAAATTCCTGCAAAGTGATTAACCACTTCGCTAGACGGTCAGGCGGCTGTAGCTTATTCATCAATAGTCGAAGTCCCTCCGCCTTCGTATAAAGCACGACTTTCTCATAGAGAATGTAATGCCTGAACTTCTTGGTCCCAAAGACCATCGCTAGACACAATTTCTCCATGTAAGTATAGTTGATTTCGGATACCCCTAGCTTCCGACTAGCAAAAGCAATCGGGTGGTACCACTTCTCTTCCCAAATTTGGGCTAAACAGCAGCTGATACTATACATGGTGGCTGCCGAAAATACATAAAACACCTCACCTCTTTTAGGGGCTTTTAACACGGGCGCTCTTGCTAGCTCTTGTTTCACGTCCTCGAATGCTACCTTACAAGGGTCACCCCATACAAACGAACAGCTAAAGGACAATAAATTTGTAAGTGGCAACGTTCTTTCTGCTAAGGCATTAATGAATCTACGGTAGTAACCAACCGAAGACAGAAAGCTATGAACCTCTTTCGGAGTGCGTGGTGGACCCATGGCAACTATAACTTTGACCTTCTCGGGGTCTGTCGCAATTCCTATCGAACTGACCACATGACCCAGCAATAGCCCATAAGGTACTCCAAAAACACACTTTCGTGGGTTTAGGGCGATGCAAAATTGTCTACAGCGCTCAAAGCATTTTCTTAAAATGATCAACTGCCTTGCTCTCACGGTGGCAGCCCCTAAGTCATCAATAAACACCTTCAACTCTTCAGGGGATATGTCACCGAATGTCTTATCTGCTGTTCGTTGCCACGAACCAGGCGCATTGCATAAACCAAAGGCCATCACATGGTACGCAAAAGTACCAAATATAGTGATAAAGGTTGTTTTCAACTTATCCTCTTCTGCGATTGCCATTTGGTTGTATCCTGCAAAGCAATCCATAAACGAATATATCTCCCTACCCGCTAATTGATCCAAAATCTGGTCAATAAATAGCAACGGGTAGTAGTCCTTAACCGTCTGCTTATTCAGCTCCCTAAAGTCTACACATAATCGGATTTGATTATTCTTCTTCTTTCTAATCACAACTGGCGAACACCATTCCGTGTGTTGCACAGGAAAAATCAAACCCGCTTTTCGAAGCTTCTGTAACTCTTCAAACAGGCCGTCCCTTAATTCGAAAGGCATACGCCTTACTTTCTGTCGTACAGGACGACTGCCCTCTTTCAACGGAATTGTATGAACAGCAAGACTAGGAGGGATGCCTCTCAACTCATCATAACTCCAGGCAAAGATATCACGGAATTCCTAGATCAAGGCCACATAGTCCTCCCTTTCTGCTGAACTGAGCATAGAACCTAATTTGATTGGCCGCGAATCATCAGGCGTACCAAGGTCTAGCTCGATAACATCTGCATCTCTTATACGATCTTGGCCCTCTATCGGCTCGTTCAAAGTGATCTGATAGATGTCTTCCGTGGTGGATCCCTCTTTGGACTCATCACTCGATGATGTCTCACTAGCAGATAAATCTTCTAATGTCTCCAATTCTGTAGAAGATAGAGGAGCTCTCTCACTCTGCGGGGACTCAGGATAAGCATCAACCACCACACGCTGGGCACCTCTGCCGAATATCAATCGACCGGCGGGTATATCTACTTGGCAGTCTGCTTGCAAGATCCAAGGTCGTCCAAGTAATACTTGGTAACTTGGCCGCCCTGCAAAACGAATCACCCTAAAGTCCAACAGGCATTCTACATTTGCAACAGTGACATGGACCTTAGTAATGCAGCCTTCCGGCTGTCTCAAACTGTCATCTGCCATTCTGAGAATTGTGGAGGTATCTTTCTGAATCGCAAGACCCAACCTTTCCATCAGTTCAGAACTCATAATGTTAACAGATGATCCCGTGTCGACAATGGCATAATCTACTAATATCCCATCGACATAGGCTGCAACCCTTGGGCAATGCTTCTCAGCATGCTCGAACCAGTCATCACCAACTCGCGCAATACCCAAAGGTTCTACAATATACCCGGTACGTAGGATCTTTCTAAATTCCTTACGTACTCCTGGGGAAAGCTTAATAAGCTGTAAAAGATTCACATCCGGCTTGACTTCGCAAAGAGAGCTTGCCAAATTGAATTCATGATAGTTCGATAGAGCTCGCTTTTCACGCCAAACCATCCGCTCTTTAGGTCGCTGAACCGGCTTTATTGCCTCTTTCTTAACTTTCACCTTCTTCTTAGGTGGTTCCTTATCGGCTTTACTTTCCACGGGCTTCAAAGGTCCCCCTTCCATGGCAGGATCCAAAACTTGCGTTCCTTTGTCGCCTTGTTTAGGGTTTCCGTCGACAGGCTTATCCTTGTCGGCTCCTGTGCCCTTTTGACCTCTTTAAGAACAGCTCGCAGATTAGAGGTTTCAGCATTATTAACGCGTACAGCCTCAATCAAACTAACCCCACTACCACTAGGTAGCTCCTCCACTGTAGTCTTTGGTCATTGAAGTATTTGTTTAGGCCCTTCCTCTCGCTGGGAATCATTTCCTTGGGCACGATGATTAACAGGCCCTGGTTGCCGACTTCCTCGCTGGAGGGAACTGATCTTACTCTAGCAAGTAGCTGCTAAATGGCCGGATTTTCCACAAATGTCGCACTTAACATTTGGGCAATTTCTTGGATAGTGCTGCCCGCCACACCATTTGCAACTAAACCTTGACGGTGCACCCTCCTCCGGGTATCTACTTCCTATCAAATTTTGTTGTTTTTTAAGGAAGTTGACATCAACGGCTATTTGTCGATACTGCTCCGTAATCATGTCGGTATAATGCTTCATCATGTCCTTAACCTCGCCAAGAACATTGGAAGAACTCGACTCATAGCCTTGGTCATTACTATGTCGTTCAATCGGCCTAACAATTCGATTAGGCACAGGCTGTTGAGCTACAGGCATGGTGTTAGAATTGACCGCCTGGCCTCCACTACTTGGAGCCATTTGACTGCCCGTAGGCATCGACATGCTAGGGGGAGCTGGTAATAAAGGGACATTCTGCATCATGTTCCCTCTCCCACTAGGATTAGCCATCGCTATCCCTTGACCACTACTGCCATTGGTCATTGCCACATTGTTTCCCAATACTAAACCCATATTCGAATTGCCGCGAGAAGCATAGGCTGCTTGTAGTCGGGATTCCACCTCTTGTGCTCGTGTAATGGCAGTATCTATATCCCCCAAGGGAACACTACTCAACTGCAATTGGATATTAAAGTCCAAACCATGTAGGAAATATTGCAATTGGGCAGCTGCGGGGATAGGGATAAAGGTGTCCAACTTACGGAAAACCTCTTTTATCTTCTTCGCATAAGCACGAATATCTTCGTGTGGTTCTTGGCGGGTCATGTTGAGTACACGCAACCAATATTGCCCACCCCTTTCAGGGGCAAACTCCCTTCGAAAAGCTCCATAAAATGCATCAATGTTCAATATGGTTCCGGCTTCTAAACCATGATACCATATAGCGGCTCTTCCTTTGAGAGTCATATTGAAGAACATCATCAAATGTCCTTCTTCTTGAATGCGACAGTTAAACATCAGCTTTTGAAACTCCCTAATGTGGAGTTCCGCATCTTCCTCAACTAACCCATTAAAAATGGGTAGCGGGTAACCTAGAGCCGGCAAATCCGTCGTTCCTGCTGGAATTGCAATAGGCTGCGCCATGATGAGGATTGGATTTGCACTAGGAATAGGGGACGGTGGGGTTACACTTCCCGTACTTGACGTGGACTGGCTTATAGAAGGAAGGGGAGCACTAGAGCTTCCGCCTTCTCCTAACTTACTGCTTGTGGTACTAAGACCACTAGATCCACTCCCTCGTAAGGGTTCAGCACCGCTACGCTTAGGGGAATATCTCCTAAAAATTTCAGCACGTCACCTAGCTCTTTCGTCTCTTTCTTGCTTTTGGACTTCTGCTAGACGATGCTTATCAATAAATAACAGATCAATCTCAGTATCCTTTGGCATAAACTGCTAGTTGGTCCTTAAACAACCAGGATTCGAGAACCGTCACTTTTAAGCGGCTCCCGGCAGACGCACCACTGATGGACCTAAAAACGGGCCGGCACTGGCTCATGCACTAGCCGGGCCTCGTCACTACGCACAAGACAACCCCTCGGCCTCGCGGCCAGGAGCGTTTATCAAAATCTCTGCCTTCCTAAACATTACGTTTGTAATATGTTGAAGTCCAACTGATCCTCACCCAATATTACTCCTCAGAGGGAGTCCCTTTCACATAGCCAAAAGGCTCGAATCACATACACATGGGGTTCCTCCTACGGCTGAATGCCGTCAACCCTCTGCGACTCTCCTACACCTTGGGGATTGGCCCCTCGATGCGTCGCTCAACATTTAGACATTTCGCACAAACGTCGCTCAAGGTACCCAATAAGCGTATCCAGGAATGTACCATTGTCCTTACTTGTTTTCCCCTTTAGGATCCCACGACTAGCCTACAACATGGGTACCTCACTGCCTCTCATCGTAGGTCGTGTTTCAAAAACAATTGCAATGCATGTCCAGGAGCTGATTACCGATACTCTTAACTTCTTTTCATGCTCTATGCATTTGGTGGATGCCTAGTGCTCAAACATTTAGCCAAACAGTATCGTGCACAAGTGGAAAACATCCTTTTAATGACTTTCAACTACCGTTCTTATGCGGCGCTGCACAAACCTAGCACCAAGGAAACCCTCGTGCTACTAGGCTCGTATTTCATAATTATTATCCGTCCTAAATGCTATGTATAGAAATCAGCAACTTTTCCATCATATCACACGGCATTTAGACATATTTCAACTTCTCTACCCTTCCCCGTTTAAGTATTGCATCGTTGGATAGATTTATAGGGTATTTCACCATCATTTTATGTGGAAAAAAACAGAAAAAGACACACTAGAACAGGAAGGTGGGGTCGAACTGAGGCAAATCCTCATGCTTCAGTCCCCACAAACATTCACAAACATTGCTCTTATTTATCCTTATTTTTCGGAACCCAAAATGTATTTTTCCCCTATTTTTTAGGGTTTTCCACCATTTTCTTGTATTTTCCCTTATTTTTATGCATTATTTAATTTCTGAAAATTAAGAACAGGTTATGGGCTGTGGCCCTTAGTTCCTTCTTGCAGAAAAATGAGAGTTTAGTTGATGTTCCTATTTACTTCCCCATTTTTATGCCCAAAAACCCTCATTTTCCCTTGTTTTTCATGTTTTACGTATTTTAGCATATTATTTTGAGCCATAAAATGCATATTTTTCTGATTTTCTGATTATGACCAGCAAGAACTCATGGAAAACAGTAGCATGCACAGTTTTTATCCCACATGAACAACTTTTCATCCATCAAAAGCCATAAATGCTCAAATTTCCTTTGAAAATTTTAAATTACCGCTTATTTGCGTGTTTCGGGTTTTGTGTCCATGGCTGCAAATTTGAAAACCAGCAGCACTTCATGTCCAGCAACATCACAAATCACCCTTCTCAGCCCGTGGAGCAATCCGATCCATGCCGGACAAGCCTCCATCATTCTTTCTTCTTCCTTCTTCTTCCCGCATGAACTCCCCCTTAGAAGAGAGAGAGGGAGGAGAGAGAAAGACTGATTTTCTCTCTCCCTCTACAGGCTGCCATTCCTCGCGTAGACCGGAGCGATACGGAGCACGAAGTGAGTACGATTGCCTGATGTGGTTGGTTGCAGGGCTTGCTCTACAGCCCACAAATCGATTTGGGGGGGGGGGGGCGCGATTTTTTCGGCGGCTGTTTTCAGCCGCCGCCCCCCCCCATATTCACGTTTTTTTTTTAGAGGCGGGGGTGCCAAAGGTCACCCCCCCTCTCTTGCACCTTTTGAAATTTCACTTTTGGGCCCCCT
Organism: Lygodium microphyllum; assembly: GCF_053477565.2. Lineage (NCBI taxonomy): Eukaryota > Viridiplantae > Streptophyta > Polypodiopsida > Schizaeales > Lygodiaceae > Lygodium > Lygodium microphyllum. The sequence goes on from NC_141160.1 coordinate 10,634,968, forward strand.
CTTGGGCACCCCGGCCAGTTTCGGGCCATCTTCCACATCCGGACTCCGAACTTCGCTCCGAAAATTCCTGTGAGCTCGTCTCAACATCCTGGACAGGCCTGCAGCTTCACTGACTGGCATGGGCGCACGGAAAAATTATGAAAATTCTCGGAGTGTCGTACGGGCGCCCGTCAAGTACTTGACGCTTAAAATCGTCCTAGCTCGAGCTGCCGCCTTCGTGGTTGAGCATTTTCCCCCGCATATCCATATTTTTCTCCTATTTTTAGGCACGTTCCGGGGCCTAAAATCCATCCTTCAGGACCGTAGCCACCCTTCACGTAAGTTACAACATGAATTAGACTTATGAGCTATATTAATCACTATTATTAATGTGTATAGTTTGGATGGTCCAAAAATATTAGATTTTGGGCAAAACTAGTATATTTTAGATATTTTAGATATTATCCTCAAAAAAAGATATGGAGATTTCTAAAATTGGATGTCATTTAAAAGAAAAGACAAGTGATATTTTAGTTAGCTTTGGAGATTTTATCAAAAGAAAAAAATAAAGAGAGGGATTTGCAAAATCGCACGCGCTGCGATCGCAGCCTACAAACAGAAAACAGCACTTCGAATAGAGAAAAGAATGAGTGAATTGAGAGCTTTCTAATGAAGTGTCTTGGAGTTTTGTCCCCCTTTCGGAGCCAATGGAATCATCAGATTTATGATCTGAGCATCTAATCACTGATCTTTCCGAGATCACTCCACAAAGAGCTCCACATCTCAGCCACAAGCCCTCTCCTCCAATTCACTATAAATATGAGGCATGGGGAGGCACAAGAAGCATAAGGAGACCCCGAGAGTCTGCGAGAGAGAGGTAAAGAGAAGGATACCCCTACAAGAGATTGTCAGGGAGAGCTTGAGAGAGAGAGAGAGAGAGAGAGAGAGAGAGAGAGAGAGAGAGAGAGAGAGAGAGAGAGAGAGAGAGAGAGAAGAGTCACCCCGAGAGGCTGCAAGGGAGAGAGTTAGCTCAATTCCCTCTATCTTGATCCTCAACTTAACCATCTTCTCTTACACTCTCCCATCTCGAATCTATTCCGCCTTCTTAATCTCTTGAGTCTACTTACAGATGATGGTTTCCAAGTGAAAAATGTCACGTGCGGATGGCAATCCCATAACCAACAACGAAGCTTCACGTGAAGGCATCACCGTCAATCCAATTGCAGTTTTGGTCATAAGTAATGTATTTCCAAATTGATAGATGCTTGTTTTAATTCTCGTATGAGATACATTAGGCCCCATACTATGATGCATGAGTATAGATCATTGGAAGGGATAAATTTTATCTCATGTATTCAAAAGATCGAGCTTGCAAAGTGCATGTATTAAGAAAAGTTAATTGTACCTAGTTGCATATGGATTATTCCTTGATAGAGCAATTACAAGGAAGAATTGGTTAGGGGTTATGGAGGGCATAATCATGACATTAAAAATTGTGCATACAAGAGTTAAGAAAATTTTACATAGAATCGCTCTTTGATTCCAAGGGGAAGAGCAGATATGCAATGGAAATATTATTGCGACTATTATTGCATTGTTTGGCAAGAATACAATTGGTTTTTGTTGGCTGATCTAACAACATCCTAAATGCTTTTACATTCAACTGGTTGTTAGTTTGTTGTTTGGATGACTATTCCAAGTGCTTGTGATTTATACTAAATGCATGGCAAGGGTCTGTGATGACAAGTTGTAATGGGGATAAAGGAGTGTTTTCCTAGAAAATGATATTAGGGCTGAATGCCTTGTTTGTGCTTGATTCTTAAAGGATTTAATTAAGAAATGATATTTTGCACGGGTGGATCAGCTCCATCATCGTACCGCTGATTAACCCAAAGAGGGCACTACTTGATTCATGGGTCGTAGGTCGAGTGGTGAAAATGCCAACCACGGGAATGATATTTTGCTCCTAGACAGCTTGTGGGTCAATTGCAGCTTTGGACACCCCTTGCAAGGTCTAGAATGGAGTTCAAAACCTCCTGGGCCCCAACGTTTGGGCATGTTGGGAGATCCTATTCTAGATAAAGGATTGAATTTGTGGTGCCATGAGATTTGGACCAATTACTTTTGCAAGGCAGAAGAGATACTTTTGTTGGACATAAGGGATACATAATTTCTCCTATATGGGCGAGAGACAAAGATTAAGTTGAAGATAAGTTAAGGAAATTGTTTGAACTTGTTTCTCAATAGATTGCTTGCTCTGTTTTCGTGTCTGTGTTATAAGTTATGCGAACAAACCCTGTTTCCTAAAATACTTAATTAATGAAGCTGACTTTAAATGTCACACATAAATGTGGTAGGACCTAATTAGAAAACTAATGCTATTGAGGGAAGCGGGTTGGCAAAACCCGTGATGGGTCCGTCCTATGGTAGGGTGGGCCTAGAGAACTGGGAGGCTTCTCATAAGGTTTTACCATTTTTGACCTTAGAAATTGTTAGGATAGAACCCTGATTCATGCCGTTTTAGGGGATCGGAATGGTACTATGCCCTAGGGCAGAGAGGTTGAGCAGTGCATCCCTCTCGTTTTCCATTATCTTTGAACCAAGTGCGGCATGGGTCTCCTTCGACTTGGGTATCTTTTCGTAAAGTAGGGTGTCCAAGATCCGACGCTAGAATGTTGTTAGGAGACCTTGGCCACTAGGAGCCCAAATTTTAGATCGATCCTAGTGGGTTTGGCCGTGAACGTTCCGTTGCGAGGCGAATTCGGGAGACCCTAGGTGACAAAACTCAAAATATGCCATGGGAGTGCCAAGCAGCGATGCTTAGATTTGTTTCTCGATAGACCGTTAATTGGATGTCCAGGCATGCTTTTAGCGGTCTATCAAGAAACGAATCTAAGCGTCGTTGCCTGGTACTCCCATGGAATATTCCAAGTTTTATTGCCTAGGGTTTCCTCAATCTGCCTCACAATGGAACATTCACAGCGGAACCCACCAGGATCGACCTAAATTTGGGCTCCTAGTGGCCAAGGTCTCTTAATAGCATTCTAGCGTCGAATCCTAGGCATCCTACTTCACGGAGAGATACCCAAGTCGAAGTAGACCTATGCCGCACTTGGTTCAAAGAGAATGGGAAACGAGAGGGATGCACCGCTCAACCTCTCCACCCATAGGGCATAGTCCCATTCCGGTCCCCTAAAATGGTATGAATCGGGTTCTAACCTAACAATACCTAAAGGTCAAATGACGGTAAAATCTTTTGAGAAGCCTCCTAGTTCTCTGGGACCACCTTGCCGTAGGACAGGCCCGTTGGGGGTTCCGCCCATCCACTTGTTAAGAATCGCATGGTGGGGACTTGCTCGAGCTGCGGTGCCAAACACACACTGTATACACAAGAGGAAGCTCACTCAAGAACACAAGAAGAGAGATGGAGGTCAAAACGTTTTCTTGCTGGTTTTTTCTTCTTCTTCCACACACTTTACAATATACACAAATTATAGATAAGATATAGCATAAAGGAAAGTGTCCTACTAAGTCAAACAGTGCATAACCAACTACACTAATGGATTGGTGCTATGTCTTTGCCAGCTGTAGGTAGGTGTAACAAACTAAATATAATAAGTGATAAGTCAATGGCCATGTGAGTATCATAATTACCAATAATGTGCTAAGTGTAGACATGCGGACCCATCTAGCCAGGCGGTCCATCATCAATATTCGCACGTGTTGAGCTTGGCTATCTCAACAATCCCCCTCAAGCTCAACTCTATCTCTGCAACTCCAAGTAAGCTTCAGAACTTTCGAAGCTTCTCTGTACCCAATGCCTTTGTGAAAATGTCAGCTATCTGATCCTGTGTGCTGACATATACCAAGTCAATCTCTCTTGCAAGTACCTTCTCTCTCACAAAGTGGTAGTGCACCTCGATGTGTTTTGTCCTAGCATAAAACATTGGATTCCTAGCTAGCTGTATGCTGCTCATGTTGTCACAATGAATGAACTGGACCATCTCTCTGCATGTCCAAATCACCTAATAACTTTTGCAGCCATACCACCTCACATACTGCCATAGCAGCACCTCTATACTCAGCCTCTATACTCGATAAAGCAACCATAGGTTGCTTTTTGCTGCTCCATGTAACTGCTGCACTACCAATGGAAAACATGAATCCACTTGTAGATCTTCTATCTAACATGCTACCAGCCCAATCTGCATCTATGTATCCAAAGACCTGTACATCCTTACCTGCCTCATAAAAAAGTCCATAATGTAAAGTGGACTTCACGTACCTCAATATACGTCTAACTGCATCCAAATGAGGCTTTCTAGGCATCTGCATAAACTGACTGACAAGGCCAACAATATAGCTCAAGTTTGGCCTTGTGATAGTCATGTAAATCAAACTTCCTACTATCCTCCTGAACATAGTAGGGTCTTCTATCTCATCCCCAACATCAGCACTCAACTTCACATTTTGCTCCAATGGTACTGAAAGAGGCTTATATGCTATCATACCATACTTGGATAACATATCCAAGCCATACTGCCTCTGGGACAGCCATATACCCTCATCATATCTTACCACCTCAATACCAAGAAAGTATCTCAGCTCACCCAAATCTTTCATCTCAAACTTCTTCTTCAAGAAGTCAACTTTAGCAATCCCATTGTCACTGTCACCTGTAATAATCAAGTCATCCACATAGATGACTATGATGACCAAACCTACATCTCCCTTTCTCACATAAAGTGAGTGATTAGCATCAGAAATACAAAATCCAATATTGACAAGATATTCTCCAATCTTGTCAGACCATGCTCTAGGTGCTTGTTTTAGCCCATAGAGTGCCTTCTTTAACCTGCACACATATGTGCGATGCTCTAAATCCTCATAACCTACTAGCTGCTCCATATACACTTCTTTTTGTAATTCACCATGCGAGAATGCATTCTTAATATCCATTTGGTGCAAACTCCAACCTTTGGCTGCTGCTAAGGCAATCACACATCTAACAGTTACCATCCTAGCAACTGGACTGAATGTCTCTTCATAATCTATGCCATATGTTTGAGCATAGCCTTTTGCAACTAGCCTAGCTTTATACCTACTTACTAAACCATCTGCATTATGCTTGACTTTGTAAACCCACTTACAACCAATATCTTTCTTACCCTTAGGTAAGGGTACCAAATTCCAAGTCTTATTGGCTTCTAATGCAGCCATCTCCTCATCCATTGCTGCATCCCAATGAGCATGACCAACAACATCCTCAAATCAAGTGGGCTCAACATCCTCAACTAGTTTCACCATATAAGCATAATGGTGAGCTGCATAACCTTCAAAACCAAATATTTTAACAAGGTTTTTGACCCTGCTAGATCTGCATACCACTGGATCACTCAATGGAGCCTTTACATTACTATGAGCTCTCTGTACACTTAGTGTCCTGACTGAAGGAATACCAAGCTCATCATCCAAACTCTCTAAACCACTGGAATCTTTGTCAAATCCCAAATGACAGGTAGATGCATCATTACCATCCAACACTTTCTTCTTTCCTTTGTCCTTCCCTGCAGCACTTATAGGTACACCTAAAGATGTGGGCTACTCCTTAGTCTCCCAGACCAAGGGCTCAATGTAGATGTAGTACCAGATGATGTTTCTGGTCCACTAAGACTCTGTGATTCTTGTTTATCTTTCTACACATAGTTGTCCTGATCATTATCATCATCCAAAACATCACCAGCAGGTGTATACCAACTTCCCATCTCATCAAAGATAACATCCCTGCTCACTCTAAACTCACCTGTGATGACAGGATTATAACAGTGATACCCTTTCTGCTCTAAAGAGTATCCAATAAAAACACATTTTTCTACATTTGGATCTAGCTTCTTCCGTAGCTCATCTGGCACATGAACGTATGCAACACAACCAAATACCTTCAAGTGTGATACATCAGGCTTCTTGCCAGTAAAGCATTCTTCAGGAGTCATCCCATGAATTGCAGCTATGGGAGATCTGTTCATAATGTAGACAGCAATATGGACATCTTCACACCTAAAATGTTTGGGCATATTCTTTTCAGCCATTAATGCCCGTGCAACTTCTACAATATGCATGTTTTTTCTTTTTGCAATACCATTTTGCTGTGGGGTATACCTGCAAGTAAATTGCCTCTTTATTCCATGAGTCCTCAAGAAGCCACTGAACTCATTAGAGAGGTACTCTCCCCCTCCATCTGATCTCAAACACTTTACTTTTAAGCCTATTTTTGTTTCAATAGCTGCCTTAAAAGATTTGAAGTGCTCAAACACATCACTTTTTTCCTTCATAAAGTATACCCATAACTTCCATGAACAGTCATCAATAAATGTGACAAAGTATTTACTGCCACCAAGATATACATTCTGTGTAGGCCCCCAAACATCTGTATGCACTACATCAAGTATTTTTCTACTCACTTCTCTATCATGCGAGAAGGGTTGTCTGGTCTGCTTACCAAATCGGCATGCTTCATAGACTTTATGCAATTCTGCAACTCTAAAAGAAGTTAACCCTGTAACCAATCCTTTGGATTGCATTAATTTTATACTTTGCACATTTGCATATCCAATACGTTTATGCCATATTTCAATATCTGCAACTACTCCTTTTCCTTTAGCATACATATCAACATCCATTGCAAGAATTCCAACATCTAAAGTGAACATTCGGCCAACTCTACTTCCTTTTGCAACCAACCTGCACTTATCATTAAAGTCTTCTACAAAACAACCTTTTGCATTGAATCGGACCTGCAACCCCTGCTCTACCATTTGGCTAACAGATACTAGATTCTTTGTAATTGATGATACATGTAATACATCTGTCAGACTCTTTGTCTGGCCATCATACAAGGACAAGGGAACCTCTCCAATGTGTGAAATTGGGTGGTATGAATCATCACCCGTCTGCACATAACCTGGATTTTGTAAGTCTTGCATCTCTCCAAACCATTCAACATGACTAGTCATATGATTAGATGCACCTGAATCGACATAGCATACATCATCATGTGTCCCCTTTCCTATAACTGCATTCATCATATACTGCATAACAAACATACACTCATTTTTGTCTTCATTCTGTCGTGAAGACGATGCATAGTTTCTTACTGCAATTTACCACTACGAATATCATCCTTCTTTGCATAGCAATGGGCTGCAATATGGATTGTTTTGCCACAATAATGGCAAACAATAGTAGAATTTCCAAAACCTCTATTCTTCCATCCACCTCTTCCTCTAGAGCTCCCCCTGCCTCTAAAGTTTCCTCTGCCTCCAAAAACCTGCATTTCACCAAACTATTGATTGAACCTGTTTTGCTGGTTATCGCCAGCACGTCCCATACCACAGCCTCTCGAAGAGGATGTACCACGTCCCCTTCCTGAACTTGAGTAAAATGCTTGGACCTGTTTACCATTTCTTTCAGACAAATCACCCTACATATTGATCTCTTCAGTAATCATGAGAGAGATCATCTCATCAAAATTTGGAAATGGCTTTCGTACATATACTGAAGTAACAAATGATTTCCATGCCTTCTCATTGTTAAGGCCACTCAGAGTGGACGAAACTAAATCATCATCATCCGGCATCGCATCAATCACTGCTAAAGTATCTGCAATGCTCCTCACTTCAACACATACTCATTGACAGACATTTTTCCTTTCTTCAAGGCATTCAACTCTTGCTTGAGTTGAATCTTTTGTGCCTTTGTATTTACTGAAAACATGCTCTAAAAATTTGTCCAAGCTGCACGTGAAAATTTTGCATTCTTGATATGTCCCAGCATAGTAATATCAATGACTGCAAATAGCCAGTACATCACCTTTTTATCTTTTGCATTCCACTCTTTCCATGCTTTTAATTCATCTGCAATCAGAGGGATACCCAGGTTTGGCTCCTTTTCTTCACCTGAGACAAACTCATAAAGGCCCTTTCCAATGAGGAAGTTCATCACACGGAACTTCCATGAAGGGTAGTTGTTCTTGTCGAGCTTCTCAATAATGGGATTTCCACTGCTCTCTGCCATTATCACAAACAAGGATACATCACAGTAAGCTAGTCTTTTGCAATCTTTCACAACACGTGCACAACACTACACCAAGCAACCTTTTTCACTAATTTCTCAATAGTACATGTAATCTGCAACCTGTTTGTAGATAAACCTTATGTTTTCTTCCTGCAAATACCTCAAAAATTACAGATTCGCAATTTGTAACTTGCGCACCCACTTTCGGTCAATACATCCGAAATCATAGTATACCCTGAAACTGTTGTCCACAACCTTGCGGCTCTAAAACGGGGCCTGAAACAACCTCAAACACCCAAAATAGTTGCGCATGCAAAATATACAGTGATCTGCTCGCACACCAAATCTCACAGCAATCTGAGATTTTTGCTCGACCCTGCTTCCGGTGCCTCCATAGGCACTATCCAAGAGAGAGAGTGGAAGAATGGGAGAGCTTCTTACCCATTGCTTGCTTGATCGAACCTTGCTTCTTCTCCTTCACTTCAGCCTTCAAAATTAGCCTCTCTCAGTGGTGTGGCTCTGATACCATGTTAAGAATCACGTGGTGGGGGGACTTGCTTGAGCTGCGGTGCCAAACACACACTGTATACACAAGAGGAAGCTCACTCAAGAACACAAGAAGAGAGATGGAGGCTAAAACGTTTTCTTATTGGTTTTTTATTCTTTTTCCACACACTATATAATGTACATAAAGTATAGATAAGATACAACATAAAGGAAAGTGGCCTACTAAGTCAAACAGTGCGTAACCGACTACACTAATCGACTAGCGCTATGTCTTTGCCAACTGTAGGTAGGTGTAACAAAATAAATATAATAAGTGATAAGTCAGTGGCCATGTAAGTATCATAATGACCACCGACATGCTAAGTGTAGACATGCAGACCCATCTAGCCAGGCGGTCCATCATTAATGTCCCCATGTGTTGAGCTTGCCATCTCAACACCACTTCCCTTAATAGCTTTAGATTTCTAATTAGGTCCTATCACATTTATGTGTCACACTTAAAGTCAGCTTTATTAATTACGCCTTTTAGGAAACATGGTTCATTCCCATAACTTATAGCACAGACATGAAAATAGAGCAAAGCAATCTATTGACAAATAATTTCCTTAACTTATCTTTAAGTTAATCTTTGTCTCCCACCCATACAGGAGAAATATATCCCTTCTGCCCAACAGAAGTATCTCTTCTGCCCTGCAGAAGTAATTCGTCCAAATCTCATGGCACCACAAATTCAATCCTTTATCTAGAATAGGATCTCCCAACATGCCCAGATGTTGGGGGCCACAAAGGTCTTCAACTCCATTCTAGACCTAGCAAGGGGTGTCTAGAGCTCCAACTGACCTACAAGCTGTCTAGGAGAGAAACATCATTCCCACGGTTTGGCCTTTTTACCACTCGACCTTCGGCCCATGAATTGAGCAGTGCCCTCTCGGGTTAATCCGCGGCGCGATCATGGAGGTGATCCACTCGTGCAATATATCCTTAATTAAATCTTTTAGGAATCTAGCATAACAAGGCATTCAGCCCTAATATCATTTTCCAAGAAATCATTCCTTTATTCCCATGGTGACTTGTCATCATAGACCCTTGCCATGCATGTACCAGAAATCACAAGCACTTGGAAAAATCATCCAAACAACAAACTAACAACCAGTTAAATGTAAAAGCATTTAGGATGTTGTTAGATCAACCAACAAAAAACCAATTGTATTCTTGTCAAACAATGCAAGGATAGTCACGATAACATTACCATCACATATATGTTATTCCCCTTGGGATCAAAGAGCGATTCTATGTAAAATTTACTTAACACTTATATGAATAATTTTTAATGTCATGATTATGCTATTCATAACCCTTGATTGATTCCTCCTTGTAATTGCTCTATCGATGAACAAGTCATATGCAACTAGGTGCAATTAACTTTCCTTAATACATGCACTTTGCAAGCTCGATCTTTTGAATATGTGAGATAAAATTTATCCCTTCTGATGAACTATACTCGTGCATCATAATATGGGGCCTAAGGTATCTCATACAAGAATCAAAATAAGCATCTATCAATTTGGAAATACATTACTTACGACCGGTACCACAATTGGATTGACGGTGATGCCTTTTCCCGAAGCTTTGTTGTTGGTTATGGGATTGCCATCCGCACGTGGCATTCTTTGCTTGGGGGCCATTGTACGCAAGTAGACTCAAGGGATTAAGAAGGCAGAATAGATTCGAGATGGGAGAGTATAGGAGAAGATGGCTAAGTTGAGGATCGAGATAGAGGGAATTGTGCATCCTCTCGGGGCAACTCTTCTTTCTCTCTCTCTTTCTCTCTCTCTCTCTCAAGCTCTCACTCATAATCTCTTGGAGGGGTATCCTTCTCTCTACCTCTCTCTTGCATCCTCTCGGGGTCTCCTTCTGCTCCTTGTGCCTCCCCATGCCTCGTATTTATAGTAAATGTTGACATTGGCAGTCTATAGCTCTAACATTGTGTGAATTCAAAGTCAATGTCTAATCTATGCATGTTTCCATCCGTATAGTCGTTCTCTCTCTACATAGCACAATCTTCCCCAACATCATAGGGCTTTTGAATCCTATTACCCAAGCTATCTCCAATTCAAATCTTTTTCCAAATGGTCCACTATATGAGCTACAATCAGTGAAAAAACAATTGGCCTATTTGCAAACCCTAGATCACCATAGCCAAGTTTCTTCAAGCTCATAAAACACTTTAATTTCTCACTCCTCCAAGCCTATTGGAGTTCCTGTCACTTTGATTTGAGTTCCTACTTAGTTCTAGTAAACATTTGGGAATCAAACCAACAAGGAGGGGAAGATTTATGAAGATTTCAAGGACTCAAGCAACAACAATCAAGTTCAACTAGTATCTCTTGATACTATTTGCCACTGCCATTGCTTGTGTCTCTCGACACATCCAAAGTTGGCTCATTTTTTAGCATTTTTTGTGATGATTTGCTCCTATTTTAGTCACTCCAGCATGGGCAAAGACTGTCCAACATGTCACTTCAAAGAAGTCAGGTTTCACATCTAGCAAACATAGACAAAGCTTATCTTGATGAAGAAGAGCCTATGGGCTATCGTTAATGGACAAGAGAAGAAGCTCCGAGATACAACTCTTGTAGTTTCCTGGAAGAAAAGTAATGACAAGACTCAAGCCATCATAAATCTTGAGTTGGATGATAGCTATATCCACCATGTGGATACATGTGACACGTCCCATGACACTTGGAAAAGATTGGATACTATGTTTGGTGCACAATTTCAAAGTATGATTTATTAATTGGATTTTTCGAACTGAACATGAAACCTAACACTTCTCTTGCAACATGTTTGAATTATATGGAAAGTCTATTAACCCAGCTTGCAGGGATCAACATTAAAATGGATGAAGATGTATGAATTGGTGTTTTGTTAAAAAGTTTGCCTCCATATTATTATGATAATGCCTCCACTACTTTATCAACATGCCAAATGCTAAAATTTTTAACATTCAGGCCTCTCTATTAGAAGAAGAAAAGAAGATTAAACATAAAGAAGATCCAAGTATGAACAAATTTTGTATGCTAGTAACAAGTAAAAAGGCAAAAAGAATCAACTAATTTGTGACTTTTACAAAAAGATTGGACATATTGAAAAGTTATGTCACGCCAGAAAGAGGCATCAAAAGGCCTACCTTACAGCTATGAAGGAAAAATAAGATCATGAAGAAGAAGAATAAGAAGAAGAAGAAGAAGAAGACCATTAGGAGTAGAAGGAAAATCCTCACTAGTCCTTCTATTCACACTACTCTAATAGACTTTTTTGAAGCCTTGTATAACCATGCCCTAATGTTCCTTTCATAAGCTTTGTAAAACTCCTCATGTAACTTGGCCCTACATCCTCCTCTGTACACTTTGTGAACCTTGTGTTACAGCCTCTAGATGTCCACCATGTTTTTGGTACCCACACTTAGCTTTGTTTGTGACACCTTTTGGATGATTACCATGTTTGTGGTGTGCCTACACTTTGCAAGTGACTGCTCATTAAAGCCTCTACATACTTTGTGCTTTTCTAGTTGTGATTGAGGAGGGGTGTTGGGAATTAGGCAATCACACCAAGTGTAGCCCCTTGTATATGAAGTAGTGGGCAAGGAAAATAAAAGCAATATGGGAGAAGAGACTAAATCCCATAAGCACAGTGGTGGAAAGTACTACCTACCGAGAAGAATATAAAGCATTGTACTTGCCTATCATTTGAATGCAATGTCAAAGTACTTTTATCCTTTCAGTCAAGTATCATTTTCCACTTACACAAGATTGTGTTTATAAGTCCAAGCTTCAATCTTGGAACCTAACTCACTTGTGTAATAGTAAATTGTCATATCTAGTTCTTCACGATTCTTGTCTTTATCTTTCATCCTCCATAGCCATGTGTTGAGAGTGGAAAAAGATTGAATTTTTGACTAATTTTTGTTGTTTTTAAGGTCTGAATGGTTGATTTTTAATGGATTTAGAGTGATGTATGGTTGTTAATTGAAGTGTTTGAGAGTGTTTTGGATTATATTGATTATGTTTTGGAAGTTCATGATATTTTTTAGTGGAAATATGAGGCTCTATGATGTTCTAATAGGTTTTGTTGAGGTTCTGATACCTTCTATATAGCTTCTATTTTGTTTTGATTTTCTTCTGTATGAAGCATGGATTGATGATTGATGAGGGTTGAGATCTTTTGAAATATTATTGAATAGTTTTTGATATTTTGGAATGTTTTTAGTATGAGTTATGAGGATTTCTTGTTCTCTAATGACCTTCTGTAACCCTCTGTAAACCTTCTGTAGAGCCTCTATCTCTGTTCTGTTGTTCTGTGATCTTCTGTAAGTGTTCTGTGGAATGTATGTGTGACTTTGGAAAAGTTTTCTAAATTTTGAAAATGATGAATCTAAGTTCAAAAGAGCTAAAACAAATGGAAGAAGCAGCTGTTGAAGATTGAAGAGAAGACTGAAGTGACATAGACAATAGTGAGATATGAAGGGTTACTATAGTGGCTTTAGTGCCTCTTCGGCATAGACATACCTCTTGGGAGGTGCATTCACGGCCTAAGAAGGATTATTGAGATTCATGATTGATTATTTTAGTGAGGAGATGATGTATTATTGAGAGTGTACGAGTGTGTGAGAGATCATATGCGAGATATAGCCAATTCTATGAAAACAATGTATCTTTATATGAGAGATCAAGAGACAAAACTATGAAGACAATGAAGATGAAGAATATGTGATTGATTTCCATTCAAAAATGGTGTATTCGTTTATGTTCCTTGTTGTATTGATGGATTCTATGAAGATGTTGAAGATTATGGTTAATTCTATCAAATCCGTGGGAGATATGTACTATGATGCTGCGTGAAGATTTGTTGTTTTCTTTGTTTTGGTCATCAAAAGAATGAAATAAAAGTTTTTTGATGTTACAAGATAGTTTTTCTTGTAGTAGAACCCCCTTTTCCTTGGTGTTCCTCTTGGGGCTCCATAGTTTTTGGTGCGCAGCCGGGGAAACTTGCCATGAACAAGTATAAGAAGAGGCTGAAAATGAAGGAAATGGCATTGCCAAGAAGAGAAGAATTCAATGGATGTTTGCAAAGTTCCTTCTTCTACTGAAGAGTTGGAGATTCTTATTACCAAAGCCACTTTCCATAAGAAGTTCATCCCACATTGGTAGAAACATATTACCATCATGATGCAAGCTCTATGTGGTGGACTGTTTCCTCTTCCTGTTGAAGCAACAAAAATTTGCATCTTGGTGGCAAATTGTTTGGGAACAAATTGAAGAGTAGAAGCAGAGAGAATGACTATCCATGGAAGATTTAGCATTCATTGAGGAGTTTCCAGACATCATCAAGTGGGATATTGTGAAGAAGCTTCAGAAGTCATGGTCCGTGGAGGTTCACGAAAACAAGAAGGAAAAGAGTTGGGATTTGTTCGTGGATGCTCAACAGCAAGATACGTGGGATGCTTGGTGCACTGACAATCTTTTGTTTATCCAATTAGCAACCCACTGGAAGACAGAGTGTTTTTCACAACATACACTGTTGAAACCATCAGAAGCTGGCATTATTATAATGATGGCACAAAAATGATCCTAGAAGAATGAGTTTTGATACTTTTAGAATGGAATATCTTCCCCTCTGTAGTGGTTTGAAAGCCGAATTCGGAGATGTTGAAAAGAAGGAAGTAGAAGAGATGTTGGCCAGAGAATCCCCAGAGACTGGAGCCCCTCTCTAATTTTATTCTATTGAGTATTGAACAACTGGTTGGAGCCAAGTCTCTGATGAATGGCGCAATCAAGAGGCAAGCGTTAGAACAAGTCCAGAGGTACGTAAGAAGAGAGAATGCAAGAATCAAGGCTGAGAATGAGCTCGCAGTAGAAGCCTCCTTTCACGCCCTAAAAGCACTCTTTACAGAAGGACTAACCATCATTTGGATGAAGGTATTCAAAAAGGAGTGTTTCTCAGAGGTCTACAACCAGAAGTTCACAAGTTCATGGAATTGAGAAGACCAGTCAATCTGCAAGCTGCAAATTGACTGGTCAATCTGCAAGACCAATCAATCTGCAAGCTGCAGTGGAAGGTGCCAGATTGTATGACGAAGTTGAAGCAAGGTTGTCAATGACTCCAGGAAGAGGAGTCTTACCTCCTCCCATGTCACGAATGGTATACCCACCAAATGCAATCCCAGGGACAATTCCCTATCCCTATCCCCATATGCAAACAGTGCCGCAGTATAATGCACCTAATCCACTATGGTCACCACAGACAACAGTGCCTCAAATGATGGTTCAACCACAACAACAATGGCCTCAAAAAGTTCCTCCAATGGCGACTCAACAACAGTGGAACCCTACCAACTGGAATCAACAGCCCCAAGTCTCAACAGGAGCTTTGAATCAGAACCAAAATAGAGGACCCTCTGGATCAGCCCAACCAGTGTATGCAGTAATTACAGAAGCTTCTTAAAACCCTACTACAATCACTTTAAGAGGTGAAAATCTGAAGGACTACTTATCCAACTCAGTTGTTGCAAGTATCAAGAAAGAGCTTATGGATGTGATTACAAAGCAACTACAGACATTGAAGGTGAATACCACTAATATATCTACTCCTGCGGGAGTTGGAAGAGATGTGATGCGTTCTAATACATGGTGTAGAAAGTGTCATCAAGTGGGACATTTAGCCACTGAATGTTTCCGAAGACCAACTATTCTTGGATCCTTTTGTTTCTACTTTTTGCAGAAGAACCATACAGAGGATATTTGCTCTCTGAAAGAGATACATGAACGAAGACAGAAAGATGAAAATGAAAGATTCAACTTGCTAGAATCCAAAATGACAACAGAAGATATTGGACCAAAGCCTAGGGAGTTTGGTCCTAATTTCGGTCCAAGGAGGTTTCTCTCTCAAAGTTACAGAGGATGACAATTTGGCGATGGTCAGAGATCAGAGGTGGAATGTTATAGGTGTGGAGAAAAGGGTGTATCTCCTCGAATTGTCCAAACCCTAGACAATCTGTGGATTACAAGCCCTTATGCAGCCGATGCAAAGGAGAAGGCCACACTGCAAAGTACTGTCCAAGTCCAGCCCCTGTCAAGACCAATGCCACGGATAGCCAACAGAAGGCACAAGAGTGTGCCTCCAATTTGGTAGAGTTGGAAGTTGCCGCTATCATTCACACCACGAAGAAGGAACCAATTGTCCAGAAAGAGAACAACTCTCCTGCCAAGACTGTGAAGTTCAACCTGCCAACAGAGGAACAAAGTAGTACAGGACATAACAGTGTAGTACAGAGCATTGTAGTATCACAGAGAGTCATAGAGACAATCCTAGAAACAGGACCAAAGGTCCAGGAGATAGACGATATAGAAGCACCTTCAAAAACAGAGAAAGTGCCGATGGTGCCATTGCTAGAAGAAAAAGGAAAGATGAAAATGGATGTAGCCCCATTCCCCAGCAGGTTGGAGAAGCCTGTGGATCCTATCAAAGAATACGACTTGGTAAAAGACCTAGACACTTTCAAACCGAACTTAACATTTTGACAGTTGCTAATGCTGTCTCCCAGCTACTGAAAGAAATTCAAAAGCATCTTGACAAGAAGACGTGGACTAAGAATTTCTCCTTCAACAGGGATCAAGACCAATAAGGCCCCGGAGCCTGTAAAGGAAGTAGATGTGGCTAACACCTTCCTAGATCCTAGAACCCCAGAGATTAGTGTATGGATAGAAGGATGCTTTATTTCAGCTGCATTGATTGATAGAGGCTCATCATTAAACACAATGATAGACATGAACAATGAAGGACTTAGGGTTGCAAGGAATTCAACCTACACAATGGCTTATCAGATTGGCAGACCAAAGGAGAATTAAACCGTTGGGCATCCTCCCATACGTAAAAACAACACTTACAGGAAAAGATTACTGGCTAACCTATGTAGTGGTTAAACCAAATTCTTATGGGACCTCATACCCTTTGCTGTTGGGAAGACCTTGGCTTTTTGAAGCAAGAGCCAGGATGGACTAGTTCAAAGGAACCCTGACGCTAGCAGAGGACCCAACAAAGTGGTGTTGAAATTGTATGGATAGCGAAAAGGCAATGGATCCACATCCATCGAAGTCATAATTGACTCCTCCAATGAGGTAAAAAATGGTACATCAGGAGACGAAGAGGCTGTTAAATAGATCTTTCCCAAGAAAACAGAGGCACAGTCCCTAACAGTGGGCATTGTAAAGCCAACTACCAAAGGAAGCAAAGTCTTTGTCCATGGGAGAATACCTCCTGCCTCAACTAGAATTGACTTTTGAAATCACCTCTGACAGTGACATAGAAGCATGGATGTACTGTTCTCCCTGTTACATGGCAGTAGCAGAGACAGTAGCAGAGATAGAGCAAGAGACGGAAGTAGAAGCAAAAACACACACAGAGGTGGAGGATCTGTTCTTTTCCTACAGAGCCTCTACAGAAGCAAAGACAGAACCTCTAGAGGAAGAGGATGAAAATGATGAGGAAGAAAATGAAACAGGTTATGAAAGTGTAGTTGAAGAAGATCTTCTAATAGTGGACGATCTTGTTGATGTCCCTACAGAGACCTTAGAGGCCGAAGATCTCAGGTGTTGGAGGGAATGACCATGGTTCCATTTGGGTTGACCAATGGACCACAAAGTATGCAGAATCTGCATAAGCAATGGATCAAAGACATAAAAATTAAGTTCACTAGTGGCTCCTGTCACCCTGACCATTTGTTCTGGAGAAAAGATGATGATGATGCCCCTTGTCAATAGAAGCCAAAGCCATCGGAGCCATGGCTTCTAGAAGGTCCGTGCTATGTGACATTCCTGGACGCATCCTCTAAAGATGAATCCCTAAGTCCATAAGAAATCACCACTCAAACAGAAGCAAACAAAGCTCTGATACCCTTCCAGCAATTTCAATAGACAAATGAGTCATCTGTTCAAAAGAAGGACACTGATTCTAGTGGAACATCAGACGAGGACACGACTCCCTTGAAAGAGTCAGACCTCTATCTAGAAGCAATCCATGGGACATTTATCCATAAATGGAAAGTGAAAGACAAGTGATGTTACTGGATATTGACGATACTGAACGTCACCTGAAAGTGGGTCTCAATCTTCGAGAAGAAGAACTAGTGGTCATGCGAGATCTACTAAAGGAGAACTTAGACGTGTTTGCTTGGTCATACAAAGACCTAAAGGGGATTGATCCCACAGTATGCCAACATCACATTGACCTAGATCCTAATGCCAAACCTGTAAGGCAAAGACAAAGGTGTATGAATCCTAATTATTCTACTCTGGTGAAGGTTGAATTATTAAAACTTCTTGAAGCCGAGTTCATTTATCCCGTTGAGAGGATTTCTTGGCCATGTGGGCTGCTACAGAAGATTTATTGCACATTTTGCAACCAAGACAGCCCCTCTGCACAAGCTCCTAAGGAAAGATGCGGATTTCCTTTGGACTAATGATTGCGAAGGAGCCTTTAATACCCTAAAATAGTGCATTATCCAAGCGCTATCTTGTAGCCCCCTGACTGGACGAAGGAGTTTCACGTGCACAAAGATGCATCAGTCGAAGGACTAGGTGCTGTCCTATCTCAAAAGGGCCCCTCTAAATTAGATCAACCAATACATTATGCAAGCCGGAAGGTCACTGATAGGGAACGGAACTACACAGTGAGACAGAGCTTCAGTGCTTGACAATGGTGTTTGCACTAGAGAAGTTTAGACACTGAAGCCCTATCCTTCCTAATGAACAAAGCAAATGTTAAAGGATGACTGATGAGATGGTTGCTGCTATTCCAACAGTTCAATTTTGAAGTGGTCACTAAGCCTGGCCGTTCCCATGTCCTAGTCGATCATCTATCACGGATCCTCAAACTGCAGAAGAGGAACATGATTATCCAGACCTTCCTGATGCTTCCTTATTTCTAGTTAAAATAGTTACTCCCTGGTATGCAGACATAGCAAACCTCTTGGCAACTCAACAGTATCTTCCCGGCATCTCAAGCCGTGAGAAGAAGAAGCTTATGTTAGAATCAGCCCCCTACACCTTACTAGGCAGTGCAGTGTACAAGAGAGGCAAAGATGAAGTATTGCGAAGATGTGTTGCAAGGGATGAAATTGGCATAGTATTGAAAGCATGCCATGACGAATCATGTGGTGGACACTTCGCAGGAGAAGCAACAACTAGGAAGGCTCTGTTGGGACAGGATACTGGTGGCCGATCCTCCATAAGGATGCATAAGACTACTGCAAGAGATGTGATGCTTGTCAATGAATGGGGAAACCCACCAAAACAAGTGCCATGCCACTACAACCTATTCTTCCCCTAAAGCCGTTTGAGAAGTGGAGGATTGATTTTGTGGATCCCATTGATCCACCTACCAGACGGAAACAGAATAGGTACATCTTAGTATGTACGGATTATGTCACAAAGTGGTGTGAAGCTAAAGCCCTGAAGCGGGATGATGGTAATAGCGTAGCTCTATTCATGTACGAAAATATTATCACCCATTTTGGCAGTCCCCTCGAGCTAGTAAGTGACAAAGGTACTCATTTCCTTAACAAAATCATGGAGGAGCTGACGAAGCTATATAAGATCCGCCATTGCAAGTCCACTCCTTACTACTCCAGAGCCAACGGACAAGTTAAAGTCACCAATCTCATCCTCTGCTCGATCCTGACAAGAACAATTTCCGCACATCGTCGCGACTAGGATGATCAACTTACAGAGGCCCTCTGGGCATACAGAACCTTCCATAAGGCAGCTAGAGGACAAACCCCTTTCCAGCTAGTGTATGGTATAGAAGCCGTCTTCCCTGTTGAATTGGAATTGCCCTCTTTGCGAGTGGCAGTTAAAGAATGCTTGGGAGATGATGAGTCACTGCAACGCCTATTGAGATATCAAGCTCCACTAGTGATATGCCAGGGTGACCGTTGTGCATTTATGTCATCGACTTGTCAGTTGCAGATGCGGTTGGTACACCGCCCATGAATAATAGCTAGATGACAGCTATCCTTATCTACTCTAGTTCGTGGCTCAGTTAGTATGCCACCTAGTTAGTTGAGTTTGGTTTGAGACCCATATATAGGGTTCTTCTATTTTTATGTACTTGAGTTTTTTTGGCTTACACAACTAAGAAGAGGAAAACTGTTTTCAGCCTCCACCTTTGTGTGTATTCCCCCATTGTGCAAGCAAGAAAGCTACAAGTGAGACTCCTTCCTTCTCTCCCACAATCTTGACATGGTATCAGAGCCTTGTTCGTGGTAAGGAGCTGAAGAAAGCAAACCAAGTTCACGGTGTTCTGGTAAGAGGACCAGTGTTGCTTTCATTTTTCTGTTTTGGGAGCAAGTCTCTGCCAGGTAGCACAGCCGGAAAGTGTAAGAGTGCATTGTCTCAGATTGAGACGCCCTTTGCAGTGTAGCAAGAGGGCAGTATATGCTACGAGAAATGGCTTTAGCCTTGGATTGCTCTGTTTTTTTTATTTGAGCCCATTTCGGGGCCTGTTTTGAAGGCGGAAGTTTTCTGCACGCACTTAGGAAAAGGCCCTATTTTATGCTGTGTGACCACTGTTCTACAGGTCGGTCAAAAGTACTGTAGATATTGCATCGTATGCCTGTGCGCAGAGACATTGGGAGTTACAGAATTATCCTTGTTGCCTGTTGATGCAAAATCGTCACTAGGAAGTGACTGTGTGGTCAAATACCACTTTCGTTAGTTTTGTAGATTTGCCCTTGTAAGGCTGAAGCTGTGTTTTTTGCAGTGACAGAATTCTTTATAGCTTTTTGTAATGGCGTCTGATTCTCTTTCACAAATTGTCAATGAAAGCTTGACAAGAACAACTTCCAAGCATAGAAGTTTAGAATGACGAATTTCCTTATGGGAAAAGGATATTGAGAATTCGTTGCAGGAAATGAAGAAGAACCAGTTCTTCCTGATGTTCCCAATCAACATCAAATGCAGGCATTTAAAGGATGGCATGAGAGAGCTAGAAAAGTTATGTACTGGCTGTCTATCAGTATTTCAGACTCTATGATTGTGCATATTCAGGATGCAAGTACGCCAAAGGAGGCATGAGATACTTTGTCAAAAATGTATAGAACAAATACGCAAGCCAGGAAAATGCAGCTCAAGCAAGAGTTGCACAATGTGCAAAGAGAAAGTATGAGCATCAATGACTACCACATGAAGTTGAAGAAGATTGCAGATGCACTTGCTTCCATTGGGTCGCCAGTGGAAGATGATGATTTAGTTTCCGTGACCTTGAATGGTCTAGGAAAGGATTATGCACAGTTCCGAACATCCATTTCCGTCCGTGAAAGATTCCCTAATTTTGAGGAGTTGATTGCTTTCCTAATTTCCGAGGAGCAGAGAAATGGTGGTGCATCTTCTTCAGGAGGAACTTCAAAAGAAACTGTCTTCTACTCAAATGCTGAAAGAGGTAGAGGCAGAGGTAGAGGAGGCCGATCTGGAGGCCGTGGTAGAAATCAGAATATGCAGCAAACTCAAGAAAACCAATCCTATGGAGTAGGACGTGGTAACTCTAGAGGCAGGGGGAGTCAAAGAGGTCATGGTGGATGGCAAAGAGGCCAAAATGCAAACAGCAATGTTGAGTGCTACTACTGTGGTAAAATGGATCATATGGCTAAAGACTGCTATAAAAAGCAGAATGACATCATGAATGGAAAATTGCAACAAGGAAATTATGCATCTTTTAGTAGGCAGGGTGATGACATAAATGAGCATTTGTTTATGGTACAGCACATGAACAATTTTGTGACAAGTGCAGAAGAAAGCAACGATGTGTGGTATGTTGACTCAGGTGCATCAAACCACATGACAGGTCATGCAGAATGGATGCAGGATGCAAGGAAAATGGAAAAACCAGGATTTGTGGAGACTGGTGATGATACTGCACATCCTATAGTGCAGATTGGAAAAATTCCTTTGTCTATGCAAGATGGGAAAAAGAAATACATGTCGGATGTATTTCATGTCCCGAATATCACCAAGAACCTAGTTTATGTTGGTCAAATGGTTGAGCAAGGCTTGCAGGTCAAATTTAATTCTCATGGATGCTTTGTTGAGGATATGAAAAATAAAGCTCGCTTGATAGCAAAAGGAAAGAAGAAGGGCAGAATGTTTACGTTGGATGTAGACATGCCTGAATTGAGTGCAGCAATGTTTGCACATGGGACCGATGTAGTTGCAGATATTGATATCTGGCATAAACGCATTGGTCATGTTAATGTACAGCGACTTAAATCAATGCAAGCCCAAAATATTGTTGCAGGATTGCCTAAATTCAAGGTTGCAGAAATGCATAAGGTATGTGAAGCCTGTCAATTTGGAAAACAGGCAAGGAAACCATTTCCTAGACATGTTCAAGAGAGTAAGAAGCCATTGGAATTAATCCACTCTGATGTGTGGACTACTAAAGCTGCATCTCTTGGAGGGTGTCATTATTTTGTCACTTTTATTGATGACTATAGCAGAAAAGTTTGGGTGTATTTTATGAAAAAGAAAAGTGAAGTTTTTGGGCATTTCAAAACTCTTAAAGCTATGGTTGAAAAAGAAACAGGTCTGCAAATAAATTTCCTAAGATCAGATGGAGGGGGAAGTACATCTCAAATGAGTTTGCAAGGTTCTTGCAGGAGCATAGCATAAAGCAGCAATATTCATGTAGTCATGTCCCACAACAAAATGGAATTGCAAAAAGAAAAAACAGGCATATTGGAGAGGTATCTCGTGCCATGCTCAATGAAAAAGACTTGCCTGATTTTTACTGGGCTGAGGCAGTTGCTACAGCAATCTACATAATGAACAGGACTCCCAATGCAGCAATACATGGCATGACTCCAAAGGGGAGGTATGCTGGTAGGAAACCAGATATTTCTCATTTGAAAATTTTTGGTTGCATTGCCTATGTTCATGTGCCAGATGAGTTGAGATCCAAGTTGGATCCAAAAGCTGAGAAGTGCATCTTTATTGGTTACTCTCTGCAGCAAAAAGAGTATAGATGCTATAACCCTTCTACTCGTAAGTTTACACTGAGCAAAGACGTTGTTTTTGATAAGATGAGTAGCTGGTATAAACCAGTAAATGTGATTGATAATGTAGATGCACAAACTGGTAATGTTGCATAGAATTCACAGCAGCAGTCACAAGATATTAGTGGACCTGGAGCGTCCTCTAGCAGTGGTTCACATTCTTTGCCATGGACAGGCAGATTGAGATCAGGAGAATCTTCTCAAAGCAATGCAGATAGTGGTATGCATGTATCACGAAAAGGAAAAGAGAAGGTAGATCAACCCATGTTTGATGTGAATGTAGGTCACTCTTATGTGGATGGTGAATCTAGTGGCTCAGAACAGAGCATTGATGATGAGTTGGGTATTCCTTCTATTGTTACACCTGGAGTAAGGAAAACCAGGGATGTTTTGAGAGCACCTGGGAGTGAACCTACTTTGCGCAGGTCTACCAGAGCTAGGTATCCAGTGGTGGATAGGCTGAAATATGATGGATTTACAGCCATTCACTATGCATATATGGTCAAAGTGATACACAAACCAGAACCCACTTCTTTTGAGCAAGCCATGGGAAAAGAAAAATGGGAGAAAGCCATGGATGAAGAAATGGATGCCTTGGAAGCAAATGCTACATGGGAATTGGTACCTTTGCCTAAAGATAAGAATGCAATTGGTTGTAAGTGGGTTTATAAGGTAAAGCACAATGCAGATGGTTCTGTGAACAGATACAAGGCAAGATTAGTAGTCAAGGGGTATGCATAAACATATGGCATTGATTATGAAGAAACATTCAGTCCGGTTGCAAGGATGGCAACCGTAAGAGCAGTCATTGCTATGGCTACATCAAAGGAATGGTATTTACATCACATGGATGTAAAGAATGCCTTCTTGCATGGTGATTTGCAAGAAGAGGTATATATGGAGCAGCCACCAGGTTATGTGCATGCTGTTCATCATGAGTTTGTTTGTAGGTTGAAGAAAGCCTTGTATGGCTTGAAGCAAGCACCTAGAGCATGGTCTGACAAGATAGGACAGTATCTTGTCACTATTGGCTTTTAGATTTCCAAGGCAGATTTCTCACTTTATGTGAGAAAAACAGAGAAAGGTATTATGCTATTTGTCATTTATGTTGATGCTTTGATTATGACAGGTGACAGTGATGAAGATATCCTTCATGTGAAAATGCTATTGAAGCAGAAGTTTGAGATGAAGGATTTGGGAGAGCTGCGTTATTTCTTGGGCATTGAGGTGATTAGATCACCAAGTGGGATACGGCTCTTGCAGAGGCAGTATGGATTGGGCATGCTGTCCAAATATGAGATGACAGGCTGTAAGCCTATTTCAGTTCCTTTGGAGCAGAATGTGAAGCTGATCGCAGATGCAGGTGAGCTTCTGGAAGACCCTACTATGTACAGACGCATAGTAGGAAGTTTGATTTATATGACTATTACCTGGCCAGATTTGAGCTATGCTATTGGATTGGTAAGTCAGTTTATGCAGGCTCCAAGGAAACTGCATTTGGATGCGGCTAGACGCATACTCAGGTATGTGAAGTCCACATTGTAGTATGGACTATTTTATGAGACTGGGGTTCAGATACAGTTGCATGGATACATTGATGCTGATTGGGCTGGTAGTATTTTTGATAGACAATCTACCACTGGATATGTGTTCTCTTTTGGGAGTGCTGTAGTCACTTGGAGCAGCAAGAAACAACCTACAGTTGCCTTGTCGAGCACAAAGGCTGAGTACAGGGGCGCAGCAATGGCTGCATGTGAGGTAGCTTGGTTGCATAAGCTACTTTATGATATGCATCAGCCTACAGATGGGCTAGTTGTCATTTATTGTGACAACATGAGTAGTATATACTTGGCAAATAACCTAGTCTATCATGCTAGAACAAAGCACATTGAGGTGCATTATCACTATGTGCGGGAGAGGGTTTTACTATGTCTTATTGATCTAGTTTATGTCAGCACAGAGGATCAGGTAGCTGACATATTTACGAAGGCATTGGGCGCAGAGAAGCTACGCAGGTTCAGAGACCTGCTTGGTGTGCAGGAATTGGGATTGAGCTCAAGGGGGAGTGTTGAGATATCGAGCTCCACTCGTGATATGCCAGGGTGACCGTTGTGCATTTATGTCACCGACTTGTCAGTTGCAGATGCGGTTGGTTCACCACCCATGAATAATAGCTAGATGACAGCTATCCTTATCTACTCTAGTTCGTGGCTCAGTTAGTATGCCACCTAGTTAGTTGAGTTTGGTTTGAGACCCATATATAGGGTTCTTCTATTTTTATGTACTTGAGTTTTTTTGGCTTACACAACTAAGAAGAGGAAAACTGTTTTCAGCCTCCACCTTTGTGTGTATTCCCCCATTGTGCAAGCAAAAAAGCTACAAGTGAGACTCCTTCCTTCTCTCCCACAATATTGACAATGCCGCATCCTGCACTTGGAATGCTTGGATGAGATACGGCGGATGGCTCTACAGTGTATGGAAACCACTTAGGCATGGCGCAAGGCCTATCATGACAGTTTCATCAAGCACAAGGAGTTCAAAGAAGGTGATCTTGTCCTAGCCTATGATTTCAAGATTTGGCAAGTTTCCTGGCAAGCTTCAAAAATGGTGGATGGGCCCATACAAGGTACTTGCTGTCAATCCTAATGGCTCTGTTCAGGTGCAGACTGTTGATGCCTCTGATGATCCTTTCCTTATCAATGGCTATCGTCCGAAAAAGTACTTCCTCCTTGGGGATCTTGACAATCACAGTCGACCTACCCTCCCCCTTTTAAGCATCGCACTGTCCTTCTCTTCGTGCTTTTGATAGCCCTTATGATTCTCCTCTTGAGGCGGTCTCATTCTGCTAGCCCCTCATAGATACCTCTCAACCCTACCTTGTTCTCTTCTTGTTTGATTCAGCAAGATGGCAAGGTTGGTCCCGGCACATGGTATTTCTACCATTCTCTTTATTAACAAAAATAAATTTTTTTTAAAAAAAAACAAACAAACAAACTGTTATGGGAGAAAATGAGGAAATTTCCTGTCATAGCAGGCCTTGTTCCAAGAAAAGGTGGAAATACCCTTAGGCGGGAAGTTGACTGTGGAAAATGTGGTAACACCCCACAATTCAGGATAGCTGATTCATCAGCAGCACCTTTCTAGCCAGTAGTTGGAAGCCACCTCCCTTGGTGCGCTATTTCTGCAATATCAGTCCGTCTGCCCTTCTTAACAGACGACCTTTCTTACAAATCATTGAAGTATCAGATTTTTTGGCTGCTTCCCTGGGTACGCCTCGTCTTCAATATCCTGATGACAATAATAGCCAACACGATCTTCATCACCAACCCCTTGAGTGATGTGAGCTTTCACCCTAACAGGATGGGGACGTGTGTATGGGCTATCTTCTGTATCTATTAGATGACAAGAATCGCATGGTGGGGGGACTTGCTCAAGATGTTGTGCCGAACACACACAGAATGCACAAGGAGAAGCTCACTCAAGAGACAAGAAGAGAGATGGAGGCCAAAACGTTTTCTTGCTGGTTTTTTTCTTCTTCTTCCACACACTTTACAATACAAAGTATAGATAAGATACAACATAAAGGAAAGTGGCCTACTAAGTCAAACAATGCATAACAGACTACACTAATCGACTGGTGCTATAACTATGCAAGCTGTAAATAGGTGTAACAACTTGAATATAATAAGTAATGAGTAAGTGGCCATGTGAGAGTCATAATGACCACCGACGTGCTAAGTGTAGACGTGTGGACCCATCTAACCAGGCGGTCCATCATCAATGTCCGCTGTGTGCTGACATACACCAAGTCAATCTCACCTGCTAGTACCTTCTCTCTCACAAAGTGGTAGTGTACCTCAATATGTTTTTTCCTGGCATGGAACATAGGGTTCCTAGCCAACTATATACTGCTCATGTTGTCACAATAAATGACAACTGGACCTTCCACCTGCACATCCAAATCAGCCAATAACTTTTGTAGCCATACTACCTCACATGCTGCAACAGCAGCACCTCTATACTCAGCCTCTCTACTCGACAAAGCAATTGTAGATTGCTTTTTGCTGCTCCAAGTAATTGCTGCACTACCAAGAGAGAACATGTATCCACTGGTAGATCTTCTATCAGACATACTACTAGCCCAATCTGCATCTGTGTATCCAAACACCTGTACATTTGTACAACCTGCCTCATAGAAAAGTCCATAATGTAATGTGGAATTCACATATCTTAATATGCGTCTGACTGCATCCAAATGTGGCTTTCTAGGTACTTGCATAAACTGACTCACAAGACCAACAGCGTAGCTCAAGTCTGGCCTTATAATAATCATGTAGATCAAACTCCCCACTATCCTCCTAAACATAGTAGGGTCTTCTATCTCATCCCCAACATCAGCACTCAACTTTACATTCTGCTCCAATGGGACTGAAAGTGGTTTGCATGCTGTCATACCATACTTGGACAATATATCCAAGCCATACTGTCTTTGGGATAGCCATATACCATCATCACATCTGATCACCTCAATGCAAGGAAGTACCTTAGCTCACCTAAATCCTTCACCTCAAACTTCTTCTTCAAAAAATCCTTGACTTCAGCAATCCCACTATCACTATCACCTGTAATAATCAAGTCATCCACATAGATGACTATGATGACCAAACCTGCATCTCCCTTTCTCACATAAAGTGAGTGATCAACATCAGAAACATAAAAGCCAATATTGACAAGATGCTCTCTGATCTTGTCAGACCATGCTCTAGCTGCTTGCTTGAGCCCATAGAGCGCTTTTTTCAACCTGCACACATACGTGGGATGCTCTAAATCTTCATAACCTGCTGGCTGATCCATATACACTTCTTCCTGCAAATAACCATGCAAGAAGGCATTCTTCACATCCATTTGCTGCAACCTCCAACCTTTGGCTGCTGCCAAAGCAATCACACATCTGACAATTGCCATCCTAGCAACTAGACTGAAGGTTTCTTCGTAATCTATGCCATATGTCTGGGCAGAGCCTTTTGCAACCAGCCTAGCTTTGTACCTACTAATAGAACCATCTGAAGCCACTTACATCCAATAGCTTTCTTGCCCTTCGGCAATGATACTAGATCCCAAGTCTTATTGGCCTCTAATGCAGCCATCTCCTCATCCATTGCTGCATCCCAATGAGCATGACCAACAGCCTCCTTAAAACATGTGGGCTCAACATCCTCAACTAGTTTCACCATATAAGCATAATGGTGAGCTACACAGCCTTCAAAACCAAATCTTTTAATAGGGTATCTGACCCTGCTAGATCTGCATACCACCGGATTACTCAATGGAGCCTTTACATTACTATGAGCTCTCTGTACACCTGGTGTCCTGACAGAAGGAATACCAAGCTCATCATCCAAGCTCTCTGAGCCACTGGAGTCTCCATCAAGAACTGCATCAATGCCATCTGACACTTTATTCTTTCCTTTGTCTTTACCTGTAGTGCTACTAGATGCACCTGAAGATGTAGAGGTACTCCTTAGTCTCCCAGACCAAGGACTACCAGATGACGTCTCTGGTCCACTAAGAATCCGTGATTCTTGCTTTTCAGCCTGCACATGAGTGTCATGATCATCATCATCATCCAATGCAACACCTCTAGATGCATACCAACTGCTCATTTCATCAAAGATGACATCCCTGCTCACTCTGAACTTACATGTGACAGGACAGAGGGTGGGGTGAGTGACCAGTCTTTTCCTTCAAATCAAATGAGAGGTGAGAAGGCCTTGAGCAGGCAGTTGTGCGCGTCCAAGAAGGCCCCACACCACATCCTGTCGTCAGACACCTTGCAGTCCAGCACCTCACTGTATTTCTCGCCCGCCATTAGAATTAATATACGTAACCTCTAATTCTATCTACTCTGTTTATCGCACAGCAGCACGTACTCTTCCTGCAACCTCAGCTATCCTTCTCTTGCCGCCGAGCCAATTATTAAGCTGCCCACAACCTAGCAGAGATCTTATAACTACTTATAATTCTGATGCTGAGCGCGTTCAGATCTCGTGGATTGTGATTATCCTCACATGGCGCAGCTCCTTCTTATAGCTTCTGCGGTTGCGTACCATGCACGTCATGGTAGCTGCATTAGGAACCGCCCCAATATTTTGCGTACGTTTTCTTTTTACGTGATCCCTGGGCTTTCCCTTGGTCGAAAGCTACGTTAGTGGAGTGTTGCATGCATAGGATGGTCCTTTCAATGCACAACGCACGATCTATTCATGTGCACTGCACCATAAGGCTCCCTGGCCTTCCTTCTTGCACTGTATGCTGGCACAGGGCGAGATACACTGTTGCATCATCAAAAGCGCATAAGGCATACAACCTTTGCACAAGTGACAGTGAGGATTACATCAATGGGTTTGAGGAATGGGCTGCCATCTGTATCTTTCAACAGAGGGTGAGACAGAGGGTGGGCTAAGTATGACGGATGTTTCTTCAATCAAGTATTGAGAGGTGAAGATTGAGGGACTTACAACAATTGGCGTCAAGGTACATTTATGTTTCCCTCTATACCCCCGAGATGGGTCTCTGCCATCAGCACAGGACACGTCACTCTGTTCTAAACACAGTACTGCAAGGCTCCCTGGCCTTCCTACTTGCATCTATGCCAGACGGGTTGGATGCACTAATGCACCATCAATTGTGCACCCTGGGATACTCCCTCTGCACCACCCCCTTGTCGATTCCTAAACCGGGTGTGAGATCTGGGTTTCCATCAATATTGACTCGAGTGATGTAAGTTATGGGGCGAACGACTGTTCTCTCATTCCATTTGAGTGCCGTGACTATTCTTCATAAAAAAATGACACCTCCCCTGACAGGCTTCATCAACCAGCTGCCTCCCTGGGTACTGCTGCATGGTCCCTGCCATGCTGGGTGGAGCGAGCCGTGGTATCTCCTGCAGCCAACTCCAACCCTTCTGTAGTAGTGAAAGTTCCTTTGACCATACGCAAAACGTGCCAAGTATTTCTAACCTTCTCCTTATGATTGCAAGTGTACGTCATGTTTTAAGTGTGGGGATGCTAGAGTCTAGTCGATTGACGAGTCCTAGGTTATGTTGCTGCATCTAACCTTGTCCGTTAAGGTTGCAAGTGTGGGGACGCATCCCTGTGCATCTATGATGTATACCTCCCAGCCTATGCCTTACTTTAAATCTTGCATGTATGCCATGACCTATTTTTACCCTAATGGGGTCCCTTCCCCACCCACCCGTCCGTGTTCAACCCACCCTTGGAGCCGTTCCTTCTCTTTTTCTCCCTTTATCCCTTATTGTGACGATTTTCCATGCAAACATATCCTACGTTCACCGAACCCTACATCCCCCTTACAACCATGTTCATCCCTTTGCCCTGACTATTTTTCCTTTTTACCAACCCCTGTTCCGGTCGATGATTCTTGCGTTATTAATTTTTGACGTATTTCTTCCAGTTTTCCATGTGAACGCACCTTTATTGCTTCCGAAACATGACAGCCTTGTCCTCCATCTTCCTCCTGACATTTTTTCTTTTTTCTCCCTGTCCTTCCAATGCACAGTTCATCTGCTAATTTTTGTGTGTTTTCGGGCCATTTTCGTACATATTTTTCACATTTTTCCATGTGAACATGCCCTATTTTCACCAGAATTCCAGTTTCATTTGATTGCTGTGTCCCACTAGCCTTTCCCCACATTTTTCCTTTTTTTCTCCACCCTATTTCGACTGTTGGATTTTCCGTTATTAATTTTTCAATATATTTTTGGTTCCGTTTTTGTGTTTTTCGCATGTGAACCCCTTCTAACTTCATCAAAAGTGCATCTTGACATGATGGACCTGTGCATCCACTTCCCATGGACATTTTCTCTTTTTATTGTCCTTCATTTTGCTGCTCAGTTCTTTCTGTATTCATTTTTTAGCCCATTGTCGGGTTCTTTTTTGGGTTTTTCCCATGCGAACGCATTCTTTCTCAATTGGTACCGTGTTTTTCCGTGATAGGTTTGTTGGGCACATTCTTTGGCACATTTTTCCTTCTTTCTGCCCTACGTTCCAGCGAGCAGATTTTCCAATATTCATTATCGCATGTGTTTTTGGAGCTGTTTTTGTGTTTTTCCCATGTGAACACCCTGATTTTGCCCCGGCACCCATGTCACAGTTTTCCGTCATCTTCCCCTCGTCTCCCGGCATATTTTTCCTTTTTACAATCTTTCAATCTAGTGTATGGCCACCTGACGATATCGAGCATGGACTCCTGTAGGAGCATCATCCAAAGGAGCTTATGACTCGCATCACTCAGGATCCATCCATCTAAAGAAGGTAGATGCATGACCTCTTCATGGCACTTTCCATATCAAGTTTAGGACTGTAGAAAACCCATGGTGGCTATTCCTGAAGTTCTAAAATGGTGAAGATTATGCATGGTAGCACAAGTAGGAAGGCGCTAGTTTAGCTCACTCCACATATACTTAAGCTGAAGTCACGTTGATGAAGCCACACTTTGGGGACTTGATCCAAAAGCCCCATTCAATATAGGTTTCATAGACTATTGCAAATTTTTTAGAAGCTTATCATCTTCTAAAATGTTGAATGGGGATACAACTAGTAGGAAGGAGGTGGGTTGAAGCATTTTGTGTCCACTTAGACATCATCAAACTAGTATGTGATGGAAGTCTCATGGAAGTTAGGTTTTCAAACAACCTAAAGAGACTTGAGCTCAAGCAAGTCTTTGGATTTGATGGGATTTTATATATGGTGACGATCATGTTGGTCTCCCCATGTTAATTTGTAGAGAGTCCACAACCCCCAAGGCATAAGCAAAGGGATTGCTTTTGTTTCCTATTTCATATATCATTAAATTCCCATCATAGAGGAATTCGCTTACATGGTGCTATTCTTTTCCTCATAGTTCTCAATGATATGCCTTTTCTAACTAGGAGGAATATGACTCCTATGCAACTCCATGTGACCTGTCTTTGTTTGGAGCTCATGAGACATCAACTGATACTTTGATAGATTCACGAGTCCCTATTAACTCGTTGGGCTACCTTTCACAATGTGAATTGAATAAAAAGTCAATTTCAATATTTAGATGGCTTCAAAAGTGGAAGTATCAAATGTTTTAGCTATTTTTATGCTTAAGTCCCCAAAATTTTATAGACACTCGGTCAATAAAGAGCTTGTTTGTCCTACATTGCTATATTTGCACTCAAACAACAAATCTCTGTGAACAAAAAAAACAAACAAACAAACCAACACCCAAACCAAACCAGGGACACACAAAACAAAAACTAAAAAAATAAATCATAATAATAACTTTTTAAACAAACCAAACAAATAAACAAAAAAAAACAACACAAAACAAACAAAAAAAAGACAAAAAATAAACAAGAGAAACAAAAAAAAGACAAAAAAAAAAAACAAAAAACACAAAAAAAAACAAAGCACAACAACACCCACATGACCAATACATGTTTTTTAAACAACAAAAACAAAACATCAAACCCAACCACCACCAATAAACTAAAATCAAAGCACAAAAATAAAAACACAAGAGAAAAAAGACAATTCCAAAAAAAAAAATCAACTACTCACCTGTCGACACCCTTCTCCTCACGCGTGTTTTGTCCCTCCACACCCTGCTCCTCTTACGTGTCTTCACCCTTTCGCCATCTCTGTCGAGTCTTCTCCCTTCCACCATCTCCGCCTCGCCTGCCCTCCCTCCCCTCCTCCACATTTGTGGGGTCCCCTGCTTTGGCCCCGCCTCGCCATCTCCCTCTCCCTCCCGCCATCATCCGCCTGCTCACGCACTCCCTCTCCCTCTCGCCATCATCCGCCCGCTCGCCATCTCCCTCTCCCTCCGTCCATCTCCGCCCCTTGCCGCCGCCACCTCCTCCTCCTCTCGCTGCCTCCTCCTTCCTTCTCCCACACCTCCTCTAACCACTAACCTACCCTAGTTCCACTAACCTAACTTTAGTTCAACTAACCTACCCTAGTTCCACTAACGTAACTTTAGTTCAACTAACCTACCCCTAGTTCATCTAACATACCCTAGTTACACTAACTTAACCCCAGTTTCCCTCCCCTTCTAGTCCCCCTTTCCTACCCCTTCTCCACTACCCCCCTTCTAGCTCCCTTTCCCATCACCCCCACCCATCGTCACCCCCGTTTCTTATGGGACCCTACACCACTCTATCCCCACCCTCCACACGCATGCCTCTTGCTACCCGGTGGTTCCGTGTGTGCATGTGTTCGTGCGGGTGTCGCGGCTTATTCACATGATCAGGAGCTACTAGTGGGTGTTCACACGCAAGGATGCACGTTTGATCTTATCCATGCGGTGGTACGTGCCGTCCCCGAGCACACATAGCTGTTCACACGCAACTCAGGTATCTCCTTTGATTTTCCACAAACCCGCGAACAATACCTCAAAAATACCTCAAAACGCTTAAAAACATTTAAATTTTCATTAAAAATCAAGTAAAAAATAAAAAATTACTAAAAAACTCCTTACTCAATTGGGTAAATTTTTGGTTGATCTTGCTGATTATAATAAAGAGAATTAATTGCAAAAAAAATGT
The DNA here is from genome assembly GCF_053477565.2 of Lygodium microphyllum. Classification (NCBI taxonomy): domain Eukaryota; kingdom Viridiplantae; phylum Streptophyta; class Polypodiopsida; order Schizaeales; family Lygodiaceae; genus Lygodium; species Lygodium microphyllum. Next base: position 10,668,225 of record NC_141160.1, read on the forward strand.
TTTTTTTAAATCACTAAAAATTGAAAACAATTCATTAAAAATCCCTAAAAATCAAAATTAAATTCAAAAAAATCACAAAAATTTCCATCAATGCATTTGAAATTTTTTTGGAATATTTTCTAAGCTGGCAAAAGTCTTGGCACATGATCATCCTATTATTTTTGGACCCAAATGATAAATTTTTAATCTAAATTCATAGAAATTTCATTTTAAATTCAAAAATAAGCTGTCAAATTACAAAATAATTAAAAATTTTACAAATCCATGGTTGAAGCCTGATGGTTTCATTTTCAATTAGGTTTGATTGATACTCTAATAAATCAAACATTTTAAAATAAAAATATATTAAAAAATAAAAATTACAAAATAAAAAATAAAAAATACCTAAATTACAATTTAAAAAATAATAATAACACTATCACCCAAACACTAATCAACATTTACTAAACCAAATGTGATCCCACTAACATTGCCTTGATATTTATTTTATTTTTTAAATAATAAGGTGTTTATTTTTTCCAGTCAGTGGTTTTTACTTTTTTGTTGGATTCCTTGCATTTGGGACTACTCAATGCGCCCTAAGTCTCTTGCATATACACCCCTACCAGGTATCTATTTTTTATGCTTTATTTATTTTTTCATCCCTTAACCATAGTTAATTGTTAAAATGAACTTTATTCACCCACTTTTTCACGCGTGCTCGCACCAAACACACATTTTTTTAATAAATTAAAATCAACCTACCATTTACTTTGCACGCGCTACGTGCGCTTCAGAGGCACTTTAATTTTAAATAAGAATGAACCAACTGTTACAAAAAATACATGCGATGAAAAAGAAGAGCACTTCAGACATATTAAATTTTTAATCAATGAATATGCATTTAGAGATCTGAGTCTGGGGATCGAAGTCCGGGTTTCATTAAAAGCACTATTTCACATTAATAAATTAAAACTAACAATTTGACAGTGAACCGCTGTTTTCTTATTAAGGTTTACAACCTAATAAAAATTCATCTATTGTTAATAATTTATTAAACAAACCCTTCACTAAAATCATTCCCCTCACTGCACTTTTTTTTCCCTTTTCAATAAATATGCTTCATGGGATGGGCACGTATAGTTCTTTAAGCTGGCATTGTTTATCAAAGTTCTGCTTATGTCATGTTTAGGTTTTTGAGGTATTATGGTTTGATTGTGTAATACAATTATGGGTGCGGTCTGTAGTTTTCTTTTTTGCTTGATACAGGGTCTTGGGTGCTTGTTTGTTGCATAGCATGAATCTTTTGATCGCATATGTGTAGGGGTCATGCCGAATTTTTTCTAGGATGTGGATTGTTTGGAGTGATCAATTGGTTAGTTACGTTTGTGTATGCTTATTTTGATCGATTTCTTTTTTATAGCTATTTTGTTATTTTGCAGGCATTCTCTGTGATTGTCTGTGTTTGTGGTGTGTGTATATTCCATCTAAATGGCGCCTCAAGCTCCTCCTCCTGTTCAATATGTCCCATTGATCAGTAGGGATTATTTTTCCCTACTAACTTTTGAGCATGTTGCAAAAACTGACCTTGCATCTTTCGTGGCTGCTTCACTTCCTTTGATTCCAGAGGATCCAACCCTATGTGATGAGTTTCTTACGTCATACAGTAAGAAATCGGGCTTGGTTCGTGGTACTTCCATGGTTTTCACACCTAGAGGGTTAGGGAAGGCTTTGTCTCTTCTCTACAAAGGAGAACCCTTTGTTACAGCCAGACAATTATTCTCAAATGAGGAGATTCTCAAGCTGTTACAGAAGCAGACTAAAGAGGTCCTCGATGTCAAGAAGGTGATTAACACTTCAGGAGTGTCTTTCTCAATGATCACTGATCCTCGCTGGAAGCTAGTTTGCCAATTTCTCCAAGACAGGTTCATGCCTACCAAGACACCATCTCACTATTTGTCCAAGAAGCTCTTCACAGCTTCCAAGATGGTGTTAAAAGGGGTTGCCATTGACCGGAGTACTTACCTTTTTACGAAGATGGACCAACATTTTGTCAAAGTGACTAGAGGGAATGTTACCAACGTAACTTATGGTTCATATTTATATGCTTTCTTGACATATTCAGGCCTTAAGAAGGGTGTGCTACCCCCTCCTCCATCTGATTCAGTACTTCCCCCTCCACCTTCAGAAGATTCAGAACCCATTGGCATAGAAGATCTTGACTCCCCTCCTCCATTGGTCATTCAGCAGAAGCGCTTGAAGCGTGTACCAGAGAAAATTCTACTAGTTATTCCTTTAGTGTTAGTTCCTGCTACCTCTGGAAGTGGCCTCCCTGCCTACCTCACATGTAACAACTTATTCAGGGCATATCGAGAGGGTTCTTTGGAAATATCAGTTCCTTCGCTGAACAATTTAGTGTCAGGGGATGCCATTCCTTTCCTTTGTAACGACATCCAGAGTTCTATTGAACTCTCAGTGACAGCTTGCGTTCAATAGTTATATGCTTCTTTCTATGAAGAATTGATGCAATTCAAAGACCAAATGCATAAGGCAACCACAGAGTTAGCCTCTACTAAAGACACTCTTGCCGATCTGTTTAAGTAGATGGAGCAGCATACACAAATGATTGAGACCCAAAGAGAAGAAATATCTTCTTTGAAAATTCAATTAGCAGAGGCTCACTCAGAGGTCACTAAAGTTTTGGAAGATAAAGAAAAAATATCTAATGAAGCTCAAGAGTTTAAGACTCTTTTAGATACGAAACTGTCAGCTTTGCAGAGATTGCTCACAATACATTGGAATCCCAAGCTTCCCAGATTAAGCAGTTGAAGGACCAACTGGCACAGTCACGGTCCATTCCTCCAAGCCCTAGTGTCCCCATGATTCCTTCTATATCTCAGCAGGACTTGGCAGCTCTCCAAAGATAGGCCACATTATGTCCGTTGTTTCAAGATGAAGTGGAAAGATTGCAGTCTAGGATGGATTTATTATGGTCTACATTTGAGCACTTTTAGGAGTATGTTCCTCCTGATCATTCCTTTTTTGTCCACTATCAGCTGGCAGAAGTTGGCCTTCTATATTAAGCTCTCAAAGATGGATCTCCCTCTTCTAGAGGATGGTTGAAGTGGAGCTTGATCTTCTAATTTGCTGACAGGAGTTGTCCATATGGTCTTTGAAGATTTTGTGACGATGGATACCATGTTGCTATCTTATATGTATCTACGAGGTGATCTGTTAATTTCAGATGATGTAGATCTAGCTTAGTATGGGGGGATGTGGTCTTATAAGTTGCCTTATATGTCAACCATTTGGAGTTGAGGATAGATGACATGTTCCAGTGCTATTCTTCTAAAGTGGCTACTTACCATGACACTTTATGGCATTTAATGATTGATTCTGTAGTCTTGAACCAACACCAGAATACAGCTTCTACTTATGTGCAGAGCACTAACCAACTGAGGGTGGATCTCCTAGCTTATCTTTCCAAGAACCATCCATTTGATTCATCCTTTTTTTATGCCTACTATCGATGATTTGTTTTAGGTCCCTCTGTTCCTAGCTTATTGTATTATCAACAAATGGCCCATCACTATGATGCTTATTTTTCCCTTTATCAATCCAACTCAGCAACTATCTTACCTTTCCTTTTCCACCTCAACAAGGTTTTCCTCAAATTCTAATCTTTACCTATTGTTCTTTCATTGAAAATCGCGTCTTTTCCCCTTCTTCGCCATGCCCTTCTCCATCTATCCATATACCTTCTACTTTTCTTGCTTATCAATTGACACCTTTCCTAACTGATTCACTTAAATTTTCAGCCACTCCTTCTTTAGCTTATTTCTCATTTTATGATTTTTCCTACCCATCTCTTCATCCTCTTTTACTTATTCCTCTTCCATCTCCTGCCACTTCTATTTCTCAACCCTCTCAGTTGGTTAGTGGGTACGAATGATTTGATCAGCAGATTCTGAGAAGAAGAGGATAGAGCTCAACTAATTCTCTCATGGGACCACATATTAATTGGCCATTAATTCTAGGGGATTGGACAAGTACTAGTCAAGCATACCAAAATTATCTCCATTTTTCTCAACAATATTCACAATCTCTAGATCCTTCAGTGAGATTGGCAGCCCATTTTTCTTGGTGCCTAGCATACATGCATAGGCATTCCCATAACGATCAAAAGGCCATTCCAAAGCTTTGTATGAATGTCAATGTGAACCTTGATTCCCAACAGTTGGATGTCCTATATTTTCATGCCCTTTGTCTACCTAGCAGATACCTTATTTTGCTAGAACGGATGTGCTACCTTCAATTCTTTCAGAATCCTCCAAAATCTTTTGTAGATGAGTCTTCATCCCTGGATCGCTTTCGTAATCATCAAGCTTTTAAGAGGGATCATCTTCATTGATACCCCTGGATGTATCTTCTATGCTTCTAAATGAGATATTTTGGAGGTGCCATTCAGATGGTGGTGTTTGTGTGTGTGTTGTATTAATTTGTATGTGATGAGTTCGTGTTGGTTGAATAATTTGTTTGAGAGTTCTCTTCTCAAATATTGATGGTGATGGTGGATGGAAAGCCTACAATGGAAAGCTGAAGAACCTCTTATATCCTTTACAAATTTGTTATGATTTTTTATTATTTATTAGATGTGTTAATGAATAACGAAGTATTCCTTTAGTAGTATTCTTTTCTAGATACAGGTGATAAATTGGAGCCGTGGTTTGGGGTGTTTGTTGAAGATACTAAAGAAGATCAAATTGAGCTCTTTACTAAACTTATATTCTTCTTTTCCTTAGGTTGCGAGGACGTTTTCTTTCTAAGTGTAGGGATATGTTGAGAGTGGAAAAAGACTAAAATTTTGACTAATTTTTGTTGTTTTTGAGGTCTGAATGGTTGATTTTTGATGGATTTAGAGTGATGTATGGTTATTAATGGAAGTTTTTGAGAGTATTTTGGATGATATTGATTATTTTTTGGAATTTCATGATGATTTTTAGTGGAAATACGAGGCTCTGTGATGTTCTGATAGGTTCTATTGAGGTTATGATTGGTTCTGATACCTTCTGTTTTGCTTCTGTATGAAGCATGGATTGATGATTGATGAAGGTTGAGATCTTTTGAAAGCTTAGTGAATAGTTTTTTATAGTTTGGAATGGTTTTAGTATGAGTTATGAGGATTTGTTGTTCTCTGATGAGCTTGTGTAACCCTTTGTAAACCTTTTGTAGAGCCTCTGTTGTCTATGCTCTGTCTCTGTTCTGTTCTATTCTGTAGATCTTATGTAAGTGTTCTGTGGAATGTATGTGTGACTTTGGAAAATTTTTCTAAATTTTGGAAATGATGAATCTAATTTTAAAAGAGCTAAAACAAATGGAAGAAGTAGCTACTAAAGACTAAAGTGACAGAGACAGTAGTGAGATATGAAGGATTATTGTAGTGGCTCTGGTGCCTCTTTGACATAGACATACCTCTTGGGAGGTGCATCCACGACCTAAGAAGGATTATTGAGAGTCATGATTGAGTGTTTTAGTGAGGAGATGATGTATTATTGAGAGTGTATGAATGTGTGAGAGATGAGAATGTATGAGTGTGTGAGAGATCATATGTGAGATATAGCCAATTCTATGAAAACAATGTATCTTTATAGAGAGATCAAGAGAGAAAACTATGAAGACAATGAAGATGAATAATATGTCATTGATTTCCATTAAAAAATGGTGTATTCTTTTATTTTCCTTGTTCTATTGATGGATTCTATGAAGATGTTGAAGATTATGGTTGATTCTATCAAATCCGTGGGAGATATCTACTATGATGCTGCGTGAAGATTTGTTATTTTCTTTGTTTTGGTCATCGAAAGAATGAAATAAAAGTTTTTTGATGTTACAAGATAGATTTTATTGTAGTAGAACCCTCTTTTCCTTGGTGTTCCTCTTGGGGCTCCACCATGCTCTAGGTCCACACTTTTTAATAGCAAACGTGTAGTATGCATAAGAAGTCTAGCATGAAGTGCATGGGTAAGTCTTTGGCTCTTGTTCATTCAGATATATGTGGTTCCATGCCCTATCGGTCACAAGGTGCGAAGTACTTTGTCACCTTCATTGATGATTACTCACCTAAGGTATGGGCTTACCCTAATAAGAAAAAATTGAATGACATGTCTACCTTTCAGCATTGGCTTTCTCTTGTTGAAAACCAATCTGGGTATAGGTTGAAATGCCTAAGGTCATATAATGGGAGTAAGTATGTCTCGAAAGCTTTTGAGTAGTTTTGTGATGAGCGAGGTATTTGGCATTAGTTGACCGCCCCCTACACACCTCTCCAGAATGGTATTTTAGAATGCATGAACATGACGATTTAGGAAAGATTTCATAGTATGCTTAGCCAAGCAGGCTTACTACAACACTTTTGGGCTGAGGTAGTTACTGTTGCCATATACTTGATTACAAGTCCCCTTGCACTGGTATTGATTACCAAGTTGCAGAGGAGACATAGGCTGGGGAACCTCCATCATATGCTCATTTGCGTGTCTTTGGTTGTGAGGCATTTTTCCATATTCCTAAGGGCAAACACAATAAGTTGGATTCTAAGTGTGTGAAATGCATCTTTCTTGGTTATGGGGATGTAGATGAGATGGGCTATCACTTATGGGAGCTGTAGGCTCATAGGGTTATCCACAGCCCTGATGTAGTTTTCCATGAGGAAAAGATGCATAAGCAACCTAAGCATGGATTTGAGGTATGTCATGTGATCTTTCAAGAGGAGTCCCTTGCTCCCATATAGCCTTTTATACGTCTGTAGAGCAGTCGATGTTCTACTGGCACCCAAGATCCATCTATTGTGCAGGATCATACATTAGCCAGAGTACTTTATGCCCTCCATGGATTATGTTATGGTGACCAATGCAAGTGAACCTCTCTCTTATGATGAGGCTATGCATAGAGATGATAGTCACTCATGGGACACGGCTATGTAGTCAAAGTTTGACTCCTTACAAAAAAACCATATGCGGGATTTTGTTCCTTTGCCTAAACTCAACCAGGCATTGCCATGCAAGTGGTTATACAAGTTGAAAAGTATCCCTGGATGTCCCAAGGCCACTTATAAGGTTAGATTGGTAGCTAAGGGTTTCAAGCAAGAACATGGTGTTGACTTCGATGAAGTTTTTTCTTAGGGTCGCACAAAGCCTTTCAGGGTTTTCATGAAGCACTCCAAGAAAAACATCCATCGCGTATGGACAGGTCCAATAATCTCCACTTCATCTACAAGATGCACAAGAAGATGGATTTGTATCATGAGTATCCTAGTAGGCAAGTATTTCTCAAAGAGATAGACCATCTCCACTGCTCCCCTCATGGTGGATTCAATAGAGGACATCTTAATCTCCTTATGTGAGATCCATTGCACTAAAGTCAGCAACCTGTAAATCGTCTCACATATTTTTGGAGTACGGCATCCTGCGGTCGCAATCAGTAGTACAAACTGCCACAAACAAGAAAGCATTATGAACACCGACTACACTCCAAATAGCAAAATACGCAGGCCACTTACAATCCATTCATAGTACAAATCTGACATATCTTATGCCAATCATGGAATCTTAGCCCTGATAATTGGTCATCTTTGAAAAATCCAAACCTGAGAGAACGCATCATACCTGTCAGAGTGCAGATAGACTTGACTATTTGCTTCATAATGCGCTCTTCTTTAGTGGACAAAACCCAAGCAGCGTGAGGTAGCTGCAAGTGACCATCAGCACTTGACTGCGGCCAAAGCGCCTCCATCTTGCCTACCTCCTTCAAATCCATTCGTGCCCCTACAATGTCTCTCTTTCCTGTGATGTGTCCCATAGCAAGCTGCCCATGTTCTTGAAAATATGCATGGGATCCAACAAGTGGTTGATCTGTAAGTGGGTCCAATATGGTAACTTGTAGAAAACTGAGAACCGTCATATTCCGTTTGGATGTGACTTTGTGTGGACCATTTTCAGCTCGTACCAGCTTTGGGCATTCATACGTGCTGGAGGTCATCCAAGAAAACCTTCCCTGAGTTCATGACCCTCTGAAAAGAAAGCAACGTGTCCTTGATATACCATCTTCTTCATGGTTCGTGACCTTCGGGAGTCTAACTATGGCCCACACAATGGACATGCATGATAACCTAAGGTAACCAGACCTATCCCAACACCTCTATCTAGTGAATATAAACTTGAACGAGCTATGATAGATATTACCAACAAGAACGAAAGCCTACATACCTGAGCACTCTCCGAATCTCGGAAAGTCATGCATGGTCCACATGAGAATGGCTCGAATATTGGCGAACCGTCGACTATCGTGCTTGCCCATATCTTCCATAGTGACCCCCTCCTCCCACAAAATCTTAAGCTCATCGACTAATGGATGAAGATACACGTCCATAATTTTGACTTTTTAGCAGCTAGGAACGAGTAAGCTAAGGATGAGATGTCCTTTCTTCATAGAAAGCCATGGAGGGATATTGTAGTTGGCATGGACTATAGCCCACACACTATAAGAAGTTGAGTGCAGACCAAATAGGTTCATGCCATCCATAGCAAGACCGAGCTGAAGATTCCTTGGCTCTCCGGCATGGCTCTCGGGCAAAGCTTGGGAAGGTAGAGTCAATGTGGCTCCATGCACGTGAATCTGCTGATATTCATTAAACTCCATATGTGGACCTATTCTGTGTATCCACGTTGTCAAGCTCGCCATGAGGAATGTACGAAACATGTGGTCTATGCGGGGGATAAGCCGAAAGTATCTAAGAACTTTTTGAGGGATGGTTTCCCCTTGTAAGTCCTATCGATACCTGTGAGCACCACACTTTGAAGTCTCGTATTCTCCTTGAAACAGTATGCAATCGTTGATACATGCATGGATGTTGTTGTAGTCCATGCCAAGCTTTCGTAAAACATGTTATGCATCATCATGAGACTCATGTATGGTATTTACAAGTGGTAATATATGATACTTCAGTAACTTGAAAAAAAATCATAAAACACCTTGAAAAAACACAAATGCTTCTAATGATAGTGCCGAAAAGAAATCAATGAAGTGTACGTACAAGGTACCTAAACAACTCGGTCACACTCGCATCGCTCCACTCGTATTTTGCTTGCACACTTAAGAGTGCAGGCAATGTCTTCAGGCAAGATACTCGGCACCCATCATGTAATGGTATGGATACTTCCTCTCTAAGCGGATCAAAAGTCTCGACATCCATGGGTATCAATGCATTGATCATCGCCTCCATCTCAGGCTCCAAGATTGTGGGTAAGTCTGGAAGGCTGTCTGTCTCCTCTGGTATTGACGGTATAGATTGGGTAGTACCTTCCAAGTGGTGGATTGGCTCGGACACTCCATCCATCGCATGCCCATGAACTCTTCTAACTGGCCACAAAGGGTATACTCCTCCTTGGGACAAGATGCCATCTCCTTGGATAGAAAATTTACCAGCCACACCCAATGTTTTTGTATATGGTATTCAATTAGCTTGTGAATACAATGCATGATTGATACACACTTTCTTATCGTTTGCTCCAAATCTGAGATCGCCTGATCAATGATCTCAGATTGAAACTCGCCAAAGCGTCGTACATGTTCTATAGACAATCGACTTTTTCATCTAATTTCCAGCTTACATTGAGAGCAAGGACATGGGACACACTGATTAAGATACACCTCGCGATCTTGAACATCACAACCTTCATCGTTTTCCATTTGTTCTACGTTACGATAAACAATTTGTTTTTGTTATCATTCTTTTTTTCTTTCTTAAATTAACGTATGTAAAGTCTCCACCTACCCACAAATTAACGTATGTCGGAGTGTTTCCTATCTTGTGGTATTGCATGGGACCTCGCTACCACTCTCTCTTTGTTTTTTATCCATTCATTCTCTTCTCTCCTTCCATCTCTCTCTCTTTTTCTCTTTCTTTATTATGCTGGATGTTTATTCCCTCTCTCTCATTCCTTCTTCCTTTTTCTCTTCCTCTCCCTCTCTCATTTCCTTTAACAAAACATCTCTCTCTCTCTCGACCACTATCATTACCACTACAATAAACAAGAAAAGAAGAAAAAACAACAACTACTACCACTACCACTACCACTACCACTACAATAAACAAGAAAAGAAGAAAAAATAACAACAACAACAATAACAACAACAACAACTACTACTACTACAAAAACAACAAACAAGAAAAGAAGAAAAAACTACTACTACTATCACTACAACAACAACAACAACAAACAAGAAAAGTAAACAACAATAAACAAGAAAAGAAAAAAAAACTACTACTACTACAACAAACAAGAAAACCACCACCACCACCACCACCACGACCACCACCACTACTACTACTACTACTACTACTACTATGACTACAACTACGACTACGACTACCACAACAACAAACCACTACCACTACAACTACCACTACCACTACCACTACCACTACCACTACCACCACCACCACCACCACCACCACTACCACTACAATAAACAAGAAAAGAAGAAAAAACAACAACAACAACAAAAACTACTACTACTACTACAATATTAACAAACAAGAAAAGAAGAAAAAACTACTACTACTACTACTACTACTACTACTACTACTACTACTACTACTACTACTACTACTACTACTACTACTACTACTACTACTACTACTACTACTACTACTACTACTACTACTACTACTACTACTACTACTACTACTACTACTACTACTACTACTACTACTACTACTACTACTACTACTACTACTACTACTACTATTACTACTACTACTACTACAATAAACAAGAAAACTAAACAACAATAAACAAGAAAAAAAAACTACTACAATAACAAACAAGAAAACTGCTATTACTACTACTACAATCACGACTACAACAACTATGACCACGACTACGACTACCACAACAACAACAAACAAGAAGAGAAGAAATTAAACAACAACTACTACTATCACTACCACTACTACTACGACTACCACAACAACAACAAACAAGAAAAAAAGAAAGGAAGAAATAAAACAACAACAACAATAACAACAACCTCTCCCTCCCTTCCTCCCTCCATCTCGCTCTCTTTCTCTCTTTCCCTATTATGTTTAATGTTTTCTCCCTCTCTCTCTCGTTCATTCTTTCCTTTTCTCTCTTCCTCTCCCTCTCTCAATACATATGATTTTTAACAAAAACAAGTAAAAGAAAAGGAGAAAAAACAAAAACAAAGCAAGAAGGAACAATGCACTCACGGCAAAGGCCCGAGGATGGATTCGATGGCTCCTCTTCGTGACGGCGGCTCCTCTTTGCCCTCCGTACACTTCCTCCTCTTCTTCGCAAATGGGGCGGCGGCAATGAGAAGCTTTCCTTCTCCCTCTTTCTCTCCCTCTCCCTCTCAAATGCAAGATGGAGTTCGCTCTCCCTTTCACTCTCTCTTTCGTTCGTTTGTGCAAAATAACGCGCTTGGGTTTCGGCCCACGTTTTTTCGTCTGAGCACCATCGCTATTTGTGTTGCATTTAGCGATGCAAATAGCGACGCCGCTATTTTGAATCAGAAAGCGCCATCGCTATGCCACCATATCCTTGTAGTGCTTGTTGGTAGATTCTTACGTATCGAGATTGGACCGATGCACTATCCTCCTTGGGTCACAATATGCTCAGCTCCCTCCTTTTTACATGCTTGAGTATAAAATATTGAAGAAAAAAAATGTAGTAAAAAGAAAAATTATATGATTGTTAGTAGATGAGGCTATAGAAGTCCTCGCCAGCTACTAGTAGTAGGAGTTCTTGGTCCAGTTCTCCTAAGTCATGAAGGTAGATTAGACCACCACTTAGGATGACTCCTTTGATAGTTCCTTGTAGCCAGACTATGTTGGAGTAATTAGTTAGTGGCTAGCTCCCAATCTCTATCAGACTATGCTTGGCCTATCCCTCATGGACTTCATGCTTTGATTTGTTAAGGGGTAGGGTTAGAACTATGTTTATGCTCTATTGTGTACTCTTATTTGAAGCACCTTTATACTCTTTATGGTTTATGTTTGTGCAAATCAATTGGTGGGTTCGACATGCTAAGTCACCCTATCCCATGGTCGCCAATGAGAGGCGGATTTTAGAGCCAATTTTAGAGCGCAAAAGTGGCCCAAAATCCATAAAAGACGCATTTTTGGCAAAAAATTGGAACGATCTCACGAATCAAGGGTTTGGATTTTTCCTAGATACATTTTGATATTAAGAATCCAATGCAAGTGTCCATTCATCAATCGGAGTCTGTTTGATCCCCCATTTAATGGTCACAAGGTTTGGTATTATGAAGCAGCTATTGTATCCAGAAGCTAGAAAGCACATGCGACAGAGGCCAGTGTAATAGATTTCGATGCCAATAAGCCGCTCATCTAGTTGGATCATGAATCTGAGGTCATTTGTCCCTCTATTTGGGCCAAAACCACTTCTGTACAGTGTGAACATAAAGTGTTGAACTCGTTTTTTTGAGGTCTAATTGACTAATGTTGATTAAAAGAGCCTAAAACCCAATAAACATGATGAATGGGAAGCAGGGGGTGCCATTTTTTTGGCAATCCCTCAAGTCCTCAAAAAATGGGATTTTAAACTCATCAAATCACACTTCATGCTCCTAACCATGGATTCCTTGAATTTTTTGCTCCAATTCACAAACCGCATGCAATTTGATGCATTGAATGAAAAGTTTAGAATTCAGTCATTCTCTCTCCTCTTTTTCTCTCACCATAAATGTGATTCATATGGTTTTAGAGAATGAGGGGAAATGGGTATTGGTTCATTTGACGAAATGTGAGAAATAGATCAAGAAAGTGTAAAGGAGGTGTTAATGGCTATAGCAGAGCATCAGTAACTTCTCGTTTTTTAAATACGATGCATACGAATGCGGATAATAGCATAAGCATCTTTTATTTAATTTCTATGATGAATCTTTCATTCTTTTGATGAAAAGGATTGAAAATGGTTGAATATGCTTGAATATGTCTAAAACCATAGAATAATTAGTAATTTCTAGCAATTTACATCACAAAAATTAAAATCATAAAATCCGTAATAATGTGAGATTTAATAGAAAAATGGTAATTTCATTGATTTTTTTAATTCCAATGGTGTTTTTATGGAGTGATATTGAATATAATGCTGAATCACAATCCACATAAGCTTCATGGATCTGAAAATCAGAAAAACAATAATCAATATTAAAATAAATGATAAACATTTATGAAAAATGGATTTTTTAATGGAAATTTTTAGTTTAAGGGTGAGAACATTTACTAAAAATTAGGAAAAGATTCGTGAGTGTATAATATCTATAGAGCATGAGGTTTTCCTCAATCTACACCCATTTATGTGTTAAAGTGGTCATTTAGAGGGTGTTTTGATGGGAAAAATACCGTGAAACATATGAAACACCTTACATAATAAATGAATATATAAATAAGTAGAAATGTCAAGAATTTTACATAGAAATCTATGTGCCTGTATATTGAAATGAAGCAATACTTTGTTGTTTTTTTGAGCAATGCAGCAATAAAAGTGACACTAAATCCGTTTTTCCCACTCACTTTTATTTTTTCTCCAACCATCCTTATTTTCTTTGGCTAGATGCTAACCCCCATGAAGGCAAGGCATCGGCCTTAGGCTTGATTCATCCCTAAGAACCTACTAGGAATTCCCAAGAGGTGATAAACATCTGGTCTTCTTATTTTTCTTCTTTATGTTCTTATTTCAAGGGTTAGAATTCCATTTTACACATCTCCATATTGTACGTATTTCAAACACATTTATCATGTTCTTTTTCTATTCGTCATGCTTCCATAACTACCTCACAACTAATAGAAATTCCTAAAACTGGCTTCCTAGCAAGCTAAGAGAACACGGTCACCAAGGCCACCTCCAAGATAGATCTTTGTATACCCAATAATGCCGTAGTGATGAAATATCAGAGTGAGAGCAAGAGAGTATGCACAAGAGGGAGAGAGAGAGAGCTCAAGTATAAGAAGAAAATCTTACTTAATGAGTTGTTCATAAGTGCAATTGGTACACTCTCCTATACTTTGAGAGTGACCTCTAGGCTATTTAAATAGCCTCTGATGGCTAGGGTTAGGGTTTCCCCCTACCCTCGATCTTATTCACACCCAGCTATCCTTATCTACCCTTGCATACATGGGGTTCACATGCCTATCTCTCAATAGTCCCCCCCCCCCTCAATGCCAAAGTGGCATTTGACTACAAGACATCTTAATGCCCCCCCTCAAACAAAACAAGATGCCTTTATAAATCAAGCTACAATAGTGCTTATAAGTAGAGGATTTATAGTTTTTAAAAAGGCAATCATCTAATGTTTTGGTGACAAAGTTGGCCTTCAATTCTTTTGGTACTTCAGGGGTGGTAGGACATTTACTGGTATTATGCAGTGTCTTCTTACATTTGTTCTTCATTTTGTCAGGATATTTTTTCCAATGGTTACTGACAAGATGTCCCTTCTTATGCAAAAGAAGCATTTCATGAAGATAGTATGAACCAATAGTTACTCATGGGCTGTTGAAGTAGATCCTTGACTTCTTTTCTCCTCATCTAGATAAGATTGGATAGTGCTTTCCACGGTAGATTAGGAATATTGGCAAGAGTCGTTATAAGGGTTGGGAATACCTTCTTTACACTAATAATGATTCTAATCACTTATTTAAGTCCTGTGGAGCCTCTTGCGCATCTGAAAGCTCCATCTAAGATAGCCCACTTGGGGAGCTAACAAAGCGCAATCATGGCTCAAGGGATTATGTCCTCTGCTACCTGTACTACTGTAGTGTGAAAACTTACGCTATCCAAATCTGTGCCAGTTTCGGGAAACATGCAATGTTGCCTTCCTTGTGGCCCAATGTCAATATTTGATCAGATGTGCTAAAGTGCCTTGAGTTAGGGAAGAAGTTTTCAGAAGGAATCAAGAGCTAATATGGCCTTCTTTGCTTACACGAGCTCCTCCAATGGAGGTAGGTCAGAACTAGCTATGGTAAAAAGAAGGATAACTTGAAGAAATTGAAGTCTTTTATGCACTTAAGCCAAGATGTGATTGTAGGAAGCTCAATGGATCAAAGATTGCTCTGATACCATGTTGAAATATTAGAGTGAGAGCAAGATAGTGTGCACAAGAGGGAGAGAGAGAGCTCAAGTATAAGAAGAAAGTCTTGCTTAATGAGTTGATCACAAGTACAACTGGTATACTCTCCTCTACTTTGAGAGTGACCTCTAGGCTATTTAAATAGCCTCTCGATGGCTAGGGTTAGAGTTTCCCCCTGCCCTCTAGTTCATTCACACCTAGCTACCCTTATCCACCCTTGCATACATGGGGTTCACATGCCTATCTCTCAACATGTAGGAGGTAGCAGACAACTACTCAAACCTTCCCAAACATACCTTATCTAATCCTAGGAATTCATGCCTTACTGTTGATCCACAACAAAGAAAGAAATATCCCCAAATACACACACATTTTGCTTAAGGAAAAATAACTCGAAAAGGAAAGACACCACCTAGGTTAGCTACAAGAAGCTTGCATGCAGCAATTGTCTTCCTTCATGTGCTTTTTCAAACCTGTCTAGCAACACTAAAACAAAGAACCATCAAATGCACCTAGACCAACCAGACACATTTTCCTCTTGGTCTAACGAAGTAAATCATTTCACTGTGAAAGAAGTGGCCCACTTTGCCTAATGAAAGATAACATTTATATCCAAAACAATTGGCCCTCTTGGCTTAAAGTAATAAATAAATACAACTTATATCACCTCCCCCCTCGGAGTGGTACTAGATATGCAATAAGATGCTCCATTCCAAGGAGAAAATACCACAATTGAGAAAGAGATATTCTTCATAATCATAATTTTCTAATGAATCGAAAAACTTGTTCCAATGTTGTGGAACCAATTAAAGAGACACTCTTTCAAACTTAGCATTCGCATCTATAACAACACAATAGTACATATGAAGGATGGGATTCTGTATCATGTACATCTCATTGAGTTGATTCAATATCAACTGGGAATCCCCCTTTACTAATAATTGGTGAATACCACCTCCCTTAGCAACTTTTAGTTCCATTATCATGGCTTTATATTTTGCTATATTGTTAGTAAATCCTACCCCAATGTAGGAAACTAATTTCATCATGATGCTATACTGGGGATCTCTAATGACTATCTCAATGCTTCCTTTCTTATTGGGACCCTTGGAAGCTCCATCAAGATACAATGTGTAGGTCCATAAAGAATTTACATAGTGTAATATTTCTACAACAAAATATTAAAGACCCTAGATCCCGCGCAAAAGCAATTCGAAGTAATCTCCCGCAACAAAAAAAACTTTGGCCTAAGTGCTCCCCTCGTGTAACAACAATATCATCCCCTGCATTGTGTATAAGGAACCGTGTGCTTGTAACCCGCAAGACACTGCAGGAACTCCCCTTCAAGGGGAAAAGGGATAATCAATAATTGCAAATTTTTTAAAATATAAACTCCCTCTCCTTCTCTCGTTGAATGATGGGGAGTGAGGGAGTGTGTAGGAGTTATGGAGGGGCATGGGGGAGGGAAGCATGCGACTGCCACCTGTGTGGCCACCCCCACACCCCCCCCCCCCACCTTCACCTTATATAAACCCCCCTCCCAAGCTTGGGGAGCATCATCTGGAGTTGCTCGCTGTCAAACTGCATGCGCCACCAAACTGCGCCATGCTGCCAAGCTACCACCGTCATCGCCAGGCTGCTGCCACCATTGCCAACATCTTTCTCTCCCTCACATGATTCATCATCGTCATCCTCACCATCATCACTCCATTCGTCATCACCATCATGTCTTCTCACGTCATCTCTAAACATCCAGAAGCTTGAGAAGCTTCTATTGAAGCTCCTCTAGACCAAGTTCACACGCGGCTTTCGGGATTTTTAGTCTGTGTCCTGCAAGGCCTATTTCCTGTGCAGCAAAGGAGATCTCGAGCAATAGTAATCTCGAAACTCGTAAGGGAGCCAAGGGAGAGTTTGCTGAGTCGAAATTTACTTCGTCAATGGCTCCTAAGCAAAAGTCAAGAGGAGCGCACACGGGAGCTTCCACCCAAAGTACGAGAGTGGACAACTCCCCGATATTAAATGTCTAGGTTCCGAAAAATATCCCCGCATGGAAAGGATGCATAAAGCATGTTTTAATTCACATAGAGAGACTTAAATGCATTGGAAAATTTATATACTTGTTTCGATTTAAAAAGTTCAATTGCATGATGATGGGACCTGAAATGGGCCGGCTCTGGCTATAGCACTAGCCGGACCTCATGCTCATGACACACAAACACCCTCACGGCCTCGCGGACCAGGAGCGTCAATCTAATGCTAAAGGACAAACTGCCCTAAAGCTTAATTCTTGCATTTATAGTTTATAGTCCAATGGTTTCCTACCCTTCTCCTCAGAGGAAGATCCCAAAGTACATAGGCAATGCCACCGATCACACACATATAGGAGGCACTCCACCGACTAATAGTCGGAGCCCCACTGCAGCTCTCCTACATCGCAGGGATTGGCCCCTTGATGCGCTGCTAGACATATAGAACAAACGAACACAAACTCCTCTCAAGGTACCAATATTTTACGTTCCAGGATGTACCATTCCTCACAACAATTTCCCTTTAGGACCCAATGACTAACCTACAGCTTGGGACATCCTCTCACGCTCATCGTTGGTCACGACCTAAGTAAGACAAGTGCCATGCATCCAGGAGGTTTTTCTGATACCTTTTGATTATTATGCTTAATGCAAATCGTGTATGGCTATGTGCTCAGACAAAAGAAAAGTCAGCATCGTGCATAGTGCATAAAGCATTCTTTCCATGAATTTCACTAATACGTGCTGCGTTGAAAGGAGGCACCGAGCCATGTGCTCATGCTACCATCCTCTTTATTTAAACCGGTTCCTATATGCCAAGTGCAATGCATAAATATTTTTTTTTCTTTTCTTTCAATGGTTCAGCCCCTCTTAATCCAACTCTTAGCATTTTGTATCATTGATCAGTTAGATAGGGTTTCTAAGCATTTTTCTCTTTTAAAAGAACGATAAATACGCACAAAACATAGAAACGGGGACAAATTGAGGCCAACCTCATGCTTTGCCATCATTATACACTGCACAAACATAGATATAATTTTCCCTAATTTTTCTCAGTCCATTTCCTATTTTTTCCTAATTTTAAACCCATTTTTCTCATTTTTTTGGTACTTTCCCTATTGTTCTTTAATAAATAATGATTGAAAATGAAAGTTGCTTGTGGGCTGTGGCCCTTAGGTTCATTGACAACAAAAACTCAGATTTAGTTGGTATGACATATCATATTTCTCATTTATATAGCAAAAAACCCAATTTTACCCTTAAAATGCGTGTTTTTCATGCATTTTAACACTATTTTCGACCCTGTAGCCTTATATTTTCTGATTTTCAGAGCATAAATTGATCAAACTCATGGCAAACAATGTTGTAATGAACTTTTATCCCATATGAACAAGATTTCCTAAAGCAAATAGCATAAAAAGATCATTTTTCTTTATAAAAATAGCATTACCGCTTATTTTCATGTCTCGGTTTCTTGGTCTTGATTACGGGACTGATTTCCAGCATGCATTCAATGCTCAACATGACCCCACATTGCCGTCTCTAGCCCCTCTTCATCCACAGAGCAATCCGATCTTTGCCGGACAAGCATCCGCCATTCCTTCTTCTTCTTTCTTCTTCCTGCATGCACCACCCCTTAGAGGAGAGAGAGGGAGGAGAGAGAAAGACTGATTTTCTCTCTCTCCAACTAGGCCATCATTGTTTGCGTGAAGACCGGTGATACGAAGCGAAGGACTTGTGCATTAGCCCTGCATTGTCATTGCCATGGCTTATGTGCAGCCATCAAATCGATTTTTTTTGGGGGGGGGGGGGGGGGGGGGGGGGGAGAGGCGTCGATTTCCCGCCGCCGGTCTCATGCACGACATGCCGCCATACGCGAAATGAAAATGGGAGGTTGGGGGGTTCCAAAGGGCACCCCCCACTAGCCACTTGATTCATGCCTTTTCAAATTTGGCCAAATTTTGGCACCTTCCGCGTCCGGTGCCTGATTTGCAATCCGAAAAATCCTGGGCATCCATCTCGGCATCCCACACTGGCTGGCAGCTTCCTTGACTCTCACAGGCACATGGAAAAATTACTAAAAATCCGAAAGTGTCGCACGGGCATCTTCAAAGCACTTGACGCTTAAAATTGTCCTAGGTCAAGCCGCCGCCCTCGATGTTGAATATTTTTCCCTTGATATTCGTAATTTTTAGCTATTTTTAAGCACTTCTCGGCATCAAAACTCTGCTCTCACATGACGAGGTACTTGCATTTTCTTGCACTTCCATGGTCAAGGGTAGTCGCATTTTTGAACATATGATGCATAAGTTAGAAGGTGCAATTGTGCAAAGGTGTCCTTGTTGCATCACACAAAGGATAGGGCATATAGCACAGGATGCACTTATGTAATAAATACCTGGTTGTGACTCATATATAGGACGATTGTAGAAGGTCATTTAATGATGACTAAATAGATGCAATGAAAGGAAAAGGATTATGAACTTTGACAAAAAAAAACATATAGTATGCAATTCGCATGCAAGGATAGTTACATTTTAGGTTGAGTTAAGTGATAAAGGAAGGATTAAATCAATTGGCATCTGGTCATGAAAGAATGATGCATCCATGCATAGAGTTCTTTTATCAAAATTCACAATTGGGTAAGGATGTATCTTCGTTAAAATACAAAAGCTTTGAATTCAATGCATAAACGTAGGGTTTATAAGAAATAGTTCTGAATGTCAATTAATATCGTATAGGGCAGGGAGAAGAAAGATCATTGTAGATCCTATAGTTGCATAAAGGCAAAAGGCCTATGGTCTTGAAATCCCATATTCCATGGAATGATACATGCATCTTGCAGTTACTTTCATCTTTTAAGGAAAGTTTTTGCAAATTTTAGAGGGAAGTATTTGCATCCCTAAAGGAAGGATCATCTTTATTCATAAGATAGTTAGATCAATTATGTAAATCACATGTAATTGAGAAACTCACATGAGATTCATAAAGGCGTGAATAGTTAGCGTAAGACGATCACCTCAATGTGCTAGATTAGGTTAAGTTATGTTAAAACTTTGCTTAGTATCGCACTTAGGATGCCGATTTAATATTTTTTATCTTAAAAGTTCTACCCACATTCATGAAATGTTAGGATTATCTAAACGCCCGTGTAAGAATGATCTAGGGTTCTCACACTAAGGATCAGATGACCAAATGCTAGACTTTCACAAGGATTTTAGGGACCCTAGGGCCAAATCATTTATCAGCCTAGTAGGATTAGGGTTTTGGATTGGGTCAATAGGACTCCCAAACCCTATATCTTGATCAAAGGTATTCTTGATCAAGAAATACGATATGATGAGAGATATAATCCCACAAGTTAGGTACTGACACCTATCTTGTGCAACAAGCATGCAAAGTCATATGCTCTTACATCTAAATCACAAGTTAGTACTGCTACACCTTAGACCAAGGTTGGCGAGTTCTAGTTACAAATTAGATTCTCTAAGAAATGAGTAGTTGCCCTACTACAACACTCCCTCTTGGGAACTGTTTTGTCAAGCTTAGGGCAGTGGTGAATTGCCAATAAGCAAATTGACCAACCAAGATAGGGTGATGGGGTTGTCCAGGATTTATTGACTATAATATAAGGAAACCTAAGGTAGTGACAATTTGGGGTCAACAGGGTATAAACCCTAACCCAAGGAAAAGGGGTAAACAAGCAACTCAGCTTGCTAAACCCTTGGATCTTGCCAAGTCGTGAATGATCCAGGATCGAATACTGGAAGTATTCCGGGAGAAGGAATCACACCTTAGCAGCTGGCCATACGAATGACCACTAGAATGCTCGTGATTGTACACTTAGGTGCACTATTTGTACTTATTTGCTCAAGGAACTAATTCAGGAAAAACAACTAATGCTTCAGGTTAAAAGCCTGGAGGGAGAGGCAGTTCTAGTTACCTCCGACTATCTGCCTGACCCTATCCAAGGGGGTTGTTAGCCACGCCAGGTACGTGGACCGAACCCGCCGCGAGAGGTCTCTCCGTGGGTACTGCTTGGAGCAGGAGGACGCTTGGGTGGGTGCCAGGGGAGGCTCTAGCCGTAAATGCCTTGCCTCCGGATCCTACACAAGAGGCCGACATGACTTGAGATGGGATCTCAAGGCCTGTATACTAGTCAACAGGCGGAACTTGGAGTAGCGATCCTTGAGGATTGTTGGGATAGCCTTCGGGGAGGATATTTGATGTATTCCAAAGACTATGATTAATAAAGATCAAATGTTAAAAAAGGAACTTGCTCGACATTGTTTTTCTATGTCAGTGCCGAAGTTACATGAAGGAACCAATGTTTAATTGGTTAATTAAGGAAGTTGTTTTTGCATGTCAAACTTAATGTGGTAGGTAATTAGATAACTAAGCAACCCGAGGAAAGTGCGGTGGACGTGACTCTAGGTCCGTCCTACGGAAGGGTGGTCCCGGTTAGCCGGGAACTTTTCTCAAAGGAATTGTTAGCAAAGTAGCGATGACTTGGAATCAATAGAGTTAGAGTCCCGATTTTGTTGTTTTAGGGGAACGGAATGGGACTATGCCTTACGGGCAGAGAGGTCAAGCTTCGCATCCCTCTCGTTTCCCAGTCTCCTTGAACCAAGTGCAGTATAAATCCACTTCGACCCTGATGTTTCTACGCAAAGTGGTTCGTCTGGGGCTCGATGCTAGCTACTTCCTAGAAACTTGACTAATAGGAAAACCATGATTTAGGTTGGTCCTAAGTGGGAATGGCCAGATGCTTCTACTTCGTGGCACACTCGGAAAGACCTTTATCGCAAACCCCGTGACATTCCTTGTGAGTGCCGGGCGGTGCTTTCTAGACTCTCTTCCCGATGGGCTGCTAAGACGTGTCTATAAGTGGACAGGGGGACACGTTACACATAGTCAGCCGTCATCAATGTGTTTATTCATAATAACTGTGACAATCAAAGTTCAACATATTCAAAGGGTGAACTAAGGGATCCATCCCACCTTCTTCATTGAAATATACAGGGATACTTGTTAGGATACTCCAGTAATGATGGTATAAGACCTTAATTTCCTAAACAAATATGTAGTCTTCTTGCGCAATCACCTTACAACATTTGCTCCACCAAACAAGCCTTCCTTGATATTATCTTTATTTCAAGTATGGGTGCTCCAAATAGGGGACTAGCTGCACCATCAACCAATTTAACCTCTTATAGGTTTCAAATCAACAAGATATAAACTTGCAAGGGCATTCATCTCATTAGTATGCTTATAAATAATAAGGCTTAATCTTGTTAATATTAATCTTATTCTTAAATTCCACCCACTATAAATTTGCTAATAATACAATTGACTTATTTTTACCTATCCTAACTATTCTATATTATGGACCATCTCACTTAGGCTCTAACTTTCCAAGAAAAATTTCCCTACATGCATCATAGTACATGACCAAGTGTCCTTTTTTAAAGGTATACTTCTTCACTTTCACATCATGAAGCTATCTTATACGATGCTTAGCCACCTCTTGATGTAATAAAATTTTAATTTTAAGCTCATCGAGATGTGCTAAGATCATAAAGCATTCAAAAAGTGTATCTTTATCCCCCACCAAAGAATGATTAATTGTGAATCTTACTGTAGGTAACTCAATCTCAAGGGGAAATGTATACTCCTCTCCATAGACTAATTTGAACAAGTTGTGGCCAGTAGCTCATGTAAAAGTCGTGGTGTATGCCCATATAGCCACGTATAATTTCATGTCTCGATCTTGTTTCTTTTCTAAAAGGATTTCCACAAGCTGCTTATTGGTGCTTTCAACTTTCCCATTCGCTTGTGGATTGTAGGGTGTCATTTTATTATGCTTAATTTGTCATGCCTTAGTCAAGCTTTTGATCACCTTATTCAAGAAATTAGTTACATGGTCTAATACCAATTCTTTTGGCAAACCAAACCAACAAAGCAATCACACTCCTATGATAGCCTCTTTGTATGGAGCAATAAGGCAAGAAACATGCAATAGTCTAGAAGAGCTACATGTATCCCATAGGCACATTGAGGGAAAAGTGGTGCCATCCTACAATTATAAAAGAGTCTACTTAATAATCATTTGAATGCAACGTTATTATACTATATACTTTAAGTCTATGTCTTTGTCTACTCAAGATTGTGTATATGAGTCTAAGTTAATTAATCTTGGAACCTAATTCACTTGAGTAAGAGTCTTGTCTAATCTTAGCTATCATGCTTCCTATCTATGATTTTTTACCTCTATAGCTAACCTTGCTCAAGATCCATGTTTCTTAACATGGTACTAGAGCCATGGTGAGCTTGGTTTAGCTCTGCACACTGCTTCTCCAGCTCTTCTCAACCTCATCTCAGCTCAATTCTAGAAGATGTCTTCATCTCTTCACTCCATCTTCACTCTACTCTTCTTGACCACCATAGCCGGTAGCACCTAGCTCACTTGGAGCAGCTATATCTTCTCATACAAAGCATATCTCATCATGATTTCTTCTAGGACTTGTTTCCTACATTAGGTACCTCAAGCCAACATAAGAAATGTTGACATTGCTACTCCAATAACCCAACATTGCAAAAATCAATGCTCGTTGTCCAGACCTATGCTTTTTTCAGTCATATATCTCCAGCTCCTAACAGACAGTGTGATGTATACCAAGAGCCTAGGGCTTAGCGCTTATGCCTTGGGCTATCTTTGATAAAATCTCAACTCAAATGGTAACCTATTCAAGCTACAATCAAAGAAAAACCAATCACCTATCTGCCAAACCCTAATTCCACCATAGCCATTTTCACCTAAAGCTCAAATATCTCTTCTATCTCCCACTTGTCTTGGCTCAACCTTGTTGAGGGTAAAGCTGCCTCTGCCTAGCCGCCCGTGTATTACTACACTGATTGTACCCACCATTGCACACTATAGGTGCCAGGCGCCCATCACCATCACTTTATTATTTATTCTTTTAGTGACAATTTGGATAAAGGAAGGCCCAGTCACACATTGTGACTGTTGGAGTTCCCATTTGTGTCTCTCTCTCTTCTTGCTCTTGCTCTCCGCCATAGCTCACTTTCAAGAAATCTTTGATCCTTCTCACCTTTCAATTGGTATTAGAGCTTTGGATTGGAGCTTCATCATGGAGCTTGGCCCAGCCTGGATTGAAGACCTAGAGCTTGGAGCTTCAATGCCAACCATGGCTTCTTCCCCCCGAGGTAAGATTTCATCTCCCACCTCTCCCCGGCCCTCATAGACTCTTTGCATATATTCCTTGGCTTCATTGGGCACCTTGTATGCCCCCATTTTCCCCCTTAACCTTAGCATAACCAACAGGCCCCATAGTCATCTCATGTTTTTTTTGGGCATGTTTCAAAAGTTGGCTCAAAAATCCCATTTTTTCTAATATCTTGGACATCCGGAACTCGATTTAGGCTATGTAAGAGTCTAATTTGGGGTTTTTGCACACTCTGGACACGATGGCGATGTTAGATCTACCAAATTTTATTACATCATTTTTTGCAATAGATCCAAGTTGATTTACAACAAGAAAATGTCATGCTCTTAGCTTATGTGATGCTCCCGAGGCTTGGTATTTGATGCCCATATACTTTGGGGATATTTGCCCAATGTTTTGAGATGCCTTGGGACTTGGTTTGAGCTTCCATAGCTCAATTTATGTAGGGATTTACTATTGTACATTGTTTAGGCAGCAAGTTTTATCAAGGATGGCTTATCCATAATGCTCTTTGTTGACATTCAGGTGTCCTATTGGATGTATTGATGCTTGATCATCATGGTGTATGCCCAGATATGCTATTTGAGAGCTATTGAGACTTGATTTGGATGCGGACACTTCGTTGTTGGTTGGGATTTATGCTACCTTGGTTGAGAGGTTATTTTACCTCCAGTTTGGTTATGTCTATTGGTTTCAGGCTATGTCTTTGGGATATGCAATGAAGTATTGACCTTCGGGGTACGACATTGAGCTTATCTTTGTTTCCAGATCTTCATTTGAGCTTGAGGTCGTCTTTGGAATGCATTTGATGCTCCATCTTGGATGTACATATGGCATGTATGTTACCTATGTCTGATCGGTCTTGACATGCTTGGCCTATGCCACTACTACATGCTACTTACATTGTTTGGAGCCGATTGCTACTAGTGCCTTGTATTGGCTTGCATCTAGCTTTCGGGAACTTAATTGGGATAATTCTTGGCTTGCTAGAGTCTTATTTGGGATACAATTGATGTCTATGGATGCTCTAATTGGAGGCTACAGAGCCTATATGCTCATGATATCTGGTCTTGGATCTTTCGTCACACTGGTGCTCTCATACGCCCTTCTTGAGCTTCTTGGCTTGATCCATACGTCTTTTGTGCTAGTGGAAACATCATTGGATGTTTGACAGACATTTAGTAGGTGGTTTATGCTATTGAGCTTTGAGTCTTCTGAGACTGGGATCTTCTTCACTTGGATGTTGCATGGTTGATATGCTGTGGTCCGCATGCATGTACTTGGGCTGATTTGGGCTTCGCACTCCCTGAGCATACACCTCTTTGGGTCGCACTCCCTGAGCATACACCTCTTTGCGTCAGGTCTTGGCAGTGTTGTGTACTCTTTGCCCTATTACACAGGGGGTGTGCCGGCTTACTAATGGTTTTGTTTGACATGCTTGGGTGTTTGCTCGATGTCCATATAATTATCATATGGTAATTTATTCCCCTTGATGCTCGTTATGCTTTGACAGTCAATGGTTGACTTGGTGCATTGATTTTGCCTACAGTTTGCTCTCATTGTACCTGGTTGTAATTTATTACAGCAAGCAGTTATGTATGGATTGATGTGGAATTTTCATGTTGAATAATCCTAATTTTATGTACTTTTGATGGTACTTGGTGAGCAACATCATTAGCTATCAGTTCGTGGTCATTTTGCCTTGGTTTTGGTGGTATTTTTGGCTATTTACAGCAAAAAACAGCAAGCAATTTTGAATTTTCTGCACTATTTTGGACTGCCTTATGGGTTCTTCTTCCACTGACATTGCTATCTTCAACATCACTAAGCTTAATGGTATGAATTATGCCTATTGGAAGAGGCAAGTTTGATAGGTATTGGTGCAAAAAAATCGCAAATAAAGCCACTAAGAATGCATGGCGAGCAGCTTGAAACTATGACTGATGACGAATGGGATGAGCTTGATGAGTTATGCAAGTCCACCCTCATCTTGTCTCTCACTGAACAAGTGATTACAATGTTCTTAGGAAGCACAGAGTGCTTGGCAACTTTGGGATAAAATTAAGAACCTCTATGACAAGAAAAGTCCAGCAAGTCAGATGTATTAGTTGAAGCAGCTTATGGACCTGCGCATGAAGGAGAATATGACAATGTCTATTCATGTGAGCCAGTTCCATGCTATTCTCAAGAACTTGACTTCGCAGGGTATTACCTTTAATGATGAAGTTACTCCATTGTTTTTTCTTGGGACTCTAAGTGAGTCATGGGATGTATTCCGCACCGCCTTATGTGCTCTTCTGCAGAAAGAGATCAACTGTAAGAACTTGGATGCCTCTCATGTGTCGCATGCTTTGACTGTTAGAGGCATATATGGTAATGGCAAGAATGACCCTGGGAATGGCCATGGTAGAGACTCGCAAAATTCTAGGTCTAAGTCACATGGTAAGTCGCGCAACAATTCTCGTGGGAGAAATGCTAATGTGACATGTCATCATTGTGGCAAAAAGGGTCATATACACCCACAGTGTCATGAGTTGTGCAATGAGAAGCGCAAAGAGAAGGGGAAAGACAAAGTGCAGGAAAAGTCTTCTGATCACAGCATTATGCCTACGAAATCTAGTGTGAAAATCGAGGAGATAAATATCATGCAGACTGATGACTCCGATGAGGAGTACATACTTGCAGCTAGTTCTTGTGATGCTACATCGTTGACCGATGTTCACTCTATGTATGCGCAGTGATGGCTTTTGGATTCTGGTGCTTCATTTCATGTTACACCATGTCATGAGTGGTTCCAGTCCTACCACACTGTCTCTGGTTTAGTTCACTTGGGTGATGACAGGTCACTTACTATTGTTGGCATTGGGAATGTACGGCTGCAGTTCTCTACTGGCAGTACTTTTTTGTTACAGGATGTACGTCATGTACCTGTGCTTACACGCAATCTTATGTCTGTAGGCAGGGCAGCTTGATGATGCTGGGTTTCATGTTTCATTAGGGGATTCTGCCTAGAAGATCACCCGTGGCAAACTTGTGCTTGCTAGAGGTGCCAAAGCTGCTAGCCTCTATCCTCTTGTAGTTGATGGGTCCTTTGTTGACCATGTTCTGTCAGTGGGTTCCATCCCACGTGTATCTCTTTGGCATACCCATTTGGGCCATATGTGCTTGAAGTGAATGAAAATGCTTTCTGATTTGTAGTACTTACCGCCCCTTGACTATGCATGTTTTGATTCATGTGAGCATTGTCTTTATGGTAGACAAACTAGGAATACACATAAGAAGTCTGGTAGGACACACATGAGTGAGCCCCTAGCATTGGTACATTCAGATGTCTGTGGGCCCATGCCCTATCAATCTATGGGTGATGCAAAGTATTTTGTGATGTTCATTGATGATTTTTCACGTAAAGTCTGGGCTTACCCCATTAAGCTTAAGTCTGATGGCTTGGCTGTATTTTAGAGATGGCTTGCATTTGTTGAAAACTAGACTGGGCATAGGCTGAAATGCCTTAGGACTGACAATGGGGGAGAATATGTGTCATGTGCTTTTGAGCAACTATGTGATGAGAGGGATAGTAAGTGTCAATTGACCGCCCCCTGTACCCCACCCAAGAATGGTTTGGCTGAGCAGATGAATAGAACCATCTAGGAGCATGTATACAGTATGCTTAACCATGCAGGCTTACCACCCCACAGAGATTTTTGGCTAAGGAAATTAGTATAATTTTGCATGTCATAAATAGATCACCTTCTAGTGGTTTGGATTTCTAGGTTGCAAAGGAGGTATGGACTGGGAAATCTCCATCTTATGTGCATCTACATGTCTTTGGATGTGAGGCATTTTTCCATGTGCCCAAAGACAAGCGTACTAAGTTGGATGCTAAGAGTGCCAAATGCATTTTCCTTGCTTATGGGGATGCAGGTGAGATGGGTTACCGCCTCTGGGATCCGCAAGCACAAAAATTCATCGGCAGCCATGATGTAGTCTTCCATGAAGACAAGATGCATAGGCAGTCTAAGAAGGTGGTAGAGATATGCAGGGTTATATTCTAGGAGGAGCCACGTGCTCTTGCATAGCCTTATGGACAGCTTGTCGTAGTAATTGGCACACATGGCCACTAGAGATAGATGTCCACCTCATATATTTGACCCCTCGATGCATTATGTCTTGGTTATAGATGCAGGAGAGCCTCTCACCTATGATGAGGCTATGCGCAGGGGTGATAGTCACTCCTGGGAGAGGGCTATGCAGTCTGAGATAGACTCCCTGCAAGCACAAGAATATGACTTGGGATTTGGTTGCACTACCTTAGGGCAAGAAGGCTTTGCCATGCAAATGGGTGTACAAGCTGAAAAGCACCCCTAAAAACCCCAAGCCGGCTTACAAGGCAAGACTTGTCGCTAAGGGTTTTAAACAGGAGCATAGAGTTGACTTTGATGAAGTATTTTCTCCTGTGGTCAAGATGACCACCGTACACTTGATTTTGGCCTTAGTCGCGCATCTTGACTTGGACTTGTACCAGATGGATATCAAGACTACATTCTCGCATGGGGATTCACATGATGAGATATACATGGAGCAGCCTAAGGGCTTTGTAGAACCTGGCAGGGAGAGCACCTAGTGTGCAAGTTAAAGAAAAGTCTTTATGGCTTGAAGCAGGCACCTAGGTAGTGGTATCATAAGTTTGATGCCTTTATGCAGTCACATGGCTACAGCATAAGTGATATGGATCCATTTCCTTACACAAAGAAAGCTCGTGATGACTCATTACTTATTTGGGTACTGTATGTGGATGATATACTAATAGCAAGGAAAGCTCATGATGAGCTGGATGCTCTTAAATCTCAGTTGAAGAAGAGCTTTGAGATGAAGGATTTGGGACATGCCTCTCACATTCTTGGTATGTGCATTAAGCATGATAGGCATCAAGGACTACTCTACCTCTCATAGAGGGAGTACATTCATAAAGTCCTTGAACATTTTTGCATGTAGAACATAAAGCCTATTGGTTGTCCATTACCTTCTTATGTGAAGGTTTCATAGGCTAATTGTCCACAGATAGATAAGCAGAGGGCCGAGATGGTCAAGATCCCTTATGTTTCAGTCATGGGTAGTTTGATGTATCCCATGATAGCCACTCATCCAGATATTGCCTTTGCAATTGGTGTTGTGACATGCTATACGACTACACCTATTAAAAAGTATTAGGATGTCATAAAGGGTATCATGAGATACCTAAAGGGCATAGCAGATATGTGTATTTGCTATGGCAACCAGTATACAGGAGTTGTGGGCTACACAGACTCCGATTATGCAGGACATGTAGATAGTAGGAAGTTCACTTCCGGTCCGGCTATGTCTTTACCTATGTTGGAGGTGTTGTTTCTTGGATGTCCAGGGTTCAGAAGTGTATGGCTCTGTCTACCATTGAGGTCGAGTATGTTATGGCCATTAAGGCTTGCAAGGAGGCCATATGGTTGGGCCATTTGGTTCATGACCTTGGGAATGAAACTATACCTACGCTACATTTGGATTCTATGAGTGTTATTCAGCTAGCCAAGAATTCAATCTTCCATGCGAAGATGAAAAACATTGAGGTGAGGTATCACTTCATACGTGAGGTCGTGGAGGACAAGTCTGCTGACCTTGTCAAGATCTCTACTTACGAAAATACTACAAATTAGCTCACGAAAAGCCTCACTACTAACACTTTGCCTTCCTCAGGGCGTTGGATGAGATGACGTTTTTCCTCATCCTGTTGTACATGTGTACGTTGTACTATCTTTTCTTTTTCTTTTCACTTCTCACTAGGGAAGATTCACCTTTAAGTGGGAGTTTGTTGGAGGTAAAGGCACCTCTGCCTAGCCGCCCATGTATTACTACACTGACAGTACCCACCACCACTGCACACTCCAGGTGGCGGGCGCCTATCACCGTCACTTTATTCTTTATTCTTTTAGTGACAGTTTGAATAAAGGAAGGACCGATCACACATTGTGACTGTTGGAGTTCCCATTTGTGTCTCTCTCTCTTCTTGCTCTTTCTCTTCACCATAGCTCACTTCCAAGTAAGCTTCGATCCTTCTCACCTTTCAAACCTTTCTACTACCACTCTGATCTGGTGCTACACTGAGGTTCTAGCAAGATTGCCACATTAAATTAGCAAGGAGGGGAGAATTCAACATCAATTATCAAAGCATAATGTCTTTTCACACTACCTCCACTTATGTTTCTTTACACAATTGGTTTCAACTCTTATTCTTATCTATTTTCAGATATTTGTTGCTACTCGAATATCCAGAGAACGGGCAAGGATTCACCCTCCTGCAGCTCCAAAGGAGCGAGCTTCCACACATGGCAAACAAGGATCAATTTGATTCTTATGAAGAAAGTTTTGTGGTCAATAAAACCAATGGCTAGGAGAAGAAGCCCAGAGATGCTACTCTTGTAGCAATATGGGAAGAGAGTGATGACAAATCCCAAGAAATCATCAAGCTTGAGCTTGATAAAAGTTATATCCACCATGTAGATGCGTGTGATACATCTCATGCTACTTGGAAACAGTTGGATACACTGTTTGGTGCCCAATCTAAATCTTCAAAATATGGATTGTTGATTGAGTTTTTCAAGTAATGAAGGCTAATACATCCCTTGAAAATCACCTTAATTATATGGAAATTGTGCTAACTCAACTTGCAGGGATTAACTTAAAAATTGAAGAAGACATATGCATTGGAGTCTTGCTCAAGAGTCTTCCTCCAGAATTTGGTAATGTCTCCACCACACTAATTATTTATACCAAATCCAAAGCTAGTAGACATCAAAGTATCACTCCTTGAAGAAGAGAAGAAGCTCAAATGTAAAGAGGAAGCAAGCACTTCAAAAGAATAACAGGTGCTCTATGTTAACAACAAGTACAAAGGGAAGAAAGACATTGTTTGTGACTTTAAAATAACTAGGCACATTGAAATTTTTTCTCATGCCAGGAAGATATCATAGAAGGCCTACCTTGCAACTGTCAAAGGAGAAGAAGACCATGAAGATAAAGAAGAAGACACTCAAGAGCAGAAGGAAAAGCCTCGTCAGTCCTTCTTTTCCCACTATTGAGACCAACTTTTTTAAGCCTTGTAAATACTTGCATTAATGCTCCAATTATAAGCCTTGTATTTCTCATGTAACCTTTTTCATTATAGCCTCTACACACTTAGTGAGGCCTTGTGACAACCTCTAGCTTTATATGGTTGGTTTTTCCATGACTACACTTAGCAAGGTTTTACTCATGACAGCCTTTGTATACTCAGTGCTTTCACAGTTGTAATTGAGGAGGGGTGTTGAGAAATATGCAATCACACTCCTATGATAGCCTTTTTGTATGGAGCAATAAGGCAAGGAACATGCAATAGTCTAGAAGAGCTATGTATCCCATAGGCACAATGAGGGAAAAGTTGTACCATCCTACAACTATAAAAGAGTGTACTTAACAATCATTTGAATGCAATGGTATTATACTTTATACTTTCAGTCTATGTCTTTGTCTATTCAAGATTGTGTTTATGAGTCCAAGTTAATTAATCCTTTGGTATGTGCCAAAATCCTAGTTGTCACTAGATTCTAAGTCCCCTCATCCTCTACAATCACATCCTTTGCTTCTTCATCTTCCATATCTTCCTAGCTAGCCCTTATATCATGGCCACTATTTTCTTCCAATTTTACAACTCATAAGCAGTAGATTCCCGCCTCTTGAATAATTTGATTCTTTTCCCTACTACTAGAAGTTTTATGATTGTCCCATCTAGATCATTTAATGCATAAGTAGCATTATCAAGCACCTCTCTTAGCACATAGGTTCCAAACAAACTTTTGGAAACTTTATGCATGGCACTATGCTGGTTGTCTAAATTGCTATCATAAACCAATACCCAATCCCCATCTTGTATGGTTGTTGGTCTCAATCTATGTCTTTTTGTCAAACCTTTTCTTGTTTTGTATCCTTGCTGCCCTTAATTTTGCAACTGCTGCCTCTATGTCTTTTGACTTTCTTTCCAATTTTCTAATGCACAAGGCCAACAACTCCTCTCAATTTAACTCCTCTTCCCAAGGTAGTACACTCCATGTGAGTATCATCTCTTCTATCAGCATAAGGGAGCAATCGTACACCAAACACCTCTATGGCCAGCCCATAAGCTTTCATTAAATTCTTGCATAATATTTACTTGTGAAGCTCTCTCACCCAAAACTCACAATGGCATACCCTATTTCTTTTTAGCATGTTTCCATAAGTATCCATCTTTTAAGAAAAATCCATAGGCTTTCCTCTTGATCTTCTTAAACTCCTCATCTGACCATTCATCTATCTTTGTTAATGTACTGAGGTATTGACCAATTCTCAGCCACTCTCCTGCATATTTGTCTTCCAGAAACACTTCTACACAAGATACAAAATATCTAAAGCATCTTCTCTTTGTTGTCCAAGCTTCTATTAATGCTGTAGCAACTCCTTGCATTTTTAGCCGCAAGAAAGTCATCTTCTTCCTCCTCATCCATCATCCCATCTTCATTCTCATAGCATACCTGAGATAGCATGTCTACCATTGGGTTATCTCTTCCTGCAATATGCTGAAATTCAGGGTTCAAAGATTTGATGTATGCAATCCATTGGAGCATAGCAAATTCTGGGGTAGCAAAACTAGTAATCATACCAAATACCAGCAAAAAATTGGTCTCAATGACTACAGAGCACCCATAAAATACTCCTTATCACATTTAAGGGCTGTCACAATTCCCCATAATTCTCTTTTTACCTGTGGATACCTTCTTTGTCGTTCAGTCAACACTTTAGCACCAAAGCGATTTGCATATCTTTGCCCTTCCTCATCATCTTGCCCAATTGCCCATCCAATGGCTTGTATCAACAGTAATCATGATAGGCTTTCCATGTGAATAATCAGTCTTTCTCAATGTAGGAGTAGATTTTAAGAGCTGCTTCAATTTCTTCATTGTTTTTTTATGCTTCCTTTCCCAATGAAATCTCTGACATTTCCTTAGAAGCTGATATAGAGCATCAATTGCATGTGCAAAGTGAGGAATCCATATCAAATAGAACACACATGCACCCAAGAATCTACACACCTCTGATACATTCGTGCATACATCTTGCATTCTATCAATCCCTTCTATTTTCGTGCATACATCTTGCATTCTATCAATCTACACACCTCTGATACATTCGTGCATACATCTTGCATTCTATCAATCCCTTCTGTTTTCGCTGGTGATGGTCTTCACCCATAGGGCCCACACATATGTCCAACAATCAAAACCTCTTCAACTCCAAAGACAGACTTTTGTCCAAAAAGAGTTAAATGCACCTCTTCTAGATGTGTCAAATCCCTCTCACAATCCACAATATGGTCTGCAACAAACTGTCTGCACCCATGAGCATCCATCTCTTCATTATTTTCATCCACTGTACACCCTTTGATTGGAACATTATCCAAGAAGGGAATTGTCAATTGTGGTATAAAATCCCTGAGTACTCTATTCGTAGCATTTGTCATGTGTGTTGTCGAGTTTGTTGCACATTGCAGGAGAGTACACATACGTAATAACCCCAAAGGAGTCTTCATGGTTGTGATATCCCTGCTCTCAATTACAAGCTGAAGCTGATCATACCCCGAGTAAATATCACCCAAAGAATAGATCGCTCTGCTTGCAAAAGCCTCTGCAAATTCATCAACCATAGGTCTTGCCCCCACATTTCTTATGGTCACTTTATTGACTGGTTTCATGTCTTGAAAAAATCTCAAAGCCCCATTCTTTTTGGGTACAGTAAACCAACGATTTGAGTACGGGGCTGAAGAGGGCTCCAGCCTCCAAGATCTTCATGTGAATCTTTTCATTTAGCAAATCCATTAGCTTTGGCAAGTAAGCTTACAGCACTGGAGTAGACCTCAAGTTCCATGGTACATGTGGCACAGTAAATATTACCATAGGAGAGATAACATTTGGATCCACACAACCTATTTCAGTTGGTTGAAATGCAAATGTCTTTCCATGCCTAGCCAACATCTGCATAAAATATTCTCTTTCAGTAGGCAAAAGAAACCCTTTTGCACCAACTTTCAATTCCTGTAATGTTTCAGATGTAAATTGATGACCTATATCTTTAGGATCCCATAAGCTTGGCTACCTTGACACTTTTTCATATAGACCCTCACTTTCTGGTGGAAGCAGCAAAGAAATTAGTTTCACCTTTTTTCAATTGTCTTATACTTTGTCTCCACAAGTGCTTTAGCCCATTGTGGTCCTTCCTGTTGAGCAAACAATGCTATAACAGCATACATGTCCAAAAAACATACTGACAATACTCTGTTTTCAGCCTCGTTTCTTGCATGTATAGTTCCTGAAATTTTAGCCATAGTGTCATTAATATTCAGCCCATAAAAGATGCATGAAATGCCTTCATTTTCAACTAACAGTCCCAATGCTTTCAATTCCTTAGTAGCCCTTTCATAGATATATGTTCAGCCTTCACATAGCTTCCATAGGCTTAAACCAGCATGAATTGTTTGTTGTAAATTGAGAATAACCAATACTAAATCCATGCTTCATTCCATCAAGAGGCGAGTACATCCTCTGAACAGCACTATTGTAGCCCCACATTACAGCAATGCTTGTTGAAAATCCAGGTCTTTGAATTTCCTTGCATTTGGAGGCAAAGAAGACTCTCGAAGTGTATCCTGATTTCTAGGATGATTAACACAAATAGTAAGAAATTGGATTGCTTTCCTCCCATCCTTGCTTCTAACTCTTGCAT
This sequence comes from Lygodium microphyllum, assembly GCF_053477565.2. Classification (NCBI taxonomy): domain Eukaryota; kingdom Viridiplantae; phylum Streptophyta; class Polypodiopsida; order Schizaeales; family Lygodiaceae; genus Lygodium; species Lygodium microphyllum. The sequence continues at coordinate 10,703,461 of NC_141160.1, forward strand.
AAGCAGAACCATCATCAATCACCTTTGTTTCCATACGCACTCCTGTAATATAGGGCTATCCCAAAATCATTGCATATGAGGAATTATCTTGCACAAAGAAGTGTTGCTCTTCTTGTACATCACCAATCATCACTTCTACATTAGGACATGCTACGTAGAGCTCTCCCAAAGAATTATTTGCAATCCTCATATGCCAACCATGATCAGTTTCCACAGGCCATGCACCATTCTCATACAATCCACGCTCAATGACATTTATCTTGGACCCATGGTCAAGCAAAGAAACACAAGGAGTTTTACGTTCCCCTATTTTCACTACCGTTTTAGTGGTAGCCTTGGCCCAATGATTTCTTGTGTAATGACTTCGAGGAATAAATCCTAGAGTCTCTTTCCCATATTGTTGCATCTACCTTACACCACCATGCATATTGCTACAAGGCAATGCATTTTCAGTCACTTTCTTCTCTCTTCCACATGCTATCCACCACTGATTAGTAGCATCTTGCATAGATAATCCAGTATTACTTCATGCTTATATTCAGTCCAAATATCCAACAAACCAATTCCCTCTTCAAATTGCAGCAATGCACTAGTGGTATCACCAAGAAACAGATGCTTCCTCTTAATTGTGTCAATGATCTCATCATGAAATTCTCGCTTGGCGATGCCAAGCACCTCTTCCAAGGTGAATTCCACCTGACTATTTATGATCCGTTCTTCAAGAACCTTCTTAAAATCTGTGGCTATCTCAATGTCAGACTGCAACTTATATCCTAGCTGCTTGCCCTTCTTTTTGCCCTCTTGTTTACTATCTTGTTTTGACCTCTTTCATAACATGCTTGGGAGGTGGTTGATTTGTAGCTTTAGGCTAATCCACACTTCTTCTTGTCACTCTTTTACATGTCCCTGCATTATCTTCATCTCTCTTTCGTTCCTCTTTCACAAGTACATCCGTGTTTTGTACCTTTGCTAAATATGCGTACATTGAATATGCATCTACTAATGATTCCCAACCAGTTATGTCACGAATGTCTTGCCCTACATGAGACATTTCACTATCAATAACTTTTCTCTTTTTAGTTGCATGTAAATAATGTATCCATATTTCAACCTTTGGACCACCAACCATCACTTGGCCATGCATTCTATCCAACTGTAGACCAAAATTAGAAGCATGTATGGCCGCATAAGCATTTCCGATAGCCAAGTCTTCCAATAACTTTTGCATACCTCCCTTTCCAAAATTCAAAGCAAGAGGCAATCCCATTTCTTGTGCATGAATCTTGCTATCTTTCCAAAAGATGAGCTATCGTGCCAAGGCCTCTTGATAGGTAGCACAATCCTTTCTCTCATGCTGCAAACTATCACACCACATACATCTTTTTCCTGGCTTAGGAGATGCTGCCTATCCCCTTTCTCCTTGTCCTTTTTCATCCAATTTTGCGACCTTCAATTGAAGATCATGTATGCCTTTGACCAATTCATCTAATACCTCTTCCCTAACAGTGGGAACAATAGCAGGTACAACCATAGGTTTAGCTATAGAAGTGGGTGGCTTACAAGATACATCAACAGTTTTGCCCATAAGAGTGGGCAAGCTAGAGACATGCAATCTTTCTCTTCTTCTATGCTTTTTCAAAAGTGCAATAACAACTTCCTTGACATGTCTCCACTCTGTTTTAAGACCTGTCTCTGTAGTCTAATCCTCTAGCAAATCATCAAGCTTCTCTTGAAGCTCAGGATTAGCTGCTTGTAGACACAATTCAATTTTTTGACTTGCAAGAGCTTGATGTTCTGCAAGATCTAACTGCTCAAATCAACTTTGAAATTCTCTTAACAATTCTGTAGCCACAAGACCTGTATTGGGTTGTAAACCCACTCCTGAAAGGTATTGCACGTAATCAAACTAGTATCTTCAATGTAAAATTCTTCCCTGAGTGTCTTCTTGAAAGCTACCCAGTCATTATCCTACATGTATAATTCAGTAATTCGCACTTTCAGTTCATGTACAGTGATTCGAACAAAATATTGACTCCATGCAAGTTGAGCCACTCCAAACAATTCCATCTTTTGAGCATAGGTATGTACATATGCAAATACATTCCTGCCATTGAATAACTTCATCTCACGCTCAACTGCTTGCAAAGCATTCATCACAACAGTTTTTGTTTGAGCAGAAGCCTACATCACCTATTGTTGTTGTTGTACCTACATGAGCATATTCATATTTTGTACTAACTGGCATCTTGTCTTTCCTTCTTACGACCTTTCATGTCGGGTTCACCAATGTCAGAGGGGTTTTTGTCGAAAGATCGTATCCACCAAGGATCAGAGATAGAAGGAAGTAGAGATAGGAGATGGAAGAGAAGAAAAATAATAGACAATATATAAATAAGACAAAGACAAAGCACAATGAATCGAATCAATATGTATTAATATAACCTGAAATCCCTTGTCTGGCACTACTCAGAAGCAATCTCTAAGCATTAGATCTCCTGGAGCTCCCTCGTGGACCAAAAACGTGCATTAAAAAAAACACTTCTTCTCTACTGCTTGGAACCCAAATCTGATGGCTTAGTTGGCTGAGAAAGGGGAGTAAAACTTCAGGACACCTAGCCCAGAATCTCACAATTCACTCTTTCTTCTTCTTCCAAATCAAAGTGTTGTTTTCAGACTATCAACTACGATTATGACATTCGCAATTTTGCCCATTTTCTTTTTTATGAAAAATCCCAAAACTAGCTGAAAAAGTAACTTGCTTTTTGCATGCCATCCTAATCTAGAAGCTTTTCTAACTTTTTAGGATTTTTACAATAAATAATATCAAAAATAGGCTAAAATTATCCAAAAATCTAGTATTTTTGGACCATCCATGCCATGGACACTAGCACTAATGACTCGGATCACATTGACTCTCTACATCAATAAGAAAGTCGAATGATGATGCACTCCAGAGTTTTTCACACTGTGCCCGCGTAGTGGCATGACATCGTGTTTCTTAACAAAACTAGCAAACGTAATTAGGTAGTACCATTTCTCATCCCATGTTTGAGCTAAGTAGCAATAGTAGCTAATATTGTACCTTGGGGAGGTCAATCATAAATATATGTATGTATCACATGGGTTCAACATAAGGGATTTTTAAAATACATTTTTAACACATTTTTTTACATACAAAAGGATCCCATATAAAAGGGTTACATACAGATAGATTGAATAGAAAATGGTTATATTTTATTAAGAAAAATTTCATAGTTAAGGATGTATATAAATAGGCCTTGAATGCATGTGATATGCAGGGTATACATTTAATGAATTACCCAGATATTATACATTGTGGCTGCCAAAAAACATAGGACATAACACCTCTTTTAGGTGCTTTCAAGAGTGGCACTTTAGCCAATTTTTTATTCACATCCTCAAAGGATATTTTGCACATATCATTCCAAACAAATAAATAGTTGCAAGATAATAGATTTGTCAAGAGCAATGCCCTCTCAACTAGTGCATTAATGAATTGTCAGTAATATCCGACTAACGATAAGAAAATATGCACTTCCTTGGGGTTTCATAGCAGACTCATAGCGACAATGACTCTTTAATCTTTTTTGGATTAGTTACAATTCCGGCCAAACTAACTATATGGCCCAACAATAATCCATAATGCTTCATAGGCACATTTCCTCGAATTTAGAGCAATGCAAAATTGTATGTAGCATTGAAAACATTTTTGCAAAATTATTAACTGTCTATCCCTAATGGTAGCTACCCCCAAATCATCAATGAAAAATTTTAGCTCTTTTGTAAAAATATCACTAAGGGTTTTGTCGGCCATGTGTTGCCAAGAACCTAGTGCATTACATAATCTAAAGGCCATGACATGATACGCAAAGTTTTGAAATGTAGTTATGAATGTCGTCTTTAACTTATCTTCCTCTCTATGATGGCCATTTGATTATAGTCAACAAAATAGTCCATAAAGAAGTATATATCCCTACTACCCACTAGTTGATCTAAGATTTGATCAATGAATGGCAACTGATAATGATCCTTAAAACTGTTTATTTGTTAAGCTCTCTAATACCAATGCAAAGCAGAATTTAATGATTCTTCTTATTCCGAATAACCACTGGTGCACACCACTCTATGCATAACATGGAAAATATCAAGCTAACCTTACATCATTTTTGTAACTCCTCAAATAGCCCGTCCCTTAAATCAAAAGGCATTCGTCTCACTTTCTACCAAACAAGTCAACTTCCCTCTTTTAGGGGAAGAGTATGCATGACTAAAATGGGGGAAATACCCCTCAATTCATCATAACTCAAGGTGAATATATCATGAAATTCTTAGATTAAGGACACGTAGTCCTTCCTTTCTTCCATGCTGAGCATAGACCCTAATTTGATCAATCATGAGTCATTAAACAAATGAAGATCTATCTCTATCATATCCACATCTCTAATTCTATCCTAAGCTTTTATAGGCTTTTTTAGAGTTACTTGCTAAATATCTTTCATAGTAGACTCCCCTCTTGAGTCATCACTTGATGAAGTCTCACTACCAGAAAGCCCCTCTAGTACATCCATTTTTCCATTGATTATATAGATGCTCTCTCAATTTGAGGTGATTTTAGGTAAGCATCAATTATAACTCATCTTGGCACCTCTACCAAAGTTCAAACAACAAGTCAATATGTTGACTTGACAATCATATTGCAAGATCCATGGCCTTTATAATAGCACTTGGTTGCTTGGCAGCCCTATAAACCTAATGACCAAAAGTCCACATTAGTAATAGTTACATGGACGTTAGTAATACCACCTTCTAGTTGTCTCAAACTATCATCAACCATCCTTAGAATTGTGGAGGCATCTTTTTGGATCTCTAATCCTATCCTCTCCATCAATTCCAAGTTCATAATTTTAATGTAGAATCCAATATCCATAATGGCATGGTCCACCAATATACATCAACATAAGTTGGTACCCTTGGGCAATGTTTTTCAACATTCTCAGACCAGTCATCACCAACATGGGCTATACCCAAGGGTTCGATAATAAATCTAATACGAAGGATCTTCTTAAACTCCTTACATACTCCAGAGGATAGTTTAATTAGCTGCATGAGGTTAATATCGAGCTTGACCTCACAAAGACAACTTGCTAAATCAAATTCCTAAAAGTTAGCAATAGCTCTCTTCTCCCGCCAAGCCATCTGCTCTCTTGATCATTTCAGAGGCCTTAGGTGCCTCTTTCTTGGCCTTCACTTTCTTATTCGTCACCTCCTTATTTAGGTCTACTTTACCATCAACAGCCTTCAAAGGACCACCTTGTATGTCCGGTTAAGCATTTGCTTGCCCTTATCATCCTATTTAGAGATTGGCTCAACAAATTTTGTGTTATCGTAATTGCTTGTAATTATCTTTATCTCCTGATTTTGCATTATCTTTATCTCCTAATTTGGCCTTTTGACCTATCGTAATTGCTCATAAATTAGAAGCATCAGTAGTGTCAACACACCTTGCTTCAGTCAGACTTATGCCACTGTCTGAGTAGGTAGTTCTTTCACAACAACAGTTCCTCTGTGCAAGATCTACTTTGGTCCCTCATCTTGCTAGATATTTTTTCCTTATCCTTGATGATTAATAGGACCTGGCTATCTATTTCCTTGCTAAAGGGAACCAATCTTGCTCCAGCAAGTATTATAGCTAAGTTGCTACGTTTTGCACATATATCACATTTAACATTGGGACAATTTTGATAGAAGTATTGACCATCACACCACTTACAACTAAACCTTGATGGACCTGCATCATTAGGCTTTAGAAAATTTTGTTGACGGTTTAGGAAATTAACATCCACAGTGATCTACCCATATTGTTCAATAATCATATTGGTATAATGTTTCATCATGTCCTTAGCTTCCTAAACAATATTTAATGTAGAGGATTCGTAAATCAATGGCATCAAGAGCTGCCCCCCCACAATAGGTGTTACGATTTGTAAAGGGATTGGTGGCTATACATGCCCTTGGTTTATGGTGGGACCTTGCGTGTTGCTCATAGATATCATGGGTCAACATTTGGCTCTATAGGTGCACATAATTAAGGCAACCATCAATTTAAAGTCCATTGACTTTGACCCATGATATTATTAGGTGGTGGTAGTATTGAGTTATATCCTGTTAGCATTGCATTTGGCACCATCCGAGTCATTGACAGGGCTTGCCCTCTTGCAGCATAGACAACCTAAATTCTTGACTCAAGTCCCTCTAGTACTATTATAGATGCATCTATATTGTTTGGTGCAGTGTTAGTCAAGTGCAATTGGATCATGAATTTCAACCCTCTTAAGAAAAATTACAACTAAGTAGCAAGGGGTAATTGTATAGTATTACCCAAACATTGAAAGACTTCGCTAGCTTCTAAGCATACACTTTTACACTCTCATTGAATTCTTGCCAAGTCTCATTTATGACACACAACCACTATCAGTTCCCCTTTTAGGAGAGAACTCTCTACCAAATGCAATGTAGAACACTTGCAATAGTGGTAATTGAATTTGCAACAAGTTGGTAGTACCACTAGGTTGCATTTCCCTTCAAGTTGATTGTGCAGCTTTAGGTGTTAAGGGTAAACTACCACTTTTGCATATAATGGGACTCCTCTTACTATGAGGGGCCTGTAACTCCCCTAACTTTAAGGAATCCTAGACTAGTGCAGTCCAAGGAGTATTTGCAAAAAATTTATATGCATTTTCTTAGCTGGATGTTCTTCATGTTGCTCTCGTAGCATTTGAGAGATATCTAGCTTGCACTCATGTTCTTGCCTTAATAGCTCTTTCTCTACATCTGAGCAAAGAGTCATACACTCAAGAATCAATTCTTAGGCCCTTATTGAAATCCTAAAGTCTCCCAAAAAATGCACCACCTATCGAGACCTAGAATGGGCACACTAGCTTTAACGGCTCTAATCGAGCTCCTATACACACCAAATGACCCCACACAGTCTCGCAGCTAGGAGCATATAGGTACTACAAATGATTATTCTAACTATTGTATTTGTAGAAGAAATTTTGGATTGTAGTCCAACTAATTACCCCTTCCAACTCTAAACAAAGGAGTTTCCCACACATAGGTGACTATCTCATCTCAAATCACATACATAAAGGGCATCCCACAGTTGACTAAGATGCCCCCTAGGGTCTCCTATACCCTAGGGATTGACCCCAAGAAGATACACTATTTGAAATATATAAAACATCATAACAGACTCCTCTCTTGATATTTATTGTTTCAGGAGACTTTTCATAACCTCATATAATCTTACAGGCTAACCTATGGTGAGGGATTCTCTTCCACTCCATGTGGGTCGACAGGTTCTCAAGCAATCGCTATGCATCTAGGAAGTCTATTCTGATACGATGCTTTTATGCTCTTTCCATGGAAGGTGAAATGCTCTAAAGTACACAAACAAAGGAAAAATAGCATCGTGTCCCATGTGCACAATCATATCTTTTCATGCCTTTCACCATACATAATGCAATGATGTAGAAGATAGCATTGAGAAAACTTGTGCTACTATCTTCCTTACACAAAAAATTTGACTAACATGCTTATGAAAAAGATAAAAAAACCAGCATATTTAATCTTGTTTTTCCCTTCTCATCACCCCCTATTGACAAATTTTGCAAGCGTTGTCATATTCTTAGATATGTAGTAAAATGAGAAAAACCGTATGGAAATGCACCTTAACATACAATATGAGGGCATGCTAAAGCAATCTCCATGCCATGAAACCCATACAAATATATATTTATTACTACACAACATTGGGATCCATCTAATCATTCAACTCTCCTCAAAACTCTATTTCTTGCAATTTTACTCAATTTACTCATATGAACGCCTTTTAAAAACCATTGTTATTATACAAATCACATTGATCAAGAATTTATAAAACATTTTTCTTATTTTTCCTCAAAAATAAAATTTTATATGCACATATGCCACTCATTTTTTACCATTTTTAAATAAAATAGGGCTTATCATAAAATATTTCTCCTTCCCTCTATTGCTTTTATCATATCACTCTTTGGCACCCTTTTCCCCCTCTCCTTATCAGCCCATATGAAAACCCACTATGGTGAGAGAGGAGGAGAGAGAAATTCTAAAAACTTATATTTTCATAGGATCCATCATTTCAGGCACTTCTTGTGGCAATGAGGTGAAAATTTTAGGAGATCATGGCCAAGAATGCTCCCTGCAATTCCAATAGTTGTCAGATTCCAAATTTGATGGGAAATGAGGGGGTGTCGAAAAAATGTGCCCCCTTATCATGACGAATTTTGAAGCTTTTAAGCTTCTTAAGTACTAATTAACAATTATCCAGTTCATCCATCGTGTGTTCACACTATCAATAAAGTGGGTTTTTTTAATCGAGGCAAAAGAGCTCAGATTTGAGATCTGAAGGTACAAACGCGTTCCTGGGATCATTTTATATTGATTGGCTCTCTTGGGCACTGGATTAGGTAGTTGCTTTGTGATGCTAAAGTTACACCTCTTTAAATGGGACATCTAATGAACTTCGATTGATAAACGGATGCTTCCAATGCATTTCGAGCCACTTGCTTTTGCTTAGCAAATTCTGGTGCCTCTTCATTTTTACCACAAATGCTTCATTTTCCTCTTCACTTTTGGCACCAATTGCACCTCTCAATAGTATGTAGAATTTGAATATCTCCTTGATAATAATGAATCATTGTTGTATGGTTACACATTCAATGAAGTAAAAGCAAGGAAAAGACATCTATATAAGTATTTCAAATATATGCTTATAGATACTTACTTATGATCTTAACAGGTTTTTCTGAGATCAAAAAAACTTATCCACCAAAATAGTTTAAGTTTCCATTATTAATTTCTATTAACTTAATGAGAACTTTAGGTGGATCAAAACGCATGCAAGGACTTATCTTGAGTGCTACAAGTCATCCACGCCTAAAAATATAAAAAAGGAATGTATCTTTTTAAAAATGACATTTTTGACTATTCTAAGGGGATTTTTGTAGTTCTGTCTCAGTGATGACTTGTCAACTAATTTATTATATTCGATTTGAGTACTTGGACAACCATATTTAGGATTCATATGTGAAACTTATAGAGAAAACAAGTTGTAGCCAAACAAGACAAGACTTCTTGGATGCATATAGACTTGAGTATCAAGGGTATTGAATCATGTACAAGAACCATATCAATGCATGCTTTGGGCATTGGAGCATGTAAAGGATTGATTTTGAATACATCTTGAAAACAAGGTTTTTATTGATCCCTATGCATAGTATCAATTGGGGGCTTGTTGGGGGAAGCCTACTTGGTTGATGGCATTTGATAGTTGCTACATGTATCTTGGATTTTTTCATAATATCTAAAATTTATGCATTGAATTGAAGCTTATTTACGATAGAGATTTTGTCATTACCATGGTTTCTTCTAAGGCACCATCTGAAATAGATTGGGATATTGTCCCAAAACATAGGGTTTGAGCTATATTCTCAAGTGAATGTACTATTTCTTATTTCCTTATTCTTCATACATCTTCTCTTTGAATCCCCATGATTAAGGCCTTCAACTTAATATCCCTTGATATCATGCAACGTTAGATGATTTGAAAGTAGCATTTATGGAAACCAAGTAAGCAACTTTAGTCATTCTATCTACTAGTACCATGATAGTACTAATGATTTGTAAGTAGTATTTATGGAAACCAAGTAAGAAACTTTAGTCATTTTATCTACTAGTACCATGATAGAGTCATATCCATTGGTAGTAGTTGGATTACAATGATAATCAAACTATGAAGTCCATGCTTGATAGATTCCCACTTCCTATGAGGAATGTCCAAGAGTTGAAGTTCCTTGGGCATCTTGATTCTTTCTGCTTTGACTCTTTAGCAAGTTAAGTGGTGACACACATGTTACAGTATGTCTCCTTTCATTCTTACCCAATATTGGCTCTTGCAAACTATGTTAAGGGCAGTTGCATAACCCACATGTCAAGTTATTAGGATGTCATGAGATTTCCAAAAGATCTTACCCTTGTCATCCTAACTCTATGGGATACAAATACAAATCTCAACGATAAATACAGATTGCTTGTGGGATTACTCTCATCTTCGTGGCCTCTTTTAGTTGGTTGGTTCAAATTAGGATTCTAAGAGTAGTTTGGGGAACTAGCTCTTAGGTGTCCAACTTTTCCAAATTGGTAGTGCTTATTGCTACTCAACTCACTTAGGCCTTGAGTAGTAGCATTAGCCTACCATTACCTTCATGATTCCATTAAATCCATAGTTTTGATCATTTCTTCCATAGTTATTGCTCACTATGCAATTCCTTTAATTATCCTTTAGCTATGGTCGTCACTTGCATGAGAGCATATTCAAGAGTTTTGAGCCTCGTTGACTCAAGATGAGTATCCAAAGGAGGATTTAGACCTTGATAGAACCTCACAATCTATGGTAATACCTTCATTGCTAGTGTGTACTTGTTGCAAAGGCTCACAAACTTCAAGTAGTATCCTCTAAGGTTGAGCTTAAGTGATGAAGGTTGTAACATTCACTCATTTTGATGGATTGAAAGAAAAGAAAGGGGACACTACTTTTTCTACTTGAGTGTTTTGATAGCCTTGAATAATCATCCATATCATTGATTTGTGATTTCACATCTTGTTCCAACTTGGATTCTTCTCCATTAAATTTTAGAAGTAGTACCTATTTCAAGAGAATTTTCTTTTTTTGGAGATCCTTATAAGTGTTATCCATTCACAAGCATTACTAATTCAAGGCAATACACAAGTCAACACTCCAAATGTTAGTTTCTCAATAACTTCAAACCTTCCTCTTTTATGTAAGAAATAAGATTTTTTACCCTGTCGAAAAAGGGTTGGTATTTGAATACAACAAAGTTGTAATCAAAAACTTCATGCAGTGATAGGGTCAATAAGATGGGAGGTTTCTCCATTACTTATTAATAAGGATTTATAAGCTATAGGTAAAGGAAAATATCCTTTGATTGTGTATTCATTTTTGGGGGCATCTCCTATGTACGTGTCTACACCACCCTGTATTTACTTCACACATCGTGACCACATACCTACACACTATAGGTGGTGGGTGCACATCACTATCACTTCATTCTTTATTCTTTCAGTGACTATTGAATAAGGGGAAGGATAGTCACACATTGTGATATTGGAGTTTCCACATACTCTCTCTCTCTCTCTCTCTCTCTCTCTCTCTCTCTCTCTCTCTCTCTCTCTCTCTCTCTCTCTCTCTCTCTCTCTCTCTCTCTCTCTCTCTCTCTCTCTCTCTCTCTCTCTCTCTCTCTCTCTCTCTCTCTCTCTCTCTCTCTCTCTCTCTCTCTCTCTCTCTCTCTCTCTCTCTCTCTCTCTCTCTCTCTCTCTCTCTCTCTCTCTCTCTCTCTCTCTCCATCTGCCATAAATCTTTCTTTGCTCTTGCTTCCTCTTGTGTGCTTCCACTTGAGCTCTAACATTTCACACAATGCACAATACACACCACACACTGCACACCATTGTGCACTAACACAACCCTAGCACACACACAACACACGAGCACCTCTACCGGATCCCTCTTTTGTAATAAAGAAATTTCTAGCATTAGTTTATGAGAGCCTTTGTAATAAACCTTAGAGAATTAGGGATCCATATAGAAGGCAAGAGGTTTCCCTTATACACAATCTTTGATCATTTCATTTGAACAACTCCATCTTGGAGCACTTGAGATTATACCTTCCACCACCATTGAGGGTGAGTTCTCATGGCCAATAGTGCATGAGGTGAGTATCATGCAGTCTACATTTTCTTACACTTTTTTATTCCAACTATGGCTTCCTTGTGCCATATGTAGCATGTGCATATATGGAATGACTATGTATTTTCTTGTATTTGACAATGTATTTCTTAGTTCAAGTGTTAATTTCATTCAATTAGAAGTTTGTCTTTTTAATTTGGTATCAGAGCTTTGCTTTGATCCAAGTTGAAGTCGATTTCATGTCATTTCCTTATTACAAGCATTGAAGACTACCTACAAAAGGTATAAATCTAGTTACAATTTGGTCACAGGCCATAATCGTGACTAGTCAAGCTTTTCCACTATTAACCATGACTATTTTGGAGCATTTGAGAGAGATCTAAAAGAAAATCATGAAAACTTGACAAGTTTGGCAGGTCACCACTACTTTATAAGCCATTTTGAATATTACTCTTGACAAAATGAGGCTACAAGACTTAGAATACACTAAAAGCCACTACTTTATAAGCCATTTTGAATATTACTCTTGACAAAATGAGGCTACAAGACTTAGAAGACACTAAAAGCTGCACTACTTTTTGAGAATATGCATTTTTCCCTTCTTTTTCAAGTTCCCCTACATCTTCAATGGTGGATATGTGCTTCTATCCTTCATCACAACTATCAATGACCTTCATTTCTTGAAGAACCATGACTTTGGTATTATAAGCTACTTGCTAAGCACCATGTTGAGGAGTTTAATGCATCAGGTGCCCAATGCAATTCATGCTAGATTTCAAGGCTTATGGCAAAATGATGTGGTCACTTTATCACTTCTTAAAGACTTCTTATGCTTCATCACTTTCAAATGGTTGATGTTTAGCAAGCATTGAAGCTATTATACATCTTGTTCCTTGGATTCCATCTCAAAACCCTATTGGTAAACTAGGGATAGTAGGAAAACCATTACAATCTTCATTATAAGCTTCAAATCTTTTCCTAGTCTCTTTCTATAGCTTCTCATGCAAGTGGCAAACTTTTGGAGCAACTCTTGAGCTCATTTTTGCCTACTTGCAGCCTTCTTCTTCTTCAAAACCCTATTCAAATAGGATAGCTTCCATTAAAGCTTGCATAAGCTTTCCATTTCTTGAAGATTGGTTCAAGTTTGGTATATTGGATTCATCTAGAGTAGAGATTATCTAAGTATGCTTAAAGATTTCAAGGTTTTGAAGATATTCTTGACCCATGAATCTATTATTGAAAGTGATTTAGGGGATTTTGGTAATAAAAGCTCAATGTTTCATTATTAAGGCTTCAAGAACGTTAAAGACTATTCAAGATTGAGTTTGCATTAGTCTTTGGGAAACTAAGATTGTTAATCAAGTGACAATGATCATCAATCTTCATCAAGCATTGGAACGTATACTTAATTTAATAATTAATATCTCTCAAACTCTCTCTTGCATATCCATTTGAGCCTGAATCTAATTGCTTGAGAGAAATTCCTCTTCTACATTTCAATCATCCTTTATATTTAGATCATCTCTTGAAATCGATTGAGCCCTATCCTAAAATCAGTTATCTAAGTGTTTCATTCTACGCATCAATGCTTGAAACTTGGTCAAGAATTGATCCTTAACCTTAGATTGTGGTTTTAATCCATAATTACTTTGCTTTTTTTATTATTTATTTATCAAAATTGTTAAAAGTCTAAATAGCAATCTAATGAGTCACTAGTTTCTAAGGTAAACCCTTCCCCATCCATTGAAATTTGTCTATTCTTCTTGCATATCATTGAAAGCCAAAAGCTTCAATTTAGCCCTTACATATCATGATTCAAAGCATTGGAGTTGGGGCAAGAGGGGGGCTAAAGCCTAAGGTTAATATTAACCTTAGCTAATTTACTAACTAGCTTGCGTTTGAAGATACAATTTATTATTGACACCGTGAATCAGTGTGAGCATCCTACATGCATTGCCAGAGTTGAATCTAATTGAGACAGACTCGCCTCCTAATCTTTGAGTTCCAGATCTTCAAGCTCTCTTTTCTAACCAAAACAAACTTCAATTCTTCTCTCTGTCTCTCCAACATAAACCCCTTGCTTATCCACCAAGTAGGCCCTATGCTTTAGCTTATAAGCTGTCCATGTGCTTTCTAGCACAAGGAGGCCCCTTGCTCAAGGAGGCCCCATGCTTAAGCAACCTTTGACCTTGTGGCATCCAATGCATAGTTTAATTTTATACCAAAAGCAACCAAACCATTATTGTAATCCATTGTTTGTAGCCTTCAATAGCTTCTTGAATACATCAAAATCTAAAAATAGTGCCCAAAAATACAAGCCATAATAGCTCTACCAATCTATGAACCTATTTTCAATGAATTGGTTGAAGTTTTGTACCTAATTTAATGCTGGATAGTGAGGTTTAAATCTGATGTAGACATTGATTCACCACACTCCTCAATCCAATTGTTCACTCCCACACTCCTACTCTGATATCAATTGAAAGGAATTGATTTAGATGTCAACGAAAGGGAGATGGCACAAGATATGGAGGCTCAATCCATCTTCTTCTTCTTCTCATCTCACAATTAGTATCTCCCAAAGTGGAGAGATACTTTGACTTTAGGACACTTTACAGTCTATTTTCATTTCATACAAGCATAGGATATGACTTAACCTATGACTTATTTTTCAACAATACCTATCTTTTAGATTAGTATGTCTTGCCATGTTGATATATGGATTGAGGAAAAAGGTTGATACCAGATGAGATAGCAAGCCAAAAGAGAGGTGACCTTCCCTTGCTACTTAAGACTCCAAAGGAGTGCATAACCAAACCAATGAGAAATTTTACCAGTGTCCTGAGCCATGTAGGTTCCCAAATTACTAGGAAATAGCTAGAGAGGATGGAGGTACTAAAATATTTATAATGCTCAAGACACTATCAAATCATACATTAATGAAATAAAAATGCATGTAGAGTTTGAGAAATGGAGATTGGGTATTTTTGAAGATACCAAAATCTTGATTTACATCTCTAAAGGGTGGGCATAATAAATTGGCCCATAGATTTTATGGTCCATACCAAATCATTCAAAGAGTTGGTAATCTTACACATATCAACTTCAATTTCCTTCTTCTACATATACATGATATATTTCATGTGTCACAACTCAAGAAATATGTGAGACCTAACATTCAATTGTCTCAATCAAAGGTCCTTAACTAAATTTATGGTATTTTTACTATAGCATCCCTATTTAGGATAGCATTCAAGATTCTCACAATTTTGTGCCAGTCATGGTGCCTTCTTTCCATGGAGGATTCTTTATTATTTCATGAAGAATATTTATAAGCAAGCATTCATGATCAAGCTCTTCCATATTATTCTTATTTGTACTCTTGCAATTCTCAAGTTTTGAGTATAAAACTTCTTCAACCAAGGATGTGGTCTATAATAAAGAAAATTTATCTTTGAGAGCCTTTCTAATAAACCTTAAAGAACTAGGGGTCCATATAAAAGGCAAGAGGTTGCCCTTGTAACAATCTTTGATCATTTCATTTTAACAACTCCAACTTAGAGCTCTTGAGGTCACATCCCCCACCATCATTGAGGGTGAGTTCTCATGGCCACTATTGCATGAGGTGTGTATTATGCTATATCTACATTTTCTTATACTTGTCTTTTATTCTAGCCATGGCTTCCTTGTGCCATATACAACATGTCAATATAAGAAATGGCTATGGATTTTCTCGAATGCACCATGTATTTCTTGATTTGAGTATTAATTTCTTTTAATTAGAAGTTTCTCTCTTTCATCTTTCATTTCTCTCTCTTTTGCCTGATGCCCACCCTGTTCACAAGGGGAAAACCAAAGGGGAAGAAGGGAGAAGGAAGATGGTGCCTTGTAGTTCCCAACACCAGTGCACTACACTGCACACATATTCATGTACAATGGACAATGCATACTGCACACATACATGTGTCCCCACACACTA
Source organism: Lygodium microphyllum (assembly GCF_053477565.2). NCBI lineage: Eukaryota > Viridiplantae > Streptophyta > Polypodiopsida > Schizaeales > Lygodiaceae > Lygodium > Lygodium microphyllum. Next base: position 10,719,267 of record NC_141160.1, read on the forward strand.
TAACCCACATTAATACAACCAGCAAGCTCATATAATGCATCATCCTTACAATGCATCTTGCATCTCAATGCATAGATACTCACCTCTACTTGCAAACCACCTTGCACAATGTCCTTTCTCACCATTGTACATTTAACAAACTTGCCTACATGTACACTCAACTCTCACACTTATGCACATACATTTCACACCATTGTACACCCATGTCACTTGTTGCATGTGCACTCAACCCTCACACTTGTGCATATAACTTGCATACCTTGCATTAGACCTTGTATGGGCACATAAGCACCTTGCACTCTTCTCACATCTTAGACAACCCATAAGTGCATTATACATCGCACTAGTACACTATAACATATGTGCATTATTCTCTAGTGCACTTAGCCTAGGTCACAAAAAAGGTTGCCAACACCTTACAACATAATTGCCAATACCTTGGTGAATATATGAGAGGCACCCCTTTCCCCCTCTCACAACCTTGAAGCCCGCCCTATTTGCCAAGGAGGGTCAGAAGGAAGTAAGGGAGGAAGGCAGTGCCTTGCATAACTTGTTGCAACTTAGTGCATGATATTATACCCTATTGTACCACAATGTAGTGCACCATACACACACATACTACATCCTAGCACGTACACCACACTACTACACATGACACCCACACCCCACTTGCATCCATCTTACATGGCATAGTCCATGTAGCTTGCACCTAGATCTAAACATCCCATTGTTAGAATAGTCCATCATAGTCCACAATGCACTAGTGCACATGTGTTGTAATGCCACCATACACGAGTTACCTTAGTGTATGTACACATATATACCACTTTCATGCACAAGAAAGGGATGCACACTTACGCACCTATAGTTGCATCTTTCTTTTCTCTCTTTCCCTGATTCCCACCTTGTTTGCAAGGGGAAGTCAAGGAGAGCGAGGAAGAAGGAAGTGGTGGATACCTTGTGGTGCACTTGTGCATGGCTCCACAACTCATTCTAGGACCAGCACGACCTAGCCACTTTGCATTCAAACCAGGTACAAGCATCTCACTCTAGTGCACATACTTGTGAGCTAGATATCATAATACACTTCATTTTTTCCATCTATGTGCACATATGCACTAACCATGTGCACTAGTGCACCTTAGCATATGTTCACTATATTGAACTTAGCTCACTACACCTAGTTCAGTGCATCTAATAATGCATGTGGTCCACCACATTTAATACTCCACACTAACTTGTAGATAGCCTAGGATATAAAGCCACAAATGCACTACACTTCAATATTGCACTACACCTAGCCATTCACCTAGTGCATTGCATCATGCACTAGTATACCCATTAGAACACAATGCACATGCTAGTGTACATGAGCATTTGTGTACCTACCTTTGGTCCACCTCTAGTACACCTTCCTAGCACCAATTACGAAATTCATCTTGAACTATGCCTCTAATTTAGCTTACTAATTTATTAATATTCTTTGTATTTACAATGTTTCTCTCACCCCAGTGCACAATAGTGAATCATACATGGTGCACATGTGCGTAGTGCACATATCCATGAGTCACTCATACCTGCATCTATTTATCACACCTAGTACACTCACTATGAACTATATCGTGCACTCTATGCCCATTTAGCATCTTAGTCCTAACCTCGCATACCACATTAGCGTATAATGCACATCGCACATGTGGTTGATGCACCACACATGGTGGATTAGCACCATCCCTTGCATTAGCCCAAAAAATAAATTTATCTCTTGCACATCCTACACTTGCATCATTATAGTTCACTAGTGCATGGCCTAGCACATAGTACACAATACTACGTGGTGCATATAGTGTGCATAGTGCTAGTACATGGCACATGGTGCACACATGTACATGAGCATACGTGCACTGCACTCCTAACCAACTAAGTGTATACCCCTATACCTTCACCCAACCATAATCATCTCGCTACACCCTAATGCACTATATTGTGCACTAAGGCATCACCATAATGCTTAATGCATAGTGCATAGTACATGGTACACACATGTACACAGACCAGGACAGTGGCACAATGCATGCATACAATGCACTCCACTAGTCACATATTTTCAAGGAGGACACTCCACCTTAGATCATCCTAGGGTATTCATTAGCATGTATTTGCATGTAGTTCATTACACATAGTCCCCCTAATTCATCCTAGATGTAATGTCCCCATTACTTAGTTTATTTTAATGTGCGTATACATTCCAAAGAAAATTGATCTAATTATGAAACTCTCATTATGAAGATAATTATTATTATTAATGAGGTATTATATGCCAGTTCATGGAAAAAAGACTTGGGAGACCCTCCCAAGACTAGCTTTATTAAAACTATGTTTGTAGTATAGAACAACAAAAAGAACTAGCCTAGTGGATAGTCACTTGGCAATTAAGTGCACTTGGGTGATGACACTATCGAGATAGGTGACCTCCCATGAAGATTTTCCTACAAGCTAGTGGGAGCTTCTCACGCGCAGCCAATGGTGCCATCGAAGCCTTCATAGCCCGTTGCCAAGTATGCCAAGGTCTATGCCTTGGTTGCCGCCTTGATCATAAGCCTTGGAGTGACGGCCACCCAATGACGCACCACATGGTGCTCACCCATGGATTCATAAATTTTTATCTTCACGCTACAAAAATGGAGCTCCCTCTCCGATGTCATCAATGATTTCATCAGAAGCGCTAAAAGAAAGTGTTCTCTCTTTGTCATTGATGATGTCATCGAAAAATGCCAAAAAGCAAGTGTCATCTCTTTTACCCCCCCTACAAAACTATAAATTGAGGATGACCAAGGAAGATCTTAACGAGGACGAGACACTGATCAAGGAGGAAAATCTATTCTACAAGATGAAGAGACATCATTCCATTCAACCCAAGCTTTTGAAGATACTCCATAACCTACTCTATGTCTTGTCCAAATAGTATCTGTGTATCTACATCCATACTCTAATCAGAGAAGAGAAGACACTGAAGAACTTTATCCTATTCTATCAATCCGATTAAAAGTCATACCTCTACTCTCGTCCCTATTCCGTCTACTAGAGAGAGAGGGAGAAGTATTGCTCTCCACGAAGCAAGAAGAACCATCCGCAAGGCCTACATCATCAAATCCCGCAATAACCATCATCATCATTGTGAGTCTTACACCTTTGCTACTGCCATGTTCTTCTTCTTCTACGAATCATATTTCCATCATGGCCCCAAAGAAAATAATTCAAAAGCAAAAATCACGAATGACCCTACTAATGTGGAAGCAACAGTTGGAGTTGCAACAAGAGTCACTAACGGAGTCAGTGCGCGAATAACAACCCTTTACCAATTTCAATACCACTAGTTTTTCTAAAAATTTCTATCCAAATTCAATAGAAATAAGATAAGTCTCTTAAGAAACAGTACAATCTTAGAGTGTTCACTTGGTAAATTATCAGAACATCTTATAGGCTAGAAACTGCTAGGAAAACCATGAAATTCTAGAACTCAAGAGAAATCATGAGGAATTTTTCAAGACAAATTTATTAAGAATGAAACCCTGAATAAATTAGTCAATGATATAGTTTTAATCTAGAAGTTTTGATATAAGATTTTAAAGATCGGAAATATCTCCAAGTTGAAGAAACTGACTTAAGGCTAAGGAACTTGGATTAAAAGAATATCATCATAAACCTTAAATTGAGATGTTAGAGGCCCCAAATCTAGATACCCTAGTTAAATTCCAAGGGAAAGAGTTGCTACGAGGTTAATCATCATTGAAAGTTGCATGATTGTTTGAAGTCATAACTGCTTGAAGACATCAATCTTGTTTGTGATTTTCTAGATTAGATCCTAATTGAATTAAGTCTTGGAACATATAAAAATTGAGGAGCCCTATACCTCCCCAAAGGATAGGTGTTGAATCCTCGTACCAAGAGGGGATGTTTTTTTTACCGCCCCGCAGAAACATGGACCCGACTCCAATGGTAAGAGGTCTCCCAGCAAGGATTGCATTAGGTAGGAGGTGGTTAGGGTGCCAGGGGGGCTTTGGCTAGTAAATCCTTTACGCACCTAGGAACTACTTGATCCCATGTATGGCCCAATTCTACTTGGGACACCTAAAAATGCTAGCTATAGGTGGATTTGATATTGGTGATGTGTAGATGCACCAGATGAGGCAGCACATGAAATTGTAATTTTTCTCCTATATGGGCGAGAGAACACACATTATGGAACATAATCAATGAATCTGTTTTATTCTAATTGTATGTCCATGAGTAAATTACGCAAACAAACAATTGTGCATAAAAGGATTTTTTCAAATTAATGAAGCTATTTATATATGTTTCACGTAATGTGGTAGGTAATTAGATAACTAAGAAATTCCATAGAGGGAAGCAGGTGGATGGATTCCCAACGAATCTACTCCTATGGTAGGGTGGTCTTGGTTAGCTAAGAGGTTTTCCCAAAAACAAATGCTAGGAAGAAACTCTAGGAAGGGCCGATTTGCTGACTTACCTAGGGTTTGGTCTTAAAAATGAACTGTAAATTATCTTAAGGGAAAGGTACGATGGCTGCGCAAGAGCACTGCGAGGGATTTCATAAATCCTTAGTCTGCTACTATTGGAAAAAAATGTTGTACTCCATGAACCAAGTGTAATGGCAGTCGCTCCTTTCGAACAATAAGTCTCTTGAAGGATACCTTTGAATGTGAGCTAGTTGTTGATAGATGACTATTAGGTCAATTAGGAACCTTCAAGTCGGTCCTCCATGGGTAACGGCAAGAAGCTTCCCCTGCGGGGTAGACCTAGGGTTAGCTGGACAAAATCCAATCATTCTAGTTAGAGTACAGATGGTGACGGCTAGAAGGTAAACTCTAGGCAGCCACTAAAACGTTACTTGTCACGTAATCAAGGTGGGTACATTACACTAGAGCATCATGCATATGTACCTCGAGGAAGTTACTATATGTATATCCTCTACATCACGTGCGTTCAAGACCGATTTATAAATATCCTTGTCTATGAATTTTTTCTAAATAGAACATAACCCTTTTCTATTCAATCTGTAAATAACCCCTTTATATTACACCCTTTTGTATGTAAAAAATGTATAAAAATGATATTTTAAAAATACATTATTTTGAACTCACATGATGCACACATATATTAATGAGTAACTTACACGAGATATGTACAAATGTAAAAGTACATAGTATATATGTGTGTGGCACACATGTATATGTGTGTGCAAAACCACCACGCAACCACCTTTCACACTTTTCTACATATGATTCTTGTATATAGCTATCGTGTTGCATGGCTATAGCTAACCATCATACCATCACATCCTAGTGCACGTGTCATAGACCATTAGTACTCTAGTACACGAATCAAGTGCACTATTCCAGTGCACAACAATACCTTGGTGCACTTAGCTTGGAGCATGTTCCCACACCATACGATAGCTCTTGCACATCATCCATTGCATTTAGGCTAATGCACTTAGACCCTTTCACACATGCACATGTACCTACACACTTTCTTGTCCACATAGTAGGTGCACGATTCACAAAGAGAATCATATCATCACACCGTGTGTATATCCACAACCTAACTTAGCCAAGAAAATCAAACAAGCCACAATTAACAATGAAAATGATAAGAATATATGCACAAACAAAAATGAAAACCACATAAAATTGAAAAATTGAGAGGGGCAAACAACACAAGTGAGAAAACTTTACAGAAACCCACTCGAACTATTAAAACTTGCATCTACAAATACCTAGATTGTTGAAACATAGAATGATTGAAAAAGGAAAGTGTGTTTATGCATAGTATATAGAATGTATAAGAGCACAACTTAAATTCTCAAAATCAAGGAACCTTTACTTTTTGGGATATTCAAGATACCATAAAAATAAACCTTTAAAAAATGGGATAGTGCATCAAGACAAAAATTGGTAAAAATAGAAGAGTCATTAATATTGACCTAACAACATGTTGAAATGTTGAGCTCTACATGAGCTGGCATCCACTATGAACTTTGGTGATGTGGTAGGATATTACTCACTAGAACATTAGGTGATCAACATGAGGATAAGCTAGTGATTCTACAACTAGACTATACCCGCATAGTCCACCCTCGGTTATGGCACATTTATTGTGCCACCTCTTCTTTCCTTAGCAGGTTCACACTTCGTGGCCATGTGTATATATGTGTGGTACTTTCATATTAGTCCTTTATCATGTTATAGACTTATTTCTTTTGTGGAAAAGAAGAAGAAGAATATTCCATCCCTTACTCTCTATGTGCTCAAGTCTCCATTGCTTTTGTGTGAGTACTCTTGGTCTATTTATTTCTCTCCCCTCTTATCTATTTTTATGGTATCACAGCTATCCCATAGCTACAGGAGCTCAATTGAAAGATGAGGTAAAGGCATTGGAGCATGATAGCAAGCAAGCAAACAACGGATAAGAAGCTCTTCCGCCTTGCTCAATTTGTGTGGGTTATAGCCGCAAGAGGCTCCGTAGGCTGGCAAGGTTACTGTATTCCATTGCAGTGAAACTTTGTTAGCAAGATGAATATCATATATACTGCAAATCTACCCTTTAGGGCTCTTGCACTATGACTTTTGACATCTAAGGTCATTTTGGACTCCATTCTGGACTTGCAAGTGCTTCCAACAATAGTTTCTAGATATATTGTAGTTTCGGTTGTGTTGGTCGTTTATAAGTATAAAAGTTAAGGATTTTGAATCTATAAGGTTTCAAGTGGTTACTGGCTTACAGACATAGAAGGCCTATGTATATAGATTGTAGATTACAATTATTGTTGTACAGTTCAATGAAAAAGACTGTGTGTTTATTTGTGGTACACCTAGTATTAGCTTGCTTGCAAATTGTAGTTTTTTGCAAGTATTTTGTTTTGTCAAAATGTCTAACAACTTCAACCAAATTATCAGTGAGAAGCTTGATAGGAATAGTTATCCTACATGAAAGTTTAGGATGACAAATTTCTTGAAAGGCAAAGGTGTTTGGAATTACATTGAAGGAGACATGGCAATAGTACCTAAAGTGCCTACACGAAATGTTGTTGTAGAACAAGCAAAGGCTAAGAAAGATTGGGAGCAAACATAAAGTCATGTATTGGCTATCTATCAGTATCACAAATAGCATGATAGGCTATTTGCAGAAATATGATACCCCTACTATTGCATAAAAGAATCTAGCAAGGGTGTTCGAAGTAAACACAAAGGCCAGAAAGCTATAGCTCAAGAACCAAGTGAAAAGAGGGAATCTATCCATTAATGATTATGCCTTGAAGATCAAGAGTATTGTGAAAGCTCTTAGATCTATCAATGCAATAGTTGATGATGATGATGATGATGATGTTATGTGTGCATGCTTAGATGGACTTGGAGATGAATACAAGAGCTCCATGTTATCTATGAATACAAGGGGATATCCTTGATTTTGCAAACTTAATTTCTATGCTAATACTTGAGGAGAAAAACCCTAGCTTGGATTCCTCCTCTTCTCAAAGGAAAAACCAGTTTGAACATGTATTTTAGTCTACTAGTAGAGGTAGAGGTTGTGGTAAAGGCCAAGATGGTGGCTGTGGTCAAAGTTATGATGCACAAAAAAATAGAGCAAGACATTCTCAAGGAAGGGAGAGTTAAAGAGGCCAATTTAGATTCTAATAGGTAGAAAAATTGTGGTGATAGCAAGGAGTGTTGGCATTGTGATAAAAAAGGGTAGATTTCTAAAAACTACTTCAAAAGGAAGGCTGAGATTAGAACTGGAAAAAAGGAGCAAGGCAATTATGCATCCAATAGAAGAAATTATGATGATAGGAGTGAACAGTTTTTCGTTTTGCAATACTTTATCAATACTATGACTATTGATGGTTCATCAAAGAATGATATATGGTATATAGACTCAGGTTCCTCTAACCACATGACTTCTCATGGAGAGTGGTTTAGAGAGATATGCAGTCCAGAGTCTCTAGGATATGTGAAAATAAGGGATGATACAGCACATCCCATCACTCATGTTGAAAATATTCCTTTGATATGTAGGATGGTAAAACTAAGTACTTGGTTGATGTGTTGCATGTACTAAATATTACAAAAAACTTGGTTAGATGTGGTAAAAAAAGTATTATAGGTTCGATTCATATCTTATGTTATTATATAGAATATCTCAAAAATGATTGCAAGTTGATTGCAAAAGGGAAACGTGCTAGTAGATTATTTATTCTTGATGTAAGTGTACCTATAATGGATGTTATCATGTTTGCACAAGATTCATGTGTTATGGGGGTTGATATTGAAATTTGGCATAAGAGAGTTGGTCATGTGAATGTGTAGCAGCAAAAAGACATGCAATCAAAATAGGTTGTGGATAGTTTGCCCAAATGTAAAGTTGATGGGATGCATAAAGTATGTTAAGCATGTCAATTTGGAATGCAAGCAAGGCAACATGCGTTTCCACATGAAAAGCATGTATGTGAGAAGCTACTTGAATTGATACATTCTAATGTGTGGGATTCTACAAAGGTTGCAACTTTGCATGGCTGTAGGTATTATGTTTCATTCATTGATGATCATACTCTCTCCAACAAGTTTTTTGATTTTTTGTAGAAAAATGGTATATAGATCTAGTATACATGTAGATATACGCCACACCAAAATGGAGTTACTAAGAGTGAAAAAACAAGCATATTGCAGAAGTGGCTTATGCATTGATGTCAAAAAGAAACTTGCATCATTCCTATTGGGCTGAAGTAGAGTTGCTATTGTTGTATACACATTGTGAATAGAACACACACTATTATTGTACATGGTATGACACCCAAAGAGAAGTTTACAAGTAGAGAGCCAAATTTTTCCCATCTAAAAGTATTTGGATGTATTGTTTATGAGCATATTCCTGATGAGCTATGTAATAAATTAGATCCCAAAGCAAACAAATGTGTATTTGTTGGATATTCTCTTGAGCAGAATGGATATAGATGTTATAACCCTGTTATACATGAGATGAGAGTTAGCAATGATATTGTTATTTATGAAATGAGTAGCTAGTATAGTAATGTGAAGAATTTAATTAGGTTTGATGAGCATGAGAGTGTGGCTAAGCAAAGACAGATCAACAATCACAGACATTGAGTGGACTACAAGATTTTCCTAGTCACAAGTTATTCCACCAAGGACATCATAGATGTCAAGAAAAGATAAAGAGCAAGTTGGAGACTCACCTATTATGATAGATGTATCATCAACTTTCTCTCATGTTGATGTTGATTCAAATGGCTCTGAGTAGAGCCTAGATGAGGAGTTTGGGATTCCATTTATTAAAACACCTCTAGTGTGTGGAAGGTACAAGAGGATGCTAAAGCACATGGTAGTGATCCAGGTCTACCCAGGTCAAGTAGAGTAAGAAAGCCAATGCAACAATCAACATATGATAAATATGTGGCTCATCACTTGTATACATAGCTGAGGTTATGCAAGATGTGGAACCCACTTGTTTTGAGGATGCAATGGTGGGTAATGAGAATTGGGATCCTGCTATGGATGAACAAATGGCTACACTTATGGATAATGATACATGGGAGTTTTTTCCTTTACTTGGAGGCAAGAAAGTTGTTGGCTACAAATGGGCTTACAAGGCCAAAGCGTAAGTCAGATGGATCTATTGAGCACTATAAGGCACAATTGGTTGCCAAATGATATGCATTTGGTGGAGATCACCTTCCTTTGAAATTCTCGAGACAGGCACACACTTATACAAACTACAAATGCTTTGGACATGAAGCTACTTATTGTAAATCCCCGCAAAGACTTCCAGGCCCAACCCCAATTTCAACTATCCACAATACAACCAAGGTCTCAAGTTCCCACGCCAGCCACAATTATTGCTATTAACTTCCTAGGAGAAAAGAAAAATAATGGTAAGAAATGACATTAATCCCTCAAGGATCACCAAACCACCAAACCGCCATCCTCCTAGTGATGGTCCCATCTACTGCATTAAAGAATTGGTAGAAGTTAATTGGCAAAAGATGAGGAGTATACTAACCCCTTTGTTTTCCTACAATGAAGAGGGTCTTCCTATCCTAATAGGTTATATACCCATGCTTATTATGATGCTAGGATGAGGAATAGGGTGAGGAATGATCCAATTATGGAAAAGATAGCTTATTGGAATTGCTGACAACTAGGATGTGTCCTCACACTATCCATGGAGACAAGAACAACTAAAGGAAAACAAAGTAGAACAATTGTGTCTTGAATGTAGAATTTCCCACGTGTATCAAAATTTCTCGAGATGAAAATCCAATAGTAGCAAGGCAATCATACCATCAGTACCCTTGAGTCTCATTGTTGTTGAAATGAGCAAGGTTGAAGGTGTCATCCCTATTCTAGTCAATGCCATCATCACAAGAGCCCAAAGTAAGAAAGCTAGAATCACCTTGAGTAACCAACCACAGTAAATGGGTCAACAATAGGCAAGAATAATGCTAAGACAAGACAAAATTATCCGAATCTTAAACTAAAAAGAAAAGGAATAACTACTCAATAGGTCACAGCTCCTCTGTCACATCAGTGTCTAAATCGCAACAACAGTACCCCAAATGAAGAAGACTATTATAGAAAAAGTCCAACCTTTTAGCTATGTCTACTTTGGAAGGCTTGGAGGTCAACCCTTTTGGAAAGGGGTAGAGGGTCATGCTATCCCCCCAATGAAAGCCCTTGAGGAATTTATCAAGTGAGAAATCATTGATATGGGAGATGGAGTTAACATAGTTCATGAAAATGTGCTTTGTGCCTAGGGAAAACCACCAAGCAGACTCATCCATTTTAATTTGACTATCACCAATGGACTCAAAGTCCACCACAAGGTGTGTTGAAAGATTGGCTAGTCAAAATTGTCAAGGTACAATTTTTAGTTAACTTCATTGAGATGAAAGGGGTGGACCAAAATCTGTTGGTAGCACAATATTAGTGAGTTTGAGAATCTCCCAATTTCCATTTTTTGAATACTAAAAAGGTGGTGCGCGGATAACATGACCATAAGTTTCTCAAAACCATATGATGTGACCTATCATTGGAAAGCGCTTGAAAAATGGAATCTATTGAGCTATAGAGCGCTCGATTTGGAGTTATAGTGTTCAAGTTATGACAAATCCAAAGATTTGACCACATGTCCCAAACTTATGGGAAATTCCCATATTCCCCAATATGGTGTTTGGTTGGACATCATTAGACACCCAACACATGACTGATTGAGGACTAGAGCAATGGTCTAGTCTTCCTAGGAAATAGGAAGGACATAGTGTGGGTTGACATGGGAACGTGAAGAACCTCTCCAATCAATCTTAATTCAATTTCCAGTATGCTATGTGGAGACATTAACTACCCTCATGTCCAACAACCTCTCACAAAATACATTTCATGCACAAGCACAAGCAAGATTGGATGCACATACTTGCCATAGAGCTATCATTCATAGAAGAATTCAAGTATCAACATGCCTACAAATACTTCAATTAGCAATGAGGTGCATGAGAACCACCATTCAAATGATCAATCCTCAATTAGAGTGTGCCTCAATGCCTCTCTTTATGATGGATCCTAACTTAGTGCTACAAATATTTACCAAAGGCCATCCTATTTCTGTGAATTAGCTTGAGTTGCGTAAATTAATGAGCTAATGGTGGTGATCATGTTTTTGGGGCAAAACCAAAGCCATCATCTTAATATTTGAAGAGCTACTCAACAATCCTAATGAGAAATGGAGTAACCTCCACCAAGTCCTATTTGACTATCACAATGACCTCTTCATCCCCCTAATGCAATAGCACAAGGTAGACATTGAACGTGAAAGTGAACTTGAGGAGGATGACCCAACAAATGATGATCATAGTAACTATAAGTTATAACACTCTTGTAAAGTCTATTCACATTAGACTCCTATCCTCAACTCACTTATTATAAACCATCAACAATGAAGTGGTCATTGAAGTTGAGGCCCAATCAAAAGCTGAGGTACAATATGAAGAAGCCCTAGATCTACACAATCTAAAGATACAGTAGTTGCATGCCAACCCAAAGCTACTATAATTCCACACAATGATGGTTGGATGGGTGAAGATAACCAGCTTGGAGTAAGAATTATGGTTTAGTCCTACTATTCTAAAATTATTCTTAGAAATTCTCAATTTTCATAATTGTTTTTATGCAATTGGTCACACATAGAATATAAAAAATAAAAATCGAGATAATAAAAGAAGCACATAGGATTGTTCTTTTCTATTTCATAAAATTATGAGTGGATTGTAAATGCATGAAAAGAAGTTAAGAAATACTCAAAGCAAGTTATAATTCTTACTTTCTTTCTAAGAATGAATATAAAATTTAAAAAGGGTAGTTTCTATGTACAGCATGCATAAAAGTGTGTTAAAACCATATTTTACTGTAATGATTACTTTGGATTCGGAGATGTGATTAAATACATTATCTTATGGCATCATGGTTATAATACCCAAATTAATTATGGATTATAATGGTTTAGGATGTTGAGATCTCCATCCCAATGCTCCTTAGCATTTTGTGGAATGCTGAAAACCTCACTTCTAGGGTGGGGGTCCTATGCTCTAGAACCACATTATGTTACATCTATACTTGGACAAAATTCATAATGATGAGGGAGAGCTCATATAATCAACCAATTATGTTTAGGAAACCTCTTAATTGATGTCTTAACTATATAACCCATGTTGGTATACGCCTATATGATATGGATCATTATGTGGCCCTTGAGTACAATCTTTGCTTATATTTTCATTATAAAAATAATATGCATAGATAAAAGTACATCACCTCATACATAAATTACCATTTTAGATCATTTACCTTAGAACAACAATACACTATGTTGAATGCTGAAATGATTTGTTTTTCTTGCTTGACTTTTGTTGTTTATGAGGCCTGAATGGTTGATTTTTTATGTATTTTGAATGATTATTGATTGTTTTGGGAGTTTTTAAGAGTGTTTTGGATGAGGTTAATTATGTTTTGGAAGATCATGAAGATTTCTAGTAAAGATATGAGGCTCTGTGATGTTCTAATAGGTTTTTTTGAGGTTCTGATTGGTTCTTTTTAGCTTCTGTTTTGTTCTATTTTTCTTCTGTATGAAAGATGGAGTAATGATTAATGGAAGTTGAGAATGTTTGGAATCTCATTGAATGGTTTTTGTTAGTTTTGAATGGTTTTAGTATGAGTTATGTGGTTCCAATGCTTTCTGTTGACCTTCTGTAACCCTCTATTGAGCTTCTGTAGAGCCTCTGGTCCTATTCTGTTCTATTTTGTATGCCTCTATAAGTGTTTTGTGGAATGTATGTGTGACTTTGAAAATTTTTTCTAGCCTTTTAAAGAGGTGAATGTAAGTTCAAAAGAGCTCAAGGAAGTGGAAGAAGCAATTGTTGAAGACTCAAGAGAAGCCTAGAGTGAAGTGGCAGTGATAAGCTATGAAGAGTCAATGTAGTGGCTCTGGTGACCTTTCATATCAGACACACCTTTTGGAAGGAGCATCCACAACCAAAGAAGGATTATTATGAGTGATTATTGAGTATTGTAGTGGGGAGATGATGTACTATTGATAGAGAGAGAGAGAGAGAGAGAGAGAAAGAGAGAGAATTAGAGATAGCCAATTCTATGCAAAACAATGTATCTTTATATGAGAGATTGTGAGAGAAAATTATGAAAACAATGAAGATGAATACTATGTGATTTTATTTCCATTCAAAGTGTTGCTTATTTTGTGTTCTCTTTTTTGGTTGATGAATTCTATGAAGAATATGAAGAGAATGATAAATTTTGTTGAAGTTAAAGCCATGGGATATTATTTTGATGATTTTGCGTGAAGATTTCTTGCTATAGTGGTGTTCTTTTCCTTGTTGTGGTTCTCTAAAGAATGAAATAAAATCTTTTTGATGCTACAAGATAGATTTTCTTGCGCTAGAAACCCCTTTTCCTTGGTGTCTCCCTTGGGACTCCATGTTTTTGGTGCGCAGCTGGGGAAAACTGCAATCAACAAGCATCAGAAGATGCTGAAAATGAAGGAAATAGCATTGCCAAGAAAAAAAGAGTTTAAAGGATGTTTGCAGAGTTCCTTCTACCACTGAAGAATTGGAGATTCTCAATATCAAAGCCACTTTCCACAATAATTTCATCCCACAATAGCGGAAATATATTACCATCATGATGGAGGCTCTATGTGGTGGACTATTTTCTCTTTCAGTTGAAGCAACAGAGACATGCATCTTAGTGGAAAATTGTTTGGGAACAAACTGAAGTGGAGAAACAAAGAGAATGGCCATCCATGGAAGATTTGGCATTCATTGATAAGTTTCCAAACATCATCAAGTGGGAGATCGTGAAGAAGCTTCAAGAGTCGTGGTCAGTGGAGGTTCACGAAAACAAAAAAGAAAAGAGTTGGCATTTGTTTGTGGATGCTCAATAGCAGAACATGTGGGATGCTTGGTGCACTGACAATCTCATATTTGTCTAGTTGGAAACCCACTAGAATTTGGTAGACAGAGTGTTCTTCACAACATACACTGTTGAAACCATTGGAAGTTGGTATTACTATGAGGATGGCACAACAGAAGAATGAGTTTTGATACCTTCAGAATGGAATACCTCCCTCTCTGTAGTGGTTTGAAAGCTGAATTCGGAGACGTAGAAAAGAAGGAAGTAGAAGAGATGTTGGCCAAAGACTCCTCCAGAGACTGAAGCCCCTCTGATTCTATTCTATTGTGTGCAGACCAACTAGCTGGAGCCAACCCCTGATGAATGACGTAATCAAGAGGCAAACACTAGAATGAGTCCAAAGGTATGTGAGAAGAGAGAACGAAAAATTCAAGGCCGAGAACGAGCTTGCAATAGAAGCCTCCTTTTATGCCCTAAAAGCACTCTTTACAGAAGTCCTCATGGCAAACTCAAGGTCCCCTTCCTAGTCAAATCCATCCTGGAAATATTGATGACAAGCCAACGAATGTAGTCCCATTGCCCATTTTTAAGGGAGAGTATAATGAAGATCCTGATCTCATGTAGTAGAGTTTATGGTAGCATGTGTGGCTAACAATTCCAGAATCCCTGAGCATTGGTTAGCAATATTCCCTACCACTTTCAAAGGCATAGCGTTTCAATGGTATGAGAGACAAGCAATAGGAACTTTTGGCACATGGGGCGACCTGAAGTTAGTCTTCCTCACTAAATCCATGAACCTAAGTCAGTCCTCTAGTGAAAGAGTAGAAGCTTATGTCTCGCGAATGGAATCAATACTAAAGAGATGGACCAACTATCATTTCGATGAAAGGCATCCAGAAGTAAATTTTCCTTACAGGCCTACAACCAGAAGTTCGCAAGTTCGTGGAATTGAGAAAACCAAGCAATCTCCAAGCTATAGTCGAAGGTGCAAGACTGTATGATGAAGTTGAAGCAAGGTTGTTAATGAATTCAGGAAGAGGAGTCCTACCTCCTCCCATCCCAAGAATGGTATACCCACCAAATATAGTCCTAGGGACAGTAGTTCCCTACCCCTACCCCTAGATGCAAATAGTGTCGCAGTATAGTGCACCTAATCCACAGTGGCCCGCAGACGACAATGCCTCAAATGATGGTTCAACCACAACAATAGTGGCCCCAAACAATTCCTCCGATGGCGACTCAAACAAGAATGGAATCCTACCCACCGATATCAACAACCCCAAGTCTCAATAGGAGCTCTGAATCAAAACCAAAACAGAGGACCCTCTAGATCAACCCAGCCATTGTATGTAATAATCACATAAGCTCCCCAAAACCCTACTACAAGTATTTCAGGAGAAATCTAAAGGACTGCCTATCCAATTCGATCACGAGTATCAAGAAAGAGCTTATGGGTGTGATTACAAAACATCTATAGATGTTGAAGGTGAATATCTCTAATATATCCACTCCTACGAGAGATGGAAGAGATGTGATGTGTTCTAATACATGGTGCGAAAAGTGACATCAAGCAGGACATTTAGCCATTGAATGTACCCAAAAACCAACCATTCATGGAGCCTTTTGTTCATACTATTTGAGGAAGAACCATACAGAGGATATCTACTCTGGATATCTACTCTCTGAAAGAGATGCACGAAAGAAGAAAGAAAGATGAAGATGCAAGATTCAACTTGCTGGAATAAAAAATGACAATGCATGACATTGGACCAAAGCCTAGGGAGTTTGTTCCTAATTTCAGTCTAAGGAGATTTCCCTCTCAGGGTTATAGAGGATGACAGTCTGGCAGTGGCCAAAGATTGGAGGTGGAGTGTTACAGATGTGGAGAAAATGTTCATATCTCATTGAATTGTCCAAAGCCTAGAAGGTATGTGGATTACAAGCCCTTATGTAGTCAATGCAAAGGAGAAGGCCACACTGCAAAAGACTGTCCAAGTCCAGCTCCTGTGAAAGCTACTCCGGATACCCAACAAAAGACCCAAGAATCTACTTCCAATTTGGTGGAATTGGAAGTGACAGTAATAATACATGCAAAGAAAGGAGAACCCATAGTTCCAAAAGAGAATGTTCCCTCTACAAAGACAATGAAGTTCAACCTTTCTAGGGAGAAACAAAATAGTGTAGTATAGAACAATGTAGTAGAGAGCACTATATAGCCACAGAGAGTTGCAGAGGCAGGACCAGAGGTCGAGGAGATAGAGGATGCTAAAGAACCTCCTCAAGGAGAAGAAGCGCAGATATTGCCGCTCCTAGAAGAAAAATAAAATGATAAAAGTGGGCATGGCCCCATTCCCCAGTCAAGGGGAAAAGCATGTGGATCCTATCAAATAATATGATTTGGTCAAATACCTAGATATTTTTAAACCAAACTTAACATTTCGACAGTTTGCTGATGTTGTGTCCTAGCTACCGAAAGAAATTTAAACGCATATTGACAAGAAGAAGAGGCTTAAGATTTTCTCCCTCTATGATAACCAAGTCCAACAGAGCCTCAGAACCCGTGAAGGAAGTAGATGTGGCTAACGCCTTCCTGGATCCAGGAACCCCAGAGATTGACATGTGGATTGAAGGATGTTTTATAGTAGATGCATTGATTGATGGAGGCTCTCAGTGAATATAATGATGGACGTAACAATGAAGGATCTAGGCTTGCAAGGAATGCAACTTACACAGTGGCTTATTGGATTGGCAGACCAAAGAAGAATCAAACTGTTGGGCATCCTCCCATATGTAAAGACAACCCTCACAGGAAGGGATTATTGGCTGACATATCTAGTGGCCAAACCAAATTCCTACAGGACCTCATAGCCTCTGTTGTTGGGAAGACCTTGGCTTTTTGAAGCAAGAGCAAGGATGGAATGGTTCAAAGGAACCCTAACCCTAGGCAGAGAACCCAACAAAGTGGTGTTGAAGTTGTATGGATTACAAAAAGGTAATGGATCCATGTCCATTGAAGTCATAACCAACTCCTCCAACAATGAAGTAAGAGATGGTACATCAAGAGAGACAAAGAGGCCATCAAACAGATTTTTCCCAAGAAAAAAAAGGCACAATCCCTAACAGTGGGCACTATAAGCCAACTACTAAAAGAAGCAAAGTCTTTGTCAATGGGTGAATACCTCCTACTTGAACCCAAATTGACTTTTGAGATCACCTCTAACAGCGAGATAGAAGCATGGATGTAATGTTCTCCCTGTTACATGGCAGTCGTAGAGACAGAACCAGAGACAGAGATAGGAGCAAAGATAGAGACAGAAGCAGAGACAGAGACAGAGACAGAAGCAGAAGTAGAAGTAGAAGCAGAAGACATAACAAAGAGCTTGTTCTTCTCTTACAGAGCACCCACAAATGTAGAAATAGAATTTGAAGAGGACGAAAGTGATAATGCAGACGAAGATTATGAAAGCGAGCTAGAAGGATCTATCCTACTCACAGAAAGTAGAGACAAGGAAGAAGTTCCTGAAGTTCTTGAAGCCTCAGAAGAAAAAGATCCTTTTTTGTTTGATAGAGTGATTATGATATCGTTTCGAATGATTAATGAGTCACGTCATAAGAAAAGCCTTTATAAGATATCGATTAAGAAGAATAGGCTTTCCTTTAGTAGTGGCTCTTGTTGCCCAAAGTTATGCTTCCTCAGAGAAGATGATGACAATGCACCTTGCCAACAACCCACAATTCAGAAGCTCAAACATAACACAAAAGCTTCCTGTTTTGTGACGTTCTTGGATGCATCTTCAGAGAACAAGTCCTTTAGCCAAGAAACAAGTTATCCCCAACCCAAACCTGAAACCACAATGATACCCTTTCAACCTCCCAAAGAGCGAGCTAAGTCTCCATTAAAAGAGGACAATAGTTCTAGTGCATAATCAAAAGAGGAGACCACTTCCTTGAAGGAGTCGGATCTCTACCCAAAAGTAGTCCGTGGGACATTCATCCGCAAAGTGGAAGGTGAAAAGAAACTAACATTTGTGGATGCTAAAGGGAGTGAACATCACCTGAAGATGGGTCTCAATCTTCGAGAAGAAGAACTATTGGTCCTGCGAGACCTACTAAAGGAGAACTTAGACGTGTTTACATAGTCATACAAAGATCTAAAGGAGATTGATCCCACAGTATGCCAATGCCACATCAACCTAGAACCTAATGCCAAACCTGTGAGGCAAAGGCAGAGGCGCATGAATCCAAATTATTCTACCCTAGTGAAGGCCGAATTACTAAAGCTCCTTGAAGCTGAGTTTATTTATCCCATGGCTAACAATGAATGGGTTTTGCCCATTGTGATAGTACCCAAGAAGAACGGGAAATTATGAATATGTGTGGACTTTTGAAAGTTGAATCCCAAGACAAAGAAGGATCATTTCCCTATCCCTTTCACAAACCAACTATTGGACACAATGGTAGGCCATGAGCTCTATTTCCTCTTGGATAGATTCAGCGGATACAATCAAGTCCAAATCACAAAAGAAGATCAATCCAAACAACCTTCACAACAGAATGGGGAACTTATGCTTACAGAGTGATGTCATTTGGGCTCTGTAATGCTCCTGCTACTTTCTAACGCATGATGATGGATGCCTTCTAGAACCATCTACATGATTTCATTGAGGTGTACCTCGATGACTTTTGTGTCTATAGCCTAATCCATGAGCATTGGGTACACCTAGAGCAGTGCTTTGACATATGTTGAGAGTATGGGATTTCTCTCAACCCCGACAAATGCGTCTTTGTCATCTCATCCAGAGTTTTTCTAGGCCACATTGTCTTTGCACAAGGGATAGCAATAGATCCTGCTAAGAGTGAGAAGATTGCCGCCTTAACAGCCCCAACCAATCTAAAACAATTGAGGGGATTTCTTGGCCATGTGGGATATTACAGAAGATTCATTGCACACTTTGCGATAAAGGCAGTCCCTTTGCATAAACTCCTAAGAAAAGATGCTGAGTTCACATGGACCACTGATTGTGATGAGGGGTTCAACACCCTGAATCAGTGTTTGATTGAAGCACCCATCCTACAGCCTCCTGATTGGACCAAGGAGTTCCATGTGCACACTGATGCATCAGTTGAAGGCCTAGGTTCAGTCTTATGCCAAAAGGGCCCCTCGAAGTTAGATCAACCTATCTATTATACAAGCCAAAAAGTAACCGATAGAGAACGAAACTACATAGTGACGGAGCTTGAGTGCCTGGCAATGGTGTTTGCCTTGGAGAAGTTTCGACATTATTTGATGTCATCGACACACTTCAAATTTTATGTGGATCATGAGGCCCTGTCCTTCCTGTGATGAACAAGGCTGATGTGAAGGGAAGAATGATGAGATGGCTCCTTTTGTTTTAAGAGTTCACTATGAAATGGTTACCAAACCCAGTCGCTCTCATATCATGGCTGATCATCTTTCATGAATCCCTCAAAGCAATGATGAAGAAGAGCAAGATGATCCAGACCTTTCTGATGCTTCCTTGTTTCGAGTCAAAATTGTTACCCCATGGTATGCAGACATAGCTAACCTCCTGGCAACCCAACAGCACCCCTCCGGTATCTCGAGTTGTGAGAAGAAGAAGCTTATGTTGGAATCAATCCCCCTACACCTTGTTAGGTTGTGCTCTATACAAGAAAGGCAAGGATGAAGTCTTGCAAAGATGTCTTACAGGATAAGAGATTGGTATAGTATTGAAAGCATGCCATGACGAGCCCTGTGGTGGACACTTTGTGGGAGAAGCCACAGCCCGAAAGGCCTTGCTCACAGGATATTGGTGGCCAACCCTCCAAAAGGATGCCTATGACTATTACAAATAGTGTGATGCTTGACAGCAAATGGGGAAGCCTACCAAATCCATTGCCATGCCCCTGGAACCCATTCTTTCCTAAAGTCATTCAAGAAGTGGGGGATTGATTTCGTGGGCCCCATTGATCTACCAACTAGAAGGAGACAGAATAGATACATCTTGACCTGTACAAACTACGTAACCAAGTGGTGTGAATCCAAAGCTCTATAGCGAGACGATGGTAATAGTGTGGCCGCGTTCTTATATGAGAACATCATCACTCATTTTGGCAGTCTCCTGGAGCTCGTCAATGATCAAGGTACTCACTTCCTCAACAAGATCATGGAAAATTTGACAGAACTATACAAGATCTCTCATCGTAAGTCCACACCCTATTACCCCAGAGCCAATGGCCAAGTCGAAGCTACCAATCGCATCCTTTGCTTGATTTTGATAAGAACGATAGCCGCACATCATCGTAATTGGGATGATCGGCTTATAGAGGCCCTCTGGGTGTACAGAACCTCCCATAAGGCAGCTACAGGTAAACCCCTTTTCAACTAATGTATGAAATAGAAGTCGTATTTCTTATTGAACTCGAGCTACCCTCTCTATGCATGGCCATCAAAGAACGCTTAGGAGATGATGAGTCCCTGCAATGCCATCTCTTGCACTTAGAGTGTCTCGATGAGATTTGCATGATGGCCCTACAGTGCATGGAAGCCACGCAAGCTCGCACAAAGGCCTATCATGACAGCTTCATCAAGTAGAAGGAGTTCAAGGAAGGTGACTTAGTCCTCGCTCATCTACTCTTCAAAAACAATCTAAAAGAGAGAAAAAAAAACAAAAAAAAAGTATATTGGTCATGGGAGAAAAGGACTTCGGTCCCTGTCATGCAAACCTATTCTTCGAGAAAAGATGGAAACACCCTCAGGAGTAGGGCAAAAGAAAAGAATATAAGAAGAAAAACAAAACATAAAAACATAAAAATAAAAATGCTATGGGAGAAAAGTAAGCAATTCCCTGCCATAACAGGCCTCGTTCCAAGAAAAGGTAGCACACACCCTTGGATGGGAAGTTGGCTGTGGAAAAGGTGGTAACACCCCACAGTCCAGGATCACCAATCTCTAGCCAAACTCTTGCAGAAGAAGTTTTTGAGCTGCCACCCTTGGTGCGTTGAATCTTTAACCTCATTACTGCTTCTAATTCCTACAACAGACTAAGTTTCCAACATGCAATCCAAGCACTGAATTTGTTGGCTACCTCACTGGGTATTCCTCTTCATCAACCAATCCACGTTGACACCATCAACCAAATAAAGTTGTTCCTCATCAACAAACCTAGAGTGTTATGAGCTTTCATCCTAACCATATGGGGATGTGAGTATGGGCTGCCCTCTGTAGTTATCAACAGAGTGTGAGACAAAGGGTGGGGTGAGTGACCAGTTCTTGCCCTTTATATCCAACAGAGAGATGAGATGTGTGAATGCAGTGTTGCACGCACAGGTTGGGCCTCTCAATGTACAAAGCACAAACTTTTTCTTATACACGGCACTATAAGATTCCCTCGCCTTCCTTCTTGCACTGTATGCCAATACATGGTGGGATGCACAATTGCACCATCAATTGCGCACAAGGCATATACCCTATGCACACGTGACAATGAGGATAACATCAAAGGGTTTCAGGAATGGACTATCCTCCTATATCTATCAAAACAGAGCATGAGACAGAGGAGGGGTTGAGTGTGATTGATGTTTGCTCAAACAAAATTTGAGAGGAGCGGATTGAAGGACATTACAACACTTGGTGTCAGGTACATTCTTGTTTCCCTATGTGCACATGGGATAGGTTTCTGCCATCGCCACAGGATACATCACCCTATTTTGTACACTGCACACCAAGGCTCCCTGGCCTTCTTGCTTGCACCTATGCCAGATAGGATTGGACACATTGATGCATCATCAACTATGCACCCTGGCATACTCCTTCTGCACCATCTCCCTTGTTGATTTCTAAACCGGGTGTGAGATTTGGGTTTTCATCATTATTCAATCAAATGATGTCCGTAATTAGGCAAATGATTGTTCTTTCATTTCATTTGAGTGATTGTGAGCTAAGTGCAATATCCTTTGCCATCAATGATTTTTCGTGATTCCCTCAACAAAGTTGCCTCTCCCTAGGTGCTTTTACAGGGTTCCTGCCACGTTGGACGTGTGCTGTGAAGACACCTTGGTACCTTCTACAGTTGACAACAATACAGGACTCAACATTGACAATCAACTTCACTTCTCGGTAACATTCGGCAACATGGGCCAAGTTTTTCTAACCCTACACCTTCTGTTTATTAGTGTGATGGTCATGTTTTAAGTATGGGGACATTGGCGATTGGTCTAGTGTGGACTTCTAGGTCCCTCTTGCTTGGTTCACCCTTCTCATTAAGGTCTTAAGTGTGGGGACGCGTCCCTACACATCTACGATATATACCCTCATGCATATCCCGATTTTGATCATGCATCTATGCTATGACCTGATTTGATCCTCATGGGGTCCCTTCCCCACCCACACGTCCTCTTTCCTCCTACTCCCGAGGATGTTCCTTCTTTGTTTCCCTTTATTCCTTGATTTGAACTTTTTCCATGTGAATGCACCCTTTGTTCACCGAAACCCACATCCAACCTTATAGCCTGGTTCGTCCCTTTGAATGGTACACTTTTTCTTTTTATAGCCCCTGTTTCTATCAACGGTTCAAAAGCTATTAATTTTTAAGACTTTTGCGTAACCTTGACGTGTTTCCATGTGAATGTGCCTTTTTTTTATGAAACATCCAATAGATGTGACTGTCCTAACCTATACCTTCCAATTGACATTTTTCCTTTTTACTGCCAATCATTCCAAGATGCAATTTTTCTGTTATTAATTTTTGAGATTTTTTGTGTCTTTTTCATGCGTCTTTTTGTCCTTTTTCCATGCAAACATGCCCTATTCTCCTCAGAACTTTATTCTAATTTTATAGCCTTATCCAATCCACCTTGCTACCCATTATTCCTTTTTACTCTGTCCTATTTTGACCTCTGAATTTTTTGTTATTAATTTTTATTTGTTTTTAGACTTCATTTTATTGTTTTTCTCCATGTGAATGCCTCCTAATGTCTCTGAAAATGTATCTTGACCTGATAACCATGTCACCCACACTTGTCCTCACATTTTTCATTTTTATTGCCTTTTATTCCAATGTACTCTTCCACAATTAATTTTTGAGTCCTGTTGTGTGTGTTTTGATTGTTTTTCCCATGCGAACGCACTTTATCTCCCCGGAAACCACATTTTCCCTTATCCATCCAATCCGACACCTCACTACAAACCTTTTTCCTTTTCATCTCGTCGGGTTTTGACCTACATATCCCTTCGTATTAATTTTTAAGTCATGTTCCAAGTGCATTTTGTGGTTTTTTTTTCCATGTGAACGGTTCCTATCCCTATCGGAACCACATTTTGATGTGATAGCCAGGTCCAACACATCAACTTGCACAATTTTCCTTTTTTTTGCCCTTCATTCCAGTGGACAGATTTTGCAAAATTAATTTTTATTTAATATTTTGCCCCTATGTCACGCGGGTTTGCGTGCAAACATCCCCTTTTTCGTTTTTCGATGCGGATACAACATCCATTCTACCATCCTACGTCTCTATGCGTGGTCACACCCTCTTCCATTCCTGGCAACAAAAATTTTTTTACCCCCCACCCGTGCTAGCGTGCGAAATTAGGGGGCCTCTTATCTTTTCTTCTTTGGTTGAACTAAAATAAAACCCAAAAAAAGCTTTTACTCCTTTAACTTAAACATTTTTTTAAAATACCCCCCTCCTAACCACCCGCATCCCCCAACCCCTATTTTTCCTCCTCTCTCTCCTCTCTCTTCTTCTTTTATTCTCTCTCTCTCTCTTTCTTCTTCCCCCCCAACCCCTCCCTGCTTCTTCTCTCTCCCTCTCTCCCTGCTTCCTCCTTCTCCTCCTCATTCTCTCTTCTTCTTCTCCTCCTCCTTCTTCTCCTTCTTTTTTTTCTTCTTCTCCTCCTCCTCCATCTTCTTCTCCTTCTCCTTCTCCTCCTCCCACTTCATCTCCTCCTACCCTGCCCATTTGTAGTAGGCCACCACCCCAGGTTGGATGCCCGCAGCCCTGGCCTTGAACATCGTCGCCCAGAGCTCGCTGCCTAAAGCTCGTCCCAGTGCTTGCCACTCCATTTTGCTCCTACCCCACACCACACTCCTTCCACCCCCCGCCCAGTAGGCCGCTACCCCAGACGCCGCCCGCAGAACTACCTGACGCCCTCGCCGCAAAACCTACCCACACGTTGGTGCCCCGTTGTCGAAGGGATTTTTGTTGAAAGGTCATATCCACCGAGGATCTGAGATAGAAGTATAGGATAGGAGATGGAAGAGAAGAAAAAGAATAGACAATAGGTAAACAGGATAAAGACAAAGCACAATGAATCGAATCAATATGTATTGATGATAGAACCTGGAATCCCTTGTCTGGCACTACTCAGAAACAATCTCCAAGCATTAGATCTCCTAGAGCTCCCTTGTAGACAAAAAACATGCATCAAACAACAGCTTCCTCTCTATTGCTCAGAACCCAAATCTGATGGCTCCATTGGCTCTGAAAGGAGGGTAAAACCCTAAGACACCTGATCAGGAATCCCCCAGATCACTCCTTCTTCTTCTCTCAGTTCAAAGTGTTGTTTACTACCTGTCAACACTGTGATCGCAACGCGGCGATTTCGCCCATATTTTTTTCATGAAAAATCCAAAACTGAATGAAAAAACAACTTGCTTTTTGCATGCCACCCTGTTCTAGAAGTTTCCCTATCTTTTTAGGATATTTATAAT
Source organism: Lygodium microphyllum (assembly GCF_053477565.2). Taxonomy (NCBI): domain Eukaryota; kingdom Viridiplantae; phylum Streptophyta; class Polypodiopsida; order Schizaeales; family Lygodiaceae; genus Lygodium; species Lygodium microphyllum. Next base: position 10,744,492 of record NC_141160.1, read on the forward strand.
AAATAATATCCAAAATATCAAAAATATACTAAAATTATTCAAAAATCTAGTATTTTTAACCATCCATATTATGGACACTAGCATTAATGACTATGACAAAATTGGCTCACTAGATCAATAAGAAAGTCGAATGACGATGCACTTTAGAGTTTTTTACATTGTATCCACGTAGTGGCACGCCATCCACCCCCTCTGAATTTGCACATTCTTCGGTATGTGCCAAAATCTTAGTTGTCACCAGATTCCGAGTCCTCCTCATCCTCTACAACCATATCCTTTGCTTCTTCATCTTCCATATCTTCTTGGCAAGCCCTTGTATCATGGCCACTATTTTCTTCCAATTCTGGCAACTCATAGGCAATAGGTTCTTGCCTTTTGAATAATTTGATTATTTTCCCTGCTAATGCATAAGTAGCATTATCAAACACACGTCTTACCAACACATGTCTTACCACATAGGGTCCAAACCATCTTTTGGAAACTTTACGCATGGCACTATGCTGGTTGTCTAAACTGCTATCATAAACCAATACCCAATCCCCATCTTGTATGGTTCTTGGATTCAATCTATGTCTTTTGTCAAACCGTTTATTGTTCTATATCCTTCCTGCCCTTAATTTTGCAACTGCTGCCTCTATGTCTTCTGACTTTCTTTCCAGCTGTCTAATGTGCAAGGCCAACAATCCTTCTCGATTCAACTCCTCTTCCCAAGGTAGCACACTCCATGTGAGTGTCATCTCTTCTATTGGCATGATAAATTTTTGACCATACATCAATTCAGTAGGCATATATCCTGTAACGGCACTATGAGTTGTTCTGTCAACCCACAAATCATAAGGGAGCAATCGTGGCCACTCTTTTACCTTCTCTCCACATGCTTTTGCCAATGCCTTCGCAATAGGTGGATGACCTCTTTCACTTTTGCCATTTCCTTTAAGATTATAAGCTGAAGTTAAAGTAAGCTTTATCCCCAACCATGCAAAGAAATCATGAGCTTCATCTGCATCCAACTCACCCCTATCTGTTGTAATTTTTCCCACACAACTATACCAACAAAAGATCTCTTCTAAGAGAAAAGTACACACTACATTTGTTGTCTTAGTACATAGAGCTCTCCCTTCTACTTGATTAGTCAAGTCTTCACGAGCAAGTACAAGATATCTCATTTGCCAAAGACCTATAGGCATCATGACTAAATCCACCACCCACTTAAATGAAGAGACAATGGATATGTGGGTTGCAATCCATCCCAATGTCTCACAGATGAATACATTTGATATATAGTACATGTTTCCACAAAGTGAGCAACATCCTTATACATACCCTGCCACCACCAATATCTTTCTTTGATTTTTGCAAAGGTACCCTAAATACCTCTATGGCCAGCCCACAAGCTTTCGTGAAATTCTTGCATAACATTTACTTATGAAGCTCTGTCACCCAAAACTCACAATGGCATACCCTATTTCTTTTTAGCATGTTTCCATAAATATCCATCTTTTAAGAAAAACCCATAGGCTTTCCTCTTGATCTTCTTAAACTCCTCATCTAAGCATTTGTCTCTCTTTGCTAATGTACTGAGGTATTGACCAATTCTCTTGAATATTTATCTTCCAGAAACACTTCTACACAAGATAAAAACATCTAAATTGTCTTCTTTTTCATGTCCAAGCTTCTGTTAGTGTTGTAGCAACTCCTTGCATTGCTAAATTCACTCTTACAATATCATTTTTAGCTGCAAGAAAGTCATCTTCTTCCTCCTCATCCATCATCCCATCTTCATTCTCATAGCGTGCCCGAGATAACATGTCTGTCACTATGTTTTAAGACATGTCTCTATAGTCTAATTCTCTAGCTAATCATCAAGCTTCTCTTGAAGCGCAAGATGTGTTGCTTGTAGAAACAATTCAATTTTCTAACTTGCAAGAGCTTGCTGTTCTGCAAGATCTAACTGCTCGAATCAACTTTCAAATTCTCTTACAATTTTGTAGCCACAAGACCCTTATTGGGTTGTAAAACCCACTCCTGAAAAGTCTTGCGTGTAATCAAACCGGTATCTTCAATGTAAAATTCTTCCCTAAGTGTCTTCTTGAAAGCTACCCAGTCAGCATTCTGCATCTACAATTCAGTAATTCATGCTTTCAGTTCATGTACAGTGATCCGAACAAAATATTGGCACCGTGCAAGTTGAGCCACCCCAAAGAATTCCATCTTTTGAGCACATGTATGTACATATGCAGATACATTCCTGCCATTGAACAACTTCATCTCACTCTCAACTGCTTGCAGAGCATTCATCACAACAGTTTATGTTTCAGCAGAAGCATGCATCACCTGTTGTTGTTGTTGTTGTACTTGCATAAGCATATACTTGGTCAGGAATCTCCTAGATCACTCCTTCATCTCTCAGTTCAAAGTGTTGTTTACTGTCGGTCAACTGCGATCATGATGCGCGCGATTTTACCCATCTTTTTTTTCATGAAAAATCCAAAACTGGCTAAAAAAAGTAACTTGCTTTTTGCATGCCACCCTATTTTAGAAGTTTTCCTAGTTTTTTAGGATATTTACAATAAATAATATCCAAAATATACTAAAATTGTTCAAAAATCTAGTATTTTTGAACCATCAATATCACACTAGCATTAATGACTATGATGACATTGACTCGCTAGATCAAGTAAGAAAGTCGGATGACGATGCACTCCAAATTTTTTCACACTGTGTCCACATAGTGGCACGACACCATCTAGTGTGAGCTGTTGAACATGAGCTGCCCCCAAGCTGGTCGTCCCACACTGGCATGAGTCGCCGCCACTCCTGGTTTAATGCCCGCCCCTGCATTGGCCGTCTGCAATGACGAGTCAGCACCCATTGTCGCCTACCACACCGCCACCTATCACCAGTCACCCCACCACCCCCATCCCCCACCCGCCCCCTGTAACCACCCCACCCCACCACCCCCATTAACCCCTTCCCCTGCATTTCCATATGCAACCCCCATTACCCCTTCCTAAGCCCCCTTCCCACCCTTCCCCAAGCACACTTGTAGAAACTCCCCCTCTCCCATAGCCCCCTTTCCCACCATCCCCCCAACCCGCAGCCACCCCGCAGCCAACTCCCCCTTAAAAACAATTTTTTTAAAAAGATTGCGGGTGTTCGCATGTTCTGCGCAAAAGTGGGTGTACTCTTGACTCGTTCGTCGTGAGTCGTCCACACATGTTCACACGCGAGGATGCACGTCTCGAATTATTTATGCAGTGGTGTGTGCTTGGTCATTTCCACGCAACTATTCACATGCAGCCCCTGGTTCCTGTTTTTTATTTCAAAACCCAATAAAAACTTAAGAAATACCTAAATATCCTTTTAAAAATTCATATAAATTTAATCTTAAAAAAATAGCTAAAATTTTATTTCTCAAATTGGAAAATTTGTTGGATTCTTTTCCTAGTTGCAATATAGAAAATTAATTGCATAAAATTATAAATATTCAAAATCCATTAAAATTGAATAAAATTATTTAAAAAATCAATAAATTTAGAAATAATTTTAAAAAATTTTAACAAATACCACCAACTCATTTGAATATTTTTGGAATGTTGCACAAGCTGAAAATGGAAAAAATGCTAATAAATACCTAAATTCATGAAAAATTCATTTTAAAGTCTAAAAATAAGCTGAAAATATTCAAAAATATTATTAAAACTTGATGGTTTAGTTTTCACTCATTGTCGAGCTGAGACCTCACCACTAAAATCTAAAATTTATTCATGTGACCAACTTAACCAATTTTGCAAAAAAACAAAAATATAATATAATAATCAATCCACATTTGTAAATTTTCCCTGTGTTGGATTCATACCAACATCTCCCAACATCCTGTTTTCAGCTGCAATATCCCCACTTAACCACAATCAAAAAACAACAATAAATTAAAAAGATACATATAAATCGTATTTACTTTTTTTAAAATAAAAAACAAAAAAACAACCAACAACAATAACCAAACAAATCAAATACACCTATACTAAGCTTGACTTTATTTATTTTTTAATGAGGTTTTGGTTTTGGTTTTTGTACGCTTACTCTGTCACATCTTTTCCAGTTAGTGGCCTTTGTCTTTTTTCACTCACTTGCATCTTGGGACTGATACGTGCGCATTCAATTTTATTGCATACACACCCATGCCAAATATTCTTTTTCTATTTCTTTTATTTTTGGTTACCCCAAAACCACAATTAATTGTTAAAAGGAGCTTTAATCACACACTTTTCCATACGTGCTCACATCAAACACACATTTTTCTAATAAATTAAAAAGAACCCGTTGTTCACTTAGCATGCGCTTTGTGTGCTACAAACAAATGTAATTTTAATTAAAAATGAATGAGTCATCACAAAAAGTACGTGCTGTCAAAAAAGTACTCCACACACCATTAATTTCTAATGAATGAATCTGCATTTAGAGATTTCAATCTGGGTATCAGAGTCCGGGTTTTAAGAAGGAACCATCGTTTTCTTTTTAAGGTTTAACACCTAATAAAATTTCACCCATTTTTTAATAATTTCTTAAAACGAACCATTCATTAAACTAATTCCCTTCATTGCACTTTTTTTCCCTTTTCAATAAATGCACTTCGTGGGATGGGCACGTGCAGTCATTTGAGTTATTTCTATTATCAAGCCTGATTATAGAAATTATGGTCATGTCATGTGTAAGTTATTGTATTATGATTTGGTTGCTATGACATGATTAAGGGGACGATCTATAGTTTTCTTTTCTGCTTGATATGGAGATTTAGGGTACTTGTTTGTCCTGCATTTCACCAAGCTTTCAGTCGCATATGTGTAGAGGTTATGCCAAAAAAAAAAATTAGGATGTGGGATGCTAGGGGTGGTCAGTCGGTCAGCCACGTCTGTGTGTGCCTATTTTGGTTGATCTCTTATTTATGGTTATCATGTTGTTTTACAAGCATTCATTGTGACTGTCTATATGTGTGGTGTGTGTTTGTGTAAAACCATCTAAATGGTGCCTTGTATCCCTCCCCCAATCTAGCATGTCCCTCTGGTATCGCATGATTACTCCTTATTATTGGATTAGGACCTTGTCGCTAAAGCGGGCTTATCCAAGTTTGTGGGTATTTCCTTACCACTAGTTCCAGATGATCCTGCCCTCTGTGATCACTTTCTAGCCTCTTACAGTAAGAGGTCTAGTTCTGTTCGCAGTACTACTATTCTTCTGACGCCTAAGAGTTTGGGCAAGGCTCTTTGTCTGCCATATCGTGGAGAACACTATATTGGGGAATATGGAAATTTCCCATAAGTTTGGGACACGTGGTCAAATCTTTGGATTTGTCATAACTTGAACACTATAACTCCAAATCAAGCGCTCTATAGCTCAATAGATTCCATTTTTCAAGCGCTTTCCAATGATAGGTCACATCATATGGTTTTAAGAAACTTATGGGCATGTTATCCGGGTGCCACCTTTTTAGTATTCAAAAAATGGGAATTGGGAGATTCCCAAACTCACTAATATTGTGTTGGAGAGTCTATCCCGACTGTCCGTCAGTTGTTTTCCAATGAGGATATTTTGAAGCTGTTGCAAAAGCAAACTCAAGATGTTCTGGATCCGAAGAAGGTTATTACCATGTCAGGGGTCCGTGTCTCCATGATTGCTAATCCCCTCTGGAAGCAAATATTCCAATTTCTTTAAGACAAGTTTATGCCTGCCAAAACCCCATCTCATTACCTCTCCAAGGGGTTGTTCATAGCTTCCCATATGGTTTTGAAAGGCATCACTATTGATTGGAGTACCTACCTCTTGTCCAAGATGGATCAACATTTTATCCGAACTCGAGGAAATGTACCTAATGTCACATTTGGGTCTTACCTTCATGTCTTCCTAACACATGCAGCCCCTGCTAAGGAAGTGCCTTTACCTCTCATTGATCCTCCCAATGTTCCTCCTTCTCCTAATGAAGATGTTGATGTGATCATTGAGGATGATGATTCTCCCCCTCCGTTAGTCTTGCAGAGAAAATGTCTTAAGAGGGTGGCTGAACCAGTGTGAGTTCCTTCTCCTCCAGTTTCCATTACTGTTCCTGCTCAATCCTGCAACACATTGCCTGCTTTCCTTTAGACGCCAAATCTTTTTGCCCATAGAGATGGGATGTTGGACATTACTATTCCTTCTGTGCACCACCTGAACTTTCGATTACTGCCTTTATGCAACAGCTTTATTCTTCATTTTATGAAGAAGTTCACCAATCTAAGGAGGAGTTGAATAAGGCCAATACTGAGTTAGCCTCTGCTCAAGAGAAATTTTCTAACCTTTGTACACAAATGGAGTAACAAACTAAGCTCATGGTACTCAGACAAATGAAATCTTTGCATTGAAAGCTCAGTTGGCAGAAGCTAGGTCTCAAGTTGTTACTGTAATAACAGATGAGAGGGATAGGTTCCAGAAGAAGGGTCAAGAGATGAAGATGATAATAGCTGCCCAAGCAGAGAATTTTAAATCCTCCACCACTATCTTAGACCAGAGCAATGCTTAGATCCAGCAACTCAAAGATTAGTTGCCTCAGTCTCAGTCTACTACACAGAGTCTTGGGCAACCAGTTTCTACTTTGCCCCCTACGCAGACTTGGCAGTGCTTCAAAGACAAGCTATGTTATGCCCTTTGTTTCAAGCCAAGGTGGAAAGGTTGCAATCTTGAATGGATTTATTGTGGTCTTCTTTTGAGAAATATCAAGAATATGTTCCTCCCGATCATTCCTTTTTTTTCCATTATCACAGCAGCAGCAGAAGTTGGCCTTCTATATTAAGCTCTCAGCGATGGATTTACCTCTTCCAGAGGATGGTTAGAGTGGGGCCTAGTCTTCTGACTTGCTGGACAGAAGTAGTCTGAATGGTCTTTGAAGACTCTATGACTTCGGATACAATGTTGATGTCTTATATATATTTGAGAGGTGATCCGTTGATTCTAAACGATGAAGATCTGGCTTGGTATGTCGGGAATGTAGTCCTGCAAGCTTCTCTCAATGCCCGGCATTTGGAGTTAAGGATAGATGAAATGTTTTAATGTTATTCTTCCAAAGTGGTTGCTTGCACTGACATTTCATGGCATCCAATGATTGATTCTGTAGTCTTGAACCAAAGGCAGAACAAAGCCTCTAATCATGTGCAGAACATTAACCAACTGAGGGTGGAACTTTTAGCCTATCTTTCTAAAAAACCCCCATTTGATACTTCATTCTTTGATGCCTATCATCGTAGATCTGTCCTTACCTTGTCTATCTTATTATCAACAAATGGCCCATCAATATGATGCTTATTTTTCCCTTTATATATCCAACTCAACAGTCATTTTACCTCTCCTTTTTCAACCTCAATGTGCCCCTCTAATTTTGATCTTTACTTATTATTCATTTATTGAAGATCGAGTATTTTCCCCTTCTCCATCTATACATATTCCTTCCACTTTTCCTGCTTATCAATTAACACCTTTCTTCACCAATTCGCCTAAATTATCAACTAATCCTTCTTTAGCTTCTTTCTCATTTTATGATTTTGTCTACCCATCTCTTCATCCTCTTGTACCAATTCCTCTTCCATCTCCTACTACTTCTATTTATCAGCCCCCTCATTTGGTTAGTGGATATGAAGGGTTTGATCAGAAGATTTCAAGAAGAAGAGGATGGATCTCTGTTGATTCTCTTATTGGACCATAGATTAATTGGCCATTAATTCTAGGGGAGTGGACAACTACTAGTCAAGTGTACCAAAATTATCTCCATTTTGCCCAACAATATTCACAATTTCCAGATCCTTTAGTGAGATTGACAGCTCACTTTGCTTGGTACCTAGCATATATGCATAGGCATTCACATAATGATCAAAAGGCCATTCCAAAGTTATGTATGAATGTCAATGTGAATATTGATTCCCCAAAACTGGATGTACTATATTTTCATGCACTTTCTCTCCCTAGCAAATACCTTGTTTTGTTAGAATGGATGTGCTATATTCAATTCTTCCAGAATCCTCCAAAAACTTTTGTAGATGAATCCTTATCCATGGATCGTTTTCATAATCATCAAGCCTTCAAGACGGATCGTCTTCACTAATACCTTTGGGTGTATCTTTTATGCTTCATAATGATGTATCTTTCTTTTGGAGGTGCCATTCAGATGGTTGTTTTGTGTTTGTGCTGTGTTAATTATTCTATGTGATGAGTTCGTGGTGGTTGAATATTGGATTTATTCGAGAGCTCTCTTTTTGACTATTTGCAATGATGGCGATGGTGGATGAAAAGCTTAAGATGTTAAGCTGCAAAACCTCTTATATTATTTACAAATTTGTTATGATTTGTTGTTGTTTATAAGAGATGTTAATGGATACATGTGTTTCCCTTTCGTTGTATCCTTTATTAGAAACAGGTTATAAGTTGGGGTCATGGTTGGGTGGTTTATTGAAGATGCTACAAAAGATCGAGTTGAGCTCTTTAATGAACTTGTATTCCCTTTTTCCTAGGTCATGAGGACACTTCCTTATTAAGTGTGGGGATATGTTGAATATTGAAATGATTTTTTTTATGTTGATTTTTGTTGTTTCAGAGGCCTGAATGGTTGATTTTTTATGATTTTGAATTATGATTGATTTTTTTGGAAGTGTTTGAGTGTTTTGGATGAGCTTGATTATGTCTTGGAAGCTCATGGAGATTTCCAGTAAAGATATGAGGCTCTGTGATATTCTGATAGGTTCTGTTGAGGTTCTAATTGGTTCTATTTAGCTTCTGTTTTGTTCTGTTTTTCTTTTGTATGAAGGATGGAGTAATGTTTAATGGAAATTGAGAATGTTTGGAAGCTCATTGAATGGTTTTTGATAGTTTGGAATGGTTTTAGTATGAGTTATGTGGTTCTGATGTTTTCTGTTGACCTTCTATAACCCTATGTTGAGCTTTTGTAGAGCCTCTGGTCCTATTCTATTCTATTTTGTATGCCTCTATAAGTGTTTTGTGGAATGTATATGTGACTTTGGAAAAGTTTTATAGTCTTGTAAAGAGGTGAATTCAAGTTCAAAAGAGCTCAAGGAAGTGGAAGAAGCAGCTGTTGAAGACTCAAGAGAAGACTGGAGTGAAGTGACAGTGATAAGCTATGAAGAGTCACTGTAGTGGCTCTGGTGACCTTTCATATCAGACACACCTTTTGAAAGGAGCATCCATGACCAAAGAAGGATTATTATAAGTGATTATTGAGTATTATAGTGGGAAGATGATGTACTATTGATAGAGAGAGAGAGAGAGAGAGAGAGAGAGAGAATCAGAGATAGCCAATTCTATGCAAAACAATGTATCTTTATATGAGAGATTGTGAGAGAAAACTATGAAGACAATGAAGATGAATACTATGTGATTTTATTTCCATTCAAAGTGGTGTTTCTTTTATGTTCTCTTTGTTGGTTGATGAATTCTATGAAGAATATGAAGAGAATGATGAATTTTGTTGAAGTTAAAGCCATGGGAGATTGTTTTGATGATGTTGCGTGAAGATTTCTTGCTAGTGGTGTTCTTTTCCTTGTTGTGGTTCTCTAAAGAATGAAACAAAAGCTTTTTGATGCTACAAGATAGATTTTCTTGCGCTAGAAACCCTTTTCCTTGATGTTTCCCTTGGGGCTCCACACTGGAAGGGTTTTTGTTTAAAAATCCCCTCTTCTGCAATTCTAGGAAATATTGTAGTCAATTTGGAAGGAGGAAAGGATCCAAAACTATAGGCATGCAAGATAATTTCATGCATACTACACACCATAGGCATATCTACACTTTAAGTTAAGTAGTTCTATTTGTGCAATTAGAAAAAACATTTTATAGAACTTGAATATCTCTCATTACAACTTACTACTTATGGACACATAAAAATTAATAGGTATAGGTAACAAAATTATATGTGAAAGACTTTGGAGCCCTAGTTTCCTTTCATTAAAGAAGAACAAGTAAAATTCAGTCTCAACATGGAGATCTAGAAGCACTATAATTTGAGATATAGACTGATCCAGAACCTTGTGATCCCAAAGATAAGAAACTAATTAAGCTATGCACTCTGTAGAAATATGTGGAAAGATATGAGGCAAAGTAGATTATCCCAAAGATTTGCAATCGAAGATCCCAATGCAGTTGGAGCTATGTACTCTACAAAAATATGTGCAAAGATTTGAAGACAAAATATATTATCCCAAATATAAAAAATTTCTAACCTCTTATGACCCCAATAAATAAATAGAAAAAGTCACATTGGAAAGAGAAGAAGGATAACATCAAATTGAAGTACTATTGCAGGCAAAAGTAGTGTAGAAAACCTTTGAACTTTCCAAAGTGATGGGAGGAAGTACCTAAAATTAAGATGAATTTTTTGCACAATTGAAATCGACCAAGCAACAAGTGAGTTCAAAGAATGGTGTATAGATAATCTAGACCAAGCAACAAGTGAGTTCAAAGAATGGTGTATAGATAATCTAGACCCTACACTAAAGGTGCAAGCAAAGATGCTTCATAACTTGTTCTTAAGAACAAAAGGCAACTCAATGATGAATACAATCCACGTGAGGCTATTGGAAGATTTGATCACATGAAGGATTGAAAAATTGGGATTTCAATGTCTATGTGTGGGAGATCATAGATGCTAAAGCTAAAATATTAGGCTCTAAGATACAGGAACTTGAAGGGTCAGAGGATATATCAATTGTAACAAAAGAGTAACAAGCTAAAAAACTACTACAAAAGCCACACTTGTAAGATTTGGAGGTATCTTAACTATCATAATAGAATAAGCAATTAACAACCCACGCATTCCAAGGATGCCAATCTAGGAAGGACTACCAAGTGTATCGATGCAAGAAGTGTCCTCAACAATGGAAGGAGTACTAATAGCTACATCATGTAAAGTGGAATCTTCCAACCTTGAGCCCACTGATGATGAACATTTGTGGTTGTAGGATGAAACAAAAGAAGAATCTTAATGCTTGTTAGAGACTCATAGAAGGCTCAAAGCACATAGAGAGACAAGCGATTGGGTTGGATCAACTTATGGTGTTCTAGTTGAAAGAAAGCAAAGAATTGAAGTAGCTTAGTGTCTAGTAGAGACTCAAAGAAGGCTTGAAGCACATAGAGAAGCAAGCAAGAAAGCCTCTAGTCAAATGTCTAGATAGATCACACCCACTAGCAATGAAGGAAGAAGAGTAACAACAAGCTAGGTGCCAACAAGAAGAAGAATAACTCAAAAGGAGAGAAGATGAAGACATATGCCAAGCCATTTGAAGATTAATGGAACAACCTAATAGGATTGAGGAGCTAGCTATCATGGATCCAATCCAATATGTCCTAGGATCTAGCTAGCAAGAGTAGAGAGAAGAACATGCTTGTGGAAGTTAAAGGAAAGGTACTAATCAAAGCCTACCAACCCCTCAATTGAGAAACTTAAGAGAAAATTGCAATAGCAAGAGAAGCTCTCAAGTGATACCTTAGCAAGATTATGTACTTACAAAAGAAGACTATGTGCTACACCTTAGAGAGGCAAGTTTCTCAAGTAAGGATCTAGAGAATATCAGCATTATCAATCAGGAAGAGCCACTAACATCACCCCACCACCTCTTGATATAGAGAAATGGGACCCAATAGATACCCTAGAGCCAACATCCCAAGAAACATCTCCCATAGGCGACTCATATGATGAGTGCACCTCTTCAGAAAAAAGTAGATATCCCAAACAAAGGAGAAGAGAGGTTGGACATATCATTCATTCAAATCAAGAAACCCACCTTATTAACTAGCAAGGTTAAATCTTGACACTAGAATAGTAGGAGATGCAAGATGTAGCCACGAACTTCATATTCAATCTCCCCCGAAGACTAGAACAATAGTTCACCTAGAGGTTATGAAAAAAATAATTGAAATGGGAGCAACATTAAGGAAAACATGGCTCAACCACAAGATATAGGATACCAAATTCTGGCAAAAAGAATATGAATGTCACTCGACAAGCAATGTTTTAGACTAGTGTATGATTATGAAGTGCATCCGAAATGGAGGAATAATATTTTGGACTCTAACAATGAGGCTTGGGTTGCTTTTTACAATGCCGCAAACTTGGACAAAGGAGACTCCACTCGGCCACCTTAGCCACACGGACATGGAGTGGACTAGAACCCTAAAACTCATGGTTGCTTCAATTGCTTCAACTTCCCCCTCATCTTCAATGTCAATGCTCAATAGGAGGAGGGGACTAGCACTGGTCTAGAATATATGTAACACTAACTCTCTTATGAGAATTCACAAAAGGAGGAGGACAAATACATAAGTGAGCTTTTTCCATATAATTTTTTGCCATTTGTAATTTTACAAAGAACATCATGCTTATAATTATATTTTTAAGAGAGCCATGTGCACTTTGTAACACATATTTTTGAGTTAGTAAAATTGTTGCAAAACATGGTAGACCACCAAAAAAATAGGAGATTAAGGAGGGAAGAAGAAAAAAAAATGATCATAATGAAATGGAGAAGAACTTGATTGATTCATGGTAGAGCAAGTACATCTTTTTATAGGTTTTTAGCTTGGGTACATATCACTCTCTTTGCTTATGGGATTTGGTTACACGTGCCTTTAGCACCTGTGCCTCTAGCACCACATACATTTTAACACCCCCCCTTGGTGCTAGCTTACCCTCTCTAGATAATTGCACCTAAGGATGTAGGTTGCTCCCCCTGAATTCTTGCAAGGCCTCTAGCTCATGCAGTGTCAAAGAAAGTGTAGGCAATTTAGAAGAGAGTTTCAAGACATTATTCAAAGTTTGTTTCCTTTACAAAATTTGCATTCTGGATCCAACATTCTTTCTCGATGTGTCCAAAATTGTTGCAATTTTTGCACCTTGGTTTTCTCCCACAAATCCTACAAACAATTTTTGAAGAAGAACCCTTACTGTAAAATATAGTTACTACAGGGCTCGGTGTAGAGTCTTGGGCTTTCTCCTTAATTTTACTTTCTTGCTCATATAGAGTGGCTTCAACTAAAATGAGTTTTATATCAAGTACATTCCTTAGTGTTGCTACAACCTGCTCATAACCTTTGTTAGGTTATCCACACTATTGAGTAGCATGACAATGGCTTCATCTTCTTCAATGTCTTTGCTTATTGAAGATAGTTGTACTTTCGCACTTTTAAATTTGTTTATCAATGATGTTAGGGAATCATATTGGTTTAGATCAAGCTTGAAAATTTCCATTAATAGATTGATTTTAGAGTTATTTGATTGAGAGCTAAATATCTTATCTAGTTTGTCACATGCCTCCTTTTCACTTTTAAATTGAGAAATGTTGTGTAGAACATCATCAGATTACCCCAAGCTATTATTCTAAGGGCTTTGTTATTTTTCCTCTTCCACATTAGGCCATTACAATCTTCTTCATAAGTTATTTTGCATGAGATGGTACATGGTTTTCATCTTCCATGTATAAAACCTGACACCATTGAATTTCACCACTACTTCTATTTTTGATATTTTTAGAGTGGAGAAGTCTTACTGTGACTCACACAGCAATGCCTAACTCCAATTTACAAAAAGATATTTTGTGGGAATTACATTATAGGTTTTAAGATGAGTGCTTGCATACAATAGCACTTTTATGACCTTTCGGGTGCTTGTGGTTTATGACTTTAAGAGAAATCAATTTCAAAAAAAAAAAAAAGAGTTGTGGTGTCAATGCGAACTACAATGCGAATGGGCTTTAGTACAAATGAGATTTGAACCTTCGGATATGAGCAAAGGCTAAAAGAGAAAATTAATTTGGTAAGCCTAATGTGAATAGGATTTTAGGCTAACTAGTTTAGGTGTGAAATGGGCTAAGAGTAGGGGGTTAATTGAGCCTTTAAATGTAAGGCTTAAGAAAGAGATAAGATGAATGATAGGTCAAGTGAGTCACCACCTTCAAATTTAACATGGCGTTTGATTTTTAGTCATTGATTGGACGAAAAAGTCACTGTTTTGCTACGATACCATCAATTCCACCCAAAGTGTGCTAAAGTTGAAGCTCTAAGCTCTCTGTTTCTTCTCTTCCTTTTCTCTTCTCTATCTTTGACATAGAGAAAGTAACCCCCAAATTATCTTGAAAGCAAGCCCTTAGCTTCTATGGAAGCAGGCCCCTTAAACTACCCCCTTAAACAGAAGGCTTAAGTAGTACCCTTGTGAAAGTAATGGTAGCCAAAAGCAAGAATGATAGAACTTGAAACTAGCCTTCCAAGGACTACAACCTTCTTCTTCTTGATAATGGTAGCCTTCAAATGTGCTTTAAGTATGCCAATGAGCACAATAAAGGAGATATACCTCTTCCTTTGAATGACAGCCTCTTCACTTCAATCGGACTCCACATCCTTTGCAAGCCTTCATTCCAAGCTTTAGACTTCTTGGATAGCAGTACCTCCAATGCTTGAGCTTCAACTTTGAGTAGCAGCTATGGAAGCTTCCTCACCCTCACAACCTCTAGGGAAGAGGCTCTGATACCATGTTACAAAACATGGTAGAGCATAAGAAAATTTGAAGATTAAGAAGGGAAGAAGAAGAATGGAAATGAGACCATAATGAAATGGAGAAGAACTTGATTGATTCATGGTTGAGCAAGTACATCTTTGTATAGGTTTTCAACTTGGGTACACACTGCTCTCTTTGCTTATGGGATTTGGTTACATGTGCCTCTAATACCACATACATTTTAATGAAAATTATTTGTGATGGACATGAGGTTGTAGGCATAGATCTTTTTTTCACTTTAGTTGGAGGAGATCCAAATAGCCAAGGTACATGCATAAATGAAAAGAGGAATATGAATAGACTAAAAACAAGGGTAGGTTGCCCAACTCAACCTTATGGATAACAATCAAGAAGTGAATGGAAAATATTATTCTTGCATGTGCAAATTGAGAGAGAGAACTTACTTCTAGCTTATCCTCTTGAGCATTTATGGTGGAGAGAGAGAGAGAGAGAGAGAGAGAGAGAATTTGTGTGTTGAGGGAAGAGTGGAGGGACCAATGAGAGAAGCTCTTCTCCATCTCCACATTCTTCTTCCTCCTCCTCCTCTTGATATTCTTCTTTCCATGCAGCTTTTATGGAGTGACTTGGAGGCTATGGAGTAGTGGCACAATGCAAAGAGGCACCATTCAAATTGTGCAGCTGTTGTCAAATCTCTTAAGTCTTGACGACAAGATGTAAGGTAAGAAGACGAGCTCACTTTAACTCATCATCAATCTTGCATTCTTGCTTTAGGGGTTTAAGGAGAGTGTGTGGTTGATGTCAAGAAAATGGTGGGTAGCTATAAGAGATGTAGCAATAATAAGGTAGGTTGAAAATATTGAAACAAGAAGAGTGCCATCCAAAGTCCCGCTATCGCACTTGTTAGATGCCACACATTGTATCAAGAAATGGTGCTATCATAGACTTCTTGAAAGTCAAGATTGAATCACTATAAGGGTATAGAGCCATAGTTATGGAGATCAGTGTTTTTTTTTTTTGGCATCACGATCTCCATTGCTATGATCATAAGTATTAGCATTGCTATGCATATAATGGTTATACCAATGCGCTTTTTGACACTAATATTGACGCAAATAGCAATGTCATGCTTGAAAAAAAATGTGCTAAACACAAAGCAATGTAGTTTTAGCTTTACAAACAAGTGTGAAGAAAGAAAGAAAGAGGAAGAGAGCACTAACGAAAGCAAGGAAGGTTGTGTGTGTGTGTGTGTGTGTGTGTGTGTGTGTGTGTGTGTGTGTGTGTGTGTGTGTGTGTGTGTGTGTGTGTGTGTGTGTGTGTGTGTGTGTGTGTGTGTGTGTGTGTGTGTGTGTGTGTGTGTGTGTGTGTGTGTGTGTGTGTGTGTGTGTGTGTGTGTGTGTGTGTGTGTGTGTGTGTGTGTGTGTGTGTGTGTGTGTGTGTGTGTGTGTGTGTGTGCGTGCCATCCATGGAGAAGGAGGAGATAACCGTGAAGGAGAAGAGGAGGAGGAGGAGGGAGTCCATGAAGGAGGAGAAGAAGAAGACCGTAAGCGAGTGCTTCTTCAAGCTTTGAGGTAAATGCATTCCTCTCTTCTCTCTTTGTTTTTCTCTCTTATCTCTCCTCTCTTTGTTTTTCTCAGAGAGAGAGAGAGAGAGAGAGAGAGAGAGAGAGAGAGAGAGAGAGAGGGAGGGAGGGAGGGAGGGAGAGACAAGGAGAAAGAGAAATAAAGAAAGGGAGGGAGGGAGGGAGAAATAGAGAGAGAGAGAGAGAGAGAGAGAGAGAGAGAGAGAGAGAGAGAGAGAGAGAGAGGGAAGGATAGAGAAATAGAGAGAAAGAGGGAGAAAGAGAAATAGAGAGAGATAGAGAGGAAGAGAGTAATAGAGTAATAGAGAGAGGGGGAGGAAGGGAGAGAGAATGAGAGAGAGAAAGAAAGAGAGAGAGAGAGAGAGAAGGGAGAGGGAGGGAGGGAGAGAGAGAAGGGAGAGGGAGGGAGGGAGAGAGAGAAGGGAGAGGGAGGGAGGGAGAGAGAGAGAGAGAGAAATAAAGAGAGGGAGATCTCCATCCATTTGTTGACAAGCTTAAGATATTGTGGGAGGAGAGGATTACTATGTAAGACATTGGCAAGCATCTTGGAAGGTGGTTTACTAACCATTCTTATGTAGGGGATGCATGACATTTGGGGTCTCAAGGAGTGCTCAAGTAAATGAGTCTCTTTTCTCATTGCTTTCTCTAACATCACATTTTTTATGTTTGTGTTAACTAGATACAGATGTTATGGTAGGCATAGTCACCTCACTTTACAATGCATGTCCATTATGTAGACTAAAATTTGGACTCCCAAAGGTCACAAAAAATGAAGAAGATAGTTTTATTTGGGGCATGTAGTATTCTTGCCTAGAGATCCATGATTTAAGAGAAGTATTCCTTGGATGACCTCTTGCAAATATGAATGTCCAAATCTAGTATGAGTGGAAAAAGATCCACAAAGAGTCGATTCCAAGTAGGATGCAATGGTTTTGAGTTTTCTATGAGTTGCCATAATAAACCCATTTAAAAATCGATCATCTTTTGGATCCCATGCACATTTTCAAGAATGTTGGCAGCTTGTTGTGGGATCATAGTATGCAAAAGAGAGATACTCTAGGGGCAAGGATGGACTTAAAATAGATAGGTAAGATGAAGGTGTATTGGCCACAAACAAGCTTTGATGGTCATGTGCAACTACCTCATGCTCATTGGGTCCTATCCACTAAAGAGAAGTGCAAACTGAAGAAAACCATCAAGTCTATCCACACACTGAAAGGTATAATGTTCTCTCTTAGATCCACATTTTCTAAAGATGACCAATTCACAATACTCGAATCTGACTATTGGCATAAGATATGCCATACCGGCCATAATAGTCACCAACTTGATTAAGTGCTCCTTGTATTTTTTATTTTGCATCTATCTATAATACCTTATCATGTATTAAATCTATAGTGTTTTATACTACTAATCACAATCGTAGGTTGTCTCACTCTAGAGATACGTTCAATGATTATAAGTTGTCAAATTTAGTGTAATGGATCTCTCCAAAGTAGATAAGGACATCCTCGATAGAATCCACAAGGCAAAGAGCTGTGAGGAGATAATACGTCTCTTTGAAAAGTATTTATCCACAAGCATGCTCATGATAAAGACCCACCTCCTATTACATCTCATGGAAAAAGTGGAGATTGCACGACCAGAACACACTTAGGTCCATACCCGATGGATGTTCTTTTTGGAGCACTTCATGAAAACCCTAAAAGGCTTTGTGCGATAGTGGGCTCATCTAGAGGGAAGCACAACTAAAGGTTGGCTAGTGTCGAAGGCATTCGCACATATTTCAGAGTGGCTACCAAGGGTGGACATGGATAACGCGATTTTATGGACATTGAGGGATGATGACATATTAAGTCAGCTAGTGTCATAGGCATTGGTATATAGTTTTGAGTGGCTATCAATGGTGGTGGACATGGGAAAGATGATTCTATGGACATTGAAGGATAATTACATAATAGCTAGAGACATGGTAGTTGGAAAAATGGCATAGAGAAGAGGATGGATGGAGCCATGGAGGAGAAGGTGAATCATTTTTGTATGATGCACCATGTATCCATGAAGATGTGGCTGAATAGATATGAGGTCGCCAGAAGGCAATAAGAGTTATCATGATAGGATTTTTGACATAGTACACATCATCAACTTATTTGATACCCAAGGGCTTGGAGGAGTTGCCATGGTTCATGACTGCAAGGTGGTTACATGATGCACTGACACAACAACTTCACGTGAAGGGGAGGAAGTCAGTAGAGAGGAGTGGGAGTTCTCTAGGGGATGTAGTCCAAAGGTAAACACCTTCTTTCATCGTTGTTGTATCTAGCAACTGTAAGCAACAACTAACCTAGAAGTTTCAATGTACCATAGAAAGTCTACAACACAACGTCACCATGTGGGCAATATTTTTTATGAAAGCATATTGATAAATTGCATTGCGATGGATTGTGATGTCATGGCAAAGTTTAAGCAAGAAAGTCGACAATGGTAGGGCCATAGATCCAAATATTGTAGTGGATGAGATGGAGTACTTTGGCAACTTGTGAAGCATGGTTTCAGTGGATTATCGCAACTTCTCCATGATCATATTCAATATAGAGTGGTTTAAAGTGTTATTGGAAGGAGCAAGGGTAACCATTTGATAAGGGCCCTCTAAGTTCTTGGAGGTAGATTTTGAGAAAAGATGGAACGACTTGGGAAATACCTTTATCTTGTCAGGCCATTATGAGTAGGTTTATAGACTTTTTCTAATTTTAATTTTGTAAAATGAAGACCATAAATATCTTTTACTTTGCAACAAGTTCTTAATTGATTCCAAACAAGTGATCTTCTACCCTAATCGACAACAACCTCATTGATGGTATGTTGTGTGTGTAACACCTCGAATAGCTTGAGTGTATGATAAAAGCTATTTTCCTAGCATGGACATGTAGAAGAGTTGTTTTAGGAAGTGGAGGATGAGGAGGGCTTGTAGCATGTGGAGGAGACAAGCATAGGCAATCCAGCAAAGAAAACAAGCATACAAGAATTCTTTGAGAGTGAAATAGACTATTCTTTTTGTGGAGACCTCTACATAGATCTTTTGATGTATACTAAGCTATGCAATGAGCTTGTTATGGAATTATAGGATTGATCATATCTATGTCCCCAATTCTTATCAAAGTCATTGACTATTTTCTTATGTTGGTACTTCATTCCATGTTTTTTAGCTTACTTGAAAATTCATATATATATATATATATATAGTTTTATGCTTCACTTTCACCTTTATATTGAATGTCTTGACATCTATTTTTGGTTGTGCAAGTTGCAAGAGCTAATTTAGAGAGCAAGATGAGTCGACATACACAAATGAGGAGCTATAAGAGATTTTCATGCAGATATCTCTAGATCAAATGGCGTGCTTCAGGGACATTACAAATGTAAAGGCATCTCTCGGTCGACATCTAAGCGTTCTATGTGTTCTACCTTGGCATGCTCTGATGTGTCAATCTCCAATAAGCAAAGCCAACACTCTAGGTTGGCCACAAAGGGAGGTTGCTCAAGTACACTTGGCTTGATTAGTGGAGTTGGTGGCTATGTTGGATGCTTTGAGGAGCCACAGACTTCCTCTTCTCCTCATTCTTGGGGTGGTTTTGGGGGGTGCTACTAAGATATGAATGTTATGACCTCACACTTGGTTGGTACTCCTCCCTCCCGTCACAATTCTATAGAGAGTGGCTCTCGTGCCTACTATGGAGACACCGATGTAGTGTTCCCCTCCATGGATGCCCATCATCCACCACCCACATGGCTACATCTATAGGCACTTCCACTCCTATGATGCTAGGGTTTGCTCAATCATTTGTGGGTGCCACTCCTCCCATGGGTGGTCCTTCAATTGATGGTACTCTGAGAGGTGCCACTCCCGTAGGCATAGATGTAGAGGAATCTCCGAGTTATGCTCAAAATTATGGTCATAGGTGGGAGAGGATGTACATGAGACCCATCCCACTAAGTTATTGTACTTAATGGAGCAAAAATCTAGTGCTATATACATGAATGATGAGAAGAAGAGACTGATTATACATATGCACAAGTTGTATCAGTAGGTTTTTAGGCACAACATATTGGGTCACTGGAAGTAGAGGATGAGAAGGAGTACATAATAGTGTCCTTGCATTAGTATCTACAATGGTTGATCATTTCTTCACCAGATGGATGATGAAGCTGATGTGGCCTACATGTCCCATTGAGATCTTGATGTGCAAAAGGCAATTAAGAGTGGTGCAGGAAAGCTTGAGTGGCTGGACTAGGAGGATTGGAGGAGGCTCAAAGAGGAGGCCACAGACTCTTCAAGGTGATGGTGGGAGTAGTGAGAGCAAGAGAGGTGGGGGTCATGCATGCATCATCTCGAGAGTCGTGGCCACACTTCTTTCCTCCATTGTATGTGGCTGGCATTTAACAACTTTTATAGATAGTTTTCCCAATTGTTGTTCCTCCTCCCTATCATTCAATGTAGTACTATGGAATGTGATGTTTTCATTGTACTTATTTGTACATTCAACCAATGGATTCCTTATTCTTGTTGAATCTAGATATACAATTTTTGGACAAAAATTGTATATTTCATTTGTAAATGGATTAAGAAACAATATTCAACCCATGTGGCTAGAAGGGTGGTGGGGTCCAAACTCTTTATAATCATCACTATTTGCATTGGGAAATTACCTTGCAATCGTCACTATTAGCACCAAAAATTTACTGTAACCATCATTATTTGCGTCAGTATCAACATCACTATATATTGATGCCGATACTAATGTAAATAATGATGGTTCTCTACTAACACTAGTACCAACACCAATAGTGATGATGACAGTAATTTTTTCCATGAATAATTTTATCGCTTTGAACATCAGTATCAAGTCTATATGTTGTAGTAAATCAATAAATTGGAAGGGCATCCAATGCTTTCTTGGCCACATAGGGTACTGCATGCAATTTATGCTAAACTATGCATTGCTTGCTAGACCTTTGTGAAATTTCTCGTTACCTTTGAGTGGATCAAAGAATATCAGTGTCCATACAAGACTTTAAAAAATGCTCACCACAAGACAAATCTTACAAGTCATAGATTAGTCATTAACCTTCCATGTGCATGTTAAGGCTTTTAAGTTCACTGTTCAAGTAATATTATTTCAACCTAGAGAGCACAACATGGACTTCTCTATGGGCTTTGTAAGTAGGCAACTCCCAAATGCCAAAATGAACTACTCAACATCATCAGAAAAGGCCCAGGGATGGTGTTTGTGGTTAAAAAGGTTTGCCATTACCTATTAGAAACACCTTTTACATTTTTACTAATCATCAAGCATTGGTATATTTTGTCAATAAACCTAGTGCAATTGACATACTGTCATATGATTATTTTTCTTATTGGAATTCAATTATTCTATTATTGGTTGCAAAGGCAAATAACACTATATGGTAAACCATATGTCACAAGTAAAAAATGGATAATCCACAAGAAAAGGGACCATGGAAAATATTTTGAATAGCCCTTTCTTTATGAGGGACCATGGAAAATATTTTGAATAGCCCTTTCTTTATGATCTCTAGAGAAAATGAGTTTTATAAAGTAGAGATTACTCCCTATTGGGTTGATGCATCATCAAAATACTTGAAAATGGAATTTTATATTGCCCAATCAAGAAGACGAGGCTTAGGTGCATGCTTGTGAATATTCAACCCTATTAATTGATTGCAAATCAACTATATTAGTTGGGACAATATTGTTTTATCTGAGAATATGCATATGCAAATATGAGATATATGATGTGCTTACTAAAGAGCATGGGGGAATTGTAGGAGAAAACCTTGATGGAGATACCACCATAAGAAATTTTCTTTAGTGTTACTTGTGGTAGTCTAGAAAAAGATGAAATGGACCTAACATATATCATAGCATATCAACTCTTTGAAAAGTAACCCATTGATTTGATTGGATCTATTAACATTATAAGCCCAATACTCACAAGCAAAGTACATCATTATGACTGATTGACTATCTAATAAAATGGAAAGAGGCGAGGACCACTCTAAAGAATGATGCTACATAATATCTAAGGTATTATGGCAGTAAGTAATCTCTCAATTCAACTTTCCCATCAAGATAGCTAGCAAGGTCTGCAATATCATCAAGGTGATTACTCACTTATTGTCCAACTTTGTGGTTAGTAATTGAAAATTTTCACCCTATTATCCACAAGAAAATGGCCAAACAGAAGCAACAAATAAGATTCTAATTAGCAAGATAGTCTTAGATTTCTAGAAGTGACTGGGATAATGAGCTCGTGATAGCCTTGTGGCATATTGAATTGCCTAAAATTTTGCAATCGGCCCTTTTCAAGCTAACTTATGGGACAAATACAATCCTTCTAATTGAATTCTTTTTTGGTCTATGAATTATAGTTATAGTGCAATAACACTAGCCGCATAAGAAAGCTTGAACCAAGCATCTCGTTGCACTCAAACATTTATCAGAAGCTTGACTCTTAGCAACACATGATTTGATATGCAAAAAGGTGTATAAGAAGACTTGGTTTGATAAGCACATCAAACACAGATACTTTGCAAAGGGTGACCTTGTGTTACTTTACTTCATTCACGGCCAAACAAAAAAATGAAATTCAAAGATCTTGTTCCTTTCCATCTATGCCAAATTATCAAAATAAGCAATGTAGAACTTGAAACCTTAGAGGATGAGGGGATCAACTTTTTTAATAATGGAAATCACATCAAGAAGTACTACTTGCCTATGCACCCACAACATGAGCCACACCCATACAGCTACCACCAATTATTGCTCATAGAGTGAGCATCATAGAAATTGACCCAAAAGATGAGGAACCAATACCACTAGCGTATCTTAGGGTCAAACTCATAGCAAAAAGAGAGCACACTCTTGATACTATTATCGATGAGGGAGCTGATTATAACATCTTGATGTATGATGGATGGACAAAAATTGGGCAACCTCAATAGATCCCAACCATGGGTAAAGTCAATCCATATAGGGGAATTTTGTACACTTTGCTAAGGAAACGCTACAAGTGATACTAAGCATTGTCAGAGGATTTTTTTGTCTATACCGTGAAAATTTTTAACAAGTCGTATATTAAATTCTCCCTTGGTTTACATGTGGGATAGTAAAAGGTAGGATTTGTCTGTTATTTCCTCACTACAATGACTTTCCAATGTATGAAAAGATAGATGTTGAGCATGCCAAGGTCGGGATTAAGTGGAAGGTCCAAGCCAAGTCACCTAATTCAGGAGGAGAAAGGAAAATTGCATACGGCCCAAGTTATGGGGAAAAGAGGGACTTACTTTTACCTTATTATGGCTTAATTTTACCTTATATTCCCAAATAGTATGAGAGAGGATGGCTATTGGAGAGGAAGAAAAAAGTGCAAAATAGGGAGAGAAGAGGGCGCATGATTATTGGGAATTGAAGGGGGGAGAGAAAATGCTTAAGAGCTCATGCATGACAAATATGGTTGAGAAAGAAAGAAAGATATCATCTAGAAGGGAGAGGACTTGATCTTGAGCAAGAAGAGAAGAGTTGGGATTAATCACAAGAGGAGGTATGTTGTCATAAACAAGGATTTCCAGCAACAAGATCTTTTCTTCTTCTCTTTTGTCAAAGGTATCAAGATTTGGGCTGGAGATTTCTAGCAACAAGTTATTGTAGCATCAAGGGAAGGAGTTTCTGGCTCTTTTGGGGTTGGAAAGAACAACCAAAAGAGAGTATACATCAGCATATGTACTACTATAATAAAATTTTAGCATACTGCTTTGCATATGCTACTATTGTTGACATCTCTTACTTGCTTACAAGAGAGAAAGGCTTGATATGCATGTAGAGTTGTCCTTTGGATGAATTGGGTATGCAATTAAATTATTTTTCATTGTTGTAATAATAGTAACTAGCAGGGTACCTACTCTAACAAAGGTTTCTCACCATGTTTTAGGGCCTTCTCCTTCATGCATTTGGTGCTTTGGGGATGACAAAACGATCTCAAAATAAGAGTACATGGTTTCATGAAGATTTGGGATAGCATAGGGATTCTTTTTCTTCATTGTAATAAAACTATCATAGCAGGGGTGAAGCACTAATTCGGTCTCCATACACGGTGTTAAGCGAGCAGTGATCAAAGACAAGCCTCTCTCACAACCCGAAAACGAGACGTCAAGGAAGAGTGTCGGTTAGGGAATTGACTTTGTAGATGGATGTTTCTCAACAAAAATTTTCAACGTTTCACAAACACAACACAACCCACACACAAACCCAAACAACCAAATATGCCTCTTATAGCCTCAAATACTCCAAAATCAAACACAAGAAAGGTAGAGCATCAACAACATCAAAAAATTGAGTCCAAGAAAGAAACAATTAATTCGTACCTCTTTGAAATCGATACAACTCTTCGAGCTTCCAACATCCGAGTTTGCATAAGCTTGATCAACATATACGAACGTCTAGACATTTGTATGGGACCCTCCTCTCTCTTCACTCACAAAGAGAACAGGACCCTTAGCCATTCCCACTCTCTCCTTGTATAATATCTCCACTGAAACCCACATTTAGCTCTTTGTAAAGCTTTTCAATCGATAAGCTTTTTAATAAGCTTTAAATGATTGAATTGTTTTAGAAGATTTCGACAGCTTGAAAGCTTATAATCCTTAAAAGCTTTTAGCTTTTCCGTCTGTTTGTTCGCCACCTTCCGCGTTCGATAGCCACACAGTGCCTTCTTTTCTCTCAACGACACGGCGGTCTCTCTCATGATTCGCTGATTTCATATGATCCCGTCATAGGAAAAGCTCACTAATACACTGCCAGCCATTACAATGCGGTCACTCTGGATCAGTCCTTATTATATTACTCTGGCAACCTTGCATCAAACCACTCTTCCTCCTCCTTTCATCATCGCTGCTTCTCCTTCTGCATATCGGCCTGCTCCCTTCATCTTTTCAGCTTGATATATACACAGCCCTCAAAATTATGGAGGAGGAGGTCGGCCATAAAGCCTGCCAGCCCTCTAAAATATCACACTACAGGACGCTCTTTGTAAGACAACAGAGTCTTGACGATATCAACTTTCTCTATTGTCTTCGAATCTTCAACCCCATAGTACTCTGATGGGTTGGCGGCTATCAGAGAACAGTACAAAGACACTGATCATCAACTCCTCGTTCACGCCTGAAGTCCTCCTCCTCATCTTGCTTTTCATCCCTTGCTCACGACTTCGCCTTAGTGATCACTATCACCTCATAGACTCTCCGTATTCCAAATCCTCTCTCTACTCTATCAGCCTCCCCCAGTACACATTGAAAAGCTTTCTTCAAAATCACGTGGATTGTGGCATAATAGCTAGACACACATGATGACCATGCGATGTGATCCCTCCAAACTCAGCTCCTTCATCTTTGAATATGTAGACACCATCAATCCCATCACGTCGACTACAACAACCGTATACCCATTCTTCATATTCTTTGCCCAATTACATATCCGCAGCCTTCCATCCCTCTTCTATCTCTGAAACATGTGTTTTCCAGCAAACTCTTTGCTGTGTTTGATATACCTCTTTGATTCTTATCAAAACCCCTTGCCGTGTCTACAACTCTATCTCTCTCCAAGTTTTTAAGGATCAACTAACCCAAATGGTAATGAAGGTGATGATATCACAGAACCAAAGAACCAAACAAGCAAGACTTGATGTAAACCAAATCATGCCAACAAGACGATCGATCTTGGAGAATTTTCCCATAAGTAAGATGAGGAAGTGTTAATATAGAAAGGACCAGGTTGCTGGATGATACCTTCGACCTTTCACTTTCCTTCACTTCCAACACATTAGACATGATCTATTGAGCCTTCAAAACCGTTATGTTTTCTTCAAACATACATACTTTGTCACAATGCAATGTGTCCTCCTAGCAAGAATATGCTTTGAAATAGAACCTCGTGCCCAACCAAACATGATTTGAAAAAATACAACATCGAATCCATGCTATGCAACCAAACAAGTGATGTTCCACACAAAAAAATACATACACTAGAAAAATAGTGCCTAGCCAAACTACATGCGCCCATGCGTCATGCAAAATGCAAACATAATTCCTTAATTAGATTAAATCGATAACCTCACCTCTTATCACCAGGAAATTATTGTACTCTACTTCACCCTCCCAAAAAATCTCACAATCTCTCAAGAAAATAACAGTCCTCATGATATTGACCAAGTAAAAGCAACCCATCTCACAACTAGCGGTGTCCTTCACAACCCTCAAACTCACCCAACCACCTTTCCCACTCAAACAAAGGTTCCTAACTTGGTGATGAATATCCCAACTCTCGTACATGCAAGAAACAGTACATGCACAATAAAAGGTGCTCTATCAAGTGTGCTTGCATCTAAGATTTATTGCATATAGCTATAG
This sequence comes from Lygodium microphyllum, assembly GCF_053477565.2. Taxonomy (NCBI): domain Eukaryota; kingdom Viridiplantae; phylum Streptophyta; class Polypodiopsida; order Schizaeales; family Lygodiaceae; genus Lygodium; species Lygodium microphyllum. Next base: position 10,771,089 of record NC_141160.1, read on the forward strand.
TGGGCCTCATGTCATGCTAGTGCTCAATGATGATGCAAATTATGCATCAACCTAACCCTTGGCATGGAAGTATTTGAAAACTAATAGTAAACTTTAGATCCAACCTATCCAAACAAACTCCAATGTTGACCAGCGCTATCAAGTTTCCACACTCAAAAAATCCAAACAAAATGACAAAAAACAAGTCCTATGCTAGACAATTACAAAAAATCCAACTACAAACCATCAAATGATCAAACAATCACACAAACAGCAAAGCTGCAAAAAATCCTACCAAACTAAAGTTTTACTAGGGGTTTTCAATTTTCACAAAAATGCTTGACAACGGTTTCAGTAGGATCCATGAAGCTAGTTGGCAATATGTGTGACTGATAGGGGCTGTCATATATGACATTGTTTGATAGTTTATGCATAGTTTTGGAGCCAAAATCATTTGAGTAAGCCTATGTAATGCAAGGTTATGTCAATGAACAAGGTGCTATTTGAGTTAAAGTCTCAAAGCTTAGGTTATGTGCTTGTACTTGATTGCATGCAATGATATATCTCACAAACTGGATCATACAAAAATCAAATCAAAGAATTTTCTAAGGGTTCCTATCTTAATGTTCTATGCCTGAGCTTGATTCTATTCCACTACAAGATATAGACCTTATACCGACGTTTAAAGCGACGAAAATACAAACAACAAAATTTGCCCCCCTCGTCGCAAAAAGCGTCGTTATTGGGGACGCCATAGAAACGTCACTATTGGCGTCGCTATATGCATCGCTATACGCAAATAGCGACGCATATAGCGACGCAACCAGTGAATTTGTGACGCGCATAGCGAGGCCAATAGCGACGCGAGTAGTAAATTTGCGACGCAAATAGCGACAGTAACAGGAAAAAAAAAATTGTGGCAGGGCAGCACATATAGCACTGTGTGCTATATTAGAGACATACAAAATAGTTTCTGCACTATTGCATACAAAGCGCTTGTAAACAAAAAGAATGTATACTGAAATCATAAAACTGATACATGAAATAAATACATGATCGCATAAAATGCGATTGGTACAATCATGAAAGGATATCACTAATACATAGAAAATGTCTACATAGATCAGGCGACTAAAAACTAAAGGTGTGTGAGCTCCAAGGATCCAAGGGTGAGCTAGAAATCCTCGTCCCCCGAAAGCTCATCCCGCCGCAAAGGAGCATCGAACGGATTCTGCAGAAAAAGAAACAACATATCAATCCACCATACAATAATGCATTCAAATATCTCATGCTAACTACGGACAAGAAAGATGAGTGACTTATAGGGCCACCGCGCCTATACAATCGGTCAATCAATGCATTGAGACTGTGCCTCTCTGCATACCGAGTCTCAAGGCCTTGCGGATCGCGGTTTGTAATGGAGTGCTGCAAAGAAAACAAAATGCTAACTGTTAGAAACATGATTGTCAGTGCAAAGAATATTTCAAAAAAACAAATAAGCAAAACAAAAGAGAAACTTACAAAGTCCTCCAAATATGTCATGTGGCCGCCACTCCCAAGATGATGGACCACTCCGGCCTCGAGTCGTGCCCTCGTTGCCTCCCGCTGCTGACTCCAACGTCCTGGCGAATCTGTAGCCTCCTCCCTCAGTCGGCGCCAGTCGTCTGCATCTAACCACTCAGGCTTTGCAGCCCCACTCTTGATTGCCTTGCGTGCGTCGGATCGTCTATGTGACATGTATGTACGTATGCAATCCATCATCCAGCCCGTAGAGAATCTATCTACTGTGGCTAGCACCGGAAACTCCTCGTGCAAGGATGCTACTATGTAGTCCTTGCTCCCCTCCGGTATGTTCTTCCAATGATCCAGGACGTTGTGCCGAAAAACTTGTTGGCACAACTCTCTCATGCGAGCCATCACCCTCCTCCCCTCATCATTCATGATGATAGCTCCTGACCTACTATCAACCAGGTATCCATAACCCCTAGGAGTCTGCCTAAGATGGGTCCTCTCCCATCTCCGTCCACGCTCCTGGGCATATCCAAGAGACACCTGTGCATCCGGTGTACCGATGGGGGTAACCTCTCTCGGAGTGGCACTCAAAGGGGTGCCGCTGACGGCTGCGCAAAAGCCGGAGCAACTGGAGTAGACGTCCCCACAGGTGTGACAAATCCTGGAGGTGACGCAGCTCCAGCTGAACGACGAGACGGAGACACCACATCCGTGTCTCCACAGCAGCACCCCCTGATCCCGATGCAGTCCCTCCCTCTGGCCCAAGTCGTGAGCTTCGAGATCGTCTACTCGAAGCTGAAGCATCTGATCGCGCTGAAGCAGATCTAGCAGAGCGCCCTGACGAAGAACGAGACAGCTCCTGGTCTGCCCTCTCTCTGAATCTCGCGAGCTGGTCTGGAGACACGGGTGCCATCATGTCGTGAAACTCCTCATCGCTCATCTCTCGACTCATCCTAAAAATGTCACCTGCACAAATAAAAAATGGTGTTAGAATAATCAATTTAAACTATACAAAGCACAGTAATATAAATCATTTTTGAAAAATCCCTCTTAAAATGCATATCTTATGTACCTTTATGGAAGATCTAAACAATGAATTGAGTAATACAATTCTCCAAGAATGAAGTATTCTATGGTCCCATGTTAATCTCCTGACACAACTCTGCATACACTGGAAGGTCGATAGACAAGTTACCACAAAAGAACGAGTCTGCCTCGTTCTCAAAAAATTCTTGGACTACTGTATTTCCATCATTGTTAGCCGATGCGGGCTCCAAGCTTCCGGTGGCCTCCACCCCTTGTAATATTGACCCCTCTATTTTCATATTTTCTTCATCTATGCCCGGAACATCGCTTTGATCATATACTCTCGCACTTCGAGGAGTTGAAGGTATGGTATACCACCATCGAGGTTGTCGGGGGTTTGGATAGAAAATTACATGTTCACAAACACGTACAAAGCGAGTTCAAACCATTGTGACATAAACCATGTCGTATTACAATTAGCAAGCAAATGACTCTATGCACCTGTTCACAATGGGCCGGCAACACAAAGGTGTCGTGCAAATCCGTCCATTTTTTTTCGGAATCTATTTCGAGAAATCCAGATGGACCTCATCGAACTGTTGCTCCAGCTCCTCCAAGTACCACTTTGAACCACTGCACATCGAATAGTATCATGGAGAAGCTACGGTAATCCACCGTAATAATACTTTGCAAGTTCCCAAAATACTCCATCTCATCCACAACCATGTTCGGATCCGTTGCTCGTCACCATCTCTCTTGCTCAAACCTTGCCATGACACCACAGTCCATTGTGGAGCGCATTTTGTCAATACGCTTCACGCGAAAATGTCGTCCGCGCGACCACGCTGCACTATATATTTTGTAATGTACATTGAAACACTCAAATTAGATGTTGCATATAAAATTTAGATACGACACATTCTAAACCCTTCATCACCTTTGGACTACATCCCCTCGAGAACTCCCACTCCTCCATTGAGACCTCTGTCCCTTCGCTGGATGCTGCAGTCAAGGCTCCATGCAACCATCGTGTTGACATAAACCGCGGCATCTCCTCTATGCCTTCGGGATATCGAATCGGTCGATGACGCATACTGCGTCGGAATTTAGCTCGCGCTTCCTCTCGATCTTGCCTTGCAATCTGGTACTTGGCGAGCCACGTCTCCATGGAGGCATGGTGCAACATACAAAAGCAATTCACCTTCTCTTCCATTGAGGCATCCATTCTTTTTTCTACCCCATTTTCAACCACCACATCTCTAGTCAGTCTATCATCGTCCTTCAGCATCCATAGCATTTCATTGTCTGGTTCCACCGTTGGTAGCCATTGTGAGATATGCACTAACGCCTCTGACACCAACCAACCTTCCGCCATGCTACCTTCTGGATGAGGTCATTGTCGCACAAAGCCTTTCAGGGTTTTCATGAAGCGCTCCAGAAAGAACATCCATCGCGTATGGACAGGTCTAGCAACCTCCACTTCGTCCACAAGATGCACAAGATGGTGAACTTGTATCATGAGCATGCTAGTGGGCAGGTATTTCTCAAAGAGACAGACCATCTCCACTGCTCCCGCCTTGCGGATTCAATAGAGGACGCCTTAATCTCTTTCTGTGAGATCCATTGCACCAAAGTCGACAACTTGTAAATGGCCCCGCAAATTTCTGGAGTAAGGTATCCTGCGATCGCGATGAGTAGGACAAACTGCCACAAATGAGAAAGCATTATGAATAATGGCCACTTTTTAAATTGCAAAATGCCCATGCTAATTACAATCCATTCTGTTCACAAACCTGACATATCTTATGTCAATCATGGGATTTTAGCCCCGACAATTGGTCATCTTTAGAAAATGCGGACCTAAGAGAACGCATCATACCCGTCGGAGTGCGGATAGACTTGATTACTTGCTTCACAATGCGCTCTTCTTTGGTGGACAAAACCCAAGGAGCGCGAGAAAGCTGCACTCCCCCTTCAATACTCGACTGCGGCCAAAGTGCCTCCATCTTACCTACCTCCTTCAAATCCATTCGTGACCCTATAGTGTCTCTCTTTCCTGTGATGTGGTCCCATAGCAAGCTGCCCACATTCTTGAAAATATGCATGGGATCCAACAAGTAGTTGACCTGTAAGTGGGTCCAATATGGCAACTCGTAGAAAACCGAGAACCGTCGCATTCCATTTGGATGTGATTCCGGGTTTACCATTTTCAGCTCGTACCAGCTTGCAGCGTTCATACATGTTGGAGGTCGTCCAAGAAAACCTTCCCTGAGTTCATGATCCTCCGACAAGAAAGCCGCGTGTCCTTGATATACCATCTTCTTCATGGTTCGTGATCTTTGGGAGTCTAACTGTGGCCCACACAATGGACATGCATGATAACCTGAGGTAACCAGACCTGTAAGGCGAGCCACGACCTAGTGAATACTTGATTGAATGAAATAAAATATAGATATTACCAGCGAGAAGGTCTGCTCACTTGAGCACTCTCCCAATCCCGGAAAGTCATGCATCGTCCACATGAGAATAGCTCGAATGTTGCCTAACCGCCGACCATCGCGCCTGCTCATATCTTGCACAGTGACCCCCTCCTCCCACAAAATCTTAAGCTCATCGACTAATGGACGAAGATACATGTCCATATTTTTTACTTTGTAGCGACCTGGGACGAGCAAGCTAAGGATGAGATGTCCTTTCTTCGTAGAAAGCCATGGAGGGATGTTGTAGTTGACAAGCACTATAGGCCACACACTATAAGAAGTCGAGCGCAGACCGAATGGGTTCACACCATCCATGGCGAGACCGAGCCGAAGATTCCTTGGCTCTCTCACAAAACCTGGGAAGGTAGAGTCAATGTGGCTCCATGCACGCGAATCCGCTGATATTCGTTGAACTCCATCCATGGACCTATTCTGTACATGCCACGTTGTCAAGCTTGCCATGCCAGACGTGCGAAACATGTGGTTTATGCGGGGGATGAGCGGAAAGTGTCTGAGAACTTTTTGAGGGATGGTTTTCCTTTGCAAGTCCTATCGATACCTATGAGCACCACACTTTGGACATGTCTCCATAGTCTCGTATTCATCTCGAAACAGTATGCAGTCATTGATACATGCATGGATGTTATTGTAGTCTATGCCAAGCTTTCGTAAAACATGTCGTGCATCATCACGAGACTCAGGCATGGTATTTGCAGGTGGTAATATATGATATTTCAATAACCTGAAAAAAATCATAAAACATCTTGAAAAAGCACAAATGTTTGCAATAATATTGTTTTAAAAAAAATCAATGAAGCCTATGTGCAAGGTACCTGAATAACTCAGTCACACTCGTATCGCTCCAACCGTATTTTGCTTGCACACTTAAGAGTGCAAGCAATGTCTTCAACCGAGATACTCGACACCCATCATATGATGGTATGGATGCTTCCTCTCTAAGTGGGTTAGATGTCTCAACATCCATGGGAATCAATGCATCGATCATTGCCTCCATCTCAGGCTCCAAGATTGTAGGTAGGTCGAGAAGGTTGTCTGTCTCCTCTGGCATTGACGGTATAGATGGGCCTTGCGACTGGTGGATTGGCTCCTGCAATCCATCCATCGCACATCCACGAACTCTTCTAATTGGCCGCAAAGGGTGCACTCCCCCTTGGGTCGAGACATCACCCCCCTGGATAGAAAATTTGCCAACAAGACCCAATCTTATTGTGTATGGTTTTCAATTAGCTTGCGAGTACAATGCATGATTAATATTAACTTCAAATTACCGTTTGCTGAAAATCCGCAATCGCCTGATCAATGATCTCAGATCGAAACTCGCCAAATCGTCGTACGTATTCTATAAACAATCGGTATTTTCATCTAATTGCCAACTTGCATTGAGAGCAAGGACATGGGACACGTTGATTAAGATACGTCTCGCGGTCTTGAACAATAAGACCTTCTTCGTTTTCCATCTTATCTACATTACAGCAAACGAGGCTTAAATGGATAGCTTTATGGAGATGTACGTCAAGTTGCAAGTTGACCATAAATCTTGCATTGTACATAGTAGTTGAGAGATTTTTTGATGTTATATCTCGGCCTTGTATCATGCTCAAGGATTTGTTTGTCCCGATAGATAATTATTCGTTATTGTAAAAAACTGCATTCTAACAGAAAACAAATCACATTACATGGTATGCACACCTTTGATAATTTTCCATTCCTTAGTCACACACAAGCTAAACGTGCATTAAGAAAAGGTAGCAAATCATATTTAGTATGGGTGAATGAAATTGAAGCTAAGGAAAATCAGATGCATCCTAGGCATGCACAATTTCTTTCACAATTTAAAGATTGTTTTGCTACTGATTACCACCTGGTTTACCACCTATACGTCCTGAAGATCATAAAAAAGATTTAATTCTTGGTTCTCAACCACCATGTAAAGCACCTTATAGACACAATCAAATTGAACAGAAAGAAATCCAAGCACAAGTTGAATAATTGTTAACTCGAGGACTTATTAGGCCCAGCAGTTCTCCTTTTGGTGCACATGTCTTATTAGTTAAAAAGAAAAATAATACCTATAGGATGTGCATTGATTATCGTGCCCTAAACAAGATCACTATCAAGAATAGATATCCGATCCCTAAGGTAGACGACCTCATGGATAAACTACAAGGGGCCACAATATTTAGCAAGATAGATCTCAAATATGGATATCATCAACTACGATTGGATACACCTGATATTTTCAAAACTGCATTTAGAACTCAATTTGGTCATTATGAATTCCTTGTTATACCTTTTGGTTTGACTAATGCACTAATCACATTCAGTCATGTGATGAATCGCATATTTTTGAAGCATCGGCATTGTGTAATTGTTTTCTTTGGTGACATATTGGTTTTCAATAAGAATGCAAATGGCCATTATGAACATTTATTTTTGGTTTTCAAATTATTGAAAGAGAATCAATTATATGCTAACGCTGAAAAAAGTGAATTTTTCCAAACCCACATTGAATATTTAGGATATATTATTTATTTTGATGGTATTAAAGTTGATCCTAAAAGGATAGAAGCAATTTTGAATTGGTCGATTGCTAGAGATGTGCATGAATTATGTTCTTCCTTAGGTCTTGCTAGTTTTTACAGAAAATTTGTAAAAAAAAATTCATTGCTTGCATTTCCTTTAACAAAATTGTTAAAGAAAGATATTGTATATCATTGGTCTGATAATCAACAAAGGTCTTTTGATTTATTGAAACATGCTTTAACCCATGCCCCTGTTTTGCAATTACATGAATTTAATAGACCATTCTTCCTAGTAGTCACTGATGCTAGCGGATCTGGAATAGGAGCTCTCCTTATGCAAGATTCGCATCACATAGCGTACTCTAGCTGCAAACTTAAACCCTTTGAACTCAAGTATTCTACCTATGATAAGGAATTGCTAGCTGTAGTACAAGCCTTATGTCAATGGAAACACTATTTAATGGGATCTGAATTCATGATCAAAACTAACCAACAAAGTATCAAACATCTCCTTAGTCAGCCACAAATCTCTGACCGTCATATTAAATGGGCTGCTTTTATTCAAAGTTTTTATCCACTTATCCAATATCAACCCGAAAAAGAGAATGTTGTTGTCGATGCCTTAAGTTGAAGACCAAGTATCCATAATATCTCTGTTATATCTTTTGATTCCCTTATCCGTATGAAAGATACATATGACCAAGACCCCAATTTTCAAGCTGATTGGACTAAATTAGTTGCTAATAACTAGATTCCAATAGATTCATTGTCTTATTCTGATGTATTTATGTTTTATGAGAAAAGGTTGTGTGTAACTATTCCATTTAGATCATTTGTGTTACACAAAATTCATTGTCCCCCATATCAAGGCCATAGAGATATTATTTCTACTTTACGTACATTGGTTGAAGATTTTTTTCTGGCCACAAATGGAATCTGATGTTTCTAACTTTGTTTTTGAATGTTTAATTTGTCAAAGAGTTAAGTGACACCATGGTAAGCAATATGGTTTATTAATGCCTTTACCAATTCCTAAACGACCATGGGAACATATTTCAATGGATTTTATAACTGGTTTGCCTAGCACCCAAGCTAAGCATGATATGATTTGGACTATTGTAGATCAATTTAGCAAACAAGTATATTTCATTCCATGCAAGAAAACATTAACTGCATCTCAAGCTGCACAATTGTTTTTAAAGATTCTTTTCATTAACCATCGTCTACCAAAAGTTACTATTTCAGATCGTGATTCTAGATTCTTTAATAATTTGTGGACTACTTTATTTGCTAATTTAGATACTAAGATTGATTTCCCATCTACATTTCATCATGAAACTAATGGGCAAGCAAAACCTACTAACAGTACAATATTAGATCTTTTGTGTGCATACACAATTTCAAAACCACAAACATGGGATACACATTTGCATTTACTTCAATTTGCATACAATGATACACCGCACACAGCTACACAGAAAGCACCTTTTGAAATCATTTATGGATATAGATTTCCTACACCTGTTACATCATTGTCAAATAAAGTTAAAGTTACTAATGATATTGTCAATATGCATGCTACTATTTTTGTTGAAGTTAAAGACATGATTGTGAAAGCCCAGCAATCATACATGAAACAAGCTAATAAGAAAAGAAAAGCTATGAGTTTCAAAGTTGATGATTATGTTTGGTTATGCATTGAAAAGAGAAGATTGCAAAGTGTTAAGAGACACCCTGTTGTTAAACTAGCACCTAGATTTTATGGACCTTTCAAAATCATTCACAAAATCAATGACAATGTATTCAAATTAGAACTACCCCCACATTGGAAAATCCACAATACTTTTCATATCAATTTGCTACAACCTTTTAGACGCCAATTACCTGTCCATCATGTCTATGAAAACCCTCCTTTGTTAGAAGAAGAAACTGAAATCCTTGAACATAAAACTATTTTAGATATTGACTTTATAAACACTAGAACTGGCCATAGATACTCTAGATATTTGGTTAAGTTTAAAAATCATCCTATTGAAGAGGCCCAATGGATGCACGCCTGTGACCTAAGTGCTTACCCCTCACTGCTCGCTCCACATTGTGCTAATAGCAATTGAGGACAATTGCTATCCCACCCTAGGGGTATGATACTAGGAGGTATATTCCACGGTGGATTCTGTGAGACCACAGTGGGTTTCGTGAGTTTTTTATTCCACGATGGATTTCTTGAGGTTTTGCGGTGGATTCCATAAAACTATATTTATTTGCCGGGGTTCGTACACAAGGTGGATTCCTTATGCGAGAAGTTGACGGGGACGCCTGTCCTTTTCGAGCATCATATTAATTTAATGTGCACATGGGTAACACCACAACAGGAGATTCCACAAAATACATATTTAAATTAATGGACATTTATGAGTTTAGAGTGCACTCGTACTAAATTAAGGTTAGGACAGAGTTTCAACCTATTTATTTATTTTGTAGCTGAAGACTACTAGGTATTCACTTTTGTCGATTTAATTTTATTATTTTCTAACAATTGTGAATGCTTCAATTGATGTGTAGAGCAGGCAATGGTGGCGTTGGGAAGCACTGGGCGATAGCGTGTATTTAAATTACCTAGAAAATTTTATCATTTTTTATGGGCATGCATCTTATCATTAAAGGTGTGGCACCAATATTTATTTAGGCATGCTTATTTAAGTGCTTGAAAAATATTTATTATTTTGTATGTGCATAGGCGCACGGTTTAAATATTTCATTATTGGACATTGTATTTGGGCACATCTCAACTTTTGGGCCACCCAACTACTTTATTCTTTAATAGGACAAAAGCAAACACAAAAGCTAAAGCATGCTAATTGTAAAATTGGACTATTTTTTAGCTTTGAGATGAATAAATTTGTAAATACATACCTTGTGAAGCGCTCACACAAGGCATGGGGGAAGATTGTACCCAATTTGTCTTTTTGCCTCATGTCATGCAAACTCTTTTCTTGCTTTTATGAGTTTTAGTAGAGTTCTTTGTTCTTGGGGACCTTCTGCTACGCTCGCTACATATGCATCCAGCATCCGATTTGTGCACCAGTATACGCTCCAACAACGCCAAGATTGAGGGTCTGACTCTTATTTTTTAACATTATCAAATATAGAAGGAGTTGTAAAAGAAAGTATTTTGCAAAGAACACTCAAGGAAAGGGCCAAAGATAAAAGGAGTCGAGAAAGAAAATCTACTATGGAAAACACTCAAGAATTAGGCCAAGTGGAACATCAATTACCATAGTCAACATTTACCTATGGACCTTCTCGAAGATCGTCATGAGCTTTAGCAAGGGCAATCTTGCTCCTAGCAAGGAGAATTGTCTATTTATATATTTGGCAAAATGGGGTTACTCGTCTAGTGAGGAGGATAAAATCTTTCCCATAGAGTTGTTACTTGCATAATGCACCCCAAAAAAAGTATCCACAAGAAAGGTAATTAAGCTACAAACTATCAAAAAAGTAGATTCCAAAAGCAAAACACCAAAGCCATGGGACTTCTCCCCTTGATGAGAAAGTGCAAAATCAATGCACTTCCTATAAGCAAGGATTGAAACACTGCGGAAACAAAAAGAAATTCCATACCAGATTGTAATGGGTAGTGAAATTTTTTTGGGCAAAATTTTGCAAATTTGGCTATAAAAGAGGTCCCAAATGCCAAAATTTGGGTATAATTTGTACAAAAAAAACACCACTTATCACCTAACATGGCTATGAGATAAGTTTTTAAAGGTATTTTATAACTAAAAGTCACCTATATTCTAATGTAAAGAGGAATAGTAAATCAAAACTTCTTAAATTCCATACATATTATCCTCATAAAGCATGCATTTCAAGTGTTATTTAACATCAGCTAAGCATGAGTCCCTGAATATGTATGTGTATGTGCCTTGTGTGTATGTATATATATATTGTCTAACATGACAAGTTAGATGATAAATGAGCTTTGATTGCCAAATCCTTGAGCATATGTTTTTAATAGGGACTCCAAAACAAAACATTGGTAACAAGACCCCAAAACCCTTATGTGTGCACAAATAGTACTATGTTGGAAATAGGTGTGGTTATGGCTATCAAAAATTCAATAACTTGTTTTCTCCCAAGTTATAGACACATCCTTGTTGATAGTAGCTCAACAGTCTCCAAACCACCAACCACCACCCCATTTGACCACTCAATCTTAGGTTATAATTAATAAAATCAAAATGAAGAATTCAACTAAGGTAGATCTTATTTATAGGAGACAGGAACTTGTTGTGCAACCAACAAATACCCCAATCTAGTCCTCTACAATCTCGACCTGTAACACCAAAAGCAGGTGATAAAGCCACATATGGAAACCGATTCAAAAGCAATGGCACATTAAATCTTATTTGCATCAAAACTCTAACTATGCAAAATAAGATAGCTTCGCAACTATTCATTGTTTCCATCAAATGTAATTAAAAATTCAAACCTAGAGAAGAATGCCTACAAGGAATTGTCAACTATCACCAATATCCCTAGATCTTCTCAATATCTAATAGCAATTCTTACTAGAAGCTAAAGCCTACCAATGTCATAAGTGCCAATGGCTACCATAACCCTTGCATGGCTAATGATCAATAATAAGGATCAAAGAAGACAATAACTACGCTTGATATGGAAGAGCCAATTGCATGTCGATAGTCAACACTTCCAAAGGTATCAAGTAATCATAACCATTAGGTGTGTGTTACTAAACTCAACCCACCTCTAGGAGGACATCCATCATATAATCCTCAATTTTGGAGCTACTCGCTCACATGGCTATTGACATTGGTAAAATGTGATCTTGGGGGTATCTGCTTATATGGCTATATCAACATTGCTAAAACATTGTCATAAGCATTAAACTTATAGAACTTTCATATTATTTGCTCATAACTATGAATGGATGGACATAGATCCTTTGGAAGAAAGAAAGGAACTTCTAACTAAAAGAATTTAACACTTGAACTAAGAATTAGATGTCACATCCAAGAAAGCAATATCCATGCCATATATTCATATGCTACATATGGCATAAGGAATCCAAGGCTAGAATAAAAGAGAAGTACAAGAAAATGCGAGTAGCATGATACACACTTCATGCAATGGTGGCCATGAGAACTCACCCTCAATGGTTGTGGGATGTGTAACCTAAAGAACTCCAAGATGGAGATGTTCTAATGAATGATCATAGATTGTGTACAAGAGCAACCTCTTGTCTTTTATATGGATCCCTAATTCTTTAAGGCTTCTTAGAGAGGCTCTCAAAGACTAAGGCTAAATTTTCTTTATTACAAACCATTGATGTCCAAAGAAGTTTTACCCTCAAACCTTGAGAATGGCAAGATTAGTGCAAAGATGAGTCATATTTAAGTAATATATTATGAAGATTTGTTACTAAATTTTCTTCATGAAATAGTAAAGCATCCTCCATGGAAAGAAAGCACCATCATTATTACAAAATTGTGAAAATCATAAATGATGTCCTGAACAAGGCTACTATAGTAAAAAGGCCATAACTTTGGATAGGCTCCTCCAATTGAGACAAATATAATATATAAATGTAGACATCCCAAGGTACCTATTCATAATATTTTAAAAAATTTGATTATGTTAAAATAATCAATTTTACCACAAACATTTAATACTGATTGTTGTCCTTGATTTGTGAATCATGAATCCTTTTGAAGAAGCCAAGAAAAAGTCTTCAACTACCCAATAGACGACTCTATAGGAAAATCTTGCCATTTGATGAGGTCTTCCATGATTATATGATTCCTTAGAATATTTTTGTGTTTTCCAATTATCTTTTCAGGTTCATAAATGATAGACCATCCTCAGTGGTGGTAAATCTTTAAGACATACTTAAATATAAAGTCCTACATGTTTTTGGAGTTGTGGCACATGAAATACATGATGTATGCAAGTAAGGTGATTGAAGCCAATAAGCAAGAGTACCAACTCTTTTCATGATTTGATATATGGACCATAAAATCTAGGACAATTTAATATATCCACCCTAAGAGATGCATGCTTAGAGTTTGGTACCTTTCAAAAATACCCAATCGCCAACTTCAAACTCTACATGCCCTTCTTCTTTCATCAACATATGACTTCATGATATCTACCTTACATATATTTTCCTTGCACCCCTTCATTAGTGCCTCCATCCTCTCTAGCTCTTCTCTAGTTTGAGGGTTCACATCATCATGGAAAAAAGCGGCTTGGACTTTGTAACTATAAAGGGCCTTAAAAGGCAACATTACAATGCTTATGTGATAGGTATTATTATAGCAACATTCAACAATATATGAAGCCATTGATCCCACAAAAAATGAGTGTCATGGCAAAAATACCTCAAATGCACTTCTAAGCATCAATTAACTCTCTTGGTTTGACCATTTGTTTGAGGATGATAGAAGGTACTTAGAGTCAAAACAATGCTCACATATAAGTGAATAAACTTCTCCAAAAGTTAGCCATAAAATTTGTATTCTAGTGAAAACTAATCAGCATAGGCATAGCATGAAGCTTGAAGACTCCTTCTCTAAATTGCTCTACCAATTTTTTGGTTGAGTATTGAGCTTTGATACGAAAAAAATGAGCTGATGTAGTCAACTAGTCAACGATAATAAAAATGCCATTCTATCTAAGCTTAATAATCAAAAATATTGTGATAAAGTCCATACTAATATCAGTCCATTTGGCATGTGGAATAGGCAATGGTTGTACTAGACCATTGGGTAAGAGATAAGAGTCCTTACTTTGTTGATGCAATAGACATTGAGGCACATAATCCTTCACATCTTTCCAAAGCCCCTTCCAATAAAAGCTCTTGTGAACCTTGTGCCTTGAATAGGCTTAAATGTCCCACTAATGGATATGAATGTATCTCTTGTAGAATTTTCTACATAAAGTTAGTTAGATGTGACAAATATACTCTGAACCGTAAGAGACCAATATACCACTCGAAATTGGAAATTTATTTATTGTCACCCTACTATAATTTCTATGTTAACATCATAGCATGATCATCCATGAAGTACTCCTCTTGAATATCATGAATCCAATGTTTATAGATCCCTTTATAGATGGTAGAGATAGTCAATATGGAATATTCCTACATGCAAGATAATGCATCAACATGCTATATTTTCCCGCCATATATGATATCTCAAAGTCATAACTTTGTAGGGCAGCTAATCATCACCTTTATTTCAGAGTAAGGTTAGGTTGTGAGAGAAAATACTTTAAGACCCTATGATTACCTTTAACTTTGAAGCGGCACCGTAGAGATAATGATGTCCTTTCTTGATGGCATGGAGGATTGCAAGCATCTCTTGCTCATATAAACATGGAGTGTCCTTTTCTTATCATCAAGCTTTCTAATTTCATATGCAATTACACCATGGTATTGTAACAAAATAGTCCTAATACCTTGGCTACTAGCATCCCCACAAATAATGAATTCCTTGGAAAAGTTTAGGCATACAAACAAGGATAGTTGTTAAAATAAGCAAAGAATTCAACACATTGAAGCTCTTGGTGGCTATACCATCCCAAAAGAATGCTTCATCCTTCAATCGGTTGGTGAGAGGAGTTGCAACATGTGCATAATTTCTAATGAAGCATCTATAAAATTATGAAAGACCAAGGAAGCCTCAAAAAGAACTAGAATTCATTAGAGTAGGCCAATCTTTAGCACATTGTACCTTTTTAGAATCCATCATGATTTCTCCTTGACTTACTATGTGGCATAGGTATTCACTTTGTTTGCCATAAATGTGCACTTGGATTCCTTTCTAGATAACTTGTGCTTCTTTAAAGTCTTAAAGACTTCTCCCATATGCTAAAGATGGTCTTCCTTGTTCTTTCTATAGATCAAGATATCATCACAAGATACTAGGATTGTTTTGAAGAGAAATGGCCGAAATATTTTGTTCATGAGAGATTGGAAAGTAGCTAGTGCATTAGATATCCCAAATGGCATCACCATAAAGTGATAGAGATCCCTTTCTATATGAAACATTGTTTCCCTTCCTTCATTATTATTTGATGATAGCCCACTTAAGTCAAACTTGGTGAAAACTTTGGCATCTTTGAGCTCATCCAAAAGATCATTTATGTGAGGGATGGGGTGCCAATACTTGATAGTACATTTGTTGAGTATTCACATGCAAAATGACCCATCCTTCTTCTTAACAAGAAGTGTCTGAGAAGCAAATGATGATTGACTAGGATAAATAAAACTCATTTCCAACAATTCCTTCACTTGTTTCTCAACCTTCACTACAAGATACAAGCCTCATACCGATGTTCAAAGTGACGAAATTGTTCATCAAAAAAATTGTCCCCCGTCAACATCGCTAAACGCATCGGTATTAGTGTCTCCATGGAACTGTCTCGCTATCAGCGTCGGTACCAAATACCGACGCTGATAGCGATAGTTTGCGACATATATTGCAATGCCAATAGCAACTTGCACAGTTTAAATTTGTGACGCTAATAGTGATGGTTACAAAGAAAAAAAAAATTGTGGTAGGGCAACAACCTTGCCACATGTAGCACTGTGTGTTGTATTTACATTCTACAAATGGATTACATGTTAAGTATACAATGGTCATCAAAATGAGTGCAAAATGTACTAGAACCCACAAGACTAAAACATAGAATAAATACAAGATCGCTGATGAAAACTCATGGAATCATGGCAAGATACAAAGGATGATAACAACCTAGTCATAGAAGTTGCCTGCATAAATCACAAGACCAAAAAGGAAGTGCATACAGTCTGTCGATTAATGCAGTGAGACCGTGTCTCTCTGCATATCAAGTCTCTAGGCTGGTGGGATCACGGTTTGTAATGGAGTGCTACAAAGAAAACAAAATACAACTGTTAGAAACACAATCGTCAATACAAGCAATATTGCAAAAAAGAAAGCGAGAAGAACAAAAGAAGTCATCCAGATAAGTCCTGTGGCCGCCACTCCCAAGATGATGGACCACCCCTGCCTCTAGTCATGCCCTCATTGCCTTGCACCGCTGTCTCCAACATCCCAGAGAATCTATAGCCTCCTTTTGGAGTCTTTGCCAATCATCTCTGCCGAGTCACTCAAGCTTCGAGGTGCCACTCTTAAGTGCCTTGCATGCGTCCGATCAACTGTGTGACATGTATGCACGCATGCACTCCATTATCCAACCTGTGAAAAACCTCTCTCTTGCAATGGGTACCAGAAACTCCTCATGCAAGGATGCTACTATATAGTCCTTGCTTCCCTCGGGTATGTTCTTCCAATGGTCCAAGAAATTGTGCCGAAAAACTTGTTGGCACAACTCTCTCATATGACCCATCACCCTTCTCCCCTCATCATTCATGATCACAACTCCTATCCTATCATCTACAATATATTCATACCCCTTTGGGGTATGTCTAATATGTGTCCTCTCCCACCTATGACCACATTCCTGGGCATAACCAAGAGACCCCCGTACATCTTTTGTACCCATGGGGGTGGTATCTCTCGGAGTAGCACCCATAGGGGTTCCACCTGCTGCGAATGATTGAGCAAAAGCTAGAGTCACTAGAGTAGACGTCCGCACAGGTGTGACAAATCCTACAAGTGACGCAACTCCACCAAAACGGTGAGACACAAACACTGCATCGATGCCTCCACAACAACCACCTGAGCCACCCTCTCTCAAACCTGCACGAGAGCAAGGAGTAGCACATGTATCTCAAGCCCCGACTGCGGGCTCACCACATCCATGTCTCCACAGCATCCCTTAGAACCACTCTCTCCATCCGCCAAGTCTAGAGTGTCAACCTATGTCTCCACAACATCCCTTAGAACCACTCTCTCCATCCGGCCCAAGTCCGAAGCATTGATCTCATCCACTAGAAACTGAAGCATCAGAGCGTGCCAATGTAGATCTAATGGAACAACGTGATGGCGTCAGAGACAACTCTTGGTCCGTCATATCTCTGAATGGAGCCATCTGATCTAGAAACATGTGTGAATATATCCTACAACTCCTCGTTCCTCATCCCTAGACTCATCATGCTCTCCAAAATATCATCAAAGGTCACTTGCACAGATAAAAAGTGATGTTAGCATAATCAATATAAAGATTCAAGCAAAGCACGGTAATATAACTCTGAAAAAAGTGATGTTACTTAAAATGCATATTCTAGAGTACCCTTAAGTGATTCATCAGTGAATTGTGTAGGCAGATGCTGCAAGTATGACATAGCCTATGGTCCCATGTCAATCTCCTAGCACAACTCTGCATACACTGGAAGGTTGATAGATAGATCACCAAAAAAGGATGAGTCCACCTCGTTCTCAAAGAATTCTTGGCCTCCTATCTTTCCATCATTGCTTTCATTATACACTCTTGCACTTTGGTGAGCTGAAGGCACAATATACCACCATCGAGATTGTCGAGGGTTTGGATAGAAAATTACATGTTCAAAATCACATACTGAGAGATTCAACATTTGTGACATACCATGTCATAATAAATTTTTAAAAACAGTTCATGCGCATGCTCACAATGGGTCGGCCAGACAAACATGTTGCACAGATCCTCCATCTTTTTTCGGAAACTATTTCCAGAAATCAAGATGGACCTCATCAAATAGTTGCCCCTGCTCCTTCTAGTACCACTTTGAATCACTGCACATCGAATATGATCATGGAGAAGCTACGGTAATCCACTATGATAACACTTTGCAAGTTCCCAAAATACTCCATCTCATCTATAACGGTGTTTGGATCCCTGGCTTGCCCTTGGCTCTCTTGCTCGAACTTTGCCATGACACCACATTCCGTTGTGGAGCGCATTTCCAACCACCACATCTCCGATGAGACTATCATCGTCCTTTACTGACCATAGCATACTGTTGTTTGAATCCACCGTTAGTAGTCACTGTAAAATATGCACTAATGCGTCAAACACCAGCCATGCTACCTTCTAGCCGAGCTCGTTGTTACACAAAGCCTTTTAGGATTTTCATGAAGTGCTCCAAGAAGAACATCCATCACGTATGGACAAGTTCTACAATCTCCACTTCATCTAAAGATGCACCATGAGGTGGGTTTGTATTGTGAGCATGCTAGTGGGAAGGTACTTCTCAAAGAGACAGACCATCTCCACTACTCCCCACCTTGCAGATTCAATAGAGGATGTCTTGATCTCCTTCTATGAGATCCATTGCACTAAATTTGACAACCTATAAATTGCCTGCATATTTCTAGAGTAAGGCATCTTGCGATCATAATCGGTAGTATAAACTGCCACAAACAAAGAAGCATTACGAACACCAACTAGACTCCAAATAGCCAAATATGCAAGCCACTTACAATCCATTCATAGTACAAACTTGACATATCTTATGCCAATCATGGGATTTTAGCCCTGATAGTTGGTCATCTTTAGAGAAAGCATATCTGAGAGAATGCATCATACATGTCAGAGTGCGGATAGGCCTGATAATTTGCTTCACAATGCGTTCTTCTTTAGTGGAAAAAACCCAACAAGTGCAAGGTAGTTGCAAGAAACCATCAACACTCAATTGTGGCCAAAGCACCTCCATCTTGCCTACCTCCTTCAAATCCATTCATGCCCCTGCAGTGTCTCTCTTTCCTATGATGTGATCCCATAGTAATTTGTCCACATTCTTGAAAATATGCATGGGATTCAACAAGTGGTTGATCTATAAGTGGGTTCAATATGGCAACTCGTAGAAAATTGAGAATCATCACATTTTGTTTGGATGCAACTCAATGTGGACCATTTTCAACTCATACCAGCTTTGGGCATTCATTTGTGTGCTAGAGATCGTCCAAGAAAATATTCCCTCAATTCATGATCCTTTGGTGGTAAAAAAGAGGTGTGTTATTAAGATACCATCTTCTTCATGGTTTGTGACATTCGGGAGTCTAATTGTGGCCACACAATGGACATGCATGATAACCTGAGGTAACCATACCTGTCCCAATGGCTCTATTTTTTGTTATCATAAACTTGAACGAGCTATGATAGATATGACCAACAAGAATGGAAGCCTACTTACTTGAGCACTCCCTAAATCCCGAAAAGTCATGGCATGATCTACATGAGAATGGCTCGTATATTGGCGGACCGTCAACCATTCCGCTTGCTCATATCTTCCATAATGATCCCCTCCTCCCATAAAATCTTAAGCTCATCGACTAATGGATGAAGATAGACATCCATATTATTGACTTTGTAGTGGCCAAGAATGAGCAAGCTAAGGATCAGTTGTCCTTTCTTCATAGAAAGCCACGACGAGATGTTGTAGTTAACAAGGACTACATGCCACACACTGTAAGAAGTTGAGCGGAGACCGAATGGGTTCACGCCATCCATAGCAAGACTGTAGTGGCAATCAACCACCAAGACCCACAGACCGCTTATTATTCAAGCATTTCAAGCAAGCACTAATGGCTACCTCTCACATAGCCAACATGCTATCCCTCTCTATGAGTGTAGTGAGCTTACCTTGATGCCCGATTGAGTTACTTCCTCTCTCAAGTACTCCGATATCTCCACGATTCGTGATGCAAGCTCAAGTATCCTCGAGCCTCTCCCTCTAAGCTCCATCCTTCATAGCCATGCTTGAGACAAGACATGAGAAGAGATGAGAAGAAGAAGAGAGGAGAAGGTAAAGAGTTTCACCTCCAAGATCCCTCACTCTCACAAGCTCACTCTCTCACTCCCTCCCTCAAGCATTCACAAGCAAGCAAGAGAAAAGAAGGAGAGAAGAAGAAGATTTCACTTTACGACAGACCAAACAATGAGCTCTCATTCACTTTTTGAACTTTATATAAAAAGCCCTAAATTCCATTTGGACGATCATCCCCTTTTTACATGGCTGGTCATAGCCTAGGTCCTTTTTTCTATTGTCCTCCTATCTTTCTAGCTTCCTTCTTACTACCCATCTACATTTACAATTTGCACAGGTAAGAGCACGGTGCTCTTAGAATAAATCATGGTGTGCTTTGCGCTCTTTTACAGAAGTATTGACTTGCACTTTTTCTTGAGTTTCTCTCCTCGATTTAGGACTTTTTCACACTTCTTGTGATTCCGGATTTTTCTTGGTGTGCCCTCATTCTCCATTCCACTTTTGCCTTGGCTTTGTCTTCTGCTTTAGAATTTCGAGATTTTCCACCTTGTTTGTTTGAGGGTTAACATTACCCCCCTCCTAGTTGAGTGCCAGTCCCATGGCACTTGGTGGGTGATGAGTTGGACTCTATTGCTGAAGTAGCCAAGTGGCTTTTTGAGTTTGTGTATGAGCCGTGTTGGAAGTTGTATTGGAGGGATTCATGGAACAGTGAGGCACTTGAGTTGGAAATGATCCCTTTTCTTGGAGGGATTTATGAAATTGAAAGGCCCTTTAGTTAGAGATGATCCCTTGTCTCAGAGGGATTTATGGAACTAAAAGGCCCTAGAGTTTGGACTGAGCCCTGGTCGTGGAGAGAGACTAGGGCGGATCTATCGTTGAAATTGAATATTATGTTGGATGGATTTGTCGCTTAGCCCTCTGCGGTGACCCTCGTATGCATTGTTCGAAATGAGCTTCTTCATTCACTTTTTGATTGGGATTATTGCATTCGCCCTTGGTTTGGCAAGCCGGCATGGTAGGGTGATTCATAACATTACATGGATGATGGGGTCGCTAAAGCCGATGGTGGGACCTTTGGTTGTACCTGGGAAGAAAAGAAAGGTGCATTATGTGTGGGTGTGCACCATTGTCATGTGATGCATGTGTACATGCTAGTGGGATGGAGCTTAGGGTGACATGTCTAACCACACATGAGGGTTATCTCCCTAGGTGTGTCATACCCTTGATGTGCCTTAAGCAGGAAGTGTGGGATCAAAATGAGGCTAGGGGGTTAGGAACAGAGCCCGATCAACCGGGGCCACAGGGCACACCTAACTTGAGAACCCCTAAGTGCAGTGACAGAGATCGATGTGCAGCTTGAGTTTTTTTTTTTTGAATAAACAGTTTCTTGAATTTGGAGAAGTAATACAAGATGACATATTCATTTTCTGAATTTTTGGGTGTGGGATGGGGAAATTGGGGGCTTTAGTGACTTGTTAAGGAAGTGCCTGCTTAGCATATACCTTTTTTGGCCTATTCTAACGTGGAGAGGTGTGGTGCACAAGAATGGATGGCTACATTTGGTAAATTGGCTGTCGTTCATGTCCTCAAGAAGGGCCATGCAAAAGGATGGGAGTAAAGTATCGTGTAGCATTAGCCGAGTCATGGCGCACCCATCTATTCCTACATTAATGTCAAAAAAGAGCGGTGGAAGATGGTATTCTGCCAGTGTGGGGGGTTGCCTGAGGAGAGTCCTAAGCAATCTATTATAGTCGCATGTTGTTACAAAGGCGGGGTCTGGGCAAGAGGATAATTCCATAAGGAAATGGGCCATGGAGTTCCATAGATCTTGTTCTGAGAAGGCGAGCGCCTCCTTTGGTTTTGTGGCATTGACATTCTAGATTCTCGAGAAGTCATATCGGCCATGGATGTTTGGGTCAAAATCTACTCCCACCATTCGAGGATATGGTAGATAGGTTGGGTTGTTGCATTCAAAGGGCAGGGAGCCACAAAACGACATCCACACATCCATGTTGCCATTCCAGACTCTTCTTCTCCATTTAGGTTGGGATTCATGGCCTTTCACCGTGCGAGGTACCTCCTCAACCTTGTTTTCCCAGTAATCTCGAGACTCTTTCCCCCAAGCTGTTGGATTTTTCTCTCTTTCAATGAGCCATCTTTCACCAAGCCTTCTTCCCATGGTAATTACCTTTGTTACTGTGTCGATTGATAGTACTTTTCTCAAACCCACTAGATATCAGAAGGTGAAGTCGAAGGGTTGGCGACGATTTTTCCACTGCTCCCACGCTGACAGCTTTGTATTCAAGTTCATGGGTAAGCAGTCCCTTTCTAGTGGGATGGGCGGCTATGGAATTGCAAGTGGTTATGCTTGAGCTCTTTTGCATACTTGATCTAACATTTTGGCCCTCTTCTTTTTTGCTTCTACCTTCCTTTCTGTTGTGGCATCTTGTTCTTGAGGGGGCTCTGGTTGTAGTAAGGGGGTTGGTGGGATCCACTCCTCATCTTGTTGCTTTCCTTAACAGGTTAACCCTACCCCTACCTCCTGGGGTTGTCATCCTTGAAGTTCCAAGGTATCGATCTCCTCTAGTGTCAAGCCTACTCCTAACCATTTCTCTTGCTAATCTTGACTAATCAAGTCGAGGCTTGCATCTTGGACCTGGGAGCACAACCCTTTTTTGATAGACTTCCGAGCTATTTCTAGTTTCCTTTCAAGCACATCAACTCCCTCCTCCTCTTCAAAAAGTGTGATGTCTAAGATTGTGCTGAGGAAGGCACATTGTTGGATTTCGAGACTAGCTTGAGCGGTGCCTTCCCTACCTTCTACTAATATCCAACCTCCCTTTGCCAAGGCCAAGCAGCTTGCTAGATCCTTCACTTGCTTCTCGCTCTTGACTTCTCATTCCCTTGCCTTCTTTCTCATTTCTTCTAGGCCCTTGCTGACAGCAACCCTCCCACGGCAGGAAATGAACATGAAACCAAGGTAGAAGCATGCAAAATCTATGCACATGGCTGAGCCATTAATCTCAAAACTGAAAAGAAACCATAAATCTTCCACTTAATAATGAACTGATTCGTTATCTTCATCATCTTCATCCATAGCTTCAACCATTATACAAGAACAAAAGGGAAAAGAAGAATTTCTGCACAAAAGACAGAGGAGAGAGGAGAGAGAACAACTTTTTGCACCACCAAAAAGAGAATGTACGATTGGACAAGAGAGGGAAGGAAAAGAGGCACATAACCACTCGTGCACTCCACCCCACCTCTTCCCCAAAAAGCACACCCCTTCGTATTTTTATTATTTCTTTGACACTTTGATACATTTGATATCATAAGACCTTTGGCCTTTAATTTTGAGTATTCCTACCCTTCACCAATGCATGCACGTAACACTTTTGTGTATACCATTTATTTATTATGGATGTGGATGTGGATGTGGATGTGGATGTGGATATGGATGTGGCCCCCTCATGTAAGTGTGTATTTTAGTGAGTTTGCAACAATGTTGTAGTATTCTCTTGACAAAAAATAAAAATATGATGCATGCTTGGATTCTTTTGTGCCTTGTTTTTATGCTTCTTTTGGTATCATCACTTGCTTTGCCTTTGTGACAATGCCACTATCACTGGCTCCTACCTTTTCCATTTTTGTACAAGATCCTCTTTTTCTTTTGTTAGGTGCATGATCTTCTCCTCTAGTGTTGCTCATTCTTCCCCTTGTCATTGCATTCCACGTTCTACTTCCCTCTCTTTTTTCCATTCTTCCTGCTCTTGTGCTCTCTCTACCTTCAACATGGTGAGCTCTTTCATTCCCTCTTGAAGGTTTTTCACCTATGCTTCGAGCTCCATTTGTTGTAGAACCAAGAGCTTGTATTAGCTTTGCATTGTGACCAACTCCTGGTTCTCTTCCTCCAGTCTTTTTCACCACTCTTCTTTGTCGTCTTCCTTGGCCCTTAGCTCTACTTTCAGGGCTTGGATTTCTTTGTGTTGCAAGGCCACTTTGTGGGTCTTTTCTAGTTGGGAGGAATTTGTCATTTCCCTTTTCGTTTCCAACGTCACCACTGCCGCTCTCTTCTCCTCCTTTGCCCTTTTCAACTAAGCGTAGAGCTCCCTGACATGCTCATCCTGGTTTGCGGCCTGCAGCTCCAAGGTGATAGCATATGCATTTGGTTGCTTGGGTCCCTGTTGAGACCCAGCGTCTGCAACATCCGATCTTTTCACTCCTGTGGTTGGGGCTCCCACACTAGAGGTGGGCATTGGGGTATGTGCTTTATTGACTAAGAACTACACCCATGCCATGAGGTTGCTAGCGTCCACTGTGGATGGGGTGCCTAGCATTGATGCAAACATTGGGGTAGTGGGCAAGAGGGTAGGCGTGGTCGGGTAGAGTGTGGTTTTGCCCTTTCCTTCAGGGACGGGTGGAGGTAAGTCTTCTGCTGCTTGGGCATTGGTTCCTGGCGGCCTGTCTACCTAGGCGGGCTCATTGCTATTAGTTCCTCCTGCCTGCACTGTTGTTCAATGGACATGTGTACAACTTGTGCCAAGTCCTCCTCTCTTTCCTTCTCAACTCCTCTTCTTGTTCCACAGCTCTTTTTGACTCAGTTTTGGCTTTAAGTATGTGTGCTTCTTCTTTTTTCTTTATCTCTTCCTCCTACTTCTTCTAGGTGACTTCTCAGGTGTTTCATCTTATCCCTCTTCTCCGTCTTGTGCCTCTTTTATAGCCTCTTGGATAAGGGCTGTCAAGACTCCTTCATATCCTATGAATATGGCCTTGTTGGTTGAGGGCTTATTCCTGTCAATTCACTTTGATACTGGGGATTCTCCACCCGCCGAGGCCAAGCATCTTGGCTGATTGGTTTATGGTTTTCTTAACATAGCCATTCCAATCCACTTCATGCAACGAATGAGCCACCATGTTCTCCAACACGGGCACACTAATTCTATGCATGAGGGAATTGTACCTTAGGCTGGAGAAGAGGGTGTGGATCACCTTTGCTTGCAATCTAATATCCATGTCGGGGATGTCCTAGATGCTTATGCCATCATTTGTCAAGATACTTTCCTTCTTTATCCCCAGCATGGCATAGACGTCTCTTTTATGCCTCTTCTCCACCTTTGGTTCCAATCCCAGTGCCTTTTCCACTAGGGTCTTGCTAAGTAAGACCTGCACCTGCTTAGTTCCTTCCCTGCTCACCAAGGACATTGTCCCACTCTCCTTGTGAGGGTCATACGTCCTCAAGAATTCCACACACCTCGTGTGTTTAGGCTCTTATCTGAACTTTTCAATATATGTGGTGAGGTTGCACTAATCCACAATCCTCCTGATAGCTTCTTCGCTCGTCACCACTCCTTCGATATTTTGGATGCTCCTAAACCTGAGCTGGATGTGCGCCCGCTTTTCAAGGGATAGGCCGTACTTTGCTCTTTCCTCTTCCATGAAAGGTAGGCGATGGACTCGGTCCTGATGCGACATCTTCAGCTCCTATCATAAGCCATGGTTTGCCATTAGTGCTTTTCCACCTAGCTTTACCAAAAGACAAGACTTCATGCTAGGTAGATAAACCTGTTTAGTACATGATTAAACTTTTTCCTTCAACAATCTAAGTCCATTGCTTTCAAGTTTTATTGTCAATTCCTCAGTCACAAGTTACTTCATCCTACCTTTGAGGTCCCTCATGTCCTGCATGTGTTATTTTCCTTTATGGTTCTTGTTATGTGTTTTGGTTTGTTTTACCGTACCTCCCCCTCTTTGAATTGAGAAGAATCCTTCCTAGAATTAAAGGGTTAGAGGATGAAGGCCATTCAGCACCTAATGTGAGAGTGTTACCTTTGCATGAGCCAGGCATAGAAATTTGAATTATACTCAAGATTAGCATAGATGTCCATGTCAAAAGGGTGAATGTCTACATGCGTAATATAAGTGAGGACATCAAGCAAGAAGTTATTAGAGTCCATTCGACTAGCGACATGCAACTCCTCTCTATGATGATGTGATCTAAAAACAAATGTCCCTCAATGTGCTCTTCTAGGGGTCAGTTACGAATAGAAGACAACACCCTATAAGAAGTTGAAGCAACATAGGTTGGGTCATATTCAAATGCCTTAATTACACATTGTTGTTCAGCATTGGTCATTATTTGGTATCCCACTTGCTCCCATTGCAATCGTAGAGCATACCATTTCTGTAAGAAGGAGGAGTTATGGTCAACAAGTTGTTCCAACTCCGTGATTTCTTGATTTGTGACCAGGGTTGTATTCTTGTTATATGATGTAATGAGACGATGCTTGATGGCTTGTTCGTGGGATATCTCATTTGTAATTAATTCTTGAGCTACTTCAGAAGCCTTGATGAATACAAATTCTGACTCTTCCCAAGAGCACGGGAGTGTTCGTACTTTCGTTGCTATAGGTTCGTCCAAGAGGCCTAAGTGTAGTTGTTCGTAGCTTTTAGCCAGGGTCATGAAAGTAGCATCCAAGCGTCGAAGGGGCAAGCAACCAAGTCGTTTCCCATATTTTCAGCTAAGTTTGCGGCCAAGGTTAAGATTGATTGTCGCTCATAAGAGGGTCGAAGGCCAGTGGGGGGTTGAGGCTTAACACAACTAGAGATTTCAATAGCCAATAGTCGTAGTTTGGGTTGTTCTTTAGGTTGGAGCTTGGCCTCACTTTTGATGGGCTTAGTGGGAGTTGTGGTTGGCATGCCACTAGATGCCTTCGAGATGTGAGATATCATTAGCGCTAGAGCTGGGAATTTTGCTAGTGGCAAGCTGTGATTTTGGGCAATAGATTGGTTTGTGTCCTATTGAGCTAGACTTTGGAGGTTCTACGGACTTAGAAGCCTGATTCTCTTGTGTTGTGAGTGTCTCTGGCATGATGTTTGTGTGGTCAAGTTTGAGGGTGGCATCTGAGTAGGGACCTTAGTCATTTTGGCTTTAGCTAGCCAAATCCATGTGTTACCTGCATAATGGCCTTGTTATTGCAATAAGGTCTTGGGGACCCATTGCAAACCGTGCTTAGATGTTTATGGCAAAGCCTTGGCTTCCTAGATTTTGGGTGCAGATGATGAGCTTTACAAGACCGTGGGTTTCTATTCCTAGGTGGCACTCCCTGTTTAGGTACCCATTTAAACCAGGTTTCATGGGCTTCAATGTGGGTTCTAGTGGGTTGCTAGCCCTGAGACTAGGTGGGTTGTGATGAGTCATGACCCCCCTCCTTAGCCTTGGCGGTGGGTTTCTCTACCAATGGCATTGTGAACTTGGAAAGGGTCATACCGCCCTTGCTGAAAGCTATAACTATGCGGACGTTATCCATGGTGAGGTGGATGCGCTACGACTCGTAGTTGACATTGCAACGAGCTTGCTTCTTGAAAGTTCATCCAAACAGTGATTCTGTGCCTGCATTCTTAGTGTTGGGCAACACATAAAAAATTATCGGCATCCTTTCAGAACACACACTTAAGAGTGCAAGCAGCATCTTTAGGCGAGATACTTGGCACCCATCATATAATGGTATAGATGCTTCCTCTCTCAGCGATTCAGATGTCTCGACATCCATGGGTATCAATGCATCAATCATTGCCTCCATCTCAAGCTCCAAGGTTGTAGGAAAGTTTGAAAGGCTACATGTGTCCTCTAGTATTGATGGTATAGACTTGGTCGTGCCTTCCAAGTGGTTGATTGGCTTAGGCACTCCATCCATCGCATACCCACAAACTCTTCTAACTAGCCATAATAGGTGCATTCCTCCTTGGGATGAGACATCACCTACCTATATAAATTTTACAACCACATCTAATGTTTTTGTATATGATATTCAATTAGTTTGTGAATATAAGGCATGATTGATACACATTTTTCTTACCGTTTACTCAAAATTCTAAGATCGCCTGATCAATTATCTCCGATTGAAACTCGCCAAAGCGTTATACTACATATTCTATAGACAAGCGATGCTTTCATCTTATTGTCAGCTTGCATTGAGAGCAAGGACACGGGACACGCTTATTAAGATACGCCTCATGATCTTGAACATCACGGATATCATCATTTTCCATTTTGTCTACATTACAACAAACAATTGGTTTTTGTTCTCATTCTCTCTTTTTTTCTTAATTTGTTTGAGAAGGGATTTCTTCTCTTATAACTCAACAAAATTAACAGCAACTTAAGTCTTAGTTTTCTCCCCCTTTCTTTGCACCTTTCTTTGAGCTCTTTGTTTTATATTCTCTCCACCTTCCCTTTCTTTCTCTCTCTCTCGTTCTTTGTTACCTCTCTCTTTGTTTCTCTCCACCCCCTCGTGTTTTCTCACTCATTCTCCTCTCACCCTCCCTGTCTCTCTCTCTCTTTCCCCATTTATTGCTTATATTTCATGTTTATCCTTTCTCTTCACGGCAAACCCTCTTTTTGTTTCTCTCCACCCCCTCGTGTTTTCTCACTCATTCTCCTCTCTCCCTCCCTCCCTCTCTCTCTCTTTCTCTCTTTCTTTGTTATCTTTCATGTTTATTCTCTCTCTTTCTCTCTCATTTTCTCTTCCTTTTCATTTCTTCTTCTCCCTCTCTCATTTCCTCTCTTTCTCCCTCAATACACCTCATTCTCAAGAAAAAAAGAACAAAAACAAACCAAGAGGAGAATGGTTTTTTCATCTTCTCTTTGTGATAACCCCTCTCTTTGTTTCTCTCCACCCTCTCATGTTTTCTCACTCATTCTCCTCTCTCCCTCCCTCTCTCTCTCTCTTTCTCTCTTCATTTTCCTTTCTTCTTCTCCCTCTCTCATTTTCTCTCTTTCTCGCTCAATGCACCTCATTCTCAACAAAAAAAACAAAAGAAAAGAAGAAAGAACAAGAACAAACCAAGAGGGAGCAATGTACTCACCACAAACGCCCAAGGATGGATTCTTTGTCTCCTCTTTCGCGATGGCCCCTCTTCTTCCTTTGTGCACTTCCTTCTTTTCTTTGCAAATGGCGATAGCGGCGGTGGTGGCAGTGAGAAGCTCTCCTTCTCTCTCTTTCTCTCTTCCTCTCCCTCTCCCTCCCAAAAGCACGATCTCTTTTGCTCTCTCTTTCGCTCTTTGCAGCAAAATGTTGTGCTTGTTTCGCCCGCTTTTTTTTTCTCTGAGTACCATCGTTGTTTGTGTTGCATTTGCGATGCAAATAGCAACATCGCTAATATGTGTTGCAACTACCCATCGCTATGCCCCTATATCCTTGTAGTGATTTTTACACTCATACTTCAACAAACAATGGGGTGATTTGTTGATGGGTTTAGTATCAAGCACCAAGTTTATTGCTAGATGGTTCGCTTTTCTTTTTAGTGGTAAAGAAGAAGGGGGCTAAAATATATATTTATACTCTTCAAACAATTTGCAAAGGCATGGATCCATTTCTTTTGGAGAAGAAGATGGCTAATTTTATCAACTTTTGTTTAAGAGTAAAGATACATGACATAGCATTGATCTCTTTGTTGCATGAAAAAGTACTTTTTCTGTCATTGCCACTTAAACTTCATGTGCATCTTATTAAGATTCATAGAAAATTTTCCAAGGTATTTGAGCTAATCACAACCAAGCAAAATGTCAATAGGCTCCATCTATGAGGCAAGATCCACTAAGGTAGTGCATGATAGAGATTAGGCTATTGTAATTTATGGATACATTTGCTTGTTGATTTCATTAACTCCTGTTAGATATGCTCAATACCCCACCCTCATAAGGTGCCACCAATGATCCATGGTGCTCAAAGTTATAAGGCCCCCATTATGAGGAGAAGCCAAATGTGAGCCCAGATATTGGTTGAGTCTTGACTTGTATATCAAATGAGGTCTATGTGATCGTGAAGTTGATTGCATGCTATCATAGCAAGGTGGTACTTAATACGTGGGGGATTGTGGCTATATTAATGGGCAAAAAGGTGACCATTGTGGGTCTAATCTTTGGGTTGGACTGAGTAGTTAAGCTAGTAACAACTCTATGCACATTGCACCGAGTTGCAAGGTAAGGGAGTTAAAAGGAGCCCCTATTTTGGGGTCTAGGGGCTGTAGAAGCAGCCCCTAGCTAGGGGGTCCCAAGGGGGCCAACGGCTCCCTTGGCAGGGTCCGCGAGCCGACGGTAAAGGGAATATTCCCTAGAATATTCCCTAGCTGACTAGTGGAGGCTCATATGGTAGGTTGGTCAGGCCGACCTAACCACCTTCGCGGGCTATAAAAGCTAAACCCCTTCATAGTCATTGATCATCTATCTTTCACCCAGTCAGAGTTGTTCCAGCTAGCCTTAAGCTCTTCACCTATCTTCTGTCTAGATCGCCATCTAAGATTCACAGTGGAAGCACATGGGTGGACAGAACCATCTTTGTATCAGTTGTTTGGAGCTAAAGAAATTTTCTAATTCTCCTCTTATCTATTGTGTACTCTCTATCGCTATCTCTTTCTCACATTCTGTTCGCTGCGCCGTGTAATTTTTTACAGCTCCACCACTAGTACCCAAAAAGAATAATCCATATTGAGGTAAAATCTTCAACTTGCCTAGAGACTTGACATTGAAAAAACTAAGTGTGCCATGTGTCAATGAGGATATGAGCAACTATTTCATTGATTGTCCATTTTAGTCAAAGTGTGTTCTCTCCTTTACATCCCATTCAAGCATCATGAGTAATAGAATACAACATTGGACAACATATATCATCCCATGAATCATTCATATAAAATCCACCATGGCCAAAAGGGAACCCAATCCATTGGATCAAAGAATTCTTCATGGTTTTCCTCCTCATAATCAAGTGGTTCGTCACAAAGTAGGAAAGGCCTCTACTTGAAACAAATCTCCCTCATGTGCTTCATCACATGAATCATGTTCAATGATCATGCTGACCTTACCATTCTTTGCTTTGCATTTTTCCTTATGATTGGGAGTCCACTTCTCACCACATTTGAAACATAAACATTTGGAATACATGTCCTTTTGCTTATCCTTTGATACATATTGCCTTGTATATTATTGGCAGAAGGTTCGCCACCAAAATCAGTCCTCTTATACTCATTTTTTGCTTCAGCTTAAAGTTTCTGCCTTGTTTTGAACCATAAGCTTTAGGGAACATAGGGAGCTTATTGTAGATGTTTGAAAACATTCATTCTTGCTTAAATCCTTCTCTTTGTTGGCTAAAATACTACCCTAATGTTAAAGATTGATTTACTTGAGAGTTTTCCAGTGTTCTTGGTTGAAATTTTGTTACATCATTTTGGTATTTTTTGATATACCTCTCAACAAGTTGAAGTACATATCAATTCCTTTCCAACCTTCTTTTTCCATAAGAGAGATAAATACATCAACCATTACTTTCTTAAAGGCTTTCCAAGAATGAAATACTTGACCAATTTTATTCATACAGTGCTACCATGTGTGAGCATAATATATATTTTCTTCTTCCATCCTTGGATATAAGGAGAAAAATACATTTTCAACTTATTCACCCATTATTCTAACTCTATGAAAGATGGATTGTCACCTTTTAGTTGATTTTCTCTTTATATTCTTTGTCAAATTATTGTGCTATCCATCACTATGGTGATGTCCAAAAGAGTATTGTTTCTAGATATCTTGGCCAAAAGAATGTTGTCCATATGAAGGTTTACCAAAAGAAGGATGTGGTTGCCTTTGGAATGGTGGTTGTCCTTGAGAAGATCTCATTTCATCTTGATGATCCTCATGATTGGGCCGATCTGATACTTCAATCCTATTAGGTATATTATTGGACTGAATGTAAAAAGACTTGTAAAAAGAATCACATCGTGAAAATATTATTCATGTCTATGGTTTGAATGAAAGTCTTCATCTTTATCCTAATTTCTTGATATGAATTGAGTATTACCCTTGTAACTATTAGCCATAGATGCAAGCTAATTTGCTGCTCTTGATGGGCCATTAACTTCAAATGTTGAATTGACATGCTGATTTGTCTCTCTAGATGTATCTCCAACATCAAATATCAAAGGAATTGGCTGATTTGTGGCTGATTTGTATGCGCCCTTTTCAATGCATCATTAGAGGGTTGGATATGTGGTTCATTGGAAGGATGTGAGCTTGGCCATTTACTACCCAAATTTTTTATGGCTACAATCACCTATTCAAATTTAGAATTCATGTGGGTAACATATGTCTAGACTTAGTATCCATAGTGTGATTATTTGAATAATCCCCTCATTCATGTGCCTAATATCTTGAGATAGTTAGACATACTCCTTAGATTCATGATATCTAGTGTAATTAAGTTGAATAATCCCCTCATTCATGTGCTTAATGTCTTGAGAAAGTTGGACATACTCATTAGAGTCATGAGAAACATCCCTCTCAGTGCCACGAATCCATTAGCATTTAGATTAGTGAAGGAGACCATTCCGATTTGTCTTATTGTTTCTAACAACATTTTGACCATTAATAGAGTCATTAGCTTAAACATAGTATGCATTTAAGTCTTCATTTATATTTTCTACCACTTGGTTCTTCTTTTTTTTCTTTGCCATGCTTGTTGAGTGTAGGAATAAATGACTAGATGTCACTAAATTGTTAGTATCTCATTGGAGTATAGTTCCAATCAAACTAATTGTTGGACTCAAATGAAGCTTATGGATACAATATAGAGGATCTTTGATCATATTTCAACTTGGAAATAATGCACCAGGTGACAACAACTCAAACAAAGCTCCTTTATTGTGCTGTCCAAAAATTGTTTACTAGACTCATAATTAGTAAATCTACTATAACTTAAGCTCTCAATATCCAAATGACAAAAAAAATTATTAAAATCAAAGCCAAGGATCTCCTCTTTGAATAAAGATATCAAAATTTCCACTACAATGCATGTAAAAAATTTTGTAGGTAAAATTGTATGATTGTTTTGAATAAGATTATACCTATGGGATATCTATCTAAGGTCAAATTTTCCCTATATGCTCAATTTCAACCTTGCCAAGCCTATAGTAAGCTTTGCCAAATCTGTAGACACCTATAAAGGACTTGCATTATCCTTCATGTACTTGTCATAACTTGTATTGATTTGTTTGAGCCTATAAAAACTTGTGTAATGCCTTGTAGGTATCTATAAGTACTGTGTTTACTGCCAAGGACTTCAATATGTCTTCATCTTCATTTCTCCTCTTTGAAGCCTGTGGTGAGGGATAAAACGGTGGTTTGGAAACCTAAATGGACTCAAAAACATCATGGGTGTAGAAATTTCCTCCCTAGCCTGGTTGCAAATCCATTCAAAGTCATAAGTAGCAAGGAAGTGTCACCTCTCTTTTGGCTTACTACCTAGTCCAATATCAACCTTGAATTGTGCATCCCTTCAGAGTTGTAAGAATTGAAATGAAGTACCTCAAACAAGAATGTCTTCAACGTATCAAATCATTGAGCATTCTTGCTAATCCTTGTTGTTGATTAATATCTAAGCCATACTTGAACCAATCTTCAACAAATTGAAAGCTTATGGCAAGCTTTAATGGATGTCCTATTGAATCCTTCTTGAAACACAAGCCTCAAGCCTTCAATATTGCAAATGTTGGAATAAATTTTACATATGCCTGATGTAGAATAGATCTCAAGTTAGTAGAATGATGAATCCTTAAAGAAACATAAAGCTTCAGTGGAGAATTCATGGCTACCCTATTGCTATCCATATTAGCCTTTTAGAGAAAGAGAGTCTAGATCGTGTCCAATCCATGCTATGTATAGGTCAAAATGAAGCATGACAATCAAGGAATGAAGTAGGAGATGAATGGTAAGCAAGTCAAGCAATGAGATTAGTAATAGATCCACTTGTAATTTGTGTCACAAATTACGGGGTTGATGCATAGGCAATACTCAACAAAATGGTGCTCATCATATTGAGTAGGAGGTGAAGAATCTTGTCATATGGTCTCTAGTACTTTGGAGCAAGGAAACAAGAGATAGGAGTAGAAAGATCCCTAGTATCCATGAAAGCTTGAAGAAAGAGGGAAAAGTAACCAATTTCTAAAAAAGTTAAAGAGTGACTAGTCTTTTTCAAGCCCTATTATATCTATTTTTGTCAAAATGGTCTTCAAAATGACTAGTAATATAGTGAAGACCTGCCAAACTTGTCAATTCTCCACCATTTTCTTCTAGATCTCTCTCAAATGCTTCAAAAAATAGTCATAATGCACGATTAGCAATAGGAACTCACGAATAGGAGAGAACCCACAGACAGAGACAAACCATCAACGCACAAAGTAGGACCAAGCAAGCGGCGCAACCATAGTGGATTTGAAAAACCTACTCAACCTAATCGATAGCTTGGCAGAGCATGAGAACTCAAATATGGCAGAAGAAAGCTCAGACCGCAGGACTAACGAGGAACTCGACTTAGGTGTCTTCCCAGAGGCTATTCAACAGCTAGTTGGCAGCTACGATGTGCGCGCCCGGTATGAGCACCGCGGTCAGACACAGCAAATGCTATATCACAGACTTAGAAGAAGAGAGAAAGCTAGCCCACAAGGCGTTGCAAAGCATAGCCGCATACAATAGAGACCAGTAGGCTAGGAGTCAAAGGCAAAGCACAGAGTTGCGTGAGGTGCAGCGAGTGCTTAACTTAGCCAGCAAAAACCAAACGGATCACAAGAGAGCCCTAGAAGGAGACTTAACGCTGAGCGAGCTTCTTATGAAGCGATTGCTAGACAACACCACAGCAGAGCAAAGTGATGGGTGACCTCACTACTGGCAGGATTAGGAGCAACCCAAGGCTCTAAGAGCCAGTCTAAAATCCCAATAGTCACAAAGCAGCTCGACAAGTATCAACCCCACGACGATCCATACAACTTTGTAGAGCAGTTCGAGCAAGTGTGCAAAGCCAATGGCCTCAGCAACCTGATTCAGTGCTCTCAAGCATTTGGGCTCTGCTTAGATGACAAGGGCAAGACGTGGTATACAAATTTAGACGTTGTAGAGAGTGAGCAAATTTCAATAGCCTCAAGGATCTCTTCATCAAGAGATTTTCCGAGCCTAGATACTCTGACAATCTGCTAGTACAACTGATGAATGTCAAGCAGAAAGAGAAGGAAAACATTCGCAATTACATAACCCACGTGAGGAGCCTCTTCAAGAGAATCCCTACAAGCAAACGACCGACTGAACGAGCAGTTTCAACTATGTTCATCAGTGAAATTCGAAACGAGGAACTGTATAAGGCTTTGGCAGCCAACTCAAGCTTGCAGCAAGACGTGCTAGTTAGGGTTTTTGAGGAAGCCATCAGAGTTGATGATCAGCTAAAATAGCGGAGCTCCAAGAGCTCCAACTTAGAAGAAGCCAACTCGCAAAGTTCAGAAAGAGCATCAGCCTCTAGTGAACGACCAGCCCCATCATCCCAAGATAAGGGGAAGGCCACCGAGATGAACCAAGACTTGGCTAATGTCAAGATGGAGATAGTCGAGCTACAAGACCTGTGGAGATGACCAATGCACCCACATATCCAATGTGTGTACTATGGTGGAAACCATTTGCCGACTGAGTATCAAGACCCTTGATCGAGACCTTGTGCTAACTGCGACAAGTTCGGTCATGACATCGTGCATTGCAGATTGCCCAGGAGACTTTCGTACTCCCAACCATATGATCAGCCTTACCTAGTAAACAAGTCGCAGCCACTCTTTGGAAGGGGAGCCCCATTGGCCCTTCCTGTGCCTAACAACATTAAGCTGGTTGTCCCTAGGGTGGACATAAACCCTACAGGTATACCTAGACCACCTAGTCCTTATGTGACCCATCCACCGAGTGACGTTCTAGTCCACTACGTGGAAGAGCCAAATGAGGAAGAGACTTACTTATACCCTTATGTCTCTCACAACGACGAGGGCAACGCAGTCCTTATGGATTATCGACCAATACCAGTGATGGCATTGGGGAGAGGACGAGGTAGAGGCCTAGGAGGGCACACGCAGGATCCAATCATCTATTGGACTTGTGGTCACCTAGGTCATGTCTCATCACATTGCCCCAAGAGGGAGAAGGAGAACAAAGACAAAGCTGACCTAAGGTGCATTAAGTGCGGAATCACCCATCTCTTTGATCAATTTCCCAAAGTGGAAACCTTCTACCAGTTCAGCCAATGTACCATATGTTCCATTGGGGTTGTTTGGTATCGAGAACCTTGATGGGGAGGCCACACCCCGGGTCATGACCCGCGCCCAGACAAAGCAGGCCAACATATCACTACCAGGACCCAGCAACCTCGACGCAGCCTCAATAGGAAATAAGAGCCGCAGGCAAAGGAAGAAGAGGTCGAAGCCTAAGATCACACTGAAAACTGAGAGTGCTACAACTCTACCTGTTGGAAAGAAGGTGACAGACACAAAGGCGGAAACTTCATCCCCCAAGACGGCCGAAAAGGGAAGTGCCAAGGTAGGGGAATACCCGCATCCGAAGCGCCAACTCGAGGCCATAGAGAAAGTGAAGGACTGGGTGAAAGAGGCCCAAGAGCACTTATGGGATGCTGAGCCCATCCTAGAGGATGAGATTGATGATCTCCCCAGCATAAGCACGGCGGTCTCACCCCCTAGACCAAAGTCAAGAGATGCAACCGCACCGCAAGCAGCACTGCTTAGGCCAAACCTTGATGCTGCAGGCCCACAAATCAGTCACGGCCGTTGGCCAAGACAATCCGGTTTAGGAGAGAGACGAGCAGCCAACAACCTCCTTACCACACTAGTGACCACCCCTATGACGTTAAGCCTGGGAGACCTGCTTAAGCAGCATCCCACCCTACGGCAATACCTCAAGCAGTGTGTTAAGGGGTCACGAGAACAAGCTCTGGATCTACACGATCGTGATGCAGAAACACAAATATCGAGTCTGACGTTGCACTCATCGCCAAAATCCTTGCACGTTAATGCTTTTTGGGAAGGCACCGAGATGCATGCAGTGTTACCAGTCCTAGCCTTAGGCGACACAACGAGAAAGGGGATCATGGACATGGGAGCCGGGGTTAGTGTGTTGAGCCACGAAGTACTATAAATATGAGGAAACCCACATATTGAGACCGTTCAGTTTAATGTCACATTAGCAAACGGCATGAGAGTGAAGCCATTCGGGGTACTTAAAAACTAGCCAGTGAAAATCACAGCTGTTCGGTTCTCTGTCGACTTTATAGTCATGAAGGGGGTGGACTACGATATCTTGTTAGGCCGACCCTAGATGCGCAATGCTAGAGTTATCGAAGATTGGGGTAACGGCTTGATCTTCTTAGGCAACAAAATGGAAGTTGTGAGGGTAGAGATGGACACTTGGAAGACCTCACCAATCGACTTGGATGCCATCTCTGCAATGCTCAAGGGTGATGCTCAAGTCAAGAAGACTTATGGGCCCTTGATCAAGTATATCCCATGCCCAGAGGATGAGCGAGATTGGATGCATGTCCTTGCTACAGCCGACCTGCTGTTCTCGGATCAGGAGGCATATGAGCAAGCCATCAAGATGATGGGCACGTCTGACGGCATGCCCTCCATACCAGTTTGCATCATGGAAGAAACCCTTCTTGGGAGACCTAAGCCCTTCACCTTCCAAGTGCCAAGCAATAAAAGAGAACTCCAGGAGGCTCTGGAATACTTAACGGACAAGCTAACTAACAATTCAGCAGCAAACTTCAAACCACTTCAAGATCTCTTAAGCGAATCCAAGTGGCAATGGACCAGGGTGCATGACTTGAACCTTAGGTACAACTAGGCCCTAGTCTCGTTGATCAACAACAAGAGATATACCAAGAGACGATGAGTAGTCTGACGCAGATGCCTCTAATAACGAGTACGAAGACTGCCAATCCTTCAGTGACGAAAGTGAGGGTGAGATAGACACAGTAGAATACGATACTGAGGGACATGAAATAGAACAAATACGGGCAGACTCCAAGCCACAGAAAAGGAGTGTCTATAGGATAGAGTGAGGAATCATGTGCATGGATTGTGATCGCGCTTGGTTAGAACACGTAGGAGCCATAGACCTTGAGCAAGCAGGCCTAGCTCAACCAGGAGTGACACCGGTGCTTAGGACAGAATCACCATCTGAAATATGACCACCAAGGGAGACCCCCTCTCCTAGCGAAGATGATGAGTTTGACTCTGAGTCGGAGGTAAGCTTGGATAGCGACCTAGAATTACCTAGGCCACCCAAGACCCGACACTCCAACGGGGACCTACCTGTCCACCTCAGGCATAGACGATTGAAGCAGGAAAGGGCAAACCAACCCAGGAACACACGAACAGACGAACAACGAAAACCGCAGGACCTCCCTAAACGATTTACAAAATTCAAGAAAGGAGATAGAGTAGTGATCATATTGGGTGCCAAACGGCAAGGGCAAACGAGCGAACCAATTGAGGGACCAGCCAAGGTCAAAGAGGTGAACTTAGCCCAGGAAGGGGAGACACCCTAACCAGCCTTCATTGCCGATGACTTGACTGAGGAAAAAGAAACGAGTCTTGTCGCTCTCTTGCGAGAGTACGTAGACGTGTTCACTTGGTCCCTGGAAGAGCTTAAAGGGGTAGACCCGAGTGTAGTGACTCATAATATACCCATGACACCAGACGCCAAAGCCGATGAAGCAGCGACCATACCCAATGAATCCAAAGAACACTCATGCTATCAAGGAAGAGAATGACAAGCTGATGAGAGTGGGATTCATTTACGAAATTGAGCACATGGACTAGGTATCACCCATAGTCATCGTGATGAAGAAAAATGGAAAATTTAGAGTGTGCATCAATTACAAGAAGGTGAATGCCATTGCTACTATAAGGGAAAATTATCCATTGCCATACACCGAGCACATGCTGGAAAGAGTGGCGGGCAAGGAGGTCTACAGTTTCGTGGATGGCTTCTCAGGATACAATCAAGTGCAAGTGTATCTTGCCGACACGCATAAGACTGCCTTCGCCACTGAGTGGGGCATCTTTGCTTACATAATCATGCCTTTCGGGTTGACTAATGCCCTTGCCACCTTCCAACGTCTCATGTGCACCATATTTAAAGGCATGCTTTGCAAGGAGTTGGAAGTCTTTGTCGATGACCTCTACATTCACTCGACCTAGATGGAACACTTACACAAACTCCAAGCAGTCTTTGAGTAGTGTTGCCTATATTGTCTCTCCTTGAACCCCTTGAAACGCCAGTTTTGGGTGAAGCATGGATGCATCCTTGGCCACGTGATGTCGAAGAATGGCATTGCCACTGACTTCTCGAAAGTCAGGGTTATTGTCGACCTTCCACCCCCAACCAACTACAAGGGAGTTCAATGCTTCTTAGGCCATACGAGATACTATTGGCGGTTTGTGCTGAATTACTCATTGATAGCCAGACCTTTATGCAAGCTGCTGATTGTTTTTTAATGGACTATAGCATGCCAATGAGCATATGAAGAGTTGAAGAATGCTCTAATCACAGCACCAATTCTACGAGCCCCAAATTGGACCATTACCTTCCACGTGCATATCGATGCTT
The DNA here is from genome assembly GCF_053477565.2 of Lygodium microphyllum. NCBI lineage: Eukaryota > Viridiplantae > Streptophyta > Polypodiopsida > Schizaeales > Lygodiaceae > Lygodium > Lygodium microphyllum. The sequence goes on from NC_141160.1 coordinate 10,810,803, forward strand.
CTAAATTTGTTATGGGGGCAGTGTTGTGCCAACCTAGAGAGCACAACCTAGACTATCCAGTGAGCTTTTTTAGTAGACAACTCACTGAGACAGAAATGAACTACTCGATGACAGAAAGAGAGGGCTTGGCCATGGTGTTTGCTGTAAAGAAGTTCCGGCATTATCTATTGGCTACACACTTTACCTTCTTTGTGGACCATCAAGCCTTGCTATATCTAGTGAATAAACCTTGATAATCAAACAAAGGTGGGTCCCTAAGGCCCTGCTGCATGCGCAAGGCTATTATGAGGGGTATGCCTGGATATGGATCCCTAAAGCCTACACGACCAAGTGCACCACTCGTACGCCGCCCCCAACCTTGATCACCCCAAGCCCCATAGAACCTCAAAACCATAAACCGCAGTGCTTCCCAGGCCCACATCCATCAAGCTCATCCATACACATGCCCAAGAGAGTCGAACAAGCCTATCGGCCCAAACGACAAACATCGTCACATGAGCCATCACTCACTAGAGCCCATCCGACTACAATGATCCACTCTGAAGGCCGCAGTCCATCAGAAGTAGCTGCTACTTTTCCAACCCTAAGCCAGGAAGTCCAGCTGCAACCTCAAGAACGCCCGCAACCACAACTATCCATTGTCAAAGGCTCTAGTGCTATCAAACCCCAACCACTAGCACGTCTTGAACCCTCCTATGATCGGAAATCATTTTTGACACTGGCCTTAGATCTAGCCAAAGATACAGGGGATGACGTGGTTGATTGCATTAGATGACTCAATTCCACCTTCAGAGAGCTAGCTCTGAGCTACGACCGCTTGGACTTAGGCTAGTTGTCCGAGCCTTTTGCAACCAAAGTTCGTACGATGCCTTGTTCTTGGGAGATGTTTGAACTTGCCTTCGCAAGGGTAGCTAACTCCGTTGTCGTATTGCTCAACAGCGAGATCTCTAAAGAGCAAGCCCTCAAACAGTGCCTCATCACGTCATATGATCAACGAACCACTTCTGCTATCACCAACCAAGAAATTGTAAAATTATCCAAACTTGCTGAGATTGAATCCCCATTCTTGAGGTACTAGTACACTCTTAGGTTGCAATGGGAAGTAGAAGGGTACCAAGTCATGACAAACACTGAGCAGCGCTGTGCAACCAAAACAGCGGAGTACAACCCCACTTATGTTGTGCCAACCTCGTATAGAGTATTAACCACTCTTCGCGACTACCCCCTGGAAGAGCACATCAAGGGACACCCTTACCTTGATCGCCTACTGACTAAGGAAGAGCTACATATTGCTAGCCGTGTCGCATCCAGTGACTTTCTAACAGATGTTCTCACTTACATTACACACGTGGGCACTCGACCTTTTGATCTAGACCATGAAGCTCAGTTAGAGGACAACCCCGATTTCTACACTTGATTCCTACGCTGGTAACTCCAAGGCCCATTGCAGGAATTTCCTCAACCTCCAAAACCTTCAATCCTAGGAAGGATTATTCTCAAGCTGGGAGGGCGAGGAGTGAGGTGAATCAAATTAAAACCAAGGAAAATCAAGAAAAATGCATAAACATGTAAACAACGAGCGAGGTAGGAAAACGGCAGGAGAACTTTGAAATAAAGGGCAAAAAGTTAAAGTCAGAAGGGAATATTCTACATTGGATGGGATTTTAATGCTTTCATTCAATAAACACATAGAGTCCTTCTTTTTAACTATAACTTTTCTTGCGAATTGTTAATTTGGAAGTACTAATGTAAACTTGGGATTATGACAAGAACAAAAGATGTCACAGCAAGACCGCGCCCACCGACTTCTGTTCACGGAAGAGGAAAGAGTGCAATACAACATCACTCTTGAAAGTCATGCCTACAACCAGCTTAAGTTCCAAACCATTCACAATGTAGTGGGTGTAGTGGCCAAGGAGGAAGCGGCCAAGAGAGTCATTGAACAATGCAACTTCACCAAGTACCTCAAAAAATTTGCGCAAGTACCTGACCACACAAAGTGTGTGGAGTTTCTCAAGACTTACGACCCTGACAATGAGTGCGGCACCATCATAGTAGGAAGGGGAGAAAACACCAAATAGGTATAGGTTCACTTAACCCCTGCCTTGGTGGAGAAGGCATTGGGACTGGAGCTAAAGATAGAGAAGAAGCAAAAGAGGGATGTGTATGCCATGCTGAAAATGAAAAAGGAGGATGTGCTAACTAACGACGGCATCAGCATCCAGGACATTCCTGATGCGAAAGCCATACTGCAAGCAAAGCTGGTACATGCGCTCTTCTCCAGCCAGCACTACAACGCCTTAATGCATCGAATCAGCATGCCTGTGCTGGAGAACGTAGCCGCTCACACCCTACATGAATTCGAATCGAATGATTATGTACGCAAAACCATCGACCAGACAGCTAAAGCAATGGCTTTAGGAAGCACACTAGCAGGAGGAGAGTCCCCAGCTTCCAAGGCCACAAAAAGAAAGAAGGCCTCGTCCAAGGCCTCGTTTATTGCCTATGGAAGCATTTTGATTGCGCTCATCCAGGAGGCATTGAAGGAGACACAAGATGCAGAAGAAGGGGAAGGAGAAACGCTTGACAGGTCACCCCCTTGCCAGGACCAAGAGAGGTTCAGCGCAGTGGGACTGAGACTAATAAGGAAGGGCAAGAACAAGAAGAACAATCAAGCAAAAAGTGGACCAAGAAACCCAAGAAGAAGATGGCACAAAAGAAAAAAAATCCGGATGAAGGCCGCAAGAAGGAGAAAGAGGATTTGGAAAAGGCAAAAAGACAATCCCTCGGAGGCCGAGGAGAGGAAGAAGAAGAATAAACAGGAAGAAGAAAAAACAAAGGAAGAAGTCAACATGGCTAAAAAGGTGTCAAAACAAGAGGCTGAGAAGAGGAAAAGGGAAGAATAGGAAAAAAAAAGAGAAACTGGAGAAAGAGTATAGGAAACCTGAAGAAGAAAGGCAAAGAAGAGCTGCTGAGGAAGAAGAGGAACTAAGAAAAAAGGAGGAGGAGGACTTGGTCGAAGCCACACGACGGTCCATTGAGCAACAGTGCAGGGCTGATGATCCGGGAGCCTAGAGCCCACTGAGGGAAGAAGAGCCTAGTTCTAGCACGCAGATACCAGAAGTCACGTTGCCCGCTGTCCTTGAAGGCAAAGGCAAGGCCCTTCTTCATCCTACCCCCACCCTCATGGTGCTCTCCACCAAACCAACCACCCTCACCCCTAGCATCCCCACCAGCATGGAGGTCTCCAACTTCGTGGCCTGGATGCAATATTTTATCAATAAAGAAATGGCCCAGGGAAAGAGCATGGAGACAACGGCCACGAGGCAAAAGAGACTAGCTGTAGATGCTGAGTCGAGACAAGACCAAAAGCATCAAAGAGTGGAAGCCTCGACCACCCCTATATCCACACAACAATGATGCCACCAGCCAACTACGATGAGTACGTCATTGAGTTGCTCTCCCAATTGGAGAGGGCTAAGGAGGAAAAGAGGATGGTTGTGGCTGAGTTAGTGGCGGAAAATAAGTTAGTAGCCGTAGGGGGAGGAGACTAACCTTGAATTTGTTATGGGGAGAATCAGAGAAGAGGTAATCCCACAACCCCCCTCGCCGCATGTCCAAGAAAAGCAAGAGATTGATCCATCCGTGGAAAGACAAGCCACACTAAGGGAGAGACGGAGAAAGTTAGTTGAAGAAACCATGAAGCAGCTAAGAGCCAAACCGGTTGTGTAGCCATCTGCACCCCTCCCACTGTGCCCCGATGACCTCCCAGCTGGATTCTACGCGGAGCTAGTGATTTGGGAATGGCAAGAAAAAGAAAAAGACCCATTCACCTTCAGCTTTCTCATGCCTAACAACTTGCGGAGGATCCTACTGATCAAGGTGATGGAGGAGGTGATCGCTATTGGTGGCCGACTAGAATAGAAATGGCTGGAAGAAAGGGAGAGGACCCCCACTCTGTGGGGGAAAGGAAGAATTAGAGTTTTGGCAAAACAAGGTGTTCAAATTACCACATACTGTACAGGGCTACAACTGCCAACCCCTATGGAGGAGGCGAGTGTGCAACATTAGCATGCTCGCCTGGATGGCTTTTTGTAATACCCTGCCCTATGAGAGGAATGACCCCACATTCATGTTGTATCCTCATAGGGTAGGTGTGGATTTTGTTGCCACCCTCCATGGGCGTCATGATTTCCCCATCACCTACAACTCCAATGCCGCCTCCTTCGAACATGCCCTCCTCTTCGACTCAGGGAGCCTAAATGATTCCATGACATGTTTTCTCACAAACTTCTCTTCATGCCCCGATCCAGCCTTTATAACTACATGTAATTATCTTAGGTTACTTAAGTTACTACTCAAGCAGGACCCGACTCCACAAGAACGTGGCTTGCCTCCCCTCTTTTTTGACCCTAATGCCATTGGCAGCTGTGCCATGGCGCATTTAATGATGAGAGCTAGTCTTCTCCCCTCTTTTTGCCTAGCTCTCCTAGAGGATATGAACGACAGCTAATTCACTAGATGCAACCATCCTTTCCTCTCTACCACCTCCCTCCACGTCCACATGAATCTCAAAGGATACATGCAAAGCCATCAATTTTTTAGCAAATCCATCCAACCCCTTCTCCGCCTAAATCAGACGAGAAAGATTAGGTATAGGCTATCGTTCTACTAGTGTAATACTATTCCCAAAAAAAAAAGGAAACAAAAGAGAAAAAGAAAAAGAAAAAGCATTCAAGGAAGAGCAAGAGGGACACTATGCACAGAATGGACAAAACAACTCACTTACAGAAGCACTTAGCACCACATAAAGCATGATTACTGCACCTAGGGATCCTCAAGTTAGGTGTGCCCACTGGCTTCGGTCGGCTGGCTCTGCTCCTAACCCCCTAGTCCTTTTTGCTCCCCCACTTCATGCTTAAGGACTATCAAGGGCAGGACATACCTAGGGAGGTAACACTCGCCTATGGTTAGACCTATCACCCTAAGCTACTTGCACTGCACCTGCCTTTGCATGAATGGGGTCCTCAAGTGTGGGACATCACCCAGGCTAACATGTGGTTAGACCCAACTCCCCATTCCACCAGCATGAGCACAATGCACTACATAATAAGGTAGACACCCCCTTAGGTAGAGCATTGTACCCTTTCCTCCCAAGCATCACAAAGGCGACCAACCACTGACTTCGAAGGCTCTCGTCAACCACTTGCTATCCATTTGCCTCTCCAACAAACCTTATTACCAAGCTTCCACGAGCACCCGGCTTTACACTGGCCATGCCCTTACACGACTATTTCACCAACTACCTCTTAAACCCCAACAGTCGCCAAGAGTGCCATGGGACTGGCACCCATCTCGCAAGGGGGTAATGTTAACCCCAAGCACCCCAAGCAAGAAGGCAAAAGAATGAATGAAAAAGAGGGAAGAAGATGGAAAAGGAGAAAAGACACGTAGGCGGCCTCTAAAGCTAAGCCAGGGCCAAAAGCGTAATTTTAAATGAAAGGCGCCTCAAAAACTCTAAAAACTCTTGTAAAAGAGCTCCAGGCTCCCTTCTGTGCCAGTTGTAAAAGAATAGACGGGTATATGCTTAGGGCATGAAGCAAGAAGAGAGAATTAGAAAAAGGGACCTTGCCACCACAATGGCCGGTCATGTAAAAAGGGATGAGCGCCCATGGGGTTTTAGGGTTTGTATATATAAAGTTCCAAAAGTGAATGGAAGCTCATTCTTTAGTGTGTGGCTAACAAGAGCTCTTCTCTTCTCCTTGCTTGTGTGTGCTCTTGAGAGAGGGAGTGTGAGAGTGTGAGAGAGTGAGTGTGTGGGAGTGAGGGATCAAGAGGGTGAAGTTCTTCACCATCTCCTCTTCTCTTCTTCTCTTCTCTTATCTTCTCTTCTCTTCTCTTCTCTTGCACGCGTGGCTATGGTGGATGGAGCTTGGAGATGGAGGAGGCTTGAGGATGCTTGAGCTAGCATCTAGGATGCTGGAGCTACCGGAGTGTGCGAGAGAGGAGGCAACTCATATCGGCATCAAGGTAAGCTCACTACACTCGTAGGATCGACATTGCGACGGCTAGGTGAGAGATAGCCATTAGTGCTTGGCTTGGAATGCTTGAAGCAATAAGCGGTCAGTGGGTCTTGGCGGTTGAGCGAAAGCTCCCACAGTGCCTTTTATAGACTTACAGTAGGTGATTTTGGTAGGCGGCAAAGAGTGGAAAGGGACCATGGTATTTTAACTACCGTGGTTTTAATCAAGCATGCACAAAGTGACGTAGTCTCAGTTTCATTGTCAATGTGATCCTTTGGCTTGTTATTCCATACAAAGAGGCTACAAATCAGGTGGATTGCACATTTCTCAACACTTTACCCATAGGTGATAGCTCATCAACTATTTCCACCTGAGTACCATAAAAGAACTTGAGCTGACTAACATGAAATACATTATGAATCTTAGTGGAAGAGAGTAATTTGAATCGATATGCCAAGTCTTCAATACTCTTTAGGATTCTGTAGGTTTCATAAAACCTGTGAACAAATTTATTACTAGATCTATCCTTCAAAGTAAAGTAATAGGACTTGGGTACTTTCAACAAAACCGACTCTTCCTAGAACTCTAAAGGTCACCTCTTCTCATCAACATACATCTTCATTTGATCTTGGGCCTTTCTAAGATTCATCTTACACTACTAAAGAAGGGTCTGCATTCTTTCCAGTTCTTCTTTCCCATGAGGGTTGATCTTCTAATTGGAAATGACTGTGAGTAAGGGCACCTTATAACCATGCATAGCCTCAAAGAGTGAAACTCCAGTACTAGCCTAAGTGGAGTTCTTATAAGAAAACTTGGCCAAAAGCAACCATGAATCCCATGCATGCTACACATCATGACAATAATGGCAAAGGTAAGGCTCCAACCACTTGTTTACTCTTTTTGTTTGTCCATCAGTTTGTGGATGATAGGTTGTAGAAGGAGCCAACTTAGTATACATGGAGTTGAATGCCGCTTGCTAGAAGTTGCTTATGAGCTTGGTAGCCCTATGATGCACAATCACCTATGGTGATCCATGTAATCTAAAGATCTGCTCCATCAACTAACTAGCTGCATGTCAATCAGTAAAATGTGTCTTGGTAGGAATAAAATAGGTTGTGTTGGTGAGTCTATCCACTACTACATAGATGAAATTCCGTCCCTTTCTAGTAATAGATAAGCCAATAATGAAATCCATGGTAATATGAGTCAATTTGCCTTCAAGGAAAGGTAAGGACTGACTACAACAAACCACCTAGCTTATGGGTGCCATCCCTGTTTTGCTGGCAAGGCATTCACATCATGACATAATCCTTTGCATCTCTCCACAATCCTTTCCAATGAAAAATTTTGCTAATCTTATCATAGGTCTTCAACACTCCAAAATGTCTCGCTATAGGTGAAGAATGCAACTCCTCTATAATTTTTAGCTTGAAAGAAGAAGTAGAGGGAATAAAAATCTTGTTCTTAAGCCTGATTAGGCCAATTTTTAAGCCCATAAAGTGAGTTTTCCTCCATGAGGCCTTGTTGTAATTCCTAAAAAGGTAGGCCTCTTGTAACTCCTCAATCCAATCACTATGTAGCTCAATCATTGGCGAAACCTTGCATGCCCACATTATAGAAAGAGAATCAACTAGCACATTTTCCTTGCCCCTTGTATGAGTGATCTCAAAATCATAATTTTGCAAGGTAGATATCTACCTATGGAGTGAGATTTGATTGAGTAAGGAAATACTTAAGGACCTTATGGTGATCACTCTAAACTCTAAATCAGTTGTCATACAAATGGTGGTACTACTTCTTTATCACATGAAAAATAGCCAACATCTCTTGGTCATAGACATTCATATCCATTTCCTTATCTATAAGTTTACGACTCTCAAAGGTAATAATTCCATGCTCCTGTAGCTATGCTATAGCCACTTGGTATCACACTATATGGTAAACTCTCTAGAGAAATCTGGGCATACTAAAATATGAGTAGAAGTAAGAAGTTCCTTTAACTAGTTGAAGTTGGAATCTGCTAGTGCATCCCAAAAGAAGGCCTCCTTCTTCAACATGTTAGTCATAGGAGCTACTACATCCACATAGTGCTTAATGAACCTGCAATACAATGATAATAGACCAAGAAATTCTCTAAGTGAAGTAATGGTCGTAGGTATTGGCCAATCTTTGACACACTATACCTTCTTAGGATTAGTCTCTCTTTTTCACTAACAATATGGCCCAAGTACTCCACCTTTGTCTACATAAAAGAATACTTCTTCTCCTTAGCAAAGAGTCTAAAATACATAAAAATCCTTGCTCATATGTAACAAATGATCATGTAGCATCTTGATGTAAACCAGTATATCAACAAAGAAGACAAGGTTAAAGTGGAAGAGGAAAGGCTGTAAAATCTTACTCATTAAACTCTGGAAGGTAGCTAGAGCATTGGTAAGCCCAAATGGCATCATCAAGAAATGGTACAATCGATGATAAGTCCTAAATTCTATTTTAACTTCATCACCTCTCACATACGGATGTGATCATATCCTAATCTCAAGTCAATTTTGGTAAAGAGCTAGCCCCCTGGAGCTCATTAAGCAAATCATCGAATCTGGGAATCGAATACCTGTTCTTCACTATAATTTTGTTTGGATCCCGGTAGTCAATACACATCCTGAAGGTTCCATGTTTCTTCTTCACTAATAAGATCAGAGAAGCATACAATGAAGAACTAGGCTCAATGAGCCCCATCTCTAGAAGCTCCTTAATTTACGTATCCACTTTTTCATGCTCATATTTAGACAATCTATAGGGTGGCATATTGACTCGCTTTGAATGTGACTCTAAATATATAGGGCCATCCCCTACTCTCTTGAGAGGTAATGAAGTAGGCACTTCAAACAAATCCCTATACTCCTCAAGTAGAGCTTTCAAAGGTGGATGCTCAGCTAAATTCTTGGATTGATCCTCGATCTCTTTATTTAGGTGTAAAAAAAAATTTTGAGAGTGTCTCTTATACTCCTTGAGCTTCTTTATGGTGATAAGTTGAAAATCAAACTAGGGATTCCTTGTAGATGGATTAGGTGTCCATCAATGGTGAAATCCATGTATAATTGTAATAAATCCATAGCAATCTTCCCCAAAGTCATCAACCAATCACACCCAAGTACAATATCTATGGGTCCCATTTCCAAAGTAATCAAGTTCACCTTTGCTTCATAATTTTCAACCAACTATATGGGAACCTGGGATACATTCGAGTGATGATCTCCTCTTCACCATTAGCTAGTTGTACTCTTGTGGGCTGCTGTAAAGCAATGGGAGAACAATGCAACATGTCCACATCTAACTTATTCACAAAATTATGTGTATTGCCACTGTCTATCAAAATAAACACATCCTTCTCATGAATGGTACCCTTCATACGAAGTGTATTAGCATTCTTAGAACATATCTAAGAATCCATGGAAATAGAACAAAGGGTAGTGGCATCAAGAAGTAAATCTATCCCACCACCGGCAGGTAAATCTATCCTACCGGCATCAAAGGAAACATGCTTACCAGGGTCAAATGGAAATCCATCAACAATCTGATAAGACTAATATAGATCAAGATCCTCATCATGCTCTTCAAATTCAACTTGTGCTCTCACAATTGGTTCTTCAATGACCTCTTCATCCACATCCTCAAGTACTATCATATTGTAATTCTTAGCTTTGGTATTCTTGTAAGTGCACTTAGATGCATGATCAATAGTATATTTTTCACCACATTAAAAACATAGACCCTTCTCTTTGTGCTCTCTAAAAAGACCCATAGATATGAACTTGCCATTGTTTTCTGAATTACTGTTGGGTCTATTATCACCTTGCTTAAGCTCTATTTTATAGCTAATGCTTTGAAACACTTTGTTGTCTTGAAGCATTAAAAGTAGGGTATATATGGACCTTAGGACTACTAAAAGAATTACTAGACCCTCCATAATTACTAGCAAAGTTGCCCTATTTATCAATAGCCATTTTCTATCCAAAAGAAGCCTACATGGGAATATCCTTCCTATACTTATGAGCATACCTCTTTGTTAAGTCAATAGCTTGGAATAGTATGGCGAATTTCTGGGCCATAACAAATTAGGCTCCAAACTATAGATGTATTTACACAACTTTGCATTATCACTTATACTCTTTACATACATGTTAATATTCAAGAATTGGTTGTTATACTCTCTAACTGATAGGCTTCTTTGGTCCAACCAATACCATCTTCTAGCCAATTTTTCTTACTCAATGGGAGAGATGAATACTTGAGCCATCTTAGCTTTCAGATCCTCCCAACTATCAACCCATTGATTTTCCCTCTTTATGTACCTCCACCATGTATAAGCAAAACCTTGAAGGTAAAGTGTAGCACAATGAATCTTTTGGTCATCTGACTTAGAAAAAATGTCAAAATAAGATTCCAACTTTGAAGTCCACTCCTCCAAATTTGTCGAGGATAATAAATGGCCACTATACTTGATCAACACAATCTTATCATAGAGTTCCCTCTCACAACAAAGCCTTGCTACTCATTGGTTGTTTGGGGCTATGTATCCATGAAATTACCAATGGGGTTTGAAAGATTATAATTGGTTTGAAACTTGCCTAAAGGAATAGGTGGATGACTTCTAGCTCATCAGTCCCTCCTAAAGAAAGTCTCCCCAATCTCATAAGAAGTATGTGGTATACCCTTATTCCCAATAATACCTCACTAAGGGTTATTATTCGATGGTTGAAAGGATTGTTTGTCTCTACTCTCTTTGTTTGCCATTTTTGCTGCCACAAGCATAGAGATTTGAGTATGAAGTTTTTCCAATGAATCTCTAGTAGAAGAAGCAAACTTCTCTAAAGAATCATTCACAAAGTGGGCCATTTGCTCCATGTCTTCCTTGGTTTGAATATGGATTGAACCATCTATTCAGCCGCTTCATCCAGTTTTGAGACTAACTCCATATGTCTGATAGAATGCCTAGTCTCATAGTTACAAAGAGTGGTATTGAGAGTACTATATGCACCATACTCTTAATTGTAATAAAGCAATTTTCATGCTACTTTAATTAGGCCAATTAGTCTATTTTAGGCTAGAGTATAAAAGGCAAGAGAGTGCTAATGTAACATATCTTTTTCAATTCATTTCTTGAAACTCCACTTCTTGGAGCTAGAAGGTTTCTTCCTTCCCACCATTGTAAAGGGTATGTACCTTGCAGCAGCTATCATCATAGTATTCTCAACAAGCAGCCATGGCTTCAACGTTTGTATTTCTCCTTCTCATTGAATATGAATGGCAAGCTATGGTTTGTTTCTAGCATTTCTTGGAAGCATTTCTTCTTAGTTTTCTTGTATTTTCTTGGATGTGGCAAAGTATCATTTCAATTGGTATCAGAGTATGGACTTTGATCCATGGGAAGAGTCATTTTCATGGTGGATTTAGTCACAGCATGGTTACAGGGTAGCTGGGAGGTCAAAAATTAGTCATAGCAATTAGTTCTTCCATAACTGTGGTCTGACATGAAGATCTATCACAAACCGTGACTAAGATGGAGGTTCTTGGCATGAACTAATGGATAATGGCGGGCTCCAGTCAATTTTAGCAAGTTGTGGTTCAATTTTGGCCTAAAAATGAAGGGAGATTGATAAAATGCAGGTAACCTAGGTTGAGGTTGAGTTTATTGGGGTTACTTTTGAGAGGGAAGGGTTTTCTTTTTAGACACAGTCTTTCTCTCTCCAATTTCAAGCTTCCTTCAATCTCCATAGCCAAAACCTCCATCCTCTCTCTCTCCCATGAGTTCTACTGCCAAAATGGACATCAGAGCTTAAGTCTTCATGCTCCAAGCTTCCTGTAGAATACTCTTATGGTTCATAGGCCACCATTTGATCACGTAGGACTTCAGTATGAACTGCTATAATCTATGCATGCAGTACATGCCGAAGCATAATGGAGATTTGAAGAGCTTATTGAGCTCTTAGGCAATCATTGGAGCTTTGCTGTACTGTTATGGTGCTGCAAACAAAGGCAAGGAAAATCAAGAAACTGACACATACCTCTTCTTCTTTGCTATCTATCATTTGGTTTTGGAGCTGAAACAGAGCGGAGACCAGGCGAAGAAGCAATTTGACTCGTGGTCGTTTTTCTTATGCGATGGAAGCTTTGGTGTTAAAGGCTTTAGCTGATACTTTTGTCCACGGGCAATCCTTGTCGCTCCATTCAGCAGCAGCGGGAAGAAGAAGAAGGACACATTAATATGTGATTTGTCCTATGCCAAGACACAATGACGACCTCCAAGTGCCTCTCCGAATGTAAGAGCTCCGTGTTTCAGAAGAACGTCCTCAAGAGAGGAGTCGTTTAGGAATCCATCGCTACCAAGAAAGGCAGCCAATACCCTGTCGGTTCCATTATGCTCAGCTTCTTCATCTTCGTGATTATTGGATCAGCTTTACTACAGATTATTAGAATTGCTTCAACTGGTGGGATCGCATAAACTTCACTCTTTTGCTTCATTCTAATGAGAAAAAGAAACAACACGAGGTTGAATCTATGTCAAAGCATATTGAGCTACACATTTTTGAGCCTCGAGCTCCATTTTCACGAGATCTTGGGTGAAATTTGGAGTTCCTACCAGGATGCCACTAAAGGGACCTCGTCCAATACCATGTGATCAATGGAGGCCTTGGCATGGGCAACATTGCTAGATTCACACATGAATCTCACAACCCTGAGGGTAATTGCTAGTACACTTATTCATGCTTGGAGCATTAGAAGAAAGTTTCCATAGCTGTAAGTGAGGCCAGAGCTGAGCAGGCTACTATGGAGAGGGCCAATGTAGAGGATAAATGCTATTTGTGGCCATCTTAATGCAATTTTGGAGAAGATCAAGAATCTGGTCTTTGCTCAGGACATCTTATTTAGCAGGCTACAGCTTGGAATTCTGTGTTTCAAGGCCAACAAAGTCGTGAGGAAGAGGCGGGCTGATATTCTTAGATTCCCTCAAATCATGTACGGGAGTGGAGTCATCTTGAAAACCTTATTTCATGATAGTCATTTACAGTAGATATTCTCAGATTTCCTCATCTTGATCATGGGGCTTTTGGCCTTTGATGCTTCCTAAAGGTTCCTCATATCTATAACCGGCAATAGAAGTGTGGTTTATGTGGCAGATTTCAAGACAGCACTCAAAATTTTTGGAATTTCTTGAAGAGATCAAGGGGCTTTTACTCTATTTTACTTCCTAGAGCTTCCCCAACACTCAAGGGACCGACATTGAAGCAGGACCGACATTGAAGCATTCTTGGACTTGAAGCTTCAAAGAGAGTTGGCTATGGAGTCAAAACAGGGGAGCAAGCTATAGGCTTCAAATTTTTGGTCTATTCTCTTCTATTTCATGGGGCTTTGGTCTTAAATGACTTCAAGGACCTTCCTACTACTCCAAACACTCAAGATTTTGAAGGCTTTAAGCAATGGATTCAAGATTGAAGGCCAATCTTCTCTTGGACTTCAAGCATGACAGGGATTGAAGAATTTTTTGGAAATCTTAGTCAAAGAGGCCCAATTACAAAGGATCTACCATTCATTTGGCTTCTTGGAGTTGAAGACTCACTCAAGGCATCATCCTTGGATCATACTTGGAGCTATTGTATGGAATTATGGAGTATTACTCTCTCTTGATCAATTGGAGGACTTATGAAGATGGGCTATCACTCTTTATGGCTAAGGTTTGAGACAAGCAACATCTTCTTCTCCAAGCATTGAAAGAGGTATTTCTAATACTCTTTTTAATCTCTCCAATCATTAATCCACTTGTTGACTGCATCTCCTATTGTTGAAGGAGAGATTAAGAGAGTAATCTAAGTAATGACTTGCTTCATAGACTTTATCTTCAGCATTGATTGATAATGAATCGTCAAATTTCATACAATGAGCCTTCAATTTGGATTGTCAAGCATTGATTGAGTATCTACTCAGTCATTCAGCCATTCATTGATTGAGTTTTGATCATTCCATTGATCTATTGCATTTGATTGATTGAAGACTTCAAAATTCATCATATAATCCTTCATATTTTGATTGAGATTTACCTAACCCTAACCCATGAGTTTGTGTTGACCCAATCTTTGAGAATTTCCCAAAATAAATTTGTAAAGGTGAGCATAGTATGCAGTGAGTCACTGATACTATTGGTAAGCCTATCTCAGCCCATTTTTCATTCATGATACCTTTCCAATTCATGCATATCATGAAAGGACCAATGTCTTGATTCGATCATGCATATCATACCTTGTTTGTTAGAATACTAGCCATGCCATGTTCAATGCTGACTGAGGAAAAAGGTCGAAGATAGCAAGAAGATAGTGAGGTGACCCTCCCTTGCTATTGATGGCTCTGTAAGGGTGCACAACCTGGCCCGAAAGGAACTTTGCACACCTTCCGGAGTTTCAGAGCCCATTTAGGTGTCTGCCATTTTATCACTCACCACAGGTGGTGGACCACGGAAGACCACTCAGGATGAGAGTGGAAAAGATTTGAAGACACTTGGTACAAACAGGGAAAAACAGGGCAGTTTGGTCACAGTTTTGAACAATGGAATCTATTAACCTATAGAGCACTCAATTTGGAGTTATATTGTTCAAGTTATGACAAACCCAAAGATTTGACCATGTGTCCCAAACTTATGGGAAATTCCCATATTCCCCAATATGGTGTTAATTCGGCATGAGCTCGTTGATGGCAATTCCGCTCAAAATATACTACCATCTTGCACGCTGATCCAATGATTTGCTTAAGCTTTTCTATTTAAAAAAAGCTTTAAGTTATTAAGCTTAACTAAAGCTTAAAGTTCAATTATCAACCTCTTACCTAGCGGGTGTTCATACAGTGGTATTCCCGAACTGGTTTTGAAGCTTCAGCAAGCCCCTATTCCCACCTCCAACTTAGCAGAGCGTATTTATAGCAAGTAGCCTATCACGCACAGTCTATGCAAAATGCTAATTTGCTTAGAAAAAGACCCTTTTCAATTTTTGTACCTGAGAAAAGCAAGATTGTAAAAGGCAAAGACATACTAATAAAAGTTCGTGGTGAGCTTCTTCACACGTGACTAGAAGATGAGCGATGGAACTTCAATCAAATCCAGGATATCTAATCATAATATGTATGATTTTATGGGCGAATGTGATTTGCCAGAGTCGACTATGGAGCTGAAATTGGATCTAATCATGATGCAACTTCAAGAAGAGTGAAGGGCACGTTAAAACTTGAAGGCAAAATTGGCTACACTTCAACAATCCATTGTCGATCACGATGGAGTGCAACCTAAAGATGTTATTCGACGTAGTATTGATGCGATACTCGATGCACAAGCTCTTAGGAAAGAGGCCAAGATAAGTAAAAGAAATTTTAAATTCCATACTTTTAATGGGCAACATGATGGCAAAATTGTTCTTGCTTTCATTAGTCAATTTGATGACCATTTTCATGAAGGGCAATATGCTGAAAAAGATAAAATTAAATTCTTCACTAAACCATCTAGTAGACAGAGCATCATTATGACTATTGTCCGCAAGAGTGTTGATTGTCCCTCTACTTGGGAAGCCTTTCAAAAGAAATTTTTGCAGAATTTCCTTTCACCTCAATTCCATAAGAAAGCTATCAAACAGTGGGATCTCCTCCAATAAAGAGATCATGAATCTATCCCGCAATACAGTAAGCGTTTCTAGAGTGCCTTACTTCAACTTTGAATGCTTGAAGATGTTCTTGAGGTGACCCACAAGCGCAAGTCCATATCCGGTTTGCTTGGTCACTTCTATGCAGAAGTAAATATGTTCAAGCCAAAGACCTTGGAGGATGCGATTTCTTTAGCACATGAGCGGAGGATAAAATTCGTGGACGAGAAAAGTGACTGCAATAATTTTCAGTTAATGGTAACTTTGGTACAAAGCAATTCAATTCTAACTTCCAAAGATTCAATCAAAATCGCTTTGCTCGTTCAGATTTTTGTAAACCCCGAGCTTGACCTCCTACTTTACCATCAACTGCTAATTCAAACCTTAAGCCTTCCAAACTTCCATCCCTTACCAATAATATCTCCAAAGAAAAGCTTATGGTTTGCTACTGTCACGAATCGCGTGGTGGGGGGACTTGCTTAAGATATTGCACCGAACACACACAGAATGCACGAGGAGAAGCTCACTCAAGAGACAATAAGAGAGATGGAGACCAAAACGTTTTCTTGTTGGTTTCTTCTTCTTCTTCCACACACTTTACAATGTATACAAAGTATAGATAAGATACGACATAAAGGAAAGTGGCCTACTAAGTCAAACAATGCATAACCAACTACACTAGTCGACTGGCGCTATAATCATGCCAGCTGTAAATAGGTGTAACAACGTGAATATAATAAGTAATGAGTCAGTGGCCATGTGAGAGTCATAATGACCACCGACGTGCTAAGTGTAGACGTGTGGACCCATCTAACCAGGCGGTCCATCATTAATGTTTGCATGTGTTGAGCTTATCATCTCAACACTCCCCCTCAAGCTCAACTGCATCTCTACAACTCCAAGTAAGCTTCGAAACTTTTGAAGCTTCTCTATACCCAATGCCTTCGTGAAGATGTCAGCTATCTGATTCTGTGTACACCAAGTCAATCTCACCTGCTAGTACCTTCTCTCTCACAAAGTGGTAGTGTATCTCAATATGTTTTGTCCTGGCATGGAACACAGGGTTCCTAGCCAACTGTATACTGCTCATGTTGTCACAATAAATGACAATTGGACCTTCCATCTGCACATTTAAATCAGCCAATAACTTTTGCAGTCATACTACCTCACATGCTGCAACAACAACATCTCTATACTCAGCCTCTGTACTCGACAAAGCAACTATAGATTGCTTTTTGCTGCTCCAAGTGTGTATCCAAACACCTGTATATATGTACCTGCCTCATAGAAAAGTCCATAATGTAATGTGGACTTCACATATCTCAATATGCGTCTGACTGCATCCAAATGTGGCTTTCTAGGTACTTGCATAACTCGACTCACAAGACCAACAATGTAGCTCAAGTCTGGCCTTGTAATGGTCATGTAGATCAAACTCCCCACTATCCTCCTGAACATAGTAGGGTCTTCTATCTCATCCCTAACATCAACACTCAACTTTACATTATGCTCCAATGGGACTGAAAGTGGTTTGCATGCTATCATACCATACTTGGACAACATATCCAAGCCATACTATCTTTGGAACAACCATATACCATCATCACATCTGATCACCTCAATGCCAAGGAAGTACCTTAGCTCACCTAAATCCTTCATCTCAAACTTCTTCTTCAAAAAGTCCTTGACTTCAACAATCCCACTATCACTATCACCTATAATAATCAAGTCATCCACATAGATGACTATGATGACCAAACCTGCATCACCCTTTCTCACATAAAGTGAGTGATTAGCATCAGAAACATAAAAGCCAATATTGACAAGATACTCTCTGATCTTGTCAGACCATGCTCTAGGTGCTTGCTTGAGCCCATAGAGCGCCTTCTTCAACCTGCACACATACGTGGGATGCTCTAAATCTTCATAACCTGCTGGCTGATCCATATACACTTCTTCCTGCAAATCACCATACAAGAAGGCATTCTTTACATCCATTTGCTGCAACCTCCAACCTTTGGATGCTACCAAAGCAATCACACATCTGACAGTTGCCATCCTAGCAACTGGACTGAAGGTTTCTTCGTAATCTATGCCATATGTTTGGGCATAGCCTTTTGCAACCGGCCTAGATTTGTACCTACTAATAGAACCATCTGCATTGTGCTTAATCTTATAAACCCACTTACATCCAATAGCTTTCTTGCCCTTCAGCAATGATACTATATCCCAAGTCTTATTGGCCTCTAATGCAACCATCTCCTTATCCATTGCTGCATCCCAATGATCATGACCAACAACCTTCTCAAAACATGTGGGCTCAACATCCTCAATCACTTTCACCATATAAGCATAATGGTGAGTTGCATAACCTTCAAAACCAAATATGTTAACAGGGTATCTCACCCTGCTAGACCTGCGTACCACTGGATCACTCAATGGAGTCTTTGCATTGACATGTGCTCTCTGTACACCTGGAGTCTTCACTGAAGGAATGCCAAGCTCATCATCCAAGCTCTCTGAGCCACTGGAGTCTCCATCAAGAACTGCATCCAATTTCTTTCACAACTCATCTGCCACATGAACATATGTAATACAACCAAACACTTTCAAGTGTGAGACATCAAGCTTCTTACCTATAAAACATTCTTCGGGGGTCATACCATGAACTGTAGATGTGGGAGTTCTGTTCATAATATAAACAACAGTATGAACAGCCTCAGACCAAAAATGCTTAGGCATATTCTTTTTAGCCATCAAGGCACATGCAACTTCTGCAATATGCCTATTTTTCCTTTCTGCAACCCCATTTTGTTGTGGGGTATACCTGCATGTGAACTGTCTCTTTATCCCATGAGACCTCAGAAAATCATTGAACTCATTCAAGAGGTACTCTCCCCCTCCATCTGACCTCAAGCACTTTACTTTCAAGCCTGTTTGTCTTTCAACTGCAGCATTGAAAGTTCTAAAGTCCTCAAACGCTTCACTCCTTTCCTTCATAAAATAATCATGTGACAAAGTATGAACTGCCTCCAAGAGATACATTTTGTGTAGGCCCTCAAATATTTGTATGTACAACATCAAGGACATTTCTGCTTACATCTCTGTCATGTGAAAAGGGTTGTCTTGCATGCTTACCAACTGACATGCTTTGCATACCTTATGAAATTCTATAATTCTAAATGTAGGCACACCTGTAACCAACCCTTTGGACTGCATTAATTTTAGCCTTTGTACATTTGCATGTCCAATGCGTTTGTGCCAAATTTCAATATCTGCAACAATACCTTTTCCTTTAGCATACATAGCAGCATTCATAGTAGGAATTTCAGCATCCAGAGTAAACATACGTCCAACTCTACTTCCCTTTGCAACCAACTTGCACTTGTCATTGAAGTCTTCTACAAAGCAACCCTTTGCATTAAATTTGACTTGCAGCCCTTGCTCTACCATCTGACCGACTGACACCAAGTTCTTTGTAATAGATGGCACATGTAATGCATCTGAAAGACTCTTTGTCTTACCATCATGCAAGGACAAGGGAACTTTTTCAATGTGTGAAATTGGGTGGCGTGAATCATTACCCATCTGCACATAACTTGTATTTTGCAAATTCTACATCTCTCCGAACCATTCTGCATGGCTGGTCATATGATTGGATGCACCTGAATCAACATACCAAACATCATCATGTGTTCCCTTTCTTGTAATAACATTCAGCATATGCTGCATAACAAACAGACATTCATTTTTGTCTTCATTATGTTGTGAAGACGATGCATAGTTTCCTTGTTGCAACTTACCACTACGAAGATCATCTTTCTTATCATAAGATTGGGTTGCAATATGACCTGTTTTGCCACAGTAGTGACACACAATACCAGAGTTGTTAGAACCTCTGTTCTGCCATCCACCTCTTCCTCTAAAGCTCCCCCTGCCTCTAAAGTTACCATGACCTCCTGAAACCTGGATATCGCCAAATTGTTGATTCAATCTGTTTTGCTGGTTGTCACTACCACGTCCTATACCACAGCCTCTTGAAGAGGACTTGCCACGTCTCCTTCCTGTATTGGAGTAGAAAGCTTGGACCTGTTCACCACTTTTTTTAGATGTCTCACTCTGCATGTTGATCTCTTCAGTGATCATGAGGAAGACCAACTCATCGAAATCTGGAAATGGCTTTCTGACATATACGAAAGTTACAAAAGACTTCCAAGCTTTTTCATTGTTAAGTCCACCCAAGGTAGACGACAGTAAATCATCATCATCGGGCATTGCATCAATCGTTGCCAAGGAATCTGCAATGCTCCTTACCTTCCGTGCATACTCATTGATAGACATCTTCCCTTTCTTCAATGTATTCAACTTTTGCTTCAGTTGAATCTTTCGTGCCTTTGTCTTTACGGAAAACATACTTTCAAGTATGGTCCAAGCTGCATATGAATTCTCTGCATTTCTAATATGTCCCAGCATATTATTGTCAATTACTACAGACAACCAATACATAACCTTTTTGTCTTTTGCATTCCATTCCTTCTGTGCCTTTGTCTCTTCTGCAGTTGGAGGATCACTCACCTCCGGCTCCTTTTCTTCACCTGAAACAAACTCGTAGAGGCCTTTTTCAATAAGGAAGTTCATGACACGGAACTTCCATGAAGGGTAGTTGTTATTGTCGAGCTTCTCAATGATGGGGTTTCCGCTGTTCGCTATCATTATCACAAAACTAATACCAAACAGCAAGCAAATCTTCTGCAACCCTCGGCCTGTAGTGCACAGCAATACACCAGACAACCTTTTTCACTGTTTGCTCAACAATACATGCAATCTGCAACCAGTTTGCAGATAAACCTTGTGTTTATTTGCTGCTAAACACCTTTGAACTTACAGATCTGAAATCTGTAACATGTGCACTTGTATACGGCAGACACAACTGAAATTGCAGGATACCTCGAATTGTTGTCTACAACCTTGGGAGTCTAAAATGGGGCCTGAAATGACCTCGGATGGCCAAAATAGCAGCAGGCAAACCCTAAAGGGCCTATCTATAGAATATACAGTGCTATTCGCGTACACCAAATCTCACTGTAATCTGAGATTTTTGCTCTGCCCTACTTTCAGTGCCTCCACAGGCATTGTCCAAGAGAAGAAGTAGTAAATGGAAGAGCTTCTTACCTGTTGCTTGCTTACTCAAATCCTTGGCTCCTCTCCTTTGCTTTAGCCTTCAAAAATAGCCTCAATCAGTGGTGCAGCTCTGATACCATGTCATGAATCGCGTGGTGGGGGGACTTGCTTAAGATGCTGCGCTGAACACACACAGAATGCACGAGGAGAAGCTCACTCAAGAGACAAGAAGAGAGATGGAGGCCAAAAAGTTTTCTTGCTGGTTTCTTCTTCTTCTTCCACACACTTTACAATGTATACAAAGTATAGATAAGATACAACATAAAGGAAAGTGGCCTACTAAGTCAAACAATGCATAACCAACTACACTAGTTGACTGGCGCTATAACTATGCCAGCTGTAAATAGGTGTAACAACCTGAATATATTAACTAATGAGTCAGTAGCCATGTGAGAGTCATAATGACCACTAATGTACTGAGTGTAGACGTGTGGACCCATCTAACCACGCAGTCCATCATTAATGTCTGCATGTGTTGAGCTTGTCATCTCAACAACTACAAGTGTCATCAGCTTGGACACTTAGCAGCGAACTATCAGTCCAAGAAGCAAGATGTTCAAATAAATCACTCTTGGGAGCAATTGATGACGAGGACCATGAAGATATGTCAGACTTCATTGAGGAAGATGATGATATTGGTGATGCTTCAGATACTTTACAAAGTATGCAAAATCCTCATTCATTATTAACAATGAAATGTTTTGTGCATGGTCAAGAAAAGATTATTTTGCATGATGATGGAAGCACACACGATTTTATTTCCACAAAGTTAGTAAAAGAATTGAATTTATTTATTGTTCCAACTCATTATCCCATAAAGGCTGCATTATTAGGCACTAGATACAATGGCATACAAGAAGTTCATGATTTAGAGATTAAAATCGGTGATTATGTTGAGTGCATAAATTTCTTGGTTGTGCCTGTGCAAGCTAGTGATTTTTATTTTAGGAATGCCTTGGCATCACAAATATAATCCTGACATAGATTATTCCATACATTCCATGAAAATTCATTTTAACGGAAACCAAATCACATTACATGGATTGTACACCTTTGATAATTTTCCACTGCTTAGTCAGACACAAGCTAAATGTGCATTGAGAAAAGGTAGTAAATCATATTTAGTATGGGTGAATGAAATTGAAGCTAAGAAAAATTAGATGCGTCCTAGGCATGCACAATTTTTTTCACAATTTAAAGATTGTTTTGCTTTACTAATTTACCACCTGGTTTACCACCTACATCTCATCCCAGGTTCTCAAGCACCATGTAAAGCACCTTATAGACACAATCAGATTAAACAAAAACAAATCCAAGCACAAGTTGAGGAACTGTTGAATCGATGACTCATTAGGCCTAGTAATTCTCCTTTTTGTGCACTTGTCCTATTAGTTAAGAAGAAAAAATAATACCTATAGGGTGTGCATTGACTATTATGCCCTAAATAAAATCATTGTTAAGAATAGATATCCGATCCCTAAGGTAGAGGACCTCATGGATAAACTACAAGGAGCCACTGTTTTTAGCCAGATAGATCTCAAATCTGGATATCATCAAGTACACTTGGATACACTTGACATTTTTAAGACTACATTTATAACTCAATTTGGTCATTATGAATTTCTTGTTATGCCTTTCGGTTTGACCAATGCACCAGCTACATTTAGTCGTATGATGAATTATATATTTTTGAAATATCAAAATTGTGTGATTTTTTTCTTTGATGATATTTTGGTTTTGAGTAAGGATGAGAATGAGCATTGTGAACATCTATCTTTAGTTTTCAAATTGTTGAAAGAGAATCAATTGTATATGAAACCCAGATTGAATACTTAGGTCATATTGTTTCTTCTGATGATATTCGTGTTGATCCTAAAAAGATAGAGGCAATTTTGAATTGGCCAATCCCTAAAAATGTGCATGAGTTATGTTATTTCTTAGGCCTTGCCAGCTTTTATAGAAAAATTGTGAGAAATTTTTCATTGCTTGTATTGCCTTTGATGAAATTGTTAAAGAAAGGTGTTATGTATTAATGGTCTAACAACCAACAAAAGTATTTTGATTTGTTGAAACATGCTTTAACATATGCACATGTCTTGCAATTACCTGATTTTAATCGACCATTCTTTCTAGTAGTCACTAATGCTAGCGAATCAAGAATAGGTGTTGCCCTCATGCAAGATTCACATTCCATAACCTATTCTAGTTGCAAACTTAAACCTTCTGAGTTGAAGTATTTCACCTATGATAAATAATTGTTAGCTATAGTTCAAGCCTTACGTCAATGGAAACACTATCTAAAGGGATTCAAATTTATGATTAAAACTGACTAGCAAAGTATCAAACATCTCCTTAGTCAACCCGCAAATTTTTGACCGTCATATTAAATGTACTATTCATCCACTTATCCAATATTAGCCAGGAAGTGAAAATATTGTTGCCGATGCATTGAGTAGAAGACCAAGTATCCATAATATTTCACTTCTATCTTTTGATTCCCTTACTCCTATGAGGGATACCTATGACCATGACCCCAGTTTTCAAGCTAATTGGAACAAATTAGTTGCTAATAACTGGATTCCAATTGATTTTTTGTATTATTCTGATGGATTTATATTTTATGAGAAAAGATTGTGTGTCACTGTTCCATTTAGATCATTTGTATTGCATGAAATTCATTGTCCTCCATATCAAGGTCATAAAGACATTATTTCCACATTAAGAACATTGGTTGAAGAATTTTATTGGCCACAAATGGAATCCGATGTTTCTAACTTTATTCCTAAGTGTTTAATTTACCAAAGAGTCAAGCGATAGCATGGTAAGCAATATGGTTTGTTAATGCCTGTACCAATTCCTGACCGTCCATGGGAACATATTTCAATGGATTTTATAACTGGTTTGCCTAATACACGAGCTAATCATGATATGATTTGAACTATAGTAGATCGATTTACTAAACAAGCATATTTTCTACCATGCAAGAAAACATTAACTACATCTCAAGCTGCACAATTGTTCTTGAAGACTATTTTCACTGACCATGGTTGCCAAAAGTTATTATTTTCGATTATGATTCTAGATTTTATAATAATTTTTGGACTACTTTGTTTACTAATTTGGATACTAAGATTGATTTCTCATCTGCATTCCATCCTGAAACCAATGGGAAAATGAAAGCTACTAATAGTACAATTCTAGATCTTTTGCATGCATACACAAATTCAAAACCACAAACATAGAATACACATTTACATCTACTTCAATTTTCATACAATAATACACCATTCACAGCTACTCATAAAGCACCTTTTGAAATCATTTATGGACATAGATTGCCTACACCTGTCACATCATTATCGAATAAAGTTAAAGCTGTTGATGATATTGCCAATATGCATGCTACTATTTTTGCTCAAGTTAAAGATATGATTGCGAAAGCCCATCAATTATACACTAAACAAGCTAATAAGAAAAGAAAAGCCATGAGTTTTAATATTTGTGATTATGTTTGGTTACACATTGAAAAGAGAAGATTGCAAAGTGTTGAGAAATACCCTGTTGTTAAATTAGCACCTAGGTTTTATGGACCTTTCAAAATAATTCACAAGATCAATGATAGTGTATTTAAATTAGAACTACCCAAACATTGGAAGATCCATAATACTTTTCATTTCAGTTTGTTATGACATTTTAGAGGCCAATTACCTATCCATATGTCTATGAAAATCCTCCTTTGTTAGAAGAAGAAACTGAAATCCTTGAACCTAAAACTATTCTAGACACTGACTTTATGACCAATAGAACTGGCCGTAGATATTCTAGATATTTGGTTAAGTTTAAACATCAACATGTTGAAGAGGCCCAATGGATGTACATCGGTGACCTAAGTGCTTACCCCTCACTGCTCACTCCACATTGAGGTAATAGCAATTGAGAACAATTGCTATCCCACCCCGGGGGTATGATACTAGGAGGAATATTCCATGGTAGATTTCGTGATTATATTTATTTGTCGGGGCTCGTACACAAGGTGAATTCCTTGTGCGAGAAGTTGACGAGAATACATGTTCTTTTCGGGCATCAGATTAATTGAATGTGCATGTGGGTGATTCCACAACATGTGATTTCGTAAAATACATATTAAATTAATGGATGTTTACGAGTTTAGAGTGCACACTCGAATTAAATTAAGGTTAGAAGAGAGTTCTAACCTATGTAATTGTAGTTACAGACTGTTAGGTATTCACTTTTGTTGGGTTTTATTTAATTACTTTCTAACAATTGTGAATGCTTCAATTGATGTGTAGAGCAGGCGGGGGTGGTGTTGGGTAGCACCGGGTGATGACGTGAATCCAAATGCCTAGAAGAATTACTATATTTTATGGGTGTGCACCTTATCACTAAAGGCGTGGCGCTAGTATTTATTCAAGCACGCTTATTTACTAAAGCGCTTGATAAAACATTTATTATCTTGTATGCGCATAGGCGTTTGGTTAAATATTTTATTATTTGATATTTGTATTTGGGCACAACTCGACTTTTGGATGCCTAAATGCCTTACTCTATATTTGGGCAAACACAAACGCAAAAACAAAAGCATGTTATTTGTAAAGTGGACTATTTTTTAGCTCAAAGATAAATAAATCTATAAATATATACCTTGTGAAGTGCTCACACAAGGCATGGGGGAGATTGCACCCAATTTGTCTTTTCGTCTCATGTCGTGCGAATTCCCCTTTGCTTTTTACTTGCAATTATGAAGGTTTGTAGAGTTCTTTGTTCTTGGGGACCTTTTGGTATTCGCTACGCACGCATACAACATCAGATCTACACCTCAATATGTTTTGTCTTCCATGGAAAATCGGATTCTTGGCTTGGCCAACTGAATGGCACTCATAGAATCTGAATACAGTGTAGGCATAACATCTGTCATACCAAGGTCTGCGATCAAACGGCCTAACCAGATAGCCTCCTTGCAAGCCTCTGTGGCTGCAATATACTCGGCCTTTGTAGTAGAAAGGGACGTACACTTCTACACCCTGGACATCCAAGAGAGAGCCCCTCCACCATAAGTGAACACATAGTCAGAAGTGGACTTCCTACTATCTGCATGTCCTACATAATCAGAGTATGTGTACCCCACGACTCCTGTATCCTGGCTGCCATAGCAAATACACATATCTGTTGTGCCCTTCATGTACCTCATGATACCCTTCACGACACCCCAATGTTTCTTGCTAGGTGTAGCCATATAACGTGCCATAACCCCAACTGCAAAAGCAATATCTAGGCGGGTGGCTATCATGGCATACATAAGACTGCCCACGGCTGATGCATAGGGAATATTGGCCATCTCGGCCCTCTGCTCATCTATCTGCGGACAATCGGCCTGTGAAACCTTCACATGAGAAGGTAATGGACAGCCAATAGACTTAACATCTTGCATAGAGAAGCGCTCAAGGACTTTATGAATATACTCCCTCTGACAGATAGAGTAGTCCTTGAGATATATCAAGCGTAATGTGCATACCAAGTATATGAGAGGCATGTCCTAGATCTTTCATCTCAAATATCTTCTTGAGCTAAGCCTTAAGAGCATCTAGCTCCTCATGATTTGTCCCTGCTAAAAGCATGACATCCACATAGAGTACCAAAATCAGTAAAGGACCATCACGGGCTTTCATCGTGTACAAGCACGGATCCATAGAACTGCGGTTGTAGCCCTATGACTGCATAAATGCATTAAACTTATGGTGCCATTCTCTAGGTGCCTGCTTCAAGCCATATAGACTCTTCTTTAGCTTGCACACTAGGTGTTCCTTGCCAAGGTCAGCAAAGCCCTTAGGCTGCTCCATTTAAATCTCATCATGCAAGTCCCCATGTAAAAAAGCTACCTTGACATCCATCTAGTACAAGTCTAGGTCAAGCTATGAAACCAAGGCCAAGACTAAGCGTAGGGTGGTCATCTTGACCACAGGAGAAAAGATTTCATCAAATTCAACACCATGCTCCTGCTTAAAACCCTTAGCAACCAATCGAGCCTTGTATGCTGGCTTGGGGTGTCCAGGGGTACTTTTCAGCTTGTACATCCACTTGCATGGCAAAGCCTTCTTACCCTGAGGCAAGGAAACCAAATCCCAAGTCTGATTCTTATGCAATGAGTCAAGCTCAGACTGCATAGCCCTCTCCCAAGAGTGACAATCACCCCTGTGCATAGCCTCATCATAAGTGAGAGGCTCTCTTACATCTTAACCAATACATAATCCATAGAGGACGCAAAACGGTCAGGAGGTCATCTATCTCTAGTAGAACACCTCAATCCAAGTTTTGTTGCTTGATCGACATCCTGTCTAGCATCAGCATGTCTAACATCTGGGCCATGAGCATTAAGTGATACTGCACATTGTCTAGCTGGCCGTGGAGCGGGGCTGAATGGGAGCAGTGGCTCCTCCTTTGAAAGATAACGCTACGTACCTCAACCACTTTCTCAAGTTGCATATGCATTTTGTCCTCATGAAAGATGGCATCATGGTTGCGGATCACTTTTCGTGCCTACGGATCCCATAGACGATAACCCACCTCTCCTGCATCTCCATAGCCAATGAAAATGCATTTGACACTTTTAGGATCCAACTTATTGTGTTTGTCCTTGGGCACATTGCAGAATGCCTCACATCCAAAGACATGCAAATGATCATAAGAGGGGGGCTTGCCTATCCATACCTCCTCTGTAACCTGAAAGTCAATGCCACTACTAGGTGACCTGTTAATGAGATGCACGGCAGTAGTAGCTGCCTCAGCCAAAAAGTACTACAGTAGGCCAATCTGGTTAAGTATGGTACAGATCCTTTCATGAGTGGTCCTATTCATGTGCTCAGCCATACCATTCTGGGGAGGGGTGTAAGGGATGGTCAACTGACGCTTAATACCCCGCTCATCACAAAACTGCTCACAAGCATGTGATACATACTCACCCCCATTATCTGACCTTAGGCATTTTAGCCTATTCCCATCTATGAAAGTAACAAAATACTTTGCCCCACCAAGTGACTAACAGGGCATGGGCCCACATACATTTGAGTGCACAAGAGCGAAGCGCTCACCCATGGATTTCTTACTAGACTTTTTATGCATATTTCTAGTCTGCCTGCTATACAAACAGTGATCATAAGAATCAAAATATGAAGAGTTAAAAGGAGGAAGATACTGCAAAGCACTGAGCATTTTCATTCCTTTAAGGGACATATGCCCCAAATGAGCATGCCAAAGGGATACATGAGGGATAGAACCCACAAACAAAACATAATCCAAGGTAGCTCCAGATACAAGTAAGGGATAGAGGCTGCCAGACTTGGCACCTCTTGCAAGCATAAGCCTGCCACGAGTAATCTTCCATGCAGAGTCTCCAAAAGACACAAAATACCCTGCATCATCAAGCTGTCCAACTGACATAAGGCTCTGAGTCAATACAGGTACATGGCCTACATCATGCAAAACAAAAGAACTGGCAAAAAAAATATGTGCATCTTGCCCCGAAGGATCTCGAGCCCTTAACTTCCAGAAGAGTGGAGTAAGGTTACAGACCCTACTCCCTTTCCTGTTCAAACCCAAAGAGGTATTAGATAACATTTACACAACTAGGATTTAGGGTCAAAGGAAACCGTAGCCTAACATCTCCAATTCCCACAATGTCAAGAGACCTGTCATCACCAAGATGCACAGAACCAAAGATGGTACGATAGGTATGAAACCAATCTCTACAGGGTGTCACATGAAATGACCCACCCAAATCCAAAAGCCAGCACTGTGCATACATAGAATATATCTCTGAAGCCTGTAAGGCATCGCATGTGTCACAACAGATTCTTCATGATAGCATGAAACTGACTGAAATGAGATGATAGCATAAATCCCATGCACTCTGATTCTCATCTTTAACAACATTATGATGGACCTCTTCTAAGAGTGACAAGATAATGATAGACTTGCATAGCTCATCAACTTCCATCCAAACATCATCATCCATATCCTCCATCCTTGAAACGCAAGGGTTTAATCAGCAACTTTTGCACCAAAACCTACCATATCTGGGACTTCCAATACCCATAGTTGGTACCATCCAACTTGGCAATCTTAAAGAGAGATGTGTCTTTCAGATGACTAGCCATACTGTCCCGAATCAAAGCAAAAAGGCAAAAATGTAGGTTGCTATAATCAGCAAAAAATGTACTAAAATCACTGCTAAATTTGGCTGAAAGAGTGGATATCACCAAGAGAAGCACCTGTCCACCAAATATGACCAAGATAAGATCAAATGGTAAGCAGTATCCTCATAGAAGTGCTCAAAATCTATAGATTTCAGCTTGTTGGAATAAATTACAGCAGTATGTAAAACTGTCCCAAAGTGAAGCAATCACTAATACATATGTCACTGCAACTACCAGGTAGCAAGATACATCCAACAGTGAGTGTTAAGGGGCAAGAAGGTACCAAGAACTGTCAAACCAATAACCTATCAGGCAAGAGACATCTCATAGGTCTAGAAGTTATGCATGTAATGGGCCTTGGGGTAAGGTCTCGAGGTAAGAGAAGAGACCAAGCACAACCACAACTGATAGAGCAAGAACCTCAATGCATAACCATCCAAGATACATACAAAAGTGACAAACCTATGACAGAGATAGGTGCCTGCCCCACTAGGCGTATCAAATCAGCCCACTATAGACCAACTGCAGACATAAAGCTCTCAAGAGAGAAAATGCATGTAACCGTCCCACAAGCTCAAGCTCAAGTGTAAGTAAGACTCTGTGTACATCCAAAAATACCAAGAGGCTCCCACTGGAAGTAAAGTCAGATGCAAATAGAGCAAGCAATGCTCTAATACATGGAGTACATAGCATCAGACATGCCAAATCCCAGTAGAGTACATCCAGAGCATAAAGCCCAAGCTATCTCAGACCCGTAAAGCATAAGCCGCCTGAAGGCATTCAAATAGCACATAATGGACAACCAAATGTAATGCCTAGTAGATCCAAAATGCTCAAATACATCTGAAGACAAAGCTCCAAGTGACTGTCAAGCATGGGCAAACCAAGTGGCATCCATATCTGACCAAAGCATAAATGCAAGAAGCCTAAGTGTCAAGTAGTGGCAATAGGCATAAACCGATCCAAAGCATGCCAACTGAAGCCAAATGCTGGTGATTGACGACCAAGGTGGAGCTTATTCCAAGCTCAAAATCATTCCAAAACTAAAAAGAAGCATTTGACAATCTCCAAATACATCGGTATGATCATTCAAACCTCCAGTAAGCACCCTGTATCCAAGAACCAATGCATACACCAAGTAAATGAGCTTCATCCCACTGTATTACAGCAGCATATTTACTGTCAAATGAAGCTCAATGGGTGCCCAAATATACTCCAAATCAGTCCCAAAGCATAGACATAGCATCCCATAACATATGGGCATCACCCGGCATCAATAGGCATCAAATGGGCAATGCCAAGAAGCATCAAATAGTAAATGTCAAGTGCTACCCTGTTTTGACAGACTATGTATACAGTAAGGGCTGAAGGGTGGAAGCACTCAAATTGATCGCCAGAGCCAAGAACTAATGCCATGGAGTCCAACAATGATCGGGAAGGTTGCCAACAATGCTGGGAAGCTAGAGAAGAAGCTGGAAATGCAAGGAACATATCAGCCCAGCCCCTTAAAAATGCACCGCATTTTGTGCTGGCTATTCCTGGGGGCTGGGGGGGCTTCAACAGTGCTCTGGAGTACTTGGCAATGTTGAGGGGGCTCTGATGCAGCCCTGGAAGGAGCTAATGGAAGGCCGGAAGGTTAGGGAGGAGGCAAGAGATCAAAATATACCTACAAATGAAGGTGCCATGACTTCCATTGAAGCTCGGGTTGAAGCTCTTCAAATCCAGGCTGAAGAGAATGCCAGGCAAAGCTCCAATGCCTTTGCTCTGATACCAGTTGAAAGGGAAGTGGAACCCAGGAGGAAGAAGCTTGGTGGTGAGAGCTATGGCGGATGGAGAGCAAGAGCAAGAGAGAGAGTGAAACTCAAAGTGGGAACTCCAACAACCACAATGTGTGGCCGAGCCTTCCTTTATTCAAACTGTCACTAAAAGAATAAAGAATAAGTGACAGTGACGAGCGCCCGTCACATGCAGTGTACAATGGCGAGTACTATCAGTGTAGTAATACATGGACGGCTAGGCGAAAGCGCCTTTACCCTCAACAGATAAAGCAAAACAAAAATAAAAAAAGAAAATTTACACTCACATTCACTACGCCACACTTAGTAATTCTCAAGTTAGAGATGTCCAATGGCCTTAGTCAATCAGCTCCATCTCTAAACCCATAGCCCCCTTTCTACACACATCAAGGTCAAGACATACCTATAGAGTTTTAGCTCAAGGTAATCCCTTGAGTCCCTTAGGCCTTTCTTTCCCTACAATTCCATTCATCCATCCCAATTCCAAGGAATGAACATGCTACTAGCAAGGTGTACATGGATACTTCAAAAGGAGAAGGTTCCTCATAACGTAATCACAACAGAGACATATCCTTCAACAATCACTTGGATTAAACTCCCGTGTTTACATATCCCATATTTTGACTCCTGATGATCTTCTTCATAATTACGTTTTCTTCAATATCAATAATATTTCCTATCCCTCAACCATGGAAGTTGCCCTTGCTACATTAGTAATCTTCAACAAGAAGCAACTAAAGATGTTATTTTCTATTTAGCCTATGTAAGCACATATGCTCACATTTTATTTGAACTAAAAACTATACATTGATTGGGTCCTTAAGAACGTGACATAACTAAGGAGTTTTGGTTTGCCTAGTGCTAGCTATCTCCCAATCTGACCATGCGCATCTTCTATGTATAAGAAGGCAAAGACTCCCCTTGAGAAGCAACTATACCTGAGGTTTTTCATCCTTCTTCACCTTGTAGCTCCTTCTCTCTAGCACTTCAAGTCATAATCACTCTAAAAGAACTCGCCAATCAAGTATTATGTCATCAATAATGATATTATCTCTAACAAAGCCTTGTCATCCACTCTATAAGTTAACTTTTATGTAGCTAAGAAGGCAAACTACATTCTTGATCTTCCACAGCATAAGCCACATGACCTTCAATGAAAATCTTTTTTCCTCCACTAAATTACATCACTCAAAGTCCTATCGTTCCATAACTATATTGTGTGCTACAACACACTACTTTGATAGCAAGTGCCACGACATTGACAATCATATAGGAAGGGGCAAGTTGCAAATCTTAACTAATTTTAGGAATTGCCAAATATATCAACCCTTGAAAACTATAATTATACAAAAAATATCTAGTGAAGTCCAAAAGTATGAAGGAAGTTGCAAAATCCAATTTCAGGATTTGCCAAATATACTCAGTATTCAAGATTGCCAAACTGAGCAAGTACTAGTAATCGTAATTGCTATAAATATAAAATGTTGAGTCCAAAGGTCAAAAGTAAGCCACCAAATGTACCAATTGTTGAGTGCAAAGGTGGGAAGTAAGCCACCAAATGTACCATTAGTTATTAAAAGCACCGTTTTCATAAGTTGTCATAAATCAATTACTAAATTTAGTAAATGCCAAAAATAGTAAGTGATCTCTACCAACTTAAAAAAGTAAGAAGAGATCAAGACAAGAGCCAACAAAATAATGAATTAATTGTTAATATATTTTCATAATGTTTAAATTTCATTATAAAATATTATTTTATGAATTTTCATTACTATTTTTGCTCATCGCATAATAGTGACTTGTTACATGTCTATTCATATAGCAACAGTCACATTATGCCAAGCAAATGGATAGGGAATTAATATGTTTTGTGCTTTTGGTGAGTAGATTATTAGTAGCTATACTATTGCATATGGAACAATTTTTTCATTTACTAGTACTTTTGGTGTGTGGGACTAATATTTTAGGCGCCATTGATATGCATACTTATGTGTCTAATTATGCACAAGATTATTTATTATTATTATTACAACCTTTATGCTATGGCCTTAGTGCAAGACCATTACTTTAATATGGTTAGAAATGTAATGTAGGCCTTAGAAATTATTAGCGAAAACAAGTTGTTCAAACAAGGAAAGAAAAAATCCCAAAATGATGCTTTTCATGATTTTTGGGCAAAAAAAGTAAATACAAATCATGAGAAGAAATTTCATTTTTCATCACTCATTTCTTTTGTATCAGTCATAATATTTTGATTATTTATAACAAAAACCCTTTTGTTAATCTGGTTTCCGTGTGTGTGAGTGTGCCATATTTAAGGTAAATACATGCATGAGATGCATGCATGGGGAGAGAGTGTATCTTTTCTCATGTAGTGCACTCTTATCTCTATTTCTCTCTTACTCTCTTATGTTTTTCTAACTTTTGGTGATTAATTGATTTAGTGAAGGTGGATAGCATATTTAAGGTCTCAAAGTCTCTTTAAGTCCTTCTCTGTTTATTTTTTAGTCCCATAACTGATCCACAACATTTTAGACTTAGATTCCAAAATACCCATGGCAGAAGCAATATTTATTATGACCTCTGATCATTGGGTTCACTCTTGTATAAATTATATAAACATATGGGTATATGTATTAAAATACCCCATAGACTAAATAGAGAAATCCCATGCATTGACCATTTAATCTTGTCAGCAAGCCATGAAGGCCTAGTCTAAAGACTAGGAATTGCTAGGGGATAGGAGAGGACAAAAGGATTAAGGAAGGCCACCCAAATGGAAGCCCTATCTATATATAGTGTGCTAAATTGAATAGAGAGCTCATTCTTATGTGTGCAAACTTGAGAGCTCTTTCATCCTTTTCCTTCCTTTCAATTGCCAAATGTTGTGTGTGTGTGTGTGTGTGTGGGGTGTGTGTGTGTGTGGGGGGGGGGGGGGGGGGCTCTCTTCTCCATTTCCTTGCTTTCTTCCATGTCCTTCTTCCTCTTGTGCCCATCTCCACATGAAGAGCTTAAGGTGGCCATAACACCATAACACACGCACACACACACACACACACACACACACACACACAGTCCATAGGAGAAGCTTTGCTTTCCATTATCACTTCCAATTTTCTTCTTCCTCATTGTATTATCAACATGGCATTCTTAAAGCAATTGAAAGTGGATTTAATTGAAAGGTGGCTTGAAGAATATCAAAAGAGCATCACTTGAATCATGATGCCATCAAAGCTCATCTCGATGGATCGAACTACAGTGAGAGAGGTAGAATAGGATGAGCCTACAATACCTATTCTTGAATGTTCTATTGCTTCTTTGGATTCATAGGCCTAAGTGAAAAGAGCATGGTTGAATTGGAGCATGAGTGTGAATTGACTATGTGAGAGGTAGTTTATATAAAAAGAGAGCAGAAGCATTTGGAATAATAATGTTGGCGTAAGAGGCCCTTGGGCCTACCCATGTATAGTGACCTCCCATATTCTTCATTCATATATATGAGATAATGCAATAAGGCTGTCGTATCATTTTGGACAGCACCTACATTGTGTGTGCTTTTCTCTCCCGCATCTTCCTCTTCACCTTCTCCACTGCCATTGCATCCCCTTCAATTGGTGTCACAACTTTGGATCAGAGGTTGATCGTGGAGCTTGGCCCGGCATTACTTCAGCCCGGATTGAAGACCTAGAGCTTGGAGCTTCAATGCCAGCCATGGCTTCTTCCCCCCCGAGGTAAGATTTCATCTCCTACTTCTCCTCAGCCCTCATAGGCTCTTTGCAGGTGTTCCTTGGCTTCATTGGGCACCTTGTATACCCCCATTTTCCCCCTTATCCTCAGCATAAGGCCCCACAGTCAGCTCACGTTTTTTTTGCACATGTTTCAAAATTTGGCTCCAAAATCTCATTTTTTCTCATATCTCGAGCATCCGGAACCCGATTTAGGCAAGGTAAGAGTCTAACTTGGGGTTTTGACATGCTTCGAACGCAATGGTGATGTCAAATCTACCAAATTCTAATCACAACATTTTTTGCAACAGATCTGTTGTCTTGTATGCGCTATGGTGATGCTATGCGCGACTTTGATGCTTTATAGCTGTGCACTGATGAGTTGTGCTTGCTTCATGAGAAGCATTCTTGGATTGCTCCATTGTATGGAGTTGCAAGATCGCTTATCTCCTGGATGTCGTGGACTCAGGGATGCTTGACTCTTCTTCTGCAGAGGTTCCTAACACTTCTTGCACATCACTTTCCGATTGGGCATTGGGTGAGATGTCATGATTCCTCACCTTGTCTTTTTTCTTTTCCAAAGGAAATGAGAGAGAGAGAGAGAGAGAGAGAGGAGAGAGAAAAAATGAGAGAATGAGAGGAGAGAGAAAAATATTAAACATAATAGGGAAAGAGAGAAAGAGAGGGTGAGGGTGAGGGAGGGAGAAGAAATGAGAGAGGGAGAGGAAGAGAGAAAAAGGAAATGAGAGAAGGAGAGGAGAGAGAAAAAGAGAGAAAATATATTAAACGTAATAGGGAAAGAGAGAAAGAGAGGGTGAGGGTGAAGGTGAGGGAGGGAGAGGAAATAAGAGAGAGAGAGAGAGAGAGAGAGAGAGAGAGAGAGAGAGAGAGAGAGAGAAAAGAAAATGAGAGAAGGAGAGGAGAGAGAAAAAATGAGAGAGAGAGAGAGGAGAGAAAAAAACATTAAACCTAATAGGGAAAGAGAGAAAGAGGGAGAGGGTGAGGGAGGGAGAGGAAGAGAGAAAAGGAAATGAGAGAGGGAGAGGAAATATAAAAAACATTAAACATAATAGGAAAAGAGAGAAAGAGAGGGAGAGGGTAAGCGAGGGAGAGAAAGAGAGAAAATGAAATGAGAGAGGGAAATGAGAGAGAAAAATAGAGAAAAAACATTAAACCTGATAGGGAAAGAGAGAAAGAGAGGAAGAGGGTGAGGGAGAGAGAGGAAACGAGAGAGGGAGAGAAAGAGAGAAAAGGAAATGAGAGAGGGAGAGGAGAGAGAAAAAATGAGAGAGGGAGAAAATAGAGAAAAAGAGAGAAAAAACATTAAACCTAATAGGGAATGAGAGAAAGAGGGTGAGGGAGGGAGAGGAAACGAGAGAGGGAGTGAAAGAGAGAAAAGGAAATGAGAGAGAAGAAAGAGAGAGAAAAAATGAGAGAGGGAGAGGAGAGAGAAAAAGAGAGAAAAAACATTAGACCTAATAGGGAGGGAGAGAAAGAGAAAAGAAAATGAGAGAGGAAGAGGAGAGAGAAAAAGAGAGAAAAAACATTAAACCTAATAGGGAAAGAGAGAAAGAGAGGGAGAAATGAGAGAGGGAGAGAAAGAGAGAAAAGGAAATGAGAGAGGGGGAGGAAAGAGAAAAAAATGGGAGAGGAAGAGGAGAGAGAAAAAGAGAGAAAAAAACATTAAACATAATAGGGAAAGAGATAAAGAAAGGGAGAGGAAATGAGAGAGGGAGAGGAAGAAAGAAAATGAAATGAGAGGGAGAGGAGAGAGAAAAAACATTAAACATAATAGGGAAAGAGAGAAAGAGAGGGTGAGGGTGAGGGAGGGAGAGGAAATGAGAGAGAGAGAGAGAGAGAAAGAGAGAAAAAGAAATGAGAGAGGGAGAGGAGAGAGAAAAAGAGAGAAAAAACATTAAACCTGATAGGGAAAGAGAGAAAGAGAGGGAGAGGGTGAGGGAGGGAGAGGAAGAGAGAAAAGAAAATTAATTGTTGTTTTTGTTGTAGTAGTAGTTTTTCTTTTCTTTTCTTGTTTATTGTTGTTTAGTTTTCTTGTTTTTTGTTATTGTAGTAGTAATACTTTTTTCTTCTTTTCTTGTTTATTATAGTGGTCATAGTCATGGTAGTGGTAGATGTGGTGGTCGTAGTCGTAGTCGTAGTCGTAGTCGTAGTCGTAGTCGTAGTCGTAGTAGTGGTAGTGGTAGTGGTAGTGGTAGTGGTAGTGGTAGTGGTAGTGGTAGTAGTAGTGGTAGTGGTAGTGGTCATGGCCGTAATCATAGTCGTAGTCGTAGTCGTAGTCGTAGTCGTAGTCGTAGTCGTAGTCATGGTCGTGGTCGTCATCGTGGTCGTGATCATGGTCGTAGTTGTAGTCGTGGTCTTCGTCGTAGTCATAGTCGTAGTCGTGATCGTTAAAGAAAATGAGAGAGGGGGAGGAAGAGAAAAAAGAAGGAACGAAAGAAAGGGAATAAATATACAGCATAATAAAGAAATAGAAAAAGAGAGAGAGAGATGGAAGGAGATGAGATAATGAATTGATAAAAAACAAAGAGAAAGTGGTGGTGAGGTCCGGTGCAACAACACGAGACAGAAAACACTCCGATATATATATGTTAATCTGTGGGTGGGTGGGTGGAGACTTTACATACGTTAATTTTTGCTGAGTTACAAGAGAAGAAATCCCTTCTCAAATAATTTAAGAAAGAAAAAAAGAATGATAACAAAAACAAATTGTTTATCGTAATGTAGACAAAATGGAAAACGATGAAGGTCTTGTTGTTCAAGATTGCGAGGCGTATCTTAATTAGCGTGTCCCATGTCCTTGCTCTCAATGCAAGCTGGCAATTAGACGAAAACGTCGATTGTCTATAGAACATGTACGACACTTCGGCGAGTTTCAATCTGAGACCATTGATCAAGCGATCTTGGATTTTCAACAAATGGTAAGAAAAGTTAATATCAATCATGCATTGTACTCGCAAGCTAATTGAATACCATATACAAGAAGATTGGGTGTGGCTGGCAAATTTTCTATCCAGGGAGGTGACATCTCGTCCCAAGGAGAAGTGCACCCTTTGCGGCCAATTAGAAGAGTTCGTGGGCATGCGATGGATGGAGCGCCTAAGCCAATCCACCACTTGGAAGGTACTACCCAATCTATACCGTCAATACCAAAGGAGACAGGCAGCCTTCCAGACCTACCCACAATCTTGGAGCCTGAGATGGAGGCAATGATCGATGCATTGATTCCCATGGATGTCGAGACTTCTAATCCCCTTAGAGAGGAAGCATCCATACCATTATATGATGGGTGCCGAGTATCTCACCTGAAGACATTGCTTGCACTCCTAAGCGTGCAACCAAAATACGGGTGGAGCAATGCAAGTGTGACCGAGTTATTTAATAGGTTCACAGATAGAGTTCAACGAATATCAGCGGATTCACGCACATGGAGCTACATTGACTCTACCTTCCCAGGCTTTGTCCGAGAGCCAAGGAATCTTTGGCTCAGTCTTGCAATGAATGGCGTGAACCCATTCGGTCTGGGCTCAACTTTTTACAATGTGTGGCCTATAGTCCTTGTCAACTACAATATCCCTCCATGGCTTTCTACAAAGAAAGGACATCTCATCCTTAGCTTACTCGTCCTTGGCCGCTACAAAGTAAAAAATATGGACATGTATCTTCGTCCATTAGTCGATGAACTTAAGATTTTGTGGGAGGAGGGGGTCACCATGCAAGATATGAGCAAGCGCGATGGTCGACGGTCTGCCAATATTCGAGCCATTCTCATGTGGATGATGCATGACTTTCCGGGATTCGGAGAATGCTCAGGTAAATAGGCTTCCGTTCTCATTGGTAATATCTATATTTATCTCGTTCAACTTTGTATTCACTGGATAGAGGTGTTGGAACAGGTCTGGTTACCTTAGGTTATCATGCATGTCCATTGTGGGGGCCACAGTTAGACTCTCGAAGGACACAAACCATGAAGAAGATGGTATATCAAGGACACATTGCTTTCTTGCCAATGGGTCATGAACTCAGGGAAGGTTTTCTTGGACGACCTCCAACACGTATAAATGCCGCAAGCTAGTACGAGTTGAAAATGGTCCACGCGGAGTCACATCCAAATGGAATGCGACGGTTCTCAGTTTTCTACGAGTTGCCATATTGGACCCACTTTTACAGATCAACCACTTGTTAGATCCCATCCATATTTTCAAGAAAGTGGGCAACTTGCTATGGGACTACATCACAGGAAAGAGAGACACTATAGGGGCACGAATGGATTTGAAGGAGGTAGGCAAGATGGAGGCGCTTTGGCCGCAGTCGAGTGCTGATGGTTGCGTGGAGCTACCTCGTGCTCCTTGGGTTTTTTCCACTAAGGAAGCGTGCATTGTGAAGCAAATAGTCAAGTCTATCTGCACTTCAACGGGTATGATGCGTTCTCTCAGGTCTGCATTTTCTAAAGACAACTAATTATCAAGGCTAAAATCCCATGACTGGCATAAGATATGTTAGGTTTGTACTACGAATGGATTGTAATTGGCTTGCGCATTTTTCTATTTTGAGTGTAGCCATTGTTCATAATGCTTTCTCATTTGTGGCAATTTGTACTATCGATCGTGATCGCATGATACCTTACTTCAGAAATACACATGGCCATTTACAAGTTGTCGATTTTAGTACAATGGATCTCATAGAAGGAGATTAAGACGTCCTCTATTGAATCCGCGAGGCAGGGAGCAGTGGAGACGGTCTGTCTCTTTGAGAAATACCTGCCTACCAGCATGCTCACGATACAAATCCACCTTCTTATGCATCTTGTAGATGAAGTGGAGATTGCTGGACGTGTCCATATGCGATGGATGTTCTTCTTGGAGCGCTTCATGAAAACCCTGAAAGGCTTTGTGCAATAATGAGCTCGGCTAGAAGGTAGCATGGCTGAAGGTTGGTTGGTGCCTGAGGCGCTAGTGCATATTTCACAATGGCTACCAATAGTGGATCCAAACAACAAAATGCTATGGTTGCTGAAGGACGATGATAGACTGACCGAAGATGTGGTGATTGGAAATGGGATAGAAAAAAGAATCGATGCTGCAATGGAGGAGAAGGTGAATCGCTTTTGTATGTTGCACCATGCCTCTATGGAGACGTGGCTCGCTAGGTACCAAATCGCTAGGCAAGATCGAGAGGAAGCGCGATCTGAATTTCAACGTAGTACGCGCCATCAACCGATTCAATATCCCAAGGGCATGGAAGAGATGCCGGGGTTCATGTCAACACGATGGTTGCATGGAGCTTTGACCACAGCGTCTCACGAAGAGGCGGAGGTCTCAATTGAGGAGTGGGAATTCTCGAGGGGATATAGTCCAAAGGTGATGATGTGTTTGGGATTTGTCGTATCTATATTTTATATGTGATAACTAATTTGAGTGTTTCAATGTACACTACAAAATATATAGTGCAACGTGGTTACACAGACGGCATTTTCGCGTGGAGCGTATTGACAAAATGCACTCCACAATGGACTGTGGTATCATGGCAAGGTTTCGAGCAGAAACAATTCGATGAGGTCCATCTAGATTTCTCGAAATAGATTCCGAAAAAAAATGGACGGATTTGCGTGACACCTTTATGTTGTCGGCCCATTGTGAACAGGTGCATGAACTCATTTATTTGTTAATTGTATTACGACATGGTACATGTCACAATAGTTTAATCTCTCTTGTATGTATTTGTGAATATGTAATCTTCTATCAAAACCCTCGACAACCTCGATGGTGGTATACTATACCTTCAACTCCCCAAAGTGCGAGAGTATATGATCAAAGCGATGTTCCGAGCATAGATGAGAATAATATGCAAATAGAGGGGTCAATATTGCAAGGGGTGCAGGCCACCGAAAGCTTGGAGCATGTAGAGGAGCCAGCATCGGCTAATAATGATAGAAATACAGGAGTCCAAGAATTCTTTGAGAACGAGGTGGACTCATCCTTTTGTGGCGACATGTCTATCGACCTTCCAGTGTATGTGAAGTTGTGTCAGGAGATTGACATGGGACCATAGGATACTTCATACTTGGAGCATCTACTTACTCAATTCGTTGACTAATCACTTATAAGGGTACATAAGATACGAAAGGTGAGAAGGATCGAAGCTTGAACGCGAGCTATGGCAGGAGAGCAAGAGCAAGAAAGAGAGAGACAAGAAATGGGAACTCCAACGGTCATAATGTGTGACCGGGCCTTCCTTTATTCAAACTGTCACTAAAAGAATAAAGAATAAAGTGACATGACGGGCGTCCGCCACCTGCAGTGTGCAGTGGCAGGTACTGTCAGTGTAGTAATACACGGGGGGCGGCACGGCGGAGGCGCCTTTAACCCCAACAAGATATACATTTTAAGTGAGATCATTTTTTTAGGATTTATATTAGCGTGCTTTGTATGATTTAAATTGATTATGCTAACATCGTTTTTTGCTTGTGCAGGTGACCTTTTTAGATACTTAGATCATCAGGATGAGTCGAGGGATGAGCGACAAGGAGTTCCAGGATATCTTCACGCACATGTCTCTAGATCAGATGGCCAGATTCAGAGACATGGTGGACTAGGAGTTGTTTCGGACATCATCAAGCCGCTCTATTAGATCTACTTCGACGTGATCAGATGCTTCAGCTTCGAGTAGACGAGGTCGACGCTCCAGACTTGGGCCAGAGGGAAAGAGTGCTTCAGGGTCAGGGGGATGCTATAGAGATACGGAGGCAGTGATCTCGTGGTCGGCACAGGATACAGGGCTCAAGTGGTTGCTGTGGAGGCACGGACGTGGTGTCTCCGTCTTGTCATTCTGCTGGAGTTGCGTCACCTCCAGGATTTGTCACACATATGGGGACGTCTACTCCAGTTACTTCGGCTTTTACTCAGCTATATGTATAGGTGGCACCCCTATGGGTGCTACACCGATAGATACTACCTCGGTCGGTACACCGGATGTACAGGGGTCTCTTGGATATACCCAAGATCGTGGACGCAGGTGGGAGAGGACCCATCTTAGGCATAACCCAGAGGGATATGCGTATCTTGTCAATGATAGGTCATGAGCCATCATCATGAATGATGAGGGAAGGAGGGTGATGGCTCGCATGAGAGAGTTGTGCCAACAAGTTTTTCGGCACAATGTCTTAGATAATTGGAAAAACATACCGGAGGGGAGCAAGGACTACATAGTAGCATCCTTGTATGAGGAGTTTCCGGTTCCAACCACAGCAGATAGATTTTCTACGGGTTGGATGATGGACTGCATGCATGTATATATGTCACATAGACGATCGGACACACGCAAAGCACTCAAGAGTGGGGCTGCAAAGCCCAAGTGGCTAGACGCGGACGACTGGCAACAACTGAGGGAGGAGGCTACAGATTCTCCAGGATGTTGGAGTTAGCAACGCAAGGCGGTGAGGGCACGACTAGAGGCCGGAGTGGTCCATGATCTTGGGAGTGGCGGCCACAGGACATATTTGGAGGACTTTGTAAGTTTTTCTTTTGTTTTGCTTGCTTATTTTTTTGCAATATCCTTTATACTGACAATCATGTTTCTAACAGTTAATATTTTGTTTTCTTTGCAGCACTCCATTACAAATCGCAATCCGACCGACATTGAGACTCGATATGCAGAGAGGCACGGTCTCACTGCATTGATCGACTGATTATATAGACGCGGTGGCCTTATAAGTCACTCATCTTTCTTGTCCGTAGTTACCATATTTAATTAGAATGCATTATTGTATGGTGGACCGATGTGTAGTTGTTTCTTTTTTTGCAGAGTTCGTTTGATGCTCCTTTGCAGCGGGATGAGCTTTCGGA
This sequence comes from Lygodium microphyllum, assembly GCF_053477565.2. NCBI lineage: Eukaryota > Viridiplantae > Streptophyta > Polypodiopsida > Schizaeales > Lygodiaceae > Lygodium > Lygodium microphyllum. Next base: position 10,853,277 of record NC_141160.1, read on the forward strand.
TGGTAAGGATGTATAGCTTGCCCTTGGATCCCTGGAGCTCACACACCCTTCTTTTTTGGTCGCTTAATCTGTGTAGACATTTTCTATGTAGTAGTGATATCTTGCCATGATTGTACAAGTCGCATTCATTATGCGATCATGTATTTATTTCATGTATCAGTGTTATGATTTAAGTATACTTTGTTTTTGTTTACACGAGCATTGTACACAGTGCAGAAACTATTTTGTATGGCCCAAATAAAGCACACAGTGCTATATGTGGCAGAGTAGCTTGCAAAATTTTTTCCCTGTTACCGTCGCTATTAGCATCGCAAATTTACATGCACGCATCGTTATTGGCATCATTATTAGCATTGCAGAGCATCATTATCAGCGTCGCAAATGCAATGCTGATACCTACGCAAATAACGATGCTGATAACGACACTGATATTAACTATTCTATGGCATCGCCAATAACAACACTTTTTGCGACGACCGGGGCAAATTTTGTTATTTACATTTTCGTCGCTTTTAATGTCAGTATAAGGCCTATATCTTGTAGTGATTCTCTCTCTTTCTTTTAAATTTTATCTTCTCTATAATTCTCTCTTTGTTTTTTCTCTCTCTCTCTCTCTCTCTCTTCTTCTTCTTCTTCTTCTTCTTCCTTCCCCCCTTCGTCTCTCTCAAGGTATGTAAATTTTATATTTCCCCTCTCTATAATTCTCTTTTTGTGTTCATATTCTCTATCTCTCTGTCTCCCCTTTTCTTCTCCCTCTCCTCTCTTTTCCTTCTCTCTCTCTTTACTTTTATCCTTTTTTTCTTTTTTCTCTGTCTTTGTTAAATTTTATATTTCCTCTCTCTATATTTCTCTTTCTCTATCCCCCCTCTCTCTTTCTCTTCTTTCTTTTATTCTCTCTTTGTATATTTTTCTCGGTTTTTTGTTCTCTCTCTCTCTCTCTCTCTCTCTCTCTCTCTCTCCCCCCCCCTCATTTTTCATTTTCTCTCTTTCTCTCTTTCAGGTTTTTTCTCACTCTCTTTTCTCTCTCTATATTTTTTATTCTTTCTCTTTCTTTCCTCTCTTCCCCCTTCTTTTCCCTTATTTCCTCTCTCTCTCAAAGTCAAAAACTATGTCAAAAAAGGTTTCATTTAAAAAATACTATTCTCTTTCCTCTTTTCCCCCCTCTCCCTCTTTTTTCATTTTCTTCTTTTCTCTCTCTCATTTTCTTCTCTCCTTCCTTTTCTTCTCTCTTTCTCTCTCTCCTCTCTTTTCCTTCTCTCTCTATCATCATTTTCCCTTTTTTTCTTCTCTCTCTCTCTCTCTCTCGCTCTTTTAAATTTTATATTTCTTCTGTCTCACTTCTTCTTCTCCTCTCTCACTCATTCACTCACTCTCTCCTCTTTTTTCATTTTCTTCTTATTCATTTCTCTCTTCATTCTCTCCTTAATTTTTTTCTTCTCTCTCTCTTCCCTCTTCTCTCTCTCTTTTCTTCTTTTTCTATCTCCCTCTCAAAGTGTGTGAAAAACTATATAAAAATTTTAAATTAGAAAAAAACTTTTAAAATATTTAACTAAAAGTGAAATAATTTTTTTTAAAAAACTTTTAAAAAAGATTTAATTGAAAGAGGAGAAAAAAAGAGACGAAATTTTAAATTAAAAAGTTTAATCATATATATATATAGAGCGCGCCTAGGCCCTACACATGACAGAGGGGGGGTTTCAATTAAAAAAAGAGAGGTTTGGAAAGGGGGGTAGGTTCGGGAAGCCCTATGGAAGTTTGGGGCTCCCCAAACCTACAACCAAAATAATATAGTAGTAAGATGGCATGGTTTAGTTGTTGAATTCATTTTCCAATACTTGGATCACCTAGAAATATCTTAGGAAGAAGGCTTGATCTATCATGCCATTACATCATTGGGTTTTCTCCTCCTTGAATGTTGTCTTTGTGATATGTGATCTTCTTTTTTTTTCATAATATGCATAAATTATATCAAGATAATGATAATGACATCTTCCATAAAGGGTAAAAGGTAGCTATAATACTTATGGCTAGACCAGATTTAGAAGAAGCTTGTAGAGATAGGCTACTTCATATTTTGCAAGAATTCTTACCAGCAAGGCTTAGTAAAGGGGCATTGCAATTGAAGTTGCAGAGAGGCAAGGCAGCTATAACGTTTATGGCTAGACTATCTTCAGAAGAAGCTTGGTGAGACAGACTTAAGGGTTTCATCTTTTGCAGACATTCTTAGTAGTAAGACTTAGCAAAGGGGCATTGCAAATGAAGTTGTAGGGAGGCGATATAGATGTAGAAACCTATGCACGAGGTTGTGCATGGAAGGATATCATATGTGGTCCTATTTATATTTAGTTGTTTATTGATTAAAGCAAGCCCTTATGAATACTTAATTTGTGCATGGAAGGATATTATATGTCATCCTTTTTATATTAAACTATTTATTGATTAAAGCAAGCCCTTATGAATACTTAATTTGTGCAATAGAGTAAAATGCCCTCTGAGCTTTTGGACAAATTGATGCTCGGCTGCCATTTTCACCTTATTCATTGCACATGATCAAGCCCTATTGTTCCATGAGTTTTGCATGTCGAAGGGGCAAAATCTATGACAAATTCCATTTGTGGAAATAGGATTGCTGCTAATGCCTATCGATATGATACCAACTTGTTGCAGATGCAAGCAATATAACCTTACATCAATGAAGAGGCCAATTTGATGCCATGATGCCATCATCATCATCATCATATTTAAAGTAACAAAGTTGATTCATGTTGTTGGCCCTTGTATCAGTGCAGATGTCTAAGCCCTTGTACACTCTCCAAGGCAATGTTCTCTCCTTGGAAATGGGCCTTTGTGTTCATTCACAAAGGATGTAAACCTTAATGGATCGCAAGCTTATGTATAATAGTTTTGCAAGTTATTATTGGCACTGTGCAAAGTTTCAAATTAAGAACACCCAATTTCTTCACAAGTTCAAGCTTTTGTTGTAAAGCTAACAACTAAGTTTTGAAATTAGGAAAAACGATTTCTCAAAAGCTTTAAGCTTTTAATTAAATTTTCCAGAAAGCTAGCAACTAAGAAAGAAAGAAATTGCTTCTATTTTTTTTTCTTACTTTTTGATTTATTTTTATATGAACTGAACAATTCACTCGACGCTAAACGTCAATAGTTCGTCTCGTTGAGGTCCATTTATAAGCTGCAGAAGCTTCCTTAAGCTCTCTTTCTCTCTCTGGCCGTGACACAGGAAGTGGTATTAGGATGATCGCTGCGGTGTGCTGGGTGCCCAAGGGCGTCGCCAAGCCTGTGCCTGAACCAGTCGAGCCTCCCTCTGCCGAGGAGCTGCAGTCCCTCATCCAGCTCCATCATGACCAGCTTGCCGCAGGGTAAGTTACAGTTCGACTCTCTTATCCACCCCTTTACACAATCGCAGGTTTGGCCCAATACTGTTTATTCAAGCAATTAGAGCCTCATCTCAATGCCGTGGTGAGTTCCAATGGCGTCTCAATGTCGTCAAAGGACAATGCTTTCTCTCAGAAAAGGATTCTGCACTCAGAAGATCATCAAAGAATAAGAAAAATCGAAATTGTAAAAGACAAATTTTCTCAGTAGAGGTCTTTGCACTCTCAGAAGAACATCAAATAAAAACGAAAATCACAAGAAAACATATATATTTTTTCTCAAGTAGGGCTTTTTGCACTCTCAGAAGTTTATCAAAGTAAAACTTATCGTGATGCTATGGACAGTTCTGACGATGGCTCAGACGATGAGCCCAGTCCTGAAGGGGAGGACATGCAGATTGAGGCCAGGGCTCAGAGTGATGTGGTGGCCACTGCATTGGCAGCTGCACGTGCCCTGGGATGTGATGGCTCTGCACAACCACGCATAGATGATGTTGCGGATGGGCTTGCTGAGCTTGACATGGATAATTATGATAAAGAGGACGAAGGTAAGTGTGGTGATTGATAATGCACTTGCAGAAAAGTTGTTTGATAATATTACTGAAGAGGACGAAGATAAGCGGTTTGATCTTTTGTGCACTGCCTCATCAAAAGTTTTGATATATATACTGACTGTCTTTTATTTATATGAATGCAGCAATAGAGCTTTTCGGCAATGGAGGTCTCGGGGCTGCTTATTATCCAAGCAATGAAATGGACCCTTATCTTACCAATAAAGATGTAAATATTCTTATCTTATTTGTTTCTCTTATATAGTGCTGCCTTATAAGAATGAAACAGCCAAACGAATTTATGATCTCTATTTACTTCGCCAAAAAGTATTGTTGATGATGTAGCTAGGGCTTTCCATTTATCCAACACATTTGTCTTTGTTTGAAGGACTCATCTGAATTATGTGGATGCTAAGTGTTTAGCAATGATGTCTACTGCACTGTTCTAGGAACATTTCTACACTTTTATTCGTGTGACAATGACTTTTGTGAGCAATACACCTATCTTCAATTTCTTGGCCACAAAGAGTAACGAGCACCTCTTAAAACTGCACACAACCTTTTTTTGGCAAAGAGAAAAACATTGCCTAAATACTTCTAGTTCATCTTGCTTTACCATTTGACTTACCTTTGTTTGGAATTAATTTTTAGAAAAGTAATATTAAGTTGCATGTTGCTTACTTTACGATCTTGTTTGCTCATCCTTCTACTTCAACTGCAAAGAAGTTTGATGCTTGGAACAATTTTGTGCTCCTCACTTCGTTAGTTATTTGCTCACTCTCCCAAGTCCTCAATCTAGTGCAGAGGAGATTGATGCAAGAATGGCTTTGTTTCATCATGTTATAGATGCACAGGAAGGACAACACATGGAAGAGCTATTTGCATGCTTAACTTAGCAACATATTATGCATGTTTGGGGAATGGGAATTTCTAGTTTGGGATAGATCTAGACTGAAATCCTTTGCAAGTTTTGGGAGAACATGATTTTAAGTATCAAGAATGAAGTTTGGTATGTTGGATAGTTGTTTCCATCTAAAAAAGACTAATTGGGGGGGGGGGGGGGAACACATACTACTGCTCTGGCAAAGGCCTTGTCCCTCCAAATGACATGTGGAGAAGATTTGCCAATATGAGCAAATGTAGGGGAAGCAATATTGCTCAAGGCTAGAAAAATGAGTTGTGATAGTAGTGCCATCCCTAAGCATGCCCTCAATATAAGAGTGTATAGTAGTCAGGAAAGGAAAGTGAACATGGAGAGAAAGAAACTAGCTGCAACAGGTAGGCCCCAACATGGAGGATTGAGTGTCAATGTGAGTGCTAGATGGTAGCAGGAAGATGCAATGGAAACATAGAGACCTTGGATGGATCACTTTTGAAAACTCTTGTCGGGGATGGATGAGCTAAGCCTTTAAATCAACTATGAGATGATAGTGAGAAACTATTGAAGGTGTCGTAACCTACAAAGAAGCAATAGGGACCAAGGGCCAAATCAAGGAGTCATATGACTCATGCACTGCTATCGATGAGACAAGGTTGCTCAAAAGATAAGACAGCCAAAAAAGGCTCCTCCACCTGATGAATGTGAAGAAATAATGACTTAGTGGTTACAGTTGGTGATGAAATAGAGGTAGAGGGAGGCTTCAACATAGATCCATCCTTTGCTCCTAGATGAAGGTGAGGGTATTTCTTCAAGCACTTCTGCTAGGGGTGCGAGGTCTTTCCATAGTGAGGATACTTGGGATATCCTTTGCACTTCCCCTCAAAATTTGTATTAGAATTTGAAGATGACTCCGATTTCTTCATCTTCCCTTTCTTTGGCTTGGCGTGTCTCACACATGTAGATGATGCTGCAAACTCATGGTTGTGCATTGGTCCACTAGAATCTCTCTCCCTATGATGTGCATCATACTCTAGCACCAATGGAACTAGTTAGATGCAAGTGAGTCTCTCATGTATGATAGGTGAGAAGACTGGTGTAGCACACATCATATGTCCATGATGGAAAATGTGAGAGAAGTATCACAGAGAGGTCCTTTGAAGGAATGCCTTTACCAAGGGATACAAGATCATATTGAATCTCCTCCATCTTGTTGATGTGATCCCTCATTGTAGGGGAATTAGTGATAGAGAGAGAGAGATGATGCCCTAATGTTTGGATTTGGTAGAGTTACCAATCTCTTCCAAACCTCTACAGCAATGCGGATATGTCTTACATGCACAAGCATAGAATCTGCATAACTTAAAAAGAGAAAAGTAGAAAAGGTAGAACAAGCACTTGCTCTAGGGGTGCCAAACCTGCCAATTGGGGACTTGTAGCCTTGGAAGAATGCAAAGGGAGAGGATGATAGGACGGTGGTTGATCCAAAAGGGCGGATCCACATGATCTCCCCAAACGTACACATTGTATTGGTCTCCCATAGATGTCCTTCAAGAAAACCTGGAAGAAAACACACATAAAAGATGCTGCAACTAGGATGTCCTCTGCTTGCTTGAGGTCCATTGATTTGCTAGGCAGCTAAAGACTGATGTGCAGCGGCTAGAAAAAACGTGGTGCCACCCTGCAGATGTGCTGCCCAGCTGTAGATGAATGTTGCCCAGGTAGAGGAAGCTGCCAAGGCCCAAAACACAGCATACAAAGGACTGGCTGCAGCAAAACACAGATGATCAGGGGCCTGTTCCTGCAAAAACAGCAGTCATCAGGTTGAAGTTGACACCACCTTGCACTGATAAGGTCCCGCCTGCAGCAAATGCAAGTCTGCAGCACTCCCAAGATGACACCCTACTGGCTGGTAATTTGGACAGATTGCTTCTCTTTGAAAACTCTGATTCTTGTGTGTGGCTGTGATACCATGTGAGACTGCGCAGCAGAAATGAAAGGAAAGTGAACATGGAGAGGAGGAGGCTGAATGAATGCGAGAGAGTGAACAAATTGATTGCAATGGTTAAAACTTAAAAGATACAAGGCTGTGGGTCAGCCCCAACATGCAGGAAGATTGGGGCCATGCCCATAATAGGGGTGCCCAAGACAATCTACAATGCCCAAAAAGAAATGCACCAATGTACCCTCCATCTGAAGTGCCTAAAGCACATAAAATGAAAAACAAAGTCAATGTTAGAGCTCCTAACGTCCTTGTCCAACTCAAATGGAGGCTTGCAGGTAGGAGATGTCAGTACAAGACACGTTTGTTGACACTCAATCCACTTGTCAAAGAAAGCCACAAAGATTTGAACGCAATCCACGTTTGTTGACACTCAATCCACTTGTCAAAGAAAGCCACAAAGATTTGAACATCTAGGGTTGGTAGCAAGCACTATTTTGGATTGCTTCGATGTGTTGAAGCTGACCCCAAAACAAACTTTTCCTAATGAGATTACTTTCATAACCCTTGTGGGGATGACTGTGAGAGCTATGTTAGAGCTGGACATTCTTGGATAGGCAGGAGCAATAGGTACAACAGGTGACACGTGGTAGTAGGTTGGCGGCACGTGGCAGTTGACATGGTAGGTCGGACAATTGGTTCAACCGACCTGTTATTTTTGGCATTTTCTTACTGGCCTGTTTATTGGCCTCGGTCTTTGTAGCCGACCTGTTATTTTTGGCATTTTCTTGTTGGCCTATTTATCAGCCTCGGTCTTCACAACCTTAGTTAGTTATGCTCCTAGTTTTGAGGTTGCAGAACATGGATCTGCCTTCGGGGTTCACAGAGAGTGAGATCTTTGAGGTGGAGACATATTCAGGTATTCTATTTGCATTCGTGTACGGCATTCTTCATTGCAGATTTTCTGCGTTTCAATGTCTCTTCCTCTCTCTCTCTCTCTCTCTCTCTCTCCTTTCTTTGTTCACTCTTTGTCTTGGTCATTCGCTTCTGCATTGCTTCACTTTGACATGGTATCAGAGCATTGAAGAACTGACCTAGGGTGGATCTACCTGAAGAAGAGATTTCAAGGTGACAAGGTTGCGTTTTCAGCATTCAAGGGCGAGCATGAGGGGTGCACATCAAAACAAGGCTGAGCTGAGCGTGAGTGTGTAAGAAAGGAGAAGATTTATTGAAGTTGCTGCTGATTTTTGTTGTTAGAGAAGGAAGTGTCGGAGTGCAGCGGTGCGGAAGCGTAGGACTGAGAGAGAGAGAACGCAGAGAGAGAAGAGAGAGAAAGAGACAGTGGAAGATGAAGATCTGCTGTATAAAGTGTGCTGAATACAAAGATATGCAGATATATACACGGGCGCAGTGCGCTAGACTGCGTGTCTCCACCTCGACGATGCAACCTGCTGTTCACCTCGAAATCCGCTACAGTCTGCACTGTCTCCTGTCTGAAATTTGCGAACAGAGACGGAATCTGCGCGTCACCGGTCTGTAATCTACGAGCAGAGAAGTGGAGACTGCTGGAGATGTCGGCTATTTATAGCCAGAAATCTGGGAAAAATAGGGTGCCAGAAAACTGCTTGTCGGCTGCATTAAATGCAGCCGACTGCTTGCACAGGTCGGACTGCCACGTGGCAGTCTGACTGCACACTGCTGTACCTGTCTGACTGCACCTGCCTGACTTGCCTGGCTGTGATCTCTAACATCCCATCTCAGAGCCTGGGCAGGGCAGAAGCCTGAGGGATCTGGAATGTCTCCGAAGCAGAGCCTGGGGAAGTGTCTTCGTAAACAAATCCGCAAGATTGTCCTCCGTCTTGTAGTACTCCACAGTGATGGTCTCATCCAGAAGCTTTTCTCTGATGAAGTGGTACTGGATCTCTATGTGCTTCGTCTGGGCATGAAAAATAGGGTTCCGTGCCAAGGCAATGCAACTCTCATTGTCACATTGCAGCAAAGTAGGACGAGTCTGGGGGCACCCAAGCTCCTCCAATAATCTCCGAAGCCACACAGCCTCACATGTGGTGGAAGACGCGGCCCGATACTCCGCCTCAGTAGACGAAAGGGCTACTGTGGGCTGCTTCTTGCTACTCCATGAGATAACACCTGTACCCAAGGTAAAACAGTAACCTGTAGTAGACCGCCTGTGGTCTACATCACCGGCCCAATCCGAGTCGCTCCAACCTGCAAGTACAAGTTCTGAACCATCTGTCCTTGCGGGATAATGAATCCCTAAATCAGACGTCCCCCTCAAATACCGAAGTATCCTTTGAGCAGCCTGCCAATGCACCGTCTTAGGTTCACTCATGAACCCTGCCAAGAGCCCAACAGCAAAACAAAGATCAACCCTAGTGTTGAGAAGCCAAATCAAGGACCCAATCCACTGACGATAGCGGGAAGCATCCGCCATAGGAGAAGCTGAATGGGAAGTGGCCTTCCAGTTCGGATCCATAGGAGTAGAAAGGGCCCGACAATCCTCCATCTCAAAAGACACCAAGAGCTCCTGTACATATCTCTGTTGAGAGATGAAGATCCCCCTCTGAGACTGATAAATCTCATGGCCCAAAAAGAAATGGAGTAGACCCAAGTCCGTCATCTCGAACGTCCGATGTAAAGCTGACTTCGTCTCTTGGACCTGTTGTGCATCATCACTTGTGACAATCAAATCATCAACATATAATACAAAAAGCACACAATCATCATCGGAAGTGTGAACATAAAGCTGCGGATCGGCCTTGGAACGCCGATATCCCAACTGAGACTGGAGGAACGAATCAATCTTCTCGTTCCATGCACGCGGAGCCTGCTTGAGGCCATACAAGGCCTTCTTCAACCTGTAGACTTTCCCATCTGAAGATCCAAAGCCAGGAGGCTGCTCAACATAGATCTCCTCCTTCAAATCACCATTGAGGAAGGCCGACTTTACATCCAACTGGTAAACAGGCCATCTCCTATGGCCAGCCAAGGCAAGAACAACTCTAATGGTCGCCATACGAGCTATGGGGGCAAAAGTATCATGACAATCAATCCCTGGGCGCTGTGCAAAACCTTTAGCAACAAGGCGAGCCTTGTGCTTATCCAAAGAACCATCGCTAAGGTATTTGGTCTTGAAGACCCACTTGACGCCAATCACCTTCTTATTCGGGGGGCGGGGCATGAGTGACCAAGTGCCATTCCTCTCAATAGCCTCCAACTCGGCTTCCATAGCTTTCTTCCATGGTGTGGACTGTAAAGCCTCCTTCACGGAGGTGGGCTCTCGATCCGGCATAACACGGGTCATCAAACAATAGTTAGAGCAAACAAGCTCCATAGAGTGTGCCTGGTGCCGCCGTGACCGTCGCGGACCATCCTGCGGTCCCCACTCCTCAGGAACCCCCTCGATCCCTGAATCACGGAGTGTGTCACGGGCCCACGAGGAGGAGGCCGAACCTCCCCTCGTCTCTCTTCATCAGCAAAAGACTTTGGAATATCCACCGGTGGTAATTCCTCAGGGGTGACCGGTGGAACAGTAGACTCTGTGTCAGAAACATAATCATAATCAAAAGGCACGGGCTCCAGTGGAACTGTAGCAGGAGCCCAACTCTCCCCTGGATCTCCGAGAACGGGATGCTCCTCACCCGTTGATATGGCCGGAACCTCCACAAACCGCACATCGCGGCTAGTGTACACATCCCGCTTGACGGGATCATACAATCGATAGCCTTGGGACTGGGAGCTGTAGCCAACAAATACCTGTCTTCGGGAAGCTGCGTCAAATTTATCACGGTGAGCCTTGGGAATGTGAACATAGGCATCACACCCAAAGACCCTGAAGTAAGAAACATCTGGCTTTGTCCCAAAGTAAGCCTCAAACGGGGTTATCCCTTCCACGGCCGAAGTAGGGGATCGATTAAGGATGTGGACTGCAGTAGCCATAGCCTCGGCCCACAGAACTTGAGGGGTCTGTCGGTGCTCCATCATGGTGCGCGCCATCTCGATCACACTGCGGTTCTTCCATTCAAGAATGCCATTTTCTTGAGGAGTGTTGGTATTGGCAAACTCCTGGTGAATTACCTTTATCTGCACAAAACCGAGCAAACTCATTAGAAACAAATTCACTGCCCTTGTCAGATCGCAAGGTCTTCAACTTCCTTCCCGATCGGTTCTCCTCAAAGAGAAGCCAATCCTTGAAGTGTGAGAAAGCTTCTGACTTTAATGCCAAAAAATAGGCCCATGTCATCCTGCTGTAGTCATCTACTATCAGCATGAAGTACGAGCTCCCATGCAAGGACTCATTCCTCATAGGGCCACATAGATCCGTAGATACAAGCTCCATCGGTGAAGTAGACTGCTGCGAAGCTGTGTGGGGAATGGCATCCCTATGCTGCTTCCCCCGAATGCAGGAGACACATGGCTGCTGGCTCACCACTATATCCGGCAACCCTCGAACAAGCTGTCCACGTGACGCCCTCCGAAGATAATCATAGTTGAGGTGACCAAACCGAGCATGCCATAACTCTGACTGTGACTGAGAGGTAAGAAGAAGAGTAAAGAGGGCGGTGGAAGACTTCAATTTATAAATGCCGTTCTCCTCATATCCGGATGATAGAACCTTCCTCGATCCACGATCAAGGACTCGCACCGTAGTACTGTCAAACTCCACCAAAAGGCCAAGGGAGCAAATCTTATGAACTGACAGGAGATGGTACCCTAAGCCTGGTACATGCAAAACCTTTGAGGTATGGGTACCACCTCGTCCATCTGGAATAAGCTGCATCTTACCCCGACCTGCAATAGATACTGAAGAGCTATCTCCAATGAGAATCTGCCCACGCGAGGGTCGCAACTGGGCAACACCATCTGATGAAGGAGTCATGTGCCGGGAGGCACCACTATCAACGATCCACTCTCGAACCTGGGGAGCCGTCATCGCAGCATCAGAAGCATTCGGTGAAGCGTCCTCAATGACAGCTAGATGAAGAAATGCAGCTGATGAGGGTGCAGCCACTGCTTCAGAATCCTTGGTGTCCTTCTTGTCTTTGTTAGGGCAATCCTTCTTCCAATGGCCAGTCTTTCCACAAATATGGCATGTGGAGTCTTTGTCCTTGTCCTTGTCCTTGTCCTTGTCCTTCTTGGACTTGTTATCCCCCTTCTTCTTCTTTTGGTCCTTCCCCTTCTTCTGAGAGGCTTGACCTGTCAGCGCCTCCGACTTAGAAGCAGTCTATCCCTTTAACTGTTCCTCTTGGTCCAAGACCATAGGAACCAACTCTTCCCACCGAAGAGTAGACTCTCGCCCCGAAGCAATAAGGGCAGAGTAAAATGTACCGAATCGTGGCGGCAACTGGGACAAAAGTGTGATCGCCATGTCTTCGGAGGAAATCGGCTTCCCCGCATTCTGAACCTGCATCTGAAGCTGCCTTAGCTTGTTGATGTGCTCCCGCAGCGAAAAAGACTTGTTTACGGACAAGGTCCGCATCTGTACCTCCAAAGAAACCCGCTTCATAAGGGTCATTTGATTGTACATCTGATCAAGCTCCAGCCATATCTCGCGAGCCACCGTCAAGTGCTCGATGTGAGCGATCACGGCTGTAGTACATGATAGAAAAAGAAAGGAACGAATCCTAGCATTCAGTTTGTCCCAATGAGACTGAGCCTTGGCCAACTCCGCATGAGCATCGGAAGAGAGTTTGGACTCATCTCTTATCGAGGGCCGGTCGATCTCCTCCTGTACAAGCTCCGCCAAATCATAGGACTCAAGGATGGCCAACATCATGACGCGCCAAATGCGGTAGTTGTCGCCGTCGAGCTTCTGATCTGCAGGAAGAGCCGGTAAGACAGGCACCTTCCGGTCCATAATCGACTGGAACTCCAAGTCAATCTCTATAGACATCTTCACCTGTAATGCCTTCACAAACGCAAAAGCAACCCCCTCTGACTGTGAAAACTCAGCCTGCTAAGGCTCTTCCACGTCTTGAAACTTCTTCACCCGCCGGAGGCGATGAAAAAGCAAAACCTACACTTGTCGGCTGAAAACTCAAACTTCCTCCGCGTCAAACAGCAGTAAACAGCAGCAAATCCACCACCTGGACTCCTTTCCTGTGCGCCCACACTCGCTTTAGCCTTGTTCCAAGGCGCAGCCCCCCTGTCTGCCCTCAAACGCAAAAAACACAAATTTGTGTCGCGATAGAAACTCCTCTTTAGATTGATTCTGTGCTCAGTCAGCCCTTTAACACTGCTCTGATACCATGTCAGAGTGCAGCGGTGCGGAAGTGTAGGACTGAGAGAGAGAGAACGCAGAGAGAGGAGAGAGAAAGAGACAGTGGAAGATGAAGATCTGCTGTATAAAGTGTGTTGAATACAAAGATATGCAGATATATACATGGGCGCAGTGCGCTGGACTGCGTGTCTCCACCTCGACGATGCAACCTGCTGTTCACCTCGAAGTCCTCTGCAGTCTGCACTGTCTCCTCTCTGAAATCTGCGAACAGAGACGGAATCTGCGCGTGTCACCGGTCTGTAATCTGCGAGCAGAGAAGTGTACGAGACTGCTGGAGATGTCGGCTATTTATAGCCAGAAATCTGGGAAAAATAGGGCGCCAGAAAACTGCCTGTCGGCTGCAGCGACTGCCTGCACAGGTCGGACTGCCACGTGGCAGTCCGACTGTGCAATCCGACTGCACACTGCTGTACCTGTCCGACTGCACCTGCCTGACCTGCCTGGCTGTGATCTCTAATAGGAAGAAGGCTGCGTTTTGGGCCTTCAAGTGTAGATTTTACCTTTTCATTGCCTTTGGCAGGTGAAGGAGCGAGACGAGTGGTAAAGAGCCCTAGCAAGCTGCATTCTCACAGTTAGAGGGGGGCTGCTTTGTGTTTTGTGCTAGCATTGTAGGTGAAGATGTCTTTTGAGGCCGAGATAGAGTTTCAGGCGATCATGGACTGAAAGGTGCCCATCTTACCGTGTCTTCCATCAGATAGAAAGCTCGATGGTGAGAATTACCGCATTTGGTGGGTCATGATGCTTGCCATTTTGGAGTCCTATGATTTGAGATCATGGATTGGAAGGTGCTCGTCTTACTGGCTCTTCCATCGGATCAAAAGCTCGATTGCGAGAATTACCGCATTCGGTGGGTCATGATGCTTGCTATTTTGGAGTCCTATGATTTGGTGAAGCTTGTTACGGAGGCTATTTAGCGTCCTCCTTCGCGTGATGAGCCCATACTCTCTTCCAATGATAAGGTAGAGTTGGCAAAGGCTCAAGCACATTGGGACAAACTCAATGCTCGCATTTGTTTGTTTTTATTTCTCTCATGTACTTCAATTGTCATCTCTCATATTGAGCATTTGACAATGGCTTGGGAGATATGATTGGAACTTGATCAGATGTACAATCGTATGACCATCATGAAATGAGTTTCTTTGGAAATGCAGATGAGGACCATGAGTGTCAACAAGTCATCTTCTATGCGAGAGCATATTGACAAGCTGAGACAGCTTCAAATGCAAGTACAAAACACAAGGAATGTGATCACTTCTGAAGACATGGCGATAACTCTTCTTTCACAGTAACCGCCCCGTTTTAGTGGCTTTTATTCCGCCTTGATTGCCTCAAGGTGGTTTGAGGCTCTTTGGTGGAAAGAGGAGCAGCTGAAAAGGACCAATGCTTCTAAATCTAAGGCCTTGGTTGGTTAGTCCTCTTAGAAGAAGGGGAAGGACCAAAAGGAGGAGGACAAATCCAAGAAGGCAAAGAAAAGGAGTCCACTTGTCACATTTGTGGCAAGGTAGGTCACTCGAAGAAGGATTGCCCCGACTAGGAGAAGGAGGAGAAATTTGTTAGTAGATATGCCAGCTCATGTGTGAGTCTGAGCTGCAAAGGCTTGGGCACATTATTTAGGTTATTTAGGCATTTTTTAATTGTGTCATTTTATGGTCATATTTGGCATTTATTGCTGGCCGGCCAGCATTAAATACTGGCCGACTTGACATATTTTGTGGCATTATTTGTGCCTATTGATTCTGGGCTCCTCCTCCTTAGTTGGTCAATCACCACCTAGAGGTCCCGTGGAGAGAGGAGTCAGTGCCGGTGCCCATGCAGCGAGTGACTCACTGTTGTATGTGACAGTCTCGTGTGTGATATATGGATTCTATTTCTTGAGCACACATCTGAGTTCTCATTTGTATTGTGTTCTTTATTTCCCTTTCTCTTTTGTCTTGCGTTTCAGCAGTTTATTACAGCTTATGTTTACGCTTCCATTGCTGCACCACTTCTGACATGGTATCAGATTTCAGGATTTGTGTTCATTCTGTGTTTTCTTGCTGATTTCAGGACTATTTTCACCCTTGCTAATCAGGTGATTGTTGCTCCATACAGGTAACTTGTTTTACATGCGTTTGTTGTAGATTTGCCATCGCTTGCTGTCTATAGCCCCTCTGCTGCTTGCGTTTTCAGTTTTCAGGTTGTTGTGACAGCTTTCCAGCCTGTTTGTGGCAGTACTTAGCCTACGATTTGGTGTTCTTGACTCCTTGATCGGGCGATTGTATCTTCAGGCCGTTTTTACTGTTTTTGGCAGTTTTAGACTGATTTTTTGATTTTTTGCAGCAGCTTTTGTCTTCTTTTGGTCAGATTTTGGGTTATACTGTATGTGAACTTTTGGTTTTTGTAGTCTATGCTCATGTTTTGGCTGTGTTCCCTCTCCAAATACCTTCTCTTCTCTACTTCTCTTTTAAATCCTCTACAAATGGCTCCTCCATGCACATCCACTGATGACAAGCTCCATGGACCTGATTATTACATGTGGAGTGCGGTGATGAAGGCTTAGTTTATCCAGAAGCAGTTATGGTACGTGGTTGGTGGAGCTCTTGCACGCCCTCAACAACCTTTTTCTATTCCAGTTGATTTTGATGAAGACAACCATGAGAAAGCAATACTTACATGGGATTCGGATGATGCCTGTGCTTATTCGGCCTTACTTTGGTGTATTTCCAAAGAAGTCCTACCGGTGATCACCTCCTACAGGACAACTTCAGATGTATGGTTGAAGTTGCAGTTGATGTATGAGGCTCCTTTCACCATGAGGGTTGTTACTCTCTATGGCCAGCTCCAGCAACTGAAGTTTGAAACCAAAGATATGATCCAAATCATTCCTACTTCATGTTACCCAAATCCAGGACCAGCTTCGCACTATCCAGCTTGCCCTATCAGGGGCACATATTGTTGGCACGGTACTTTACAAGCTTCCTTGGGAGTTTGATGGAGTGGCGAATGCTTTATGGGTGCAGACATCTACCACTCCTGTTAGTTTTCTTCATATGTCCTTTATGCTGCTTGAGCATGAGGCAACTTTGTGACTACAGAGGTGGCTTCCGTCACATTATGGAGGTTCAGGTGAGGCTCTTGCAGCTTCAGAGAGGGGTTCGAAGATGGAGAAGTTGAAGGCCTAGTGTTACCATTGT
This sequence comes from Lygodium microphyllum, assembly GCF_053477565.2. Taxonomy (NCBI): domain Eukaryota; kingdom Viridiplantae; phylum Streptophyta; class Polypodiopsida; order Schizaeales; family Lygodiaceae; genus Lygodium; species Lygodium microphyllum. The sequence goes on from NC_141160.1 coordinate 10,869,510, forward strand.
GGCAAAAAGGGCCATTTAAGGAAGGACTGCAAAGAGTTAGCAGCTTCTAGGAAGAAAAAGGAGCAGAAAATGAAGCGGGATGCGGACTCCTCCGATGAGTCATCATCTGCCTCAAATTCCGACTCATATTCTCTGGCCAAGGTGAAGTCCAAGGCGTGAAAGGGATCCTCTTCCTCGGATCGTGGGAAGGGCTTGGTGGCTCCTTCCTCAGCTGCTTTCTAGTGGTGGTGATGAGGTCATCCCTCATGACTCTCCAGTGCCAGAGAGGGAGTGTGAGAGGGTGGTGAGATGGGGCAGCTGTGCCTCATCTATATTTCTATACAGATGCACAGGATCCAGAGAGGGATGTCCTTGATGCATCGATCGAAGTTTGGCAGGTTCAAATCCTGGAGCTAGGATTGACATCTAGGTTCATGATGGGCTGGTTACTTGACAGAGAGTGGGTGGTTTTCATTTGGAGCTCACATGAGGGGACACTTCGGTGGTCTGGCCAAAGGAGGGGAATTCATAGTCATTTATGCATTGCGGCATTGGTGACAGGATGGTCACGTGTGCTATATTAGCGACATTGTTGATAGACATCGAGAGTTGCTCTGATCTTCTCTATCTTCAAGAGTTGGTACGATCGATATCGACATCATGTTCTCTCTCAGGCACCTTGGTGGTGGCTTGATTATCCATTGCTTGGGTATCCATTGTTCTACTTGGTGGTTCTATGTTGTATGGTTTCTGATTTATTCTCATTGTACCATTGCATTATATCAGATTATACATATTTTATGTCATTATTTGTGTCTATTTATTCTGGGCTCCTCCTCCTTAGTTAGTTAGTTCATCACCTAGAGGTCCCATGGAGAGAGGAGCCGGTGTCGATACCCATGCAGCTAGTGACTCATTGTTGTATGTGACAGTCTTGTGTATGATATATGGATTCTATTTCCTGAGCATACATTTGAGTTCTCATCTGTATTGTGTTATTTCTTTTCCTTTCTCTTTTGTTTTGTGTTTTAGCAGTTTATTACAGCTTATGTTTACGCTTCCATTGTTGCGCCACTTCTTACAAAATCTTCAAAGAATTTCGGAGCGGTGGTTGCTCCTTCATTAGTTGTTTTTCTCCACTTGGAGATGGTTGCAGATTCGACCGTGACGGTTTCTTATGCTGCAGCCCCATACACTCGGGAGTGGATTGTTGATAGTGGTGCCTCACGGCACATGACTTCTCCTTCAATAGGGACTTCTCCTTCAATAGGGTATTGCTCATTTGTAGCCTTTGCATGGCTAGATTCTCATTGGTGATAGTTTGTCTATTCCTATTCAGGGACAGGGTGACATGCATCTTTTTCCAGATGGGTGAGGTGGTGCCCATATATTCGAGGTGCTTTATGTGCCGGCCTTGGGATACCATCTACTTTCGGTGCACAAGATTTGTGCCCTCCGTCTCTTGGTTGAATTTGATGTGGATTCTTGATCGTGGATCAAGACAAGTCCTTCAGGTTATGAGGAGAACAGAGTCTATAAGTTGCGGTCTTCTTTTGCCTTGACTTCTTTTCTTCTTACCTCACAAACTCAGACCGAGCTTTGGCATGCTCAGTTTGGCCACCTCAACTATGATTACCTTTGGAAGGTGTCAAAGAGACAGCTTGTTCGAGGTTTGTCAAAATCGTGGTGAGCTAGCAACCTTGTGTATCCTGCATCCGTGGGAAGCAGACTTGTGATGCCGTTCCCAGCAAGGCTTCAAGGCGGTCTTCAATACCCTTGGAGCTTGTTTCTACTGATCTTTGTGGACCGATGAGGATGGAATCCCTTAGAGGGAGCTTGTGTTTCATGCTAATTGTGGATGATTACAACAAGATGGCATGTGCTTATTTATTTAAGCTGAAGTCGGATGCTTTCTCCAACTTTAAGGATTGTTTGCTCTTTGAGGAGAATTGATCGGGTCGGAAACTAAAGACCTTACGATCAGATAAGGGCGGAGAATTTGTTTTTAATGAGCTTGCTTGTTTTTGTGCAGATCGTGGTATTCACTAGGAGTTTGCCAACACAAACACCTCTCAGGAGTATGGCATATTGGACGGGAAGAATCGTAGTGTGATCGAGATGGCTTGTACCATGATGGAGCATCATTAGACACCTCAGTGTCTATGGGCTGAAGCTTGAGGCTGTGGCTATTGCAGTTCACATGTACTTTGGGTCTAAGCTAGATGTTTCTTATTTCAGGGTTTTTGGGTGTGATGCCTATGTTCATATCCTGAAGACACAACGTGACAAATTTGAAGCAGCTTTCAAAAGACAAGTGTTTGTGGGCTATAGCTCGCAATCTCAAGGCTCTACTGATTGTATGATCCCGTTAAGCGGGATGTCTACACATGTTTAGCAAATAGGCTCATTTTATTCCAATCAAGAAGACTATCAAGTCTCAATATATAACTAGAATATTTATTCAACAAATCTTTAAGTATTATGGGTTACCGCAATTCATCGTGGGTGATAGAGATCTATAAACCACTAGTCTCTTTTGGCGAGCTCTTTCTGAAAATATGGATACAAAGCTTACTTTTTTTTTCCCTATCATCCTCAAACAAATGGTTAAAGTGAGAGAGTCAATCTCACAATATTAAATATACTGAAGTGCTATTGCCATGAAGCCAATCAACAATGGAAAAATAATTTACCTTTAGTAAAATATGTCTATAACAACACAATTCATATTTCTATAACTAAAGCACCATTTGAGATCATATATGAAAAACCACTCTTATTATCTATTTTTAAAACAAAGAAGGAGATATTTCATGTTGATGAGTTTGTGCATGATACGGATACAACTTTTTCTCAAGTTAGACGAGCTATCCAAAGATCTCAAGAAAAACAAAAGAAAACAATAAATTAGCATAGAGTGCACTTGATTTTACAAAAAAGAGATTGGGTGTGGTTGAAATTTGACAAAGCTCGTCTAAGAAGCTCTAACAAGCCTTCATTTCAAGTTACTAAGCTCGCAACAAGAAATCATGGGCCATTTTAAGTCACTTAAAACATTAATGATGTTTGTTATAGGTTACAACTTTCAGAGCATTGAAAAATTCACAATGCTTTTCATATCTATCTTTTGAAGTCTTATGAAGGGTCTCCACCATTGGAACTTGTAATAGAGGATCCTCCTGAAGTAGATGAACTGGAGGAGAATTAGAGCAAGTAGTCTTTCATATGATCAGGAAACGAGAAAGAAATATTTTTAGAAAATTCATTTTGAAATTTAAAAAGTACTCTTATTTAAATTCTAAATGTATATCAAAAGAGTATTTTAAAGACTATCTAGAAATATTTTTAACTTATGAAGAAACTACATGATAAAAAATACTTCAAGCAACGTTTTGAGGACAAGACAGATTTCAAAAGGGAGAGATGTAACAAATCTTTTGTATATCAATTGCTATGAATATATATTGGCTCAATGATTCCAAATTAATTTGATATTTATGTACTTTGAAAGGTGATTTGTATTATTGAAGTATTTCAAAATATGAATAAATGTTTAACTTTCTATTTAAGGGTAGTCAATGGTGAGAATGCCTTAGAATTATACTTGGGTCGTCATTGATGAGATGCTCAAGAGAAATTAAAAGTTTAGTCGAGCGGTTAGATTGACCAGAAAGCTTAGATAATTAAGACTTTTATACTCAAATAGTCACATTGATTAGAAGCCCATATAATGGGTGGTTTTAAAAAGTGAAACAAGATACTTATAATCAAGGAAACCAACTACGAACCGATGAACCTATATAATGAAGCTTCTCTAGAAGCTAAATTTGGCGACTTTTAAAATTGAGGAGGTTGCTATTCTTGGAAGTTGCTCAAATGGAAATTTAGTATGTGTCAAAGGCTCTGGAATTTAGCAAGGAACAATTTTGTTTTTTGTAGCTATCTCAAAAATCTTTAACCATTTGAGAGATTTTTAGAGTGAAAGGTTTGGAAGCTTCTTTCTCTAGAAAAGTGACATGTGGCATTTAGAATAGGCCATGTGTCATTTTGAAGAGACAAGTGTCCCTACACTTGTTATTTTTAACAAACACTTGTCATTTGTAACCTCTACTTTTCACTTTTGAGCAACCAAGCCCCACACCTATATATTGGATGTCTCTCACTTCATTTGGAATAAGTTCTCATGCTGAAATTTTAGCCACATGCTTTGTACTCTCCTATCTATCTCTCAAGAAGCACTTTCTACTTAGCTTGATCTAATCCAAGCACTAAATAAGAAAATTAGCTTGCTACTTGGAGTTTGCAGAAATTAGGGTTTCAGAACTGTAATTTTCAAAATTGCAACAAATCAGCCCTTTTATATATGGTTAAAGCACTTGTTGCCCGTTGTTTTGTTTTAATAAATTTCTATAAAGGGGGGGGGGGGGGGGCGGAGGGGGGGACTGGTTCCCCTCTCAACGTGGTGTTGACCTCTCTCTCTCTCTCTCTGTCTCTCTCTCTCTCTGTGTACCTTCTAATTTTCATGGTGATAATTGATCGAGTTGGTTAAGTTCAAAGGTATTGTCATTCTTACGTTCTTCCCAACGCTTACATACATTGCCCTAATATTTTTCTACAAAACTAGAAAAATTATAAGAATGGTAACATGAATTGTAAATATTTCAACAAAACTTACGCTTTGAAAAACAAGCAGCCCTTATATACATAACACACAAAGCTCTAGGTAAAAGGAGGAGGATCATTTCAGCCTTTGGATTTTCTTCTCTTTTAACTTGTAGGTGTCTTAGAGTGAATTTTTGGAATGACAACCTTCAACAGTTTTTCCGCATTTATACCGTCATCACAATGGTCATTTGACAACCTTCAACAGTTCTTGCACATTTATACCGTCATCACAATGGTCATTAGGAAATAAGTTTAGGCACGTTTCACTTCTTATACACTTTCTTTCCCTTCCCTTTCTTTTTGCGCACCAAGCAAAAGGGAAAAAAGGCACACTCATGCACTGTTTTTGGAGGTAAATTTGCTATCATTACTTGGTTTTTGTTTATATCTGCATGCACATACACATAAGTATCACATGGACTTGTTTAAATGTTTGAACATGACTTAACCCGCACTTTGAAGAAAAAATGCCCACAATGGGCCACCATTACATGTATTTTTTTGAAGCTCAAGTTCATCAACTACTGGCAGTTGTATATTAGGTTGGATGCCTTTAAAGGCATTTGCTTTCATTATTACTGAGAGGTTTGTTCATAAACTCAATTCGTTGGATACTCATTAGATTATAGTATGCTCATAAAAGTGCCAATTATGATGCCATCAAAACATTTCAAAAATTACCAACCCTATCAAGTGGTTGTTGCTAATACCATCATATCATGTTCCAGAGTGAAGATGAAGAGGAGATTGAAGACATGACAATAAATCCAGCAGATTTGCTCTTATTGACTGCAAGAAATGAGGATGATGTGAGCCATCTTGAGGTGAGCAATACGATGTGGTAAAACTTTTACCAATTTCTCTCTTCAAGTAGCCAACTTGAGCTAGCTTTTTTCAATGCTATCAGATGTGGATATATGAAGAAGAGACAGAAGATGCTGGCCATAATATGTATGTGCATCATGATGTCATGCTACCAGCATTCCCTCTATGTCTAGCTTGGCTCGATTGTGATCTCAAAGGAGGCGAAAAGGGTACATGCGAGCCATTCATGCATACCAACTAGCTAAATTTGTGCTGGGCCTTCTCTTATTTAATGATGCAATTTGTAGGTAACTATGTTGCTGTTGGCACAATGCAACCTGACATTGAGATATGGGATCTTGATCTAGTACGTAAGTTCTGAAATCTTTTGCATAATTCGGTGGTTGGTTGCTTTGGTTTGACTCCCAAATATGGTATGACATTGAACTTAAATTCAGCAATGTTTGAAAACTTGGGTAGCTGGATGCTGTTGAGCCGGCTGCTGTGCTGGGGGGGTATCTACCTGCTGCTGAAAAAGATTTCAATAAGGCTAAAGACAAGAAGAAGAAGAAGAAAAAGAAGGTAATGCAAGTTTTTGCATAGAAGTTGTTTATTGAAATCAAGTTTTTTCTGTTTGTGCTTTCTTAACACGGAAACTCTTACCTAGGCTGGAAAATTGAAAGAGGGAAGCCACTCAGATGCTGTCCTTGGTCTAGCTTGGAATACAGAGTACAGGTATGAGCTTTTGCTGTGACACTCTTTTTCTGTTTCTCTTATAGAGCCTTGCTAACGTTGAGTGCATATTTTCCTTTTATATGTCATAAGGAATGTCCTAGCCAGTGCAAGTGCAGATTCTTCTATCAAAATTTGGGACATTGTGACTCAGAAATGTGAGCACACAATCTGTTCCCATTCAGATAAGGTACAAAATCAAATTTGCGTTTCTGTTTGTATCTGCATCTCTAGTATGACTAAATTGTTATAACCCTGTTCCTGCTACAGTGCTCGCATTCTCATCACCATCATCCTCCTTTCTTGCTTTTACCATGCTTTCTCCCTTTCTTGGCCCTCTTTTTTTGTTTTTCTATCCTAGTTAGTAGTCCAAATCCCTTTTGAAATAGGTAATGGAAATGCCTTGTGATCTCATAGTACATTGGCATTGCATATGTAGTCTCCTCAATCTCCTTCTCAAGTGGCAAATCTGGCGGATCTAGTACTTCGGGGCGAGGGAATCTGCTTGATAGCGATCAGTCTTTCTTCATAATTGGAGTGAGGATTTGTAGAGCTGACCAATGGCACATTGTACTCCATGGGACAAGTATGTCTCCATGTATCTCAACCGAATCACAAAACTATTAGGGGACATATGTAGAAGATGCTTTCGGTAAGAAGCATAGTTGTAAGGTATGATACCGTACGGTATGGTAAAATACGGTACTAAATGGTAACTTAGATTTTATAAGGTATGGTACGATATTAGTACATTTAAAAAAACTTGATTATTTTGGAATAAAGATGATAGAATAGATGTTTAAAGTCTAAATAGCGATGCTATTAGAGTACATAAGATGAACACTTGAGAATAACATGCCAAAACCTTATGCCTCATGCACAACATGCACTAGTGTTGCCTACAACTTACAACTGCATAGTTGGGAGTGGATGCATCATACATGAATGATCATACAAATAAGAGAAGTATAGGTGTAAACGCCCCGTACAACGTAGTATGCTTAACAATTATGAAATTCGCTTCTTTTCGAGACTTAATATAAAAGAGAATGAACACTTAAAGCTGAAAATGAAAATTACTCACAAAATTTCAGCCATGAAAATGTAAAAGTAATGGAGACAAGATTGAGGGTTGAAGATGGGCAACCCCTTCTCCCCCCCCCGAAGGAATGTATTTCTGCTCAACCCAAGTCCCTTAGGGAAGAGCTCAGTTACAATCAACCTGAGAGTGAGGAGAAGTAATTCTCACTCTCACAAGATCATGCAAAGATGTACAAATACATATGTATTATCTATTATGCAATGATAAGAACTGATTTCTTTACAGTATGAGAGAAGAAAGAGGGGAAAACAGCCTTTCTCCATCGTTGATCAGGAGTACATGGATAGGGCTTATTTCTTGTTGCTAAAATGGAAGAAAGAGCTCGAGAAGGAGGTGTTGTAATGAATTTACAGGCTTGCTGTCTTGTAAAACAGCAGTGATAGAAGAGGGAATATGGAGGAATTTGATAATGGAGAAGTGGGGGATGATGATGGGGATGGATGGGGCCAGTTTCTGGCTATCTGTGGGTGTTGTATATGAGTTTACAGCAAAGAAAAATGATGCTGAATGAAGAAAAACGAGCTCTTATTTATAGGGGAGGGAAGAGCTAGTACAAAAGGAGAAAGTGGAGTAGCACAAGACAAGTGTCCAGCCACATGTCATTGTTAGTAGAGTATTTGTCAGCTCATGTGTGAGTCTGAGCTTGATTTGGGCTGGGCATTTTTATTAGGTATTTTAGGTATTTTCTGGTGTGGCATTTTATGCCAGTGGAGCATTTTATGCACCAGTCGGCCAGCATTAATGCTATCCGACCAGCATTTATTGCTTCCCACTTTTCAGCCTATTTATACTCAGTGGCTCCTCCTCAGTCATCATCATCATCTTCACCATCTGCAGACTCTGTGGAGAGAGGAGCCAGAGCCAGTGCCAGTGCCAGTGCCCACGCAGCCAATGACTCACTGTTGTATGCAACTGTCTCGTGTTCAGATATATGGATTCCATTTCTCGTGCATACATCTGAGTTCTCATTTGTATCGTGTTCTTTTCTTTTCTCTTTTTGTCTTGTGTTTCAGCAGTTTATTTCAGCACATGTTTATGCTTCCACCGCTGCTCCACTTCTGACATGGTATCAGATTTCAGGATCTATGCTCCTGCTGTAGTTTCTTGCTGATTTCAAGACTGTTTTCCCCTTTTCTGATTAAGCGGCTTGTTGTTCCATACAAACGACCTGTTTGACCTGCGTTTTCTGCAGTTTTGCCATCGCCTGCTGCCTATGAACCCTCTGCTGCCTGCGTTTTCCATCAGCAGCTGCTGGCGACAGCTTTCTACCTGTTTTTCTGTAGTTTACCGCCTGCGTTTTGCTGCTTCAACGTCTCTCGTGGCTGGATGACTATTACTTCAGGCCGTTTTTGCTGTTTTTGGCAGTTTTTGACTGATTTTTTTGACTTTCTGCCGTAGATTTTGTCTTCTCTTGATCAGATTTTGGGTTCTATTGCATGTGAACTCTCATTTTCTGCAGTCTGTGCTTGTGTTTTGGCTGTGTTTTCTCTCTACCTTCCATATGGCTCCTCCGTGCACTTCCACTGATGATAAGTTACATGGACCTGATTATCTCACATGGAGTGCTGTCATGAAAGCTTGGTTTGTGCAGAAGCGGTTATGGTACATCGTCTGTGGAGCTATTCCTCGACCTCTCCGTCCTTTTCCTCTTCTTGAAGACTTTGATGAGGACAACTATGAGGAAGCGGTGCTCACATGGGACTCGGACGATACGCATGCTTACTCGGCGTTGATTCGGTGTATTTCTAAAGCGGTCTTACCGGCGGTTACCTCCTGTAGGACATCTCCTGAAGAATGGCAGAAGTTGCAGCAGATGTACGAGTCACCTTCCACCATGCGGGCAATCACACTTTATGGCCAGCTCCAATAGATGAAGTTTGAGCCGAAAGATACTATTCAGTCTTTTCTTCTTCGTGTTACGCAGGTACAGGACCAGCTTCGGCACATGCAATCTGCTCTTTCCGAGGCGCATCTCGTCGAGACGGTCCTCTACAAGCTCCCCTCGGAGTTTGATGGAGTGGCCAATGCTTTGCGGGCGCAGACATCATCGACTCCTGTCAGTTTTACACATGTGACCTCGATGCTTCTTGAGCATGAGATTTCTTGAGATTACAGGGGCGGCTTCCGGCACATTATGGAGGCGAGACTTATGTAGCTTCAGAGAGGGGTAACGGGAAGAAGAACTCGAAGGCCCAGTGTTACCACTGTGGCAAGAAGGGACATTTGCGGAAGGACTGCAAGACGTTAGCGGCTTCTAGGAAGGAGGAGCAGAAGACGAAGCGGGATGTTGACTCTACCGATGAGTCCTCTCCTTCATCAGACTCCGACTCCGATCCTCCGACCAAGGTGAAGTCCAAGGCGCGGAAGGGATCCTTTTCTTCGGATCGCGGGAAGGGCTTGGTGGCCCCTTCCTCAGCTGCTTTCTAGTGGTGGTGATAAGGTCATCCCTCACGACTCTCTTGTGCCAGAGAGGGAGTGTGAGCGGGTGTTCAGATGGGGCAGCCACGCCTCATCTATACTTTTATATAGGTGCACAGGTTCCAGAGAGGGACGTCCCTGACGCATCGACTTCAGTCTGGTGGAATCAAATCCTGGAGCTGGGATTGACATCCAGGTTTATGATGAGCTGGTTATGTGACAGAGAGCGGGAGGCTTTCGTCTGGAGCTCACATGAGGGGACACTTTGGCAGTCTGGCGAAAGGCGGGAATCCATGGTCACCTATGTTCAGGGGCATTTTTGACAGGATGGTCTTGTATGCTACTGAGATATTGGTGATGGACATAGAGATATGCTATGATCTTCTCTATTTTCAGGTGTTTGGTACGATCGACATTGACCTCAGGTTCTCTCCGAGGCACCTTGGTGGTGGCTTGATCACCCACTACTTGGGTATCCATGGTTCTACTTGGTGGTTCTATGTTGTATAGTTTCTGATCCCTTTTCATTGTACTATTGTATTGTATCAGATCACCCATGATCTGAGAGAGGATGTTAGTAGAGTATTTGTCAGCTCATGTGTGAGTCTGAGCTTGATCTGGGCTAGGCATTTTTATCAGGTATTTTAGGTATTTTCTGGTGTGGCATTTTATGCACCAGTTGGCTAGCATTAATGCTGTCCGACCAGCATTTATTGCTCCCCACTTTTCAGCCTATTTATACTCAGTGGCTCCTCCTCAGTCATCATCATCATCTTCACCATCTGCAGACTCTGTGGAGAGAAGAGCCAGAGCCAGAGCTAGTGCCAGTGCCCACGCAACCAGTGACTCACTGTTGTATGCGACTGTCTCGTGTTCAGATATATGGATTCCATTTCTCGTGCATACATCTGAGTTCTCATCTGTATCGTGTTTTTTTCTTTTCTCTTTTTGTCTTGTGTTTCAGCAGTTTATTTCAGCATATGTTTATGCTTCCACCGCTGCTCCACTTCTGACAGTCATGAGATGTGACAAGCGGTGGGACACTTGGAAACTTGTGTGACAAGTGTCTTGACACTTGTCTCTTCTCTATGGCCTTCCTTTTTGGGCTGAATATTGTCAAGAATAGAAACAACCAAATTTAGTAAGCATAGTTAGAGTACAGAATTTACTATTTTTAGAATGACATTCCTATTTTTTAGGACTAGCATTTTTAGGCTAATTCGAGGATCCTAAAATTTAGGGACCTCCTAAAATTTAGGGACCCCCCAATATGGGTGTCATATGAAAGCTTATTCCGTGTACATCGCAAAAACAGTATCAGAATCTTCATGTGACTTTCCTATGCAAAGAAATGTGCATTTCAAGCTTTCAGCCCACACATGCACTTTGTACAAGCATTTCATGATCATACCATCTTGTTGATTGTAACTGTCTGTTCTGGCGGATCTAGCCCACACTTCAAGGCATCAATCCTTTCTGTGTGCGAGTCTAACCCTGATATGTGTGAGTTCTGGTCACAGGCGCCCAATCGGGCCATATAGGTGGAAGTGTGATCTATCTTTTCTCTAACCCACCGTGTGGGTCCACCATAACCTGTGACCACTCATCAGTGGCCAGCTCCAATGCACTTTTCTTTATATCTAATAATTAGTGCAAAGGAAACAAGTTTAATAAATCATTATATAGACAAATTAATGAAAAAGGATACAAATTCTGTTTCTATAGAGTTGTGACAGTAGGCTTGAGAGAGAGAGAGAGAGAGAGAGAGAGAGAGAGAGAGAGAGAGAGAGAGAGAGATGAAATGATATATTAACATTTGCAAAAGGCAATTCTGTCTTTACCGTTGTCTCCATCAAAACATAGATTTTTGGGTGATTGCAAGATCGAAGATGTCTTATTAGTTCACAAGCTTTAATGATTGAGAGGAGGGGCCCCTTTCCAAAGACTCTTTTGAGTAGAGATCTGTTTATCCCAATTATGGTCAGTGAGAGGAATCCCCTGTGTGCACTTGTCCCCTTTCTATTCATTTATCACAAAAGGCTCTGTCTCGAGGTGAAGATGCCGTCCTTGATATCCTTAGTGTAGGTGCCTATCTTACCTTCATTACCTGAAGAAGATAAACTCGATGGTTCAAACTATTCGTTGCAGTCATATAATGTGGAGTGCATACTCGACACCTTTAATCTTTGGGCTCTTGTTTCAGATTCCATTCCTTGTCCTAAGGAGGATTGAGAAGATGGGAGTTCTATGGACCGAACAGCCCTGTGGGATCAGCTTAACTCTCGAGCGTGATCCTTTCTCTTTATGAGTTTGCAAGATGCTGTCCTTATTAGTCTGAGTCGGACGAGGACTTTAAGAGATTTGACTTGTTTGTCACTTGTTTTGACAGAGGGGGTAGCTCATTCTAGAGCACTCAATTTATTGCCTTTTAAACATTTTTTCCTTTAGTCGAGATTTTGTGTGCATTTTTTGGGTAGTTTTTGCATACATTAGTCTATTTCATCTGTCGGACATTGTCCATCATTTTTGGGATTTTTTTGGAGATTTTTTGGCATTATACCACTTGAATTTTGGTTAGCGATATTTTGGCCCTAGATTTCAGGTCGGCTAGATTTGGGGGTATTTGGCTATTATAGCCTTTCCCACTGAGTTGGCATATTCATTCATTCATCTTCTTCCTTCCTTGGTAGATGCACACTCTGACTCCGTCATTTTCCTCCTGCTCCGGTATTGCTGTTATCATTAGCTTGATTTGGTGCCCTCACTAACACTATGGGCTGCATGCGAGGATTGATCAGTCCTCTTTCTATATTCAATATTCTTTCCTTGTTTAGTGCAGATCTCTTTCTTCTTTTCTTGCAGTCTCTCTTTGTTCCTTTGTCTCTGTGTTCGTGTTCCTTCTTTCATTGCGCACTCTCACATGGTATTAGAGCATGGTATCATCGGCTAAGAGAGACATAGAGCTGATTTCTCATGGAGGAGACCACCCAAATTGCCAGGCGACCTTGCCACATCAGTGTTTTGCTGAAAATGCAGCTTTCTTATTGAAGGCGGCAGCTTCTTTGTGTAGGTGATAATATTTCTTCCCCAGGCGGACCCTTTATATCGACTTCCTTGTGATCTTGTAGCCGTTTCCTCCTGTTTCGGGGTTGTCTACCACCAAAACACAAATTTCTTGTGGGTGTCTTGTAGGATTTTGAAGATGTCTTACAACTAGTTTTATGGCTTTGAGAATACAGATTGAGGAGCCCTCTCAGTACTCCTCTGAACAATGGCGAGATTGTTGCGAAGATTATCGCACGGATCGTGAAGAACGGAGGTTACCTAGCCTGTTTGTTTGGGAACCCTCTCCTCCTCATTCTCTCCATCTCTTACAGAAGGCCCGTTCTACTGGCCTCCATATGCCATCCATGGCACCCTCTATATAGGTGTCCATACTTCCTTCTTTGCCCAAAGAAGACCGGCTTGATGGTTCAAACTACTTGCTTTGGTTGTGTAAGGTGGAGTATATTCTTGATACCTTTGATCTTTGGGAGTTTGTTACCTACCCCATTCTCCGTCTAGTGGAGGATTTTACTGTTGAATCATCGATGGATTGTGCGGCCTTATGGGATTGGCTCAAATCTAGAGCCTGATCTTTTCTCTTTATGAGCTTATAGGATTGTCCTAGTGTATGTGTGTAGGTTGCGGAAAGCAGTGGAAGTGTGGACAAAGCTTGCTACTTTGTACCATCAGAAGATATTTGTCCACCGAATTACTCTTGAGAAGAAATTATGGATGCTCATTGTTGATGATTCTCCTTCCATGAAGGATCATATTAAATTAATAGATTGGTGGATATGAGAGATGAGTTTGCGTCCCTTGGTAGGATGATCTCTTCAAAGGATATGGCTATGATTCTTTTGACTCAATTGCCATCTCCCCGGTTTGATGTCTTCTACACCAATCTTCTCACATCGAGGATCCATGAGAAGCTTCTTTGGGAGCAGCTTGTCCCGCTTGTTTTGGGGCATGATGAGCTCACCCCAAAGAGGGTGCTAGTGGATCCACCTCCATCAAAGCTTTTGTTGCAGGTTCGAGAGGGGGAAAGAAGAAGAAAGGGAAGTCAAAGGCTAAACAATAAGAGAGTTCTTTCGGCTGTGACTCCGATTTGGAGAAGCCTAAATGCCCATATTGTGGCAAGGGGACACATCCAGTGGAGAAATGTTGGAAGAAGTACCCTTACCTTCGTCTGGGAGCGAAGGATGGAGCTAAAACACCCGAGCCTTCTATCTCTACTCCAGCGGCTACCCATAAATAAGTGTTCCATTATATTGTTGAGTTGGAGGAGCCTTATTCTATGGTTACCTCGTCTTTAGAGAGGCCTTGGCCAGTTAGTAGTGACGCTTCTAGTCATATGACTCCACGAGGTGATTTGTTGTAGGATCTATGTCCTTTTGAGGGTTCAGTCACTGTTGATGACATTGTATTGTGCCTATTAGTGGTATTGGCACTTTGCCTTTGTTTCTTCATCGCAGTTCGTGCTCCCTTTCACAGGCCCTTTATGTTCTAGACTTGGGCTTTCCACTCCTCTTAGTTTATGACGTTACTAGGCTTGGTACTTGAGTTATCTTCATTGAGTAGGCCGTTTGTATTTTGAGGATTCTTCTATAGGGGCTATTATCGTGATAGGTTGGCAGGAGAGTGGGCTTTACAGACTTCATTCCCCTTCTCTTATGCAGGGTCTTGCGAGGCAGTTGTCTATTGCTACACCCGTTCTTGCTTGTGCGCCATGTATTCCACAGGTTCCTTCCCATCCCCCATCCTCTCCTTCGGTGGTTTCCTTGTATCCCCCATACCCTTTTAGAGGGGGACAATCTCGGTGATACAACTGTGGATTCCTTGGTGCCTAGTGTTTCAGAGGGGGTTTCCCAATTGTGAGGAGCTTCTTTATCGGTAGGCCTTTTTGATGGACTTCATTGACATTGGCATTCCGCTTACTAGCTCGGCATTTGTTTCTTCCTTGGCCTTCCGCCACATCCAGGATCTGAGAGGAGATGTTAGCAGTCATGAATGTCATGCCTTGTCATCTCTTGCTTGTGAGGCTGTGTGCAGGAACTGATCTGTCCTTCTGTATTCAGTATTGTTTCCTTGTTGAATGCAAATTTCTTTATTCTTTTCTTATAGTCTCTCTTTGTATCTTTGTCTCTGTGTTTGTGTTTTTTCTTGCGTTGCGCACTCTCATAGTGTTTGTATCACCAGACCAACTTGAATCATTGTAAGCTTGTAGATGCAAGTCTTCTGCCTGGGAAATAATAATGCATGTGATTGAGTACCTTGCAAATATTTGAAGATCCGCTTAATATCTTGCCAAAGAATGGTCCGTGGACTATGCATATACTTGCTCATTTGAGATATTTCATATTGAATGTTAGGGCGTGTGTTGCAAAGATAAATAAGACAGCCAATCGCTTGGCTATAAATTGCAACATCAGACATCCCTTCACCATCATGCATAGACAACTTTAAGCTTGGCTCCATAGGAGTGCACATAGATTTGCAATCTTGCATATTTAACCTATGTAACGGCTTATCCACATATTGTGATTGTGACATGATGATACCATACTGATTTTGGGTGAATTGAATCCCCAAATAATAGTATAGACAACCCATATCTGACATAGCGAATGCATGTCTTAGTTCAACTTTAAAATCTGCAATTTATCCCTTTGTAGGTTTAGTGAGAAGCATGTCATCCACATAAAGAATGATAATCAGCAAGTTCCCCCTTCATTCTTAATGTATAGAGTGGGAGCAATTAGACTATTTTTGAACCCTTTGTTGGCCAAATATGCATCAGTTTTTGAGTACCATGCATGAAGTGCCTCTTTAAGACCATAAAGAGCTTTATGCAGCTTGTATACCATGTGCTCTTTCCCTTTAATCACAAACCTTGGAGGTTGTGACATATAAACATCCTCATGTAAATCCCCATTCAAGAATGTTAACAATCTTAATGTCTGATTGATGTACTTTCCAGCCATAATATCCAGCCATCGCAATCACACATCTCACTGTACTCATACGGGATGTAGGAGCAAAAGTTTCCTCATAATCTATGCCTTTCTTCCATGCATAGCCTTTTGCTACCAACCGTGTCTTGTACATGTCAATTGTATTGTATCATCAGTTTTACGTTTGAATTTGAAAATCCACTTAGTGACGATGGCCTTCTTGCCAAGTGTTGCAAATCCTCCTGACTGTAATCCAATAAATCTAAAACTGTATTTATATTGGATCTTTTGAGACAATGATAGACTCTAGTAGGTAATTCTAATTGATCAATGAATGTATTCTTTGATGTAGCTTCCCTAGCTGATTTATCCATGTCGTTCCAATGAGAAGAAGATGGTCTTGTGCAACTGAAAATAATATCATTGCTTTCAAAACAATTAGCATTTTGTTTCATTTGCAGAAAGGGATCAAACAAATCTATGAGATTTTTGGAAGCCTCATAAAGTGCTTCACTTGGGGTCATACTACCATCGGTCCATGTTTCAATGAATGATATTTCCCCAATTTCTTTAGGACTTTCAAATGGATGTATACTATGACTTGCGTTTCAGACAGGTGTAAATATGGCATCAATGGGAAATTCCCCACTCTTATATTCCTCAGAGTTATTTATTTGATATCCGTAACCCTTTTCAATTATTAGATCAATATTCGGAGAAACTGGTTGGGTAACAATCGCTATGTACTGTGAATGATCAACTGCCCGCACGGTGGGTGGTAATAAAATATCCCCAGCAGTGACCTTTTTGGGACCAGTTACATATAAAGAAGCCTTTTGAATATCACAAGAATCGCTTCTAAATACAATTTCTTTCAGATTAACTAAAATATCATGAATTGTCTCTTAAATACCCATTATAGTAGAATACTCGTGCACCGCTCCTCTGAATTTGGCATATGTTATACTTGTGCCTTCTACTTCTCCCAACGAAGCCTTATGCATTGCAATTCCCACAATACCAGCCTGTCCACGTTTAAAGGGGGATACAGCGAAGCGGCTGTAATTAAGACGATCAGTTTCTATTTTGGATTTGACACATTTACATTGTACTGTTTGACCATAAATCGAGATTCCATTTTGAGTCATATTGAAATCCTTCCCTGTTTAATGACATATTAAAAAATCAGACACGTTTTTTTTTTGGAGATCTGCATCCATTATGGGGCATTGGGGTCACATCATGGGCGAGGGTCACATCGCGGACGAAATTGAGGGTTATATCGCTTCGACGAATAGCTCGTAGAGCCGTGTCCCTTCCCGAACTAGGTCCACTTATCATTACTTCCGTTTGTTTAACACCCCGGTCGATCGATGATTGGATGACATTTTCGGTTGTAGTCTGAGCAGCAAATGGTGTACCCTTTTGTGTGCCTTTGAATCCAGAAACACCCGCCGAGCACCAAAGGGCGACTTATCCTCGAACATCCGTAACAGTAACGATGGTATTATTAAAGCCTGCGTGAATATGAAAAATTCCTTTGGGTAGGCTGCGCTTCCCCTTCCGTGAACGATTCTTTTTTGATATTTCATCATATTTAGTTGGTTATTCATGATGAATTGATTATCCTAGCTTATTCTAATTTTTGTCTGGTGCACCGTCACCCCTGCCCCTGTTTGTGTCTCGGGTTAAAACATATCACCATAATTTGTCTCCGTCTATGGATCAATCGTCACTTTTCACACATTTTTCGAATAGAGGCGCGAATTTTCATATCTGTAACTCCAGGTTGATTTAGTAAGTTCGTGTTATGAACCAGGCAAGCCTCTCTTCCTTGATGGATGCCCTAACCCTTCCCTTTGCTTCCTCACGATCAAAAAAGAAAATCTATCAATTGAAAACTCAATAAACATTGAATAGTCAAAATTTCATTTAAGTATCGTTTATTTGCTTATTCTTGAGGCGATACGTGATTCATCCCTTGGTAAGATCATAAGGACTTAACTCGACCCTCGCTCTATCTCTCGGCGGTATTCTTATGTAATTACGTCGGATTCTTCTTGATATGTGAGTCAAGACTTGACATCCATCGTCTGAGCATACTCGAAACATTGCATTGGGAAGTGGTTCCGTGACTGTCCCTTCTATATCAATCAGATCTTGTTTCTTTATCATTTAGAAGTAATCCTTCTTTTATTTCGGTATTTACATTGAATCGTTGCATATTGCTAAAATCTTTATGAGAAAAAATAGATACGCTTTTTCTGAAGGGGGGGTGCTCACGCAAACAATTTAACAAATAAATTTCTTTCATCAATAAATACAACACACTATTTCTCCACCAATTTTTTTCTGTCTAGCATCCCGATCTGTCATAATTCCACGGGATGTTGATGAAATCGCGATTTCCATACCACCCAAAATTCTCGGAATTCCTCGGTGATCCGAATAGATTCTTAACCCAGGTTTACTAATGCGTTGGATAGCTGTTATATAAGCTTTTCTCTTCCTACCTCAATATTTAAGACCTATATCTAAAAAATATTGTTGATTTTCTTTGTGTTCCGCTATGCTTTTTACAAAACCTTCCTTTGGCAGAACCCTTCCAATACCTCTCGTCGTTCCTGTAGCAGGTATCCTAATCACTGGGTTTTTCCTCATATTTCCATTTCGGATAGTAGTGATTGCGGCAGAAATTATATCGTTATTCGTAGCATATCAATCAATAGTTATTTACTCTCAAAAGGGATTCCAATTTGTTATTTTTATTTGTCAAGATGAATCCTACCCGAGATTTTTTTCATGTTGATGAATCAAGATTCGCCTTGCATTACGTGACTAATCGCCAATTACTCGGATTTAACCAATTGGTTCCATCGTTATAATGGATGAATCTGAGAAGATATCAGGTATTTCAATAATACAGCAAAACAAAGAGAAGTGAAAGACAAGAAAAACAAAGAGAAGTGAAAGACAAGAGTTTCTTTTAGCATTAACAAAAGTATTAACAAAGAGGATTCATCTATCTATTTTTACATATCTTACTAAATTTCGGTCTCTCTGTTTTGTAATCCACCCAACACTTTTGTTTGGAAATTCTAGAAAAGTAATAAGTTCATTGAATTCTTAACTCTCATTTATTTAACATTTCATCATTCTTACTTTTTGTTTCGGTTACAACACTTCGGGAGCTAGCAAAACTATTCTAGTAAGACCATATTCTTTTGATTCTCTAGCTACTGGCCCAAAAACCCTCATTCCTTTTGGATTACTTTCCTGATTGACAACAACTGCTGCATTATCATCAAATTTCAGAATCATTCCATTTATTCGTTTTAACTCTCTACGAGTATGAACTATCACTGCTCTAACAACTTCCGATTTTTTAAGAGACATGTTGGGTACAGCTTCCTTGACCACGGCCACTATGGTAGCGCCAATAGTTGCATATTTACGATCACTAGCTCCTAATATTCGGATACACATTAGTTTTTGGGCTCCACTGTTGTCGGTTACGTTTAAGTAACTTTGAGATTGAATCATTCGTTGATTAAAAAATAGGATATAGTATATCCACCCGCTTTTATCTTGTCCATATATGCGGAATCCATAAGGGTGGATAACATCAAATTTTAATATTATCTTGTAAATAAATAAATAAATTTATTTATAAATTATCGTTTCACTATATTGCTACCACTCTATTTACAATTTCTTGTTTTGGATCCACAAGATCCCATGTAGAGTTAATGGAGTCTTACTCCTCTTGCATGGCTTGCATCCAATGTACATCTTGTTGAGCTTTGTTCAAGGAAATAGGCTCATTATCATCCAACAGTGACCTTATAAACACATGCTCATTGCAATCATCTACTTCCATTATATTAGCTAAATGTGCCCCCCTTGCATCATGTGTTGCATGCCTAGCAGCCTGTTTAGTACGGTGAGGTAATGGGGCATCCATTTTACTCTCTTGGAGAGTTTGTAACAGCCATCTCGGGACTATTTTTGCGGAATTTACAGCAGCCCTTTCATATTGAATTGCTGCCTCCATTGCATGTGGCAAACCCTCATCAATACCTTGCTGTTCAGGAGCATATGGAGCAGCAACAGCTTGCTGTAATAGGTTTGTCCTGCTATTTACAGAAGGCACGGACTCCAAAGAAAGTGGTAAAAGGCCTTCAAAAACATTGCCAATGTTATGTGTGGCTGGCATTTGAAATTGGTCATGAGAAAATTGCTATATTTTCAGCAAATATGACATCTCTACTGACAAACATATTCTAGAAGTAAGCAAATATGACATCCCTACTGACACGCTTCCCAAAGGGGCTGAATGCAAAGAAGTAAACAAGCACTTTCTAGAAGTGATGTGCTTTGAAGCACCATTGTCCAAATACCATGTTTGTTGCGTTTCAGCAACATTAAATTCTGAATCAGCCATAGAAGAATCATAACTGCATGTGAGAAATGAGTAATCCTCCTCTACCAAGTTGGCTGAAGCATCACCATTTACTGATTTGTTGGCTGATGTCCCTTGGACAGCCAAACCGGAGTCTTTCTTCTTCTCTTTGGCCAATGTCTTTCTGCATTCACAAATATAGTGAGCGGGCTTCTTGCAATAATGGCATTTTCCCTTCTTTTTAGACTTATTTGAGTCTTGGACAACCTTGTTTGATGGCTGTCCAACATTACCCTTTTGCTGATTTTTTGCTTTTTGTCCGACTTTATCTTTGCCTTTGAACTTGGAAAGCATAGCCACATCACCTGAATGCAATGCAACATTCTTCCAAGTCAGCTCCTCTTGCAACAAGAGGCCTTGCAACTCCACAAATGTAAGAGCTTGCTGCCCCCCTCACAATGACAATATGAAAGAGGTGTGAAAACCAAGATATGACTTTGGAAGAGGGTTCAAGGTGATGTTCACCAATTCACTGACTTGAATAATCTTATCAACATTGAGCATCTACTCACGCAAATCTTGTATATGAGTAAGGTGATCTGCCATGCTATCACCCTGATTCATGTTTACATTTGCAAACTCTCTGCGAAGATAGGAGATCTTGGCCTCATTGCGGCAACAAATATGCACTCAAGTATGTCTCATGCTGATTTTTAGGTCTTGCAAGACTAAATAATGATGGTCCTTTTTACTGACAATGCTATCAAGGAAAGTGCTTGAGCACCCTTAGAATCCCATTTTCTCTGATCCTTCGTAGGAGGGGGAGGAGGGGCAGTAGTAGCAACACCAAACACCTGCCCTCGGGCATGACATTGAAGTGTTTGAGGTTTGAGACCCCTTGGTTGCTGCAAGTTACCTCTAACATAGTTCCACAAGTCCTTCGCAACAAGAAGGTTGTAGACCATAAAACTCCTCAACAGGTAGTTGGAGTTATCAAGCTTGTCTTGTTAAGCGAGGACACCAAGGATGCTGCTTTGATCATTGTTTCCTTGAAAGTTGATGTGCCATGCTGTCAAGAACACGCAAAAATCTCCAGCCAAATACTTGAATGCTGAAGTATAATGTATGTACTCCTTAGAGTACAAGAAATCCTTTGGGATTGTCAAACAAGTGCCAAACTGTCTCACACATGCCAAAGTGTGCACAATGCCACCCAAATCAGCACTCAACCACAAGAATAACAGCAAAATGCACTGCTGTAGTACACCTACCTTGTAATGCGTACCCACAGAATTACAAATTCCAGCAATTTAATGTCGATTCTCACCAAAATTTTTGAATCTCCTCCAAATTTTCTGTTCAATTTGATTGTGGCAGCAATTAAATGCTGCTGTACCACTAATTTCTTGCCTTGGGATGCATGAAAGGCAAAAGTCCCAAATTTTTTCTTAGTATTTCAAAGAAATTGAAGAAATTTTTACCTTATAGTTTGAATTTTTGCAGAAATGTTGCCTTGGGGTGTGTGCCAACAGTAACCAGCAGCTAGAATCTACCTTGTGATGTGTGTTGAAGCCAAAAACTTGAAAAGCCCCAAATTTATCGCACCAATGTCAAATAAATTGCACAATGTTGGTAATTTCGGTGGAGATTTACACACGGAAACTCAAATAGGGAAAAAGTCCCAACTTTCCTTGGAGAAATTTTGAGAAATTTTAGAAATTGGGAGAATCAACCAACCCAAATTCCTTGGTGCCGAGTGTGAGAAATTGATAATTCCTTCAAAATTAGGTATGAGACGAAGCAAGATGGATGAGAAATTGCAGAGATTTTCAAAACCCCTAAAATTTGGAAAGTTAGGGTTTTTGTGTTTTTTCTCAGATCTGCAAAAAATGGCAGGCAAGGTTGAGAATATTACAAACAGGGCTGAGGGAGGCTACGTGTACACAGTTGCATGCAAGACTGCACATGGGATTGCGTGCAGGAAATAGTAGCAACATCTCCTCAAAAACAACCTCTCTTCCTTGGGCTGAACATTGGTTGGCTGTAGCAAGACCTTGGCAGAGCGGCACTGGCTGAGGGTGGTTGTTCAGGATGTGCACAGAGAAGTTGCTTTGATACCAAATGTTGGAAATGGCGGAAGAGAGAGAATGAGCACAAGACAATGAGTAAGAGTGGACAACAATTCCACACTCAGAAGATGAAAGTGCTAAAAAAATAGAATGAACGTACAATAGGTCTTAAGTAAGTCAGACCTATCCCAAACTCAAGTAGAGTTAATTTAACTCTAGAATTAACGCTAGAAGTGGTGATACAACTTATGAATGTAGTTGTCTTCACATTACAAACCAAATAACTAAAACATTGGGCACTGTCTATGGAATTGGCAAATTCTAACAATATTAGCCTTGTTCTTTGCTGCTAGTGTTGGTGATGCAGGTCACTCTTCATGATTCTCTAGTGCCAAAGAGGGACTGTGAGAGGGTGGTAGAGGTGGGGTAGTCGAGTCTCATCCATATAAAATCGTTGCATGGTATCATCCCGAAGGGAGCGCTTTGTGTGGGCTGAGTGTGGAGATGCTACAGTTACTACTGTACCAGAGCCTCATTGAATTGCTGTGCGAGGCTCGAGCTCATCTGGTGGAATGTTAGGATCAGCATCATATAACAATTTGAAGATCTTTGTGTTAGCTTTATTTATCCTCTTGTGTGAACACACATTATTATGTGTAAAGGTGCAGGTTTAGGTGTGAACGCCTTTTACCCACTTAGTATTAAATAAGAGTCGAAGGTTTAGCTACACAACTCAACTTATATATTTAGGCTCTATTACTTGTACTTTCATCACGCCTCTCTCACTTATTATTACCAATCTATCTACTCAATTTGTGTACTTGCAAGTGCTCTCTCTCTCTCTCTTGTGTGTGCTCCCAGGGGCCCCCTTTCATGGAGTTCCATCCACCATAGCTTGTTGGTCACATGTGAGCTCCATACACAATAGTGGTACCAGAACATGAAGATACCTATGGTTGTTGCCTTCACTAGCGGACATTTGTGCCACCCCGGTAACTTCGCCTAATCAACTGCCACACTATCATTGCTTGCTTGTGCACTTTGGCGTGTGTGTAGAATCCAACCTAGCAAGACCAACTTCAGCAAATGAAGAAGAAGAATAAGTTGAAGAAGAGAAGAGGAAGAGGAAGGAATAGTAGTAGTTTTGCTTGTTCTGAGTCCAGCCCCCATGTGGCTCAAACCAGTGTGAGAAGAAGCCAAAAGAGAAAGATCTGTCGGCCGCCTTGCTACATGATTGCCTTGCCACATGACTTGTGATAGTTCCTGCGCGTCTGACTTGTCACTTTGACTGGTCACATTAGTGACCGACGGGTTTGGACATACCTATCAGCCACACCGAACTGTAGGCTGCACGGTGCCAATGTGCCGCTCATCTCTCAATTTGCAGCCTTTGTCTCTGCAATCGCTACGTCATCTTGCCTATTGACCATCACGTCTCGGTGGCCTAGCTTGTCATCCACCAAAATCCACAATACAAGAGGTATAAGGTTTACATTAAACCTTAATAATTTTAAGCCTAAAACTTTTGTTAGGGTTTGTTCACATGAAAATTGGGGCTTTGCAATTTCACTCGAAATTTCATGAACAAAGTTTGGGGCTTTTTCAATCCGAGTCCAATTTCTCCAAAAATTTCATTGAAATTTGGGCCTTTTTGTCTTGGAGCCCTTCACCATTGAATTAAGGCATCGAACAACATGTAGAAGGCTGCTCATGTGCTCGCCTTTGACATTGAGCGAAAAATGACCCGCGAAGTGTCTAGTGCTTGGTGATGTTATTGCAAGCGAACAACATTGATCACGATGTCCTCGACATCAACATCAAGGGGGGATTTTTAATCTTGATAAATTGTTTTTAAAAAGGGCAAAAATAAAAATTAAGAAGATATAGAAATTAAAAGTTAAAGACCTTCCCATCACTTATTAAATAATAGTGTGGGGTTCTCTATTCGGAATTAAATCCAAAATAAGTTGTATTTTCTTCTATTTCCTTTCGTTCTGATACAAAAAGAGTTATGTTTCAGGGGGGATTCTAACCACCTTGCGCATGACCTCTGAGTTGATCTAGAAAATATACTTGTATTTTTTGCCTCTGGTCATGTGCCCAGTGCCTCTGAGCCATGTTGGCTTTTGATCAGCCTTTGAGCCATGCACACGCACCTCTGAACCTTGTCTTACATTGGGTCCTTCAGCTTGTCCATAGGCCACCTCACGACCTACCTCATGTTGTATCTCTCTTATGTATTTCCTTTTCTAGAATCATTGTACGGGATTAGACACTACCTCTTCAAGGGAAGACCTTTCCTTTTCCTTTTTCATATATTTCGTGTCACGGATTTAGTCACCCATGACCCGAAGGGGGGTTTGTCAACTTTATTTATCCTCGTGTGTGAACACACATTATTGTGTGTAAAAGTGCGTGTTTAGGTGTGAATACCTTTTACACCAATTAGCATTAAATAAGGGTCAAAAGCTGCACAGCTCAGTCTATATATTGAGGCTTTGACACTTGTACTTTCATCACACCTCTCTCATGTATTATTATCAATCTATCTATTCAGTTTGTGTACTTGCAAGAGTTCTCCTGCTCCCACCCCAAAAAACATGGAGTTCCATCTGCCATAGCCTGTTGGTCACATGTGAGCTCCATACCCAACACTCTGCTAAGTAGATATCCTTTCTCACTTTGGAGAAGTAATACCTTAGATGTTGCTGAGCCACCTGAGGGGTATCTCCATGAGTGAACTGGATACCTACTATCATCTATAAATGATAGGTATGCACGATCCACTGCAATACCGATCAGGCACAGTGAATGACTAATCAATGCATAGAAACGAATATGGCAAAGATTGTCTTGCTTAATGAAAAATGCTTTTGCACACAAAAATACTAGTGTTGTTTATGGTGGTGAAAGAAACATGCATTGTTTGAAGGGGCACATTTTCGAGCTCAGAGGCTGTGGTTTGTTGGAATGGTGGTCCCAAGTCAAAAGTCTCAAGTTTTTATTTGATTGTTCAGGTACAAGCTGTTGCATGGAACCCGCATGAGTCAACAGTTTTACTTAGTGGATCATTTGATCACACTGTGTCAATGGTATCATCAAACTTCCTTTTCTTGTTTTTGTTCCAGTGTTTTTTTCTTCGATCATTTGATAAGCGAGATGTCAATGGTATCTTGTAACTTTCTTGTGTTAGTATCTTTTATATAGTTTCTCAAATGATTACTAATAGAAAATGATTTGTGCAGTCAGATATGAGAGCACCTGGGCATGAGGGGGTTAAATGGCCAGTTGCTGCTGATGTAGAATCTCTCGCCTGGGACCCTCACAAACTGCATTCTTTTGTGGTTCGTGGCATATTCTGACTAAATGGCTGTTGTTACTTTGTGCTTTTTGCTTACTGGCTGTGTTATTTCCAGAATGAGGTGAAAATAAGCAGATTGTGAGAAGTGGTTTATTAATGGCAGGTTAGTCTGGAAGATGGAACAGTTTGTGGACATGACATACGTGCAGCATCTTCTGCCTCTGCTTCTGGTGGCCTCAAGGAGAAAGCAAGACCATTGTTTAATCTCCATGCACACGATAAAGCCGTGTGTGCGGTCTCATACAATATGGCTGCACCAAATGTAATCCTGTGTGCCATCACTTGAGTTTGTGTGCAGTTTCTTAGAAAAATGATCAAGTAGTAGTGTTTATTGAAGGGTTGTAATTGGATTTATTGTTTGCTTGCAGCTGTTGGCTACAGCATCTGCTGATAAAATGGTACTTTCTCATTGCTACAGCTATTTTTATGAATTTTCAGACATGTCATGTTTATGAATCTTCACGTATATTCAAGGAAGTATAATTTGGTTTCGGTGCGTGTTAATTTATCCCTAGGCTTTGTTTGCAATTCCTGCTTTTGGAATGGATGCTTTCTGACTCAGGCTAGGGTGAGGAATGCTTTATTTGGAGTGTGCATATATATATGATATACAGGTGGGGTTGCTACAATATTGTGTCAAGCAAACACCGACTGAAATATTTGAGCTTACGCAGGTTAAATTATGGGACATGAAGGATAATCATCCCACGTGTATCTGCTCAAAGAATCCAAAAGTGGTATGGATCTGATTGGCTTGAACTTATTTCTTACATTCTATCCTGCCATGCAACAGCAGATCTCATTTTGTTCATGTGTCTATGCAGGGAGCTGTATTTGGTGCTGCTTTTTGTAAAGATTCTCCATTTCTTTTGGCAGTTGGTGGTTCCAAAGGGAATTTGGATGTAAGTTTACTGTTGATGCCAAGATTGGCACCTTTCCTAATTCCCTATTACATGTCATCTGAAATTAGATAAATGGTGTGGGCATCATTTTCTCTGTGCAGGTATGGAACATTTTGAGCGAGGCGGAAGTAATGCGTCGGTTTGGAAAATTTGCTGTGCATAGGCCACCTTCAAAACCTGTTGAATGATGTGTATTCATTGATATTTTGAAGATGAGTCAGTAATGTTTGAAAAGCCTTAAGACCTTGATGTTCATGAAAGAAAGAGTTGTTTGTAGCTTATTTTCCTCGTTTCAGAAAGCAGGTTGTCTCTTTTCAGTTACTAGACTTGTGGGTCTTTTCACTCAAAATGAGATAATCTACAAGCTTTTCAATATTTTCACAATATAGTGGTTCTTCATGCATTCGGATGTCTTATTGTTCTTCACGCAACTGGTGGGTTTTCACGCTTGTTGCTCATTGTATTATTCTATTCAAATGTTGTCTAATTTACTGCAGTCTGTTGGCTTTCTTTGATCAATCACCTAGAGTAGTTGCAATACCATGATCAACCATAACACACTGCAGTTTTACTGGCAGTATTTAATAAACAAGGTTGTGGTAGAGAGGTTAACCTTGTCTTCATGAAAAACAAGCATGCCACATGTTCAGCTCACATTAGGTCTTCTAAGAAAGCGAGGCCAGTAGTGGTCCTTTGTTTGATTTAGTTGTTGAATAAAGTGCAGACGCTCAAGGAACTTGTACCCTTTTGATCCAAGTGATTGATGATCAGGGTTTACGAAACTTTCCTTGAAGGCAAGACATTTTGAAACAAGGTTAATCTCCAACATTGTGTTGGTTTGATATTAAAAAAAGCATTTATTATAAGTAATGATAATCTTTTGCACTTATTTTAATATCATGCTTCCATGTTCTTTCGTCACTTTCAACTGTTTGTCCACATCTCCGTGTTTAGATGATTCACATCCGCATCTCATTATTTAGACGATTTGTAAAACCCCAAGTCCCCCCTTGTGATGCACTTGCATTCGTTACTCAACACGGTATAGAAAGGTAACACTATATGTGAGAGCAAGGTATACTCTTGTATTATTCAATCAAAGAAATAGTACAACATAGGCACATCCTAGGACTACACCCTTGTGACGCTTCACATAAGAGGGCTCACCATTGGATATAGGGAATCACATGTAGAGTGGAAACCAAGCAGGGCTCAGAGTCATTACTCCCTATGTAGGTGTTTTCAATGATAATGTCATGGTATAGCTACAAAGCCCTTATACTTACCCTCGCTTATTAGATTATTGTCCTCAGTAATCTAAGGGTAGCATTTATTTTTGACTCATCTGGGGTCTTAACACAACTTTTGCTAACAAGTTGGTCAGTATCTGTCAGTTTAGGACTTGGTGAGACATTCGTGGAATCTTAACACAGTTTATACTATCAGATTGGTCAGTGTCTGTCCCATTAGGACTTGGGGGTCTTAATACAGCTTTCTTTAGCAGGTTGGTTAGTGTCTGTCCATCTAGACTTGGTAGGGACTCTTTGGGTTTATTGTTTTTGGTTACCATGCAAGTACATCCTCGACTTAAGTACATTTGAGGAGTGGAGGTGCTACTGGGCCTATGATTGAGGATTACTTGTTTGGGAACGCTCAAGGGGCGTTGGAAGGATTGACAGGATTCTCCTTGAGCCAGATGGTGAAGGCGTCTTTGCCATGTTTGTGTGTCTTCACTTTCGAAATCCAAGTGGCTTCCTTGAGGGGATGTTTGCGCCACTTGGTGAGATACTTTGGGGATTCTTTTTGTTCCCGACATTGGAGAAAAGCTACTTTGAAGGGGCTGTCGGAATGGAGCATTGATACGTGCCACTCCCATTGGTTGTTGGGACAGAACTTGTGCAGAAGAGGAGCATGAAAAGCACATTTGTGCGCCTTTGCTTTCGAAATCCAAGTGGCTTCCTTGAGGGGATGTCTGCGCCACTTGGTGAGATACTCAGGGGATCCTTTTTGTTCTCGGCATTGGAGGAATGCTACTTTGAAGGGGCTGTTGGAATGGAGCATTGATACGTGCCACCTCCAATGGGTTGGGATAGAACCTGTGCAAAAGACGAGCATGAAAAGCATTATGAACACATACTTTTTGGCAGGTTGAGTTTGTAGGTGACTTTGTTCAATACTTGAGTGATGCGATAGGGTCCATAATAGCGGTGATTGAACTTGGGGCTCATATTCTTTGGGAGCGACATATTCTTAGAGCTGACTAGGACATTTCTCTTTTTGTTGGCTTGCTTTGTCAAGGTGATTTCGCTTTGTTCTAGACTTTGCTTGGTCATTAAATTCCGGTCTCTCCATTTCTTCAAGAATTCCTTTGCATCTCGATCTTCAGCTTTGGTTGCTCTAGATGCTAAGGCAAGGGGTGTGATGACTTCTTTTCATGTGGCCAATTCAATGGGTGTGTAACTTGTGGTGGAGTGGATGGAGTTGTAGTGAAATTCCAGCACATTGAGGTACAAGGTCCAATCCTTTTGGTCCACCCGAGCACAACTCCTAAGATAATCTTAAATGCCTTGGTTGACTCTTTTTGTTTGCCCATCTGTTTCAGGGTGGAAGGATGATGAGAATCGCAACTGTGTTTTTGAGGTCTTGAAGAGTTTTTTTTACATGTCACTCATGAATCTTTGATCTCTATTTGACACTATGGCTAAGGGTAGGCCATGTAGCTTGAATACGTGTAAAGAGGTGGGTTACCTCTTTGGCATTCAATGGTGGTTTGGCAGGGATGAAGTGGGCTTGCTTGGAGAAATAGTCCACCACTAAAAAAATGATGGTGTATCCATGGGATTTAGGGAGCTCCACAATGAAATCCATGCTAATTACATCCCGTGGGCAGCTAGGTATTGGCATAGGTTAAAGAAAACTTGTTGGCTTAGAGCGTGGTGCCTTTACAAGTTGGCAAGTAGGACATGTCTTGATGTAGTCAATGACTTCTTCTTTCATGTTGGGCCAAAAGAACTGCTTCCTAAGGGCCTCCAATGTTTTGCTCTGTCCTTTGTGTCCTAGTTTTCCATCATGTATTTCATGTAAGATGAGTTTTTAAGCTCCACATTGTTGGGGATATATAATCTTTTTCCTACAATTAGGATTCCCTCCTCGAGGGTGTACATTCTATGCGTTGTCTTGTCAGCTTTCACATCTTGTATAATTTTATGCATATTTTGGTCATGTTCCAAGGCTTGTTTCACTAATTCCATGAAGTTGCTACTGACCACACTGATGGCTTTCAAGTCAGCTTTACGGCTCAAGGTATCTGCTATCTTGTTGGTAGAGCCTGGCTTGTGTTTTATCTCCAAGTCAAATTTGGCTAGGAAGTCTAGCTAATGAGCTTGTTTGGCCGATAGCTTGGGTTGGGATCAAAAGTATTTGAGGGAGATGTTCTTCGTGAAGACTGCTATGTGTTTGTCTTGAAC
Source organism: Lygodium microphyllum (assembly GCF_053477565.2). Classification (NCBI taxonomy): domain Eukaryota; kingdom Viridiplantae; phylum Streptophyta; class Polypodiopsida; order Schizaeales; family Lygodiaceae; genus Lygodium; species Lygodium microphyllum. The sequence continues at coordinate 10,899,407 of NC_141160.1, forward strand.
ATAATGCTTTCATTTTTTGATGCAGTGGATGATTGCGAGCATTTCCTTCTCATGTGTGCTCCACTTGGTTTCAGCATATGTAAAATTCTTGGATTCATAAGCTATGGGGTGACCTTGCACCAGTACGCCCCCAATGCCATAGTCGGATACATTTGTGGAGATCTCAAAGGGTTTGGTGAAGTTAGGGACTTTTAAGATAGGGGTTTGACTCGTGCATTTCTTCATCTGTTCAAAAGCATCCTGTTGCTCAATAAAAGTGTGATCTTCTTTGGTGAGGTGGGATAGGGGTGTGGTGATGAGGCTATAATCCTTGATGAACCTTTTGCAAAATATTGTGAGGTCAAGGAACTTTCGCACTTTCCTTACAGTATTTAGTACATGCCATTTTTGGACAGCTTCTACTTTCTTGGGATCCACTTTGATACCGGCTGCTCCTACAATGAAGCCTAGGAATTCTAACTCTTTTACTGCAAACTCACATTTTTTTGGTTTGGCATATAGCTTATGTTGCTGCATCTTCTCAAAGACTAAGCGTAAGTGTTGCTTGTGTTATTCTAGGGTTTTGCTATAGACTAGTAGATCATCAATGTAGATAATGACAAATATATCTATCTCGGGTCTAAAGACTCCATCGATGAGGCCACAAAATGTGCTTGACCCATTGCTTAGTCTGAATCCTAAGACTAACCATTCAAAAATACCATATCGGGTGCGGAAAGCTGTTTTGGGGATATCTTCTTCTGCTATGCGAATCTGTTGACCTAAGGTTTATGCGGCTAAAGAACTTGGCTCCATGTAGCCTATCTAAGAGGTCCTCCACTAGGGGCATGGGATATTTGTTTTTGATGGTGTTTTTATTAAGGGCCCTATAATCTACACATAGGCTAAGCCCCTTATCCTTCTTCTTAACAAAAAACACTGGGGCACCAAAGGGGAATTTGCTGGGGTGGATGAAACCTTGTTCTTCTAATTCATGCAATTGCTTCTTCAATTCCATGAGTTCTGTGTGATTCATGCGATAAGGGGCTCTGGATAGTGGGGCGGCTCCTGAGATGAGTTCGATTTTGTGATCCACGTTCCTTCTAGGTGATAGGCTCTTGGGTAGCTCTGATGGCATTACATCTTTGAACTCCTCAAGTATTTCTACCACTTCTGTGCTGCTGGTTTGGGGTTTGGGCTTCTTGGTGGTCTCTTGCTCAATGGGTCGAATCATACATAGGTAGACCACGTCTTCTTGCTTAATTGATTTCTCCACTTGCTTGGCATTGCACGTCATGGTGCATGGCTTAATAGGGTTCACTTGACATGACGTTGCTTGGGTTGGCACTCTTGGTTGGTTTAGGCTTGACTTCATTGTTTGGCAAGAAACTCTAGGCTTGTTCTCTTTCATTTGCACTTTGATTGGTGTCTTGCCTGGCAACTGCGTTCTTTCACAAGGTACTCTAACGCCTTCTCCTTGCATATCTAGCATAATCTCATTAACTCCCTTTCCAAAGATTGCAATGACACATTTATCATAGAATTCCAAGCCTAGGATAACTTTAAAATTATCCATGGGGATTACTAAGAAGTTGAGCTTTGATTTCCATTTCCTGGCTTCAACTTGTATTGCAAAGATCTGTTTCACTTCTTTGGTCTCTCCTTGTGCGAATGTTAATGTTAATCCTTCCGAGGCCTTAGACAATTTCAATCCATGTTTGGGTGCGCACTCCGATGTGATAAAGTTGTGAGTGGCCCTTGTGTCCACCATAATAGCTTGATTCCCTTTGCTCACTCTGCCTTTGATGTATAGATGGTGGACCGCTGCTACCCGGGCCTCTATGCATTGGGATCGTACATTGACTGTCCCCATTTCATCACTTCCACTTGGGATTTCTTGGATGCGCGGGGCTTGCGGTTCCTCTCCTCCATACACACTACTGACGTTCACCCTCGACTTGCTTGATGAGGCTGTGTCTTCCATGGGGCATCTGTCTTGATAGTGTGGTCCCCCGCATTTGAAACATCTGATCCCCCTGGTTGGAGTTGGGGGTCTCCACCATGATGTGTTTGATCCCATGGGACCATATGATGCACTTGGAGTTGGCATGTAGTGGTTGTTCCCCCATCTGCCAACTACTCCTCTTGGTACTAATGCAAATTGTGATGCGACTGGTGTTATGCTAGAGGTTTAGCTTTGCGTCTCTGTGAACATGCGTCTAGGAGCATCAGGTCTCGGGGTCCATGAATTGTTGTTGAGGTTGGTGTTGAATCTGTTCTGGTTCCCTTGGGCTATCCTCCTACCTTCCAAGTCCACTAGTTTTTTAGCCATTCTAATGGTTTGGGCTAAGCTGGTTGGTTCCTGCCTCTCTATGTCTCTTCTAGCCCATTCTTGCATCCTAAATAAGAATCCATACAATTTGGTGTCAGTGTCCATGTTGGGTAGTTACAGCATGAGCTGCTTGCATTTGTTGATGTATTTCTTAATCTTCCCTTGCGTTTGCTTGAGGTTTCTCCATTCATCTCTGACTTTGAATTTTTCCATCTTTGGAATGAAGTAATATTTGAGTTCCTCTTGGAGTTCTTCCCATGAAAAGATGGTGTGTCCCTGCTCCTATTCCATCAGGTATCAACTAGTAGCATCCTCCTCCAAGTAGATGGTTTCCACCTCTATCTTCCTATATTCAGTGATCCTGGCATATTTCAAGTATTTGTCCACCTTTGTAATCCACTTCTTTAGAACCAACCAGTCTCTCTCTTCTTTGTAATTGGCAGGTTGGGGCATCTTGAATTTGTTGTAGTCGTCTTCTGAGCTGTCACTATCTTCCTCTTCTCTATGGTTGTGCTTCTTGTCCTTCTTCTTACTTCCGGCTTCTACTACCTTCTCCTTGTCTTTTCTGGTATCTTGCACCCTCCTAGAAGTTTCCTCTCTCCCTAATCTATCCATCTCCTCTTATATTTTCTACCTTTTCTCTTGTTGTTGTTGTTGTAACACCCATTCTCTATAACCCTGCTCCACTTCTATTTTCCTTCTCCTTTTCTCTTTCTCTTCCTTCATATGCATGTTTCTCCAAATTGACTCTAGCATGCTTGACATGCCCTCCAACTGCCTCTCCAATCCGGCTACCTTCTCCTCTTGCGCTACTCTCTCCATTCTTTCCCTCTACTCTTCTTCATCTCTTCCATTGTTGGGATGGGTACATTCTCTCTATCATCCTCCATGTGGTCGGTGGGGGTTGTCGACCCGTGGAAGCCGTGTTTCACCTTTAGGTGGTGGTTGTGCTGCGGGGAAGCCACGTCACGTCTTCAAATGGCGGATGGTGTCACGGTTGCCGTGCTGAGGTGTCACGTCGGGATCGACGTGACGTGGGGTTACACGATGTGGGTCGTTTCGGCTCGTTCTCTTTGGGACACTAGATATTCTCTCTTGCTTTGATACCAAGTGTGATGCACCTGCACTTGTTACTCACTCAACACGGCACAGAATGGTAACATGATATGTGAGAGCAAGGTATACTCTTGTATTATTCAATCAAAGAAATGGTACAACATAGGCACATCCCAGGAGTACACCCTCATGACGTCGCACATAAGAGGGTTCACCACTAGGTATAGGGAATCACACGTACAGTGGAAACCAATTAGGGCTCAGAGTCACTACTACTCCCTATATAGGTGTTTCTAGTGATAACGCCATGGTATAGCTACAAAGCCCTTACCCCCCCCCCCCCCCCCCCCCCCCCAAAAAAAAAAAGAAAAGGAACTTCGTGTCAACTTGTAATGAGGTACAGAAATGGCATAGCGGAAAGGCACACAAGATATATCAATAAGGAATCCTTTTGTATTCATGATATAAAAAGAGAGAGAAAAGAGAGAAGAAGTGAGAAGAGAGAGGAGAGAAGAAGAAAGAGAAGGAGAATAAGAGGAAGAAGGAGAAGGAGAAGGAGAAGAAGAAGGGTGAGAGAGAAGAGGAGGAGAAGAGAAGGAAGATAAGGGAAGAGGAAGAGAGAGAGAGAAGAAGTGAGAAGAAAGAGAAGAAGTGAGAAGAGAGAGGAGAGAAGAAGAAAGAGAAGGAGAATAAGAGGAAGAAGAAGAAGGAGAAGGAAGAGAAGGAGAAGAAGAAGGGTGAGAGAGAAGAGGAGGAGAGTCTAGGGGAGATAAATAGAGAGAATATAGACCGAGAGAGAAAGGTTAAGAAAAACAAATAGGCGGAAATAAAGGGAGAAGGTGAGAGTTTTTGGCTAGCTAGTTACCATGGCCCCCAAACGCAAAGAAGGAGTGAAGACCGCGGGAGCTACCATAGTTTCTCAAGAGACAACTACAGATGGAATTCATGGTGCAGTTGGAGCCATTGGAATTGCGGCCATTAATGGAGCACCGGGCATAGCCAATGCGGGAATTAGCACAACTCCAAACCCCGTCTCGCGGAACCGGGTTCTCCTTGGCATAGGGAAGAACTATTGATTTCATTCTGCTACATGAAATGATAAGGTTTTCATAATATATCACATAAAATGATAGACTTTCACTTAGTTTAGTGCATGATTTGTTAACTATAATTCATTGTTTACTTCCGTGATTAAAATAAATACATGAAATGTTAGCTTCCATTCATAGGATGCAACTGCACAGAAGCATAGAGGACTTGTCATCTATCTTGCATTCCACGCGGAAGACAGGTCTTGATCTTGCATAGCACAAATAGGTTGTCTTATCCTATGATAGCTAGTGTTTATGTTTGGAGATTGCATGAAATATTAGGGTAAAATTGCATTTAGAATACTAATAGGTTCTTAGACTTTCATGGATCGCGTACAAGGAAAGATTTTTTTAATCCATTATATGATTATCTTTTACCTATGTTAGAGCATAGAGGTGATAAGTGAATTGAGTTTAAACTTTTATATACTCAAGTCACATGGGACCCTGCACTTTAGGAACAAGTACTCATTGCCAGATATAAAGAGAGTTAAAGATTGTCTAGGCTGTACTAATATATTAAACGCACCGTGTGCATGCAAGATAAGTTTGATTAGAAAATTCTGCATAGCATCGCACAAAGAGAGGATGGAAAGAATGTATGACAAAGTCTTGCAATATATTGTGTTTTGAAGATTACAAAGCATGTTAAAAGACGTGCAAAGAATCGAGGGTTCACAACTTGGAACCCTAGGATAAAACCCAGGGGAAAGAGGGATTTAAAAGAAGTTGAGTGATTAAACACACGTGCTGTGAGTTGTTCTTAATGATATTGTTTTGGATTATTGAAAGTGGTTACCCTCCTAGTTTAAGCTAGGCTAGTAACCTGACTCCAAATGGAATGTTGATCAAGGCTTATGCTTGGTTGTCTTGAAAATGATAATTCTAAGTGAATTTGGCTAGTTGCCTTGGTAAGAGGAGATTCTACTAAGGACAAGTGGTTTATAAGCAAAGTGATTGCTTGATGTAGAAAATGATATTTTCTTGATTGAAAATGAAAGGGATGTGTGATTGATTCCCTAAAGGAATAATTAAGAAAGGATGGTGCTAGCTACCCCCCGCGAGCTGCCAATCCGCATCGGGAATGTGGACCGAACCTGCCGTGAGAGGTCTCTTCGTGGAAATTACTTGGAGTAGGAGGACGCTTGGGTGCCAGTGGGGGCTCTAGCCGTAAATCTCAATGTCTCCGGGCCCTACACTTGTTCTACATGACTCGAGATGGGATCTCGAGGCCTTGATACTAGTTACAAGGCGGAATCTTGGGAGGATAAACCTTCGGGTTTTATTGCCGGGAGATGGAAGGATTTTTCTGCGGAGGCAGTGTGGAGGCAGAAAAGAATACTTAATTCTCATGTATGGGCAAGAGACAAACATTAATCTTAAGATAAGTTAAGGAAGTGTTTGATCTTGTTTTATCTTGTCTTTGTGTCAGTGTCCTAAATTACGTAAAGGAACCTATGACTAATGGGTTAATTAAGGGTTCCATGCTTCACAACTCTGCAAGCCAATATCGATAAGTAAGTAAGGAAATGTTCTTAACGGCAACATTGCTCTACTTCCCCTCATTAAGTTTTCTTGTAAATATTAGATCCTGTTGGTTCGCTCTGATACCAACTGTAAAGTGTCCCCCTATCCACTTGTAGGACACGTCTTAGCATCCCATTGGGAAGAGAGTCTAGAAAGCGCCGCCCGGCACTCACAAGGAATGTCATGGGGTTTGCGATCTAGGTCTTCCTGAGTTTGCCATGAAGCGGAAGCATTCCGATCATTCCCACTTAGGACCGACCTGTATCAAGGTTTTCCTAATAGTCCAGTTTCTAGGAGGTAGCTAGCGTCAAGCCCTAGATGAACTACTTTGCATAGAAATGTCAGGATAGAAGCGGATTTATACTACACTTGGTTTAAGGAGAATGGGAAACGAGAGGGATGCGAAGCTCAACCTCTCTACCCGTAAGACATAGTCCCGGCCAACCGGGACTATCCTTTCGTAGGACGGACCCAAGGTCACATCCACCACACTTTCCTCAGGTTGCTTTAGTTATCTAATTACCTACCACATTTAGTTTGACAAGCAAAAATAACTTCCTTAATTAACCAATTAATCACTGGTTCCTTCGCGTAACTTAGGCATTGACACAGAAAAACAATGTCAAGCAAGTTCCTTTTTCAACATTTGATCTTTATTTATCAGTCTTTGGAATACATCAAATAAACCTGCCCGAAGGCTATTCCAGCAATCCTCAGGGATTGCTATTCCAAGTTCCGCCCGTTGACTAGTATACGGGCCTTGAGATCCCATCTCGAGTCACGTCGGCCTCTTGTGCAGGATCCGGAGGCAAGGGATTTATGGTCAGAGCCTCCCTTGGCACCCAAGCGTCCTCCTCCTCCAAGTAGCACCCATGGAGAGACCTCTCGCGGGGGTTCAATCCACGTACCAACGCGGCTAACAACCCCCTTGGATAGGGTCAGGCAGACAGTCGGAGGTAACTAATACTGCCTCTCCCTCCACGCTTTCAACCTAAAGCATTAGTTATTTTTCTGGCATTAGTTTCTTGAGCAAAGAAGTACAAATAGTGCTCCTAGGTGTACAATCACAAGCATTCCAGTGGTCATTTGTACGGCCAACTGCTAAGGTATAATTCCTTCTCCTCGAATACTTCCAACATTCGATCCTGGATCAATCACGACTTGGCAAGATCCCAAGGGTTTTGTAAGCTGAGTTGCTTGTTTACCCTTTTTTCTTGGATTAGGGTTTATACCCTATTAACCCAAATTGTCTCTACCTTAGGTTTCCTTAAATTATAGACAATAAATACTGGGCAACCTCGTCGCCCTAACTTGGTCGGTCAATTGCTTCCTTGACAATTCATTACTACCTTGGCTTCACAAATCAGTCTTCAAGGAAGAGTGTTGAAGCATGACAACTACTCAATTTCTAGAAAAATTAGACTTGTAATTAGAACTCGCCAAACTTGGTCTAAGGAGTAGCAATACTATTTTTGTGATTTAGACGCAAGAGTATAAGATGCTAAAGCTTGTTGCACGAGATAGGTGTCAACCCCTAACTTGAGGGATTATTTTTCTCATCACACGGTATTCCTTGATCAAGAATACCTTCGATCAAGATATAGGGTTTGGGAGTCCTATTGACCCAATCCAAAACCTTAACCCTGCTAGGCCGATAAACGTTTTGGTCCTAGGATCCCTAAATTCCTTGCGGAGGTCTAGTATTTGGTTAACCGATCCTTAGGGTGAGAACCCTAGATCATTCTTGCACGGGTGATTAGATAGTTCTAACATTTCGAGAATGTGGGTAGGATCTTTGAGATCCGAAATATTAGATAGGCATCCTAAGTGCGATACTAGGCAGAATTTTTACATAGGTTAACCCTACCTAGCACATTGAGGTGATTGTCATATGCTAACTAATTGTACCTTTATGACTTTCATGTAAGCTACTCAATTATACGCAAATTACTTAGTTGATCTAACCAACCCACGATTAAAGATAATCTTTCCTTTAAAGATGCAAATACTTTCTTCTAAATTTGCAAGTACTTTCCCTAAAAGATGTAAGTAATTGCAAGATGAGTGAGATGTATCATTCCATGCAAATATGCAATTTCAAGACCATAGACCTATTTCCTTTATGCAACTATAGGATCTATAGTGATCTTTCTTTTCCATGCCCTATGCGATATTGTTTGACATTCAGAGCTATTCTTATAAACCCTACACTTTATACATCGAATTCAAGCTTTAGTATTTTAATGAAGATGCATCCTTTCCCAAATTCAAACTTTGATAAAAGAACTCCATGCATGGGTGTATCATTCTGTCATGATCAGATGCCATGAATCCATCATTGTTTTAATCCTTCTTTTATTGCTTTATCTCAATCTAAAATGAAGCTATCTTTGCATGTAAATTGCATAATATATATGTTTTATTGTCAAAGTTCATAAATTTTTTCCTTTCAATGCAACTATTTAGACATCATTTAATGTCCGTCTACGATTATCTTCTACATGAGTCACAACCAAGAGTTTATTTCATAAGTGCATTATGAGTCATAAACCCTGTCCTTTGCGTGAAGCAACAAGGATGCCTTTGCACAATTTCGTCTTTTAACTTATGCATCATACGTTCAAGAATGCAACTACCCTTGACCATGAAAGTGCAAGCAAATGCAAGTGCTAGTCATGCAATTTGCCATTATTGTGGCAAAACAGGTCATATTGCAGTCCATTGTTATGCTAAGAAGGATGATATTCACAATGGTAAATTGCATCAAGAAAACTATGCATCATCTTCACGATAAAATGAAGAAAAAAATGAGTATTTGTTTGTTATACAACATATGATGAACGCAGTTACAGGAAATGGGACACATGATGATGCATGATATGTCAATTCAGGTGCACGTAATCATATGACCAGTCATTTTGAATGGTTTGAAGAGATACATGACTTACAAAATCTAGGTTATGTGCAGACGGGTGATGATTCATGCCACCCAATTTCACACATTGGAAAGGTTCCCTTGTCCTTGCATGATGGCCAGATAAAGAGTCTGACAGATGTATTACATGTGCCTTCAATCACAAAGAATGTAGTGTCTATTGGCCAAATGGTAGAGCAAGGGTTGCATGTCCAATTCAATGCAAAAGATTATTTTGTAGAAGACTTTAATGATAAGTGTAGCTTGGTCACCAAAGGAAGCAGAGTTGGCCGCATGTTCACTTTAGATGTTGGAATTCCTACAATGGATGCTATTATGCATGCTAAAGGAAAAGGAGTGGTTGCAGACATTGAAATATGGCATAAACATATTGGACATACAAATGTGCAAAAGCTGAAATTAATGCATTCCAGAGGATTGGTTATAGGGTTGCCTTCCTTTAGAGTTGCAGAATTTCATGAAGTCTATGAAGCATGCAAGTTTGGTAAGCAAGCAAGACAACCCTTTTCGCACGATAGAGAAGTGAGAAAAAATATACTTGATGTAGTGCATACAGATGTTTGGGGACCTACACAAATGTATCTCTTGGTGGCAGCAAATACTTTATCACATTTATTGATGACTGTTCAAAGAAGCTATGGGTATATTTCATGAAGGAAAAGAGTGATGTATTTGAGCACTTCAAATCTTGCAAGGCAATTGTTGAAACAAAAATAAGCTTGAAAGTGAAGTGCTTGAGATCAGATGGAGGGGGAGAGTACCTCTCTAATGAGTTTAGTAGCTTTTTAAGGACTCATGGGATAAATAGGCAATTTACTTATGTATACCCCACAGCAAAATGGGATTATAAAACGAAAAATTAGGCATATTGCTGAAATTGCACGGGGCATTAATGGCTGAAAAGAATATGCCAAATCATTTTTTGTGTGCTGTCCATATTGTTGTCTATATTATGAACATAAGTTCCACAACTGCAGTTCATGGGATGACTCCTGAAGAATGCTTTATTGGCAAGAAGCCCAATGTATCACACTTGAAGGTATTTGGCTATATTGCATATGTTCATGTACTAGATGAGCTACGAAAGAAGCTTGATCCAAAGGCTAAAAAATGTATTTTTATTGGATACTCTTTAGAGCAAAAAGGGTATTGTTGTTATAACCTTGTCACAGGTGAGTTCAGAGTGAGCAGGGATGTTATTTTTGATGAGATGATCAATTGGTATGCATCTGCCAGTAATGTATTGGATGATGATAATGATCATGATAGCTATGTGCAGAAAGAAAATCAAGAATCACAATCTTAGTGGACCAGAAACATCATCTCGTACTACACCTACAATGAGCCCTTAATCTGGGAGACTAAGGAGTAGCCCCACATCTTCAGGTGGATCTATAAGTGTTGCATGCAAAGACAAAGGAAAGAAGAAAGTGTTGGATAGTAATGATGCATCTACTAGTCATTTGGGATTTGATGGAGATTCTAGTGGTTCAGAGCTGATGAGCTTGGTATTCCTTCAGTTAGGACACCAGGTGTACAGAGAGCTTATAGTAATGTAAAGGCTCTATTGAGTGATCTAGTGGTATGCAGGACTAGTAAGGTCAGATACCCTATTAAAAGATTTGGTTTTGAAGGTTATGTAGCTCACCATTATGCTTATATGGTGAAACTAGTTGAGGATGTTGAGCCCACTTCTTTTGAGGATGATGTTGGTCATGCTTATTGGGATGCAACAATGGATAAGAAGATGGCTACATTAGAATCCAATAAGACTTGGGATTTAGTACACTTGCCTAAGGATAAGAAAGCTATTGGTTGTAAGTGGGTTTACAAAGTTAAGCATAATGCGGATGGTTTCATTAGTAGGTATACGACTAGGCTAGTTGCAAAAGGCTATGCTCAAACATATGGCATAGATTATGAAGAGACATTTAGTGTAGTTGCTAGGATAGCAACTGTTAGATGTGTGATTGCCTTGGCATTAGCCAAAGGTTGGAGTTTGCAGCAAATGGATATTAAGAATGCCTTCTTGCATGGTGAATTGCAAGAAGAAGTGTATAGGAGCAACCAATAGGTTATGAGGATTTAGAGCATCCCACATATGTGTACAGGTTAAAGAAGGCACTCTATGGGCTGAAGCAAGAACCTAGAGCATGGTCTGACAAGATTGAAGAGTGTCTTGTCAATATTGGATTTTTTATTTTTGATGTTGATCACTCACTTTATGTGAGAAGGGGAGATTCAAGTTTGGTCATTATAGTCATTTATGTGGATGACTTGATTATTACAGGTGACAGTGACAATGGGATTGCTAAAGTTAGGGACTTCTTGAAGAAGAAGTTTGAGATGAAGGATTTGGGTGAGCTGAGATACTTTCTTGGTATTGAGGTGATCAAATGTGATGATGGTATATGGCTATCCCAAAGGCAGTATGGCTTGGATATGTTATCCAAGTATGGTATGACAACATGTAAGCCTGAGGATACTAGGGAGTTTGATTTATGTGACTATTACAAGGCTAGACTTGAGCTATGTTGTTGCCTTATTAGTCATCTTATGCAGATGCCTAGAAAGCCTCATTTGAATGCAGTTAGATATATATTGAGATATGTGAGTCCACTTTACATTATGGGCTTTTCTATGAGGCAGATAAGGATGTATAGGTCTTTGGATACATAGATGCAGATTGGCTGGTAGCATGTCAAAGACAGAAGATATACTAATGGATTCATGTTTTCCCTTGGTAGAGTAGCAGTTACATGGAGCAGCAAAAAGCAACCTACAGTTGCTTGATCGAGTACAGAGGCTGAGTATAGAGATGCTGCTATGGCAACATGTGAGGTGGTATGGCTGCACAAGTTATTAGGTGATTTGGATATGCTGGGAGATGATCCAGTTGTCATTCATTATGACAACATGAGCAACATACAACTAGCTAGGAATCTAGTGTTCCATGCTAGGACAAAACACATTGAGGTGCACTACCACTTTTTGAGAGAGAAGGTATTTGCAGGAGAGATTGACTTGGTATATGTTAGCACACTGGATCAGATATCTGACATTTTCACAAAGGCATTGGTGCAAAGAAGCTTCAAAAGTTCTGAAGCTTACTTGGAGTTGTCGAGATAGAGTTGAGCTTGACGGGAGTATTGAGATGGCAAGCTCAACACGTGCGGACATTGATGATGGACCGCCTAGCTAGATGGGTCTGTACGTCTATAGTTAGCACGTTGGTGGTCATTATGATACTCGCATGGCCGTTGACTTATCACTTATTATATTTAGTTTATTACACCTACCTACAGCTGGCAAAGATATAGCTCCAATCAATTAGTGTAGTGTGTTATGCATTGTTTGACTTAGTATGCCACTTTTCTTTATGTTGTATCTTATCTATACTTTGTGTATATAGTATAGTGTGTGAAAGAAGAAGAAGAAATCAGCAAGAAAACGTTTTTGCCTTCATCTCTCTTCTTGTATTCTTGAGTGAGCTTCTTCTTGTGTATACAGTGTGTGCTTGGTGCAGTAGCTCAAGCAAGTCCCCCCATCATGTGATTCTTGACATAGACCTAATGTTATTCCCTCCCCTTTGATTTCCCTCCCAAAAGAGAACCATCTTTAATTATGTTATAATTTGAGGGCCAACTTTTCTTGGTTGGTATCCTATTTAATGCCCTAGGCTCTCTTCTCCAACCATTCATCATTTGGAACTTCCTCACCACATCCTATTGAAGAGAGGAAGCCAATGTCAATGGCCACATAGCCAATCACTCACAATTATATTTGACCATCTCATGACTTGGTATATGATTTTCATTTTCTCAACATTTATTTAAGTTCTTTACAATATTCTTCTTTTCTTTTGCAATCTTTTTTCTTTCTTGTATTGTGTAGTATATTGAAATAAATTCTCATGCTTCCATCACTCCATCCACTTTTGAGAAATCTCTCCCCTTTAGAGCTTAATAACACAATATATGAGGTCAAGAGAGGCAAGTCCCCAAGTCCTGGTGATCTTCTCAATGAGTTTTTTTAAGCATTTAAGAAAGTCTCGATCCTCCTACTATTGGCTATATGGAAAGAGCCACTCTCTCATGAGGCTCCTCCTCCATAACATGAATGCAAGGGTTATTGTTTAGTTTATCACAACAAATTCTCATGCTTTCACCATTGCACCCACTTCTAACAAATCTCTCCCCTCTCTAGAGCTTAATGAAATCATAGATGACCTACGAAGAGGCAAGTCCCTAAGTCTTGATGATATTCCTAATGAGTTTCTTTGAGCATTTAAGGAAGTCCTCATCTCCCCACTATTGGTTGTATGGAAAGTATCACTCTATCCCGAGGCTCTCTCTCCATAGCATGAATGCAAGGGTTGCTAAGATTATACAAGAACAAAATAATAGATAATAAATCTTGGCTCAAAAACTAGAGACCCAATAAAAGGGAGATTCATCCAAGACTCTAGAATAGCTCTTTGGAAAGGGATAGAATATTCCCAAGAGATAAGGCATGATCTTTACTTCCTTAAATTAGAGTTTGGCAAGGGCTATCATAAACTAGAATGGGACTTCATCTTCCAATCCCTACAAGACATGAAATTGAACAAGAAATTTATTAAATGTGCCATGGCTCTATTTGGGAATGCATCTTCAAGAGTGGTTGTTAATGGGGACCTTACCCCTTTTTTCCCCTTAAGAAAATCCATAAGGCAAGGTTGTACATTAGCCCTCTTATTTTTTTCAATAAAGCTAACTAATGGCCTAGGATGACTAGTTAAAGCAGAAATTAGGGCGTATAATTTAAAAGGCATCACTCTCTAGAACAATAAAAAACAAAAGGTACTTGTTGATGACACAAATGACACTAAACAATGATGAGAAGTCCCTAAATACATTCCGAGACTATACTTCAAACGATTATTGCTTTTAGATTAGTATGAACTATAAAAAGACATGCATCAAGAGTATCATCAAACAAAAATATTCTCATGGCGTCCATTATCTACTACCTCTCTTGTAAAGACCACTCAAAGGACACTGAAGGAGCTAGAAAGATGATGCAAGTACTTCCTATGGTGAAAAGGTTGAGTATACTAAGAAACACAAAAAAAGTAGCATGGTATGTATGTACCCTACCCAATGGTAAAGGAGAATCATGCATCCAAGATTTGCAAACCATGGCTTATGGGCTAGCAACAAAGTGGGTTCCCAAAAGTACTCTCGACCACCGAAAGAATTGAGCAATTTTACTCTATAGAAGTGTTGGGTAGTTCTACTTCAAAGTCTTGAAAACTTGAAAAAACCTCAATTATATTATTTGGCCTTGTCTAACTACTAGTTTTATGTGGGCAAAGCCTCCCCTGTAGCAAACAATCTCTAGACCTCATGGTCGTTGGTTGAGAAAAAAACAACCATGGATCTTTCAAAGACTTTGGTTTAATTTTTTCTATGACCATATTTCCTAACACATCCTTTAGTATGCACGTAAAATTTTCAAAAAAGGGCTAGCTACAATAAGCAAAGTATATTTAGGAGTTTCAATGAGTAAACTAGAAGAGTGCAAACACAAACATACAATAATTTTCAACTCAAGAACATTGAGGTTATCCTTGTCCATGGGAGCAATACTCTCTAGAAACCTAGTTTGGCAAAAGCCAGGGACAATTTAATCCTAGATCTTTTGAGGGAAAATCAGGCCAATCCCTCACCTCTTGCAAAAATGAGACACTTGATCAAGAAAAAGAGAAACAACATTAGAGTGGATGCAAGACCAATGGGAATTTAGGTTCAAAGACCTTTGGTCCCCATATATCCCTACAAAAATCTCATCACTCCTTTGACTAAACATGCACACAGGGAGTGAGGCATTCAAAATCGAGGTTTGGACATTGCCTCTACCCTAGATGTAAGGTGTTTTCTCGAGCACGTGTTGATTTGTTGAGCATCCTAAACCACACCACTAGCCATTTCCATCCTTGCTTTTATCACCTCGAAAGAAGTGCTCCTTGGGAAAGCCAAACATCATTTTCTAAGTAAAATTGTGTCCAAGCCTGAAGGTTGGGAGTACCTCAAGAGCTAAAGATAAGGTATATATCTGGTTGTCATTCTTCTAAAATATCTGGCTGCAAAGAAATTGTTCTAGGCAAATTTTCTATACATTATGAACAAAAGATTTTCTAGCTTAGAAGTTATCTATGTAATTGTCTATACATGGGATGATAGGTTTAGGACTACTCGCTCATGAAAAATGATCTATGGTATTTTCTAAATAGTGACCATTGCAACAGCATGTAAAGTCTTCTTCTATCTTCTATCAATACAAGTTCCCAACCGAGAGAACAAGAAAGAAGCTTCAAGAGTTTTAAGGGGAGTTCTTCACACCTCCATCGCTGGTGGGTTCCACCGACCTTGCAATGGGTAAAAGGGCCAATCCATCAGCCTGCATCTGGCGGGATGATCTAGATGGCTTCCCTGGGTCTTTGGTGCTACAGTTTTTTAGTCGGGCTCTTGACAAGGTCGTTCATTGCCAGAAGCCCTCCTAAAAAACCGCACCATAAAAAACTAGGGGTCTCGAGCACCCTTCGAGCATTGCATTTGCGGTAGAGCTGAGAGGCCATGTGCTTGTTTGGATGTAGGAGGCTGGTAGGGAGAGGCATGAGTTGGAAGCAATGCCATGAAAGAAGAGCTCCTCCTCCTCCTCCTCCTCCTCTCATTCCACCATGACACTGCTTCTAACTCATGCTCCTCCCTCCACAATAGAACCACCTCTTGTCAGACCGATATGATGCTCCTGCGAGGGAAGGAGACTAACTGGATTGCAGGCAGGCCACGACTGAAGATAAGGCATTGGAGATGGATATGGGCTGGGATCTTTGAATGGGCATCATTGGTTTAGAACACCATATTGGGGAATATGGGAATTTCCCATAAGTTTGGCACGTGGTCAAATCTTTGGATTTTTCATAACTTGAACAATATAACTCCAAATCGAGCAATCTATAGCTCAATAGATTCCATTTTTCAAGCACTTTCCAATGATAGGTCACATCATACAGTTTTGAGAAACTTATGGGTATGCTATTTGGGTGCCACCTTTTTAGTATTCAAAAAATGGAAATTAGGAGATTCCCAAACTCACTAATATTGTGTTTTAGGGATTTAGATACGAAGTGGGGGTTGTTTTATACTGGTTGTTGCGCAGGGGGCTTAGGGTTGGGAAGTTTAGGGTTATTAGGTGCATTGTTAGGTGCAAAGGAAGAGACTTATTGCTTTGGGGAACCCAAAGGTTACAATTTAGGATTTGGGGATCACCATGGTTAGAACTTACAACTTAAGGCGTTAGATGACAAGAAAAGGGGAACGTCAAAGTTTAGGGGTGGTAGCTCTCTCTCTCTCTCTCTCTCTCTCTATCTCTCTCTCTCTCTCTCTCTCTCTCATAGGTCCTTATAGCCATCATATTTTGTGTGTGTTATTCATGCTTAAATGGATTATTCATCAAAGTAGTAATAAATTCAAGAGTATGTGCACTTTTCGTGGCTTCACATGCATGTGCGTGTGTCTATTGCCTTTATTGTAGTACACTCCATGAGAGAGAGAGAGAGCACATTGGGCAACCTTGAATGTATACTTTATGCACCCATGGCAGAGAGCGGGGAGATCTTTGAATGTAATGACTATATTTTCAAGAGAGAACATATATGTTATGATTCAAGAAAACGAAAAAGACATTTGGGAATAGTATGTGTGCCTACCACATAGGATTAGTGTTAGCTCTTGTAGTTTTTTCAATGATATTGTAACGTTCTTGACTGAAAAGCTCTCAGCAACATGATTTAGTGGCCCATCAAGAGATTCTCCTAAAGCGATGTAGCCCAATACTTCTTGAAATAACACAAGGTTTGTCACTTAGGTTCTCTCGGGTCTACTTTGCAATAATAAAAGGATTGTGATCATAACCCATAAGGATTAACTTGAATCTTAGTTCCTTTGATATTAAGGTCACCTATTAGCCTAGCATATGTCCTTGAGCCACTACATTCACAAGCCACCTCGAATTGAAGTAGATCAATGCCACACCTGGTTCATAATGAGTGAGAAATGAGGGGGAGTGATACATGTCAACCCCTCTAGCTATAAGGTATAGTCTCGACTCCCTAAAATGGTAGTGATTGGGATCTAAGGTGACATATTAGATAGTCAAGCACTTGACCTTTTCCTAATTCTAATATCTTGAAGGAAAACCCTCAACTCACTGAGACCATCCATTTGTAGGACGAACCCAGTGAGGATCTTACCCTCCTACTTTTCTCCAAGGTGTATTTTAGTTTTCTAATTATCCTAATGTCAAGAATCGCGTGGTGGGGGGACTTGCTCAAGATGCTGCGCCAAACACACACAGAATGCACAAGGAGAAGCTCACTCAAGAGACAAGAAGAGAGATGGAGGTCAAAAAGTTTTCTTGCTGGTTTCTTCTTCTTCTTCCACACACTTTTCAATGTACACAAAGTATAGATAAGATACAACATAAAGGAAAGTGGACTACTAAGTCAAACAATGCATAACCGACTACACTAGTCGACTAGCGCTATAACTATGCCAGCTGTCAATAGGTGTAACAACCTGAATATAATAAGTAATGAGTCAGTGACCATGTGAGAGTCATAATGACCACCGACGTGCTAAGTGTAGACATGTGGACCCATCTAACCAGGTGGTCCATCATCAATGTCCGCGTGTGTTGAGCTTGTCATCTCAACACTCCCCCTCAAGCTCAACTGCATCTCTGCAACTCCAAGTAAGCTTCGAAACTTTTGAAGCTTCTCTGTATCCAATGCCTTCGTGAAGATGTCAGCTATCTGATCTTGTGTGCTGACATATACCAAGTCAATCTCACCTGTTAGTACCTTCTCTCTCATAAAGTGGTAGTGTACCTCAAAATGTTTTGTCCTAGCATGGAACATAGGGTTCCTAGCCAACTGTATATTGCTCATGTTGTCACAATAAATGACAACTGGACCTTCCACCTGCACATCCAAATCAGCCATTAACTTTTGTAGCCATACTATCTCACATGTTGCAACAGCAGCACCTCTATACTCAGCCTCTGTACTCGACAAAGCAACTGTAGATTACTTTTTGCTGCTCCAGGCAACTGCTACACTACCAAGAGAGAACATGTATCCGCTGGTAGATCTTCTATCAGACATACTACTAGCCCAATCTGCATCTGTGTATCCAAACACCTGTACATCTATACCTGCCTCATAGAAAAGTCCATAATGTAATGTGGACTTCACATATCTCAATATGCATCTGACTGCATCCAAATGTGGCTTTCTAGGTATTTGCATAAACTGACAAACAAGACCAACATCGTAGCTCAAGTCTGGCCTTGTAATGGTCATGTAGATCAAACTCCCCACTATCCTCCTAAACATAGTATGGTCTTCTATCTCATCCCCAACATCAGCACTCAACTTTACATTCTGCTCCAACGGGACTGAAAGTGGGTTGCATGCTGTCATACCATACTTGAACAACATATCCAAGCCATACTGTCTTTGGGACAGTCATATACCATCACCACATCTGATCACCTCAATGCCAAGGAAGTACCTTAGCTCACCTAAATCCTTCATCTCAAACTTCTTCTTCAAAAAGTCCTTGATTTCAGCAATCCCACTATCACTATCACCTGTAATAATCAAGTCATCCACATAGATGACTATGATGACCAAACCTGCATCTCCCTTTCTCACATAAAGTGAGTGATCAGCATTAGAAACATAAAAGCCAATATTTATAAGATACTCTCTGATCTTGTCAGAGCATCCTCTAGGTGCTTGCTTGAGCCCATAGAGCGCCTTCTTCAATCTGCACACATACGTGGGATACTCTAAATCTTCATAACCTGCTGGTTGATCCATATACACTTCTTCCTGCAAATCACCATGCAAGAAGGCATTCTTCACATCCATTTGCTGCAACCCCCAACCTTTGGCTGCTGCCAAAGCAATCACACATCTGACAGTTGCCATCCTAGCAACTGGACTAAAGGTTTCATCATAATCTATGCCGTATGTATGGGCATAGCCTTTTGCAACCAGCCTAGCTTTGTACCTACTAATAGAACCATCTACATTGTGCTTAATCTTATAAACCCACTCATATCCAATAGCTTTCTTGCCCTTCGGCAATGATACTAGATCCCAAGTCTTATTGGCCTCTAATGCAGCCATCTCCTCATCCATTGCTGCATCCCAATGAGTATGACCAACAGCATCCTCAAAACAAGTCGGCTCAACATCCTCAACTAGTTTCACCATATAAGCATAATGGTGAGCTGCATAACCTTCAAAAACAAATCTTTTAACAGGGTATTTGACCCTACTAGATCTGTGTACCACCGGATCACTCAATGGAGCCTTTACATTACTATGAGCTCTCTGTACACTTGGTGTCCTGACAGAAGGAATACCAAGCTCATCATCCAAGCTCTCTGAGCCACTGGAGTCTCCATCAAGAACTGCATCAATGCCATCTGACACTTTATTCTTTCCTTTGTCTTTACCTGTAGTGCTACTAGATGCACCTGAAGATGTAGAGGTACTCCTTAGTCTCCCAGACCAAGGACTACCAGATGATGTCTCTGGTCCACTAAGAGTCCATGATTCTTACTTTTCAGCCTGCACATGAGTATCATGATCATCATCATCATCCAATGCATGACCACTAGATGCATACCAACTGCTCATTTCATCAAAGATGACATCCCTGCTCACTCTGAACTTACATGTGACAGGGTTATAACAGTGATACCCTTTCTGCTCTAAAGAGTATCCAATAAAGACACATTTTTCTGCCTTTGGATCAAGCTTCTTCCGTAGCTCATCTGGC
Organism: Lygodium microphyllum; assembly: GCF_053477565.2. Lineage (NCBI taxonomy): Eukaryota > Viridiplantae > Streptophyta > Polypodiopsida > Schizaeales > Lygodiaceae > Lygodium > Lygodium microphyllum. Next base: position 10,919,225 of record NC_141160.1, read on the forward strand.
ACATGAACGTATGCAACACAGCCAAATACCTTCAAGTGCGATACATCATGCTTCTTGCCAATAAAGCATTCTTCAGGAGTCATCCCATGAATTGCAGCTGTGGGAGTTCTGTTCATAATATAAACAGCAGTATGAACAGCCTCAGACAAAAAATACTTAGGCATATTCTTTTCAACCATCAAGGCGTGTACAACTTTTGCAATATGCCTGTTTTTCTTTCTACAATCCCATTTTTCTGTGGGGTATATCTGCATGTGAACTGTCTCTTTATCCCATGAGACGTCAGAAAATCACTAAACTCATTCGAGAGGTACTCTCCCCCTCCATCTGACCTCAAGCACTTTACTTTCAAGCCTATTTCTCTTTCAACTGTAGCCTTGAAAGTTCTAAAGTGCTGAAATGCTTCACTCTTTTCCTTCATAAAATATACCCACAGCTTTCTAGAACAATCATCAATGAATGTGACAAAGTACTGCCTCCAAGAGATACATTTTGTGTAGGCCCCCAAATATCTATATGCACAACATCAAGGATATTTCTGCTTACATCTCTGTCATGTGAAAAGGGTTGTCTTGCCTGCTTACCAAACTGACATGCTTCGCATACCTTATGAAATTCTGCAACTCTAAATGTAGGCAAACCTGTAACCAACCCTTTGGACTGCATTGATTTCAGCCTTTGTACATTTGCATATCCAATGCCTTTGTGCCAAATGTCAATATCTGCAACAACACATTTTCCTTTAGCATGCATAGCAGCATTAATAGTAGAAATTCCATCATCGAGAGTAAACATACATCCAACTCTACTTCCCTTTGCTACCAACCTGCACTTGTCATTGAAGTCTTCTACAAAGCAGTCCTTTGCATTAAATCTAACTTGCAGCCCTTGCTCTACCATTTGACTAACCAACACCAAGTTCTTTGTAATAGATGGCACATGTAATATATCTGAAAGACTCTTTGCCTTACCATCATTCTAGGACAAGGAAAATTTTCGAATGTGTGAAATTGGGTAGCATGAATCATCACCCGTCTGCACATAACCTACATTTTGCAAATCCTACATCTCTTCAAACCATTCTGCATGGCTGGTCATATGATTGGATGCACCTGAATCATTATATCAAACATCATCATGTGTTCCCTTTCCTGTAACAGCATTCAGCATATGCTACATAACAAACAGACGTTCATTTTTGTCTTCATTCTGTCGTGAAGACGATGCATAGTTTCCTTGCTGCAACTTACCACTGCGAATATCATCTTTCTTAGCATAACATTGGGCTGCAATATGACCTGTTTTACCACAATAGTGACACAAAATACCAGAGTTGTTAGAGCCTCTGTTCTGCCATCCACCTCTTCCTCTAAAGCCCCCCTGCCTCTAAAGTTACCATGACCTCCTGAAACCTGCATATTGCCAAATTGCTGATTCAATCTATTTTGCTGGTTGTCACTACCACATCCTGTACCACGGCCTCTTGAAGAGAACCTGCACGTCCCCTTCCTGAATTGGAGTAGAAAGCTTGGATCTGTTCACCACTTCTGTCAGATGTCTCACTCTACATATTGATCTCTTCAGTGATCATAAGGGAGACCAACTCATCGAAATCTAGAAATGGCTTTCTGACATATACGGAAGTTACAAAAGACTTCCAAGCCTTTTTATTGTTAAGTCCACCCAAGGTAGACGACATTAAATCATCATCATTGGGCATTGCATCAATCGTTGCCAATGCATCTACAATGCTCCTTACCTTCAGTGCATACTCATTGATAGACATCTTCCCTTTCTTCAATGTATTCAACTCTTGCTTGAGTTGAATCTTTCGTGCCTTTGTATTTATAGAAAACATACTTTCAAGTATGGTCCAAGCTGCATATGAATTCTCTGTATTTCTAATATGTCCCAGCATATTATTGTCGATTACTGCAGACAGCCAATACATGATCTTCTTGTCTTTTGCATTCCATTCTGTCCGTGCCTTTGTCTCTTCTGCAGTTGGAGGATCACTCACCTCCGGCTCCTTTTCTTCACCTGAAACAAACTCGTAGAGGCCTTTCCAATAAGGAAGTTCGTGACACGGAACTTCCATGAAGGGTAGTTGTTCTTGTCAAGCTTCTCAATGATGGGACTTCCACTATTCTCTACCATTATCACAAAACTAATACCAAATAGCAAGCAAATCTTCTGCAATCCTTGACCTGTAGTGCACAGCAATACACCAAGCAGCCTTTTTCACTGTCTGCTCAACAATACATGCAATCTACAACCTGTTTACAGATAAACCTTATGTTTTCTTTCTGCAAATACCTCAAGAATTACAGATTCGCAATCTGTAACCTGCGCACCCACTTTCAGTCAAAACAGCCGAAATCTTAGTGTACCCTAAAACTGTTGTTCGCAACCTTGCAGCTCTAAAACGGGGCCTGAAACGACCTCAGATGCCCAAAATAACTTTGGGCAAACCCTAAGGGGCTTATCTGCAAAATCCACAGTGCTCTTTGCGCACACCAAATCTCACTGCAATCTGAGATTTTTGCTCTGCCCTGCTTCCGATGCCTCCACAGGCACTATCCAAGAGAAAGAGTAGAAGGATGGCAGAGCTTCTTACACATGGCTTGCTTTCTCAAACCTTGCTTCTTCTCCTTTACTTCAATCTTCGAAATCAGCCTCTCTCAGTGGCGCGGCTCTGATACCATGTCAAGAATCACGTGGTGGGGGGACTTGCTCAAGATGCTGTGCCGAACACACACAGAATGCACAAGGAGAAGCTCACTCAAGAGACAAGAAGAGAGATGGAGGCCAAAACGTTTTCTTGCTGGTTTCTTCTTCTTCTTCCACGCACTTTTCAATATACACAAAGTATAGATAAGATACAACATAAAGAAAAGTGGCCTACTAAGTCAAATAATGCATAACCGACTACACTAGTCGACTGGCACTATAACTATGCCAGCTGTAAATAGGTGTAACAACCTGAATATAACAAGTAATAAGTTAGTAGCCATGTCAGAGTCATAATGACCACCGAAATGCTAAGTGTAGATGTGTGGATCCATCTAACCAGGCGGTCCATCATCAATGTCTGCGTGTGTTGAGCTTGTCATCTCAACACCTAATACATTTGTGTCTGATATGCAAAGACATATTTCTTAATTAGCCATTAAATATTGGTTCTTTCACGTAATTTATTATTATTGGCACAATGATAATATCAAATAATTGTCAAGAATCATGTGGTGGGAGGACTTGCTTAAGCTGCAGCACCAAACACACACAAAATGCACAAGGAGAAGCTCACTCAAGAGACAAGAAGAGAGATGGAGGCCAAAACGTGTTCTTGCTGGTTTCTTCTTCTTCTTCCACACACTTTACAATATACACAAAGTATAGATAAGATACAATATAAAGGAAAGTGGCCTACTAAGTCAAACAATGCATAACCGACTACACTAATCGACTGGCGCTATAACTATGCCAGCTGTAAATAGGTGTAACAACCTGAATATAATAAGTAATGAGTCAGTGACCATGTGAAAGTTATAATAATCATCGATGTACTAAGTGTAGACGTGTGGACCTATCCAACTTGGCGGTCCATCATTAATGTCCGCATGTGTTGAGCTTGTCATCTCAACACTCCCCCTCAAGCTCAATTGCATCTCTGCAACTCCAAGTAAGCTTCGAAACTTTTAAAGCTTCTCTATACCCAATGCCTTAGTGAAGATGTCAGCTATCTGATCATGTGTGCTGACATACACGAAGTGAATCTCACCTGCTAGTACCTTCTCTCTCACAAAGTGGTAGTGTACATCAATATGTTTTGTCCTGGCATGGAACACAGGGTTCCTAGCCAACTGTATACTGCTCATGTTGTCACAATAAATGACAATTGGACCTTCCACATGCACATCTAAATTAGCAAATAACTTTTGCAGCCATACTACCTCACATGCTGCAACAGCAGCAACTCTATACTCAGCCTCTGTACTCGATAAAGCAACTGTAGATTGCTTTTTGCTACTCCAAGTAACTACTGCACTACCAAGAGAGAACATGTATCCACTGGTAGATCTTCTATCAGACATACTACCAGCCCAATCTGTATCTGTGTATCCAAACACCTGTACATTTGTACCTGCCTCATAGAAAAGTCCATAATGTATTGTGGACTTCACATATCTCAATATGCGTCTGACTGCATCCAAATGTGGCTTTCTAGGTATTTGCATAAATTGACTCACAAGACCAACAACGTAGCTCAAGTCTGGCCTTGTAATGGTCATGTAGATCAAACTCCCCACTATTCTCATGAACATAGTAGAGTCTTCTATCTCATTCCCAACATCAGCACTCAATTTTACATTTTGCTCCAAAGGGACTAAAAGTGGGTTGCATGCTGTCATACCATACTTGGACAACATATCCAAGCCATACTGTCTTTGGGACAGCCATATACCATCATCACATCTGATCACCTCAATGCTAAGGAAGTACCTTAGCTCACCTAAATCCTTCATCTCAAACTTCTTCTTCAAAAAGTCATTGACTTCAGCAATCCCACTATCACTATCACCTGTAATAATCAAGTCATTCACATAGATGACTATGATGACCAAACCTGTATCTCCCTTTCTCACATCAAGTGAGTGATCAACATCAAAAATATAAAAGCTAATATTGATAAGATACTCTTTGATCTTGTCAGACCATGCTCTAGGTGCTTGCTTGAGCCCATAGAGTGCCTTCTTCAACCTACACACATACGTGGGATGCTCTAAATCTTCATAACCTGCTTGATGATCCATATATACTTCTTCTTGCAAATCACTATGCAAGAAGGCATTCTTCACATCCATTTGCTGCAACTTCCAACCTTTGGCTACTGCCAAAGCAATCACACATCTGACAATTGCCATCCTAGCAACTGGACTGAAGGTTTCTTCATAATCTATGCCATATGTATGGGCATAGCCTTTTGCAACCAGCCTAGCTTTGTACCTACTAATAGAACAATCTACATTGTGCTTAATCTTATAAACCCACTTACATCCAATAGCTTTCTTGCCCTTCGGCAATGATACTAGATCCCAAGTCTTATTGGCCTCTAATGCAGCCATCTCCTCATCCATTGCTGCATCCCAATGAGTATGACCAACAGCATTCTCAAAACAAGTGGGATTAACATCCTCAACTAGTTTCACCATATAAGCATAATGGTGAGCTGCATAACCTTCAAAACCAAATCTTTTAATAGGATATCTGACCCTACTAGATCTGCGTACCACCGGATCACTCAATGGAGCCTTTACATTACTATGAGCTCTCTGTACACGTGATGTCCTGACAGAAGGAATACCAAGCTCATCATCCAAGCTCTCTGAGCCACTAGAATCTACATCAAGAACTGCATCAATGCCATCTGACACTTTATTCTTTCCTTTGTCTTTACCTGTAGTGCTACTAGATGCACCTGAAGATGTAGAGGTACTCCTTAGTCTCCCAGACCAAGGACTACCAGATGATGTCTCTAGTCCACTAAGAGTCCATGATTCTTGCTTTTCAGTCTGCACATGAGTGTCATGATCATCATCATCATCCAATGCATTACCACAAGATGCATACCAACTACTCATTTCATCAAAGATGACATTCCTGCTCACTCTGAACTTACATGTGACAGGGTTATAACAGTGATACCCTTTCTGCTCTAAAGAGTATCCAATAAAGACACATTTTTCTGCCTTTGGATCAAGATTCTTCCGTAGCTCATCTGGCACATGAACATATGCAACACAGCCAAATACCTTCAAGTGTGATACATCAGGCTTCTTGCCAATAAAGCATTCTTCAGGAATCATCCCATGAACTGCAGCTGTGGGAGTTCTATTCATAATATAGACAGCAGTATGGACAGCCTCAGACCAAAAAATTTTGGACATATTCTTTTCAGCCATTAATGCCTGTGCAACTTCTGCAATATGCCTGTTTTTTCTTTCTGCAACACCATTTTGCTGTGGGGTTTACCTACATGTGAACTGTCTCTTTATCCCATGACTCTCCCATGAGACCTCAGAAAATCACTGAACTCCTTCGAGAGGTACTCTCCCCCTCCATCTGACCTCAAGCACTTTACTTTCAAGCATGTTTCTCTTTCAACTATAGCCTTGAAAGTTCTAAAGTGCTCAAATGTTTCACTATTTTCCTTCATAAAATATGCCCACAGCTTTTTAGAATAATCATCAATGAATGTGAAAAAGTATGAACTACCTCCAAGAGATACATTTTGTGTAGGCTCCCAAATATCTGTATGCACAACATCAAGGATATTTCTGCTTACATCTCTGTCATGTGAAAAGGGTTGTCTTGCCTACTTACCAAACTGACATCCTTCTCATACCTTATGAAATTCTACAATTCTAAATGTAGGCAAACCTGTAATCAACCCTTTGGACTGCATTAATTTCAGCCTTTGTACATTTGCATGTCCAATGCATTTGTGCCAAATTTCAATATCTGCAACAACACCTTTTCCTTTAGCATACATAGCAGCATTCATAGTAGGAATTCTAGCATCTAGAGTAAATATATGTCCAACTCTACTTCCCTTTGCAACCAACCGGCACTTATCATTGAAGTCTTCTACAAAGCAGCCCTTTGCATTAAATCTAACTTGCAACCCTTGCTCTACCATCTGACCGACTAACACCAAGTTCTTTGTAATAGATGGCACATGTAATACATCTGAAAGACTCTTTGTCTTACCATCATGCAAGGATAAGGGAATTTTTCCAATATGTGAAATTGGGTGGCATGAATCATCACCCGTCTGCACATAACCTGTATTTTGCAAATCCTGCATCTCTCCAAACCATTCTGCATGGATTGGATGCACCTGAATCAACATACCAAGCATCATCATGTATTCCCTTTCCTGTAACAGCATTCAACATATGCTGCATAACAAACAAACGCTCATTTTTGTCTTCATTCTGTTGTGAAGACGATGCATAGTTTCCTTACTGCAATTTACCACTATGAATATCATCCTTCTTTGCATAGCAATGGGCTACAATATGGCCTGTTTTGCCACAATAATGGCAAACAATAGTAGAATTTCCAGAACCTCTATTCTGCCATCCACCTCTTCCTCTAGAGCTCCCCCTGCCTCTAAAGTTTCCTCTGCCTCTAGAAACTTGCATTTCACCAAACTGTTGATTGAACTTGTTTTGCTGGTTATCGCTAGCACATCCCATACCATGGCCTCTCAAAGAGGATCTACCATGTCCCCTTCCTGAACTCGAGTAAAATGCTTGGACCTGTTCACCATTTCTTTCAGACGAGTCACCCTGCACATTGATCTCTTCAGTAATCATGAGAGAGATCAACTCATGAAAATCTGGAAATGGCTTCCGTACATATACTGAAGTAACAAATGATTTCCATGCCTTCTCATTGTTAAGGCCACTCAGAGTGGATGAAAACAAATCATCATTATCGGGCATTGCATCAATCGCTGCTAAAGCATCTGCAATGCTTCTCACCTTCAACATATACTCATTGACAGGGATTTTCCCTTTCTTCAAGGCATTCAACTCTTACTTGAGTTGAATCTTTCGTGCCTTTGTATTTACTGAAAGTATGCTGTCAAAATTTGTCCAAGTTGCATGTGAAGTTTCTGCATTCCTGATATGTCCCAGCATAGTATTATCAATTACTGCAGATAGCCAGTACATCACCTTTTTGTCTTTCGCATTCCACTCTTTCCATGCTTTTAACTCATCTGCAGTCGGAGGGATACCCAGCTCTGGCTCCTTTTCTTCACCTGAGACAAACTCATAAAGGCCCTTTCCAATGAGGAAGTTCGTCACACGGAACTTCCATAAAGGGTAGTTGTTCTTGTCGAGCTTCTCAATAATGGGATTTCCACTGTTCTCTACCATTATCACAAACAAGGATATAACACAGCAAGCTAGTCTTCTACAATCTTCCACAACATATGCACAGTAATACACCAAGCAACCTTTTTCACTGATTGCTCAACAATACATGTAATCTGCAACCTATTTACAGATAAACCTTATGTTTGCTTCCTGCAAACACCTCAAAAATTACAGATTCACAATCTGTAACCTATGCACCTACTTTCGGTCAATACAGCCGAAATCACAGTGTACCCTGAAACTGTTGTCCGCAACCTTGCGGCTCTAAAACGGGGCCTGAAACGGCCTCAGATGCCCAAAATAATTGCGAGAATATATAGTGATCTGCTCGCACACCAAATTCCATAGCAATCTGAGATTTTTGCTTGACCCTACTTCCGGTACCTCCACAGGCACTATCCAAGAGAGAGAGTGGAAGGATGGGAGAGCTTCTTACCCGTGGCTTGCTTGCTCAAACCTTGCTTCTTCTCCTTCACTTTAGCCTTCGAAATCAGCCTCTCTCAGTGGCGCAGCTCTGATACCATGTCAAGAATCGCGTGGTGGGGGGAGTTGCTTGAGCTGCGGTGCCAAACACACACAGAATGTACAAGGAGAAGCTCACTCAAGAGATAAGAAGAGAGATGGAGGGCAAAACGTTTTCTTGCTGGTTTCTTCTTCTTCTTCCACACACTTTACAATGTACACAAAGTATAGATAAGATACAATATAAAGAAAACTGGCCTACTAAGTCAAACAATGCATAACCGACTATACTAGTCTACTGGCGCTATAACTGTGCCAATTGTAATTAGGTGTAACAACCTGAATATAATAAGTAATGAGTCAGTGGCCATGTAAGAGTTATAATGACCAACGACGTGGTTCGGATACTTTTTAAAAGAAGAGGAAATGTTGGACAGCCTTGAATGTTTACTTTATGAACCATTGAGAGAGAGAGAGAGAGAGAGAGAGAGAGAGAGAGAGAGAGAGAGAGAACATTAGGCAACCTTGAATGTATGTTTTATGCACCAATGGGAGAGAGTAGGGGGAGTTTGAATGCAATGTGACTATATTTTCAAGAGAGAACATATATGTTATGATTCAAGAAAATGAAAAAGAGGATTGGGAATAGTGTGTACCTGTCACATAGGATCGATATTAGCTCTTATAGATTTTTCAATCATAATGTAACGTGCTCAACTGAGAAGATCTCAACAACATGATTTAGTGGTCCATCAAAAGATATTTCTAAGTGATGTAGCCCAATACTTCTTGGAATAACACAAGGTTTCTCACTAAGGTTCATGACAAATGTTTTTTTGCTACATGATCTATGACTTATCACACGAGGCGTGTATGTGTGATACAAATCGTGTTATGCTTGTTGGCAAATAGATGGAAAGATACTAATGTGTGTTATGTTGTGGTGAATAGATAATTACATGGAGTACGTTGAATTATTATTTTTAGAGTGCATAATTTTATGTGTAGAATTTATGCACTTTACAACTAGGAAAAATATTACTAGAAGCATTATATTTTATGTGTCTATTTTCATAAGGACTTTGCATGTGCACATGCATAATAGATTTATTTTTGATATATTTATTAGAGAAGAAAAAATACTATTTTTGTAAAGCTATTAGAATAGATTGTTTTTTAATCTATTTGCACAAAAGCAAGTCATGCAAATCGAGGAAAAGCAAGGAACACAAACATTATGCTTTCAATGTATTGTCTATACAAAAGCTTGTTCTAATATTATAAATACGTACGTGGGAGAAGTGCTCACCCATGCATGGAGGGAGATTGTACCCAATCTTGTGTCGTGCAAGTTCTTGGAAATTTTCTCTATCATATTATTTGTTCAATTCTTATTTTATTCTCAATTATGTTTTGTCCTATGGTGAAGACAAGCAACACAAATGGCAAGGGTATAAAAAAGTGTCAAATGTACAGCATGGCAACTTTGCTTTGCAAAACAAGCATGAAGAAGGAAAGAGAGAGAAAGAGAGAATGAAAAAAATCAAGGGAGGTTGTGTGTGTGCGTGTGTGTGTGTGTGTGTGTTTGAGAGAGAGAGAGAGAGAGAGAGAGAGAGAGAGAGAGAGGAGGATGCCATCTGTGAAGAAGGAGAAGAAGAAGTAGAGAAGGAGGGAGACCTTGAAGAAGGAGAAGAAAAAGATTGCAAGTGTCTTCTTAAAGCTTTGAGGGAAGTGTGTTCTCTCTTCTCTTTGTTTTTCTTTATCGAAAGATGCATAGAAAGAGGGGAGAGAGATAAATAAAGAGAGGATGGAGAGAGAAATATATGTGCATGTGTGTATAGAGAGAGAGGGGGGAGGCAAGGCGGTAGGGAAAGGGAGAGAATAGAGAGAGAAAAGAATAGAGAGAGAAAAGAATAGAGAGAGAGAGATGGAGAGATATAGGGAGAGGGAGGATGTAGTAAATGGAGAGAGAGAGAGAGAGAGAGAGAGAGAGAGGAGGATGCCATCTGTGAATTAGGAGAAGAGGACCATGAAGGAGAAGAAGAAATAGAGAAGGAGGGAGGCCGCGAAGAAGGAGAAGAAAAAGATTGCAAATGAGTCTTCTTAAAGCTTTGAGGGAAGAGTGTTCTCTCTTCTCTTTGTTTTTCTTTATGGAAAGATGCATAGAGAGAGGGGGAGAGAGATAAATAAAGAGAGGATGGAGAGAGAAATATATGTGCATGTGTGTATAGAGAGAGAGGGGGGAGGCAAGGAGGTAGGGAGAGGGAGAGAATAGAGAGAGAAAGGAATAGAGAGAGAGAGAGAGAGAGAGCAATGGAGATAGAGAGAGAGAAATAGAGAGAGATAGGGAGAGGGAGGATGTAGTAAATGGAGAGAGAGAGAGAGAGAGAGAGGGATAAAGAGGGAGGGAGTCAAAAATTGAGATATAGAAAGAGAAACAAAGAGAAGGAGAAGGAAAAGGAAAGGGATAGACATGGAGAGAGGGATAAAGAGGAAGAGAAAAATAGAGAGAAGGAGAGGGAGAGGAAACTAGGTTGACATATACAACTAGAGTCAAGTAGTGGTATTGTGTATTTTTTCCTAGTCCTTATTCTATCTTGTTTGAAATTCAAATTTGAACATTTGAAATTTTGAGGGATCTATAAAATAGCCAAAACCAAATGAAGGTAATATATTTAATTCGTTATTTTCTTAGAAAGCCTTAATGAGGCCCCACAACTTGGCATTTGCATGGAGTATATTATTGTTGTGAAATTTATTAGCATAAGAACATATGTTGATGATAACAATATCATTCTATAAGTAATATGCTTAGTACTATTCCATGATTAAATATGCTCTTATAGGGGGAAGAGAGAGAGAGAGAGAGAGAGAGAGAGAGAGAGAGAGAGAGAGAGAGAGAGAGAGAGAGAGAGAGAGAGAGAGAGAGAGAGAGAGAGAGAGAGCATGTTGGGCAACCTTGAATATATGCTTTATGCACCCATGGGAGAGGGCGGTGTTGTGTGAGGGTTTTAGTCGAAAGGTCATATCCACCGGGGATCTAAGAGAAGGAAGTAGAGAATAGGAGATAGAAGAGAAGAAAAAGAATAGATGAGAGGTACACAAAATAAAGACAAAGCTTAATGATTCAAAGCACTATGTATTGATAGAACCTAAGAATATAAACAAAATCCTTGTCAGGGACTACTTGGAAGCAATCTCCAAGCATTAGATCTCCTGGAGCTCCCTAGTAGACCAAAAATGTGCATCAAATACTAGCTTCTTCTCTGCTACTCAGATGGAAAATTTGATGGTTCCATTGACTCCAAAAGATTAATAAAACCCTTGGACACCACCTGCTCAAAATTCTCCCAAATCACTCCTTCTTCTCGTTCGGAGTGTTGTTTGCTACCTAAAAATTGTGATCGCGCACCACATGAATTTGGAAACCCCTTCTTTTTTAATGAGATTTTCCAAAGCTCATTGAAAGCCACTTGGTTTTTGCATGTCACCCTTTTCTAGAAGTTTACTCTACCTTTTTAGGACATTTATAAGAAATAATATCTAAAATATGAAAAATAGGTAAACTTGTCCAAAAATCTTGAATTTTGGAACTATCTATACTATGGGCACTAACACTAATGATTAATATGACATTGAATCTCTAAAATAGTAAGAGACCTAGATGATGCACTCTAAGGTTTTTCACACTGTGTCTACGTAGTGGCACAACATCCACTCCCTATGAACTTGCACATCCTCCAGAGTATGTACCATTGATGCACCACCTGAGTCAACCATGATTAGTATCCACATGCTATGCACCATTCTTAGACAATCCATGCTCAAGACATTAATCTTGGACCCCTGGTCAAGCAAAGCAATACAAGGAGTTTCACGGTTCCCTAATTGGTGTCCCAAATCCTCCTTTGCCACTTTGGCTACGCCTCGTAGCCTTGGATAGTTTTGGGAACCTAATAGACCTTGTCCAACCAATAGTGTGTGGAATCCTGCCTCCATTGGGTAATGAAGATGCTCCGCTCCTCGACCCATTGGTTCGCTAGAGTATTGCCCAACCGAATGATTCCTTCCACTACTTCCAAGGGTAAGACTCGGTTCAAAGCTTGTGGGTAGAGGAAGGAGAACTCAAAGGGTCATGATTGGAGCTCTTGTTGTTGCCAGATAGTCAGCTTCTACGGCTAGTTAACGGGGTGGTGATCCTCTCATGGCAGCATGGGCTCATTAGGAAGCTGCTGTGGCCGTGCCTATGCCCTCCACTGGGCTTGCAGCAATAACACACTCGGGAACCTTGGTACCCTCCGAATCTTCTGGGGGTAGTGTGGGAGCTTTCGCTCAACTGCCAAGACCCATGGACCGCTTATTGCTTCAAGCGTTCCAAGCCGAGCACTAATGGATACCTCTCACATAGCCGACGCGCCATCGATCCCACGAGTGTAGTGAGCTTACCTCCATGCCGATCGAGTTACCTCCTCTCCCGCACACTCCGGTAGCTCCATGATCCAAGTGCAAGCTTCAAGCAAGCTCCATCCTCAAGCTCCACAGTCCAAGCTCCATAGCCACGAGCAAGACAAGAGAAGAGAAGAAGAGAGAAGAAGATGGAGAGCTTCTCCTCCTCGGTCCCTCACCCTCACACACTCACTCCCTCACACTCTCACACTCCCTCTCTCAAGCACAAGCTCAAGCAAGCTAGAACAAGAAGAAGAAGAAGAGGGGAGCGACTTTTTGCCACACACAAGAATGGGCTTCTCATTTACTTTTCAACTTTATATACAAGACCCTAAATCCCTTTTGGGCGGTCATCCCCTTATCCTCATTTTTACATGGCTGACTGTGGCCTAGACCCTTTTTCCCATTGCCCTTCTATCTTCCTAGCTTCCTTCCTACCGCCCATCTACCTTTACAAATTGCACGGGTGAGAACCCGGCGCTCTTTAAATTAAACCATGATGCGCTTGCGCTCTTTACAAAAGTATTGATTTGCACTTTTTCTTGTGCGCCCTTTTCCTTTATTTAGGACTTTTCTACATTTCTTGTGCTTCCATATTTTTCTTGGTGCGCCTTCGTCTTCCGTTCCACTTTTGCCTTGGCCTTTGTCTTCTACTTTAGCTTTTTCACATTTTTCACCTTGTTCGTCTAATGGTTGTTCATCTAACGGTTAACATTACCCCCCTCCTAGATGAGTGCCAGTCCCATGGCACTCACCATCATAGGTAGCAGGCTTTAGCATGCATCAAAGACATGGATGGCAGGGACATTGGTGGCTGCCATGGAGAAGTGTTGGTGGTGGTGTGGAGGAAGGTCGTTGGGGGCGCGTTGGTGGCCTAGGTGGCTAGTGGTAGGGTTGTTGGAGTTGGTGGTAGGGCTGTTCTTTGTTGGAGATTCAGCACATGACGATTCTTGGCGGGTTTGCAAGACAATAAAGGATAAGTATTCAGATTTGGGTGTCGATGAAGAGCGAATGACACTATTGTTGGAGTCTTCAATACCTGCAATTGAAAACCTGTCATAGGTGGTCTCTCCCTAGGGGTAGTGCTAGTCTTCTCTATTGTGCACAAGACATAGTTTAATTAGTTTGGAAGACAGGTCAAACTCTAAGCAAGCTGAGAGTGTTGTCTTGCACTTGAGGACCCAAACTGTGTATATACTTCGGTATAGATATTATGTGAATGCTCGTGCATACTTAGATATTACGTAGGTAGAAGACCGCGAACTAGTTTCCCATAACATCATGTGGATGAAGCAAAGTCGTCCATGGTGGGAAGAAGTACATGTAAAGGTGTATGCGAGATCCTGTGCATTGTGATTGCACGACATGACATAATAGAACACAGGGATACTACACCATCGGTAGTATAGCTGGTAGACATTGGGCCTGTGCGATGAGGACAATGTACTTTTCATGGCCATTCGTGCAATGCTTACCACAATTGATTGCAATGGTATTATGGCAGAGTGTAAGAGGGAATTGTGAGAATGGGTTAGGGTGACAGGTCTAACCATAGGCGAGACAAGCTCCCTAGGTCTGTTCTGCGCTTGATGTGCCCTGAACTATTGTGGGTGATGCTAGGGGGCTAGGGGACTAGGGACAAAGCCAGTCGACCGAGGTCACTGGATGCACCTAATTTGAGGACCCCTAGGTGTGGTGATGTGATCGTGGGTGCTTTTTTTTTGTCACAGTACAACCATTGCAATATGCGGAGGCTATGTTCCTTTCAATTGGTCAGAACATGTTAAGCCTCGGAGGCTCAGGAATTGGATATGACTGTGATGATTTTGCCCTAGCCTCATTGTTAGGGGAGCCATTGTTGTGACATTGGTGCGATTGTGGTGACACCCGTCGTGAGCTCACTGTAGAGCTTGGCCCAAGAAGAGAGTGTAGCCCACAACTATGCTTTGGTTCGTGCGATGTGGGCGCTTGCAAGGGTGATTTTTCGCGTTCAGCAGTATGGCTTCGTTGCGGTTATTTGTGCAGTTGGTGGTCGTGCGATGGCCTAGCCGTTGAACACATTTGCACGAAGACCTGTGTCATCCTGCATCCACTTGTCACTTCGTGAGAGTATATGCTTGCTTGCGTTAAGTACATCTAACAAATGCAATCATGTTAAGATATAATTTTTCAGAATGCTATGTTGTCTAGTGCGATGCCTATTCCATTGCTTGTTAAGGTCGCATACATTACAATAGGTAAAGGAAGTGTGTACAAGTGGGGACCTTGCCCCTTTACTCATCAAAAGACAAAAAGTTATGGCATGATGACTTGTCAAGCTACTTGTACATCATAGGGGCTTAGTCGATAGATACTAGGCATGGTGAGTCCGGTTGGCTAGGCGACTGGGGCGGTGCTAGTGCGGGACTCCCATGAGGTTGGGCAGGGAATATGTCGGCCGAGACATGAATGGTGTAGTTCCGGGCTGCCACCGTTTCCAAAATGCCTTTAAATAATTCATTAAATTCTTCCCTGTCCCGAGCCACCCTTTCTTTCTGTGATGAGCACCTAGTGGCCGCGAGCGTTCGTTGGGTGTCTGTGCAACTGGCGTTGCCACATGCTACGCATTTCTTTGAGTCTTGACTTTCTTGGCCTAGGGATTCTTCGACCTTCATCCGGGACGGTGCCGCTTAGGACCTCGTTTCTTCGCATACCTTTTGAGGGTGGGCACGTAGCACATCGGTGGAGGGGCATGTGCCGCATGTTCCCGTCATCTACGGAGAGTGTCTCTGCAAGCCAGCTACCCTAGGTTTTCCATGTTTTTCTTGTAGGGGGATCTGCAATATGCAAACCAAGGGTTAGGCCTTGATACGGAATAAGACCGTTCGCATGGGCGGAATTATAGTGTGGGTTATCAAACACATATGACTAGAAGAGGCGGAGTGGGACGTGCTGTGCTCGTTGTAGCGGGATGGCCCCCGTGGTGATGTTGACTTAGCCTCCCGCCATTAGTATATCTTGGCTCACGCCGAGTTACATCGACTGGGTGGTCATGGATTTGGGCAGGGCTCATCCTCGAAAGGATGGACCGGAAAGGGAAAGGTGTATAGAAAGGGACTGCACCCTGCTTACATCATCAGAGATGTTGATCAGGGCCTTCCACGGTGGCAATGCGGGGTGTATGCCCTTCTCCCGGAGGTGGAAATGGTCATGTGAGAGAGGGACCGGACGAGCCTAGCCTGTTGGCCCCAACTCTTGTGTCTGTGCTTGACTATTATTGCTTGTGTGTGTTGATAGTGTCTATACAGGGTGATAAAAGTTATTGTTTATTTATGTATATATCCATGGATCCATGTTGCTTTATGAGGATAAAAACCAGCTATAGAACTCCGAATTGTACTGGAGCATGGCACACGCATCCAGTACTCGTGGTAGCTTACTCAATACCGATAGATATTTTGCAACATCGAGTAGCATGGAACCTTGTCCGAGTCTACTGGCAACATGTAGCTCCTCCTTAGTGAGAACCTTATCGAACAGTGAGTCCTCTTGGCTAGGTTCAGCTAAGTCTGTACCCTGAATGGCAGTCAGCACGCAAAGGGAGGTTGGTGCCACATAGGTGGGGTCTCTTTGAGACTGCCATTTGGCCAATCGTTCCTTCGAGACTGTCATGATCTGGGCTCCTAGTTCAGCCATTGCAACACAGTTTTCACACCAATGCTATTCAAATTGACTTCGGCCCTCTAATAGTCGCTTTAGTTGCTCTATCTCTAAGATATTTGGTTGGTAGAGCGCATCATTGAATGTGACAGTTAAGCGCAGTTCGTCGGCTTCCTCGCCCGAAAAATGAGCCGCATGCATTCATGCAGGAGCCTATTATAGTGCTCATCAAGATGTTCTTGATCTTCCCAAGATAAGGGAAATGGCAGGTATTCTCCGAGCTGCTCCTTAGGGAATGCGCGCATGTCTGCTAGGACATAGACATGTGCGAACACCTTGAGCTTAGCCTCCAACTCAGTTAAGCACTCAGTGACACTTCTATGTTCAGCGAGGGCTTGCTCGGTTACTATCTCATGCAAGGTTCTAGGAGTTTGCCTAGGCTTTAGCGTAGTTGGGGGCTCAGGCCTAGATGAGCAAGATTGGTCAACGCTAGGATTTCTTGCGCTCTTGGGGTTTCCATGTTTCTCCTGAGGCTTCATTATTACGTCATGGTTTTCGGTGGGTGTGACTGGTATAGGTTTGTCACCCTGTTGTGATAGCATTATATCCACTCTTGATTGGTCAATGCAAGTTATATTGTCGGTGGATTGAGTGTTGCAAGCATCCATTGATGGCAACGACTGCTTTGATTTTTCAGAGCACATGGATGTGTCTGAGGTTTCATCGCTATTAGGTTCATTGGTGGATGGACTCGATGCTTTATTCATCAGCTCTCCGGTGCACATGGATGTGTCTGAGGTTTCATCGCTATTAAGTTCATTGGTGGATGGACTCGATGCTTTATTCATCAGCTCTTCGGTGCTCTACGTCCCAATGTTCTTATGGTCCACAACCGCCAGCAACTGTTGTTATCTTCGCTATTTTCTCCTCTTTTTCTTGGTCAATGAAGGTGCATCTCTCAATGACTCAAGACCCTGGACTAGGTCAATCATTGATGTGCTTGGTTGGGCTCAGCACTTCCTTTCTCTAGCGTGTCCTCATGGGACATAGCCATGGCCTGCTGAACAGCCTTGCCAGGTTGTGAGGGTACAACTGTCTCCCTTTTTGGAGAGTCTAGCTCTTCCCTTATGTTTAAGTCCTCCAGTCTAGGCTTTAGGTGCTTTGGAAGTGCTGGAGTTGTTAATGAAGTTGGTTGCGACACCTCCTCCACAGGTACACTACTAAGGACATGTTCTGCCAGGGATATTGTCATGGCCAAGGGTTGTGACTGCTGTGATTCCTGATTTGAAGTAGTAGCAGCTAGTCCAGTGGGCTGGCTACTCTTGGTGGGTTGCTGTGTCAAGTCCCTAGGGTGATCGAAAGTGGTCACGTCTTGCATTGCCCTTTGAGCATTCATCTGTGTAGATCGTCACATTGGGTTGCACAAGCATATCCTTGGGCCGAGAGTCACGGCTAGTGTCATGTCCCCCTTCTTGGATCTTCAGAAGCTTTGATGGAGATAGAGGTTGGGAGTGAGCAGTGCCATTGACGACCACTGTTGTGCTTCCTGTGTCCGTTTGGAAAAAGAGGCTGTAGGAGATCTAGGACTCTTAGGTGGACTTGGCACTAGCTGAATGATTTGCTCGAGGCTATTAGCTGATTGTGCCATTTTCCTTGTTGAGCGATCAGCCTTGCCATGAGCAATGTTGTGCCCATGATGCTTGTTATCCTCTTGGAAAATCAAAGGCTTTTTGGGTACTAATGCCTTTTTTTCACGCTCAATGGCTACATACGACACCTGCTCATTACGCATGCTAGGCTGAGGCTCTTTCTTTCGAACACTCACGTCTGGTTTCTTGCCCTGAGACCTAGAGTTTCTCTTAGATTTCCTCCTGTGCTTCATTGCTTTTGATGCAATCTTGCCCTTAGACCTAGCAAGGGATTTTGGTACCCAAATCCATCGGTTACCTGCGTAATACCCTTGAGCACATAGCAATTCTTTGGATATCAATCGCGGTGTTGTATTGACCCTCCATCGATGCCTTCACCTATAAGGCTTGGGCTTCTTTCGGGGTCGTCTACGATATTTGTAAGTCCAAAGCCCGTCCTTGGCATTGTCTCTAGACCTTCCTATTTCAAGCATGGCCTTACTCACTGGTTCTCGTTGCTCGTCCTGTGCTTGTATCAGCTCTTCCAACAAGTCCTTGCTCTCGATAGTAGGCTTGACTGTTACGTCAGCACCTTCCTTGCCTTTTCCTCGAGGTTTGATGGGGTCACCCTTGCTAAAGGTTGTGACTATCCTCACACCCACTAGTGTTAGGTGTATCCTCAGTGCTACATAGTCAGCCTCACATTTGGTTGCCCTTTTGAAGGGTCTTCCCAGGAGGGTTTCCTTACCATATTTAGCACTATTTGGAGGAACATGAAATAGGATAGGAAAGCTTTCAGTTTCAATGGTTGCAAGGATATTACACTTCCCTATGAGTGCTTGTGGAGGTCCCCCATAAGGGCTAAGAGTTGCAATAGTCAGTGTCAACTCTGGTTGGCCTAGTAGGGTCCATGCCTCATAGGTCAAGACATTAAAATCTGCTCCTTCATCAATCAGAGCATCCATAGTATGCTCTCTTTTTGTGGTGAGTTTGACCCTAAGATAAGCAGGTGGTACTATGTCTTCATCTTCCAGGTCTTGGCTTGTAAATTTAAGCCTTCTGACAAATGCCCTTGAGTCCCCAACTACACGATCAGATGTGGATTCTCCACTGATGTCTTGGCTCATCCCTGCAATGCTATTCAAGGAGCATCTATTGTCAGGACTGTCATATCTAGTCATTCTCACTATTGCAGCTTGATGTTGTTGCTTTCCGCTTTGACTAGATGTAATCCGAATGCAACACGTATGTGTTTTTGCAATGCGGTCTTCTTGCCCGTGTTGGCTAGATTGGCCCATTGAGGTTCTAGGGTCTCTGTTCCTCTCTAATCAGGTACAGGCTTTTGGTTGCTCTCTTGCTAGTGAGAATCCATGCTCGTGTAGAGCCATCACTACGCTAGGGTCGAACTTGGAGGACCTATCACGGCACCTATTTTCTCTCCAACCTACTTAGGGAAGGTGCGGGGGGGGGTGGAGCCCCCTCTGCGGGGTCCTCTCCTACTGGTGGGGTCCTTGATGTTGAGATATCGAGCTCCACTCGTGATACGCCAGGGTGACCGTTGTGTATTTATGTCACCGACTTGTCAGTTGCAGATGCGGTTGGTACACCGCCCCTGAATAATAGCTACATGATAGCTATCCTTATCTACTCTAGTTCGTGGCTCAGTTAGTATGCCACCTTAGTTAGTTGAGTTTGGTTTGAGACCCATATATAGGGTTCTTCTATTTCTTTGTACTTGAGTTCTTTTGGCTTACACAACTAAGAAGAGAAAAAAACTGTTTTCAGCCTCCACCCTTGTGTGTCTTCCCCCATTGTGCAAGCAAGAAAGCTTCAAGCGAGACTCCTTCCTTCTCTCCCACAATCTTGACATGGTATCAGAGCCTTGTCCGTGGTAAGGAGCTCAAGAAAGCAAGCCAAGCTCGCGGTGTTCTGGTAAGAGGAGCAATGTTGCTTTCATTTTCTGTTTCGGGAGCATATCTCTGCAAGTAGCACAGCCGAAAAGTGGAGGAGTGCATTGTCTCAGGTTGAGATGCCCTTCGCGGTGAAGCAAGAGGGTAGTATATCATGCGGGAGGGGGCTTTAGCCCATGGCGACCTTGTTTTTTTTATTTGAGGCCATTTCGGGGCCTGTTTTGGAGGCGGAAGTTTTCTGCACGCACTCAGGAAAAGGCCCAGTTTTATTCTGTGCAGCCACTGTTCTACAGGTCGGTGAATAGTTACTGTAAAAATTGCATTGTATGCTTGTGCGCAGAGACATTGGGAGTTACAGAATCATCCCTGTTGCCTGTTGATGCAAAATCGTCACTAGGAAGTGACTGTGTGGTCAAATACTACTTTCGCCAGTTTTGCAGATTTTCCCTTGTGAGGGTGAAGCTGTGGTTTTTGCAGTGACAGAATTTTTTGCAGTCTTCTGTAATGGCATCTGATTCTCTTTCACAGATTGTCACTGAAAAGCTTGACAAGAACAACTTCCAAGCATGGAAGTTTAGAATGACGAATTTCCTTATGGGAAAAGGATATTGGGAATTTGTTGCAGGAAATGAAGAAGAACCAGTTCTTCCTGATGTTCCCAATCAACAGCAAATGCAGGCATTTAAAGCATGGCATGAGAGAGCCAGGAAAGTTATGTATTGGCTGTCTATCAGCATTTCAGACTCTATGATTGTGCATATTCAAGATGCAAGTACGCCAAAGGAGGCATGGGATACTTTGTCAAAAATGTATAGCACAAATACGCAAGCCAGGAAAATGCAGCTCAAGCAAGAGTTGCACAATGTGCAAAGAGAAAATATGAGCATCAACGACTACCACATGAAGGTGAAGAAGATTGCAGATACACTTGCTTCCATTGGGTCACCAGTGGAAGATGATGATTTAGTTTCTGTGACCTTGAATGGTCTAGGAAAGGATTATGCACAGTTTCAGACATCCATTTCAGTTCGTGAAAGATTTCCTGATTTTGAGGAGTTGATTGCTCTTCTAATTTTTGAGGAGCAGAGAAATGGTGGTGCATCTTCTTCAGGAGGAACTTCAAAAGAAGCTGTCTTCTACTCAAATGCTGGAAGAGGTAGAGGCAGAGGTAGAGGAGGCCGATTTGGAGGCCGTGGTAGAAATCAGAATATGCAGCAAACTCAAGAAAACCAGTCCTATGGAGGAGGACGTGGTAACTCTAGAGGTAGGGGGAGCCAAAGAGGTCGTGGTGGATGGCAAAGAGGTCAAAATGCAAACAGTAATGTTGAATGCTACTACTGTGGTAAAATGGGTCATATGGCTAAAGACTGCTATAAAAAGCAGAATGACATCATGAATGGAAAACTGCAACAAGGGAATTATGCATCTTCTAGCAGACAGGGTGATGACAAAATGAGCATTTGTTCATGGTACAGCACATGAACAATTCTGTGACAAGTGCAGAAGAAAGCAATGATGTATGGTATGTTGACTCAGGTGCATCAAACCACATGACAGGTCATGCAGAATGGATGGAGGATGCAAGGAAAATGGAAAAACCAGGATTTGTGGAGACTGGTGATGATACTGCACATCCTATTGTGCAGATTGGAAAAATTCCCTTGTCTATGCAGGATGGAAAAAAGAAATACCTGTTCGATGTATTTCATGTCCCGAATATCACCAAGAATCTGGTTTCTGTCGGTCAAATGGTTGAGCAGGGCTTGCAGGTCAGATTTAATCCTCATGGATGCTTTGTTGAGGATATGAAAAATAAAGGTCGCTTGATAGCAAAAGGAAAGAAGAAGGGCAGAATGTTTACATTGGATGCAGACATGTCTGAATTGAGTGCAGCAATGTTTGCACATGGGACTGGTGTAGTTGCAGATATTGATATCTGGCATAAACGCATTGGTCATGTTAATGTACAGCAACTTAAATCAATGCAGGCCCAAAATATTGTTGCAGGATTGCCAAAATTCAAGGTTGCAAAAATGCATAAGGTATGTGAAGCCTGTCAGTTTGGAAAACAGGCAAGGAAACCATTTCCTAGAAATGTTCAAGAGAGTAAGAAGCCATTGGAATTAATCCACTCTGATGTGTGGACAACTAAAGCTGCATCTCTTGGAGGCTGTCATTATTTTGTCAGTTTTATTGATGAATATAGCAGAAAAGTTTGGGTGTATTTTATGAAAAAGAAAAGTGAAGTTTTTGGGCATTTCAAAACTCTTAAAGCGATGGTTGAAAAAGAAACAGGCCTGCAGATAAAATGCCTAAGGTCAGATGGAGGGGGAGAGTACCTCTCAAATGAGTTTGCAAGGTTCTTGCAGGAGCATGGCATAAAGCAGCAATACTTATGCAGTCATACCCCACAACAAAATGGAATTGCAGAAAGGAAAAACAGGCATATTGGAGAGGTATCTCGTGCCATGCTCAATGAAAAAGACTTGCCAGATTTTTATTGGGCTGAAGCAGTTGCTACAGCAGTCTACATAATGAACAGGACTCCCACTGCAGCAATACATGGAATGACTCCAGAGGAGAGGTATACTGGTAGGAAACCAGATATTTCTCATTTGAAAATTTTTGGTTGCATTGCCTATGTACATGTGCCAGATGAGCTGAGATCCAAGTTGGATCCAAAAGCTGAGAAGTGCATCTTTATTGGTTACTCTCTGCAGCAAAAAGGGTATAGATGCTATAACCCTTCTACTCGTAAGTTTACAGTGAGCAGAGATGTTGTTTTTTATGAGATGAGTAGCTGGTATAAACCAGTAAATGTGATTGATGATGTAGATGCACAAAATGGTAATGCTGCACAGAATTCACAACAGCAGTCACAAAATATTAGTGGACCTGGAGCGTCCTCTAGCAGTGGTTCACATTCTTCGCCATGGACAAGCAGATTGAGATCAGGAGAATCTTCTCAAAGTAATGCAGATAGTGGTATGCATGTATCACGAAAAGGAAAAGAGAAGGTTGATCAGCCCATGTTTGATGTGAATGTAGGTCACTCTTATGTGGATGGTGAATCCAGTGGCTCAGAACAGAGCATTGATGATGAGTTGGGTATTCCTTCTATTGTTACACCTGGAGTAAGGAAGACCAGGGATGTTTTGAGAGCAGCTGGGAGTGAACCTACTTTGCGCAGGTCTACTAGAGCTAGGTATCCTGTGGATAGGCTGAAATATGATGGATTTATAGCCATTCACTATGCATATATAGTCAAAGTGATATAGAAACCAGAACCCACTTCTTTTGAGGAAGCCATGGGAAAAGAAAAATGGGAGAAAGCCATGGATGAAGAAATGGATGCCTTGGAAGCTAATGCTACATGGGAATTGGTACCTTTGCCTAAAGGTAAAAATGCAATTGGCTGTAAGTGGGTTTATAAGGTGAAGCACAATGCAGATGGTTCTGTGAACAGATACAAGGCAAGATTAGTAGTCAAGGGGTATGCACAAACATATGGTATTGACTATGAAGAAACATTCAGTCCGGTTGCAAGGATGGCAACCGTAAGAGCGGTCATTGCTATGGCTGCATCAAAGGGATGGTCTTTACATCAGATGGATGTAAAGAATGCCTTCTTGCATGGTGATTTGCAAGAAGAGGTCTATATGGAGCAGCCACCAGGTTATGTGCATGCTGTTCATCCTGAGTTTGTTTGCAGGTTGAAGAAAGCCTTGTATGGCTTGAAGCAAGCACCTAGAGCATGGTCTGACAAGATAGGACAGTATCTTGTCACTATTGGCTTTCAGATTTCCAAGGCAGATTTCTCACTTTATGTGAGAAAAACAAAGAAATGTATTATGCTACTTGTCATTTATGTTGATGATTTGATTATGACAGGTGACAGTGATGAAGATATCTTTCATGTGAAAATGCTATTGAAGCAGAAGTTTGAGATGAAGGATTTGGGAGAGCTGCGTTATTTCTTGGGCATTGAGGTGATTAGATCACCAACTGGGATACAGCTCTTGCAGAGGCAGTATGGATTGGACATGCTGTCCAAATATGGGATGACAGGCTGTAAGCCTATTTCAATTCCTTTGGAGCAGAATGTGAAGCTGAGCACAGATGCAGGTGAGCTTCTAGAAGACCCTACTATGTACAAACGCATAGTAGGAAGTTTGATTTATATGACTATTACCAGGCCAGATTTGAGCTATGTTGTTGGATTGGTAAGTCAGTTTATGCAAGCTCCAAGGAAACCACATTTGGATGCGGCTAGACGCATACTCAGGTATGTGAAGTCCACATTGCAGTATGGACTATTTTATGAGACTGGGGTTCAGATACAGTTGCATGGATACACTGATGCTGATTGGGCTGGTAGTATTTCTGATAGAAGATCTACTAGTGGATATGTGTTCTCTTTTGGGAGTGCTGCAGTCACTTGGAGCAGCAAGAAACAGCCTACAGTTGCCTTGTCGAGCACAGAGGCTGAGTACAGGGGTGCAGCAATGGCTGCATGTGAGGTAGCTTGGTTGCATAAGCTACTTTATGATATGCATCAGTCTACAGATGGACCAGTTGTCATTTATTGTGACAACATGAGTAGTATACACTTGGCAAATAACCCAGTCTATCATGCTAGAACAAAGCACATTGAGGTGCATTATCACTATGTGCGAGAGAGGGTTTTACTAGGTCTTATTGATCTAGTTTATGTCAGCACAGAGGATCAAGTAGCTGACATATTCACGAAGGCATTGGGCGTAGAGAAGCTGCGCAAGTTCAGAGACCTGCTTGGTGTGCAGGAATTGGGATTGAGCTCGAGGGGGAGTGTTGAGATATCGAGCTCCACTCGTGATACGCCAGGGTGACCGTTGTGTATTTATGTCACCGACTTGTCAGTTGCAGATGCGGTTGGTACACCGCCCCTGAATAATAGCTACATGATAGCTATCCTTATCTACTCTAGTTCGTGGCTCAGTTAGTATGCCACCTTAGTTAGTTGAGTTTGGTTTGAGACCCATATATAGGGTTCTTCTATTTCTTTGTACTTGAGTTCTTTTGGCTTACACAACTAAGAAGAGAAAAAAATTGTTTTCAGCCTCCACCCTTGTGTGTCTTCCCCCATTGTGCAAGCAAGAAAGCTTCAAGCGAGACTCCTTCCTTCTCCCCCACAATCTTGACACTTGAGTGGTTTCTCTGAGTGAATTCCTTCAGTTATTGAATGCAACCCTCACTTTATGGTCACTCAATGTGTGTGTCGCTCCTCATGCACTTGTGCTCAATCAGGCTTTCACTTTTTTTAAGTGTATTCAAGTGTGAAAATTTACGGTGAGTGCATCAAACTACTAAAGCGTCTTATGCACTCCTTCTTTGTTCGGGCCTGATAGGCTTGTTGGTTACACTTTTCTAGCCGCCCTGATAGGGTTCAACGCCTTTCTAATATGTTGGCGTGTTTGTTTTTGGCCAATCAGGTTTTAACTTCTCAGCGTTTTGCAACAAGGTCTCTGGGTCTTGCTGCTACCTAATTCAAACTGGTAAGCAGCTGCGCCCTATGATTTTGCCTATTCCTTGTGCCAGAATCAAGTTCTGAGCATCTTAAGGGCTTTCGACAATTTGTGCTGCTGAGTTCTAGCCGGGTTAGGTTAAATTTCTGAAAATTTGATAGAAATCTACACTCGGACAGGCCGAGGCACAGGGCCGAGGGCCGAATTCCCGACTCGGACATAGCAGACTCAGACGGGGTCACTCGGACGGGCCGAGGGCCGAATGTGACACGTGGTCGGGAGCCGAATGTTGAACTTGGACCGAGGGCCGATTAGGGTTTCGGGCTGAGTGGCCGAATGGTATTGCGATTTACCCAATCATACCATCCACAAACCTCCAGATCCTATCTCGGGGGATAGGGGAAGGGATTCATGTACCTAACTAGTGCGGTAGGCTCTTCAATGGTGAGATCGGAGCAGATCGTGTGATGGCTCTCTCTCTCCCCTTCTCTCTCTCTCTCTCACTGAAATGGTCACAAATGAGCTCTCCCTTGGCCTCTTGGCTCTTATGCCCCTTCCCGGGTAAGGTGTTGATGCCCCCAATCACTCACTTGTTGATCTTAGGCATCACAAGTGAGATTTTTGTCATTTTTTGCATAATTTTTGCCATGTTTTATCCTGTTTTGCAACAGTAAACCCTAATGCTTATTTTCTTTGTTTTTCTCCTACTATAAAGCATCCAATTCACAAAGTAAATACCTACACTACTTCATTTCACAACATAAATCTCAAAAAAGCAAAAAACCTACTTGCCAAGGAGATCGAATACCATCTTCAACCCCCTCACTTCCTACCTATCTCAAACACCGGTTCGGGGAAAACCCTTACTTCAATGCTCGATTTTATGTGCGCAAGCGCTCAAGACTTGAATTTGTTTGTCCCGGCAATGGAACCAAAATGTGGGAGCTTTCGCTCAACCACTAAGACCCAGGACCGCTTATTGCTTCAAGCATTCCAAGCTGAGCACTAATGGCTACCTCTCACATAGCTGATGCGCCATCGATCCCACGAGTGTAGTGAGCTTACCTCCATGCCGATCGAGCTACCTCCTCTCCCATGCACTCCGGTAGCTCCACGATCCAAGTGCAAGCTTCAAGCAAGCTCCATCCTCAAGCTCCACGCTCCAAGCTCCATAGCCGCAAGCAAGACAAGAGAAGAGAAGAGAAGAGAAGAAGAGAGGAGAAGATGGAGAGCTTCTCCTCCTCGGTCCCTCACCCTCACACACTCACTCTCTCACACTCCCTCTCTCAAGCACAAGCTCAAGCAAGCTAGAACAAGAAGAAGAAGAAGAAGAGGGGAGCCACTTTTTGCCACACAAGAATGAGCTTCTCATTCACTTTTCAACTTTATATACAAAATCCTAAATCCCTTTTGGGCGGTCATCCCCTTATCCCCTTTTTTACATGGCCGACCATGGCCTAGGCCCTTTTTCCCATTGCCCTTCTATCTTTCTAGCTTCCTTCCTATCGCCCATCTACCTTTACAAATTGCACGGGTGAGAGCCCACAGGTGAGAGCCCGACACTCTTTAAATTAAACCATGATGCGCTTGCGCTCTTTTACAAAAGTATTGATTCGCGCTTTTTCTTGTGTGCCCTTTTCCTTTATTTAGGACTTTTTTGCATTTCTTGTGCTTCCATATTTTTCTTGGCGCGCCTTCATCTTCTGTTCCACTTTTGCCTTGGCCTTTGTCTTCTGCTTTAGCTTTTTTAGATTTTTTACCTTGTTCATCTAGCGGTTGTTTGTCTAACGGTTAACAGGTAGATTAGGTAAGGGCAGACTGGCCTCTTTGATTTGCGATTCTTCTTCGAAGGCTTGCTTGAGGTCAAGCCCTTTCTCGACGTCTTGTTTCCTAGGGAGTTGGATTGGGGGTGGGTGGGGTTGCTCTCGTGGAAAGAAAGTCAAAAGACATAGAGGCAGCAATTGCAAAGTTAAGGGCAAACAATTTGACAAAAGACATAGATTGAGGCCAAGAACCATACAAGATAGGGATTGGGTATTGGTTTATGATAGCAGTTTAGACAACTAGCATAGTGCCATGTGTAAAGTTTCCAAAAGATGGTTTGGACCCTATGTGGTAAGACAGGTGTTTGATAATGCTACTTATGCATTAAATGAGCTAGATGGGATAGCCATAAAACTTTTGGTAGTAGGAAAAATAATCAAATTATTCAAGAGGTGGGAATCTAATGCGTATGAGTTTCAAGAATTGGAAGAAAATAGTAGCTATGATACAGGGAGGAGCCAGGAAGATATAGAAGATGAAGTAAAGGATATTGTTACAGAGGATGAGGACTCAGAATCTGATGACAACTATCATTTTGGCACATACCAGAGGATGTGTAGATTCAAAGGGGGTGATGTCATGGCACTATGTGGACACGATGTGAAAAACTCTGGAGTGTATCATTATTCGACTTTCTTATTAATGTAGAGAGTCAATGTGATCTGAGTCATTAATGCTAATGTCCATGGCATGGATTGTCCAAAAATACTAGATTTTTGGATAATTTTAGCCTATTTTTTATATGTTGGATATTATTTATTGTAAATATCCAAAAAAGCTAGGAAATCTTTTAGAATAGGATGGCATGAAAAAAGCAAGTTATTTTTTAGCTAGTTATGGGATTTTTCATAAAAAAGGGGAGATTGGAAAAATCATTGCGCGACGCGATCACTATTGACAGGCTAAAAACTACACTTTGAATTGGAAGAAGAAGAAGAAAGAGTGAATTGAGAGATCCTAGAGCAGGTGTGCTAGGATTTTACCCCCCTTTTCAGAGCCAACGAAGCCATCAGATTTGGGTTCTAAGCAGCAAAGAAGGAGTTATTATTTTGATGCACATTTTCGGTCTACGAATGAGCTCCAGGAGAACTAATGCTTGGAGATTGCTTTTGAGTAGTGCCAGACAAAGGATTTAAGGTTGTCTCAATACATATTGATTCAATTCATTGTGCTTTGTCTTTATCGTGTTTACCTCTTGTCTATTCTTGTTCTTCTCTTCCATCTCCTATCTCTACTTCCTTCCATCTCTGATCCCCGGTGGATACGACCTTTCGACAAAAATCCCTATGACAATAGAACGGAAGTAAGAGCTATGGTGAAATGAGCAAGAACGAGAGAGAGAGAGAGAGAGAGAGAGAGAGAGAGAGAGAGAGAGAGAGAGAGAGAGAGAGAGAGAGAGAGAGAGAGAGAGAGAGAGAGAGAGAGAGAGAGAGAGAGAGAGAGAGAGAGAGAGAGAGAGAGAGAGAGGGGGGGAGAGGGAGAGAGAGAGAGAGATGTAGGAACTCCAATAGGCACAATGTGTGATTGGCCTTCCCTTTATTCAAATGTCATTGAAAGAATAAAGAATGAAGTGACTATGATGGGTGCCCACCACCTGTAGTGTATAGGTGTGCAAGTATACAGGTACTTTGCTACCCATTGAAGGTCCAAATGAAAGTCTTTACAGGATTATTGATCTCTTACCACAACCTCTTACAAGTATAGGCTAGCCATGAACAATGTAAATGGATCAAGAATTGACTTCATGACCACCATTTTGTTGACTTCAGATAGAGGTACAGGATTGAATTTATCCATATTTTCTCCTATCCTATCCAAGAACCATTAAAAGCACTATTTCATAATGACACCTACATCAACTAGGCAACCTGAGTTACCTAAAAACCATTGATAGCAACACTAAGTCGTTCAAAGATAGTGACATACAACCAAGATAAATGTTTTGTATGGAAATTGATAAATACTATTTTTTTGAAGGTAGGAAGATTTTTCTCTAAGAATTGGCTAATCAATTTTTTCTGTAGTTTCAAGAGCAGCCTGGTCCAATTTTTGGATTGCAGTCAATAGAAAGTGATTATACATGATAGTAAGGCAACCATCAAAACATGACTTTTCGAGAATCATTCTGAGTTCGAGAAGGTTTGGCTACCTAAGAGTTTCATTTTCTTGGATGGTTTGTGTTTTGAGCTTTCTCTAGAAGAGTACAAGAGGTTTGTAAAGTAGGAGGCATGGTGTTCTGGGTTTCATTATTGACATATAAGGTGGTAGTAGTTGTAGTGTCATCTCAAATTCATTGTTTTTAGCAAGATCTCCTCTTAGAGTACTTGATGCCAATTGAACTTGCAATTATGTCAGTATCAATAGTGTTATGTGTCTATCCTTCTGGGTTTGGAGCATGAGTGCATATAAAGGGGAGAAGACAAATATTTATTCATGGAGCTAATGCAAGTTGGATAGAGAAAACCACCTATATTGTCATGAACAATAAGGCCTCTTGTTATTGTGTGAAGGGCTTGGAGTGAATTACTAGACAATAGAGATTTTTGGCCCATGTTGGTACAATATGTAGATGGGCTTTGTGCCTTTATTGCAAAAGACAACAATATTCTCCATATTTAAATAATTTAGAATCCTTGTAACAATCATAGTTGTGATTATATTTAAATGCATAATGCACCAATTCTATGAGCAACTCGTGAATGTTTCCTACTTTGCTAGAATCAATAATAGCTTATTGATCTAGCCATGGTCTACAATAAAGTTTTCACTTTAAGACTGGATATATCCATGCATCTTTTTATGTATTACAACAAGACATAGGTAGAAACATGTATATACAACTCAGGAAATAGGCCATGTTCTATGCCATGAAGGCAATGGGGGTAGATCATTTGTGTGAAAATCCAAGGAAAATTGAGAAGTTGGTCATGGGATTACAACTATAATATTCCACTAATCAATTAGAAAGAAGTCTAATATTTTCTAAAAGAACAAGTTGCTATGGTGAGTGGTGCTTGTCAATGTCATCATCACAAGCTTTAGATAGTTTATCACTATCACTATTCTTTTGTCAAGAGTTTTAGATGCACCAACAAGATAATGGTTGTCATATCACAATATAGCTATTCCCATCTTTCAATAAGAAGTTAGGAAGGTTGACTAATCCTTTGTACATGAGAGCCATGACTCAAGTATTTTGGAAAAAAGAGACCAAGCTTATGTCTAAAAATGGTGGTTGCGATCAATTAGAGTACACAAAAGTCTAAAAAAAGGCTTATATTTGATTAGGAAGACTATGATCTTTGTCATCATACCTACTAGATGTTTTTATTCATGATAAATAATTTAGATTAAAGTTGGCTATAATTAGTCAAGGGATGCATAACATGGAAGAATTTTTGGTAGAGAGATCATCATAGTCTATCTCAAGGAAAAGTTCAACAATTACTAGTTTTGTGCTATTGGATGCAAAGAACCATGAGTTTCACATTGATGAGTTTCAATGTGAAGTGTGAGGATTTAGTGAACTAAGTGTTAGAGATACTTACAACCAGCATGAACTCTAGATACCCTATGACGACTCTCACATGTTTATACTATCTTTAATGTCGTTGACCCTTTGTTGCAAAAAGGATGAAAGCTAGTATGCTTGTTGTTCTCACACTATTTATTGTGTTGACAATTATCATTATATGAAGATAGTAATGCTTTCGACACTTAATGTTTGGTCTACTAATTCTTTTATTTTTATATGAAGCAATATATGGATTGACACATGTTTTCTACTAGGTCGACTTGTATTGTTTGCCAATAAGGAGATCCTTGGTTTTTCTCCTATGCTATTAGCTTGAGGGTTGTTAGTCATCTACCAACATGGTTGCCTTTCAGCCTACAAGGTCAAGGGGAGGAAGTGCACTAAGTTAAGCATCATTGAGGTGGTGAGATAGCATCACTACCTTCCTAAGGGTTATAGCAACTATAGTTACAAGAACTTGAGGAGTGTCTATTCATGTTGACAAGTGTAGAAGCAAACTATGAAAAACAAACAAATCAAAATGTAATGTCCTTCCTCTCTCCCTCTCTCCTTCCCTCTCTTCCTCTCATCTTTTCCATCTCTTGCTCTTCCAATTCCCTTTCTCAATCTCAATTGTCAATTGTCAATTAAGACATGTCATTGTTGCAATAAAGGATTGTAGACTTGACTCATACATGACTTGAGAAACTTATAGAATCATATAGTTTGAATTATTAGATGAAAATCTACAACATATTTGAAATGCATATCTTTCTAGGTTCTATTTTATCTATAAGACTTTAGGATTTTACAACCTATTAGGGAGAATATGGACTCAAACATCTCCCTTTAGATTAGTGTTTACTCCATCCTCTAATAACATTTGAGATGGACTAATAACAAAGGGGTGATATGTACATGTTATTCACTCTCACTTTTCCACTCTAGCCCACAAAGGTGGTTTATCCAAAAGTTGAATGGTTTTGAAATTAACAAGTGGAGAGCTTTTATCTTAAAAATATATTTTCTTTATAGAATGACTTGTAGCTTGACACATGGAAATGTGATTGGAAGGAGCTTTCAATTCAAATTTGAATTATCTCCTTGTGGATGTAATTTAAATAAAAAAGCTAACAACTTGCACATCCAAAATGCACTGATCCACCAACACATGTGCCACTTATCCTTCACCCTTGAATGCTATAGTTAAATCCCTTTCATTCCCAATTTAAAACTCTTGATGCACCTGGGAATAGAATCACATGCCTCCCCTTTATGGGCTCTCTACCCTACCCACCACTAGTACAATAAGCCCCTTGTGAAATGATGTGTATCAAATATATTGGAAAACTAAAATTGTGATTTTTTTTCCCCTTCTTAATATCAAAATCACTATTATTTTAGAAGAAAAGCCTTCATCATTGCATGGTAGCTCCACCATCCTCCACGTTTAGAAAAAGTAATCTTCTTCTAATGTCTTCCTAACAAGGCCTCTTTGGAGTTCAAAATTTTTCTAAGAGTTTGTTCTCCATTTCACCTTGGAATAAACAATTAAGAATGTCAAGATCTATATGTAACTCTCCTCCAAGAGAAAGCTCTATTTTCTATCCATTGAGATCCTCATCCTAGTCCATGCAAGCACTCATTTGCTCATCCTCTGTTGTTCCCCTTCACCATAAAATAGCAATAATTAACTTAAAATTGAGAGAGCACATAGTTTTCAACAAAGAGAAGATGGAGACAAGAATGCACAACAAGAAGAATGGATGCAATCTCTGCCATGCATGAGTGAGCATCTCTCTCATGCATGTATATATGGATTTGTATTACTATAGCTTTTCTTACACTAAAAATACATGAAAATTATCCTTTTTGAGCCTATTGCTTTCTTCATTCAAATGGCATGCTTTTGTCCTAGTAAATTCTAATTCTCATCTAATTAACCTATTCTAAAGTTAAAAAATAAGTCTAGGACCAAAAGTATTATGGAGACTGAGCCAATTAGGCTAGCGATCATGGATCCAAGTCTTATCAATCCACAAAAGATGCTTGAGCCTTCCTTGATTAGGTTGCAACAACCTAAGGCAATTGACAGCCCATAAGAGAAGCCAATGGCTTTTGAAAAGCTATCAACATGATTTGAGACCATGAAGGAGCCTCCCTCTAGTGATGTTGCACGAACTAAAAGGAAATCCCCAAGAAGGAGCCAAATAATCAACCTAGTACTACCAAGCTAGAGCCTAAGGAATTTGCAAGTAGTTCTGCATGTTCAACGCTCTTATCTATGTCTACCCAGCTTTCTTTCTCATAGTGAAGTAGCCCTTTTTTTGGCTTCTAAAAATCCATCAACAAGATTAGAGACCATGAAGCAACCTCCCTCGATTGATGCTACTTGAACTAAAAGGAAAGCCTCAAGAAGGATAGAAATAATGCACCTATAGCATTGCCAAGCAAGAGCCTAAGTTGTCAGTGCTTCTGCATGTCTAGCGCTCTTCTTTATGTCTATTGAGTTTTCTTTCTCATAGTGAAGTAGCCCATTTTCTTTAAACTCTCTTCTATTATTCTTCTTTTTTCATTTAGTAAAACTAAAATTCATTTAGCTAAGTTTTGTAACTCTAATGACATCTCTCATATTTAAGCTCATAGTCAATCAAAAATATGAATAAGATGAAAGGAGTTGCACATTAAGAGAGATGGTGAGTGTGTTTTTTCATTCCAATCAACAAGTTTTATAGAGGTGTAGGCATACGGTATTCAAGCTTTGTGTGTGTGTGTGTGTGTGTGTGTGTGTGTGTGTGTGTGTGTGTGTGTGTGTGTGTGTGTGTGTGTGTGTGTGTGTGTGTGTGTGTGTGTGTGTGTGTGTGTGTGTGTGTGTGTGTGTGTGTGTGTGTGTGTGTGTGTGTGTGTGTGTGTGTGTGTGTGTGTGTGTGTGTGTGTGTGTGTGTGTGTGTGTGTGTGAGAAATTTCAAGCACTAAATTTTATGATTTCACTCTCTATCTTGCTTAGCAAGTTTTCGAATCTCCCTTGTGTTGAATAGATAGCTAGATCTAAGGTAGTTGCAAAGAAGCTTCCACTTAGAGTCCCATATCACATGTACCAAATTGAAGATACACATGGGTTCAATATAAGGAACTTTGCAAATACCACTTTTACACATTTTGTATATACAAAAGGGTGTCATATAAATGGGTTATTTATAGATTGGTGCCTTGAATGCATTTTATATAGGGGATATACACATAGTGAACTTGAAAATAAGAAATTACTATCGTAAATGTAGCCTTTGATAGTGCTATTCCTCACCCTACTAGTAAATGAATTGCTTCGTAACCTAGCTTATCATCTTCAAGCTAGCCTCCACCAAAGGTTCCTCTCCAACATCCCTTCAAAAAATCTAGATGGAGGCCAAGCACGATGGCCTTGAGAGGAATTAGGAAGTACATATGATCTTTTTATTTTACCATTCCAAAGGGTAGCTTCTCAAGAATTGTAACCAAGTTCGTGTAGGACCTCTATCAAATAGAAAGTAGGACCAGGTTTCTATCACCAAGTTAAGATAAACATGCTTGCTTGACAAAATAATATATTCACACTCTCAACGAGGCTACAAATAATTTTTTGGTTAGCTCAAATGAGTGATACTCAACATTACATAATACATGCAAAGCTCATTACTATAATTCCCAGGGATTTTGAATATGTAAGGAATCTTCAAGCAACACTGATAGATACATTCATTCTAATAAAATGAATATTGTTTGTAATGTTATCTTTCTTTGACAAAATTTCCACACATACATAGGACATGTGACTTTTTTCTGCTATGAAATTGTTGTGCTAGCTCAAAAGTTTGAATCATGTAAGTTTTTTCTTTCAAACTTTACTTTCAACTTTAGTCTAAGTCTTCTTTTTGTAGTTTTATTATGTTATTTCTTACATTGTTGATATAATGTATCTAGGTTTTCCTTTAAGTATCAAGTCTACAAGATCCTTTCTAACTTAGAATCTCATCATGATTGTATCAATACACAATAATATAAAGACATCAAAGAACCAAAATATAAAGATAATGTAGAGGTTAGTTGGCTAGTTATTAATAGTGTAGTATTTATATCAAAAATTAAAAGTTTAGTTAGTAAGAGTTTGCCCAATACTTCCAACTATCAAAGATTAAGCTACTTAATATAACCAATGACATTAATCAAAATAGATTGGTTAATTGATAGGATTATTGGTATTAATCAAAATACATTAGTTAGCTAAGTTTGATAGTCAATTAGTATCACTAGATTAGTATCACGTAAGCAACTTAGTATGATAGGTTCAATAATGTATAGTTTGATAAAACTTAGAGCAAATGAAATCCCTTTCTATCCCATTTAATATGTGAGCTCATGTCATCTGTATCTACTCTATCACGATTCTATCACCTTATCTACTCTAGCTATCTTGACTAGAGATGGCTATTTCACACATAATATCAAAGAAAAACCTGATAATAATGAACTGGTTAATATAATTAACCCTCAGTCAAGGAACCTATAACACAACTTGATTGGATCAAATTGGGATTCAAAAACAATTTTTTAGTTCTTGTCCCTCGAGTGTCAAGTTTGCAAGTCCCTTTCTTACTTGAAATCTTGCAATGCTCACATCACACAATACTTGAAACGTGTCCACTTGTCCGCTTCTTAGTAGCCCATCGAGAGGAGCGTCTAGAAGGCTTCGCTTGGCACTCGCAAGGAATGACACAGGGTTGGCAATCTAGGTCTTCTCGAGTCTGCCCTAAGCAAAAGTTTCCGGCCATTCCCACTTGGGATCGACTTGAGGTCAGGGTTCCTTTCCTATCAGCAAGGTCTCTAGGAAGAAGCTAGCATCAAGCTCCAATTATACCTCCTTTCGTAGGAACAACAGAGTCGAAGTGGTTTCATGCTGCACTTGGTTCATAGAGAATGGGAAACAAGAGGGATGTGAAGCTCAACCTCTCTACCATACGGCATAGTCCCATTCCTTTCCCCTAAAACAAAATAAACCGAGAATTCTACATCTATTGACACTAGGTCTTCATTGTCTTATTATCTCATCATTTGAGAAAAGTTCCTAGCTAAGTGGGACCACCCTTCTGTAGGACAGACCTAAGTCACATCCACCGCACTTTCCTCAATTTGCTTTAGTTTTCTAATTACCTACCACATTATGTTTTGACATGCAAAAGCAACTTCCTTGATTAATTAAATTAATCACAGGTTCCTTCACGTAACTTAGGCATCGACACAAAAACAATGCCAACCAAGTTCCTTTTTCTCCGATAACTACTCTTTATTCATAAAAATCCTGGAGTACATCCAATATCACACCCGAAGGCTATCCCAGCAATCTACATGATTGCTGCTCCAAGTTCCGCCTGTTGACTAGTACATGGACCTCGAGATCCCATCTCGAGTCACATTGGCCTCTTGTGCGGGATCCGGAGACAAGGGATTTACAGCCAAAGCCTCCCCTGGCACCCAAGCGTCCTCTCGCTCCAAGCAGCACCCATGGAGAGACCTCTCGCGGCAGGTTAGGTCCATGTACCTGGCGCGGCTAACAGCCCCCTTGGATAGGGCCAGGCAGACAGTCGGAGGTAATTGTTCCTGCCTCTCCCTCCAGGCTTTCAACCTGAAGCATTAAGTGTTTCCCTTGAATTAGTTCCTTGAGCAAAGAGATCAAATAATGTACCTAAGTACAAGCACGAACATTTCGGAGGTCGTTTGCATGACCGGTTGCTAAGGTGTGACTCCTTTTTTCCCGGATGCTCCTAGCATCCTATCTTGGGTCTTTTCGCGACTTGCGAGATCCCAATAATTCAAACAAGGTTAGGCAAGCAAATGGTCTTGGTAAGTTAACTTATTTTTGACTTGCCCTTTTCCCTTGGGTTTTACCTTAGGGTATCTTAATCCCTAACTCAAGCATTAGCGGGCCAGTCAAGGCAACGGACATGCCTTATTCGCAACCCAACCAAGGGTCTTTTAATCTCTAATTCCAACCAAGCTCAATTAACACACATGGCAACACATGACTCTTCATTTAGACCTTCAAGATGCAGTCTACATGCATGCAATCCTTCCAATTCTCTTGGTGCTGTTCCATGCAAGATTTCCCAATCAACCTTAACCATCATGCACATTGTGTGTTTAGTATAGTTGTACCTCCTAAACGATTTTTATCTCTCTTTATTCCTGGCAATGAGTACTTATTTCTAATGCACCGGATCACATGTGACTTGTGTATATGAAAGTCTAGGGTTTTGTCTAACGATGCAAGTGTATCTCATGAACAGAAATTAACATTTCATGTGTTTCTTTTAACCATGATTGCGAAACGTGAATTCTAAATGACTATTCATGCACTGAACTGGTTAAAAAGCTATCATTTTATGTGAAGTAAGGTGATAACCTTATCATTTTATGTGTGTAAAAGCTATCATTTCTTGCATATAATCTTATGCGAATTCCAAACTCTACCGTTTTACGCATGCAACTTAGTACTTAGAGTAAACAAAACCCTAAGACTCGTTCTTGTTCCATGCACGTCACAAACCATTTCATCTCTTCCACGAGAAACAATACCTAATTAATTTTAAAGCTTAGATCCTAGGTTCGATTTGTGTTTGTTACATTGGTCACTCTGTTGGCCTCTCCAGCATTCCCAATAGCTTGGGCACCTATGCTTCCCGCGACTTTCTTCTTGGGAGCCATTCGCATCGCAGAGATTGGGCAGTCCGGACCTTAACAAGTTCTTCTTCTTTTTCTACATCTCTCCTTCTCCTTCTTCTTCTCCTCTCCTCTCTTCTAACCTTTTTTTTTCTCCCACTCCTTTTCTCTCCTTCTCCTTCTCTCCTTCCCCTTCTCTCCCTCTTCTTCTTCTTCCTCTACTTCCCTCCTACTCCTTCTCTTCTTCTCCTTCTCTTCTCTCTCTCCTCTCTTCTAACCTTTTTCTTTCTCCCACTCCTTCTTTTCTCTCCTTCTCCTTCTCTTCTCTCCTTCTCCTTCTCTCCTTCCCCTTCTCTCCCTCTTCTTCTTCTTCCTCTACTTCCCTCCTACTCCTTCTCTTCTTCTCCTTCTCTTCTCTCTCTCCCTCCTTCTTTCTCTTTCCACTCCTCCTTCTTCCCTCTCCTCAACCCTTCTCCTTCACTCCTCCTTCTCTTCTCTCTCTCCCTCCTTCTTTCTCTTCCCACTCCTCCTTCTTCCCTCTCCTCACTCCTTCTCCTTCACATGTTGGGCATGCAGATCACGGTAGAAGAGGTGTCGCCTCCAGCTATTACGGGGGGGAAAAGTGGGTTGAGTTGTCAGCCTGGGTGGCGGCACAATTGGCTAGCACGTTGGATCAAGGCTGCCATTGCAGCAAGGTGCAGGGGGGAAAATTCTATCGGACGGCCAGGGGGGACACAGCTACCGTACTAGCGAGGAGGGGGTGGTTGAAACTCGGTGGCCTAGGGCCCGCATAGTAGCTAATGGAGGTAGCGACCTTGGGAAGGGGGCGCAGTCTCCTGTGCCTCTAACCGGGGGAGGGGAGAAGCCTCGAGGGGAGGTAGGTGGCATGGCCACCCCTCCCACCTAGGGGGATGCATGCCCCCCAGCACCATCACTCACTCACTCTCTCTCCCCGACATGCTATCGGCGGGGAGAGAGAGGGGGGACTAAAAATTTTTGAACCGGTGAAATTTTTTTTTCCTTGTAATTTAAAAAAAAGGGGGAGGGGTTCCTATGGGGGGGGAGTCACGGGGCAGGAAAAGAACATGGGGATATTACAATACCACAAAGACACACACAAGCAAAGACATAAAGGTTAATATTAAGTAATATTATCTACTTAGGTAACTAAAATAACATGGAGTTTACCTAACTGGTTAGCATTGTAGTATTCATACCAAATATTAAAATTTTAACAATAAAAATTTACCCAACACCCAAAGTTATCAAATTTTAAGTTAATGAATAGTGTTAGTAATATCAATCACAATAATTTAGTTAGGTAAAATAGGTATCTAATTAGTATCAATAATAAATTAGAATTAGTTAATGTAAGTTAGTAAGATAGATTGAACAAAGTAAGATTTATAGTAAATTAAATTCCTTTCTATGTCATTGTAAGGAGCAGGCACATATCATCTCTATCCCCCCCCCCCCCCCCCAATCACAATTACATCACCTCCTATGGTCCAAGCTATCTTGGCTAGGGGTGGGCACATCACAATTGATATTAATATCTAACACATTAGTTGTGTTGAAAATTGGCCCTTCATCCAGGCTCATGAGAACCAACATTTTCTTAAAAGAGAATAAATTATGAAATCACATATGATGTCATTGTTCACCTACCTAGTCATTTGCCTCAACCTATAAAGAGGCCATTGAACTTCAATTGTATTAATCAATCTCAAAACACAAAACACATTGTATCAACTCCTACTTAATATGATTCTCATTTAGTCTATTCTAATTGTTATGAACTCTCATGTGCATTTTGTCATGACAATGTTCCATTACTTTTCTCCATATCTCACTTGGCATTGTTGTGATTAATGTCCATGTTTCCAACATAGTATCAGAGTAAGAGTAGTCCATTAGGCAACTTCTTCAGCTATCTCTCATTGTATTTAGTTAATCCCACAACCAACGGAGAGCATCTAGCATAAGTTGGATCTATCTACTTCCTTTAAATCACTCCATGAATGTAGGCAACCAGCTACCTACCCAACCTTGATTGAGGGCATATTAGCTCGAGCTATAAATTGAGAAGGATCCAACTCAAGCAGCTCCTCCCTATCACATCAACTGCCAACATTGTGCCATCTACTTGACATTATCAGGTGTGGTTTTCATCAACATTGAGTTGATCAAATCTCTCTCTCCACACAAAGTAGTATTCCCTAAGCTATGTTAGGGATTTTATTCCTCATATAGTCGGACAACTCCACCCAAAAGGTCTCCCATAAATTTTACTCCAATAATGAGAAATAAGCAATTCTCTTGGGGTATCTCTACTGGCAGTCATAACCAATTTCATCAAAAACTCACTTTCTTTTCTTTTTCTCACTTGTTGTGCTTTCCCAATGAGTTAGAGATTCTCCAAAAGGATTTTCCAATTATTTTTCACTCTTTTTGCCTTTTCATAAGCCTCGTCATGGATTCAAAGGCAACCAAGTTTGATGGAATTACCATCCATACACTTAACAAGCTAAGATAAAAAGATAACTCATGAAGAAGAAGTTGTGGCATGTTATATCCTCTACTCAAAGTCAACAATCTAGAGTTGCATCAAGTTCTTTTTGTGAATCACTACAAGATATATGGCTCAATCTCAAGCAACTTAATTGGCCCCTGAGTAAAAGAAGAAAGATGAACAAGTACTAGGAATCATTGTGACTAGCCTTGTAGATGAGCTTATCCATCGTGTAGATGGGGCAAAGATTTCATTTGAAGCATGACATATATTGGAGACTATATTTGGAGCCAAAGGTAAAAAATGTATTACTAGTCTTAAGATCGATCTAAGTAGTTTTAAAATAGAAGATGGAGAAACTATTGTCTCTATAGTCAACAAAATGAAAAGCAGTGATGACTCAACTTTTCAATGTTGGAGAACTTGTCAATGACATAGATGCTATAGCAATGATACTAAAGAGAGTATGCCATTAAACTTTGACCAAAGATCTAAAATCTTAAAAGAGAAAGAACCAATTCCAAGCTTAGAAAGTGTGATAAACTAAGAAGAGTATGGGATTGACACCCTTTGTAGGAGAGCTAGCCCATGCTATCAAAATGAGAAAGCTAGGACCATTCCAAACATTGAAAGAAAATGAGCCACAAGTCAAAGTTTTGCTTCACAAAGTATCACTGCAAGAATTGTGGAAGATTGAGCCATAAAAGTATTACAAAGCATTAAAGGAATCTACAATAGCAAACATGGTGGCATACAATTGTAATGAATGAAGCTGAGAGGAGAAAGGAGAAGAGCTAAAGAGAGAGAAGGAAAGCAAGAAGAAGAGAAAAGAAGACTAAAAGAGGAGAGAGAGAGAGAGAGAGAGAGAGAGAGAGAAATGGGGCATGTTAAGGTAGATGGGTCATAACTTTTGATAGGCTGCTCGAAATGGGGCGTGCAACATGTCAAAACGGAGCTTATGATGAGTACTTTCACCCTATGTAGGATGCACATGCCTGAGATTTGGATAAGTACAAATTTTTTCTAAAATAGTGTGCAATCTATAGGCAGAGGTTGGTCAAATGGGGCATAAATGGCTAGTCGTTGGGCCTCTTGGAGGTGGGGGAATTCATTGACAATGGTTGCCGGGTACCAAGAGGCTTCTTCCAAGGGTAGGCCTTGCCATTTGATGAGGTATTCTTTAATGGATCAAGACCTTAAGTGCTTATCTCACTACCCAATGATTGCCTTAGGGATATATTAAGTGATGCCTTCTTCATCTATGGGGAGAAGTTCTTCCGCACAGTCCACTAAGGAGCCCATGAAGGGTTTCAGCTAGCTGACATAAAACACGTTGTGGATTTTGGTGGTAGGGGAAAGTTCTAAGTGGTAGGTCAAGTCACCAACTCTCTTTAGAATCCAGTATGGGCCATAGAAGCAGTGGCCTTGTTACTGCTGCCCTCTTTGAGAGTAGAGTAGCGGGATTTAGGCATTTTCAAAAGGACCAATTCCCCTTCTTGGAATTCCAAATGCCTTCTTTTCTCATTAGCATAGAGTTTCATGTGTGTTTGGGCCTTTTAAAGGTTCACTTTACATTGCTGAAGTAAGGCTTGCATGCGATCCAACTCAATCTGACTCTGAGGGATTATCTTATCATTAAATAAGACTGTGGAGAGGGGAACCTTATACCCATATAAGGCCTCAAAAGGGGAAACTCCGATGCTAGAGTTTGCGGAGTTATTATATGCAAACTCGGCCAAGTGGAGCCACATATCCCAACTATGTTGTACATCATGGCAAAAGTGTGTCAAATATCTCTCAAGCCATTTGTTCACTCTTTCAGTCTGGCCATCAATCTGAGGGTGGTACATAGTGGATGGAGCAAGCTTAGTCCCCATGGATGTGAAAATTATCTGCTAGAATTTGCTCATAAACTTTGCATCCTGATCATGTACTATGACTTATGGTAAGCCATGCAACTTCAAGACATTTTCTATAAATTGAGTGGCCACATGAGAGGTAGTGTATTGGATCTTAGTGGGGATAAAGTGGGCAGCTTTGGTGAGGCAATCAAATACCACATAGATACTATTACACCCTTTCTTGGTCACAGGAAGGCTAGTGATGAAGTCCATTGTGATATGAGTCCATTTCCCTTTAGGGATAGGGAGGGGCTGCAAGAGGCCAGCGGGACTAAGTGTACTGTCCTTATTTTTTTGGGCATGGAACACATTTGGTCACAAAGTCCTTGACATCCCTCCATAAGCCTTTCCAATGAAAGCTCTTGGAAATCCTATCATATGTTTTAAAAACACCCAAGTGACCAACAACGAGGCAAGAATGCATCTCTTTCACGATCTTTTACGTGAAGGGGGAAGTGTGTGGGATGACAATCTTGCCATGGGACCAAATAAGGCCATGCTTGAGTTGATTTGGGAGTTTTCAACCATGACCCCATGCTGTAATTTCTGGAATATGTGGCTAAAGTGATCATCTAACAAGTAAGCCTCTTGAAGTTCTTCAACCCAATCACTATGCAATTCTGAAATAGAGGATACTTTGCATGCCCACATCTGAGAGAGCGAATCAGCCACAATATTATCCTTGCCTCGAGTGTGCAAAATTTCAAAGTCATAGTTTTGTAAGGTTGCCACCCATTGCCTTTGCTTAGGAGTCAAAGTGGACTGAGTTAAGAAGTACTGGAGGACTTAGTGAATCACTTTTTACTTGGAAGTGGCTGCCATACAAATAGTGGTGCCATTTCTTAATGGCATGGAGGATGGCCAACATCTACTGGTCATATACATTCATTTGCATCTCCTTTTTATCAAGCTTGCGGCTATCAAATACAATCACACCATTCTCTTGCAACAATACTGCACCAATACTCATGCCATTGGCATCACAATGAATGGTAAATAGCTTAGAGAAGTCAGGGTAGACAAGGATGAGGGTGGAAGTAAGCATGTCCTTTAACTGTTTGAAGCTATGATCAGTAGTGGCATCCCAAAAGAATGACTCCGTTTTTAATCGATCAATCAAAGGTGCTGCAATGGTGGCATAGTGCTTAATGAAGTGTCTATAGAATGAAGAGTGGCCAAGGAAGCCATTCAAAGAATTGGTGGTGGAAGGAGTGGGCCAGTCCCTAACACACTACACCTTCTTCTCGGATCAACCTGTATGCCATTTTTACTCACAATATGTCCCAAGTACTCCACAAATGTCTGCATGAAAGTACATTTGCTCTCCTTAGCAAAGATTCAATGCTCTCTGAATATGTCAAACACCCTTCAGACATGTGTCAAGTGCTCCTTTGATGACTTGATGTAAATGAGGATGTCATCAAAGGAAAAAAGCACAAACTTGAACAAAAAGGGTTGAACGATTTTGTTCATGAGGCTTTGAAATGTAGCAGGGGCATTAGTCAACCCAAAAGGCATCATTAGAAAATGATGAAGTCCATGATCAGTGTCCTGAAGGCTATTTTGGCCTCATCTCCCTCCCCCGTACGAATCTGATGGTAGCGAGAGCACAAGTCAATCTTAGT
The DNA here is from genome assembly GCF_053477565.2 of Lygodium microphyllum. Taxonomy (NCBI): domain Eukaryota; kingdom Viridiplantae; phylum Streptophyta; class Polypodiopsida; order Schizaeales; family Lygodiaceae; genus Lygodium; species Lygodium microphyllum. Next base: position 10,962,832 of record NC_141160.1, read on the forward strand.
GAAAAATCATGCCCCTTTCAACTCATCCAGCAAGTCATCAATCCATGGGATGGGGTAGCGGTTCTTCACCGTGATTTTATTCAAGTCTCTGTAGTCAATGCACATGCTAAAGGAGCCATCTTTCTTCTTGACTAATAGGACAGGGGATGCATAGGGGGAAGAACTCAATTCAATGAAACCCATCTCCAACAACTCCTTGACTTGCTTTGCAACCTCTTCATGCTCACACTTGGAGAGTCTGTGAGGGGGACTTATTTATTGTCTTGGAATGGGGCTCTAAATCAAGTGGGTGGTCCACTTGTCTCTTAGGGGGGAAGAGTTGTAGGCATCTAAAATATGTCATTGTACTCCTCAAGTAAGGCCTGCAAGGCTGAATCATTAGATACTACAGAGGGTTGACCGGAATTATCCTTATTCAATTGCAAAACAAAGATTTTTAAGCATTTATTGAACTGCCGTTTGAGTTGCTTTGTTGTAATGAGCTGAAAATTAGTATGATCTTGAACTCCCTCTAGGCGGATGGGCTTTCCATGCATTATAAACTCCATGTAGAGCTGAGAGAAGTCCACATCAAATTTTCCCAATTTTTTTAGCCAATGACAACCCAATACAACATCAATGGGGGCCATATTGAGGGCAATTAGGTTAGCCAATGCCACAAAATTTTCAAACAAGCATAAGGGGACTGCGGAACATACATGTGTGCTGATTTCTCCTTCTCCATTTGCTACTTGGACCTTTAAGGGGTGTTGTAATTTCATAGGGGTGTATTTCAACCGATCAATGACTGATTTATTGACAAAACTATGAGTGCTACCACTGTTCATAAAAGTGAAGACATGGTTTTCATAGATACTTCCTTGAATACATAGGGTATTGGGGCTTCACGAATCCATCCAAGTGTCCAAGGAGATAGAGTAGAGGGAAGTGGTAGGTGGGTGGGATGTCAAATCAAGTATCTGTGATGGATCACCACTCGAGTCAAAAGGAAACCGATCCTCAAGTTATAGAAATGCTCCTGATCAACATCCTTTGCAAGCTCAGCCTACTCAGTGGGTAGGTCATCCTCATCAATGTGTCAATCTTCCATGACATACATACTATGAACCTTGACCTTAGTTGTCTTGTACAAGCACTTGGAGGCATGATCAGCTGTGTACTTATCCCCGCATTTAAAGCATAGGTCTTTTTCCTTCCGTTCCTTCACAACATCTAGAGAAATGAAGTGTTGGCCACTGGATGCATGGGAAGGTGATGCAGTGGACTGTTTATTTTCAGCATACTCATTCTCAGCATTAGAGCCAAATGTTGTCCCAAAAGTGCCCGTTTTTCTTTTAGCAAGGAAGGTAGGGTAAGTGGGTACTTTGGGGCTGTTACTAGGCATAGAAGTGCCTCAAAAACCACCTCCATATGGGGCTGATTGTGAAGGGATGTGGGCCTATCCAGAACCTTGCTGAAAATGTTCATTCTTATGGTAGTTTCTTGCATATCTCTTAGCTAATTCAATTGCATCAAACAAAGTGGTAGGTTTTTGGGCCATTACATCTGCTGATAGGCTTGGTTCCAACCCATAGATATACTTGTGCAATTTAGTATCATCACTAATCCTCTCCACATATATGGTCAAGTTCATGAACTGATTTGTGTACTCATGTACAGTGAGGTTACATTGGTCAAGAGTGTACCACATTCTTGCCAACTGCTCTTGTTCCATAGGAGACACAAACACTTGGACCATATGCATTTTAAAATCTTCCCAGTCAATGAACTAGTTATCACAATAAATGATAACTATCTTGTCCAATTGCATCCCCAAATCACCAAGTAGCTTGCGTAACTAAGCTAACTTACATGTTGCAATCGCAACACCTTTGTACTTTGCCTCTGTATACTAGATAAGGCAACTATCAACTATTTCTTGCTACTCTAAGTAACAACAGTACTACCAAAGGAAAACATAAAACTACATGAAGATCTCTTATTTGAAATACTACTAGCCCAATCTACATCGGTTTAACCATGCAAGTCCAATGATACACATGCACCATAGAATAAGGTGTAGTCCAATGTGGACTTGACATGGTGCAATGTACATTGCACTACATCTAAATGTGGCTTCTGTGGAAGTTGTATAAATTGAATCTCCAAACCAACTATGTAGTTTAGGTTTGGCCTTCTCACGATTGATATAGCGCCACCATATGTGGGCAAATCCTTCCAAGTGGAGAGAAGCAAAAAGTATTTTGTGCTTATTAGTGTGGGGGTAGATATTGAAGTAGGACTCCAACTTGGTCCAAGTCAGATGGTGAGGGAGATTGCCCATTGTACTTCATTATTAGGATGATATTGTCATGCAGATCATAAGGACCATTCTACCCATGAAACCCTTGCTGCCCATACATCCTGTGGTGGCCATATATACCTTGCTATCCATACATCCCATGTGGTGCATTTATCCTATGCTGTCCATTACAGGCTGCCCATGATTTCCATGCTCGCCATTGGTACCATATTGTCCATGATGGGGCTGATTCACATAGGGTGCATGGGGGCTCCTAGGGAGAGTGAGGGAATTTTGACCAAGGGCGAGAGAGGGCCTCAGTGGGGTGTTGGCTACATGGTTGACAAAGGAGTTCAACAAGGGCTCATCATGCACATGAGAGGGTTCACACTCTCTTAGGTAGAAGGGAGAAGTCCCTTAGCACCAAGTATACCCTGTGGACCATGCAATGGCTCCTAATGTGGAGGACATCCAGATTCATGCCTAGAGTCATTGACCTTCTCTTGGGATGAAGCGGTAGCTAATTAAGCAACAAGAGTAGTGAGCTACTCCAAAGTTTTTTGAGTCCTTGAGTTTGAGAGGTCCATATGCTCGATCGCTTCATCAAACTTGGACGTCATTTGGCTATGGTTGGTGACCATATCATTATGTTGTTCCATGTGATGAAGCTCATGCTAACATAGGGTGTGATTGAATAGGGTGTATGGGTCCATGTTGGGGCATTTCCTCCTACATATCACCATGGTAATCTTGCGTCAATATTAATTCATCATTTATGGAGGTTTTGGAGTCTCTAATCTCTCTATGGAGTTCCTCATGGGCCTTGATTTTGCCTTTCTGGTCAGCCATCTATATGCAGTCCTCAAGACCTGCTGTCAATAAATGGGACGTAACTTTTTGTAGGAAACTCTGGTTGGTGAGATTTTTGTATTCAAGTTGGAGGGGATAAAGTCCTCTTCAAGATGAGCTATTAAGCTTTGTGATAGAAAATGATCAGAATTTTCTGTAATGAAATTATTGTGCCTGATCTCCACCCTATCCAAGGTGACCCTAGTGCACAAAAATGGGCATAACTTCCAAACCGTAGCTTTGATTGGGGAGGTTTTTGATTCAAACCGGAGACAAAGCCCTCTTTGAGGTAAGCTATAGAGTTTTCTCCCAAAACAAAACTTTCTATAATAGGATTTTTGTGACTATCCTGCAAGACTGTGACCAAAAAATGCTACATGTCTCGCTTGAAGCTTGTACTTGGATCATGGAGCTACCAAGGTGCCTAAGGGAGGAGACAACTCAGTAGATCATGGAATAATCTCACTACACTTGTAGGTGTGAAAGCGTGTACAGCTATGTGAGAGTTAGCAATTGCACTTGGCTTGAAACGCTTGAAACAATAAGCAGTTCGTGGGTCTTGGTGGTTGAGCGTGAGCTCCCACAACTCAACTCTGACATAGCCATTGTACACTTGAGGGAGGAGGCAACTCAGTAGAGCATGGAATAAGCTCACTACACTTGTAGGTGTGAAAGCGTGTACGGCTATGTGAGAGGTAGCAATTGCACTTGGATTGAAATGCTTGAAACAATAAGCAGTTCCTGGGTCTTGGCGGTCAAGCGTGAGCTCCCACAACTCAACTCTGACATAACCATTGTACACTTGTTGACTCAACCATTTTCTCTCGACTTGGCTATGGCTACCTTTGACATAGCCTCTATGGCTCCAAAAATTAAGTGATGCTCTTCAAGCAAGCTCCAACTCTATAGCTTTGATTGCTACACTTGTTCCATGAAGAAGAAGAAGAGGAATCAAAGAGTTAACAAGAAATAGAAAAGGACATTCAAAATTAAAAAAAAAGAAATAGTTTTGTAAAATTTATTATGAAGCTCTTTTCATACTATCTTCTCTTCTCCATCCCCTCATGCTAAGTGTCCTCATAATCAAGCAAGAGTGTGTGAGTCGAGAGTGAGGGATGTGAAATGAGAAGCCCATCTTCTTCTCATTATCTCCAAGAGCTCATTATGAGTGTCTTATCTCTATCATGGTGATAAGAATGAGATATTGAAGGAGAAGAAGCACGCGCTTGGATTGCAAACCTAGTGAGTGATGAGAATCAAGCTCAAAGAATATACGTCTGTAGCCTAATTGGCATTGGTCATGTGTGATATAATAAATGAGTTGGTCTGACTCAACCATGGTTTTGTGTGTGTGTTTAGTTAGACCTATGTTAGTTTTCACAATAGTGTTAGACTATGAGTCTTCTTCTTCTACATAATGAAATAATGAAGAGAAGAGAGATGATTGATCTATCCTATGTCTTTCTCTCTCCCTCTCCTTTGGCATGGTATTAGAGTAGGCTTTGTAGGAGCTAGAGTTGGGGTGGGACAAGTCACGACCTCCCTCCTTAAACTTTGTACAAGGTTCCCCTACATGTGGCTCTATGGGCTTAGCTGCAAGTCGTATAGTCAACATTGCAATGGGCTTGTTTCTTGAATGCACGATCCAACAATGATTCCCTACCAGTGGCCTTAGTGCTAGGTAACACATAGAAGATCATAAGGAGGCTTTCAGTCTCAATAGAGACCGCTACTTTGCACTTTCCTAGTAGTGGGTAGTACTGCCCCCTAAATGGGTTGAGCTTAGCATTCATGGGCTACAATTGGGGCTAACCAATGAGAATCCAATGCTCATGGGTAAGGATGTTGAAGTTGGCTCCCTCATCGATAAGCACATCAAATATGTGTATTCTTTGAGCAGTGACTATTATTTGCAAATAAGCAGGTGCTACTACTTCCTCATTCGTATCCTCGATCTGTATGATAGTGGCTACTCTTATGTTTACAAGGGTTGAAGCATTGGGGGCAACTCATGCAATGAATGGGTTGGAGGATAATACTCCTTGAGGCAAATACCATTGAAGAAGCCTATGCTCTCACCCTCTAAGGTCTCGAACTTGACATTATTGCTTCGACTAATGTTGCGGGCTTTGAAAGGCCCTAATCCTCTTAACTTCATTTTTTGCTTATGGCCCTTCACAGAGTATAGCAATATGAGGTCACCTTGCTCAAAGTCATGATGTTTCACATGCTTGTCACCAAACCAACTCTTTGGTTAGCACATGGGGATCTCATAAAGATGTTCTAGCTCTACTAGGCATTTCGTCCATGCCTCCTTTCCATCCCATCTCTCTTGTACTACTACTCTCAAGCTTGGAACGAAAAACTCGATTGGCAAAATTGCTTCGGTCCTGTAGGTCATCTTGAAGGGTGTTTATCCCATTGCTATCTTGTAGGTTGTTCTATAGGCTCGTAGTGCTACCATGAGCTTGTTCTATAAGCTCGTAGTGCTACCATGAGCTTGTTATCCCAATAGTTGCATGAGGCAAAGACCACTTTAGTTAGAACATTCACTAGGATTTTATTCGTGGATTCTACCTCACCATTGGCTTGAGGGTATTAAGGTGATGATTTTCTATGGATGATGAGGAATGTGGATAGAAAATGAGTAATCACTTCGTTAATGAAGTGTGTGCCTTGGTTGCTATCTAGCTCGATGATGGGGCAACCGAATTGTGAGATCACTTGCTCCCAAAAAAGGAACTTAGTCATAGTCCTAGCATCATTCTTCCTGGTGGCTCGAGCTTCAGCCCATTTTGTGAGTCAATGGTGGCTACTATGAGTCCTATGTCATGGGACTGATCAGCCCAATAAAGTATTTTTCTCATTTTTCAAAGGGTTTTTGTGCTATGATCGATGTCAACTCCATATTATCTTTATGAACAAGGACTTTGGCCCTTTGGCACTCATCACAATGCTTTACAAATTTGGCAGCATCGCAGAATAGGGTGGGCCATCACACTTGAGATTATAGCACCTTGCAGGTTGTGGTATCTTCGTTGAAGTGCCCTCTAGAGATTCCAGCATGTGCTTCAGTCAGCACATCATGTATTTCATGCTCATACATGCATCTTCGCAATAAGCCATCATGTCCCAATCTATAGAGCTAGCAGGCAATTAGCTGATAGGAATGAATCTTAAGGATAAGGTGCTTTAGTCTAGCCCTTTTGATAGGTCTCTTAGGTAATTCATGCTCTAAGATCTAGACTATGTGAACTGCCCAATATGGCATTAAGTCTGCCCTGAGAACAAGTCTTTTTCATTGGACATGGTGAACAAGTGGCATTGGGGGTAGGTCATCTACAATCCCCTATCCAACAATGGCTTCTCCTATGGTTATACGGGACATGTGATCAACCATGTAATGTTGCTTATCCTTGCATACAACCAAAGAGAAGTCAAAATCTAAAATCACAAGTAGCCATCTCGCTATTCATCCTATAGTAGCGTAGGTTTTATTTACAAGATAAAGCAAAGCTTGATGATCCACAAAGAAGGTGAAAGGCATAGCCAAAAGATAATGTTGAAACTTCTTACATCAAATACCATGGCTAGGCCTTCCCTCTCCATTGTGGAGTTGTTCATCTCCATATATGTGAGTTGTGTGCTAGCAAAGCTCACTAGATAGTCAAGATTGTGTTCACCAAGCTCTGGCACAAAACAACTCCCACGGCAAACTTTGATGCATCAATGTGCACATGGAATGTTATGCTCCAATCTGGGGCTCGTAGAATTGGTGTGAAAGTGAGAGCCTTTTTCAATTCCTCATAAGAGTGTTGGCACTCTTTGGTCCACTCAAATACGATTAGCAACTATTGAAGTGGTCTAGCAATCAATGCATAGTTCAAGATGAAGCACCGATAGTACCCTATGTGTCCCAGGAAGCACTGAACTCCCTTATAGTTTGTTGGTGGTGGCAAGTTGACAATAACCCTAATTTTGGAGAAGTCAGTGGGGTGGAAATGCCATTCTAGGATACCACATGCCCTAGGATATATTGTGTTTGATCCAAAACTACACTTTAAAGGGTTCAAAGAGAGACTACAATCTACACCGTTCAAAGACTATGTGAAGCTTATCTAGGTGTTCCGTCCAACTAGAGTGTACACATAGGTCATCAATGAATACCTCTAGTTCTTGCCTAAGCATGTCCTTGAAGATGGCATACATTAGATGCTAAAAGATGGTAGGCCCATTAGTCAACCCAAATTGCATGACTATATAAGAAAATAATGCCCCATTCCATGAGGAATGTCATCGTGTGTCTATCTCAAGGTGCATTTGAACTTGGTTATAGCCTGAGAAGTCATCTAGGAAATTGTAGGCTTATTTTCCAGTTACTCTTTCGAGCATGTGCTCCATGTAGGGAAATGGATAATTGTCTCTCTTGGTTACAACATTGAATTTTTTTTAGTTTATACACACTTAGATGTTTTCATTCTTTTTTAGGACAATTATGATGGGTGATACCTAGTCCGTGTGTTCAATCTCATAGATGAATCTAACCTTGAATAGTTTATCAATCTCTTCCTTGACAGCATGATCATGCTTCAAATTCGTCGGGTAAGGTCATTGCTTCATGGTGCTGCATTAGGAGTCATTAGAATGTTATGTGCCACGACTCTTGGATCGACTCCTTTGAGTCAGGAAAACACGTCTATGTACTCTTGCAAGAGAGCAATGAGAACCGCCTCCTCTCGCTTGATCAGGTCATTAGCTATAAACACGAGTCAAGGCTTCTCCCCTTCCCCTACTAAGTTGACTTCCTTGACTTTGGCAGGCCCTTCTATCAATTTGTTTGTCTCTCTCTACCTCTTTGCTCCCAACAAGATCGCTACCCTATCTCCCTTCAATTTAGCGAAGCACTTTGGTAGGTCCTGGGGCTTCCTTTGTTGTTTGGCCTCTAACCCCTTTGGTTGTCCTCTCTTTTCCTCCAACCATCTATGCCTTAGATGGACTAGTAAGTCCCCCTTGGTTTGTCTAGTTTTAGGGGGTTGGGGTATCTCTAGATCGCTCTTAGAGCTTACTTTCGACTCTAAGTTAAACTCACAACCGTCACTAGAGAGGAGGGAGTCTCCCCTAGCAGTCAGCTTTGAGGCTAATTCTTGTTGGGGGTAAAGGCGCCTCCGCCGTGCCGCCCCGTGTATTACTACACTGACAGTACCCGCCACTGCACACTGCAGGTGGCGGGCACCCATCACGTCACTTTATTCTTTATTCTTTTAGTGACAGTTTGAATAAAGGAAGGCCCGGTCACACATTGTGACTGTTGGAGTTCCCATTTCTTGTCTCTCTCTTTCTTGCTCTTGCTCTCCCGCCATAGCTCGCGTGCAAGCTTCGATCCTTCTCACCTTTCAACTGGTATCAGAGCTTGGCATTCTCTTGCTCGAGCTCGACTCGGTGCTTCCCGACCTTCTCATCGACTCGCTTCACGCATTGGGTCTCCATCCCGGCAGCCATAGCCGACCTCTTGAGCTCCCGACTCTCCCCGGCTTCCCGAGCTCCATCCTGGCCTTCTTGAGCTTCATCAGGGCCTTGCCCTTGAGGTATTGCTTCAGCATTTGCAGGCATTTGAGTGTATTCTCAGATTGAAACAGGGCAGGAACAAAGGGCAGCCACTCTTCTTGAGCTCCATAGCTCATATCTTCCCTCCCCTTTGCATTGGGCCTTCATGGCTTGGTATGTGCCTACCTTGGGCCATCATTGAGCCCCCCATTACCCCCTTTTCAGCCCATGTGGAGCAACAGCAAGTTCAGCACCAACAGGGTAGATTGCATCATTTTTTCCAGGCTGTGAGCACTCATCTACTTCAGCTCCACACTTGGCCATTGCTTCTTGCTCTCTACCTTGATCAAGAGGGCTATAGACTTCATGTTTGATGTCATTCAAGCTTTGGGTATTGGTCTTGATCTTTCGGGGCTGATTTCTTCAGATTTGGGACTGTCATAAACTGTCATAACAGGCTGAAAACAGGGCAGCACCATTGGCATTAGCATTTGTTGCTTATACTCCATTCCGGTTGTGCTATTTGATGCCCGTATGCGGTCTACATGATGCCTAGTGCCTTGGGAATGTATGCACATGATTATGCCATGATTTTGGCTTGAAATATTGGCTGATTTGGGACTGTTATTTACTGTTATACAGTGCTGGAAATAGGGCAGCCACACTTGGCATTGGCATTTAATGCTTATACTCTACTCCGGTTACCTTGTTTGATGCCCGTATGCGGTCTACTTCCTACCCGGATGTATTGGGGATGTATGCATTTGGTTTGACCATGATTTTGGCTTGAATTTGGGGCTGAAATCTACTATTTAGAACAGTAAATACATGCTGGAATAACAGTGGGCTGAAGGTACTTTACATGCTTTGGCACTTACCTACCGATACCGGATGTATGCTTTGAGCTTTGGCATGATATCTCTGACATTTGGGGACGACTTGGAGCATATGTATGAGATTATGGGATGCTTTTGAGCTTCGCATTAGCTCCGTCTTCACTGGCATTTGGACCGACTCGGCATGCTCGTGGACCGCCTATGCCTCATGTCTCTGCTTGACAGTTAGGCTTTTGCATTACATGCTTTGGTTCGTGACATATGCTATTTGGTTCGTGTATGCCATACCGACATTTGGAGCTTGGATTTGGATGCATTTGAGCATTCCCGGCTTACTTGATCACTGATCTTGGTTGCTATTTGGATGTCATTGAGTTGACCAAGAGCTTATTTGGTCTTATGTATTGCTTCATGGTTAATACGACCGGTGCTTCATGTATGTCATGCTCTCTCGGATGCGCTTGATGCATTGACAGGGTCACTTATCACTGGTGCTTTCTCTTGGGTTGTTTGAGCTTCTGAGCTCGCTTTGTACGCCTTTTGTGTCAGTGGGAGCATTTTACATGCTTTCTTGACCTTTGACAGTTGCATGCTATTGGAGCACTTACATGTATTTGAAGCAGTTTATGTCTTGAGCAGCTACATACACATTGAGACTTTGGGATCATACTCCGATCTTTATGGATATGCATTGATGTACTCTTGGTTCACAGGATGCTTATGAGCTGAGTCTCATATTTGGATCTTTCTCTTTGAGCAGATACCTATTTGTGTCAGGTTTTGGCAGTTACAGGAACACTTTGCCAAGAGTGTCTGGGGGTGTGCCTTTCACTGGCAGATGTTATTTTGACATGCTTGGTGTTGAGCTCATGTTCTTTTCACTGTCATTGGCCTTGCTTATGTCCGTTTCATGCCGGCTTTGGACCTAGCATTGTTTGCTTGACATTGGATCCTATTTTGGGACAGTTTGCTCTCTAGACTGCATACCTGCAATTTATTACAGCAAGCAGTTATTGGTGGACTGAGGTGTACTTTTCATGCTGAAATATCCTGATTTGGTGTACCGCACCTAGTACTAAGTGGGCAGCAACTTTTGGCACACTTTGCTCACCCTTTGGACCCCGTTTTGGTCATTTTTGGGCAGTTTCTGTAGTAAAACAGCAAGCAGTTTTGGACTGTTTGGGCATTTCCAGCCTGCATAATGGCTTCATCTTCGCATGATAGTGCCATCTTTAACATTACAAAGTTGGATGGTACCAACTACTCTTACTGGAAGAGTCAAATATGGCAGGTTTTGGTGCAGAAATCTCAGATTAAGCCACTTCGGTTGAGTGGGGAGCAGCCTGAAACTATGGACATTGACGACTGGCTTGAACTTGATGAGCTATGCAAGTCCACGATTGTATTGTCTCTCACTGAACAGGTACATTATAATGTATTTGAGGAAGCACAGAGTGCATGGGATCTATGGAATAAGATCAAGAATCTTTATGATAAGAAAAGTCCGGCGAGTCAGATGTACTGGTTGAAGCAGCTTATGGATCTGCGCATGAAGGATAATGCGACTATGTCTGCTCACTTGAGCCAGTTCCATGCTATACTGAAGAACCTGACTTCGCAGGATATCACCTTTGGAGAGGAAGTAACTCCTCTTTTCTTGCTTGGAACTCTGAATGAGTCATGGGATGTATTCCGCACTGCTCTTTGTGCCTCTAGTGCTACTCTAAAATTGGCAGATGTTGAGAGTGCTCTTCTTCAGGAAGAGGTGAATCGCAAAAACTTGGATGCCTCTCGTGGTAGTCATGCTTTGACAGTTAGAGGCAGGAATGACAGGTATGACCGTGGTAATGGCCGAGGCCGTGACTCGCAGAAGGGTCGGTCTAAATCTCGTGGTGGCAAGTCGCGTAGTAAGTCGCGTGGACGCAATGCAAATGTCACTTGTCATCATTGTGGGAAAAAGGGCCATATTAGACCACAGTGTCATGAGTTGCGCAATGAGAAGCGCAAGGATAAGGGGAAAGATAAAGTGCAGGAGAAGTCCTCTGATCGCAGCATAGTACCTGCGAAGTCCAACGTCAAGATTGAGGAAATTAATGTCACGCAGACTGAAGAGTCCGATGGTGGTGATGAGTTTATACTTGCAGCTAGTTCTTCTGATGCTTCACACTTGACTGAGACACCTAGTATGTATGCACAGTGCTGGTTATTGGATTCAGGTGCGTCCTTCCATGTGACGCCTTACCGTGAGTGGTTTCACTCTTACCGTACTGTATCTGGATCAGTCAGACTTGGAGATGACAGGTCTCTTGATATTGTGGGCTGTGGAGATATTCAGTTGCAGTTTTCCACTGGCAGTTCCTTTTTGCTCAGGGATGTACGTCATGTACCTGCGCTTACGCGTAGTCTTATGTCTGCAGGACAGTTGGATGATGCAGGACTTCATGTCTGTTTTGGGGATTCTGCCTGGAAGATTACCAAAGGCAGACTTGTGCTTACTAGAGGCGCCAAGGCTGGCAGCCTCTATCCTCTTGTTGTATCTGGGTCTTCTGTAGACCATGTTTTGCCAGTGGGCTCTATCCCACATGTATCACTTTGGCATGCCCGTTTGGGGCATATGTCTTTGAAGGGAATGAAAATGTTATCTGGTTTGCAGTATCTTCCGCCTTTGGACTATGCACATTTTGACTCGTGTGATCATTGTCTTTATGGTAAGCAGAATAGGTATACGCATAAGAAATCGGGTAGGCCACGCATGAGTGAGCCCTTAGCATTGGTGCATTCCGATGTTTGTGGGCCTATGACTTGCATGTCTATGGGTGGCGCGAAGTACTTTATTACCTTCATTGATGATTTTTCTAGGAAAGTGTGGGCTTATCCCATAAAGCAGAAGTCCGATGTCTTGGCAGTTTTTCAGAGATGGCTTGCTCTTGTTGAGAACCAGACTGGGTATAGGCTGAAATGCCTTAGGACAGATAATGGGGGAGAATATGTCTCGCATGCTTTTGAGCAGTTTTGTGATGACAGGGGTATTAAGCGTCAGTTGACCGCCCCTTACACCCCACCCCAGAATGGTTTGGCTGAGCGCATGAACAGGACTATTCAGGAGCGTGTGCGCTCTATGCTTAGCCATGCAGGCCTACCCCCGAGTTTTTGGGCTGAGGCAGTTAGTACGTCAGTGCATGTCATAAACCGATCGCCTTCCAGTGGATTGGATTTCCAGGTTGCAGAGGAAGTTTGGGCTGGTAAGCCACCCTCTTATGCGCATCTCCGTGTCTTTGGATGTGAGGCATTCTGCCATGTGCCCAAGGACAAGAGGAGTAAATTGGATCCAAAGAGCATTAAATGCATATTCCTTGGCTATGGTGAGTCAGGAGAGATGGGCTATCGCCTATGGGATCCGCAGGCGCGGAAAATAGTACGCAGCCATGATGTCGTCTTCCATGAAGACAAGATGCACAGGCAGCCTGAGAAGGTGGTTGAGATCCGCAGAGTGATCTTTCAGGAGGAGCCTAAAGCTCCAGCACGGCCAGTAGTACAGCCTGCAGCAGTTCCTCCACAGGGCCAGGATGTTGGACAGGTAGTTAGACAGGCAGCAGAGCCTGCGGTGAGACGGTCTGCTAGAGATAGACGTCCACCTGACAGATTTCAGCCCTCTATGCATTCTGTTTTGGTTACAGATGCAGGAGAGCCTTTCACTTATGATGAGGCTATGCGCAGGGGTGACAGTCACTCCTGGGAGAGGGCTATGCAGTCTGAGATAGACTCCCTGCATAAGAATGAAACTTGGGATTTGGTTGCCTTGCCTAAGGGCAAGAAGGCTTTGCCATGCAAGTGGGTGTACAAGCTGAAAAGTACCCCTGGACACCCCAAGCCGGCATACAAGGCTAGATTGGTAGCAAAGGGTTTTAAGCAGGAACATGGTGTGGACTTTGATGAGGTCTTCTCTCCTGTGGTTAAGATGACCACCCTGCGCTTAGTCTTGGCTTTGGTTGCACAGCTTGACTTAGATCTATATCAGATGGATGTCAAGACGGCTTTTCTACATGGGGACTTGCATGATGAGATCTATATGGATCAGCCTAAGGGCTTTGCAGAACCTGGCAGGGAGCACCTAGTGTGCAAGTTGAAGAAGAGCTTGTATGGCTTGAAGCAGGCACCTAGGGAATGGTATCATAAGTTTGATGCCTTTATGCAGTCACAGGGCTACAGCAGGAGTGCTATGGATCCGTGTCTTTACACGAAGAAAGCCCGTGATGGCAGTTTGCTTATCTTGGTACTCTATGTTGATGATATGCTGATAGTAGGGAAAGCTCATGATGAGCTAGATGCTCTTAAATCTCAGCTAAAGAAGAGCTTTGAGATGAAGGATTTGGGACAGGCCTCACATATACTTGGGATGCGCATTAAGCGTGATAGGCATCAGGGACTTTTGTATCTCTCACAGCGGGAGTACATTCATAAAGTCCTTGAGCGCTTCCGCATGCAGGACGTAAAGCCTATTGGCTGTCCATTACCTTCTTATGTGAAGGTATCACAGGCCGATTGTCCGCAGACAGATGAGCAGAGGGCCGAGATGGCCAAGATCCCTTATGCATCAGCCGTGGGCAGTTTGATGTATGCCATGATAGCCACTCGTCCAGATATTGCACATGCAGTTGGTGTTGTGGCACGCTATATGGCTACACCTGGCAGCAGACATTGGGATGCCGTGAAGGGTATCATGAGGTACCTGAAGGGCACAGCAGATATGTGTATTTGCTATGGCAGCCAGGATACAGGGGTCGTGGGGTACACTGACTCCGATTATGCAGGACATGCAGATAGTAGGAAGTCCACTTCTGGCTATGTATTCACCTATGCTGGAGGGGCTATCTCTTGGATGTCCAGGGTTCAGAAGTGTACGGCTTTGTCTACCACTGAGGCCGAGTATGTTGCAGCCACTGAGGCTTGCAAGGAGGCCATATGGTTAGGCCGTCTAGTTGCTGACCTTGGGATTGATGCTACACCTACACTGCATTCGGATTCTATGAGTGCCATTCAGTTGGCTAAGAATCCGGTCTTCCATGCGAAGACGAAACACATTGAGGTGAGGTATCACTTCATACGTGGTGTCGTGGAGGACAGGTCTGTTGACCTTGTCAAGATCTCCACTGACGAGAATCCTGCAGATTTGCTCACGAAGAGCCTCACTACTGAGCGCTTTGCCTTCCTCAGGAGGTTGATGGGCGTTGGATGAGATGTCACCTTTCCTCACCTATGTACATTTGTACTGTCTTTTCTTTTTCTTTTCTCTCTCACTAGGGCGGATTCGCCTTTAAGTGGGAGGTTGTTGGGGGTAAAGGCGCCTCCGCCGTGCCGCCCCGTGTATTACTACACTGACAGTACCCGCCACTGCACACTGCAGGTGGCGGGCACCCATCACGTCACTTTATTCTTTATTCTTTTAGTGACAGTTTGAATAAAGGAAGGCCCGGTCACACATTGTGACTGTTGGAGTTCCCATTTCTTGTCTCTCTCTTTCTTGCTCTTGCTCTCCCGCCATAGCTCGCATGCAAGCTTCGATCCTTCTCACCTTTCAATTCTATTCTAAAGAGAGGCGCAACACTAGGCTGGACTAGCCCTGCTTGCTCATCATCTATCATGCCTAAGTGATCCAACCAAGTGCAATCACATTCAATTCTGAAGACTCCTCTTTCAATTCTAAAAGTATTGAATCCCTAAAACTTGGAGTCTACTCTTATTTGTTTGATCACTCGGCCATCTATGTCGTACTCTATAGTCTTGGCCTGTTCTTCACTTTTCTTATTCAAGGAATAGCAACCCTTGTCCTTGTCATCTGAATCGCCTTTTGATTGCTCGTCATTGTCTAGGTCTAGCACATGCATCCAATCTCCCTCATCTTCATGATAGGAAATATACTTCGTTAATGGCCTATACGAATTCCTAGCCTATGAGTCTCCCTTTAAGGTAGTAGAGGAGATGGCCTCCAAGTCAACTGGCATGGTCATCCACCTTTCTATCTTGACTCTTATTGCCTCCAACCTATTACCTAGGAATATAAGGCCATTACCCCAATCTTATATCACTCATGCATTTCGCATCCAGGGTCGGCCTAGCAGAATGTCATAGTCTACTCTCTTCATAACTATGAATTTCATTGAGAACTAGACACTTTTCAAGGATCAGTCCTTCACCACTCTGCATGGCCTAACTTTCATGCCATTAGTGATCATGACATTAAACCTTGCGATCTCCACTGACGGGTTACCCCATCCCTGTAGGACTGTATGGCTAAGCACACTGACTCCCATTCCTATGTTTATGATCCCCTTTCGTGTGAGATGCCTCCTAATGCTACCACTGGTAGGTCTACATGCATCTCTGTGCCCTCACAGAAAGCATTTACATGCAAGGACTTAGGCATTGAATTCAGTGTTAGGCTTGATATCTGTATAGATGCATTGTGGTCTTGCAAATTGGCTGCTCTTGGCTCGTTAGATCCCTCTATCCACTACTTTAACTCTCACCATAATGAGGAACTTTGCCTAAGCAAATCCCCCATTGGTAGAGTCATAGGGGGTCAATACCAATGTTGTAAGTAGGCTACTAATTGCTTGCCTTTCATTATGTTCTACACTCTTTTCCCACTATTTTTGGGTAGTCTACCCACTTGTGGCACCTAGGCTTTTTCTTTGTGGTGCTACATGGGGTGCAGATGCTTCTCTAGATTCTATGCCAGTAAGTGAGACATGTGTGCTCACACTAGAGAACTTGTCAATCTCATCTTCTAGGATGGGCTCTGCATCCTTTAGGTGCTCTTGGGCCTCTCTCACCCACTTCTTGACCTTGTCAACCACTTCCAATTGCTCATTCTCAATGTGCTGCAAAGACTAACTCCTTGCAATATTTCATTGAAAGGGTTATAGTGGGTGCAATATGTATTTGTTTTTGCATGAATACATATTGTATCAGCTCCTCTGTTATTACAAGGTGAGAATCAACTTTCCTTTGTCTGAGAGCTAAAATTTTACCCTCCTAGTGCTTTGATATATCTACAATTGTACATGCTCTCACCCTAAAAGCTCCCTTCAATATTAGTATAAGATATTTTCCCACAAGATTTCCCTTGAGAAGAAGTTGTGGATGCTTAGTCTTGATGACTCCTCTTTGAAGGAGCACATCACGAAGATGGAAGACATGAGGGGTGAACTTGCATCTCTTGGTCAGATGATATTCTCCGAAGACATGGCTATGATCCTTTTCACTTAGATGCCATCTCCTCACTTCAATGTCTTCTACACTAGCCTTATCACATTGAGGACTTGTGAGACACTCTTATGGCAGGAGCTTTCACTGCTTGTCTTGGATCATGATGAGCAACTCAAAGAGGCTGGGACTAGTGGTTCTAGCTCCACCAAGGAGGACAATAAGGATGAGAAGAAGCCCAAGTGCCCACACTATGGAAAGGGCACTTGTCCTGAGGAGAAGTGTTGGCAAAGTACCCCCATTCGAAGCCAAAGGAGAAGAATTCAAAGGATACTAAGGTTGCGCCCCTGACCACAACATTTATTTGCTAAGGAGGACATGGGTCTTTCTTCTTCCACTCGGGAGAAGCCTTGTGGACCTGAGTGCCAAAGGGGGCACCATCAACATTAGTGACAATTCTATTGTTCCTATTTGCGGAGTGAGGACTAATTCTTTATTGCCGAATGGGAAATCTTCTTCAACCAAAGTTCTCTATGTACCGGATTTAGGTCTGTTCATGGTCTTACATGGCTTAGTACCCATGTGGTATTTACACAGGATGCGGTGATAGCAGAGGATGCTTCTACAAGTGTCATTATTTGGATAGGATCCTAGGAGGGTGGACTTTACATGTTCACATCCTTAGACATGAGGTCCTTCCATGAACTTGGGCTGCTTTGGCATGCTTGTTATGGTCATCTAAATTTTGATGCTATATGACAAACTTTTTGGAAGAAGATGGTGCACTTTTGGGGTTTTTGCAAAATTCTGCAAAATTGGCTAAATTTGTAGGCTTTTGCTGAAATTTGAGAATTTTGGCAAAATTGATATCTGAAATGTACATTGGGGACATTGTTAAAGCAATCTTGGTGCTGTACTAGTGAAATTTGAGCTTATTATCTCTCACTTGTGAGATTTTGAAGAAATTACAAAGAATTCTGGTTTTTTTTGTGTATCAAAAGTGCTTTTGAGCACATGTGTATGAAGTGCACATGTTTGGTAGCTCCTATTGAGTTGATATATTATTGAATATTCATGGTGCATCAGTCTTAGTGATCAGCTAAAATTAGTTGAATATTCAGTCTAATATTTACTATCATAAAATACAGCATTGGTACTTGACACTTTGCTAAATAATAGCCACTAATGTTTCTAGCAACATTGATACTAAATCCCTTCTTGAAATTAGGAGGTTTGATGGCACTGGCTTTGACTTGTGGAAGGAAGTATGCAAGGCATTTTATTTCTCAAGGATTGTGATGATGCTCTCTTGGAAATCAAGCTGACATCTATGATAGATGAGGATTGGGCTAGACTCAACAAGAAGGCCATTACATACATTAAGATGGTTGTATTTGATGTTGTACTTACAGACATTAAGTGTCTTGGTACAACTCATGCCATATGGAATAAGTTGATGGAAACTTATGCAAATAAAAGTCCAATAAATCACGTGCATCTCATGCACAATATTGTAAACATGGAGTTGGATGAGTCTAAGCCAACATCATCTGAGCATTTGAGTGCTTTCACAGGGATTTTGAGTTAGTTTTGTAAGACTCTGGTTTGTAGCCCTTCAATGATAAATTGAAGGCTATTTTC
Organism: Lygodium microphyllum; assembly: GCF_053477565.2. Classification (NCBI taxonomy): domain Eukaryota; kingdom Viridiplantae; phylum Streptophyta; class Polypodiopsida; order Schizaeales; family Lygodiaceae; genus Lygodium; species Lygodium microphyllum. The sequence goes on from NC_141160.1 coordinate 10,981,189, forward strand.
TTATTGATGACTTTGCCTGATAACTAGGAGTCTTTGGTTGTTTCAATAAGCATCTACCATGCTTTAACCTTTGATGGTGTTATGGGCTCTATTCTCAATGAGGAGATTAGAAGAAAGTCTAGTGGAGAAAGCAGTAGTTCAACCTATCATCTTAGAGGCATGTCAAAAAAGAGGGGTAATGCAAGAAATAAAGGCAAAAGTGTGAGTAAAAGCAAGGGAAAACAATAGGATGTTACTTGCTATCAATGTGGACATTAAGGGCATAAAAAGCCTTATTGTCAATACTACAAGAAAGAGAAAGAAAGAAAGAAATAGCAAGGAAAGAAAAAGAGGGATGACAAGAAAGACGATGACAACATCCCGCAAAAGAAGTTGCGAAGGAAAATTTTGCATCTAGTGTGGTCATTGAAGAGCTCTTTGACACTGAAGAGATACTTGTTGCAGCCTCATGTAATGATGTAGATGTTGTGGCAGCAACAAGTGATATGCAGATCACTAAAAAGGAGGTAATTTATGCCTTATTTTTAGCTCATGATGGGATGTCCCAATCATGGATAGTGGATAGTGATGCCTCTTGTCATGTTCCTCCCTCTTTGGAGTCATTTTCTAAACACACTACAGGTTGCCTAGGCAAGGTTTACTTGGAGACAATTATGCATGTGAAATACAGGGTGTAGGTCTGATTCACTTGGCCCTTGAAAATGGCCAAGAGCTAATTTTCAGATATGTACCTGACATAAAGAAAATTTTATTGTTAGTCAAGTAGCTTAATGCAAGAGGATATTTTACTACCTTTGGTGATGGATCTTGGAAAGTCCATAAGGGCTCTATGTAGATTATTAAAGGCAACAAAAATGGGACTTTGTATTATTTGCATTGTAAAGCATTACCTAGCAAGTTTTTGGCTATAGCTGAAGTTCATTCACAAATGGAACTTTGGCACAAAAGACTAGGCCATATGAGCAAGAAAGGCCTTCAAGTTCTCTCCTCTTTAGGGAGATTTGATGTAAAATGCTTTGGTCTCGACTTTTGTAATTATTGCATATACGGAAAACATGTGAAGTCTCCTTATTACTTTAGTGTCATTAAGAAGTTCAATGCTCTTGAACTAGTAAACTCTGATGTCTACACTATGCCTAATAATTCACATGGGGGTGCACGATACTTTGTCACTTTTATTGATGATTTTAGTAGAAAGTCATGGGTGTATGTGTTAAAGAGCAAAAATGAAGTTTGGATGCCTTTAGAAGGTTTCATGCTTTTGTTATCACATAGGTAGGGCTCAAGTTAAAAGCTATAAGAATAGATAATGGGAGAGAATAGATAGGGCTTAAGTTAAAAGCTATAAGAATAGATAATGGGAGCAAATATGTTTCTATAATGAGTTCAAAAAGTTTTGCAAGATGCATAACATTAAGAGGGAGTTGACAACCCATTACAATCCTGCATCAAATGACATGGCTAAAAGATTTAATCACACACTTTGTGAGAGAGTCAAATGCATGTTATCCACAGCTAATCTCCCGTAGCAGTTTCTGGGGAGAGGCTCTTAAAACTGTAGTCCATGTATGCAATTGCTCTCCTAATCATGCATTGGAAAATATCATTCTTGAAGAGGTTTGGTCTGGCAAACTTGCTTCATATGGCCATTTGCATGCCTTTGGTTGTAATGCCTTTGTGCATATTCTTGTAAATCACAGAACTAAACTAGACATGAAATCCATCAAGGGCATCTTCATGGGATATGGAGAGGGAGAGATGGGTTATAGAGTTTGGCTTCCTCATGATAGGAAGATAGTACTCAGCCAAGACATAGTATTTGATGAGGCAAAGTTGCTAAAAAATGTTAGACATGGTGATCTTGACAAAAAGAAGGTCAAATTTTAGCATGAATAGCCAGCCATTCAGCAATCATTAGCTAAAGATTATGTCCCTTTTGATGCTGAAAATGAGCAGCAACCTATTGTGTTATACCCGAAAGATAATAGACAACAAATAGATGCACATGATGGAATAGGATAGCAAGAAGAACATGCTGAAAATAGGTTATCAGCAGCAAGAAAATTCTGAAAATCGACCACCACTAGGCGATGTTGTGCACATACCTGAGGATATAGGTCCATTGCCTATCAATACAGATCATTGGGTAAGAAGGTCTACACGGTCAAAAGGTAGCCACAGAGGTTTCAACCATCTTTGGATTGCATTTTATTGACTAATGAAGGTGAGCCTTTGACATTTAAAGAGGCACAATCATGTGAAAACAAGTGAAAGTGGGAGCTTGCTATACAGGAAGAGATGAAGTCTATGTATGCGAATAACACATGGGAGCTTGTACCTTTTCCCAAGGATAGGAAAGCAATTCCTAATAAATGGGTTTACAAGGTGAAATGTATTGATTGGAAGCCCAAGTACAATGCATGTTTGGTTGCTAAGGGCTATACACAAAAAGGAAGGCATAGACTTCCAAGAGGTTTTCTCACTAGTGGTGAAGATGACTATGCTCCGTGTTTTGTTTGCTCTCACGGCATCCTTGGATTTAGAGTTAGATCAGATGGATGTGAATATTGCTTTTCTTCATGGTGACTTGGATGAAGAGCTATACATGAAATAGCCCAAAGATTTTGTTGCTCCAAGAAAAGGGCATTTAGTTTGTAAGTTGAAATGCAGTTTATAAGGGGCTGAAACAAGCCACTCGATAATGGTATAAAAAGTTTGATACTTTTATGCTCAACCATGGATTCAAACATAGCCATGCAGATCACTACTTATACACTTAAAAAGCTGATGATGGAAGCCTTATTGTGCTAGTCTTATATGTGGACAACATGCTAAGACAGCTGAATTCAGCCTTCTCAATGAAAGACTTGGGAGAATCTGAACAAATTTTGGGCATGCACATTAAAAGAGATAGAAAGCAACACTTGTTGTTTCTCTCATAGGACAAGTACATCAGCAAAGTACTTGATGGATTTAATATGGCTGACGCTACGCCTCTTGGTGTGCCTTTACTGCCATATACAAAGCTTAGCAAAGCTGATTGCCCAAAAGATGTTATGAAAGGCATACCTTATGGATCAACTTGTGGTTCTTTGATGTATGCCATGGTTAAAACTCATCGTCCTGACATTGCTCGTGTAGTGGGAGTTGTTAGTAGATTCATGTCTAACCCTAGCAAACCACATTAGAAAGCAGTGAAATGTATCTTTAGATACTTAAAATGTACACAAAACAAGTGTATATGCTATGGAAAGGGTACACTAGAGTTGTAGGGACTTTGTGATTTAGACATGGTAGGAGATATTGACAGTAGAAAATCTACCAATGGGTATGTCTTTACTTTGGTTGGTGGGGCTATTTCTTGGTGTTCAAGACCGTTGCATAAAATTGAAGCATGAGTACTATAGAGACTAAATATATTTTAGCCAGAGAAGCTTCTAGGAAGCTATTTGGCTTGGCTGTTTGGTTAAGGATTTTGGTCTTTCTTCACATACTCTAGTGCTTGGTTGTGGTAGCCAGAGTGATGTATGTCGTCTGGCCAAGAATGCCATGTTTCATGCATGTACCAAGCACATATATGTTCGGTATCACTTCATTATTCGACAAGTCTTGGATGATGGTCTTGTCACACTGACTAAGGTCAAAACCCAAGATAACCCTGAAGATGTTCTCAGTAAAAGTATTTCAAAGGCTTAGCATGAGCATTGTATTCAATTTATGGGATTTGGCTGCTTAAAGTTACCACTTTGGCCCTTTAAGTGGGAGGTTATTGGGTGTAAAATCCCTTTGGGTGTAAAGTCCTATTAATCTCCATGTGTATAAACTTACGGTTGTGAACACACCCTTATTTGTACCCTGACATATAAATACATTTTATTCTTTGTGTACCATAACACTAACTGGTACACTCGTCTTGGGATTCATGTCTCGCACTTCGTTATTGTACTCTAGCCACAACAACTGAAAGATGTGTTAGGAAATAGGGTCATAGAAAAAAATGAACTAGAGTCTTTGAAAGACCATGGTTGTTTTGTTCTCAACCGAAAACCATGAGGTCTAAAGATTATTTTCTAGGGGAGAGGCTTTACCCACATAAAACTAGTAGTTAGACAAGGTAAAATAATATAATTGAAGTTTTTTCAACTTTTCAAGACTTTGAAGTAAAACTACCCAACACTTCTATAAAGTAAAATGGGCCAATTCTCTAGGGGGTTGAGAATGTTTTGGGCCACCCACTTTGTTGTTGGCCTACCAGCCATGGTTTGCAAAACTTGGATGCCCAAATCTCCTTTACCATTGGGTAGGGTACATAGATACCATGCAACTTTTTTGGTGTTTCTTAGTATACTCAACTTTCCCCCCCATAGAAAGTACTTGCATCGGCTTTCTAGCTCCTTCGGTGTCCTTTGAGTAGTCTCTACAAGAGAGGTAGTAGATTATGGAGGCCATGAGAATATTTTTGTTTGATGATACTCTTGTTGCATGTCTTTCAATGATTCATACTAACCTAAAAGCAACAATAGTTTGAAGTATAGTCTTAGAATGTATTTAAGGACTTCTCATCATTGTAGTGTCATTCGTGTCATCAACAAGTACCATTTGCTTTTGATTGTGTCAGAGAGTAACACCTTTTAAACTGTATGCCCTAATTTTTGCTTTGACTAGCCATCCTAGGGTAATAGTAGCTTTATTGAAAACAATAAGAGGGTTAATGTACAACCTTTCCTTATGGATTTTCATAAGGGAAAAGAAGGGATGAGGGCCCCATCAATAGCCACTCTTGAAGATACATTCCCAAATAGAGCCATGACACATCTAATAAATTTCTTGTTCAATATCATGTCCTATAAGGATTAGAAGATGAAGTCCCATTCTAGTTTATGATAGCCCTTGCCAAACTCTAATTTGAGAAAGTAAAGATCATGCCTTGTCTCTTGTGCATATTCCATCACTTTTCAAAGAGCTATTCTAGAGTCTTGGATGAATCTCCCTTTTGTTGGGTCTCTAGTTGTTGAGCTAAGATCTATTATCTAATATTTTATACTTGTATATAAGCTTAACAACCCTTGCATTCATGCTATGGAGAGAGAGCCTCAAGAGAGAGTGATACTTTCCATACAACTAATAGTGGGGAGACAAGGACTTCCTTAAATGCTCAAAGAAACTCATTGGGTAGATCATCAAGACTTGGGGCCTTGCCTCTTTGTAGGTCATCTATGGTGTCATTAATCTCTAGAGGGAATAGATTTGTTAGAAGCGGGTGCAATGGTGGAAGCATGAGAATTTGTTGTGATAGACTAAACAATATCCCTTGCATTCATGTGATGTGTAACAAACCTTTTGTATATCAATTATTACCAAGACATATTGGTTCAATAATTCCAAATTTACTTTTATGCTCATGTACTTTGAAAGGCAATTTTTATTATTTAAGAGTTTCAAAATATGACAAAGTTTTAGTCAGGTAGTCAATTTGACTAGAAAGCTTAGATAACTAAGACTTTTACACTCAAATATTCACATTGATTAGAAGCCTATATAATGAATAGTTTCAGAAAGTGAAATCAGATGCCCATGATCAAAGAAACAAACCATAAACTAGTGAACCTATATAATGAAGCTCTTCAAAGGCTAAACTTGGTAACTCTTAAAATTTAGGAGGTTACTATTTTTGGAAGTTGCTCAAATGGAAATTCTATTCAGGTCAAAAGGCTCTAAAATTTGGCAAGAAACAATTTTGTCTTTAGCAGTGATCTCAAATTCTTAACCATTTGAGAAGAGTAGAAGGTTTGGAAGCTTCTTTCTCTAGAAAAGTGATATGTGGCATCTAGAAGAGGACATGTGTCATTTTGAAGAGACAAGTGTCCCTACACGTCATTTTTAGCAATTGCTTTGTCAGTTGTAGCTCTACTTTCCACTTTTGAGCACCCAAGCCCCACACCTATATATTGGAGGACTCTCTCTTCATTTGAAACAAGCTCTCATGCTGAAATTTCCATTGCATGCCTTGTACTCTCCTATCTATCTCTCATTGAAGAAACACTTTCTACTTAGCTTGGTCTAATCCAAGCACTAAAGAAGAAAATCAACTTGTTTCTCGGAGTTTGCAAAAATTAGGGTTTCAAAAACCCTACTTTTCAAAATTGCAGCAAATCAGCCCTTTTGTATATGGTTCAGGCGCTTGTTACCTATGGGTTTGTTTTCAATAAATTCCTAATGAAAAGGGGAGGGATTGGTTCCCTTCCCAACATGGTGTCGACTCTACTTTCTCTCTCTCTCTCTCTCTCTCTCTCTCTCTCTCTCTCTCCCCTAATTTTTCATGGTGACAAATTGATCAAGTTGGTTAAGTTCAAAGTATTGTCATTCTCACGTTGTTCCCTACACTTACATTATGGAGAGAGAGCCTCATGAGAGAGTGGTTCTTTCCATGTAGCCAATAGTACGAGGCTCGGTACTTCCTTAAATGCTCAAAAAAACTCATTGAGAAGATCACCAGGACTTGGGACTTGCGTCTCTTGAGCTCATATATTGTGTTATTAAGCTCAAGCTCTAAAGGGGAGAGATTTGTCAAAAGTGGGTGGAGTGATGGAAGCATGAGAATTTATTTCAATAAATTACACAATACAAGAAATAAAAAAGATTGTAAAAGAAAAGAAGAATATTGAAAAGAAGAACTCAAATGAATGTTGAGGAAATGCAAATCATATACCAAGACATGAGACGGTTGAATATAATTGTGAGTGATTGGCTATGTGGCCAGACAATGGCTTCCTCTCTTCAATGAGACATGCTTAGGAAGTTGCAAGTGATGAATGGTTGGAGGAGAGAGCCTAGGGCATTAAATAGGCCACCAATCAAGAAAATTTGGCCCTCAAATTATAACATAATAAAAGATGGTCCTCTTTTGGTAGGGCAATTGTAGGGGAGGGGATAACATTAGGTCTATATATTGTGATTTTAGCTCTTGCTCTAGTTCTTTGTACATAGTTGAGAGGGAGGGGCTAAAAATTTCTAAGGAGTATTTGTGTAGTGTGGACAAGTTGTGAGATTTGTCTTCTACTTTACTCCAAGTATCACCCATCATCCACAAGTGGGGAAAGTAGCTTTTCTCAATTTTCCTTTCCAGTAGAATAAACATCTCCTTGGTAGGTGTATGAATCGTTCTTATCCACCATCCCTAGTATAAAAGTAAGATCTATCTAGCATGTATTTTCTCACCTTGCTCAACTTCAAATTTAACTCTTGGGAGTTCCTCTTGCGTGTAGACGTGTTGCATTGATAGCTTGAGCATAGGGGGCATATTTTTGGTTATGGGTTTCTCTTTTCCATTTGTTGGCCCTACTCTTCACTTTCGTGAGCATCTTAGAAGTTTGTTTTCCCACATGAGACCATGTAGCATTTGGGGAGGGGAAGTTCAAAAAGGCCAACAAGCCATAGATGCCTTGAATGTTGTTCTTGGCACAATCCAATTTAAAGAATCCAAGGTTACAATAGAACCAACTATCCCTTATGATGTGCTCATTGTTGGTAGGGTTAGCTAGTTGGGGAAGTGGTCTAACATGCTTATGTATTTATAGAGCTTAAAAGAGCTACCTAGGACACGATGCTTGTTGAAACATAAGTTGTGTCCATCCTAGCTTTCTTAAGGGCATTCCCTTTATGTTTATTAGACCATGTAAAAAATTTATCAACATCTAACTCTACTAAATCATAAGGAGATTTTTTAGTCTAACCATGCATTTTTTATTTTCTTGAAAGAACTTAACCTTCATCCAAAAATTTGTTTTGTATATTTTTTATCATATTAAAGTCCTCAATTACAATGGTGGGGCACTTAATAACCTGCATAGACCCTCGAAATTTTATATTTACAAAAAACAAGACAATTTGTAACTATAAAAACAATCTCAATTTCATCTTCACCTTTGAAGAAAATGATAGGCCATTGATTATTGATTATTACTATCTTTAAGTGCCTATTTGACTATACTTAGAAATCTTGGGTGAACCTCTATAGGAAATTTGTGTATTGTCGGCCTTCCAAATCCATCTGCATTTGCTTTGACACCTTTCTTGATACCATGACTCAAGTGAAGAAACAACATAGTTCAAAAAAAAGAAAAGATTAAACACAACAGATTCTATCACACAACAATCTCATACGATTCTTGTAGCAAGTAATAAATCAAACTTTTATACCTTCTTTCAAATGTTGTTTGTTAATAGACCAATGTGTTCTCCAAATTCTCATCTCCAACTAATAGATTTATTAACAAATAAATGTGTTTTCCTCATTTTCTCCTTTATAGATACACAACATTCATCAAGGCAAAGATGACTTCGGATGAGGTGGCAAATGTCACTGGGCAAAAGCCATCAACATACATCAACAACTTTGCAATGTACAATGACCTCCAAAAACTAATGGCCACATGCACTCAAATTCTCAACAACAACGAACAACGACTTGCATTAAACGACAAGCTCGCAACTGGTACACAACCTCCTAAAACTTGACAACCTTAATTTTTACTACAAACAATAATGCTAACTCACATGCACTTAGCATGTAGGATTCCTGAAATACATACTTGACAGACTCGAACTTGAGTACGAAGACATGGTGGTTGACAATCCACTACGAACAAGCATAGCCCAAGTGCTACTCGACACAAGAACGAATGGGATCGCAACGTACCCAATTGAGCTGTTGCATTGCAAATTTAACATCTCGCTCAACCAGTTGGGTAGAAGTCACGAAAAAGGAAGGCAATTACACATTAGAAGATTACATGAGAAATAACCATTACACTCACGGTCGTGACAATGTTGCAATAACGATAGAGAAGGTCACATACCTACTGAGTACAGAGGTCTACACCCAGAAAAATGGTTCCAACTTCAATCCGTTCAGTGATATAACCTACGTAACAGGCAAGTTCTAAAACATGACTTGTTCTCAAACTTTAAAAAAAAACTAACAATATCAACTTATCTCATAGAAATGTAGATAGAAGCAAATCAAGAAGAAACGCATCGTCCATAAACCAAGTCCCACGAGCCAATCCTGAAGCGCCAATGCATAGATACAAAAGCAAGTACTTCATCTACAACATAAGATGTTAGAAAATGGAAAGGAGTACATAGGATAGATGACGGACATCAAGAAAAGAATCTAACAACACCAAAGAAATCCCGTCAAGAAAATGAAGAAAGACATAGAAACACTCTAGCCATTTGAGGATACCTTCGAGGTTAACATAGAAGCAACAATTGATAGCATAAACAAAGCTAGGAATTTTGAGCAGACCACCATTTGTAAGAAAAATGCAACCATGACAGGGTACAACAACCTATACGGACACCTAGCAAGATGTAAAAAGTTTTTTTTTTTGAAGAGAAGAAACCTCATTTAACATACCAAAAGAAATGTAAACATTCAAAATCATGATCAGTGACTCGAATTACATATGCATACATATTCTCCTTTCGACATCCTCCATGTATTTAAACAATGCAAAAACTTATCTACAAACATACTTCACTTCGAAACATGACACATGTCTAAACACCATCGATAACAAACATGCAAGAATTGCATATAGAACTTCATACTCCTTTACTGAGCTGCACTTGTTAACCTAGTTATGATTCATACTGATCTAGCAACAAACAAGAGTTTGAAGTATAGTCTTAGAATGTATTCAGGGATTTCCCATCATTGTTTAGTGTCATTCATGTCGTCAACGAGTACCTTTTACTTTTGATTTTTTCAAAGGGTAATGCCTTTTAAATTGTATGCCCTAATTTTTGCTTTAATTAGCCATCCTAGGGCATTAGTAGCTATATTGCAAATAGTAAGAGGGCTAATGTACAACCTTGCCTTATGGATTTTCTTAAGGGGAAAGAAGGAGTGAGGGCCCCATTAACAACCACTCTTGAAGATGCATTCCCAAATAGAGCCATGATACATAAAATAAATTTCTTATTCAATCTCATGTCCTACAGGGATTGGAAGATGAAGTCCCATTTTAGCTTATGATAGCCCTTGTCAAACTCTATTTTAAGGAAGAAAAGATTGTGCCTTGTCTCTTGGGCATATTTCATCCCTTTTCAAAGAGCTATTTAAAAGTCTTGGATGAATCTCCCTTTTATTGGGTCTCTAGTTGTTGCTGAGTTGAGATATATTATCATGTTCTTGTATAAGCTTAATAACCCTTGCATTCATGCTATGGAGAGAGAGCCTCATGAGAGAGTGATTCTTTCCAAACAAAGAATAATGGGGGGACGAGGACTTCCTTAAATGTTCAAAATAACTCATTAGGAATATCATCAAGACTTGGTGACTTGCCTCTTTGTAGGTCATTTATGGTGTCATTAAGCTCTAGAGGGAAGAGATTTGTTAGAAGTGGGTGCAACAATGGGGAAGCATGAGAATTTGTTTTGATAGACTACACAATAACCCTTGCATTCATGCTTTGGAGGGATAGCCTCATGAGAGAGTGGTGCTTTCCATACAACCAATAGTAGGAGGATTGGGACTTCCTTAAATGTGCAAAAAAACTCATCGGGAAGATCACTAGGACTTGGGGACTTGCCTCTCTTGAGGTCATCTATGGTGTTATTAAGCTCTAAAGGGGAGAGATTTGTCAAGAGTGGATGGAGTGATGGAAGCATGAGAATTTAGTTTAATAGACTACACAATACAAGAAAGAAAAAAGTTTGCAAAAGAAAAGAAGAATATTGCAAAGAAGAACTCAAATGAATGTTGAGAAAATGCAAATCATGTACCAAGAGATGAGACGGTCGAATATAATTGTGACTGATTGGCTATGTGGCGAGAGACTGTGGCTTCCTCTCTTCAATGGGACATGCTTAGGAAGTTGCAAGTGATGAATGGTTTGAGGAGAGAGACTAGGGCAAAAAATAGGCCACCAATCAAGAAAAGTTGGCCCTCAAATTATAACATAATAAAAGATGGTTCTGTTCTAGTAGGGCAATCGTAGGGGAGGGGATAGCATTATGTCTATATTTTGTGATTTTAGCTTTTGCATTAGTTCTTTCTACATAGTAGAGAGGGAGGAGCTTTTCTCCTTCTCCCCTTTCAATAGGATAAACATCTCCTTAGTAGGTGTATGAATCCTTCTTATCCACCATCCCTAGTTTAAGGCAAGATCTACCTAGCATGTATTTTCTCAACTTAACTTCAATTTAACTCTTAGGAGTTCCTCTTGTGTAGAGGTGTTACCCTCATTGATAGCTTGAGCACTGTGGGCATATTTTTGGTTATGGATTTCTCTTTTCTATTTGGTGGCCCTACTCTGGACTTTCGTGAGCGTCTTTGAAGTTTACTTCACTACATGAGACCATGTAGTAGCATTTGGGGAGGGGAAGTTCAAAAAGGCCAAGCCATAGATGCCTTGAATGTTATTCTTGACACAATCCAATTTAAATAATCCAAGGTTACAGTAGAACCAACTAGCCCTTATGATGTGCTCATTGTTGGCAGGATTAGTTGGATGGGGAAGTGATATATTGTGCTTATGTCTTTATAGACCTTAAAAGAGCTACTTAGGACACGATGCTTGTCGAAACATAAGTTGTGTCCATCCTAGCTTTCTTAAGGGCATTCCCTTTATGTTTTATAGACCATGAAAAAAATATCTCAACATCTAATGCTACTAAATTATAAGGAAAATTTTAGTCTAACCATGCATTCTTTTCTTTTCTTGAAAAGAACTTGATGTTCATTCAAAAATTTGTTTTGGATATTTTTAATCATATTACACACACACATGCATGTGAAGCCACGGAAAGTGCACCTACTCTTGACTTTATTACTTTGATGAATAACCCCTTTGAGCATGTGTGTGTGCAAGAGTGATCGTGCACGTATGTATATACATACGTATGTGTATATATTTATTTGTATGTGAGTGCACACACAAAAAATATGATGGCTATATGGACTTATGAGAGAGAGAGAGAGAGAGAGAGAGAGAGAGATAGCACCCCTGAACTCTTTGTGCTCCCCTTTTCCGGTCGTCTAACGCCTTATGTCGTAAGTTCTAATCGTGGGGATCCCCAAATCCTAAGTTGTAATCTTTGGGTTCCCCAAAGCAACAAGTCTCTTCCTCCGCACCTAACAATGCACCTAATAACCCTAAACTCCCCAACCCTAAGCCCCCTACACAGCAACCAGTATAAAGCAACCCCCACTTCTTCCTTAAATCCCTAAACCAACGATGCCCATTCGAAGATCGCAGTTCCCGATGCCTTATCTCCAGTCGCGGCCTGCGTGCGATCGAGCTGGTCTCTGTCCCTCGCAGGAGCATCTTTTCGGCCCTGACAAGTCTGAAGCTCGAGGTTGTTCTACTGCGAGGGAGGGGCATGAATTAGAAGCAATGCCGTGGTGGATTGAGAGGAGGAGGAGGAGCTCTTCTTTCATGGCATTGCTTCCACCTCATGCCCCTCCCTACCAGCCTCCTACATCCAAACAAGCACATGGCCTCTCAGCTACCGAATCGTCCCGCCAGATGCAGGCTGATGGATTGGCTCTTTTACGCATTGCAGGGTCGGTGAAACCCACCAGAGATGCAGGTGTGAATAACTCCTCCGAAAACTCTCGAAGCTTCTTTCTTGTTCTCTTGGTTGGGAAAATGCCTGAACTAGTATTTACAGAAGGTAGAAGAAGATTTTACATGGTCACTGCTCAGAAAATGCCATAGATCTTTTTTCATGAGCGAGCAGTCCTAAACCTATCATTCCATGTACAGGAAATCACACAGATAACTTCTAAGCTGGAAAATCTTATGTTCCGTGTGAACATGGATGTCGAAACCGGGAAACCTAGTAGTTTGAGGCCCCATTCCCTGTTCCATTTCAGCCTTGTGGTTGATCTTGATGCTGCTCTCTTAGTTTCATGCCATGCTTGATGAGTCCCCTTTCTATAGATCCCTCTTGCCACGAAAACGACCATTTTAGTGTGGGGAGTTAGAAGAAATACATTTTTACTTGCAAATAGCGTTCTGCATTCCGCAAGAGCAGTTCTTCCGAGGTGATGAGAGGAGGTGTGCGAATGCCTATTGGTGTAGTTGAGAAAGTTCTAGGAATCCTCATCGTACCTACAAGATATGAAGACATGAAAAAATGGGCAGCTGTCTCAAGAAACACCTTACATGTAGGGTACAACCCCTTTTCCAGCCTCTATTTTTGATGCCCTACACTTGTTCACATTGCTTTGTGCATGATTAGTCAAAGGAGTGATGAGATTTTTGTAGGGACATGGGGGACTGAAGGTCTTTGAACCTACATTCCTGTTTGTCTTGCATCCTCTCTAATGTTGTTTCTCATTTTCTTGAATAATTCTTTTATTTTTCACAAGTTGTGTTGGCTTGATTTTCCCTCCAAAGATCTAGGAATAAATCGTCCCTTTATTTGAGTGGCTTCAACTAGATTGGGTTTTTGTAAACTTAATAATCTTGAGTTGAAATTTTTGTTTGTTTTCATTTGCACTCATCCAGCTTGCTCATTGAATCTCCAAAATATACTTCGATTGTTGTAGCTCTTTCTTGAAATTTAATGGGCATGCTAAAGGAGGTGCTAGGAAATACAATCATTGGAAAAACGAAATCGGACAAACAATCTTTGAATGTCCATGGAAGAGCGAAATTAACCTTTTCACTCATGGTGGTTGTGTTTTTGAGTAAAAACCATGAGTACTAGAGATGGTTTGCTAGGGAAGAGGCCTCTCCCACATAAAATTGATAGTTAAAGAAGGCAAATTAATAACTTTGAGATTTTTCCAAGTTCTCAAGACTTTGAGCTAGAATTGCTCCACACTTCTATAGAGTAAAATGACCCAATTCACACTTCTATAGAGTAAAATGACCCAATTCTCTAAGGGGTTGAGAGGTCCTTTTCATGACCTACTTTTTTGGTAGGCTATTAGCCGTGGTTTGTAGATTTCAGATATTTGAACGTACTTTACCCTCTTGTAGGGTACATATTGACCATGCCACTTTTTAAGGTGTTTCTTAGTATCTACCCATCTTCCCCCCATAGGAAGGATTTGCATGGAGTTTCTAGCTCTTTTAGTGTCGATTTGTGTGGCCTTTTCAAGATAGGTAGTAAAAAGTGTAGGCAATGAGGATACAATTGAGTATAATGGCTCCTTCTAAGAGGCTAACCTAAAAACACATCCAAAATTTTGGCTTTTTTTGGAATTTGGCTATCATTTAGCGCCACCTTTGGTTTGCGTGACCATAAACACCATGGGGATTCTAGAAGTTTGAACAATTTACCATCCGATATGATACTACATATGTTTTTAGTAACCATTTGAAGAGATAGTTTGATGACACTCTTAATACATGCCTTTTCATGATTGTACTAATGTAGGATTTAAACAAAAGTTTGAAACACAGCCTTTGAATGTATTTAACACCTTTTGATCATTGTTCAGGACCATTTGTGTCATCAATAAATTGGTAAAGCACCTTTTGCTTTTGATTCTCATGGAGAGTAATGCCCTTTAAATTGTATTCCCTAAAATTTTGCTTCAATTAGCCATCTTAGGGCATCTGTCGTTATATTGCAAATAGTAAGAGGGCTAACATACAACCTTGCCTTTTGGATTTTCTCAAGGGGAAAGGCGGGGTGAGGGCTCCATTAACTACCACTCTTGAGGATGCATCTCCAAATAGAGCCATGACACTTTTGATAAATCTCTTGTTAAATTCCATGTCTTCAGGGATTGGAAGATGAAGTTCCATTCCAGCTTATGATAGGCCTTGTCAAACTCTGTTTGAAAGAAGATAAATAAGTTTCATTGTCTCTTGGGCATATTTCATCCCTTACTATATACATCTTAGCTCTTGCCCTAGTTTTGTCTCTACAATAGAGAGTGGTAAGCTAAAATATTTGTGCAGTATGGACAAGTTGTGGATTTGGTCTTTTACTATAGTCCCAATATCATATCCTTGAATAGGGAAAGTAGCTTTTCTCCTCCTTTTAAAGTAGGTTAAACAATTCCTTGGTAGGTTTATGAATCCTTCTTGCCACCATCCCTAGTGTAAAGTGACATCTACCTACCTTATATTTCCTCACCCTGGTGTAAAGTGAGATCTACCTAGCTTATATTTCCTCACTCTGCTCTACTTCAAACTTTACTCTTAGGAGTTCATTTTGTGTAGAGGTGTTTCCCTCCTTGATAGCTTGAGCATAATGGGTATATTTTTGGGTATGGGCATTTATTTTCATTTGATGACCTACTTTGACTTCCTTGAGCATATTTAATTTGTTTTACTTCATGAGAACATGAAGCAATTGGGGAGGGAAAGTTCAAAAACCTGAAGGTCCAGATGCCTTGAATGTTGTTCTTGACACACTCCAACTTAAATAATATGCAATTAGAATAGAACCAACCAACCCTTACGATGTGCTCATTGTTGGTAAGGAGTGGTCAAACATGATAATGCCTTTATAGAGTTGAAAAGAGAAAAGTAGGATAGGATGCTTGTTGAAACATAATCCTTATCCAATCCACTTTCTTAAGGGCATTTTGTATATGTTTATTAGACCATGCAATGTATATGTTTATTAGACCATGCAAAAAGTTTTTCAACATCTAACTCTACCAATTTAGAAGGAGATTTTAAGTCTAACCATACATTTTCTTCTTTTCTTGAAACAACTTCCTCATTCAAAATTTTGTGTGTGGATATTTTCAATCGTATTAAAGCATCCAATTAAAATGATGGCCTACTTAATAATCTACATATACTCCTAAATTTTATATTTGCTTAGAAAACATCAAATTGTATATGTAGAAGGAATAGCAATTTCTTCTTCACCTTTCAAGATAACAAGTATTGATTATTGAATGTTACTATATTTAAGTACCTATTTGAACATACATACAATCCTTGGGTGAACCCCAATAGAGGTCCCACCATGTGTGAACCGCTATAGCTGTTCCACCATTCCAGCCCAAGCGGTTAGAATAATGAATGCTATACATACTAGTTGAGAGGCTTTTGAGGTTTCTTTATAGTGTTGTATCCATAGCTCTAATCTCTTGCAAACAAGGGAGGTTAGGTGATAGGTTGTTGTGTTACCTGTAATTTTTAATTGCATTGGCTTTGTTGAGGTTTGAAAACCCCTTAGTATTGTTAGAGACAACCTTTAGTGAGTTAGTCAATACTTCCTTTTGTTACTTTTCACTTTTAGTTGGGGGAGTGTGCCCTACTTTTGAAAATATTCTTTTGGAAGTGCTATTCCTTTTAGGGATAAAAGGAAGTATCCGATTTGCATTAGTTCCAAGTCTTGATTCTTAATTTGCTTAGGATATATATATATTCTAAAAACAATGAAGAAGATTACAATCCTTCAAACTTTTTTCAGAATTAGGTTCCTCTTCTTTAGTAGATTGTTGTGAGTTGTCAATAAATCTTTCTTTGTCATCGGAGTATATGATTGTTTGATCATCTTTTCTATTATCTTCAATACTCTCGACTTCACTCATTAGAAGGTTCAAGCTTGCTCGATTATATCTTTATGGCTTGCTAATTTAGGTAAGAGTAGGGTAAACTTATTTTGGGTTTAAGGTTTAGCTTGCTTGATTATATATTTAGAGCTTGCAAATTTAAGTGAGAGTGGGGTAAACTTATTTTGGGTTTTGGATTTGTTTGATATACTCATAGCATTGTTAATACTTTTGTCCTTTTTGTTATTTACCTATTGGAAAACACCATTATTTTGTTCTTTATTATGATCAATGCTTTTATTGTTAAATTTAGTATTATTTTTTGTCAATCCTTAGGTAATGACCTTGTTTTAAACTTTTGAAGTAAGAAGTAGAAAATTTTAATACATTAATGGATAGTTGAGAACATGCACTCCATATTTGTTAGAGATCTCTAGGATTTTAGGGAGATCTTGGTCCAAATCAATCTCAATCATGATTTGGAGTGATAGCGTGGATTGGTTAGATTAATGGGATCTTTTTCCAAGAATTCTATCTAATGGTGCAACTACTACTTTTAGATTTAAGACATGGTTGTAGGTGCATTGACGACTGCAAATTCAATTGAGATAGGTCTCTTCATTGCCTTTGGATTGTTTGGGTTGAAATTAGCGATCCATTTAAAGAGGACCCCATCCCTCAAGATCTTAAGGGTCATCTCCACAAGCTCAAACTAAAAAAATGTTATTATTTGAAGGCAAAAAATGCATATGATATGATGTTCATTGAATTGGACAATTATTATCTAGATCTATACAATGAGTAGACAATAATAGTAATTTACTACAATATGTCTATTGAAGAATGTAATGGGAAATTGTAGTTTGTCATAAAACTAGACGAAAGTGAGGTCGTCAAAGGAGTAAAGCTTAAAAGAGTTAGTGTAACTTTGAAGAAAAGAGCTTGACAATTTGATAAGAGCAACCAAGGTAACTTTAGTACTCAATTAGAACACCATGTGTAGTGGTTCGTTGCATTTAAGGTTCCTAACGAAACATTTGAGGTGGTATAGCTTTTTTTAACACATACAAGCATTCCAAAAATCATTCATAATTAGGAACATAGTGAGATACTCTCAGTTGAAGAGGATGGTTCTTACTTGGTGGAATGGCATCTTGTAGGAGACTTAAAAACTTTAAAATGCATGCGTGGAATATCTAATGGTGCAAATGCAAAGCATCCATTCCTACATTGCTTGACAGAGAGGGTGGAAGGAAAAGATAGGAAGAACTAACAAAGGGTGATAAGTGTTGCACCAACATTGTTTCATGAGCGATATGCAAAGATAACCCTCTCACACAATCCAAAAACAAATGAAAAGGAATGCTAGTTATTGAATCGACTTTGTCTAAGTACATCACAGAATGAAAATTTTTGATTCTTTACAACAACAAACACATCCAAAACACAAGCACAAATAAACAATTATGTCTCTTGTAGACTTGATTACAACAAGAACACGCTCAATGTAGAGCTTCTAAGACCTTGAATAATGTGTAGAATGTGAGTTTCGAAAGAAATGTTTGCATAAAGTCTTCATATCTCTTTGGAGTTGTGATAATACATGAAACCGTAAAGCATGGAGTTTTTAAAGTCCAACGAACTCAAACGAGTGTCCACATGCTTGAGACCCTCGTCTCTTCTCACATCGGGAATAAAAAACCAAACTTCGAGATGGGTCCTTATTTCCTCACTCTCCCCCCTTTTATAGGTTCTCTCCTCTCATACACATGATGAGTGTTTTTAAAATGTATAAAGCTCTCCTTAACATTTTATGTTTCTTTTAAGAAAAGCATTAAGCTTTTTTTAAAAAACGTTTTGCTTTTCGTAAGTTTCTTTTTTGTGGATTCTCATCTTTTCGAACTCATTAGAAAAAGTGGTCTAGTCCCCCGTTCCCGTGTTGTTGCAACATGGAAAGCTTCAAGAGTGTTATAGATGAAAGCGTCCCTTTGGTCTTCAAATCCAAGTTGTGTTAGCTTCATTTCCCTCTTGGCCATTTTACTTTTTTTCTTTCATGGTATTTATCTCCTTTATGTGCCCTGAACAGATTTGTTGTTTTGCCTCCATCACCTGTTTTATGGAAATTTTCCTTTCTAACCAGTTCTTTGAGCTTTTTAGTTGATGCTACTTCTCTTGCTTGATGCTTTACTTCTTAATTTTTGGATCAGCATATACATTTTCTCTAAATGTACAACTAAGATCAACACTCCATGTATGCTTCATGGCTACTTCTTGGCCTTTTTGAGGATTTGTAATTTCCATTTGTAGCTTCATTGCCTTTGTAAGTCATTGTTCTTTGGATTCCTTGTGCTTTTTTCGCTACTTCCAATCATAAGAGCATGCAAACCTATTTTTACTCCTATCAAATTCAAATGTGTCTACAATCTCCCCCTTGGGATTGGAAACTTTAGATTTATCATGTTTTAACTTTCTAGTTTTCACTCTTGAAAGCACTCTTGTTTCAACATTTTCTTCAGCCCCACTATGAGGATATACATTGATGGAGAAAATTTTGTATAAGTATATTTACTTTGCTTACAGGACGCAATTGAAAAAAAAAGCTATTGCAATATGCAGGAATGTGGAGCGAGTGTTATTAAGGCTTGGGCTACATAAGCATCAAGTAATGATTGAAAAAGATGAGAAAAGATAAGCAAAAATAGTATCTTGCAAAAGAAAAAATGTTTGAGAGTAGCAAAGGCCAGGAAGTTTCTTTTAGCACCTATTAGTGAGGAAGGGAATGTCACACTTCGTAGGCCGTGAGATTGCAATGGATGGAAAAAGTTGCATATTGCAGTTCTTGATTGAAGTAACGGTAAAACAAGGTTGTGGCCAAAGCCAAGGTTTAGATTAGTCTCAATAAATTAGCACCCTTGCTTTAAAAGGTGGTGTTTAATAATGGAGATAAGCAAGAGTTTATTGATGATATGTATAGCTTCTAGGAAAACAGGTGGAAGTATGGGGTAAAAATTCTATCACATTATATGGTGCGTACTACGTCAATAATGTAAAAGTGTATGACTTGTATAAATTATTATGCATATTTTTACGTGTATAATATGTGCCTTTGTAGCATATCCTTGAGGCACATGGGCCATACTTTACATAAAAGAGAAGCATTAGAGTTTGGTCCATGCAAGAGAGATGGTACCAAAGAAAAACCAATCATGGTGGAGGGGTGAATGGCAGCAATACAATGATCCAATTGCTATCTTGGTGGTATAGGATTATAGTAGTAGATAAAGCTCAACTCTTGTAGAAGAGAGCAAATGAAAATGCTGATAAATCAATTGTAGACGTGAGTGAATCACTGCAAGCCACTAAAAAAGTGTGTTATGATGGCTCAAGTGCCAAAGAGAACCATGCCAAGTGGTTAGAAATACAGCTTCAAGAAGATAGTAAATGGGTTCGAAAAGAACTAGGATAGTAAGATGAACAATGTGTTTAGTGTGAATGCAATTCATTATTTAAGAGAGAAATAGAGAGTGCGTTTATGCGAATGAGTTAAAGTTTAGGTAGTAGATAAGAGAGTCACTTTCTATCTTATTCATTAAGATTCCAAATCTCTTGTTATGTTGGAAAGATGGCTAGATCTACGGTTGCCACGAAGAAGCTTTTTCTTAGAGCCCCCTATCGTATTCAACTTTATGGAGTATCTACTAGCTCATATATAGTCTTGGACGACGGTACTTCATACCCTATGAAGGGACCACCCTCTTCTCAACCTAACCTAACTTCCTCAAGCGGTCTTGAGAGGTCTTTGTTAACACCTCTATAAGAAATGCAAGTGGAAGCCAATGACAATGGCCTTGAGAGAAATCAAGATATATCAGGCTCTTTTGATCTCATAATTTTAAAGGCGAGTTTCTCAAGACTTGTTTATGAGATTGTGCACGACCTCTATTACACAAAAAGTAGGAGGTGGTTTTTGACATAGGGTTAGGATAGACTCGATTGCTTCACAAAAGAATGTCTTCATGCTTTGTAGTGTGCTACAAAGACCTTTTTGGTAGACTTGATACGAAATGATGCTTAACATTGTGTAATACATGTGAAGTGTATCATTATAACTCCTTAAAACTTTCAACTTGTAAGAAACCTTCAAACAGTGAAGGATGTGTTCGTTCCAATGGAATGAATATAGTTTGTAATGCTATCTTTTTTGGAATAGTGTTTTCATTGTGCATTAGATATGTGATTATGTCCCAGTGCAAAATTGTTGTACTCACCTAAAAATATGAATTAAGTTTTTGCTCTCATCCTTTACTTTCAACTTCAATGTGCATCTTTATTGTGGTTTTTACTAGCAAGGTCAATTTCAATAGAAAAAACATTGAAAATTTTGCCATTTCTCATTGCAGACTTTACTCTTGATACCTCCATATAGTCTATGTGGTGTGAAGTCTCTAAGGGCTTGCAATCACAATATTCATTTCTCGATTATGGATTTATCCATGAAAAGTGGCTCTAGATGTTAGACTTTGGATAAGGGATCTTTTGGTATTTTTTTGTTTTAAAAAAATGACTCTTGACCATCCAACGGGTGTGTATGCAAAGTTTCATTGCATTTTGATAAAAGGTTATGGATTTATGATCACACGATGGACCATATGTATGAAGGTATATTGACCCAATCTTTAGGTTTAAGTGAGTTAAAAGTTCATTCTTTTTCTCATTTTTACATCTTGCTTTCATTATTTCCTCAATTCTCACATCCTCAACCTTTGTCTCTCCTCCATCCACCCTTCTTAAGCTTGCATGGCATGCACCAAGCAAGCCGCTTGTTTTGCCTTGGCAAAGAGGTCGCCATAGCCCTGCCTAGAGCACGAGGTGGATCTTTCTCTGGTGCAATAGCATGTGCTTCCCTCCCTTGACCACAAAGATCGCCATAAAAAAAGAGGAGATGGAGACTAAGGTCTATTTCCCTTTGAGAGAGAAGGAGAATTCAGTGTGGGTATAAGCTTCTTATTCCAAAAGTTTCTTTCAAAATGTCATTTGAGAAATATTACAGGACATGTGGCTGAAAGAGCTGGGAAGGCTTTGGATGCAAGTGGCCAATGGCCCATTGCCATGCAAGTAGTCTGTTATAGTCATGGAGGCCTTGCAAATAGTTGTAGAAGGATTTCTCATCAATATATTCAATAAGATATAACTAGCAGGCATCCATGCAAAGCGCTTCACAATCATAGATAAAGACATGAACTTCATTGTTTTGGCTTTGACATGACAAGGGGCTTCGTAGGGTTTGCCATGCGAGTGCTACAAAATTATTATACTTGAAAAGCCAAAAAAATTTGTATATTATGTAACACACACAAACACACATACATACATAAATAAATAAATAAACAAATAAATAAAATGCGATGTGTACACAATTCAATTAGTTTAAGTAAAGTTGCTTTTTTTTGTTTCTTGAAATGTAAGCACTTTTTTTGTGTTTATTGTACACGTGCATCAAAAGTAGTATTAGATATGAATACGAGTTACATTATCGTCTGTTCGTGATACGAGTATACATACTACATTGATATAATTAAGTCAAATTATATTAATGTATGCATGTACATTATTAACGTATCAGACATCATTATCGAACTTACACAAATCACACATTTATTCAATGAATATTTATTTATAAAGACAAAGCAAAATATTTTTTATTCATCAAGAAAAATAAATGTGATATTTGATAATGATGACAAATACAAAGAGCTGATAACCAACAAGAACTCTCATTCGTTCCTTGGCTTTTTCATCGTGGAGAGCAGAGTCCAACTTTCGATGAAAGTATAAGTTCATTCTTTGCTTTGAAATGATACGCTTTTCCTTTAGCTCTTCCTCAAGGAGAAGTGGATTTGACATTTTTGTGAGGTCACCTAATGTATTGAGCACATGCATTGCTCCACCACGCGCTTGGTCAAAGAGGTAGAGAAGCTTTGATCTTTTCACTAGCACCACCTTCTCCAAGCTAGTTGTCAAAAGTATTGCACCAAAATGTGAGCTTGAATTTTCATGATTGTTTCCTCTCCTCATGGTGAGCACTTCTTGAGATCCTCCTTGTTTCGATGTAAACTCATCTATATATAGTATATCTTGAAGGATATAGTAAAATAAAACAACATGATTAGTAATTGATTTAGAGTTATCGAAACACAACAAAACTTAACCTTAGGGTGTATTCGATCCCTTGGAGTCCATCCATGAAATCTTGGCAAGGGTAATGGCCCCAGATGCCAAACTTTGCAGATGTATGCATCATTTTTTACCAAGATTTTACTCAATGTACCTTACGGTCAAGTTTCATTGCATAAAGATGTATGATAGTTAGAAATATCACATTTGCTAGATTATCTTATATCTTCGTTTCCTCCTATGTCAACAACTTAGCTCTTTGGGTAGAGGGATCCACAAACTTCTTGGTAGGAAGTTAGGGCCTTGGTCCAAATAGATCGAATTGTAATACTTCAAACTCAGTATTCATCACAAGGTAAGCTTCTTAAGCCAAGGTAATCTGCTCCTATACTGCTATGATGGCACTCGTTGTATCTAAGCTTGTGCCATTATATCTTCCAGCCTTTGCCATCATAATTGGATGGACATCCACATAATCATAATCAATGAGGTCTTTCGTAGAATCTTTGATAGGACAAATAGTAACTCTTCTTCCTTCATTTCCAAGTATTTTAGCACATCCGATAGAAGTAAGTGCTGCACACCATCTACTTCAATGGGTGTCTTGAACATGTATCGGCTCTTCAATTGGCTCTTCTCCTATGTATGTGATAGCAACAACTTGTGGAGTTCTATCTTCATCTCTCTCCTCCTTTATAAATGTATCCAATGCAATGAGGTAAATCATCAATGAACAATCACGCTTCAAGAGCTCCAAAGGTGTTGTATCTCGTGCATTGCCCATAGGAATAATGCATACTCTATGTGAAGGATCCACGTGGGCCAAACACCTATTCATCACTTTTTGTGGTTATTTTGTGCTTGAAATACCATGAGCTGTTCCAGAGGCACCAAGTCATGTTAGATCCCTCAATGGAGCATGTGCAAGTCGTGATGGTGGTCACAAAGTCTTCCAACACACTCGAAGGGGAGATTTAGCAGTGAGATCATGCATTAAAGATTGAAGATCTTCTCACCTTAGTTGGCAAAGAGAGTCTCATGAATCCATGTGTCAAAGAGTATGCAAGTATCCATCAAAACAATAAGGAGAAGGGATATGGTGGATATGCAGATGTGAAGAGAGAATGTGTGAAATGAAACAAAGAAACATGAGTAAAAGTAGCTCCACCTTAAAAACCCTAAGTTTTAAACTATTAAAGGTCTATTTGTAGTTTAGTTACGGCTTTACTTACCATATTTGTAAAGTTTACATGTATATGTAAATGTGTCGATGTGGCAATTGTACATTGTATTAGCTATGATTTAGAAGGATCCTCTCCTTGCCCTTCGTTGCACAATGTGTCGATTGCCTCTTTCGCAAACTTTTGAATTGTTGATGTTGTAGGCAAGCTAAAGAGCTTCAGTCACGATTACCAACCTTGCACCATCCTCTCTGAGTTCTTTGTCCATGCCGACTGCTCATGGTCCCCGAGATGATGACATGCCGCCATGTTTTTACCTCTTCTTTTTGACTCCATGGAAGCCATAAAAAGCTAGCCAAATATAAAACACCAAGGCCTATTAACATACATTAAGAGTTACTTTTCTTCTCCTCTCCACTCTTTTATTTTCACATAAGCCTAAGGTTCATCACACCCAAGCGTCCTTGGATCAATAGTTAGAGATGACAATTCATGGCCTAGCTCTTTTTTTCCAAGATTTCGAGATTTCGATTAATTATTCCTACCACTCACAAGGAGACAAGATGAGCAAGGATATATCACACCATAGAACTCTTCTTGATGGTATTAGCCATTGTGGTCTCATGCTCACCATCTTAGGTTCTCAAAGCTCCTCTCCTTGGTATTTAGAGCCGCCTCTAAAGTGCCAATGTCATGTTCTCTCAAACATCTTGAAAGTAACCCATCAGTTGATGCATTCTAAGGATTCTCATAGAGGGCAAGAATCTGCATGGCATCCTCCCCCTCCTAATTTGAATATCATCTAGATGTGCCAACAATGCATCCACCCAGGTCAAATGCCCAAATAACAACCTTCTCTCTGCACATGAGAAAAAGTAGCAAACCACTTGGATCATATATCAAAATCACACTTCGTTGCACAACTCTAGCACCATACAAGCACCCCCTCTAGGATCATAGGTCTGTGGGTGACTCTTATATACTCCAGGATTTTGAACCTCCATAAACATGCTCAAAATGCACCTATCAACAAATACCTAGCACCATGCCTACTCTTTCTAAAACTAGCACATGCGAAGTTGCTTCTGTTTCCCTTTTTGATCCACATCTAACATAATTGGAGCATCATGTGCATCAAACATACTCTGACCATCACTCAAAACATCGAAGCATACCAAATCCTCAAGCATCTTTGTCTTTCCTTGCAAGGCATCATACAAAGCACTTAAAACATTCTCCACTTGTAGAGCATCATATCTAGCATCCTTTAGAGGAGTATCCTCAAGCTCATGAACCGTCTTAGAGATTGTAACTATATCGTGCAAGTCATGTGCATCTAGCAATGTACCAATCTCCCTCTGAGTCCCCACATTAAGTGCAATGGCTAACTCCTCCACTATGGGTCTTCCAAGGCATTTGTGGATAGGCTAGTCAATGCACAAATAGTCTCTATAATCTCTTTTTGTGTTTTTGCATCCAATAGTACATGATTCTTGTCAAGAATTGTGTGGTGGGGGACTTGCTTGAGCTGCTGCGCCAAACACACACTGTATACACAAGAGGAAGCTTACTCAAGAACACAAGAAGAGAGATGGAGGCCAAAACGTTTTCTTGTTGGTTTCTTCTTCTTTCACACACTATACAATGTACACAAAGTATAGATAAGATACAACATAAAGGAAAGTGGCCTACTAAGTCAAACAGTGCATAACCGACTGCACTAATTGGCTGGTGCTATGTCTTTGCCAACTGTAGGTAGGTGTACCAAACTAAATATAATAAGTGATAAGTCAGTGGCCATGTGAGTATCATAATGACCACCAACGTGCTAAGTGTAAACATGCAGACCCATCTAGCTAGGCGGTCCATCATCAATGTTTGTGCGTGTTGAGCTTGCCATCTCAACAATTCTCATAGGCTAACTCCTCCACTATGGGTCTTCCAAGGCATTTGTGGATAGGCTAGTCAATGCATTAATAGTCTCTATAATCTCTTTTTGTGTTTCTACATCCAATAGTACATGATTCTCATAGGCTTCCTCATAATCATTCAGAAAATCTGTATATACATGGTCTATACCATCCACTTTCGACTCTTGTAAGGTAGCATTTGTATGGGTACTCACAATAGCAATAGTATCTAAATAAACATAATATGTGGTGACTCAAATAATCCATAGTAACTGTAGAAATATCATCAATATGGTAGGTCGAAGCATCACTTGTCATGGCATAAGCATCCTCTATAGGGTGAATCACAACCTCTATACTTTCAGCATAGGGAGGCCAAAGCATCGCTTGTCATGGCATAAGCATCCTTTGTAGGGTGAATCACAACCTCCATACTTTTAGCATAGGCAGTCACTACATGAGTCCTCAACTCTTCAGTAGGCATATCAAAAACATTTGTAGCAGGTCAATGCTCAACCTCAGTAGCAAGTGATGAAGCATGGGCAAAGGCTTGTGCTTCCTTGATACATTCATCATCCTTTGGCTACATTTTCATTCTTAGTTTCTCCTCTTTGCACATCTGAAATGCTTTTTCTATTTGTCTTCTTGCTTCTTCCTCTTTCCACCTCCTTTGTTCTTTCTCTTTCTATTTCTCCCATTGCTGTTGTTGATCCTTATTTGCTGTAGCAAGCCTCCTGTATAAATTTTCAAATTTCTTCCAAAATTCATAAATGACACAAGTTACATATCCAAGCTCACCCATCTGTACACTGGCATCCAACACTTATTTTACCTTTTGTATACAAAGATTTGTTCATCCCTAGAATTGTCTTCTGTCACCATGGACTTATAAGCTTCAATGAGCATCAGACATATGACCAAAAGTTGCATCCCAATTGCATCATCTATGTATCTATGCTCAAGCAGTTGGTTAATGTACTCCATGACCTGTACTATATATTGCCCAAGAAGTATTTGCGCATCTACATCTATACCTCTACATCTATACCTGCATCCATACCTGACTCTTCACCTTGGCTTTTATGGTAGGTTCACCAAAGATGTTGAAGCGATGCACGCTTATTGTAATATTTTTGCACAATTAAAAGTAAGTTAGTAAAGTTAATTAAGAGTTAGTAAGTAAGTAAGTTAGTAATATAATAAGTTAGTTAAGTAAGTAAGTTAGGTTAAGTTAGTAAGTAACTAACCTTACTAATAACTAACTAACTAATGATTAAAAAAGTAACGTTAAAGAAACTAACGTTAAAAAAATTAATCTAAGTATCTCGAGGATAGATGAGCTTCCTGATCATCTATAAGGAGCAAGGATATTTTCTAAGACTGATCTTTGGTCAGGATATTATCGGATTAGAATCAAGAATGAAGATATTCCTAAAATTGCCTTCAACACAAGATACGGTCATTTCGAATTCATCGTGATGCCATTTAGGTTGACAAATGCCCCAGCTACCTTCAACAGGTTAATGCAAGACATTTTCAAGCATCATCTCGATGATTTTGTTCTTGTAATCTTTAATGATGTTCTAACTTATTCTAAGGAAGAAGATCATGAACCACATCTTTGCATTGTCCTGGAGACAATGATAACACACAAATTATATGCCAAGAAAAAGAAGTATACATTTTTCAAATGGAAGATTGAATACTTGGGATTCTTAGTGTCTACTAAAGGTATATTAGTAGATCCTACCAAGGTCAAAGATGTTCAAGATTGGTCGCCCTAACCACTATCAAGGAAGTGAGAAGTTTTGTAGGTCTAACATGATGGTATATGATATTCATCAGAAACTATGCCAAAATTATAGCATCTCTTACAGACTTACTCAAAAAGCAAGTTGCCATTATCTAGATGCCAATTGAACAATCTAGGTTTGAGCAAATAAAGCATAGTTCAATAACTACTACTATCTTAAGGCTACCTAACTTAAGTAAGGAATTTGAAGTTGTCACAGATGCTAGCTCTCTTGCATTGGGATGCGTACTAATGTAGAAAGGTCATCCTATAGCTTACTCTTCGAGAAAGTTAAAACCCCATAAAAAGAGATATGCTACTCACGACTTGGAATTATTAGCTGTGATTCACTCTCTCAATTATGGAGCCATTATTTGCTTGGAAATAAGTTTTTCTTAGTCACAGATCATAATAGTCTTAAGTGGATTTTTACTCAGCCTGATCTTAATATGAGGCAACGACGGTGGATTGAAATTTTGCAGGAATATGACTTTGAAATTAAGTTTAGACCTGGTAAAGAAAATGTAGTAGTGAATTCCCTTAGTCATAAAGCCTTCCTTAATGCTCTTATCAATCACTGAAGAAACATCTAGCAGAAAATTTGGCTACAATGTTATTAATGCCAACTAATCCTATCATCGAGTTGACTAGGGATGAAGCAAATAAGGACCCAGACTATAAACAATTATTTTGGGAAGTTTAGAATAAGGAACAAGATCCCAAATTCAAAACTAAGTATCAATAATTTTCTATAGATAAAGACGAAGGACTTGCTTATTTTAGAATGAGACTATGCATTCCTTCAAGTCAGACTCTCAAGAGAAGAATACTTTAGGAAGCACATGACTCTTCTTTTTCAGGACACCTAGGGTATGCAAAAACTCTTAATGCTGTCAGGATAAGCTATTACTGGCAAAGACTCAAGGGTGATGTACTTAAGTATATTATTGAGTGTCTAAATTTTCAAAGAGTAAAATTTGAATCTGTTAAGTTACTAGGAAAACTCCAACCACTTGATATTTTCCAGATGAAATGGGAGTTTATTAGCATGGACTTTGTAGTTGGGTTATCTTTTGTGCAAGGAGGATATAACTCAATAATGGTAATAGTAGATATGGTAACAAAGGTCGCTTATCTTATTCCAACAAAAACCAATTACAAAGCTTTAAATATTGCAAGAATTTTTGTAAAAGAGATTTTAAAGTTACATGGGTTACCTAAAAGTATCATCAGTGATTGTGATTCACTTTTCACATCACATTTCTGGAAAAGTTTATTTGAAGCCATTGGAACCCAACTTTGTTTCAACAGTTTATCATCCACAAACTAACGGGCGGACAAAATGAGTTAACCAGGCAATTGAGGATATTTTGTGCGCATATTGTAGTAAGGAACCTAAAAGGTGGATTGTATATCTACCCTTAGTAAAATTTCCTTATGATGTCTCCTATCATCGAAGTATTCAGATGACTCCATTTTAGGAACTATATGGTCAAGATTGCCATATTTCACTTAATTTTTCCGATCCTACTCAAGGTACAAATCAAGATTATTAGACAAGATATTCAAGCTTCCAAGGATCGACGAAAGGCGTATGCTAATCTAAAAAGGCAAGAACAAATCTTCAAAGAAGGTGTAATATGTCACCGTCACACTGCTGTGATGATGACACCCCCCCTTTTTCTTATCTTCCGTTGCATCCTCGTAAATCCCCCATTTTATTAGAAAAATAAATAAAATTAAAAATTAAAATTTTCCTTCATTACCTCTCTCTGTTGACGCCATCTATGTGGCAGAGGGAGAGGGAGTTCAACTACACAGGTCGACGAGGGCAGGAGGAGTTGAACCGCGGGATGGAGGAGAAGTCGAACTATGAGATGAGGGGGAGAGCTGAAAAAAACTAATGGTTCCATGGTGGAAAGGCCATTTGGGCCATCTGAATAGAGGAAGAGGAAGGGGGCCTCGTATCACACCGCCTCCCCGTAATACCCTTCTCCCCCTCTCTATAAAATCCCCCCCTGGACAAGGGGGGTAGTCTTCTTTATTCGTCCCCCTTAACCAACACCCGCCCATCCATTATAACTCATTTTTCTCCCCTTTTTCTTTCTGGAGGCCCATTATTCCTCTTTTTCCCCCCCTTTTGTCACAAAACTTTTGAGAAAGAGGAGAGGGAGAGGTGGTGAAGGAGAGAATGAGAGAGAGAGGAGAGGGAAGGGAAATCCAGAGTAGAGAAGAGTAAGAGAGGGAGAGAAGTGGTTCAAGAATAACTCCCTTATTGAGCAAAGGATCGAGAACTGCTTCTCCTTGCTGCAAGTCCCGTAGTCACTCCATCAATAGCCTCCAGCGACCGCGAGAGTCAAGGCGAGTGCAGAGAACCTCGGCACCAAGGAGACCTTTATAAAAAGTGAAGGTCACCTCCAACTCCAAATTGGCCCCAAAGCGTAAGCTCTCCCAAGTGACCGGAAAAGTCGTGACCATGGGAGAAGGATCAAGCAAAGATGCCACTATCAACATGAATGGTGTATCAGGTGGAAACGCTAACTCAACTCTCCAAAACCAGGTACTGCTACCGTGTCTAGAAAAACTAAAATCGAATATTTAAGCATAGGTATCATTAGGAAAAAAGTCGTACCTTGCATCGGGTAATTTGCATACTTGAAAGATAGCCGAAAAGGGTTTAATAATCATGGGTTGTCGGAGATAGATTGAGTATCTACGATTATAGTGGCGACAAGTCAAGTATTAGGATCTAACTTCCGCAGATGCATCATAGATTGTCAGGGTACATAAATATTCCATATAGGTCAACTGTACTCCATAGACCATCGTAGAGAATTAACTTGCATTTACAATGAATGCATGTACACTCGCATTTGAGTAATTAGGTCATGCCTTCTGAGTTGCATAAATGTACTAGAAGGGATTTTTATGAGTAGGGACCTCGCATCGCATCGATAACTCAGGGAAGACTTGCATTGGGACTTGCGTGGCATCATGAATATCTTCAATTGCACCACATAATGGGGTATGCATCTAAAAAGGTAGATTAGGATGCGTATGTAAAATGTTGAGCTTATTTGAAAGGAATAGTTTGGTAAATGAGGTTTGGCCAATAAGCAAAGCCAAGATTTAGCTCAACCCAACCAGGACCTTAGTTGCAGATAAATCGGTTTGTCCTTACGACCATATTTTGACTTGGAGTCAACACGCTCTTTGGTCTCTACCCCAATAGCCAACCGTGATGAACCCAAAACACGGTTAGGTATATCATTTTCAGAATATGAAACATCCTAAAGCTAACACAAGGAAGCTTGAATGTAGTACCCACAAGGAGAATGACTACTCACCAAGCTACATTCAATGCTCATAACTATTTCAGAATGGTAAATATACTTGGTTTACGTTTGTCTTTCAAGAGGAGTAAATACAAGTTTCCATTATCTTGAAGATGAGGAGACCTTAGGGTGAACTTAGAACGCGATAGAGTTCTAAGATGGAAAAGATGATTACTGATTGACCCAACAAAACCCTAGACCAAGATCTTAAGATAGGGGGACCAAAGGATAGTAACCCAAGGGAGCCATCATATGAAACTATAGTGTAGTTGCTCTATCCTAATACATAGTAGTGAGGCCAAGGAGAGGGTATTCGCTATCCCCCGAAAAATAATGACGCTTAGGCGGGAATGATCAAGAAAGGCGACATTAGCATCAGAGATGAGGACTCCACCTTAACAGATGTCTTGAGAGCACTTGCCTTCATTGTTTGTTTGTGCTTGTAAATCTAGATTCAATATCTGTGAAAGAAATGAATGACCCAAGCTCACAACAGAAAATTGAATAATGAATCAGATTGAATTCAAGGAGGGTGGGCGAAGCTACCCCCAGTTAGCCGCCAACCCTAGCCAAGGGGGTTCTAAATAACTGTGACGGGAATTGGATCGAACCCGCCACGAGAGGTCTCTCCGTGGATTAGCTTGAATGTAGGAGGATACTTGGATGCCAGGGGGGGCTCTGGCTGTGAATTCCGTGTCTCCGGGTCCTACTCAAATGATCTACGTGACTCGAGATAGATGCTTGAGGTCGTGTTACTAATGCAAGGGTGGAAACTTGGAGGAAATAAGACGTATCCCCATGGATTGCGGAATTCGTCCTTTTTGGACGAGACTTGTATTTCAGTTAAGATGATAATATAAGGTTTACTTCCAAAGAACTTGCATGGATTTTTTTTGTATGAGTGTCATAAGTTACGCAAACGAACCATTTTTCCTAGAAGGCTTAATTAAGGAAGTTGTTTTTAAATGTTCCACATAAATGTGATAGGATCTAATTAGGTAACTAAAGAACGCCCATTGAGGGAAGTGGGTGGATGGAACCCTGATAGATTCTTCCTATGGTAGGGTGATCCCAGAGAATTGGGAGGCTTCTCACAGGTCTCTACTGGCATTCGACCTTTAGACATTGTTAAGTTAGAACTTGATTCATGCCGTTTTAGGGGATCGGAATGGGACTGTGCTCTACGGGCAGAGAGGTTGAGTGGTGCATCCCTCTTGTTTCCATTCTCTTTGAACCAAGTGCAGTATGAATCTGCTTCGGATTGGGTAACTTTGTGTAAAGTAGGATGTCCAAAACCTAACATTAGAATGCTGTTAGGAGACCTTGGTCCTAGGAACCTAGATTTTAGGTCGATCCTAGTGGGTTTGACATTGAGCGTTCTATTACGAGGTGTACTCCGGAAACCCCAAGTGATAAATTTCGGAACATTCCCTAGGAGTGCTGGGCAGCGACGCTTAGATTCGTTTCTCGATGGATCGCTAAAACGTGCTTGGACAGCTGATAGGTGGCATGTTACAGTTGGTATTAGAGCAAACCAATGAATAAAACAATCCGGGCAAGGATAAATTGGAAAGGGAGAAGTGATGTATTCATTAGGAAAAATAATTTTATTTGTTACTCATTTGGGGATTGTTGCAACTTCTTGACATACGAGGCATGGAGCAGTTTCTCGTATTTCACATCATGTTCAAGATAGCTACGAACTCTTCAAGTTATCACCGATGATCCGACATGATGGGGATCTTGGATCGACTCTACAACCCTTCATCGCTGTATGTGGAAAGGCGTTGGACTTGGAGCACAAGATATTGCTATATAGATGCCAACTGACTCGCCTATCTTCAAAATAATCTAAAGAGGCTAAAATGGTTGGATGACTTGAAGGTCATCAAGTTATTCATCTTCCATGAGGCTTGTCTAAATTTGATCCTACACATTGGATGCTAGCAAGTAGAACAAAACCGCTATATCTATGATGAGGTCGTCAAAGTCTTGCCAACTGGCAGAATTAAAGTAATGGGGAGAAACGAACGGCATGGTTTCCACAAACGGGGACTTCTTGAGCTTCCCATGAGTTATTGCTTTATGAGAATCCATTCTTCCAGTCCATATTATTATTCTCTCCTTGTAGTTGAATCCAACAGGGAATTATTAACTTGGCATTGATGTATCTATTGGAGAGAAAATCATCCCAGCCAATCTCTATCTATTCCCAAATAATTGTACTCGAGGCCTATGCTTCTTTATGAATAAATAAGAATTTTATGTTCATTTGAATTGTTGTATAGTATCGATGAAAAATAACCTTGTGCATGGATTCAAGAGGTGTAGAGAAATGTAAAAGTTATCTTAACACAAAGGTTTTAATTCAAAACCAGATACAACCCTAAGGGTAGAACCAGAGTCTTGTGTGCACTAAGCCTAGCGGAGGCACAAGAGAAGAAGTTTCTTCTCAAACAGATTAAACCACCACAATTCGACGGAAAAGGGAAGACCGTTGAAGCTGATGCCGAAGTATGGATTGAATCCATGGAAGATTACTTTAGTGCAGCAGGAACAACACCTATGAACCAGGCCATGATTGCCAAGCTCAAACTTATTGGAGAAGCTAGGTTCTGGTGGAAGCAATGGCGTAAGGACCAAGTAGTTTTTGAAAACACAATAACTTGGGATAAGCTAAAGGAAGCCGTGCAGGGAAGATATATGCCACTTGCATACAGAACTCAGAAGATGAATGAGTTCTTCAAATTGAAACAATTGGGCTTGTCACTGGAAGCGTAATACTCGAGATTTGTCTTCTTGCTGAAATATGCTCCGATCATGAGCATTCCCCAACAAATTTTCAAGTTCTGTGATGGGCTGAACCCACCATCGAATACTCAGTTGGAATCAATGCGTCCTTCGGATTTGCAAGACGCATTGATAAGAGCAGGATCTATTGCCCAAGAAGTCCAACCAAAGCCCAGGAATAATAGACCGTGGTCTGACCAGAATCCAGGAATGTTGAAAGCTCAATTCAAGAGGGCTCAAGGAAAAAGACAAGGCCAACGGAAGAAGCCAAGGGCAAATGCAATCAGTAACTTTGTCCCCACTCAAAGAAGTGATCAAAGCATGGGATGTTTTCACTGTAATGAATATGGACACTTCAAAAGAGAATGTCCCAAACTTGGCGGAGAACGTAGCCAAGGGAAATTCAGTAGCCAAGCCAGAGCTACCCGTGGCCATGACTATGCAACAATGGGAAGGGAAAAAACTTCCAATATCTCCACTAAGGGAATCGACAAAGAAGAAGATCCATCCATGGAAGCTGAGATTGAGAGGTATCCATTCATGCTGCTCTCCATAAAAAGGGACCAAACTGCCAGTTCTCAGTAATCCAAACACCATCAAATTACCTAGGTAAGAAATTCAAAACCCTGATTGATTGTGGCAACACTTATTCCTTCATCTCACTAGCTTGTGCTAAAAGGTTAGGAATAGCCATTGTAGCTGCACCTACCTTGCTTGTTGAACTGGTAAATGGGCGAGAAATCACTTGCATTAGACAAACTACTAAGGTGGAGTTCCTACTCGGAGATGAGCCCACATATGTTAAATTCAGGGTAATGGGTCCAGGAGTCCATGAGTGCCTACTCGGGATGGATTGGCTAATCCCCAATGATGCCCATATTCTTTGTGGAAAAGGACGTCTCCTTTCATAATCCTAAAGGTGAGCCGGTGACAACACAGGGAGAAGCAGGTAAACCAAAAACCCAACTAGCTAAGGTGATACGAATAGTTCAGGGAATAAGGAAAGGATTACCCATCTACATGATCAAGCTAAACAAAGCCGAACAAGTAGAGGACGCCAATGAAGAACCATCTTGGCTAAAAGAGTATACGGATGTGTTCCCAGAAGAGTTGACTGAATTACCACTACCTAGGGAAGTGGATCATGAGATCAAGCTAACGCCAAGAGCTACACTAGTCGCAAAAAGGCCTTACAAGATGTCCATTTTGAAAGCTATTGAGTTTAAAGGAACAACTCAAATAGCTATTGGACCAAGGGTACATACGACCCATCAGTTCTCCTTGGGGAGCTCCAGTCTTGTTCCAAAAGAAGAAGGATGGTAGACTTCGCCTTTGCATCGATTATAGAGGCCTGAACCAAGTAACCATAAAAAATAAATATCATATCCCAAGGATAGACGAGTTACTTGATCGATTGCATGGAGCAAAAATCTTCTCCAAGATCGATTTGAGGTTAGGATACTATCAGATCCGCGTCAAAGAAGAAGATATTCCTAAGATGACATTTGATCCGAGAAAATCACAAAAAAATATTTGTCTAACATTTTGTTGATATTTTGTACATTTGGAGGTTTGAAATAAAGAAGAGGGTGGGAACAAGCTCTTGGGAAATCCAAGAAATCATTGGATGGAAATATTTCATGGACCGATTTACCAAGGGGGGGTAAAGAGTAAAGATCAATGGAGGAAAGTGAAGGGAAAATGTGTAATGTGAAAAGAAAAGACATGAAATGGATTTGGAGCCATCCAAAGGGCATGTGAGGCTCATAATGTCATGGCTTTGGAGCCTTATGATAATTCAAACAAATGGGACCCTTCTTGGAAGCATTAGTGGAAGAAAAATCAGGCACATGATTTTGTAAGATTTTTTAAAAATACTTTCACTTCGATCCAAAAAAACTTTTCAACATGAAAGTTGTAGCGCGTGAGCTGAAGTTTTAGTTGGTATTTTTTTATAATTTTTTGGAGCTACGAGTTGGAAGATATGGCCAAAATGGTGAACACTAACTTTTTCCAACTGCGGTGGAGACCACCTCCCAATTTTATAACACACTCACACTTTCTTTTCCACACTTAACACTTCCATAAAACATCATTCATTAGACTCCCAACCCTTTTCTCTCTTTTTTCCTCTCTCTCAAGTTAATAAACCATTAGAATTTCCCTCCTAAATCACCCTCAAATCATCCTTAATTGTAGTAGTAATGTATGAATTCTCACTACTCTCTCTCCATTATTGCTAGATATGATCTTATTTTATGAAGATTCTCTATATTTTTTTTATAAGAGAGCTCTTAGAATCAAGCTATGAGGGGGAGAACGGAGACAACTTACCTATGATGGAACTTGATTAAGTACAAAATTGGTCAATAAAACATCTAGATGGAGCTTCCACATTTGTGGAACCGCCTTAATGCAGCTTTGGTGGTGTTAATTCCTATTCTATCTTAACCTCCTCCCTAAACACCCTCAAAGCCTATTTAAAGAGGCATTCTCCTTTGTAATTTACAAGAGAGAGCCAAGAGACCTTCTTCAGCCCTATTGAGCCTTCCCCATTCTCTCTCATGAGCTCATGCAGTTCATTCCCTTACTATAGCTTATGCATGCTCTACAGTGTAATAAGCCCATGCTATTGGTGTCGATATTGTGTATATTGGTTGTCTTAAGGGTTCTCCATCTCTTGTGCGCTCTTAAGTCTTATTGATTCATCTATTTTCTGTAGCTCTCTCTCTCTCTCTCTCAGTTTTCCTCTCCTCTCTCACAAGCTCTTCTCCCTCTTGCATAGCGTCCTAGTCCACTCTTCCATGACTAGGTGGTACCCTTACCTCATTCACTTTGTGGGAGAAGGGAGTTTGACATAATATAGAGGCTATCATATCGAATTTCCTTCGTTAACATTCAACACAAGATATGGTCATTTCTAATTCACAGTAATATCTTTCAGATTGACTAATGCCCCTGCCATCTTTAATAGGCTAATGCAAGAAATTTTTGGATCATATCTTGATGATTTTGTGCTTGTCTTCTTTGATGATATCTTGATTTATTCCAAGGAAGGGAGGACCATGAATCCCAAGTTTGCATCATCCTTGAGACTATGAGAAATTATAAGCTCTATGCTAAGAAGAAAAAGTGTGCCTTTCTCAAGAGGCAGATTGAATACCTTGGATTTATTGTGTCAAATGAGGGAATCTCTGTAGATCCTACAAAGGTCAAGGATATCCAAGAGTGGCTTCCACCAACTACTGTTAAAGAAGTGCATAGCTTTCTTGGATTAACAGGTTGGTACATGATCTTCATTAAGGACTACGTTTTAATCGCAGCTCCCCTTACAAATTTGCTGAAGAAGTAGATTGCCATAGCATGGACGCCCATGGAACAATCAATTTTTGATCAACTCAAGCATAGCTTAGTGACAGCGTCAATTCTAAAGCTCCTTGACTTGAGTAAGGAATTTGAAGTTGTCAATCACGGATGCCAGTTTACTTGCACTAGGCTGTATACTAATGCAAGGAGGTCCCCCATAGTATATTCTTCAAGAAAACTAAAGACCCATGAAAGGAATTATGCTATTCATGACCTAGAGCTATTAGCAGTTATTCATGCTCTCAAGCTTTGGCGACACTATTTGCTTGGTAACAAGTTCTCTTTGTTCACAGACCATAAGAGCCTTAAATGGATCTTTACCCAGATTGACCTCAATATGAGGCAACGATGTTGGATTGAGGTTCTGTAGGTGTAATATTTCCACGTAATAAAAGTTAGTTGGTTAGTTCGAAAGTTAGTAAGTTAATAAGTTAGTAAGATTGCTAACTAAAGACTAACTAAGGTAAACACTAACTAATGTTAATAGCTAATAATTTTTTATTTAATTAAAAATATATTTTAAAAAAATCGAGAGTCATAAATATGATATTTTTCTCGGATTGACAAGGACCGTAGCTACCCTTCATGAAAGTTATAACGTGAACGAGACTTATGAGCCATATTAATCACTAGTATTAATGTGTATAGTTTGGATAGTTCAAAAATATTAGATTTTTGGGTAAAAAATTAGTATATTTTAGATATTATCCTAAAAAGATAGAACTGGATGCCATTGAAAAGAAAAGACAAGTGATTTTTTAGTTAGTTTTGGAGATTTTACAAAAAGAAAAAAAATAAAGAAAAGTGATTGGCGAAATCACGCGTGCCGTGATAGGAGTCTACAGGTAGTAGACAACACTTTGAACAAGGAGAGAAAGAATGAGTGATTTGAAAGCTTTCTAATCAAGTGTCTTGGGGTTTTACCCCCCTTTTGGAGCCAATGCAACCATCAGATTTATGATCTGAGCATCAGATCACTGATTCTTCCAAGAGCCACTCTTCTCTAGTTCATTATAAATATGAGGCATGGGGAGACACAATGGAGCATAAGGAGATCCCGAGAGACTGAGAGAGGTAGAGAGAAGGATACCCCTACAAGAGATTGTGAGAGAGAGCTTGAGAGAGAGAGAGAGAGAGAGAGAGAGAGAGAGAGAGAGAGAGAGAGAGAGAGAGAGAGAGAGAGAGAGAGAGAGATAAGAGTTATCCTGAGAGGTTGCACAATTCCCTCTATCTCGATCCTCGACTTAACCATTTTCTCTTATGCTCTCCCATCTTGAATCTATTCCACCTTCTTAATCTCTTGAGTCTACTTGCGGGCGATGGCCTCCAAGTGAAGAATGTCACATGCGGATGATAGCAATCCTACAACCATCAACGAAGCTTCGGGCGAAGGCATCACTGTCAATCCAATTGCGGTTTCGGTCATAAGTAATGTATTTCTAAATTGATAAATGCTTGCTTTGATTCTTACATGAGATACATTAGGCTCCATACTATGATGGACGAGAATAGTGAGAGCGCGTAGGCTATGTGAGAGGTAGCCATTAGCATTCGGCTTGAAACATTATGTATGCGCAGTGCTTGCTTTTGGATTCTGGTGCTTCATTTCATGTTATACCATGCCGTGAGTGGTTCCACTCCTATCGTACTATCTCTGGTTCAGTTTGCTTGGGTGATAATAGGTCACTTGCTATGGTTGGCATTGGGGATGTACCGCTGCAGTTCTCTAATAGCAGTACTTTTTTGTTACAGGATGTATGTCATGTATCTGTGCTTACATGCAGTCTTATGTCTGCAGGACAGCTTGATGATGCTGGGTTTTATGTTTCTTTTTGGGATTTTTCCTAGAAGATCACCTGTGGACTTGTGCTTGCTAGAGGTGCCAAAGCTGGCAGCCTCTATCCTCTTGTAGTTGATGGGTCCTTTGTTGACCATGTTTTGTAAGTGGGTTCCATTCCACATGTATCTCTTTGGTATGCCCGTTTGGGCCATATGTCCTTAGAGGGAATGAAAATGTTTTTTGGTTTGTAGTACTTATCGCCCCTTGAATACGCATGTTTTAATTCATGTGAGTATTGTCTTTATGGCAGATAGACTAGGGATACACATAAGAATTCTGGTAGGATATGCATGAGTGAGCCCTTGACATTGGTACATTCGATGTCTGTGGGTTCGTTCCCTGTCGTGCAAAGTATTTTGTGACATTCATTAACGATTTTTCGCGTAAAGTTTAGGCTTATCTCATTAAGCTTAAGTTCAATGTCTTGGATGTATTTCAGAGATGGCTTGTATTTGTTGAAAACCAGACTGGGCATAGGATGAAAGCCTTAGGACTGACAATGGGGGAGAATATGTGTCATGTGCTTTTGAGCAACTATGTGACGAGAGGGGTATTAAGCATCAATTGACCATCCCCTATATCCCATCCCATGGCTAAGCGGAAGAATAGAACCATCCAGGAGGGTGTATGCAGTACGCTTAGCCATGTAGGCTTACCACAGAGCTTTTGGGATGAGGCAGTCAGTACAGCTGTGCATGTCATAAATAGATCACTTTCTAATGGTTTGGATTTCCAGGTTGCAGAGGAGAGATGGAGTGGGAAACCTCTATCTTATGCGCATCTACGTGTCTTTGGATGTGAGGCATTCTACCATGTGCCCAAAGACAACCGTACTAAGTTGGATCCTAAGAGTGTCAAATGTATTTTCCTTAGCTATGGGGATGCAGGCGAGATGGGTTACTGCCTCTGGGATCCGCAAGTGTAGAAAGTCATTCGCAGCCATGATGTAGTCTTCCTTGAAGACAAGATACATAGGCAACCTGAGAAGGTGGTAGAGATATGTAGGGTTATATTCCAAGAGGATCCACGTGCTTCTGCACAGCCACTTGGACAGCTTGCAGCAGCAGTTGGTACACATGGTTAGGGTGTTGGATCGATCGCAGAGTTTGCCGTGAGACGGGTCTACTAGAGATAGACGTCCACCTAATAGATTTGTGCCCTCGATGCATTATGTCTTGGTTATAGATGCAGGAGAGCCTCACACCTATGATGAGGCTATGCACAAGGATGATAGTCACTCTTGGGAGAGGGCTATGCAGTTTGAGATAGACTCTCTGCACAAGAATATGACTTGGGATTTGGTTGCACTACCTCAGGGCAAGAAGGCTTTGCTATGCAAATGGGTGTACAAGTTGAAAATTACCCTTGGAAACCCCAAGCCATCTTATAAGGCAAGGCTTGTCGCTAAGGGTTTTAAACAGGAGCATGGAGTTGACTTTGATGAAGTTTTTTTTCTTGTGGTTAAGGTGACCACCCTACACTTGGTTTTGGCCTTAGTAGCGCAGCTTGACTTGGACTTGTACCAAATGGATGCCAAGACTGTATTCTTGCATGGGAATTTGCATGATGAGATATACATGGAGCAGTCTAAGGGCTTTGCAGAACCTGGTAGGGAGTACCCAGTGTGCAAGTTGAAGAAAAGTCTTTATGGCTTGAAGCATGCATCTAGGGAGTGGTATCATAAGTTTGATGCCTTTATGCAGTCATAGGGCTATAGTAGAAGTGCTATGGATTCATGTCTTTACACGAAGAAAGCTCGTGATAACTCATTGCTTATTTTGGTACTTTGTGGATGATATGCTGATAGCAGAAAAAGCTCATGATGAGTTGGATGCTCTTAAATCTCAGCTGAAGAAGAGCTTTGAGATGAAGGATTTGGGACAAGCCTCTCACATTCTTGGTATGCGCATTAAGTGCAACAGGCATCAGGGACTACTCTACCTCTCACAGAGGGAGTACATTCATAAAGTCCTTGAGTGTTTCCGCAAGCAGGACGTAAAGCCTATTGGTTGTCCATTACCTTCTTATGTGAAGGTTTCACAGGCCAATTGTTTGCAAACGGATGAGCAAAGGACCGAGATGGTCAAGATCCCTTATGCATCAGCCGTGGGCAGTTTGATGTATGCCATGATAGCCACTCATCCAGATATTGTCTTTGCAGTTGGTATTGTGGCAGGCTATATGGCTACACTTGGCAAAAAGCATTGGGATGTCGTAAAGGGTATCATGAGATACCTAAAGGGTACATCAGATATGTGTATTTGCTATGGCAACCAGTATACAAGAATTGTGGGCTACACAGACTACGATTATGCAGGACATGCTGATAGTAGAAAGTCCACTTCCGGTGATGTCTTTACCTATGTTGGAGGTGATGTGGATGTCCAGGGTTTAGAAGTGTACCGCTCTCATTACCACAGAGGTTGAGTATGTTGTGGCCATTGAGGCTTGCAAGGAGGCCATATGGTTGGGTTGTTTGGTCCATGACCTTGGGATTGATACTATACCTATGCTGCATTCGAATTCTATGAGTGGTATTCAGCTAGCCAAGAATCCAGTCTTCCATGGGAAGACAAAATACATTGAGGTGTGGTATCACTTCATATGTGGGGTCATGGAGGACAAGTCTGTTGACCTTGTTAAGATCTCCACTGACAAAAATCTTGCAGATCTGCTCACGAAAAGCCTCACTATTGAGCGCTTTGCCTTCCTCAGGAGATTGATGTGTATATTGTACTGTCTTTTCTTTTTCTTTTCACTCATCACAAGGGTAGATTCACCTTTAAGTGGGAGGTTTTTGGGGGTAAAAGCGCCTCTGCCTAGCCGCCCGTGTATTACTACACTGACAGTACCTGCCACTACACATTGCAGGTGGCGGGCGCTCGTCACTGTCACTTTATTCTTTATTCTTTTAGTGATTATTTGAATAAAGGAAGGCCCGATCACACATTGTGACTATTGGGAGTTCCCATTTGTGTCTCTCTCTTCTTGCTCTGGCTCTCTGCCATAGCTCATTGCCAAGCAAGCTTCGATCATTCTTACCTTTCAAAAAGCATGCCTTGACAGTCAATGGGCAGGCATGTTACAGCAAGAGTATGATTTTGAGATCAGGTATCGACCTGGCAAGGAGAATATAGTTGTTGATGCCTTAAGTCGCAAAGCGTTCCTCAACTCTCTTATTATGGAGGAACCCTCGATGACAGAATCATTGGCAACTATGGTATCAATACCCAACAATCCTATCCTTGAATTAGCAAAGGAGGAAGCTAGCCATGACCCAAAATATCTGAAGACAATGAAGGAGATCTTAAGGAAGAAACAAAACCCCAAACTTAAGGTCAAATATCAAGAATTTTCTGCCAATGAGGGACTTGTCTACTTTAGGACAAGATTATGCATACCCTCAAGAAGGAAGCTCAAACAAAGAATACTTTGGGAAGCACATGATTCCCCCTTTTCAGGCCATCCCGGATATGTCAAGACCCTTAACACGGTCAGGAAGAGCTACCATTGGGAAATGCTTAAGGGAGATCTGCTCAAATATGTCACAGAATGTTTGTCTGGCCAACCCATTAAAGCGGAACATGTCAAGATGCCTGGGAAGTTGCAACCT
The DNA here is from genome assembly GCF_053477565.2 of Lygodium microphyllum. Classification (NCBI taxonomy): domain Eukaryota; kingdom Viridiplantae; phylum Streptophyta; class Polypodiopsida; order Schizaeales; family Lygodiaceae; genus Lygodium; species Lygodium microphyllum. The sequence continues at coordinate 11,023,676 of NC_141160.1, forward strand.
CTTGACATTCCCCGGATGAAGTGGAAATTTATCAGCATGGACTTTGTTGTTGGATTACCTTCAGTCCAAGGAGGATACAACTCAATTATGATCATAGTAGACATGCTCACTAAGGTTGCACACCTCATTCCAATCAAGACAAACTATAAAGCTTTAGATATTGCTAGATTATTCATCAAGGAGATATTCAGACTCCATGGGTTGCCTAGGAGGATCATTAGTGATCGCGATTCCCTCTTCACATCTCATTTCTGTAGAGGGATATTCGAGGCCATTGGGACTCATTTGTGTTTTAGTGCAGCCTATCACCCTCATACTGATGGCCAAATGGAGAGAGTCAACCAAGTCATTGAAGACATTCTTAGGGCATATTGCTGTTGCAAACCCAAGAAATGGATCCACCAATATCTACCATTGGTAGAGTTCGCCTATAATGCTTCTTACCAACAAAGCATTCAAATGACACCTTTTCAAGCATTGTATGGGCATGATTGCTGTACTCCATTGAATTTTTTAGATCCTACCTTGAGGGTAGAAGCTTCCAAAGAAATGCTTGAGGAGATGGATGAGCAGGTCAAGGCCATCAGACAAGATATTAGAGCCACCAAGGATAGGCACAAAGCCTGTGCGGATCTAAATAGACAAGAGCAACTCTTCAAAGAAGGAGATATGATCTTTATTTGCGTATGACCCAAGAAGAGTTCCTTATCACTGGGAGAGTTCAAGAAACTAAGTCCAAGGTATTGCGGACCCTATAGGATCCTCAAGTGTCTAGGGCCCAATACTTAAAAACTCCAACTCGTTGAGAATGTAAAGGATCACAATGTATTCCATGTTAGCCTACTAAAAAATATGTGTCCAATCCTAGCCATGTACTCAATGATCAACAAGTTGTAATGCCAAGCAAACGAGTCCTCGACCTCTGGCCAGAAAGAATCCTAGAACCCTCAAAGAGTACCTCATCCAGTGGAAGGACGATCCAAAAGAAGATGCCACATGGATTGATGAGAGTACTCTCGACCCACAATACCCCCAATTCCTTTCGAGATGAGGACATCTCGATTCCTTAAGGGGGGAAGGATGTAATACACTGCCGTGATGACCCCCCTTTCCCCCCGGCTGTCACGCCGCTGTGATGACGACATCCCCCCTTTTTCTTATCTTCCGCCGCCATCACCGTAAATCCCCCCCGATTATCACGCCGCCCTGATGATGACAATCCCCTTTTTTTAATCTTTTGTCGCCATCACCGTAAATCCCCCCTTTTATTAGAAAAATAAATAAAATTAAAAACAAAATTTTTCTTTTATCACCTCTCCCTGCTAACGCCATCTGGGTGGTGGAGGGAGAGGGAGTTCAGCTACACACGTTGACGAGGGCAGGAGGAGTCAAATCGCGGGATGGAGGAGAAGTCGAACTACGAGATGAGGGAGAGAGCCGGACAAAACTAACAGTTGCATGGCAGAAAGGCCATTCGGGCCATCTGAACAGAGGAAGAGGAAGGGGGCCTCGTGTCACACCCCCTCCCCATAATACCCTTCTCCCCCTCTCTATAAAATCCCCCTCCCCCCCCGGACAAGGGGATAGTCTTCTTTCTTCATCCCCCTTAACCAACACCCCCCCTCCACTATAACTCATTTTCCTCCCCTTTTTCTTTCTGGAGGCCCGTTATTCCTCTTTTTACCCCCCTTTTGTCACAAAACTTTTGAGAAAGAGAAGGAGAGGGAGAGGTAGTGAAGGAGAGAATGAGAGTGAAGGAGAGAATGAGAGGAGAGGGAAGGAAAATCCAGAGTAAAGAAGAGTAAGTGAGGGAGAGAAGTGGTTCAAGAATAACTCCCTTATTGGGCAAAGAACCGAGAATTGCTTCTCCTCGCTACAAGTTCCTTAGTCACTCCATCGACGGCCTCCAACGATTGCGAGAGTCAAGGCAAGCGCAGGGAAACCCAGCACCAAGGAGACCTTCGTGAAAAAAGTGAAGGTCGCCTCCATCTCCAAAATGGCCCCAAAGTGTAAGCTCTCCCAAGTAACTGGAAAAGCCGCAACCACGGGAGAAGGATCAGGCAAAGACGCCACTATCAACACGAACGGTGTATCAGGTGGAAATGCTAACTCAGCTCTCCAAAACCAGGTATCGCTACCATGTCTAGAAAAACTAAAATTGAATATTCAAGCATAGGCATCATTAGGGAAAAAGTCATACCTTGCATCGGGTAATTTGCATACTTGAAAGATAGCCAAAAAGGGTTTAATAATCATGGGTTGTTGGAGATAGATTGAGTATCTTTGGTTATAGTGGTGACAAGTCAAGTATTAGGATCTAACTTCCGCAGATGTATCATATATTGTCGGGGTACATAAATATTCCATATAGGTCAACTGTACTCCATAGACCATCGTAGAGAATTAACTTGCATTTACAGCGAATGCATGTATACTCGCATTTGAGTAATTAGGTCATGCCTTCTGAGTTGCATAAATGTACTAGAAGGGATTTTTATGAGTAGGGATCTTGCATCACATCGACAACTCAGGGAAGACTTGCATTGGGACTTGCATGGCATCATGAATAGCTTCAATTGCACCACATAATGGGGTATGCATCTAAAAAGGTAGATTAGGATGCACATGTGAAATATTGAGCTTATTTGAAAGGAATAGTTTGGTAAATGAGGTCCGGCCAATAAGCGAAGCCAATATTTAGCTCGACCCACCCAGGACCTTAGTTGTAGATAAATCGGTTTGTCCTTACGACCATATTTTGACTTGGAGTCAACACGCTCTTTGGTCTCTACCCCAATAGCCAACCATGATGAACCCAAAACACACTTAGGTATATCATTTCTAGAATATGAAACATTCCAAAGCTAACACAAGGAAGCTCGAATGTAGTACCCACTAGGAGAATGACTACTCACCAAACTACATTCGATGCTCATAACTATTTTAGAATGGTAAATAGACTTGGTTTATGTTTGTCTTGCAAGAGGAGTAAATACAAGTTTACGTTATCTTGAAGATGAGGAGACCCTAGGGTGAACTTAGAACGCGATAGAGTTCTAAGATGGAAAAGATGATTACCAATTGACCCAACAAAACCCTAGACCAAGATCTTAAGATAGAGGGACCAAAGGATAGTAACCCAGGGGAGCCATTATCTGAAACTATAGTGTAATTGCTCTACCCTAATACATAGTAGTGAGGCCAAGGAGAGGGTATTCTCTATCTCCCAAAAAATAATGACGCTTAGGCGGGAATGATCAAGAAAGGCGACGTTAGCATCAGAGATGAGGACTCCACCTTAACAGATGTCCTGAGAGCACTCGCCTTCATTGTTTGTTTGTGCTTGTGAATCTAGATTCAATGTCTGTTAAAGGAATGAATGACCCAAGCTCACAACAGAAAATTGAATAATGAATCAGGTTGAATTCAAGGAGGGCGGGCCAAGCTACCCCCAGCTGGCCGTTAACTCTAGCCAAGGGGGTTCCAAATAATTGTGACAGGAATGTGGACCGAACCCGCCATGAGAGGTCTCTCCATGGGTCAGCTTGAATGTAGAAGGATGCTTGGATACCAGGGGGGCTCTGGCTATAAATTCCTTGCGTTCGGGTCTTACTCAAATAATCTACGTGACTAGAGATAGATGCTTGAGGCCCTGTTACTAGTGCAAGGGTGGAAACTTGGAGGAAATAAGATGCATCACCATGGATTGCAGAATTCGTCCTTTTTGGGCGAGACTAGTATTTTAGTGAAGATGATAATATAAGGTTTACTTTCAAAGAACTTGCATGGATTGCTTTTGTATTAGTGCCATAAGTTACGCAAACGAACCCTGTTTCTTAAAAGGATTAATTAAGAAAGCTGTTTTTAAATGTTCCACATAAATGTGATAGGACCTAATTAGGTAACTAAAGAACGCCCATTGAGGGAAGCGGGTGGATGGAACCTCGACGGATTCGTCCTATGGTAGGGTGGTCCCTTAGAATTGGGAGGCTTCTTACAGGTTTCTACTGGCATTTGACATTTAGGCATTGTTAAGTTAGAACCTGATTCATGCCGTTTTAGGGGATCGGAATGGGACTATGCCCTACGGGCAAAGAGGTTGAGAGTCGCATCTCTCTCGTTTCCCATTCTCTTTGAACCAAGTGTGGTATGGATCTGCTTCGTATTGGGTATCTCTGTGTAAAGTAGGATGTCCAAAACCTGATGCTAGAATGCTATTAGGAGACCTTAGCCCTAGGAACCCAGATTTCAGGTCGATCCTAGTGGGTTTGGCCATAAACGTTCCATTACAAGGCGGACTTGGGAAACCCTAGGCGACAAACATTGAAACATTTCCTGGGAGTTCCAGACGGCAATGCTTAGATTTGTTTCTCGATGGACTGCTAAAATGTGCTTGGATAATTGATAGGTGGCACGTTACAGAAGGAGACATGGTCTTTGCCCGTGTCCATTCAAAGAAGAATTCTTTGTCTTTAGGAGAATTTAAGAAACTAAGTCCACGATATTGTGGAACTATAATGTTCTCAACTGCTTAGGATCAAGCGCTTTTAAGTTACAACTCCCTGAGAATATAAAAATCGACAATGTATTTCATATTAGCCTATTGAAAGCATACATAGCTAATCCTAACCATATGCTTGATAATCAACAAGTTGTAATACCTAGCCAAGGAGTCCTTGAGCTACAACCTCCTGGAGTAATTGATATAAGAGATAGAAAATTGAAAAGTAGAATCCTTAGAGAATACCTTGTCCAATGGAAGGATTATCCTGAAGCAAATGTTACATGGATAGATGAGAGTGTTCTTTATCAACAATACCCACGATTTCTCTCAAGATGAGGACATCTCGATTTCTCTAAGGGGAGGAGGATGTAATATTTTTGTGTAATTAAAAGTAAGTTGATAAAGTTAATTAAGAGTTAGTAAGTAAGTAAGTTAGTAAGATGATAAGTTAGTTAAGAAAGTAAGTTAGGTTAAGTTAGTAAGTAACTAACCTTACTAATAACTAACTAACTAATGATTTAAAAAGTAACGTTTAAAAAATTTATTAACCTTAGAAAAGAAATAAGGGAGAGGGGGTGTGAACTCATGGCCATAAAAAAGAAGCCCCCCTCCTAATCATCATCGTTCTCATCATCGACATTATCTTTCTCGTTCTTATCACCATCGTCATCATCTTCATCATCGTCATTATCGTCATCCTCATCATCGTTGCCATTACCATAATATTTCTCTACTTTATTATAAATATCTCCTTTATCATGAATATCTTCTTATCTCCAAAAATAGGCGTTGACAGTCTCATGACATCCCCTTTTTTAAAAAAAAATAAAAAAATAAAATAAAAAAGAAAGAAGCTCCCCACTTTGAGTGGAGGAGTTGTCTTTGCACAAAGAGAGAGCAGAAAGAGAGGGGAAGGGAGAGATAGCATACACTCCATAAGAAAGGTGAGAAGGATCAAAGCTTGCACGGGAGAGCTATGCTGGGAGAGCAAGAGCAAGAGAGAGAGACTCACAATGTGGGAACTCCAATAGTCCAATAGTCCAATAGTCCAATAGTCACAATGCCGGGAGAGCAAGAGCAAGAGAGAGAGACTCACAATATGGGAACTCCAATAGTCACAATGTGTGACCCACCTTCCCTTTATTCATATGTCACTAAAAGAATAAAGAATAAAGTGACGGTGATCGGCGCCCGCCGCTTGCAGTGTGCAAGCGTCAGTGTAGTAGTATACGAGCGGCTAGGCGGAGGCACCTTTATCCCCAACAACCTTCCACTTAAAGGCAAATATGCCACAGTGAGGAGTAAAAAAGAAAAAGAAAAAGAAAAGACAATACAATATGTACGCATGTACAACAGGATGAGGAAATACGCGATCTCATCCAACACCCATTAATCTCCTGAGGAAGGCAAAGCGTTTCGTAGAGAGACTTTTGGTGAGCACATCTGCAAGATTCTAGTCAGTCGAGATCTTGACAAGGTCAACAAACTTGCCCTCAATGACCCACGTATGAAATGATACCTCACCTCAATGTGTTTCGTCTTCGCATGGAAGACTGAATTCTTTAACTGAATAGCACTCACATAGAGTTTGAATGCAGTGTAGGGATAGCATCAATACCAAGATCATGAACCAAACGACCTAACCATATGGCCTCCTTGCAAGCCTTAGTGGCTGCAACATACTCGGCCTCAGTGGTGGAAAGAGTCGTACACATCTATACCTTGGACATCCAAGATACATCACTTATAGCATAGGTGAACACATAGCTAGAAGCGGACTTTCTACTATCTGCATTTCCTACATAATTAGAGTCAGTGTATCCCATGACTCCTATATCCTGGCTACCATAGCACATGTACATATATGCAATGCCCTTCAGGTACCTCATGATACCCTTCACGGCATCCCAATGCTTCTTGCCATGTGTAGCCATATAGCGTGCGACAACACCAACTGCAAAGGCAATATTTGGACGAGTGGTTATCATGGCATATATACGACTACCGACTGCGGATGCATAGGGAACCTTGGATATCTCGGCTCTCTGCTCATCTATCTGCTGACAAAACACCAATTGCAAAGGTAATATTTGGACGAGTGGCTATCATGGCATACATACGACTACCGACTGCGGATGCATAGGGAATCTTGGCTATCTCGGCTCTCTGCTCATCTATCTCGGCTCTCTGCTCATCTATCGGCCTGCGATACCTTCACATAAGAAGGTAATGGATAGTTGTTAACCCCAACACGAAGAAAGAAAAAGAAAGCGGGAAAGATGCATGGCAAAGGCGGAAAAAACAAAAAGAAGTAGTCCGACTGAAGTAGGAATAGAAGAAAAGGCCAAAAGCGCAAGGGCAACCTTAAAGGTCCAAGGCAAATACAAAAGGGGAAAGGCGCATTTTAAAATATAAAGGCGCACCCTGAAATCTTGTAAAAGAGCGCCGGGCTCTCACCCGTGCAATTTGTAAATGTAGACGGGTGGTGGAAAGGAATCTAGGAAGATAGAGGGATAATGGGAAAAAGGGCCTAGGCTAATGGTCGGCCATGTAAAAAAGGGGGATAACCGCCCATGGAAATTAAGGGCATGTATATAAAGTTAAAAGGTAAATGAGAAGAGGATCCTCGTGTGTGGCAAACAACGCCTTCTTCTTCTCCTCCTGTTTCTCACCTTCGTGCCTCCTTGCTTGTGCTTGTGAGAGGGACTGAGAGCGTGAGAGTGTGTGAGGGAGTGATCGTGGGAGGGCAAGGGATCTTGGAGAAGAAGCTCTCCATTCTCCCTCTTCATCTTCTCCTCCTCTCTTCTCTCCTTTGGTCTTGAACGTGGCTATGGAGAATGAAGCTCATGGGAGAGGGATTGAGGTTGCTTGAGCTCGCCTCAAGGATCGTGGAGCTGCAGGGGTGCAAGAAAGAGGAATGTACTCGATTGAGCATCAAGGTAAGCTCACTACACCCACAAGGTAGGCGTTGCGCAACGGCTATGTGAGAGGTAGCCATGGCTGCTCAGTTCAAAACACTTGAGTAATAAGTGGTCTGTAGGTCTCAGGGTAGAGCTCGAAGAGCTCCCACATTTTGGTTTCGTTGCCGGGATAGGCGGGTTCGAGCTTTGAGCGCCGCGCGCAGCAGATCGAGCATAGAAGTAGGGTTTGTAGCCTGAACCAGTGCTCGAGATAACTAGGAGACTTAGGAGGTTTTAATTTGAGGAACAGGTGAGTATTTGGGTTTGTTGGAAGCATTAGATTAGGACTACTGTTCTGCATTTTTGTTTTTCATATTGGCTGCACTAGATGGAGGTTAGATTAGGGTAAAACCAGATAAAACAAAGGTTCTGGCTGCTGCTGGAAACAGAAAAACAGGGGACCAGACTCAAGCTTCTGGGTGAACCAGGGACAGGGAACTGGCTATAAGGTTTTGCAGTGCTGGGAAAAAACCTTAAGAGGCCTGGGAGGCCAGGACATACCTCATTTTCTTAGTTGGCTTTGTTGAGAGAGAGAGAGAGAGAGAGAGAGAGCTTCTGGTTCACAGGACGAGGAAACGCAACCCCGATTCCAGGCGCATTCGATTCGTGCTACTTCAGGTGAGTCCAGTGAGTTCCAGTAGCGTTCTGATCGGTTATGGGATGTTTTGTCATGATTGAGTGCAGAAGACAGTAGGGAGGATTCAAACGCTCCGGAATCGCGCCCGCCGTCGACGCAGTCGGACCAACTCGCAGTGGTCCGATTCCCAGAATCAGACCACCCGAGTTCTAGAGTTGGACCGTCTGACTTCCAAAATCGAATCGTCCGATTGAGAGTGAGTCGGACCAGTCTAGTCCGACTGCTAGGATCGGACCAGCCCGATCGGACGTGCCACGTGGCACTCGGACTGCCCCTTAATCGGACACTCAACTGTCCGCTCGGACTAGTCTGTCCGACCAGACACCTCGCCCGATCGAAGGAATCGGACCCACCCCTGTCCGACTCGGACCAGTCCAGAATCGGACCAACCTCGTCCGACTGCTAGAGTCGGACCGCACCGGTCCGCTTGCCAGAGTCGGACCACCCGGTCCGATTCCCAGAATCGGACCATCTTGCTAGAACACAAGGATAAGGATCTTTTGCTGACCTGACCACAGACCTGACCCCAGGATGCAACCCTGAACACCCCCAGAACCCAAGTTGGTCATTAGAACCTCGGAGATTAATCGAACTCAGGGTGCGAAAAGACCATAGAATAGCTGGGAACCGAGTGGGAAACTCAAATTAGACTAAGAATGTGGGTAGAAACAAGGTGGAGTTTGCATTAAACTCTTTTTGCATCGGCATTTCACTTTTGTGCTCCACTAAACCTGCGCAGTAAGAAAAAAGAAAAGCCTGTTTTTGCACCAAGCACCATGAAAGCACTAAGCACAACGTGCGAGTAAGGATCGACGCTGCTTTCAAATAACAAGGAACACATTTGGATACCTAATAACATTAAGGAACCCACTAGTAGGAGGAGACCCCAAGACTTAGACAGGTGCTTGAGCACCCCACTAGTAGTGCCTGGAGAGAACACAAAGACACGGGAAGCAACAAGATAGAGGAGGCCAGGAAGCAAGCAATGGGCTCAGAAGCGGAAAGGCAGAGGGAACCACAGGATCTGCCCAAATAGTTTACAAAATTTAAAAAGGGTGACAGAGTGGTGGTCCTGCTAGGTGCAAAGAGAGAAGGTCAGACTAGTGAACCGATAGAGGGACCTGCCAAAGTCAAGGAGGTTAACTTGGCTGGAAAAGGCGAAAAACCAAGACCGGTATTCGTCGCAGATGACTTGGTGGAAGAGAAAGAGACCAAACTTGTTGCGCTCCTGCAAGAGTACATCGACGTGTTTGCCTGGACACTGGATGAACTTAAGGGAGTCGACCCTAGGGTTGTGACCCATAACATCCCAATGATTCCAGATGCAGTGCCAACCAAACAACGACCTTACCCCATGAATCCTAAACATGCCCATGCAGTGAAGGAGGAGATTGACAAACTCATGAGGGCAGGTTTCATATATGAGATCGAGCACACAGACTGGGTGTCACCTATCGTGATTGTCATGAAGAAAAATGGAAAAATCCGAGTGTGCGTCAACTACAAGAAAGTGAATGCCTCTACGAAAAGGGATAATTATCCTTTACCTTATACCGAGCACATGCTGGAGAGGGTAGCAGGGAAGGAAGCCTACAGTTTTCTAGATGGCTTCTCGGGCTACAATCAGGTACAAGTGCACCCTGACGACAGGCACAAGACTGCCTTTGCCACAGAATGGGGCGTATTTGCCTACATTGTCATGCCTTTTGGGCTAATGAATGCACCTGCAACTTTCCAGCGCCTAATGTGCACCATCTTTAAGGATATGCTTAGGCGCGAACTGGAAGTGTTCGTAGATGACCTATGTTTACACTCTAGTTGGGACGAACACTTGAAGAAACTGCGAGCTGTCTTTGAAAGGTGTAGGCTGTACCACCTCTCGCTAAACCCCTTAAAGTGTCAATTTTGGGTAAAACACGGATGCATCTTGGGGCATGTAGTGTCAAGGAACGGCATTGCCACTGACTTTTCCAAAGTCAGAGTCATTGTTGACCTACCGCCACCCGACAACTACAAGGGAGTTCAGTGCTTCTTGGGACACACTGGATATTCGATTTGTGCTAAATTATGCATTAATAGCTAGATCTTTGTACAAGCTGTTGATAGTGTTTGAGTGGACAGAGGATTGCCAGCGCGCATATGAAGAATTGAAAAAGGCTCTTACGACTGCACCAATCTTGCAAGCCCCAGACTGGAACGTAACGTTCCATGTGCACATAGACGCCTCTAAGTTCGCTATTGGAGCCGTGCTATGCCAGCCTGGTGAGCATAATTTGGATTACCTGGTGAGTTTTACCAGCAGGAAACTCACAGAAACCGAGATGAACTATTCCACGATAGAAAGGGAGGGGTTGGCCATGGTATTTGTGGTAAAGAAATTTAGGCATTACCTGTTGGCCACTCCCTTTGTCTTCTTCGTTGACCATCAAGCCCTACTGTATCTTGTGAACAAGCCTTGTGCTACGGGGCGCATAGCTAGATGGTTACTCCTTTTACTGGAGTTTGACTTCTCTGTGGTTGTACGCAAGAGAAAGCAGCACTACAGGGCCGACCACATGTCCCGCATAACCACAGGAGAAGCCGCTGGACAAGGCGTGCCTGATGATTTACCGGATGGCCATCTTTTTAACTTGTCTAGTGAACGAGAATTGTTTAGAGCTGATCTGACACCTTATTGGGCCGATGACATAGTGCAAGTGCTAGAAAATGGACTACCGGAGCAACCCATTGAGAAGGCCAGGCTGAAGAGACTTATCCTAAAAATTCAGCTCTATCAGCTGATAGCTGGCCAACTCTACAGGTTGGGACAAGACGGTTTATTGCGCAGATGCGTGTGTGAGCATGAGATGCATGACGCATTAAACGAAGCACATGGCGGAATCGCTGGAGCACACTTTAGTGGGGACACAACAGCCTGAAAGGTGCTACAATCTCAGCTATGGTGGCCTACCCTATTCTGCGATGCAACTAAATTTGTAAAGCACTGCGATGAGTGCCAAAGGACCAGAGTGCCTGTGCGGAAGGACAAGATGGAGCTGAGCCCTGTCATAGCCCGATAACCCTTTGAAAAATGGGGCATCGATTTTATTGGGCCTGTCAGTCTTGCAGCACAATATTTCCAAGCTCGATACATCATTGTGGCAACCGACTATTTAACGAAATGGGCAGAGGCACAGGCCACGAGGAAGAATGATGCTCGGACCACTGCTAAGTTCCTGTGGGAGCAGGTCATTTCACGGTTCGGTTGTCCAATCGAACTTGTAAGCAACCAAGGCACACACTTCATTAATGAAATAATTGCCCACTTGCTCTCTACCTTCCTAATAATTCACCGAAAGTCCTCTCCGTATTACCCTCATGCTAATGGCCAAGCCAAATCCACAAACAAAATTCTAGTCAATGTGCTTATAAAAGTCATGTCTACTTCGAGAAGTGACTGGGATAACAAGCTAATGGCAGCTTTGTGGGCCTATCGCACTGCTTATAAAACGACTATAGGACAGACGCCCTTTAGGTTGACTTACGGAACTGAAGCCATTCTGCCCGTAGAATTCTTCATCCCTAGTTTGAGGCTAGCAGTCCAGGAACGTTGGGAGGGCAGAGAGGCTTGGACCAACCGCTTAGTAGAACTTGAGCGCTTAATGGAGACCCGACTCCTCGCCACTCACTCTCTGATTTGTGAAAAGGCTCGACGAAAGATGTGGTTTGACAAGCATGTCATGCAGAGAGACTTCGAACAAGGGGACCTTGTTCTGCTGTACTCGGTAAAAGGACATAAACAGAAGATGAAGTTTCGGGGGCTAGGGCCTTTCAGGGTACGCGTAATCGGTAGGACCGGAAATGTCAAGTTGGAGACACTTGACGGTGAGGGAATAGGCTTTTTTAATGGCAGCCGCATTAAGAAGTACTATCCTCCTTCACATCCATTACATGAGCCGCCCATGTTAGAACCCCCATTGAACGTCCGCATGGCTACTGTAATTGACCTGACAGATCAGGATGAAGAAGTAGTGGCACTGGCATACCTGCGGATTATAGTTGTAGTAGGAGCGGTGTATTCTTTTAACGCCTTGATTGATGAAGGTACTAACTACAACATCCTAGCACATGACCATTGGACACGCATTGGTCAACCACAACTACAGCCCACTAATGCTCAACTCACCCCGTTTGGGGGCACCGCTTACCCACTCCTAGGGAAATGCAAGGTGGTCGTTTCCATCGAGTCTGAAAGTTTACCGGCCTTCTTCCATGTGTTGCCTGGCACCAAGGACGCTGGTAATGTATCACTGTTAGGTCGCACTTTCAAGAAACAAACCAACTGTAATGTGGATTACAACCTAAATCACATACATCTTGCCATTGGCAATGTGCACATAGTGACGACTTTCAGCAAGGGCTGCCCTAACTCCCCCACTTTTACGAAGCCGCCGATAGAAACCCCCACGACCAAGCTTCAACCCAGGTCCAAACAAACAGAAACCACGGCCTCATGCCGAGTTCTCAACCCCAGACCCATGGCCACCAGGAGCACTCACAAGGCCAAAGAGTCCGAGTTTCTATGGGTGCCGAAATGGCAAAAACCACATCAGGGTAAACCACCCAGGTGTGACCCTAAATGTCCAAAGTATCAACCGTCCTGACCCAAGAGGCAGTCTAGGCACTACCGCTGTAGACGCACAACCACGCCGCTCTGGATTCCCAAAGACCTCTTGCAGGCACAAGGATACTACGAGGGCAATCCCTGGATTTGGGTGCCTAAAAATGGCCAACTAAGAAGCTCATCTACAATCAATCTATTCCTAACAAGAGAGGGTTACACCAGTGGCGCCCAGAACACAATTAACAGGCCAGGGCCAGCGGTGGCTAACAAGCCTCAGCTCATCTATCGACCAAAGCAAATGCCCTAGGTCCTAAACCTACCTAATCCTGAGAACTTACAAACAACGATTACTGCTAACTCAGAACCAAGTACAACCCTCGTGCCTCTAGAGCTTCCTATAGCATCTCAAAGGGCTTCCCAGTGCGAGGCCCGACTCGTGACACCGATGAGGAAGTCACAATTATCTAGTCCACTTGCACCAGCCCCACCAGAGGGTCTTAAACCTGCATACGCAATACGACCTTGCCGCAACTTCTGGGGACGATCTAATAGCCTGCATTAAAATGTTAGATGAAACTTTCACTACATTTTCTAGAAGCTACGAGAGGCTAGACCTAGGTCTTCTTGACGAAACGCTTGCTTCGGCGGTTCGTGTACTACCATGCACTTGGGAGGAATACGAACTTATGACCACTAAAGTTCCCAAAATTGCTGCCGAACTGATAGCAAATGATAAAATCTTGACGGATCAGGCTGCACTCAGAAGGCTTATTACCTCTTATCGAAAGTCTCCGCGTTCTGCTCTTGAACAGGAGCTGCAAGAGCTCGCGCAGATGGCAAGCTCACCTTCCACATTCTTGCAGCAATGGTTTACGCTAAGGATCCAATGGGAGAAAAAAGGTCGTCGCATAATGACCAATGCTGAGCAATGCAGGGCAATCAAAACTATCGAAGATGACCCCACGTACGTGGCACCTATCTCGTTTACGTTCTTGGCCATCACCCGTAATCAGCATCTGGATGACCATGTGCTCACCCACCCCTACATTGACCAATTCCTCACCCAAGAAGAATTACATATTGCTAGTTGCCTCAGTACCAGAGATCTCTTCCACGATGTTTTGACCTACATTTCCCAAGTCTCCATCCAACCATCCACTCTGGATTGTCATGCCCAACTCGAATACAATCCAAACTTCTACGATTGGCTATTAGCTAGGCAAGTCAACCCACGCGAACAAGTGCTTCCCTCGTCCTTCCTGTGCTAATCCTAGGAAGGATTCTTTGCAAGATTCCTGACGGAGGCGGGAGCACGACCAAGAGCAGAGCAAGGATGAAAAGTTATGTTATCTAGCTAGCAGATTGTTAATTAAGAAAGTTTCTATGGAGGAATGTTGCAGAATAAAACAATAGCAATGGTCAAACCTCTAAGCAAGTGTGCCCACTTTAAGCCCATCTATTCTTCTCTCAAACTTAGTTCTAATTAGAAATGCGCCGATTGTTAGGCATTAAATGTTGGCATGGTGTGTTGACAGGTCACCGCCATGGCAGGACAAGACAAAGGAGGCAAACTACCATTCTCAGAAGAGGAAATGACCAAATTCGGCATTGTCATCGAGACGTGCGGATTCAGTCACTTCACTTTCAAGCACACACTGAATCTGGATGAAGCCATCATGGAGAAACTCGCCATCAAGGACTTAGTGGACAGATGCCATCTCCACAAGTACGTGGAGAAGGTGGGACAGGCGGTGGACTACAGCGTATGCGTGGATTTCCTGAGGAATTTCGACAAAAGCAGGAACTGTGGTACCGTCACAGTAAGGAAAGGGGAGCAAGAAAGGGGAATCGAAGTGCCCCTCAATGCAACGATTGTAGAAAAGGCCCTGGGGCTTGTGCCAAAGAAAGAGAGAAGGCCGAGGCGAGACGTTTACACCATGCTGGGAGTCAAGAAAGAAGCGGTGCATACTGTGGATAGAATCAACTTGGCTGACATCCCGGACCCAGTGGTGAAACTACAAGCAAAAATGATCCATACCCTCTTCTCGGGCCAGCGTTACAATGCGCTGATGAACAGGATCGGGGTCCCACTGTTGGAAAGCATAGCAGCAGGAACCCCTGAAGAAATAGACTGGAATGGATTCGTACAGAAGACCATTCAAAGTTCAGCTGCCCTCCTCACTCCGGCGGAAGCACCAGCAGAAGGAGAGTCCCCTGTCTCAATAGCATGTTTCGCAAGGAAGAAACTGGTGTCGAAGCGGCTACAATCAGATATGGGGGAATCCTGACAGCCATCATAGACGAAGCAATAAAGAATGAGGGCGTCATGGAGGAGAAAGCGACGCATCAAAGCTCAGCTCACCATGGCGGAGGGAGATCGAGCGAGAGAACAATGAGCGACGAGGGAGAGCAGGAAGTGCCACCTCCGCGAGCAACCAAACCCGCAGAACAAAGCAAAAGTGATAGGAAACAGAAGGAGAAAAAAGAGAAATTAAGTAAGAAAGAACGGGCTGACATAAAAAGGCTAAGAAAGAGTCTCGAAGGGATGAGGAAGAAAGGAGGAGGAAAGAGGAGGAGTTCGCCAAAATAGGAGAGGAGTCAAAGAAGGCGGAAGCGGATAGGAAAAGGAGGGCAGAGGAAGAGGCTGAGAAGTAGCGACTCCAGGAACTGGCCGAACTGGCAGAAGCCACCCGAAGGTTGGTGGAAGAGACCCATGGGGACGGAGAACTCGAACCCGCAAGCCCCGGCCATAAAACCGAAGCTAGTGCAAGTGTGGAGGCAGCACTAGTGGTCGTAGGCAAGGGCAAGTCCCTCCTACATCCACTCCCTCCCTCCTTTGTGCCAACAACAGCCGAAATCACGACCACCGCCGCTGCACACCCCATGCCTCCTCTCGATGCGGCACAGCTCATGACCATGATACAGATGCTTGTAAGCAGGGTGGCCGAAATTGCCCCTGAAACTCGATTGAAAAGGCCCATCGCCGCCGCAGATGCAGAGTCTCGGCAAGATCCCAAACGACAGAGGCTAGAGGCGTCGACCACCACGCCCAATACTCCCATACCTGCCGCAGACTATGACGCATATGTGGCCGAGTTACTAACACAACTCGACAAGGCAAAAGAAGAAAAGAAGGTGGCGCTGCTGGAACTAGAGAAAGAAAAGGAGACGTCAGCAGCCCTCAGGCTAGAGGTCTCAAGGCAGGAAGTTGACAGACGGAGAGAGATGAAGGCCTTGCAAGACCAGCTAGAAGAGAAAACGAAGCAAGCCCAAACCAATGAAAGCCACCTTAGGCAAAGGTTGGAGGATGAGGAGCAGAGTCTGGTAGTGGAACAAAGGAATATAAAACTTTTGATGCAGCAATACATTGATCTCCAGCAAAGGGTGGCCCAAGTGGAACAGCTCTATCGGCAAGTTCAGGAAGGCGAAGCCACTGTTCCACAAGAATATGCAGTGGAGCCCCAGTCATGGCACGAGCAAGATGAATAGGACAGGCTAATCAGGGAAATCGAATTCCTAAAAAATGAAGGGCCGGGGTTCTCAGCAGCTGAAGCCAAACGACTACAAGATGAAGTGTAGAGACTGCAAGACGCGCTGGAGACCTCCCAGGAGGACGTGGAAGCCCTCATGGCCATGATATTTAATCAGCAGAGGTTGCTCCGCGCGCTGAAATCCAGAGCCTAGAACAGTTGGTCCAAGAGAAATCAGAAATCCTGACCAAAGCGCACCATAGGCTCAGCATTGTTGATCAAGCAAGAGGGATCGCTGAAGAGCAGCTCGCTCAGAAACTAAACGAAAGAAACCAGTTATGGTTCTATTCAAATGAGCAGCAAACAGGTAATAACCACCCTGGTGGGCCAGCTAGAGGAACAAAGGCAAAAGATGGAGGAGAGAGCCGTGGAGTGGGAAAGAAAGAACTTTGACAGGGTGAGGGATTTAACAGAACGGCTTGCAGTGGCAGAGTGTGAAAGAATGCTGGCCGAGGCTAGGGTTGAGGCTATAGAGATAACGACTAAGACCCAGCAACAGGCCTTTCTCAACACGGTGCTCCACGTGATGCAAGCCGAGGGCGATGATACAGTGGAACAGGTAAAAAGAAAGTTGGAACTAAGTACCCGGGCGCTACGATACGGCCTTCAAGAGCGGGAGCTTCCAACAAGTACATGAATAACTAAAGAGCAATAGTTCTACTACCTGCGCTGTACAGGCCTTTCCACTGCGGAGCTCCAGGAGTTGGGTTTTCAGGAGCAAGAGCAGCCACCGCCACCACCACCAGTCGTTCCTCCTGTGGTAGTGCGAAATGCCGAAGAGGGGTCGGACTTCGAGCAAGATGAGGAAGACGAGCCGCAAAGGATGCCGAGTCCGCCTCAACCAGAGATCCTATAGGAGGAACTTGCCGACGCCGAGCTACTTGAACGCATATTTGCAGCAAGGAGAAGGAGGCAAGAGTTAGCAGAAGAGGCCCAACGCTGAGCGCGCATACTTCCATGACAACTTCCTGAGGAGCCCATGCCACTGCGAAATGATACACATCCTGTAGATTGGCCCCAGGAGTTGGTCATATGGTGCCAGAGAGAGCTACATAAGAGGCCATTCGAGCTCTCATTCGCTTTTCCACGATCCCTGGACCGGGCCCTACCTCTAGGAGTCGTAGCCAAGATCAAAGATCTGGCTAACGAACTCGCAAACAAATGGATGGAAGAGAGAAGCCTAATAGTAACCAGGTGGAGGCAAGAGCCACGAGAATACTGGGGAGACAAGGTCGGTCTGGTTTCCAAATCTGTCCAAGGCTACCAGGCACAACCAAAATGGTGGAGGAGGATTTGGGACACCAATTTTGATGCTTGGACCGCATTTTGTAGCTTCCTCCCCGAAGAGCGCAATGATCCTATCTACATGCCCTACCCCTGTAGGCATGGAGTGGATTACAACAGAGCTTTGCATGGAGATTTTGACTTCCCGAGAATCTATAATGTAAATGCTAGAAGCTCGGAGGAGTGCTTAGTATTTAGGGCAGAAGATATACTTCCCTCCATAAATTGTTTCCTTGTAGATTTCTCTTCCTGCCCTGATCTAGCATTCTTAACCACTTGTAATTACCTCCGACTTCTCAAATTCTTACTACTCCAGAAACCTGCCGTAGAGGAAGCCCATCTCCCTCCACTCTTTTTTTATCTTAACCTAGGAATAGATAGTAGAGCCATGGAGAGGTTGATGATGCGCGCTACTCTCCTCCCAGCCTTCTGCTTAGAACTATTAGAAAATATGAGTGACACCCGTTTCGCAAGGTGTAATCACCCCTTTTTGTCCACCACTCCTCTAAGAGCTAGAGCCGGTATTAAGGAATACCTACAAAGTCGCGCATTTTTATCACAATGCTGGCGACCACCCCGTGGCTAAATGGGTGCCCCATGCATCGCCCAATGTCCTCTCTCTTATTCACAAAAAAAAAAGAGAGAAGAATAAGAAGAAAAGTGCTTGCTGCCTTCGTTCACTATTGTGGTGCACCATACTCACTGCATCTAGAGTCCTCTCTAGCCCCTCCCCCACTTCACACTTAGGGCACATCAAGGGCAGGAATTTCGGACCTGTCACCCTGAGTTTCGCATCGCACCTTAGAAGTCGCACAAACTGGGTCCTCAAGTGTGGGACATTACCAAGGGCTTGCCCAAGGTCAGACCCATCTCCCAGTTCCACTCGTACGGGCACCATGCACTGCACAGTGAGACAGACATACCCCCTAGGAAGTGCACCACTTTTCTTGCAGGTTATGTTCATGTTTCCAGAATGGGCTGCTTGGCTGAAAGTGATCGTCTACTACATCCTCCAATGACAAGGAATTTTTCCAGAAGTCCGACATGACCCCGTTACTGCAACTTCAGGAGCTTTGCTGCGAAGGTTTCAGTAGCTCCACAGGTTTCATGTTGACAACCATCCGCCCACTGATGGGCTGCCATTGGCATAGATCTTGGAACCTCACCGTCCGATGATCCATGCCCACTATCTCAAGATCTACGGATCGGTTATTAGCACCACAAGCTTGAAGACTTTCACCTCAAAACTGAAGATCCTCTCCTCCCAGACAAGGGTTTTTTCAGCCCATGCCACGGCTTTTCACGACAAACAACGTTCGGAGGGTTTCTCCAGAATAAATCCCTCCAATACCATCTTCCTAAGGGACTGCTTCTTGTTTCAAGCGTTTCGGATACTCAAACGACGACCAGTTCCAGAGGGGCACCAGAACAGTGAGACAGATGCCACAATTGTCAGCAAGTCTAAAGCACGCTGGAATCTCTCTTCGGCATCGTCATCAAACCCCATCACCTCTCATTCACAAGCCTTAGTGTCCTCCAACCGCCAGTCACACCTACCACTAGCATCCTTTATCCCACTACTTCCCGCCATAGTGCCATGGGACTGGCACTCGTCTAGGAGGGGGGTAATGTTAACCCCAACACGAAGAAAGCAAAAGAAAGTGGGAAAGATGTAGGGCAAAGGCAGAAAAAACAAAAAGAAGTAGCCCGACTGAAGTAGGAATAGGAGAAAAGGCCAAAAGCGCAAGGGCAACCTTAAAGGTCCAAGGCAAATACAAAAGGGAAAAGGCACATTTTAAAATATAAAGGCGCACCCTGAAATCTTGTAAAAGAGCGCCGGGCTCTCACCCATGCAATTTGTAAATGTAGACGGGCGGTGGAAAGGAATCTAGGAAGATAGAGGGACAATGGGAAAAAAGGCCTAGGCTAATGGCTGGCCATGTAAAAAAGGGGGACAACCATCCATGGAAATTAAGGGCATGTATATAAAGTTAAAAGGTAAATGAGAAGAGGATCCTCGTGTGTGGCAAACAACGCCTTCTTCTTCTCCTCCTATTTCTCACCTTCGTGCCTCCTTGCTTGTGCTTGTGAGAGAGACTGAGAGCATGAGAGTGTATGAGGGAGTAATCGTGGGAGGGCAAGGGATCTTGGAGAAGAAGCTCTCCATTCTCCCTCTTCATCTTCTCCTCCCCTCTTCTCTCCTCTGGTCTTGAACATGGCTATGGAGGATGAAGCTCATGGGAGAGGGATTGAGGTTGCTTGAGCTCGCCTCAAGGATCGTGGAGCTGCAGGGGTGTAAGAAAGAGGAAGGTACTCGATCAAGCATCAAGGTAAGCTCACTACACCCACAAGGTAGGCGTTGCGCGACGGCTATGTGAGAGGTAGCCATGGCTGCTCAGTTCGAAACACTTGAGTAATAAGTGGTCCGTAGGTCTCAGGGTAGAGCTCGAAGAGCTCCCACAATAGTCAATAGGCTTCATGTCCTGCATGCAAAAGCACTCAAGGACTTTATGAATGTACTCTCTTTGTGACAAGTAGAGGAGTTTCTGATGCCTGTCGCGTCTAATGTGCATACTAAGTATGTGAGAGGCCTATCCCAGATCCTTAATCTTAAAGCTCTTCTTGAGTTGAGCCTTAAGAGCATCTAGCTCATCATGAGCTTTTCCTGCTAATAGCATGTCATTCACATAGAGTACCAAAATAAGTAAATATCCATCGCGAGATTTCTTCGTGTACAAGCACAGATCCATAGCACTACGGCTATAGCCCTGTGACTGCATAAAAGCATCGAACTTATGATTACCATTCCCAAGGTGCTTGCTTCAAGCCATAAATACTTTTCTTCAACTTGCACACTACGTGCTCCCTACTAGGCTCTGCAAAGCCCTTAGGCTGCTCCATGTAAATCTTATCATGCAAATCTCCATGTAAAAATGCTATCTTAATATCCATCTGATACAAGTCCAAGTGAAGTTGTGCGACTAAGAACAAAATCAAGCGAAGGGTAGTCATCTTAACACATGAGAAAAAACTTAATCAAGTCTTAATCAAAGTCAACTCCATGCTCTTGTTTAAACCCTTAGCAACAAGTCTTGCCATATAAGCCGGCTAGGGGTGTCCAGAAGTACTCTTCAACTTGTACACCCATTTGCATGGCAGAGCTTTCTTGCCACTAGGCAAGGAAATCAAATCCCAAGTCTCATTCTTATGCAAGGAGTCTATCTCAGACTGCATAGCCCTCTCCCACGAGTGACTGTCACCCTTGCATATAGCCTCATCATAAATGAAAGGCTCTCCTGCATCTGTAACCAATACATAATGCATCGAGAGCTGAAATCTATCAGGGGGATGTCTATCTAGTAGAATGCCTCATTGCAAGCTCTACTGCCTGCTCAACATTCAATCCAACACCCTGGCCATGAGTACTTGCTGTTGTTGTAGGCTCTCTATGCATCTTGTCTTCATAGAAGACTACATCATGGCTATGGATGACTTTCTATGCCTGCAGATCCCATAGATAGTAACCCATCTCTCCTGCATCTCCATAACTAAGGAATATGCATTTAACACTCTTAGGATCTAGCTTGTTACGCTTGTCCTTGGGCACATGGCATAATGCCTCACATCCAAAGACACATAAATGCATATAAGAGGGTGGCTTTCTTGTCCATACCTCCTCTGCAACCTGGAAATCAATGGCACTATAGGGAAATTTATTAATGATATACACGACAGTTGTAACTGCCTTAGCCCAAAAGTGCTGGGGTAGACCTGCATGGCTAAGCATACTACAAACCCCCTCCTGGATGGTCCTATTCATCCGCTCATCCCTACCATTTTGGGGAGGGGTGTAGGGGGCAGTCAATTGACACTTAACACCCCTCTCATCACATAACTACTCAAAAGCACGTGAGACATACTCATCCCCATTATTTGTCCTTAG
Source organism: Lygodium microphyllum (assembly GCF_053477565.2). Lineage (NCBI taxonomy): Eukaryota > Viridiplantae > Streptophyta > Polypodiopsida > Schizaeales > Lygodiaceae > Lygodium > Lygodium microphyllum. The sequence goes on from NC_141160.1 coordinate 11,045,137, forward strand.
GCATTTCAGCCTATGCCCAGACAAGTAAGCCATCTATGAAAAAATGACAATACATCGGACTTCTGCTTTATGGGATAAGCCCATACTTTATGTGAAAAATCATCTATGAGAGTAACAAAATACTTCGCACCACCCAAAGACTAACAAGGCATGGGCCCAGAGACATCAGAATGTACCAAAGCCAAGGGCTCACTCATGCGTGACATACCAGACTTATGCGTAGACCTAGTCTGCATGCCATAAAGACAATGATCACAAGAATCAAAATGAAAATAGTCAAGGGGTGGTAAGTACTGCAAATCAAAAAGCATTTTCATTCCTTTAATAGACATATGCCCCAAATGAGCATGACAAAGAGATACATGATGTAAAGACCTTACTGACAAAACATGATCAACTGTAGAACAAAAAACAACTAAGGGGTAGAGGCTGCCAGCCTTGGCACCTCTCGCAAGCACAAGCCTACCACGAGCAATCTTCCATGTAGAGTCTCCAAAAGATACATGTTATCTTGCGTCATCAAGCTGTCCAACAGGCATGAGACTACGTGTCAATATCGGTACATGACGTGCATCGTGCATAACAAAACTACTGCTGGAAGGAAACTGCAGCCTAACATCACCAATGACGATAATCTCAAGAGACTATCATCACCCAAGTGCACAGAACCTGAAACAGAATGGTATGAATGAAACCACTCTCGGGGCAAGGCATCACATGAAAGGACACACCGAGTCCAAAGGCCTACACTATGCATACATAGAGTGTATCTCTGTCACCTACAAAGCACTAGATGAAGATGTTGCAAGGATATAATCTCCATCACTATCCTCGGGCTGCATGACATTGATCTCTTCAATTTTAACACTTGACTTGACTTAGTAGGTACTATATTGCGATTAGAAAACTTTTCTTGCACTTTCTCTTTCCCCTTGTCTTTGCACCTTTCATTGCGCAATTCATGACACTATGGCCTTATGTGGCCTTTCTTCCCACAATGATGACAAGTCGGATTTGCATTTCTGCCATGAGACTTACTACACAACTTGCCATGCAACTTGGAGACCGAGATTTTTGCAAATCCTATCCATGGCCATTATCACAATCTTACCATAGTCATTCTTTGCATTTCCATCATGTCGGCCTCTAACTCTCAAAGCATGAGATATACAAGAGGTATTCAAATTCTTATAGTTGATCTCTTCTTGCAGAAGAGAGCTCTCAACATCAAATAGCTTCAAATTAGTGACAGTGGCACATAAGGCAGTGCATAATACATCCCAAGACTCTTTAATAGTTCCAAGCAAGAACAACGGAGTGACATCCTCTTTGAAGTCAATGCCATGTGAAACCAAGTTCTGAAGAATAGCATGAAATTGGTTCAGATGAGCTGACATGGTCACATTCTCTTTTATGTGGAGATCCATAAGCTGTTTCAGCCAATACATTTGACTTACAGGATTGTTAATCCTCAAACGAATAAGGTGGAAAATCAGGAAAATTTAATGCAGAAGCTAAGGTCAAGGCAAAAGTGAAACGGGAGACAAAGGCACAACATGAGAAATATGGAGACACAAGAAGTGTAGAAAAGTCCCTAATCAAGGAGAAATGTGCACAAGATAAAGCGCAAGTCAATGCTTTTGTAAAAGAACGCAAGGCGCACCATGATTTATTTTAAGAGTGCCCCACGCAATTTGTAAAGGTAGATGGCCGGTAGGAAGGAAGCTAGGAAGATAGGAGGACAATGGAAAAAAGGGCCTAGCCGGCCATGTGAAAAGGGGATGACCACCCAAATGGGATTTAGGGCTTTGTATCAGTCCCGGCAAAGGAACTAAAATGTAGTGGCAAGCGCAAGCTCTACCGCCAAGACCCACGGACTGCTTATTGGTCAAGTGTTTCAAGTCGAGCGACCATGGCTACCTCTCACATAGCCAACACACTATCCCTACCCATGGGGTGTAGTGAGCTTACATTGATGCTCAATCGAGTACCTTCCTCTCTCTTGCACGCGGTAGCTCCATGATCCTTGAGGTAAGTTTAAGCAACCTCAATCCCTCTCCATCAAGCTCCATCCTCCATATCCGCACAAGACAAGAGAAGAGAAGTAGAAGAAGAGAATATGAAGAGAGGAGATGGGGAGCTTCTTCTCTTTGATCCCTCAGTCTCACACAGTCACTCCCTCTCTCTCTCACACTTCCTCACTTATGCACTCACAAGAAGATAAGAGAAGAGAAGAATAAGAATAAGGGAAGCTTTTTGCGACATGCCCAAGAATGAGCTCTCATTCATCTTTTGAACATCCAAGAAGGTCTTTGGAAGCCATCCTAACCTTGTACTAGCCCTTTGCCTATAGTTTCGACTTCTAAGTCTTATTCTACAAGGAGTAGGCTTGACTAAGTGTCTTGCTAGAGTAGGTTAGCTTCTATGTTTGCATATTTAGCTTTGAAAATCCATTGTTTTTGGGTTGGTTTTGGTTTCACTACCCTTCTCCACTAGTTTTGGTTATTTTTTAATGCTTTTTATATTTTTCTAAGCAAGATTATATCCCCCTTCACTAGAGGTCTCATAGGACACATTTGAGGACATCAATGGCATTTACTGGTTTGAGAAAGCTAGTTTGCCATTGTTGAAAGCCATTATGATTTTTACATTGGTCAAGGATAGATGTATGCATTAGACATCGTAGTCCATGTTGCATTTGGGTTGTAATTTGAATGCTCTTCCTAGTAGAGTTTCCATTCCAAATCCCTCTAGTTTTGGAAGTACACAAAAAATTATGGGAAGGCTTTCAGTCTCAATGGTCAACATGAACTTGCATTTCCCTAGTGATGTATAATGTATGCCCCCCATATGGAATGATTCTAGTCATTACTAGGATTAGTTACGGTTTTCCTATCATTGTCCAACCTTTGTATGTAAGGATATTGTGGTTTTCTCCTTCATGGATCATGGCATCAAGTGTGTGCTCTTTCTTTGAAGTGATCTTAACTCTTAGATATGCCAGTGGTATTTGTTCCTCATCTTCAGGGTCAATCTCTATGATGGTCATAGCAAGCATGGTAATAAGTGGTAGTAAGATTGGCAGTTCTTGCACCATGTGAGTGGTTGGATATTATTTATTGATGCATGTTCCATTAGAAAATCTGATCCCTTTGCTCTCTAATGTTTCCAACTCCACATTACTAGTTTTGCTAGTTTGGCATACTTGGAAGGGTCCAATTCCTTTGAAATTCATTTGTTACTTATAGCCTTTGATGTAATATAACAATACAAGGTTGCTCTTCTTGAAGTCCCTCTACTTAACATACTTATCAAACTAGGATTTTCTCAATGCCTTTTTGTAGACCAGTGCATACAAGGCCATAAGTCAAGTTTTTGAAATGTGTTGTAGTTCGGTCAGATGCTTCATCCAAATTTATTGCCCCTCCCAACACTCTTGTAAAGCAATTTATAGGCTAGAAAGAAAGAAAGAAGAGCAATAGGATTTCATCTATTCCATAGGTTAATTTGAAGGGAGTTTGTCTTGTGGTCATTTTATGAGTCGTCTAATATGCCCACAATGATTCCATTAATGTGTTGTCCTAGTCACTTCGAGAGATTGAAACTATCACAATCACTCCCTACTAAGCAATAAAGCCAATTTTTGGTGCATCATTTGGATGGACTTGTATACCTTAGTATAACAAGAAAAATCCATCTAAGAAGTCACAGTCTTTCTTACTTTCCACTCATTCAATCATGTAATCATTGTATAGCAACCTAGCAACATATAATGATCTTGCTTTGTTGCAACATTTATGCATACTCAAAATTTGTTCATAATTGAGCCATGGTTTCTAAAGCTTTGTAAGTTTTCCATAAACATGATGAGAATAGTGAAATTCCATGGGATAAGGTCTCTGTTTCACTGGCTTAGTGTTTAGTTTTAATAATCTTGTGTGTATTAGCAATCGAGGTAGTATGCCCTTGAGATCTGAGTAGTTCTAGGTTAATGGATCACAATATTCCTTGAGTAAACTCACAAGGAAATTTTCATCCTCGAGACTAAGGTCCTTGGTGATGTAGATTGGTTTTGAAGATCCCCTTGGCTCACCAAGTCTTACCTTTTTTACATTTGCTAGGCCCCTAATGGATTCATTAGACTGGTCCTCTCTTATCGCCAGGCATGTGTAACAAGGAAAGATGATGCTAAAGAGACTGCTAGTTTCCTTTTAGAGCAGATAATATGTCGTTTTGGTCCACCGAAAGAATTAGTGTCGGACCGTGGAACCCATTTCCTGAATAAGGTGATCAAAAGCTTGACAGAGGCTTGGCAGATCAAGCACAACAAAACGACTCCTTATAATCTAAATAGAGGACTCACAACTCAAACATGGCACTCACAACCTAAACATAGGATTTGTAACCAAAATCCACCAAAGAGGTAGTTCATGTGTGAACTCATGTGCTTGCCCCTCTCCCATTCATTGAGGCATTTGTCTGCCCCATTGTGTAATTGATCTAAGAAGAAGTAACATAATGACAAAGGTTCCAACCTTACATGAAAAGGGCAGTTCACACAAATTAAAAGATGAATCATCAATAAAATATTTCAAAGAGGCACTTCACATGCAAATTGATGTGCTTGCCACTCTCTAACTTTTGTAGCATCCCTCTAGCCCAATGTGTAATCAAGTAGCCTAAAATGAAAAAGAAACATGATGAAAAAGTTTTTAACCTTGGAGAAAAAGGATAGTTCACACAAACTATACAAAGGGCTCAATCTGATAGAGAGCCAGCTCACATGTGAGCCCATATGCTTGCCTCTCTCCAGATATTTTGAAGCATTCCTCAAAAGAAGAAAAAAAGAAGAATTTAAATAAAACAATTTCCTTCTCTTTTTTTTAAAAAAGCCTAAAAGTTAATTTTTGGATACTATGTTTACTGGCAATGTTGTGTGTTGAACTTCAATTTATTGTCAATTGCTATAAAGATACAAAAACGTTTTTTATCTTTTTTCATAAGTACTCTTGAAGTTGGTTGTGTGACTATTGTGAGTGTTGCGCTTGAAGTTGGAATTGGGTTTGGTTGGTTTCTTGAAGGTTGTGAATTTGATTGTGATGAGAAATCGAAGTAAGTTGATTGTGTTCAAGATTCAGAGGGAGAGAGAGAGAGACAAAGACATGGAGCTATGACAAAGAGTAGTCAAGTCTCATTGTTCTCTTCTTCTCATTCTTACACAATGCTTACTGAAGTCTAATCACACATAACTGATAAACACACTAGGTCACGAACTGACCATACCACTAACTGTGGTTGCGTCTAACCGATCCAGTTATTATACAACACGCATGTAGAGTGACAGCTAAGATGACAACTGTCTAGATAAGGTCGGTCATGTCGGTGATATTGATCATGAGCTTGATTCTCAACACTCCCCTTCAAGATCAAGCTAACTATTGTACTCCAAGTAGCTCTTTGAAATGCACAAACTTCTCATTACCAAGTGATTTGGTAAAGATATATGCTACCTAGTCTTCTGTCTTCACATGGAGTAGATCAATCTGTCCAGCAAGTACAATCTCCTTGATAAAATGGTAATGAACTTCTATGTGTTTGGATCTAGCATGATAGATAGGGTTACTAGCCAACATCACACTACTGAGATTGTCACAATGCAATGTGACTTTGCTGTCCAATTGTATACCCAAGTCATATAGCAGTTTCACAAGTCAAACTACTTTGCATGCTGCTAAGGCTGCACCCCTATATTCTGTCTCTGTACTAGATAAAGCAACGATCGGTTGCTTCTTACTACTCCAACTAATCATACAACTGCCTCAAACTGATCGGTTGCTTCTTACTACTCCAACTAATCATACTACTGCCTCAAACTGAAAGCATAACCACTGGCTGACCTCTTATCATAGAGACAACCAACCCAATCAGCATTCGTATAACCTGTCAAGCAGAATGATTTCCCATGCTCATAAAACAATCCATAATCAATAGTAGCCTTCACGTATCACATAATCCTCCTAACTGCATCTAAGTGTGTCTTATTAGGTTTCTGCATAAACTGGCTAATTAGCCCCACTCCATAACTCAAGTCAGGATGGGTAATGGTAAGGTAAATTAGGCTACCCACCATCTAGTGACATTCTTGATCTTAGTCCCAGCATCAACTATAAGTTTGACATTCTGATCCAATGGTGTTTCCATGGCTTTATACTCTATCATGCCATATTTTAGCAACATATCATGAGCATACTGTTTTTGTAATAGCCATATACCTTGAGGTGTAGACACAACCTCAATCTCGAGAAAGTACCTCATCTCACCAAGATCCTTGACTTTGAATTTAGCCTGTAACATTGCTTTAATTTCAGTAATCTCATGATCATCATCTCTATGATGTTCAAATCATCGACATAAACCACCATGAAAACATAACCATGCTATGTCTTCTTTGTAAACATACTGTGATCTACATGACCTATTTGAAAACCAAGCTGCTCCAAATAAGTGCTTATGCGAGTATTCCATGCTCTTGGTGCCTGTTTTAGCCCATACGAGGCCTTCTTCAACTTACACATATATATTGGATAGTCAGGGTGTACATAATCCTAAGGTTTCTCTATATACACCTCTTCAAGAATGTCACCATTCAATAATGCATTTTTGACATCCATCTGCCATAATTTCTAGCCCTTAAAAGCCGCTAATGCAATAACTATTCTCATCGTTGCCATCTTGGCAACCGGGTTGAAAGTCTCCTCATAATCTAGGTTGTACTGTTGTGCATATCCCTTTGCAACCAACGGGCTTTATACCTTTCCAACAAACCATCTGACTTTCATTTCACTTTATAAACCTATTTGCAGCCAATGGGTACTTTTCCTTCAGGCAAATGGACCAATTCCCATGTCTCATTTTCAACCAATGCTGCGTATTCTTCATCCATGGCAGCACACCAATTCTCATCTATAATTGCCTCACTGAACTTTGTAGGTTCTCTGTAGCTTGACACTTTAGTCATATATGCATAATGTCTAGCTCAATACCCACTGTATATTAGCCTATCAATTGTCTTTCTAACCCTTTCAGACCTCCTCAACTACGGTGCACTTTGGGCTTGTCTCTCATAAGGCGGCACATACTTGCTTTGCCTTGCACCAGGTAACTGATGGTATGCCCAATTCACTATCAAGACTGTCATTGTCAGGTGACTCATATCCAGATGTAAGTGGGCTAATCACATCATCAAACATCTTTTCTTTGCCTTTATCCAATCTCCCCCTCATTGACATATCTGTGTCAGTGGATGCAGTAGCACGATTGCGGAGTCATACTGTCCAAGAACTAACAGTAGATGAACCATCACTTGTCGATCTATTCATAGATGTACTAGCTAAAGGATAATTTTTAGCATAAGTAGGGCTGGCTGTCCATCAGAGATCACTGCATTCGGAGTACCATACCATGAGGCCAGCTCATCAAAAACTACATCCCTACTGATCAAGGTTTCCCAGTGGATGGATCATAGCATTTGTATGTGTTTCTCTCCTTTGCATAGCCAAGAAAAAAACTTTTGATAGCTTTCAAGTCTAACTTCTTCCTCTTTTCATTAGGCACATGTACGTAGGCAATGCATCCAAATACTTTTAGGTGACTAATGTTCGGCTTGTGCCCATATAATTTCTCATACAGATTCATATCATGAACCCCAGGCTGTAGGTATTCGGTTTAGCGCATAACTATGGTAACCACTACTTTAACCCAATAATCATTTGGCAAATTCTTTTCATTAAGCATTGCCTTGGTAGCTTTCATAAGCACCCAATTTTTTCTCTTTGCTACACTGTTTTGCTAAGGTGTGTAAATGCATGTGAGTTGCATTTTTATGCCATATTTAGGAAGGTACTTGTCAAACTCTCTAGAAACATATTCTCCACCTCCATCAGATCTTAGACATGAAATATAACAACCAAGTTCATTTTCAACATGCTTCTTAAATTCCTTAAAGACATCAAGCACCTCATCCTTGTGCTTCAAAATATATAGCCATGTGTATCGGGGCTGAAATCATCAATGAAGGATACATAATACCTAGCACCACCAAAAGATGCATTATGGGCAGGACCCCATACATTTGAATGTATCAACTGCAAAGGCTGAGAACTATTTAAGACGTTTCATGAATGGAAATCTCGCTTGTTTCCCAAACTGACAAGCAGAGCATACATGTCCAAGATTAGTGTACTTGAACTTTGGCAAGCCAAGTACAACCTCTTTCTATTGTATATTTTTGAACTTCTATACATTAACATGACCGTTGCGTTTGTGCCAGATTTCTACATCTTGAACTACTCCATTATCATGGGCAAACATGGCTGCCTTCAATTCCGAGATAGATGCATCCAAAGTAAACATTTTGCCATCTCTCTTACCTTTGGCAATCAATTTAGAGCCATTGCCATATTCTTCAATAAAACAACCATCCCTATTGAATTTGACTTGCAGATTCTATTCTAGCATCTGTCCAACTGATAGTAGAAGGTACATGTAGTACATCATGTAGGCTCTTCTTTTTGCCATCAGGCATGAGCAACATATGATCACACATGTATGCTGAATATCATGTTGTGTATCATCACCAGTATATACAAATCCATGAGACCTTGCTACTAACTCATCAAACCATTCATCATGAGGAGTTGTATGATTGGATACTCCTAAGTCTATGTACCATTTCTCATCTTTGCCTTGCTTAGACGTATTCTTTGATACATGCTGCATAGCAAACATTCTATCTCCCTGGTAATTCTAAGAACCACTAGAAGATGCATCATGTTCATGTTGCCTGCCTTTTTCCTTCATATCTACTTGCCTTTTATGGCAATCCTTATGCCCATATCTTCCACAATAATGACACTCTTTATCCCTGTTAGACTACTCATGCGACTGCCAGGAGTCACCTCTGCCTCTAGGTGATCTCTCCTTGCCTCTAAAGGCTCAAATTCTCATTGTCCTTGCATATTTGAGCTATGCCAAGCATTTTGCTGGTGTTGTCCATATATGTTTCAAGTGTCTCCTCGACCCTGAAAAGCTCCATGAGCTCTACCACCTCTAGCTCGCTGACTAGAGGAAAAGACGTTGACTTTGCCCACAGATTTGCTTGAACATGTAATTTGCCCATAGACATTGACTCTGCCCATAGATGTGCTTGAACATGTAATTTGTCACTACAATCATATCGTCCTCTAAAATATGAGATCCAATAGTAGCTAGCTGGTTAGCTATGGTCTTTATTTCCATCGTTTATCCTTGAATGCTCCTGCTATTCCTAGACATGTTGTTGAATTGCTACTTCAGTTGTATCTTCCTTGCATGTGTGACATTACCATAATTCTTCATGAGTACATCCCAAGCATCCTTTGGGGAATAACAGCTAGTAATCTGCATAGCTATCACATCAGAAATGCATAAATAAAACCAATGCAGTACTTTACTAGCTCTTTTTGACCACTTTCGGAGAGCTATCCGCATAAACATTGTGTTCATGCTGACATTCACTAGACTTTCCCACAGTCTATGACAGGCAAGCAACCTGTTATGACCAATAGCATAAACTATGCAATAATCAGGGTATTCTCAGCTTTAAAAAAATATCCTTAAACCACCATAGACATGTCCCAGTACATTGATGAATATGTGACCAAACAAGCATCAATGTTTGTACTATATGCAAGTAGCAATACCAAATACTCAAACCACAGGTTGTTTATAGCCAGTCAACTGCTATAAGCAACATTATTTTCTCTGCTAAAATAAGAGTATTCATACCTCAAAATAGCCCCAAAACATCTCATTCAGTTGCCACTCTATGCAAGAGTTGATACATGTCCAACTGGTCAGAATATATTGCATGTATGTCAAGTAAAGATGATAGGTATCCTTCCTGCAGACAATAACTAGTCAATACCCCAATATTACTAGCAACAAATCAGTCTAGACTTTGGGCTTTCAGCACTCACAGTATCCCAAAAAGCATCTACCACTCAAGTGGTATGATCCAAGCATTTGTCAGTAGCAAATAAGCGTCATAGATACTTCAACCCTGTATGTATACTGTTTCCAAATTCAGGACAACAACTAGTTCACAGTTTCCAACCTGCAAATAAGCTCCAAAACTGAGCATTTAACACTCCAAATCCATTTTCAAATGCATGAGAATAAGGGCATATACATTGCTAGGATGAAAGCCACCAGTGCCTTGGAAGCATCTACTGTTTACTATAGTAAATAGCTACTCTACATAGGTTTGTGCTAAATATCTCAAAATCTGTGAAGAATTTGAAAAAACTTTCTTTTGCAAAGTTTTAGAGCACATCGAAATGGTCATGAATCATGGATCGTTTCTCCAAAATCCATTTTTGTAGCAAGATATAGGTTCTGCAAAAAAAAAAACGGGCTGTAGGCACAATCTCATTTGATGATGTTTTCTTCAAATGATTTGATGTCTTGATGTCAAATGGCCACTGCCAAGCCTTTAGGCTTTAGGCTCTAATACCATGTTCAAGATTCAGAGGGAGAGAGAGTGAGACAAAGACATGGAGCTGTAATAGAGAGTAGTCAACTCTCATTGTTCTCTTCTTCTCATTCTTCCATAATGCTTACTGAAGTCTAATCACACATAACTGATAAACACACTAGGCCACTAATTGGCCATATCACTAACTGTGGTTGAGTTTGACCAACTCAGTTATTATAACACTCATGTAGAGTGATAGCTAAGATGACATTTGTCTAGATAAGGTCGGTCATGTCGATGATACTAATCATGAGCTTGATTCTCAATAGATTGTTGGTACAAATCAAGTTCACTTAGAAAACAAAGAAAGAGGAAATAAGATCAAATGCTTTTGAATTTCATACCAAAAATTTGAGAAGTTAATCCAAAATGAGACAATAAACTTGCAAGAAAGAAAAAAATAGGGTTTTCTAAAATTTTAGAGAAGATTGCTATCAATAGTCCTTGTTTGGCACTTGGGTTTCTAAGGTCTAGGTCTCCTACCAATGCTCAATTCGATGGTGAGTAGTAGAGAGTGTTTGGTTGTTTACCACTTACTTGTACCACCCTTGAAATGGGTTTGATAAAGATTCACTAAAGGATCTTGCCAACCCTATGTTTAGCACAAGTCCCTTGAAGTCATGTATCTCTCTTTGTCTTAGCTCTCTCTTGTTATACAACTATCATTAGGCTCATTGTCCTAAGGCCTCTGAAGTCATTTGGCTCAAGTCAAAGTCCACTATAGCATGGAAGTTGTCTAACAACTTGTGTATGACTTGAGGGAAATCTCTCATGTGCCATTGTCTCTCTTGTGCATCTCTCTCTCTCTAGCATTCATTTCTTTCTTGGTCTGTTGTTACATGTTTCTATCAGTCTCAATAGAGGAACAAGAGTGCTTTCAATTTTGGGGGCTCATCTAAGGTGTATTTGGATCTAGGAACTCTACTTCCCTTGGGAGTTGGGATCTCTGAGCTACTATTCATGTGCATGCACATGTGGTTCTTGGCTTTAAGTTAGCCTAATAGTTTAGTTTTTTTTCTTACAAGTTTTGGTCTATCATTCATCCTAGGCTCTCCTTTTTTTCTGGAAGTAAGTTTTGCTCTTGGTGATCTTGTTTTGTGTGTTTTTATGTTTTTACACGAAGTTTTTTAAAGCTACCTACAATTTCAATATTTCTTTGAAGTTCTATTTATGAGGTACAAGGAGGGCACAAGGTAGGGTTTCACTTGGTTTTATTCTAGGGTCGTAGGGTCTTTTACCTTCTTTCATTCTATCATTCCTTAATTTTGTAAATTTTGTGTTCCTTGTGTAAGTTGATGATCTCTTAAGAGTTTATGGTTTAGGTTCTCAGAGTCTCAAGAGCTATGATGCCTTATGATTTCACTTTAAATGTAACCGATATCTAACTACTTGAGTAAAATCAATGCTTTGACCTTTTTATGCTCAATGTTTCTATGTATATGTGTGCTAGTGTCCTTTTGCAAAACTAATATTTTAACATTCTCTAATCAATGTGATTTAAGTGCTCAAGAAATTATTTTTAAAGCTTGCATTCAATGGATTACATGATCTTTGGAAACTGAAGATTTTGAACCTAGTTAGTTAGGCAAGCTCAATTATTCTTGTGGTTTATCCTCTATATGGTTAGATATGGACTTCAAGAACAACTAATCTATTGACCTAGGCCAACTTGCTTCATGGTAGGCTTTAGCCCTAAATTCTACCAATTTTACTTTAATCTAGAAAAATTTTGTACAGTTGTTTGGGCAAAGGTATATAGGTAGGCTTGGCCCACAAGTTCAAGTGAGCAAGCTAAGTGAAGTGTAAGAAAGCAAGCAAGCTCGCGTGTGTAGGAAACTTATATTGAGATTGGATAAGCAAACTTAATTGAATGCCAAGTATAAAAGATTAAGTGACCTTGGGCCAAGAAATTCATGTAAATTCAAGTAAGCAAGGTCACCTTAGTTTAGATTATCGACAACTTAATTGTAAGAAATTGGACTTTGTCAATGCAAGCCACCTTCAATTGTATTGTTGTGAAGTAGACCATGTGGTGAATCTACTATCTGAAATATTAAATACAAACAACTTAATGAATCATAAAATAATTTGAATAAGTCCACAAATTTTAAAAAAATAAGTGAGAAAATTCATAATAGGGCCGAACCTCCCCCATTACACAAGCCATGATTTGCCATTCTCCATTATAGAATATTGATTTACATAGACATTTACATTCATGTAATATACTTGCAAACAAAATGCAAAGTTCAATCAAAATAAAAAGTTTTGTGTGTCCAGAGATTTCATATAGCTTGTTGTAGTTGTCAGAAAGAATTCTATGTGTCCAACCATGATGTTTTGATGTCACCATCGCGTCTAGAATGTGCTAAAACCCCCAAAATAACTCAAAAAGCTTTGAATTCTGACTCTTGATGAGGGAGAAATAACAAAGCAAATTTTTTACCGTGTTCTCTTGTTTTGTGCACGATCTTGTTGCTTTTATAAGGAAACTAGGAAAGTTCTCAAAAAATGGACCATATAAAGAAAATAGCAAAGTATTCCATAAAGAAAGCTTATTTTGATAAAACTATATCCTAAATTTGATAATATAATATTATTTATATTAAAAATATTAAATCAAATAATTCAATATCATTAAAGATAAATGATTTAGTTAAAACTACCATTCATAAAGCTTAAACTTGTAATTCACAAATAAACTAATACTTTCAATAATACATGACATTTTTAAATATATATGATTATACATTATGCTTACTATATAGATTCACCTAAAGACGATTTATACTCAATAATTATCCAAAAATAGTAATTTTCCTAATTTCACCTGATAATCTGCTCGCCATAATACTAAATGTATTAGTTCCCTTCCATCTTATATCTACCAAGTATGATGTGACCAGTGCCACATGTTGCGCTTATGTATAACAAGTCACTTCTTTATTCCTTCTCTTGATTGTCTTGGGGTCTAGGGTAAGGGGGTCGAAAGTGATGGCCCCCTTTTTAGTGACATTAGTTTGTTGCAAGTCTTCCCTAGTTTAAGAACATAGCAAAGCACATTTGAGTCTAAAATCAATTATGTGTTCTCCTTTGGTTGGGGAAGGAGGGTATTGACTTGTCATTTTAATAGTCCCTGTTTGAATTTTTTTCCAAGGCCTCATGTTGTTCTATCTGTAGGCCCATCTTGCAACAAAGAAACTTGTTCATTGGACCTTGCAAAGCCAAATTGTAAGCAAGATCATCGACCCACCTTTTTTTTCTTGTGCACATTGAAGCTCGTGAGCATGAATCCACAAGTGGCACAATCATCTAGCCTATCTTGAGGTAAATCAAGGTGAGGGATGGAAGATGCGAGTAATCAGGCCCCCTTACCCTAGATCATCATTTTCTCTATCCAATGAATGAAAGAAACCATCACAAGATTTACAAAAGCAAACGGCCTCAAAATGGGTAGGCAAACTAAGGATGCGACTTGCATTGAAAATACCCAGAGGTAAATACATCCAATGTTATAGCATTTCTTTTTGCTTAAAACCTCCAACTGATATCACATAAATGATTCGATATGCTTTATCAAGCCTAAGAAAGATCCTTAGAAATCATTAGTTATTGCCATAACTACATTTGAGAAGTATTTTTCGCGCATTTTGTATTAGCAACAAAAGCCTAGCTAACGAAGAAGTGAACACTAAGGGTATGCCTTGGGGGGGGGGGGACAAAGATTAACACGTTCGTGGTTATTTGTCTCTATCTATACTACATTATTATCTTGGTTGGAGGTTCGGGTATTTCCCGAACCTCCACTTTTTTTCGAGCCTCTACTTTTCTCTCGAACCTAAAACTTGAAATTTGAATTGCATGAAAAATTTGAATTGCATGCAATGGGGATCGAGGTGGCTTTAATGCCCCCCACGTCTTCACGTCCTCCCTCTCTCATGATGAGGATGATAGATGATACATATATCCAGGCTATACGAGCTTCCTTCGATTGTTCAATTGTTTGTGCAAGTGGAAGAGGTTGAGACTTGAGCGTCGAGGCGTGCTTTGAAGCTTTGAAGCTTAGTTGGATCGTGCATTGAGGTGTTGAAGCTTCGTTCCATCGCGCGCAAGGAGAAGGTACTCTCTCTCTCTCTCTCTCTCTCTCTCTCTCTCTCTCTCTCTCTCTCCAAGTCGTTGGCTCCCCCCCACCAAGTCGCTGCCATTTGCCTTTGCCTTCGCCTTCGCCGCCTTCGTCTTCGAACCCCCACCCCTTTGCCTTCGCCTTCCCCCCCCCCCCCCCCGCGCTGACGGATTTGCCCGCCCGCACCCCCCCGGTGGCACGCGATTATTATTTTTATTATATTATATTAGTTATTATTAGTTTTGTTATTAATGTTATGTTATGTTAATATGTAGATGTTAATGCTAATTTTATTATTATTATGTTGTTTTATGTTATGTTTATGTTAATAATGTTGTTTATGTTATTGTTGTTATGTTGTTATTGTTAATGTTATTAATGTTATGTTGATTGATAGTTGTGAATGTTATGTTAATGTTTTTTATGTTAATGTTATATTTATAGTTATGTTAATGTTAATGTCTTCTATCTAATTATTATGTTGTGTTATGTTATGTTTATGTTTATGTTATGTTATTATTGTTAATGTTATGTTATGTTTATGTTTATGTTATGTTATTGTTGTTAATGCTAATTAATGTTATGTTATGTTAATGTTAATTTTATTAGTTGATGTTATGTTAATATGTTTAATGTTTGTTTATTTGATTTAATGTTATGTTATCTATTTATTAGATTATTAGTTATTTATTTATTAGTTATTAGATAGATTATGATTATTATTATTATTGTTATTATTAGTTAGATTAGATTAGATTAGAAGTTAGAAGATTAGATTATTAGATTAGATAGATAGATAGATAACATGAGTATTTTATTATATTAGTTTATCTAATTTAAATCTAAGCTATATATCTACCTAAATATATCTAATCTAAATCTAAATAATTATCTAATCTAATCTAAATAAATAATTAATAATTATAAAAAATTATTAAATGAAATGAAATTAAAATTATGATTATGATTATGATTATGATTATTATTAGTTATTATTTATATTTATTAGTATTAGTTATTATTAGATAGATTAGTTAGATTAGAAGTTAGAAGATTAGATTATTATTAGATTAGATAGATAGATAGATAACATGAGTATTTTATTATATTAGTTTATCTAATCTAAATCTATCTAAATAATTATCTAATCTAAATAAATAATTAATGAAAAATTATGAAATGAAATGAAATTATGAATATGAATGATGAATGATGAATGATGAATGATGAATGACGATTATTATGATATGATATGATTATGATTATGACTATTTTATTTTATTATGTTTATTATTATCTAACTAGATAATTAGTTTTATTATTGGTTTGTCTAAGTAATTTATTTTTTAGATTTGTTTATTGTTGTTTGACTAACTAATTAGTTAGCTTTATTAGGTTATTGTTATCTATCTAATTAGTTTATTAGTTTATTTATTAAGTAGTCTATTATTTTATAGTTTATTTATTTTTATCTAATTATTTTATTAATGTTATGTTAATGTTAATGTTAGTGTTAATAGTTATGTTAATATCTATCTAATTATTATGTTATGTTTATGTTTATGTTATGTTATGTTAATGTTGATGTTGAGTTGATGTTATTAGTTAATGTTAATATGTTTAATGTTTAATGTTTAATGTTTAATAATGTTTATAAGTTTGAGTTTATGAATATGATGATTATGATTATGACTATTTTATTATGTTTATTGTTATCTAACTAACTAATTAGTTTTTATTATTTTATCTAATTAGTTTTATTGGTTTAATGTTAATGTTAACGTGTTAATGTGTTAATTAATAATTAATAATAATAATAATTTTATTAGTTTATCTAATTAGTTTATTTTTTTGATTAGATTTTTAGATATTAGATTAGATTACTAATTAGTTTTATTGGTTTATTGTTATTGTTAATGTTAATTAATGTTAAGGTTAATTAATAATAATAATTAGTAAAATAATGGTTAATGATGAATGATGATGATGATGATGAAATTGTTTTATTAGTTTGTTAGTTTATTAGTTTACTAATTAGTTTATTGGTTTATTTATTGTTATCTAATTAGTTTATTAGTTTACTAATTAGTTTATTGGTTTATTTATTGTTATCTAATTAGTTTATTGTTATCTTTATCTAATCTAACTATCTAACTAACTAATTAGTTTTATCAGTTTATTGTTATCTAATTAGTTTATTGTTATCTAACTATTTAGTTTTATTAGTTTATTGTTATCTATCTAATCTAATTAGTTTGTTTATTTGTTTATTAGATAGATAGATAGATTACTAAATGTTAGATAGATAGATAGATATTAGATTAGATAAACTAATAAACTACTATTAGATATTAGATTAGATAGATAAACTAATAAAACTAATCTAAATAATAAAATAAATAATAAAATAATATCTATATTTAATTAGTTTATATTTATATTTATATTTATTATATGATATATGATATGATGTGATGATGATGAAGAATTATTTTATCGTGATTAAAATAAGATATAAGATATAAGATTTTGAATTTAGATTTAGATAATTTAATTGTATTTAATTTAATAATTTAATGTATTTAATAATAAAATAATAATTTAATTAATAGTTAATAGTTATAGTTTAAGTTTAATTATTAGTAATATTAGTATTTGTATATTAGTATTAGTTTTTTTAGTTTATTGTTAGTTTATTTATAGTTTTTTATAGTTTATCTGTTGTCTATCGTGGTATTATTTTAGTTTATTGTTGTTGTTTTTGTTTATTGTTAATTGTTATTGTTAATGTTAATGATTAATGATAGTTTATTTATAGTTTATCTAACTTCTAACTAATAAAACTAATCTAAATAATAATAATAATAATAAAATAATATCTATATCTATATTCTATATCTAATCAGTTTATATGATATATGATATATGAGTATGATGATGATGATGATAATGATGATGAATAATTATTTTATTGTGATTAAGATATAAGATTTAGAATTTAGATTTAGATATTAGTATTTATATTTATATGATTATTAAGATAAGATTTAGATTTAGATATTGTTTTATTAGTTTATTGTTATTTTTTATAGTTTATCTATTGTCTATCGTGGTATTATTTTAGTTTATTGTTGTTTTTGTTTATTGTTATTGTTATTGTTATTGTTAGTATTGTTAATGATAATGATGAAAAATGATGAAATTATTTTATTAATTTTTATGATTATTGTTATCTAATCTAACTAACTAATTAGTTTTATATTTGTTTATTGTTATCTAACTAACTAATTAGTTTTATTGGTTTTAATATATATCTAAATCTAATCCAAATAATAATAAAAATAAAATCTAAATAATAATAGAAATATAATATCTAATTAGTTTTAGTTTGTATTTTAGTTTTAGTTATTCATATTTATGATTATGATTTTGATTATGATATGATTATTTATGATTATTTTTTATCTAATTAGTTTATATGATGATGATGATGATGATGATTATGATTATGATATGATTATTTTTTATTTTTATCTAATTAGTTTATATGATGATGATGACGATAATGATAATGATAATGATGATGATGATGATGATGATAATGATAATGATGATGATGATGATGTTTAGATGTTTAGGTTAAGATAAGAATAAGATTTAGATTTAGATATTGTTTTATTAGTTTATTGTGGTATCTATGTAATTAGATATTATTATTATTGTTTTATTGTTATCTAATTAGGTTATTAGTTTACTAATTACCTTATTGTTATTGTTATGATGATGATGATGATATAATATATATATATATATATATAAAATTAGTTTAGATTTAGATGTAATGATGATGATGATGATGATGAATTATTTTATTGTGATGTGATTAAGATAAGATATAAGATATAAGATTTAGAATTTAGATTTAGATAATTTAATTAAATTAATTATTAATTAGAAAAGAAATTAGATAATTAATAGTTAATAGTTATAGTTTAAGTTTAGTTATTATTTATTTATTTATGATCTATGATTATGATTAGGATTAGGATTAGTTTATTATTATTGTTGTTTATTGTTATTATTGGTTGTTTTTTATTTAGATTAGATATTATTAGTTATTAGTTTATTTATGATGATGATGATTGTTGTTGTATTGTTTATTAGTTTAATATTATAATGATATTAATTAATTAATTATTATAGTTAATAGTTATATAGTTATAGTTTAATTATGATGATTATATTATTATTGTTGTTGTTGTTGTTTATTATTATTATTATTATTATTATTATTATTATTATTAATTAGATAAACTAATAATATCTAAATAATAATAAACTAATAATATCTAAATAATAATAATAATAATAATGATGATGATGATGATGATGATTACTGTTGTATTGTTTATTAGTTTATTTATTGTTAGTTTATAATTTATAATTTATTGTGGTCTTATTTTATTTAGATTAGATAAGATAAACGTTTTAGGATATGTGGGTAAAACCATCATTTGCCTCATTGATTGCAATTCGTAGGGCATTATTCAACTTAGAAAGCTATTGTTAATTATATTACTATTTACTTATTCGTGGTCGTGACTTTCATTGTTAAGAGATACAACTATCCTTCAGATCAACTCATTGCGATTTGTGGGGTTGGCATGGATGTGGTGGCCCTTCATGGCATTAAAAATTCGTTATTGACGTTTTTAAACTTAGGAGATTGTTTAGTGTGTGAATTATAGTTTCATTGGCAGGGGTGGGGTATGATTTTCTAAGAAAGGATATTAGTTGGTGTGCACCATGCAATGTTAGGTGCACCACCTAAAATACCAACTCACTGGTCATTGTGGCGTTGGCTTTGATCCTTGACTTTTCTCATTATATAATGGATACATCCATTGTGACAAAAAGCCTAATCTCTCAATTAGGAAGCCATGAGAATTTGCTTGAAATCTAATCCAAATGCATCTTGAAGACCCACTTGAGTCCTGTGTGGGATAAACAAATTAAAACCTCACTTTAGATGCTACTTACTATAGCAAATTCTATTATAGTCAATCTAATGTCATCTAGGATTTTCCATTGTTTGAGCATTGGAAGTTAATGCACGTATGTTTAAATTTAATGCATTGGAAGTTAATCTAATGTCATCTAGGATCTTCCACTGTTTCTAATTTTTAAGATAAGATAAGAATAGTTGATATGCACTTGGATGTTGACGTATGTGTTTTGCGTAGCATGGAGGAAAAAAATGCGTCTGTAGCAAATGTTGTGCAGTGCGCTCCCAGTGTGCAAATGAATGTGTGCAAAGGGAAAGAGGTTGTAAGGAGGAAGGCAATTCGTCGTGCACTTAGGCATGTTGGAGGATATGAAAGTTCTGTTAGTTTTTTGAGATTCATTCATCGCTTGGATGGGCTTGAGAAGCAAGTAAAGGCACTGTTTCGACGTCAAAGGGCTTCGATTTCTCTTGGTGAAAGCATTGATATCCATCTACAGAGGATTGAGAGAATTTTGGAGGAGAAATACGAAGGAAACCTTTGTGATGGGGTGAGGATACAGGATGAGTTGGAAGAAATCAAGGGTTACATGGGCGAGATATATGAGCATGTCCGAAAGTATTGGCCACGTATTGGATCCTTGGATGATCATGATGAGAAGATGAAAGATCTTATTGACAGTGTTGGTCGTATAGAGGATGGCGTATGTGAGTTAATTGCTCACAAGAATAAAAATGTGTCCCTTGATGTGCAACTTACTTCTTTGAAAGTTTCCCTTAATAGGTTTTCGGCAATGTTAACCCAGATGAATCACCGTGTGGGTTCATTCCCTTTCACTCGAGAGCATTGCCCTTGATATGCAATTTGCTTCTTTCAAAGTTTATCTGGATAGGTTTTTGGCAATGTTAACTTGGATGAGTCGCCGTTGCATAAGCACATCCTTGAAAATCTCCATTTTGAAAAACATTGTCTATCTCTTCCAAATTGAAAATCGCTACATACTTGATATATATAATCTTTGTAAGACTTTTTAAATGAGTTGTGTAAAGACTTTTTAAATTGATGAAAATCTCCATTTTAATAAACATTGTCTATCTCTTCCAAATTATTAAGATTTTTTTTATTTTTGATCTCATTTTGATAGTTTAGATTTTCATATTTTCACCTTGGTATTCATATTTGAATCTTTAACACGTTTGAGCCTTTGCCAAGATCTATGTATGGATCTAAACGAATGAACATCCATTAGTAGGGCTTGCACACAAAGAGAGAGAGAGAGAGAGAGAGAGAGAGAGAGAGAGAGAGAGAGAGAGAGAGAGAGAGAGAGAGAGAGAGAGAGAAGAGGAGGTAAGGCATGGCTATATATTTGGTGAGTGTCATGTGCACATGTGGATGAATGGACATCCATTGAAGAGGGGAATCATTAATTGGATTTTGGTGAGCATTGTGTATGTGTGTGCCCATACATGATTATTTACACGTGTTCGTGTATGACTGTTCTTTTGTCTTGGAGTCCAACACACTTTCGATTTAGGGTTTTCAGTTGGAAATGTGCTTGTCTTCAATGGCTTTGAGATTTGAGATTTCTCTGTTGGGACTCTTATACTCTATTGAAAGTTTCGTTCAGTCATCATGGAACAAAGCAAAGCTATGGATGATGTTCCAGACATAGTGCATTCGACTCCATTGAATGCAATTGATTTGGTTGAATCAAAGAAAACAGTGACAACATCATCTATTCGACGCTTGCCTGCTTGGAGCTGTTCGCATGGGTATGGGAGATAGTTGTTATTCTAATAATTGTATTTTCACCAAGCTATTTTGTTCTTTTTTGGAAGATAGTCATTTGTGTATTTTGTTGCAACCAAAATGTGGAGTTTAATAGAGTGAATAAAGTTAATGTGGAAAAGATGAAAGAAGTGGCGAGGCAACAGGGAGGGCATGTTAGTAAATCCACAAGGACATCAACGATCCGAAGAAACACAAAGGCTGCTTCAAGTTCTTTGGAGTTTAAATGCCTCGAGACCAAGATGAATGAGTTGATGGAATTGCAGACGAGTTTATCCACACGTGTCGATCATGCACTTGCTATTTACTTTGCAGAGTTGCATGAACAAGCTAAGGGTTTATATGGTGTTGTGTGCGAGACAAAGCACACCTAGAATGTTCTTCAACAAGTCTCGAGTGGTTTGGGCGGTGAAGTGAGGGAACTTTCAGCAATTGTCTCTGAGACAAGTAGGCTGATGAATTTGTTGTTGAATGATATGTGGGCATCATTTTGGGGACATGGAGATGATCGCGAGCCTATGATTTGCCAGAGGGATTGTCGACTACCGTTTTTGCAGTTCCAAATGAATGTTAATAGGTTCAATGCCTTGCTACAACAATTGAGTCGTCAAATGAACAGTCCCAATTGAGGAGGATTTGCTTGGCTGAGGCTTATGATCTATTATCGTCTCCCTTATATCTTGCTTGGAAGTGCTTGGACCAATATATTTTTTGTAATGATGTGTGCTTCCTTTTTGTGAAGCTTATATTGGTTTTAATGTAACGATGTGATATTCTCTCTCTCTCTCTCTATGGTTTTAATGTAAGAATTCTATGGTCTAATTGTAATATTCTCTCTCTCTCTCTCTCTCTCTCCAGTATTTGGTTCAATTTATTGGTTCAATTTATTGATCTATATCTATAGTTTATTTATAGATATAATTATTATGTCTTGCAATCTAGAGAGAAAACTTCATTGGTTTTTGCTATGTAGTACGTATCAAAGAGTAATATTTTCTGAAAAATATGTTTCAATGTCTAGGAACTTGCTATGTATTTGAATAAGATTGTGTATTCTTTCTCTTTTCAAGAGTTTGTAAATATTAAGTACATTTTTATTTTTAAGTATGTTGTCTCTTTCTTGAGGTTTGATCTATAGAAATACTTATTATGTCTTGCAATCTATAGAGAATAGTTCATTGATTTAAAAATCCTAACACTTTATAGTTTATTGCGCATTCATGTTGAAGAGTAATGTTTGGGTTTGAGTTATAGGTTGGGGGATCATGCGTCGGTTGTATATAGCTTTTTTTGTGTCTTTGGGTTAGATATATCTAATTGTATAGAATATATAAAAATATATGATGATTCTAATTTTGATTATCGTTGTTCCTTGCACGTAGGAGGATTGTGATGATTTAAATTGTCGTAGTATTTTTTGGATTATGTGATTCTAGATTGATTCTGCTTTTAAGTCTTTTTGAAAATATACTATTCCCAATCAAGTCTCTCCTTGAAATAATGCATGTTTTCTCTTGATGTGCAGGCTCTGTGAGAATCCAAACAATATGGGATTAAATAATCAGAGAACTAGTAGGGATTATGTGTTGCATATTCATAGGCATTGACTCAACTCTACACGATATAGACGACGACAAATTGCTAGGCTTAGGGCTCAGATGGCAAGACATGACCGGAGGGGGTATAAAGAGATGTGTTCTACTATAGTTGAGTGCCGGAACGTTTTGCAAGGAGGGGCTCTAAATCATGATAGCTTGATTCGTGAGAGACTTCACAGCTTGATTGAGCAGCAATTTGCTAATGATTATAATTGTGATGCTGAAAATCACCAAAACTTAGAAAATGCTGTGATTAATGAGTCATGTGTCAATAATGTACCAACCTTTAGTGCTCGAAATGGAGGTTTTTGCTCCATTTTACATGCTTTGCCAGCAATGGATATTCATCCTGCAACTACAATATTGCTATTTCAAGACTCGATTGTGCATTCCATGGGGAGTCTTTCTGAGATGTGTGAGCGATATTCGACTAAATTGTGGAGATGTGAGGCTCAAGTGCAGGGGTCAGTTTTGTTCGGTAAACATTGTTGTCGAAATGGAAAAGTAATGTTGCCACAGTTGCAATATCCAGCACAACTATTGCATGATTTGTTGCATGGTATGCATCCTCAAAGCAGAGTATTTAAAAATAATATACGAGCATATAATAGTACTCTTGCATTTGTATCACTCTAAAAATTCTTATACCTTTAGAGTGCATGGCTCCATTTATCATCGTATAGGCTCTTTGATTCCTAATGTGCAACAGCAGGAAAGGCCAAGATTTGCACAACTTTATATTTATGATACTGAACATGAGTTATCTAATCGGTTGGATGTTATGCCTAATTTATTGTCAAACTTGCTTGGGGAGGTTCAGTCAATGATGCATCAACACAATGCATATGCACAAGCTTTTAGATCCGTGGGTATGCAATTGCAAAACAATCCCTTGCATGATTTGAGAATGACTATTTTTGGGGTTCAACATGCTAATAGACAATACTCAGTTCCAGTGGCAACTGAAGTTGCGGCTATCATGCCAGGACAAGGCGATGAGAATACTCTTGATCGTCGAGACATACATGTTTATAGTTGGGATGGACGATGTATTGCTATTTCAAACTTGCATAGGGCATATATGCCAATGCTATACGTCCTTCTTTTTCCTATGGGTGATGATGGTTGGCATGTAAAGGCACCTTATAGTGGTGTTAATGTTTCAATTAATATACATGGATTATCTAATAAGGACTGTGTTACTCAGATGCAATTTTATGCATTTCTACTACAAGTGCGTGAGGACACTGAGGTGTGCATGTTGCGGGGTGGCCGATTGTTGCAATAATTTATTATTGATGCTTATTGTAGTATAGAGCAATGTAGGTTAGCTTGGTGTCTTCAAAATCAATCAGTTTTATGCTCAGAAGTTTATAAGGGCTTAGCAGATATGGTGGGAGTGATGGATGATGGGCCGATGGGGATTATTGGTGCCTCTATTGATAAAAGGGTGGTTTTGCCGTCTTCTTTTACTGGTAGGCCAAGACACATGTATCAGGATGCCATGGCTATAGTGCGAAGTAAGGGAAAACTTGATCTGTTTATAACGATGACATGCAATCCAAAGTGGTTAGAGATAACTAATGCTTTGTTGCCTGGACAGACTGCTTATGATCGTCCAGATTTGATTGCTCGGGTATTTCATAAAAAACATGCTGATATGATGCATACATTGTTGAAAAGGAATATGTTTGGAAACGTTGCAGGCTATGTTAGTGTGATTGAGTTTCAAAAGCGGGGGCTACCACATTCTCATACTTTGCTAATTTTGGAGCACCCTTTTAAACCCTCTGAAGCATGCCATTATGATAGATTTGTTTGTGCTGAGTTTCCTGATAGAGAAAAGTTTTCAGCTTTGTTTGAAACTATCTCAAAATGCAATGTCCATGGTCCTTGCGGTGTAATGAATCCCAAGAGCCCTTACATGCGCAATGGTCGATGCACTAAAAATTTCCCTCGGAGGTTTGTGAATGTAACAACTGTTGATAGCTCTGGCTATCCTGTTTATAGAAGATGAGATGATGGAAAGACAGTCACAATAAAGGGTAATACTATCGATAATCAATGGATTGTTCCATACAATCCGTACTTGAGTAAAAAATACAATGCACATATAAATGTTGAGGTATGCTCAACGGTGGCAGCTGTCAAGTATTTGTATAAGTATATATACAAGGGACATGATCGTGCAACGATTAAATTTTCTGTTGGAAACTCAAGGTTAAATGGTATGACCTTTCATGAAGTAGATGAGATCGAGAGTTATTTAGATGCACGGTATGTTTCTGCTTCGGAAGCGTGTTGGCAAATATATGACTATGCATTGCACAATGAGAAGCCTGATATACAACGGTTGCAGGTGCACTTGCCTGGTGAGAATTATGTGGTGTTTCAAGATACAGACAATATATCACACATTATGAAGAATGAAGATATCAGGAAAACTACTCTTACGGAATGGTTTGTGTGCAATCGTGTTCATCCAGAGGCTAGAGCTATACGGTATCAAGACTTCCCGATGTATTGGGTGTGGAATGCACAACGAAAGGTATGGACGAAGAGAAAGCGTGTAAATACTTGTGGTTGAATATACTTTGTGCCGCCCACATATGGTGAGCGTTATTACTTGCGAATGCTCTTGACAGTGTCTCGAGGATGTATGTCTTTTGATGATTTGTGTACTGTTGGCAACGTGGTGTACAATACCTTTAAGGAAGCCTGCATTGCAAAGGGCATGTTAGAGGGTGATGATGAGTGTGTTGTGTGCTTGGAAGAGGCTGCATCTGTACAAGTTGGTGCCCAGTTGCGTGCTTTGTTTGCTACAATTTTGGTCTTTTGTGAGCCTGCACAGCCTGGTCAGCTCTGGGATAGGTTTATGTCACCGATGGTGGAGGATATTTTGTATAAGTTATAGCTAGAGCATGTGCATATATCTTCTGCAGTTCTACAACAAGAGGCATCAAAGAGGGCTTTATTGCATCTTCAGGATCTTTTGTGACAGCATGGGTGAAGATTGTCTGACTTTGATGGATTGCCAGAACCTAATCAAACAGATTCTCAGTTGTGTGCTAACCCTCTTTTAGAAGATGAATATGCATATGATATACTGGAGCAACGTAGAGTTTGTGTTTGTATGGAGGCAATGTTGAATGATGGATAGAGGGTTGCATATAATGCAGTTATAGGTGCCATTGGTGGAAACTTTGGGGATGTTTTTTTTTTTGGATGGTCCTGGTGGGTCTGGAAAGACGTTTCTTTACAAGTGTTTGCTTGCTAGGTTGCGCAGTGATGGTCATATAGCATTGGCAACGGCATCATCTAGCATTGCTGCTTTGCTTCTGCAGGGCGGTCGTACTGCTCACTCGAGATTTAAAATTCCATTGAATCTATGTAATCGATCCACTTGTAATATTCCTGTTCAGAGCGATCTTGCTCAACTTTTCAGATAATCGAGCCTTATTTTATGGGATGAGGCTCCCATAATGCACAGGTTTGCATTTGAAGCTGTTGATAGAACTTTAAGAGATATTATGAGCTGTAATAAACCATTTGGTGGAAAGGTTACTTTGCTTGGGGGTGACTTTAGGCAAATCTTGCCCGTCGTGATGAAGGGGTCCCGTGAAGATATTGCTAATGCGGCACTATGTTGCTCTCATTTATGGCAGTATGTTAAGATGCTAAGGTTGTTTGAAAATATGAGGATGTCAACCGTTGGTGGTGTAATGGATAATGGATTTGTTAGTTGGATTCAAGGGATAGGGGATGGAGTGGGTATTATGTAGAATTGTGATAAGTTACATATTCCATCTAGCATGGTATTGAAAGGGTGCTCTATTGAAACCTTGGTTAATAGTGTGTACAGTGAAGTATCCGCGGTGAGAGACTTTGGGGCATATTTTAGTGAGCATGCTATACTTGCAGCACGGAATACAGAGGTGACTTCTTTGAATCATTGTGCATTGCAATCGATGCCAGGAGAAGTTATACAGTACTATAGTGCGGATTCAATTGCAGAGACAGGTGATAGCTCATTTTTATACTCTGTAGAGTATTTAAATACACTGGATCTTGGAGGTAGATTTCCTCTCCATCTATTGTTGCTAAAGATGAATGCATCTATTATTCTACTTAGGAACTTAAATCCAACAAAAGGTTTGTGTAATGGTACACGGTTGATGTGTAAGGCATTCAATAAAAAAGTGATAGATACTGAAATAATAGCAGGGACAAATGTAGGGGAACAAGTTTTTATTCCTAGGATCACTTTTATTCCTAGCACCTTGCAGTTTCCGTTTGCTATGAGGTGGAGGCAATTTTCTATTCGATTAGCCTTTGCTATGACAATCAATAAGTCGCAAGGCCAGACATTGTCTGTTGTTGGTCTTTACTTAAAGACACCAGTATTTACACATGGACAGTTGTATGTTGCATTTTCAAGGGTGAAATCCTCATGTGGTGTGAGGGTGTTATTAGATGAGGATGGAAGCACTGTGAATGTCACAACGAACATTGTGTACAAGGAGGTACTTCAAAAGATACAATGAGGTGCATTGCTTTTTTGCAAAGATGCATACGGAGATGAGTTTTTTGGAGAGTGGAAGATATGCTTGCATTTTTTTAGAGATGTATCTATTGAATTTTGATGGCTTCGTAGTCCTTGCTTGGTGTGTAGATGAGATAGCCTCAAAGTTGTATTCGGTTAGCATATACTCGATGGTAATTGAGTATATATTCCCTGCACTGTATATAAGTATTTGCTTGACTTTTTCAGATGCCTACTCCAAACTGGGGTTATTATCCAGCTTCTGAGTATCAGAAGAAATTGCAGTGTAACTTGCGTGCAGTGACAACGGATGATATTATAAGAAGAACGCTTGCAAGGGTCATTGAGCGTTTGTATGATGATGTCAACATAGAGATTTTACTTCCAGTCTTTATTGAGGTGGTGCATTGTGGGTATACTCAATGCTTTCGAGTGCATATGGGTGAAGCTGAGCTGGACAAGAGGTTTCGGCGATCTCACACTGATAGAATACCAAGGGGGTGGTCGACGTATGAATTTAAGGACCTCAGTTGTTTTGTGACGCTACATCAAGCTGTGACAATGCCTACCAAGGGGTTTGCAAGTGTTAAGCCAGGTATTGTTATTCCAATGTTAAGTGATCTTTGTCAATTGTTAGATATGTTCATATTTACGTTGTGAGCTTTTAAAATTTTAGGTGCAAGAAAGAGAGGAAAGACTATCATGTCCTCTGTACCATCACCGGGCCGAAGAGTGGCAATGGGACTTGCTTCTCCTGAGCATGCTGTGTTGGAGAATGTAAATTTTCCCAATGATTCCTCAAAGAAAAGAAAGCTTCATTTTGGTTAGGCCCGATGAAAAGTTTCAACATCTTTGTAGCGTTTGGATGTAGATATGTATCTATGTCTACTTATCATAGGTGTAATCAAGAAGTGGTACTTCGTGGTTTGTTGATACTTGGATTTATGGTACAAAGTTTTCGGCTCTGAAGCAAGGTTTGGTTTTGGGCTTTGCTTCACCTATCTGTATTTGATGCTTGGATATGCTTACACTTTGTGGTTCATTTCAGCGTAGCAATGCTATTTCCGATTGTAACGTCGAATGATCATGAAGAGCTACTTCTAGCTATTGCGCATAGTAGGTGTTGTTGTTTTAATGTTAAGTGGCGATTGGACTTGCTTCGCCTGGCCATACTATACTGGAGAGCGGAAATACTATTATGTCCCCTGTACCATCAACAAGACGAAGAGTGGCGATCTAACTTGCTTTGCCTGGCCATGCTATGTTGGAGAGTGGAAAATTTTCCAATTATTTCTCAAAGAAAGAAAAGCTTCGTTTTGGTTAGACCTATGGGAACTGTAAATTTTTTTGTAACATTTGGATGTAGATGCATAGGCACAATCAAGGAGTGACACTTTGTGGTTTGTTGATACTTGAAATTGTGGTGCAAGGTTATTGGTGCAGTCTCTAGAAGAAACTTTGGTTTTGGGCTTTGCTTCACCTATGTGGGTTATTAATACTAGGAGTTTGCATGCAATGCTTGGACAAACTTAAATTTGTGGTGTGGCTCATATATCTTTTATTTGTGGTTCGTTTCACCGTAGGAATGTTATTTCTCATTGTAACATCCAAGGATACAAGTTGTTTCTAATTGTTATGCAGAGCAAGTATAGATACAAGTCTATAAGTTTGGTGCATGGTTATTGCATGTATATATGAGTCTATGTACTCCTTGATGCAAATTGCATATTTGGCCTTTTATAAGAGAGAGAGAGAGAGAGAGAGAGAGAGAGAGAGAGAGAGAGAGGTTGGGAGTGATTGAGTGAGTGTGGATAGAGAGGGGAGGTGTAAATGGGATGAGAGATAGAGGGGTTGTGAGTAGAGGAGAGTAAAGCATGCCATGTTTTTGTGATAGCAGCTTCACTTCCCTCGCACCCTGAAGCTGCCGTGAAGCGGGATAGCATTCCTTGTGCGCGAAGCGCGCCAGAGCTTCACTTCCCTCGCACCCTGAAGCTGCCGTGAAGCGGGATAGCGTTCCTTGTGCGCGAAGCGCGCCAGACACGCTAGATGATGGTCTGACAAGCAGTATGGACGATAGCTATGACGACAACGACGATGACAACGACGAAGAAGGGATAGTGTAGATGACGATGAGTCAGCTGCACTTGTATTCGCAGTCGCCGTGATCGCCGTCCCGGCAGCAAATCTGGCCGAATCCGCAGTCGCCATCTGTCTCGCAGGCGTCCGCTTTCATCACCAGCTGTGCCATCAATATAATGATGAGCAGCCACGTGAGAGCTACGATCATAGCAGGGACGAGCTGGTGACGGAGGAAGCTCTTCGTCGACGTCCTGGAGCCCATTGAATGACGCGGATGTATCTCCTCGCTCGCTTGAAGGCGGCAGGCCGGGAGAGAGAGAGAGAGAGAGAGAGCGAGAGCTCAGAGCGCTCCCACAGAAGAAGCGACTGGCTATATTTATATATACCAATTGATACGTTCATGCTGCCGGCCTGCTGGCTAAGCTAATATTCTATGACACAAATATTAGATCCATACGTCGATAATACCTTTAGAAGATCCGCTTTCTAATACACAATAAAATTTCATATTCTTGAAGTGTTGGATATGATCCACATGTTTTTGGAAGATTGTGTTTGTGAATATGGGAGAAACTCTAAATTCAATGTTGTTGGCATGTATTGGAAGCATGTTTTTTCATCCTCTAGATTTGCCCTAGTAAAAGGCTCTGAAAACCAAAGCTTACCACCGCCTTGATAATCTAATAAAGGTTTCACATTCATTTTCTTCTTGTTCACTACAATATCTGGACTCCATAAACCCCAACATAACAAGTTTAAACTTGTTAATGGATTTCCATTGTCTTCATGGTTATTAAGAGAGTTCAATGGTGGGCTTCCCACCTTTGTAAAGAACACAAATTTGCTGAGAGATGTTTGCTTTGGATCATGTACTAGTCCCTTTCGAGGACGTCCATGTGAGCCTATAAGTAATGGCTTAGATTTTTCCACCTCCTTTGAAAATGCCTTTGTGTGTAAAATTGACTTTGTGTGTTCAGTAAAAATAATATATAAATTAGACCTTGGAGGGCATAGATGCAACCATGTATCATCATACTTGCACCTTACACAAGCAAAGCTTTTGTCTTTAAAGTCGTGCAATGTAGCTACAATCACCTCAAAATTCCAACCTTCATAAAAAACAAACTTATATTATGTAACAAGTCTAGTATTATAGAGCGTCATCTAGTCTACAACCCCATTCTTATAAGAGAAAATATTTCACATCTATAAACTCAAAGAAAGAAGATAAATAATATCTTCATGTTCTCCATGTAATCATGTAACTTGTCTATCGAAGCCTCTATCTCTTTCCTATCATCTGAATATTCTTGCTCGATCGTTGTAAATTCCATATTCACCTTTTTAAGCCCTCGAAACATAAGATAGTTTTTTTCATGCCATTTACCATCCAAAATGTGTGTTCTCATGAAGTTAGATAAACAAGTATATGCAACATTCTTCCCTCCTAGTGTGCCCTTTCCATAAAATGAGTTACACTCATTACACCATACATCTTCACAGTGTAATTCAAACCTATCATCCCTTGAGATTGTGGATTGTTTTAATTTTAGCTTTACTCTACTACATTCTTGTTTCCAAGTCTCAAGAATGCTTGGACTTAGCAATTTACTTCCTAGCTTTGATGTGAGTTTTGATGTGAGATGTCTTGGAGTGTCATTTTGTTCATCATCAACATGTTCTAAACATTGTCACTTATTTGAAGAAGGAAGTTCGTTTATGATAGTATTACTCCTCTTGATATGAACTTGATGATGGCCACCAAGAGTCCATCGCTCCTCTTGTCGTTTCTTAACTAGATAGTTATCCTCAAGGAAGTCAAAAGATCCATCTATAAGCTCATCACCCTCAATTTGTTCACGGATTTGAGCAAAGGTAGGTTTAGGTTTGTCTTTTCTTGGCCTCACAAGACCTAGATCTTCTTGACTTTCATCGAGGATCACTTGAATCTTGTGAAAAGACTCCATGAAGCCTAATTACCAAGTCTGTTATTCCTTAAGTAGGAACTGAATTCAACATTCACTGGATATTATAAAAAGAGGAGTTCATTAGATGAGAAAACTTGATATATTACACTAAGCACTCTTAAGTCTATGATGTAATATCATGACATGATTAGTAATGCACTAGGGTTGTCAATAGTGTTTTGAATTAGTAATACGCTTGTATATCATGACATGGAATCTCAAAGTGATTTCTCTTAAAAATTATAAACACACAACTAACTTAACCTTGAAGCACTAAAAGCACACTTGAGTACATAGTCTAATGATACTCAACCAAACAATCCATGATGATCAAAGTGAAATAAGAAATTCAAGATATCTACACAAATTCAAGTAAAGATAGTCCCGCTAAAGAAAAAATTGGTTTATAAGAGACATAATACCATCATTTCAAAATGATACATACAAAATAAAGAGCACACTTTCTAACATATGAAAATTTTCAAAAGGATCTCTATCTCTAGACAATAAAGTAAAACTAGTTACAAGTCATGCTATATGGTATTGATAATGTAAAACTATTATTAGATAAAGCTTGGCTCCATTTCTTCCAAGGGATGCATAGCCAATTCACCATTCATACCATGGCGCTTACAAATATTCTCATTTATGTTGTCAAATGAAACCCTTTTTGATGGATCTACATTCATCATTTTGTCTCCAAAAACATCAGATAAGTGTCTAATCATTATCAAGGATGGAGAGATAACTTTCATTACATCAAAGTAATCAGAAGCATCCTCATAGAAATAACAAAGCTCCCGTAGTATCCAACCAAGAGCATAAACATAAGTCTGTGGGTTATAACAATCCTTCAATGTGGTGTCTTTCAACTCAGGCGCTAACCATTTTCTCCATATATGGTCTGCTTTGCATTGCTCTAGTTTTTTTGCATACACTTTATCATCATTTGCACACCCTCGATGTGGCTTGGAAAATGCATTTCTCTTCTCTGAGAAATCCAAAGCTCTGCCCCAATCTATAATCCCCACACGACAAACATCACTAACAAAATCTAATACAATATTGCCAGGATGTAGATCTGTGTGTAACCACCTTGCTTTGTGCAAAGGACACATTGCCAAAATTAATGCATGCATAATAGATGTGATAAATTTGCAAAATATATTTATTTGCACTATTTTATCACTTTTCAATTGAGTTTCTTCATCACGCCTTCTTTTACCTGTACCCAAGCATGAAATAACCTTGTAAATCGACCACAAGATGTAGGTAGTTGAGTCATGAAACTTGAAATATTTCCACCATTAAAATATGGTGTTATGGTCCATAGAGGTTCTTCTGCAGTCATTGCAATCACATGTACTAACACTGGATGTCTGATCTGCATCACTATCTCTCTTTGTTGCTCTACTTGCCTTATATAGTCTTTTCCTCTATAACACTTTCCTACATAGATCTTGTTGTGATCAAATCTTGCTACTCCTACAACCTTTACTTTGAATACCACACCATAAGCACCCTTTCCTAGGTTTTTCCCTAGAACTATCTTATCTTCACTCAGATATGTCATAGAGTACACATGAGACATATGTGCATAGTTACTTTGAAGGACATGTACTTCAGATATTGCCATTGAAGTGGTAAAATTTTGTTCCATAGCAATATATGCAAACCGCATCTTTTTATCCCATGAAATTGACTTGTTTAAGCTTCGATTAGATTTTGATTCTGCAACTCGTGCTTCTGCATACAATGCATCCCATGCATCCCATGCATGTATTTTTCCAACATCAAAATCTTGTTGAAAGCTAGGCTTACTAGTGTTCCAAATTTCTAAAAGATTTCCAATCATGCTAGAGATCCATCTCGTGGCAACATCATCCAAATCCATACTTTCAACTGAACATGCAATCCTTGGGTTTTCTACATGTTTTTTATTTGTAAAATCACATTACATCTTAGTATGTCTATTTTTCTGATATTCCAACAATCATCTCTCATCTCTTCTTCTTTCATAGAGCATATTTCTCTAAATAGCATGTATCTACATTTTTCCAAAAGTATATTTTTATCTAGTTTACTCATATCACCTTGGACACTTGTTTTTCCCTCAACATCCATACCTAAAAGGTGAAACCAATAGAGCATATTGATAAGATCTCTCTCTCTCTCTCTCTCTCTCTCTCTCTCTCTCTCTCTCTCTCTCTCTCTCTCTCTCTCTCTCTCTCTCTCTCTCTCTCTCTCTCTTTGTGTTCCCATCTTATGTAGTTAAAAAATTACTCTTAAATTTTGAGCTTAAGATAGAAATAATGTGGATTATCAAGTACTTGCTTTGAAACGATTATATGAATAATTATGTAGTGTTAAGAAGCACAAATATAAAATCTACTAGCATTTTTTAACAGTAGTTATATTTTTCCATATATAAATTAACCACACTAGATATGATATCTGTTAGTGCCAAAATCATAAAGACATGGGACATAGATACCATATTTAGTACAAGTCATCACTAGCTATTCTTCCTAAACTCCATAAATTGATCAACCTCATGCTTTATCAATAATCTTTATATCTCTTTAGTAATATTCTCTGTTGGATCTTGCATTAGACTCCTATTAGATTATGAGTAGTTTATGTATAGTTAGTACATTGGGTAACATGTTGCATTGTAAGATTATGTAAAGTTTATGTCTCTTTACATGTGAAAATAATGACACTAAATATAGTATCCTGTAGTGCCAAGCCAAATGGACTTCAGACATGGATACCATGTTTAGTGTAATCCATTTGTAAAAGCCATAGTGTAAAGTACTCTCTAGCTATAGTGTAAAGGATACATTCTCTCTTGAATGAATGCAATTTGAAAGTTCCAAAAAGGTTTTGAACTATATACAAGGTCATGTCATATGTTAAACCTTGGTACTCCAATCAAGGATCATGTATGACTTAGACTATCATGATGGGTTATGTATTGGTTTAATTAACATTCAACAGTCTTATATACAATATTTTCAAAAGTTAAACACCTTCAAAATATAATTGAAGAGAAAGAGTCTCGCTAATGTGTGTGTGTGTGTGTGTGTGTGTGTGTGAGAGAGAGAGAGAGAGAGAGAGAGAGAGAGAGAGAGAGAGAGAGAGAGAGAGAGAGAGAAAGAGAGAGAGAGAGAGAGTTCTTCTAATGCTTGAAACACTCTCCTTATTGTGGATAAATCTACAAGTACACATACAAATCAAGTATACTAGACAATAACTAATGTTTAGATATAGGAAAAATGTGAGCTTTGTATGGGGGATAGAAAAGTACTCCTAAACAGTATGATGACCCATATTAAATGTTTCTAAGGTGTGCATGTGATCATTTGTGCATCGAAATGACGTTAACAATGGCATGCACAAACCAAGTACACTAGGTGAGAACTATAGTCTCTTAACTTGTGCTAAGTGCAATAATATAAACATGTATTAATCATATGAAAATAGTAGATTTACACATGCAATAAATCCTACAATGAAATTATTAACCTTAAAAATTATATTGATCAAACAATTTATTTAACATTACCTAAGCAAACTCTTGTAAAAGATATTATACCCTTGTAAATTTCCCTAGTATCCAGTAGTGCAAGGCTTTTAGTTTTTGTTCCTTTACTTTCACTCAACCATTTCACTTTGTAGGGTAGAGAGGCCAATCATATTACATGTAACTCTTTGTGTCTTGATGTTTATACGTCAAGGAAAATGCCCTAAGAACTTCATAATGTTGTTGATGGTGGGTGTTGTTGATGAAGGAGGTGGATGATTGATAAAATGATCTAGTAAACAAATGAAGCACAAGCACAGTCATTGATGGCAGCCATGAAGCTCAAGCACCACCATTGATGGAAATGCCCACTAGGAAGCCTGAGCGCACCACCACTATTGATGGCACCCAGGAAGCTCAAGCACCGACATTGATGGTAGCGCCTGCCAGGAAGCTCGCCAGCAAAAGACAGGAAGCTCAAGCACCACCGTTGGTGGCAACGCCCGCTAGGAAGCTCAAGCAAAGTCCTTGGCATCACCGAATGATGCCATGCCCACGTCCTTGGCACTGTTGTTGATGGCAGCGCCCGCCATGAAGCTTAAGCCACCTATCATCGTCTCGTGTCTCAGTGCTCACGAGTCAATGCGACATTGATGGTAGCGCCTGCCAGGAAGCTCGCCAGCAAAAGACAGGAAGGTCAAGCACCACCGTTGGTGGCAACGCCCGCTAGGAAGCTCAAGCAAAGTCCTTGGCATCACCGAATGATGCCATGGCCACGTCCTTGGCACTGTTGTTGATGGCAGCGCCCGCCATGAAGCTTAAGCCACCTATCATCGTCTCGTGTCTCAGTGCTCACGAGTCAATGCAACATGACAGATTGTGTAGAACTAGTACTCACCACCTCCTCCCATCAGCGTCTCACGTCTCAGTGCTCACGAGTCAAGGCGACATGGTGGCTTGCATAGAATTAGTACTCACAAGCTCCTCTTAAATTGCAGCACCCTTAGTAGGAAGCTTCAAGGAATCATCCATTCTAAACAGAAACTCCATTCTTAGAAATCTTTGCTCACTGCAGGTAATGGTGCATGGAGATAGCTTGCTCTCAAGAGAGTAACTAGTATTGCAGGCAATACGAAAATGGGAAAGAGAGAGAGAAAGATCTTTATTTTTCAAAATATGTTTTTAATAGGGAGAGGGAGTGTATGGGTCCATCACTCTAGATAGAGGGAGGGAGGGGGGTTTGGATTTGTCATAATGAAGGGGTGTTTTTCATAACGGGCATTAATCCCCTACCACGGCTAGCTAACATCATGCAATATGTTGGTATGTTGCCAATTTTTTAATTCTGTTGATAACTCCTCTCTCCCATGCCTAGACTCTAAAAGAATCTTTGTTAATTACAAACTCTCATAGTATGATACTTAATTTGAATGCAGAAGGCTTTATCAATATAATTGCAAGACAGTGGTCCTAGCATGAGTGATAAGCATGGTGGGTGTGTCACATGCATAATTGAGTTTCAAAGTGCATAGCAATGCAACCATAGCGCTAATAGTTTATGAGTTATTTCCCACTTATCCAAATAAGTTAGGCTTAGCTAGACGATCCAATTTGCTCAGTTGCCTCCAACATCCAGGCTTTGACTCAACTCCACTCCAATATCCCCCTTCTTGAAAGTCGATATCCAAATTTTTAGTGAGGACAATAAAATGATGCTTTTTAAAAAAAAGGTGTCATTGATTTTTTCTTGAAGCCCAATCTTAGGCATCAAATTTAAAGCTTGGAACAAATCCATTAGAACACATTACACTCACTTGCACCGATCACAATTTACACCCAATTGCAATAGCTTAGGAACTTGTCAATAAGTTATGGTCGGCAACATACACAAGTACACAATTCATGCATAGTAGCTACGGTTGAGGTACTCATGTACTTAGTCCTAGGTGATACTCATTCATAGAACTTAGAAACTCAAGCACATTACCCCTCAAGAAGTTGCACACATTAAGCGCTTAATCACATAAGGCACATAGGTGCCCTTGGCACATCTAGAAGCACCCAATCACATTGCCTTGATCCATTTAGGCACACTTAGACCAACTATCCTAGGACACATCTAGTTAGGGGCATTTTCACTTAGAAATCAACATATACTTGGGCACGAATTAGACATCCATCCACTCAAGAGCATTAGACACTTAAAATTAAGATAAACTTGTGCACTTGGTCTAGGGTGTACTATAGGAGTTTGCACTAAAGTGTACACCACCCTAGGTCATTTAGGACATATAGCTTAGGACACATAATTGATAGTCAGCACTTAGTTACACGATAGAAGGTAGAACCTAAGCACATAATATAGGGATATACCCTTGCACTACTTGTGTAGATTTAGGGTGGACACTCAAGCACATGAGTATCTAGGCACACAGCACTTAGTCTTAGGACATATTACCATTCCAAATATAGAACTAAAGCACATACCATCCATATATTGATGTAGGCACATTGCACATAGTCATTCTAGGGCACTCTAAGCATAATAGGGCACCAC
This sequence comes from Lygodium microphyllum, assembly GCF_053477565.2. Lineage (NCBI taxonomy): Eukaryota > Viridiplantae > Streptophyta > Polypodiopsida > Schizaeales > Lygodiaceae > Lygodium > Lygodium microphyllum. The sequence goes on from NC_141160.1 coordinate 11,082,894, forward strand.
ACACATACTAAACCTTGCACTCTTACATAGGCCTCTTTATCATGCAAAAGTCATGTAAAGCACTTAGGTGATTTGCACCATAGAAGAATACTTTAAGAACTTTATTCTCACAACCACTCCTTCCTAGATGTAGTAAGTCCTTTTTAGGACACATCCCAATTTCCTTGCCTCAGGTGCTTCTTTGATTAAGGCAAGCTGCACACACACCCCCCGTGCCCCCCCCCCCCCCCCCCCTACGTCCCTAAAAAAGTGTGCTTTTGAAATTTTTTGAATAAAAAGACCCTTAATGTTGAGGTTCATCATACCCTTTTGTTAAAGATCCAGGCCAATTTTATGATTTAATAATACCCTTTTGTAAAACCTTTATATGTTCAATATAAATACCCCTTTTGTGAATAGATTTATTGCTTTTAAAATATTTCATTCTGTAAATGCACATCTGTAAGCCTACATATTTTTATATTCCCTTTTTTGGAACTCACGTTACACACATTTTTATATATAGTGACCCCGCGCAGGATGAGTGGACCACCCAAACTTCATGGAGTTCTTAAATAAATACAATAATAACATAAAAGATTGGTACAATCACTATAAAGACAAATGAAGGTTTGCACCATGTGGAGATGTCACTAAGTATAGATGTGGTGTACATGGCATTGGACCTATCAAAATGCCTAGAAAAGGTCAATAGGCAAAAAGTGGATGTGGGCGTAAAGTTTAAACTCTCCAAGAAGAGAATGGAAAATAATAGCATAAAAATTGAGGCAATCCTTGATTTGACCTTGAAAATCTAAGAAAAGTTGGTACACACACTATTTTTCATCACAAAGCATAACTCCACCATGAACATAATCCACTTAGACTTGTTTGAAGATATTATGACTAGAAATATTAAGAAACAGGATTCAACACATACACTAGAGAAACCATATGTGAGATGGCTCCTCCAATAGACTCGGAGGAGTCCTCTTAGTAGTCGACTGAAATTCATATCCATGCAGATCACCATCCTGTCTCCCCATGGGAAACCTCAGACTTAGTTGAGCATGGAAATCTCAGTTCTACTTCAGGAAGCGTGGACAAGTCATCCTTAACAGCAATCTAATGCCCACCTAAGAAAGACCACTTTGTAATCAATCAAAGGTAGGAGTGAGGTTAACACCACACTTGGTTCAAATAGAGTGAGAGACGCGGGAGAGTGTAACTTGATCCCCCTATCCATAAGGTAAGATCTCAAGTTCGGCCCCCTAAAACGGTGTTAAATCTAGTAACTAATCCTATCGATATTGGGAGAGTCATGATTTGATTATCTCTATCTAGGGTCCACCCAATCATAGGTGTCCAATGGTCAGGATCGAATCCTCCCACGTTCTTTGATTAGGTTTGCTTAGTTTTCTAATTAGTAAAGCATACTACCACACTGTTTGGACATATAAAATCATCTTCCTTTTATTACTCCATTAAATTGGGTTCGTTAAACTCAATCTTTAGTACATAACAAACAATTCGGAAATCAGATACCTTATTTCATAGAAACATCCAAAACCATCACTTTACATAGTGGTACAAAACCGTAATTCCGCAGAAAGACACCATCCAGAACCTTGCAATCCCTCGGGATTGGGCAGTATGTGATCACACTCCGTCCACAGTCAATAGGAAATTTACTAGCTTAGAGTCTCTCTAAGCTTCCTTGAGCCGTAGGAGCCATCCTACATAACAAGGGCACTTATCACTGGGCCCTTTGCCCTCTCAGGTGCTCAAGTGATCAAAAACCAAAAACACCTACCTCCCTCAAGAGCGTAGGACCCCCACCCATAGGTGAGTTTTTTCACATTTCATAGAGTGTTAGGGAGAATTGGGTTGGGGACCCCAATGTCCTGAACCACCACAGTCCACAACTTGTCCATCTGTGCAAGCACGAAATCATAAGAGCCATAATTCATCATTCACAAATCCAAAAGTAGTCATAACCATAAGACATTTTCAACACACTTATCAATATATGTGATGCATAGAATCTATCCCTCCATCAATTCCAGTGTTCCTTCCTAAAAAGCAATTGATAATACTAACATGTTTTTGTAAGTTTAAGTGTGTTCTAACTTATTGTAATCTATGTAACGGACTGACTTATCCCTAATTAGGAAATTGTAGAGTTAATAACTTAAAGTAATCCTTTTCTTATGTACTAAACCTGATTATCTCATTTTGGCCATCCATCCTGATTATGATTTATGGCCGTAATCTCGATTTGTTGTGGAATAACTGGTTCTTCAAGTTGAATGGGTTTGGGGTTAATTCCGCTCACACATCAGCAACAACAACTACTTCCTCACGTTGGGGAGCTCTCTGAGCGTGACCTCACTCAGCATCTTGACATCTCTTTTGGGAGCCATGGAAGAAGCTTGATGGATTCAAGCAGTGCTCCCACGTAGGTGTGGAGAGAGAGAGAGAGAGAGAGAGAGAGAAAGAGAGGCTCGAGTGATTGCAGTAGAGCTTCGTCGCGTCAAAAGCAGAGAGACTTTTGCACGATCGTTGTGTGTATTTGATATGATGCTCTACCCTTGTTTATATAGTAATGGGGGGGGGGGGGTGGGTAAAGAAAGGACGCTTGCTTTTTAGCGTTTTTTATGACGTCATTGATGATAAAGAGAGAACACTCTTTTAGCGTCTTTGATGACGTCAGAGAAGGGCTCCAATTTTGTAGCACGAAGTTAAATATTTACGAATATATGGGCGAGCACCACACGTCACATCGTCAGGTGGGCATCACTCCAAGGCTCATGACAAAGCATAGACCTTGGGATCTTGGTCTTGGCATACTTGGCAATGGGCTACGAAGGCTTCGTTGGCACCATTGGCTGTGCATGAGAAGCTCCCACTAGCTTGTAGGAAAATCTTCTCGGGAGGTCACCCATCCCAATAGTGTCATCACCCAAGTGCACTTAACTGCCAAGTGACTATCCACTAGGCTAGTTCTTCTTGTTATTTTATACTACAAACATAGTTTTAATAAGCTAGTCTTGGGAGGGTTTTCCAATGTCTTTCTTCTATGAGCTAGCATATAATACCTCATTAATAATAATAATTTTATTCATATTTAGAGCTAGTTATACAATTTTGTTTTCAACATAAATCAATTTTTGGAATGTATACGCACTAAGTAATGGGAACATTAAATTCTTCCCTCCTTAGAGAAATCGAGATGTCCTCATCTCGAGAGAAACTGGGGGTATTCTTTCATAAGGGTTGCCTCATCAACCCAAGTGGCATCCTTCACGATAATCCTTCTATTGCACTAGGTGTTCTCTTAGGATTCGATTTCTTAGAGGTTTCTCCCTTGTATCTAGAATCTTCTCGAGTTACATTTCTAGAATTCCTTGGGCACACATGACTGTTTGTTCGTTACTAAGCACATGATCGGGGTTTGGTACATAAGGTTTCAGTAGGCTTACATGAAATACATTGTGAATCTTGAGATGGGGTGGCAATTTAAGCTTGTAGGCTTGCCTTCCCATTACTTTGATTACTTCATATGGTCCACAATACCTCGGACTAAGCTTTTTGTATTTCCCCAAGGATAATGAGCTCTTTTTTGGCCTTACACTTAGAAACATTATGTCACCTTCCTTGAATGTTCTTATGGATCTTTCAAGATCTGCATAGGACTTTTGTCGATCTTGAGCAGCTTGAATGTCATGTCCGATCAATTGGATTTGTTGGTCCATCTCTTCAAGCATAGCCTTAGAAGCCTCTACCTTGAGAGAGGGATCTAAGAAGTTTAGAGGTGTACAACATTCTTTCCCATACAAGGCTTGAAATGGCAACATCTTGATTATTTGTTGAAAGGCAGTGTTATAAGCAAACTCCACCAAGGGTAAATGTTCAATCCACCATTTCGGTTATTTGCCACAATAATACCTTAGATTATATTGTGAAAGATGCGGATCTAGGGCATGGTTATGGCGGATGGAAGATGAAGATTAAGTTCATCATGACATAGAAGACTGAAGACTTGACCAATTGTTACTCAAGTGAATTAGGTTCCAAGATGTAAGCTTGGACTCATAAACACAATCTTGATTTGATACTGACAATGACCAAGACACTAACTAAGATGGAAAATCATCATGCTATGGTATTCATCATATATGAAAAAGTGGTAGTTAAGTACAATGCTATATAGTTGTTGGATGGGTAGCAGTTTCCCTCTCTGTGCATATGGGATTCAGTCTTGGGGGGGGGGGGGGGTGGTTACTTATGAATATATGTATATATAATGTGAGTTCAAAATAAGAGATTTTTAAAATAGCATTTTTATACATTTTTTACATACAAAAGGGTGTCATATAAAGGGGTTACTTACAGATTGAATAGAAAAGGGTTGTGTTTTATTCAAGAAAAAATCACAGATTAGGATATTTATAAATAGGCCATGAACGCACATTATATAGAGACTCTATATATAGTGAACCCCCCGAGGATTTAGTTTGCTTGCATGTCCTAAGCCCAAACTACCTCATACAAAGAGGCTACATTAGGTGTGATTGCAAATATCTCAACACCCCTCCTCAATCACAACTACAAAGTACAAAGTGTGTAGAGGCTTTATGAGCGGTGGTTTTTGACTCCGTGAAGTGCTTAAAAATAGCCAAAAAATCAAAATTTCAAGAGAAAATAGACTTCGTCCAAGGCAGCAACTGCAATTAGTACGATTTTAAGTGGCAAGTAGCTGACAGGCTCCAAAAGTGCTTTAAAGACCCACCGAGCGATGGTTGGGAAATTTTAATAATTTCCCAGGATGTCGAATAAGACTTTAGGAAATTCCCAACAGTGTGGGACTTTGAGACAAGTGTGCAAAATTTTTCAGCTTTTGCGAAATGAACATTGGACGTACGAATGGGAGTACCCGAAGTGGAGGGCCAAAGAGGTCTAGTGTAAAAGGATTAGAGGGGGAAGGGGGGTGACCCTTGGGGTCTCCCAATCCCCCAATTTTTGATGAATGGAAGGAGGGGGGGTTTCCCATGATGGCTGAAGAAGGAAAAATGGCACCATTGAGACTGAGCGGCGAATTGCTTTTGGGGGCGGACACCTCCATACACCCCTATGATCTGTTATCACCAGCTTGATGCACTATTTATTTACCTTCCATCGATGTTCTTCATGCGTCTAATGACTGCTTGGATAAAGAGAACCCAATCTAGTCTTTCTCTCTCCTCCCTCTTGCTCCCCTCTATGGGATATTCATGCGCATGATCTTGAAGGAAGAATTGGAAAGGAGATTGAAGCAAATGATGATGGAAATTAATGGAGATGCTGAAGATTGATGTGTAGCATGGAATTGAGAGCAATGGAGGCTCCGTTTTCTAGACACGTAGTCATTTAATGCATCTTGAGTTTCTTAAAAACATGGTATAACTATTTTTCATGAAGGAAATGAGTTCTTTTTGGATATTTTATGATGGAAACGATGTTCTTATGCTATGAAAATTTGTTTGAGTGTTGTTTGCATTATTTTTAATTGTTGTACATTAAAAAATTATGATTTCATAATGATTTACATGTGCTATTTAAATCTCGCAAACCCGAAATGCGGTTTTTAAGGGTAAAATGATGGTTTTGTCATTTCGGGTGGGTGAAATGTATTCCCATGGGGAGAAATGGAAAATAAATCAAATTTTAGTATGCTAAAATGATTGGCATGAAAAAATTAGAAAATAATAGTAATTAATGTCAAATAAATGCTAAAAAATAAGAGAAAATAGAGAAAAAATAAAAATATGCTTCATAAAAATAAGAAAAAATATAATGAGTTTGTGAATGTATGGTAGTGGAAGAGCATGAGGTAGTTTGACCTATCTTTTTGTCAAAGTTTGTGATTTATCACTTTTCATATATCAAAACATGACAAAATGAACCCCTACACCTATGCAACGGAAGCACTACCTAAATGTAGGGGGTGGGGTGTTTGAATCTTGCGATTTTAGTACTGATTTTTACTGATTTTATTGATGCATAGCATGGTATAGGGTTAGCTGTATTTTAACTAAGAGGATAGTAGCATGAGTGTCATCTCGGTGCTATTCTTACATCGCCGCAACGAGATAGTGAATGAGCATTGGAAAGCCTAGTTGTGCACGACGTATTTCTGATTGAAAATTATATTTGAGCACATTAGGTTCATTAACTTTTTCATGTGCATATCAACCATGGTATCGGAATATGAAGAACTAGATACATAGCACCTGCTTTTCATTATGATGACCTACGCTTGAGAGTATGTGAGATAACCTAAGTTGTAGGCTAGTCGATGGGGTTTTTTTTGGGAATTATTTGGTAAGGACACATAGTATCTCCTAGAATACGTTCAAAATGAAAGAGTGGAGTTAATATCGTGTGTACTTTATATTGGAGCGACGCATCTTGGGGCCAACCCCCGAGGTGTAGGAGATTCACAGTGGAGCCACGGAAATCACCCGAGAGGTGCTTCCTTATGTTTGTGCTACGAGGCACTATGCCTATATGTTATGGAGTCTTCCTTTGAGGAGAAGGGAAGGTAAACGTTGGACTACATATAAGCTACAAATGCATAATTAAGTCTATCTACTGTACATCGATGTATTACAGACGCTCCTAGCCTGCGAGGCCGTGTGGTGGGGTTGTCTATTGTGTGCAGTGGAGCCACGGAAATCACCCGAGAGCTGCTTCCTTATGTTTATGCTACGAGGCATTATGCCTATATGTTATGGAGTCTTCCTTTGAGGAGAAGGGAAGGTAAACGTTGGACTACATATAAGCTACAAATGCATAATTAAGTCTATCTACTGTACATCGATGTATTACAGACGCTCCTAGCCCGCGAGGCCGTGTGGTGGGGTTGTCTATTGTGTGCATGAGGTACAGCTAGTGCCATAGCCAGTGGCAACCTATTTTAGGTCCCATCAGTGGTGCGTTTGCCAGGAGGCACCAATAAGTGGTGGTTCCGAATCTAGGGTTCTTAGGGACCCAATAGTTGATTTATGTCCTCTAATAAGAACCGTCAAGCCGAAATACAAAAAGCGGAATGTGCTAAGAGGACTAGATGGCAGTTGGAGATTTTAATGCGTTATTCTCCTCAAAGGAGCAGCCTGTTATACATAAGCGGTAGTGGTTCTAATAACCTAAGTGACATAAGTAGCCCTTTGAGTGTAAGTGGAAGTCTTAGTACTTCCCCACTTCGATCAATCAACCCACTTCAAGTGGGGGTGTAGTTTTACCTATACAAACTCCTGTTGTCAATCCGGTTGTAGCCATGGCACAACCCATTGCAATTCCAGTAGGGACACCGGATTTACCAGCATTAGGAGCACCTTTGCCCATCTTCCATGGGTTAGTAGAAGAAGATGGAGAACTCCATATTAAGGAGTTTTTACACTCATGTTCAACTATCGAATCCAAGATGAGGGACACCTAATGATATTCTTCAATATGATGTTAAAAGGAAGGACAACAGTATGGTATCATGGTCTAGAGGCCGGAACCATAACTAGCACTGACCAATTCTTCATGGCCTTCTGTAGAGAGTTTGCTCCTGAGAGGGGTGGATAGTATTGGTCGCGTGTCTTGAAAGTAACACACCAAGAGCCAAATGAGAATGTCTAGGCCTATGCCAAGAAGCTAAAGCAAGTTCTTCGCAAACTCAATACTTATATCCCCATTCCACTGGTTGCACAGTTGCAATATTTCCTACATGGATTAGATTTCAATATCTAGGTGCAGTTGAGTAGTGTCTCTTTGGCTGACATTGACATTGCTATTGCTATTACCCAAGAAAAAGGAGTAGATTCACACTTGCAAGCAGCTTACGCAGCAAGGGCAAATTGGAATGGTAATAATTTGGCACTGACCAATGGGAGTCAAGGGAACCCCATGTCAAATGCGAATGGTAGAGGGAGTATCATGCCAAATTTGCCTATGTTACTAGCTCCTCCCAGTAGTATGACTATGCCTATGGCTAGTTAGATGGCCCCACCAAATGGTGGAGGCCAAATAATGAATCCTATGTTATCCTAGTAGGTTAGCGGCCAATTCCTAATCAAGTGGCTAGGCTGATGGGATGACAGACAGATGATTGTAGCTATGAGTCGAGTGCTTCTAATGTGCTGGGCGAAGTTAAGGACCTGATGAAGCACTATAGCAATATGATTTTTGAACAATATAGACAAATAGCTGTGGATGTAAATTTTCTTAAGAAGCACCAGAATTTGATAGGGAGTCGATGCCCTGAAGTGGGTGCCCCCTCAAGATTCGACTGTAAGTGGTGTGGTGGTTAACATTTCCCTAGGAATTGTCCGAATGTCAAATGCGATATTTGAAAAAAGTATGGGCACGTAGCTACTACCTGTTGGAGTAAGATCAGTTCTCTCCAACAAGGAAGTAAACTAGATGTCCAGTTGATCATCATGCACAAGAGAATAATCTCCAGCAAGATGAGGGACCAAGAAAAATATTGCAACGAGGAAAGGCTAATTTAGGGCACTTGCCTCATGGCAATGGAGTCAGTCTTATTGAGGCTGTACGTGTCAATGATGCTAAAACTTCTAATCTACGAGCTGTAACAAGAGGTCATAGGATTAAAGAGGGTGATAAAGGAACTGTAAAACCTCTCGAGGGAAACCCTAAGAAAAATGCTAGGGGAAAGCAATTCCTGAATCTTGATATGGAAGGTGGACCTCTAAGGCCTATTGATAGTAAAGTTGATCCCGAGAAGGATAAAGGATTGCCAAGAAAGAAGGCAAAAGTGTAAAAAGAGGCACCAAAGCCAGTCCAGAGACCAAAGGAGAGAATGCTTTGGTACGAGAAGAGAACTTTGGCTAACTACCACAACTTTGACCTAGCAAGTTCTCTTTGCGAAGTCAAACCGGACGTGAATCTCCTGCAATTGATTAAACTGTGTCGAGGAGTATGCAACGAATTCAAGAAAATTCTACGTATTGGGTATATTTTAGAATCTTTGGGCATAGCACGAGTAGGAGAAGATTGGTTCGATCATGCTGAAAAGCATTGCCCTAGGGTTCCAGCGTACATGGATAGAATATTAGTAGAGCACGCTATCATGGACATTGGATCCTCCGTCAATATCATGAGTTCAAACTTAATGGAGAGGCTAGGTCTAGAAATTCAAAAAGGTGGCTCCACACTTCTTAGGATGGCTGATGATAGTCTAAGATAACCAAAAGGTTGCATCACTAAAGTCCATGTTACTGTTGCAAGCGTGGAATGCTATCTGGACTTTAGGGTGATAAGGTTTGCATGATGTCCTAGCTATCGAGTTTTGCTAGGCAGGCCATGGATTTTATGGACAGACTGTCAAGTCGATATACTCATTGGTCGAGTGATTCTAGGTAGAGGTGCCAATCATGTAATAGTGGATGCTTACCCTGAGTCTCCTTAGAGTGAGAGAGCTTCTTTATCCTCTACTGAACTAGAAATAGTAGATGATCCTTCTGGTAGTGAGGCGACATCGAGTGATGGATCTAAAGAAGGGTCCACTATAGAGGACATTTATAAGATAACTTTGAATGAGCCGATAGAGCCTCAAGATCGAATAAGAGATGCGAATGTTATTGAGTTGGACCTTGGTATGCCTAATTATTCGCGGCCAATAAAATTGGGTGTCATGCTTAGTTTGAAAGAGAGAGAGGACTATGTGTTCCTGATTCAGGAGTTTCGTGACATCTTCGCTTGGAGCTATGATGAACTTAGGGGCGTTCCCCCAAGTTTGGCTATGCATACTATTCCTATAAAGGAAGGTATTTGTCCCGTACGTCAAAAAGTAAGGCACATGCCTTTTGAATTAAGGGGCGGGCTGTTTGAGGAGCTTCAGAAGTTGCGAAAATCAAGTTTGATCTTCCCTATTCAGCATACTGAATGGTGTTCACCAATTGTGATTAAAAAGAAGAAGAATAATCAATTCCAGCTTTGTGTAGACTTTAGAGAGTTGAACAAGGAGATTGTTAAAGACTACTACATGTTGCCCTTTATTAACCAAAATTTGGATTAATTAGAGGGTAGGGAAATATATTCGTTCATGAATTTCTTTGTGAGGTATAACCAAATTGAGATTGCTGAGCAAGACAAGCGAAAATGACATTTATTACTGTCTTTGGTACCTTTGCAAACCACGTGATGGCATTTGTTTTATGTAATGCACCTGCTTCATGGCATAGAATAGCCGACAAGACCTTTGGTGACATCTCCCCATAAGAGTTGAAAGTATTCATTGATGACTTGGGGGCAGCCACCACCAGAGAAAGGTAGTTGATTATTTTGCGAAAGTGTTTGGAGCGTTGCAGACAATTTTGCATAGCTCTTAATCCACGGAAGTGCATCTTTGGAGTACCTTATGGGCTATTGTTAGGCCATGTGGCTAGTTCAGTAGTAGGGATCGTGACTAACCTTGAAAAGATCAAGGTCATAGTCACCATGAGTTCGCTGCATACTCCAAAGGAAGTACATAGCTTTTTTTCATCGGTAGGGTATTATTGGAGGTTTATCAATGGCATGGCAGAAAGAACGTTGCCATTGACAAACCTATTCACTACAAGATATAGACCTTATAGCGACGTTTAAAGCGACGAAAATACAAACAACAAAATTTGCCCCCGTCGTCGCAAAAAGCGTCGTTATTAACGACGCCATAGAATCGTCACTATAACCGTTGCTATATGCGTCGCTATATACGTCGCAAATGCGACGTATATAGCGACGCATATAGCGACGGTAACACTAAATTTGCGACGCTGATAGCGACGGCAATAGCGACGCCTGCAGTAAATTTGCGACGCAAATAGCGACGGTAACAGAGAAAAAAAAATTTTGTGGCAGGGCAGCAAACTGCCCTGCCACATATAGCACTGTGTGTTGTATGAGAGCCATACAAAATAGTTTCTGCACTGCTTCATACAAAGCATTTGCAAACAAAAAGAATGTATACTGAAATCATAAAACTGATGGATGAAATAAATACATGATATCGCATAAAATGCGATTGGTACAATCATAAAACAATATCACTAATACATAGAAAATGTCTACATAGATCGGGTGACTAAAAACTAAAGGTATGTGAGCTCTAAGGATCCAAGGGCGAGCTACAAATCGTCGTCCCCCGAAAGCTCTTCCCGCTGTAAAGGAGCATCAAACGGATTCTGCAGAAAAAGAAACAACATATCAATCCACCATACAATAATGCATTCAAATATCTCATGGTAACTACGGACAAGAAAGATGAGTGACTTACTGGGCCGCCGCGTCTATACAATCGGTCGATCAATGATGTGAGACCGTGCCTCTCCGCATATCGAGTCTCAAGGCCTTGCGGATAGCGATTTGTAATGGAGTGCTGCAAAGAAAACAAAATGCTAACTGTTAGAAACATGATTGTCAGTACAAAGAATATCTCAAAAAAACAAATAAGCAAAACAAAAGAGAATCTTACAAAGTCCTCCAAATATGTCCTGTGGCCGCCACTCCCAAGATGATGTACCAATCCGGCCTCGATTCGTGCCCTCGCCGCCTCCCGCTGCTGACTCCAACGTCCTGGCGAATTTGTAGCCTCCTCCCTCAGTCGGTGCCAATCGTCTGCATCTAACCACTCGGGCTTTGGAGCCCCACTCTTGACTGCCTTGCGTGCGTCGGATCGTCTATGTGACATGTATGCACGCATGCAATCCATCATCCAGCCCGTAGAGAATCTATCCACTGCGGCTGGCACCGGGAACTCCTCGTGCAAGGATGCTACTATGTACTCCTTGCTCCCCTCCGGTATGTTCCTCCAATGATCCAGGACGTTGTGCCGAAAAACTTGTTGGTACAACTCCCTCATGCGAGCCATCACCCTCCTCCCCTCATCATTCATGATAATGGCTCCTGACCTGCCATCCACTAGGTATCCATAATCCCTAGGAGTGTGCCGTGTATGGGCCCTCTCCCATCTCCGTCCACGCTCCTGGGCATATCCAGGAGATCCCTGAACATCCGGTGTACCGACGGGGGTATCCTCTCCCGGAGTGCCACACAAAGGGGTGCCGCCAGAGGGTGTGCCACCAAAAGGAGTGCCACCAGAGGGGGTGCCACCAAAAGGAGTGCCACCAAAAGGCGTGACATCTGCTGACGGCTGCGCAAAAGTCGGAGTAACTGGAGTGGACGTCCCCACAGGTGTGACAAATCCTAGCGGTGACCGAGCTCCAGCTGAACGACGAGACGGAGACACCGCGTCCGTGTCTCCACAGCAGCACCCCCCTGATCCTCCTGCAGTCGCAGTCCCTCCCTCTGGCCCAAGTCGCGAGCGTCGAGATCGTCTACTCGAAGCTGAAGCATCTGATCGCGCCGAAGCTGATCTAGCAGAGCGTCCTGATGAAGAATGAGACAGCTCCTGATCTGCTATCTCTCTGAATCTCGCGAGCTGATCTGGAGACATACGTGCCATCATCTCCTGAAACTCCTCATCGCTCATCCCTCGACTCATCTTGAAAATGTCGATACCTGCACAGATAAAAAATAATGTTAGAATAATCAATTTAAACTATACAAAGCACATTAATAAAATCATTTTTGAAAAATCCCTCTTAAAATGCATATCTTATCTACCTTTATGGAAGATCTAAACAACGAATTGAGTAATACAATTCTCCAAGAATGAAGTATTCTATGGTCCCATGTTAATCTCCTGACACAACTCTGCATACACTGGAAGGTCGATAGACATGTCACCACAAAACAACGAGTCTGTCTCGTTCTCAAAAAATTCTACGACTTCTGTATTTCCATCATTGTTAGCCGATGCAGGCTCCAAGCTTGCGGTGGCCTCCACCCCTTGTAATTTCGATCCCTCTATTTGCATATTTTCTTCATCTATGCCTGGAACATCGCTTTGATCGTATACTCTCGCACCTCGAGGAGTTGAAGGTATAACATACCACCATCAAGGTTGTCGGGGATTTGGATAGAAGATTACCTGTTCACAAACACTTACAAACCGTCTTCAAACCATTGTGACATAAACCATGTCGTATTACAATTAGCAAGCAAATGCCTAGTTGCACCTGTTCACAATGGGCCGGCAACACAAAGGTGTCGCGCAAATCCATCCATTTTTTTTCGAAATCTATTTCGAGAAATCCAGATGGACCTCGTCGAACTGTTGCGCCAGCTCCTCCAAGTACCACTTTGAACCACTGCACGTCGAATATTATCATGGAGAAGCTACGGTAATCCACCGTAATAATACTTTGCAAATTCCCAAAATACTCCATCTCATCCACAACCGTGTTCGGATCCGTTGCTCGTCGCCGGCTCTCTTTCTCAAACCTTGCCATGACACCACAGTCCATTGTGGAGCGCATTTTGTCAATACGCTCCACCCGAAAATGCCGTCCGCGCGACCACGCTGCACTATATATTTTGTACTGCACATTGAAACACTCAAATTAGATGTAGCAAGCAAATTTAGATACGACACATTCTAAACCCCTCATTACCTTTGGACTACATCCCCTCGAGAACTCCCACTCCTCCATTGAGACCTCTGTCCCTTCGCTGGATGCTGCGGTCAAGGCTCCATGCAACCATCGTGTTGACATAAACCGCGGCATCTCCTCCATGCCTTCGGGATATCGAATCGGTCAGTGACGCGTACTGCGTCGGAATTCGGCTCGTGCTTCCTCTCGATCTTGCCTTGCAATCTGGTACTTGGCGAGCCACGTCTCCATGGAGGCATGGTGCAACATACAAAAGCGATTCACCTTCTCTTCCATTAAGGCATCCATTCTTTTTTCTACCCCATTTCCAACCACCACATCTCCAGTCAGCCTGTCATCGTCCTTCAGCGTCCATAGCATTTCATTGTCTGGTTCCACCGTTGGTAGCCATTGTGAGATATGCACTAACGCCTCTGACACCAACTAACCTTCCGCCATGCTACCTTCCAAACGAGCTCGTTGTCGCACAAAGCCTTTCAGGGTTTTCATGAAGCGCTCCAGGAAGAACATCCATCGCGTATGGACAGGTCCAGCAATCTCCACTTCATCCACAAGATGCACAAGAAGGTGAACTTGTATCGTGAGCATGCTAGTGGGCAGGTATTTCTCAAAGAGACAGACCGTCTCAACTGCTCCCCGCCTTGCGGATTCAATAGAGGACGTCTTAATCTCTTTCTGTGAGATCCATTGCACCAAAGTCGACAGCTTGTAAATGGCCCTGCGAATTTCTGGAGTTAGGCATCCCGCGATCGTGATCGGTAGGACAAACTGCCAAAAATGAGAAAGCATTAAGAATAATGGTCACTTTTCAAATTTCAAAATGTCCACGCTAATTAAAATCCATTCTGTTCACAAACCTGACATATCTTATGCCAATCATGGGATTTTAGCCCAGAAATCTGGTCATCTTTAGAAAATGCGGACCTGAGAGAACGCATCATACCCGTCGGAGTGCGGATAGACTTGATTACTTGCTTCACAATGCGCTCTTCTTTGGTAGACAAAACCCAGGGAGCGCGAGGAAGCTGCACTCCCCCTTCAGCCCTCGACTGCGGCCAGAGCCCCTCCATCTTACCTACCTCCTTTAAATCCATTCGTGCCCCTATAGTGTCTCTCTTTCCTGTGATGTGGTCCCATAGCAAGCTGCCCACATTTTTGAAAATATGCATGGGATCCAACAAGTGGTTGACCTGTAAGTGGGTCCAATATGGCAACTCGTAGAAAACTGAGAACCGCCGCATTCCATTTGGATGTGAATCCGGGTTTACCATTTTCAGCTCGTACCAGCTTGCAGCGTTCATACGTGCTGGAGGTCGTCCAAGAAAACCTTCCCTGAGTTCATGATCTTCCGGCAAGAAAGCGGCGTGTCCTTGGTATACCATCTTCTTCATGGTTCGTGACCTTCGGGAGTCTAACTGTGGCCCACACAATGGACATGCATGATAACCTGAGGTAACGAGACCTGCAAGGCGATCCACGACCTAGTGAATACTTGATTGAATGAAATAAAATATAGATATTACCGGCGAGAACAAAGGTCTGCTCACCTGAGCACTCTCCCAATCTCGGAAAGTCATGCATTGTCCACATGAGAATGGCTCGAATGTTGGCTGACCGCCGACCATCGCGCCTGCTCATATCTTGCACCGTGATCCCCTCCTCCCACAAAATCTTAAGCTCATCGACTAATGGACGAAGATACACGTCCATATTTTTTACTTTGTAGCGGCCCGGGACGAGCAAGCTAAGGATGAGATGTCCTTTCTTCGTAGAAAGCCATGGAGGAATGTTGTAGTTGACAAGCACTATAGGCCACACACTGTAAGAAGTCGAGCGCAGACCGAATGGGTTCACACCATCCATGGCGAGACCGAGCCGAAGATTTTCCAATGTTATATCTCGGCCTTGTATCATGCTCAACGATTTGTTGGTCCCGGTAGATAATTTTTTGTTATATCTCGGCTTTGAGTATAAGTAATCCATTTTAAAATTAATGCGCGCCATCTATGAAATTTTATAACTATAGTAATAAAATTTATTTCAAACAATTCTACTCATAGTCATAAGACCTGAGAGAAACTATCCTATACTCAATTTAAGGGTTTCTTTTTCTATAACAATAATTTTGGGTTCATTTTGATGAAGTACGTGGCCGTATGCAAAGCACATTGCATACCATTATCAATACGTATATTATCTTAAATTTTCTTCCCTTCCCTCTCCCTTTCTTTCTCTCCCTCTCCCTCTCTTCCTCTCTTTCTCTCACCCTCACCCTCACCCTCTCCCTCTCGTTCTCTTTCTCTCCCTCTCTCATTTCCTCCCTCCCCCTCCCTCTCCCTCCCCCTCCCCCTCCCTCTCCCTCTCCCTCCCTCATTTCCTTCCCCTCCCCCTCCCCCTCCCCCTCCCTCTTCCTCTTCCTCTCCCTCTCTTTCTCTTTTTTTCCCTCTTCCTCTCTATCTCTCTTTCTCTCTCATTTCCTAAACAAGCAAAAAATAAAGTGATTTAAACATCCTCCAAGCAAAAGGGAGAGAGAGAGAGATACAATGCACTCTCCCTCTCTTTCTCTTTCTATCCCTCTCTCATTTCCTTTCCCTTCCTCTCCCTCTCACTCTCTTTCTCTCTCATTTCCTCTCCTAAACAAGTAAAAAATAAAGTGATTCAAACATTAAATAAGCAAAAGGGAGAGGGAGGGAGAGAAAGAATGCACTCTCCCTCCTTCTCCCTCTCTTTCTCTTTCTCTCCCTCTCCTATTTCCTCCCCCTCCCTCTCCCTCTCCCTCTATTTCTCTTTCTCTTTCTTTCCCTCTCCCTCTCCCTCTCTCTTACTCTCTCGTTTCCTCTCCTAAACAAGCAAAGAAGAAAGTAATTTAAACATTAAACAAGCAAAAGGGAGAGAGAGAATGCACTCTCCCTCTCTTTCTCTCCCTCTCTCTCCCTCTCCCTCTCCTTCTCTTTCATTTCCTCTCCTAAACAAACAAAAGAGAATGATTTAAACCTTCAACAAGTAAAAGAAAGAGAGAGGGAGACTCACCAATGAGATATGGCGAGCGTGGGCCGCTTCTCTTTGCAACGAGGGCTCCTCCTCTCCTTCACGAACAACGACGGTGGCGGTGGCGGCGGCGGCAAGTCTCTTCCTCCTCTTCTCCCACAAAGCCTTGGCTCTCTCCCTCGCTCTCTCCCTCGCTCTCGCTCTCAAAAGGCGAAGAAAACAAAATGAAAACGGCGCTCTGGTTTCGGCCGCGCTTTTTTTCCCTGCGGCGTCGCAATTGGCGTCGCTATTTGCGTCGCAAATGCGACGCAAATAGCGACGCATATAGCGACGCATATTGCGACGCATATAGCGACGCCTATAGCGACGCCGACATCCGCCGTCGCTAATCGGCGTCGCTATTGCCCCATTCCCTTGTAGTGATTGTCCTTTAACTGTCAGTTTGCATGGAGTGATGCTTACAAAGTATCTTTTGACGATGTGAAGTAGGAGCTTTCCAAAGTACCTGTTTTAAAAGCACCTAAAAGGGAAAAAATATTCTATATATTTTTAGCAGCCACCATGTATATTATCAACTGTTGACTATCCCAAATTTTGGAGGAAAAGTGGTACCATCTGATAGCCTTTTCTTGGGCTATCAGAAATTAACTATACCTATATGAAGAAGTTATGCATTGTGATGGTATTTGCGACCAAAAAGTTCAGACACTACATTCTCTATGAGAAGGTGGTTTTTTTTACGAAGGCGGAAGGGCTTCAATTGTTGCTGAACAAGTTACATCCACCGGATCATTTAGCAAAGTGGTTAATCACTTTGCAGGAGTTTGATTACGAGATCAAAAGCAAGCCACCAAAGCTATAAAGCATTGTCAAATGTCTTGTGGATTTCAGAGAGCCAAAAGAGGACTTGGTTGAAGGAAGTGACATGGAAACATTGTTTAAGATTGGTATGTCATCTATTCCCTCTTGGTATGCTGCTATAACACGCTATTTATCTATGGGAGAGACTGGAGATACTCTATCCAAATTCTAGAAGAGGAAAATTAAATAGCACGCATTGAAATTTTCATTGATCGCAGGAACACTATATCAACAGGGTGTTGATGATATCTATCGCGCCGATGAGTGATGCCTGATGAGGTTCCATTTATCTTGGAGGAGTGCCATGACTCCACTTGTGGAGGGCACTTTGTTGGGCAGTTGATGGCACAAAAGGATTTAAGAGCAGGATATTGGTGCATGTCCATCTTCCAGGATTCATTTGAGTATGTTAAGAGTTGCAATACATGTCAAAGACATGACAATCGAGAGAATAGAAAGCGACCACTTACACCTATTATGGCTATCCTTGTATTTGAGAAGTGGGGTATCGACTTTGTGGGTCCTATTACCCCGTCATCTACTACTCAAAAGAGATACATTATAGTAGCCAACTGATTACTTTACAAAGTGGTCAAAAGAATGGGTGACGAGGCATGACAATGCAAAAGAGACTACAAGTTTCCTACTTGAGTAGATTATCTGCCGTTTCGGTCCGCCCAAGGAAATAGTATCGGACCGTGGAACCCATTTTTTGAACAAGGTAATTAAAAGCCTGACTGAAGCATGGAAGATCAAGCATAACAAGATTACCCCCTATAATCCGTAAGCCAATGGACAAGTTGAAAGTACCAATAAGTAGCTTGCGGGTATCTTATCCAAGATAGTCTCCCATGATTGGGATAAAAAATTATATGTGGCGGTCTGGGCGTATAACACAATGTTTAAACGAGCCACTGGCCACACCCCATTTAAATTAGTTTATAGGGAGGAGTGTGTCTTACCCTTAGAAATTGAGTTTTCGACCATAAGATTCGCAATCAAGCATTTTTTGGGTGATGAAGATTCCCTATTCGAGCGGTTTACAACGATAACCCACAGATGGGCTTAAATTGAAAAGTTTGTTGCGCCAAGAGGTAGCTAAGTGTCGGATGAAGCGGTTGCATGATCTAAAAGAAATGAAGTATACCTTTAAAAAAGGATGGTTAGTTTTGTATTACGATGCGCGTAGAGAGCTATTTCTAGGGAAGTTGGAACCTAGATGGGATGGCCCTTACAATATAGTTAGGATAGGTAAAAATATGTCCACAACTTTATTAGCTGATCTACAAAGAGTGAAATTTAAAAATAAGGTCAATCTTAATAAGATTAAACATTATTATTTGTGAATATGATACGTGATAAATGCATTGCAGGTCCCTCCTGGGGTTGATCTAAGACCTGCAAGTGAGCTTAAATTGGTTGATGGGGCGGTTAATCCCTTATTTGGAGCACCCATATCTAGAGAAAAGGTATTATCAAGGGAAGCTTATTTGGTGGAGCAAAGGATACAAAGTGATTGAGCATGAAGATGGTATCTTTGTGTGAGAGATCAAAGTTTTTTGCCATCACCCTTTATAAATTTTGACCAGCATCCGTGTTCAGTTCAATGAAGAAGGAGGGTGGAGCCGTCAATTCATCCTCTAAATATGTTGAATTTTGATTATCATAATTACGAATAGGGGTCCTTGATGGCTGGCTGTGTAAACCCATTGTGGACGTACATGTTATACTATGATGGAGTGTCCACAGGCCCTAATAAAAAAGGGAGTGTTGGAGTAGTTATCCGAGATCCCCGACGTAGTGTCACAATGAACTAACAACATGGCAGAGTATAAAGCCTTGATTATGGGACTGAATATTGCCAAGAAAGGTGGTATTCGGTGGTTTTTAGTAAAAGGGGATTCCCAATTGATCTTAAATCAACTCAATGGGACATACACAATTCGGAATCCTATCCTTCGTATATATCATTGAACTACTATGACCCTACTTGATGAATTGGAGAACATATCTCTTCAGCTGATTCCATGTTCTTGGAATCAGTTTGCGGATTCGTTGGCAAATTTTGCTTATGAAGAGGACCTCTTCTTCAACTGTGATCCTAGTTCGGCTGTTGCTATTGATAATGAGACAGGATGTGGTCATTTGTGGGGAATTTTATCAGACCACGCATTATACAGTAGGTGATGGTTGGTATGGGTAATACAAAGAGTGGCTGAGACCCATCTACCACTATTATCTTAGACCCATAGATTGATTCGATGACATGTTATGCGTACCCCTCTTGCTATATATGCAGCAGGGATGGGTCATAGCTTGATGTATTTAGTTTAGGACAGAGATTCCTATTTTTTTCCATTGGAATGGAGCATATTTTTGTATATCTGCCTTCTTCCAAGGAGGGATCTATATGAGCTGGTTTTCTTGATTTCTTTAGGCTAAAAGGGCCAATTACTTTCATGTTTTAATGATTGATTTCTTTAGGCCAAGATGGCAAATTAGTTTGTAGTAAAATGTGCTATTTCTTTAGGCCAAGAGGGCCCTATGTCTGTTTGGTGCAGGTGCGTTTAATGGGTTGCTATTTTAGTAATTGCATCATATAGGTTGACGAAGTCATTGAAGGGAGTCTTTGTTGCGGAGGAGCTTCTTGTGGCCATTCTAGGTGGTTTCGTCCCCTTTTCGAGTCTTTTTCCCTTAAGCAAATAATGATACATGTGTAAGTAAGAGTGCTTTCTTTTTGTTTGTTGGGGACCGGCAAAATCAAGGCATGAAGTCCCAGGTTTAGATTCTATATGTCTGGGGGAGGTTTGAGTAGTCATTGCCTCCTGTACTGGCATTGTCAAGCACTGAAAGACCTATTTTAGACGGGAGTTCTAGTGACCCTGTTTTGCTGACCTACTAGGCGACTATTTTAGGAGGTCTTGTTAGTGTGGGGTAGTTAGAAAAGCCTACTAAAAATAACTAAAAGGAAAAAAACCCTAAATATCTGAAAGAAAATATATGAATATACAGAGGTGTGTAAAAAGGGGTTCTAACCTCTATAAAAATAGAAAAGAAAGAAAAATATTTGAGTAGTTATTTATCGCCTTCCGAAGGCCTGGTAGGTTCTTGGGGATGAGATAAGACCCGGGGCCAGACCCGGGGCTGATGCCTTGT
Source organism: Lygodium microphyllum (assembly GCF_053477565.2). Classification (NCBI taxonomy): domain Eukaryota; kingdom Viridiplantae; phylum Streptophyta; class Polypodiopsida; order Schizaeales; family Lygodiaceae; genus Lygodium; species Lygodium microphyllum. The sequence continues at coordinate 11,103,425 of NC_141160.1, forward strand.
CTTCCTAGGGGTGGCAACTAGCTGAAAAACAAAGCAAATAAAAGAAGGTTGGAGTGAAAATAAAAGTGAGTGTTAGAAAAGGATTAAGTGTCGCCTTGTGAGGGCTTGGTAGGTTCTTGGCTACTGAGATAGGACATGAGGCTGATGCCTTGTTCTCCTTGGGTCACTATGCTCAGCTCCCTCCTTTTTACACGCCCGAGTATGGAAAATAAAGGCCTAAAAGGCCAATGTGCTAAAAGACAACATTTCTTGATCAGGCTATAGGAGTCCTCGCCTCGTAAGAGCTCCTAGTTGTGTTGCCCTTAGTTAGGTAGGTAGTTAAGACCACCACTTAGAATGCCTCTTTGATAGTTCTTTTTAGCTTGATCGTGTTGGAGTAGTCAGTTAGTGACTAGTTTTCGGCTTTCTATCAGATTATGCTAGCCCTGCTCCTCGTGGATTTCCTGCCCTGGTTTTGTCAAGGGGTAGGGTGATAGCTGTGATGTGTTTTATTGTGTATCTATTTTGTATTAGCTTGATGCTCTTTGTGGTTGTGTTTATATGCAGATATGTTTGTGGGATTCGATGGGTTGAGTCGCCCTATCCTGTGGCTCGCCAATGAGCAATGATTTTTGACTCCGTGAAGTGCTTAAAAATAGCCAAAAAATCTGAATTTCAAGAGAAAAATAGACTTCATCGAAGGCGGCAGCTGCAATCAATACGATAAGCAGTAAGCAGCCGACGAGCTCCAAAAGTGCTTTAAAGACCCACCGAGTGATGGTTAGGGAATTTTCATAATTTCCCAATATGTTGGATAAGGCTTTAGGAAATGCCCGCAGTCCGGGACTTTGAGACGAGTGTGCAGAAATTTTCAGCTTTTGTGAAACAGACACCGAATGCGCGAATGGGAGTACCCGAAGTGGAGGGCCAAAGAGGTCTAGTGTAAAAGGATTAGAGGGGGAATGGGGGGGGGTGACCCTTGGGGTCTCCTAACCCCCCAATTTTTGACAAATGGGGGGGGGGGACGTTTTCCATGATGGCATGAAGAAGGCAAAATGGCACCATTGATAGAATGACGAATTTCTTGGAGGGAGGGGGGTTATGGCACCTCCATACACCCCTATGATCTGATATCACTAGCCTAATGCACTATTTCTTTGCCTTCCATCATTGTTCTTTGTGGGTCCAATGGCTGTTTGGATGAAGAGAACCAGACCTAGTCTTTCTCTCTCCTCCCTCTCTCTTTCCCCTCTATGGGCTGTTCATGCGCATGATCTTGAAGGAAGAATTGATTAGAAGGAGATTGAAGCAAATGATGATGGAAATTAATGGAGATGCTGAAGATTGATGTGCAGCATGGAATTGAGAGCAATGGAGGCTCTGTTCGCTGGTCACACAATCATTTAATGCATCTCGAGTTTCATAAAAACACGGTATAACTATTTTTCATGAAGAAAATGAGTTTTTTGGATATTTTATGATGGAAATGATGTTCTTATGCGATGAAACTTTTTTTGAGTGTTGTTTGCATTATGTTTAATTATTGTACATAAAAAAATTCTGATTTTATAATGATTTACATGCGCTATTTAAATCCCGCAAACTCGAAATGCGGTTTTTAAGGGTAAAATGATGGTTTTGTCATTTCAGGTGGGTGAAATGTGTTCCCATGGGAGGAAATGGAAAATAAAATAAATTTTAGTATGCTAGAATGGTTGGCATGAAAAAAATAGAAAAAAATAGTGATTATTGTCAAATAAATGCTAAAAGTAAGGAAAAATAAGGAAAAAATAGAAATACGCTTCATAAGAATAAGAAAAAATATAATGAGTGAATGTATGGTAGTGGAAGAGCATGACTTTTAGCCTCACTTTTTCCTATCTTTTTGTCAAAGTTCGTGATTTATCACTTTTCATACATCAAAACATGACAAAATGAACTCCTACACTTATGCAACGGAAGCACTACCTAAACGTAGGGGGTGGGGTGTTTGAATCTTGCGATTTGAGTGCTGATTATTGTTGATTTTGTTTATGCATAGCATGATATAGGGTTCATTGTATTTTAACTAAGAGGATAGTAGCATGAGTGTTGTCTTAGTGCTATCCTTACATCGTCGCAAAATGAGTTAGTGAATGAGCATTGGAAAGCGTGGTTGTGCACGACACATTTCTAATTAAAATTTATATTTGAGCACATTAGGATCATCCACTTTTGCATGTGCATATTAACCATGGTATCGGAATATGAAGAATTGGATGCATAGCACCTATTTTTTGTTATGATGACCTATGCTTAAGAGTGTGTGAGACAACCTAAGCTGTAGGCTAGTCGATGGGTTTTTTTTTTTGGGAATTATTTGGTAAGGACACATAGTATCTCTTGGAATACGTTCAAAATGGAAGAGTGGAGTTAATATCGTGTGTACTTTATATTGGAGTGACGTATCCTGGGGCCAATCCCCGAGGTGTAGGAGAGTTGCAGTGGAGCCGCGGCAATCAGCCGGGAGGTGCTTCCTTATGTTTGTGCTACAAGGCACTATGCCTATATGTTATGGAGTCTCCCTCTGAGGAGAAGGGAAGGTAAACATTGGACCACATATCAACTACAAACACATAATTAAGTCTATCTAGTATACATCAGTGTATTACAGTCACTCTTGGCCCGCGAGGCCATGCAGTGGGGTTATCTATTGTGTGCATGAAGTCTGGCTAGTGCCATAGCCCGTGGCGGCCCATTTTAGGTCCCATCACTTTAGTGAGAGCAACATCTACAAAGTGTGGGCACACCATAAACATGGCAAAACACTAGAGGCTGTCGCAAAAAAAGGCTAAGTGTGAGTATCACAAACATGATGGTCATCCAGATGCTGTAATAGGGGCCTCACAAAGTGTATAAAGGCTATAGTACAAGGCTACATGAGGAGTTTACAAGCTTATGACTGGAGCATTAGATCTAGGCAATACAAGGCTAAAAATTTCTAGTAAAAAATTGGGTCAAGGATCGGCAAGCCCTTGCAGTTTTCAACATTTCTTTTCGCATAGATCTTCAATTTATTGTAGGTCTTCTTGTTGGTGTTGTCCAGCTTGCTCTTTTTGATCTTGTACTTGTTCTTCACTTTGCTTATAGCTTTAGTGTCCACCGCTTTGATCTTTTGGTCCTCTTTTTCTAGGTTCTCCTAGTCTTCTTCTTTATTGACCAAGGTAGCTAGAGTGTCTTCAAAATCTTTAGATGGAATCATTGATTGCACTTGAGTGTGAGAAGCTCCATTTCCTCCTGTAGGTAGAGTAAAAACATATTCTATGTAATTGAAATGAGGAGCAAGAGTAATGCTACTCTTCATGAGAAGCATCCACTTAAAGACCTTCATGTTTGGCATTAGTATGACCAGGAATTAGCTTCTAATGACTAAGAATAACCAGCAATCTAGATGATCTTGAATGTGTTAAAAAACCATGAGTGCCAACAAGCACTAGACTAGTACTATCAAGAGATATTATGTAAGTCAAGCACTTGATGTTGATTCTTGAGCTTTGATTTCTCACTTCCCAGATTTGAATGAGGCAGCAAGTATATCAGAGTTGCAAATTGTTGGTTGAGCCCAAAGGAATGAGAAATTGAATAGGCTTATGGGATTTGAGCTAAAGGGCTATGGCTGCCCTTTAGGGTTTGTAGGGAGTAGCCTGGTTTTTCAGCTCGTGTAGTTCATGAACGTAACCATTTTGCACAAGACTTGATGGGAAGGAAGCTTGGGTAATGAGCTTCAGTTGCCCTATGGACACGACCAGGTCACAACACGTAGAGGTAGCACAAACTGTACGACTAGAATATGGCACAGAATGGGCAACGACTTTCAATTTGTGCAATACTAGAGCTAGGATTTACCAATTTTGGGCTCTAATGTGACAAGAAGTTGCACCAGAAGTAGAGGAAAGTTTCTCGAGAAGGAAGCGTGGGGAAATATGGGCTATAGGAGTAGATCAAGAAGCTCCAAATGAGTTGGGTACTTTCTGGCTATGGCAGACACGAGGGCAAAGTGAGGATGAAGTTGGAAATGGAGTCATACACCAATCCTGAGCTGTCCAAAGATGAAGAGGAGCTGAAAGAGCAAAGAGAAGACCTAAGACATGCTAAGCCATGCTCAGCTGTGCTCTAATACCATGTGAAAGATGCAAATCTAGAGCATGGCTATGGCGGATGGAAGATGAAGATTAAGTTCATGATGACATAGACTGAAGACTCGACTGTTACTCAAGTGAATTAGGTTCCAAGATGAAAGCTTGGACTCATAAACACAATCTTGAGTTGAGACTGACAATGACCAAGTCACTAACTGAGATGGAAAAGTGTCATGATATTGCATTCATATATGAAAAAGTGGTAGTCAAGTATAATGCTTTATAGTTGTTGGATGGGTAGCAGTTTCCATCTCTATGCATGCGGGATTTAGTCTACCTGCATGTCCTAAGCCCAAATTGCCTCATACAAAGAGGCTACATTAGGTGTGATTGCAAATATCTCAACATATCTTCAATGGTCTGGTTCACCCTCTCAGTTTGGCCATGAGTTTGAGGATGATAAGCAGTACTGAAGCATAGCTACATACCAATTGCTTGGAATAGGCAAGTCCAAAACTTAGAGGTGAACTTGGAGTCTCGGTCATTAATTATGCTCTTTGGCAATCCTTGTAACCTAAATACTTCTTTGATAAAGATTCGAGAAATGTCAAATGACTTATAGGTTTTCTTGATTGGGATCAGTGTGCAAATTTTGTCAATCTATCAACCACTACCATGATGGAATCATATCCAATAGCAGCAACATTATGTAATCAAATAACAAAGTCCATACTTATTGATGGGACCTAACATGGGCCGACACTGGCTATGGCACTAGTCAGACCTCATGCATACAATAGACAACCCCACCACATGGCCTCGCGGGCCAGGAGCATCTAAAAGTCACTTTGCACTAAATGCTTATGACGATTTTTCGTTTGTATCCAATATGTAGTCCAACGTTCACCTTCCCTTCTCCTCAGAAGGAGATCCCATAACATATAGGTATAGTGCCTCGTAATACACACATAGGGAAGCACCTCTCGGCTGATTGCCGTGGCTCCACTGTGACTCTCCTACACCTCGGGGATTGGCCCCAAGATGCGTCGCTCCAACATATAACATTTGCACAAACTCTACTCTTTCATAATTCAACGTTCCAGGAGATCTTGATTTACCTCACAAAACTTTCCCCAACGGAAGCACCTGTCTAAACCTATAGCTTGGTTTTTCTGTCCTCTTAGCGTTGGTCAAAGTTTATCAAACAAGTGCGATGCATTCCAGGAGATACCACATGGCATGCTTGATACAAGGTGTATGACAATCGTGCACAACCATTTTATGATCAAAAAAACCAGCCATGTGAGGTGCGAAAAACAGCCTTTTCATGAATTTTAACTCAGCGTTACGTGCTGTGCTGCTTTAGGGACTAGCATTGAAACTTCCGTGCTACTAGTCACCTATATTTAATTATGACACAATCCCTAAATGCTATGAAAAAAGAGAAAAATCATAATTTGTATCTTTTCAGCAATTGGATCGTCGCACAAACTTTATTCCTCTCTCACCGTTTAGGTGTTACTGCGGTGCATAGGTGTAAATGGTTGTTTTGTATCATTTTTGTATGTAAAAAGCAATAAACACGGGCTATAACACAAAATACGAGGCCAAACTGAGGCTTAACCTCAAGCTTTAACCTTGCCAAACATTCACACACATAAATCTTATTTTTTCATATTTTTTGAGTGCAAAAACCCCAATTTTCTCTATTTTTTGCCATTTTTCTCTATTTATTATTCATGAAAAATAGATATTTTTTTATTTATTTATATTGGCTTATTGTTTTGACTGAAACTTAACATTTTCTTTGATTTTATCCCATTTTCACCCCTTTTCTCCAACTCAAAATCGAAAAAAACCACTAATTTCCATTAAAAATGACATTTTATAGGTTTTAAATAATTAATAACGGTTCTAAATCATTACAGGTTCCACACTTCTGTAGTTATAGCCCTCAATGATGATGCAAATAAGGTTCAAACAAAAATTCATCACATATGAAAACACTTTGGACCATGAAACAACAAAAACAATCAAATTTCTTTGTAAAATTGAAGCATACCGTGTGTCTTGCGTATTGCGGGGTTTTTAATAATTATTCTAAGAAACCCACTGACTGACCAACAACCGTTCTTCAGTGTTGAACGTCTTTTCTCGGCCTCCTCTTCATCTTGAAGCAATCTGATCACAGCCGGATAAGCATTCTTCAGCCCCTCTTCTTCTTGATTTCTTGCACATGAATAGCCTCTATGCACGAGAGAGAGGGAGGAGAGAGGAAGACTGGTTTTTTATCTCCACAACCAAGCAACCAATTGAGGAGCATTTTGGAGCGATGGAGAGCAAAGGTTGAATGTAGATCAAGCATTCGGTCAATTCGTGATGATGGCACCCTCTTTCCTGATCAGTAAAAAAAAAAAACGCAACCCCCCTCCCACGTTTTTCAAAATTTTTGGGCTCCCACAGGGAGCCCCAAAGGGTCACACCCTTTGGGCTCTCCTAAAGTCCATTTCCACCTTTGGCATTTTGGGCTTGGCCTCCAGGGCACTCCCTTTTCCACGTCCGGTGTCTGATTCTTGGTTTGAAAAATCCTGGGCATCCGTTTTGAAGTCTTCCATTGTCAGGCATCTCCTAGGGTCTTGTCTCATATGCCAAAAAATTATGAAAATTCTCCGATCCCCATCTAGTGGCTCTTTTAAGCATATCTGGGGCATTTTTTCTTAAAATCATTCTAACTGCCACTGCCACCTTCGATGAAGTCTATTTTTTCCTAGATATTCGTAATTTTTGGCTATTTTAAGCACTTCACAGCATCAAAAATCATCACTCGACTCATCGCCATGATCGTCAGTCTGTTGTCCCATGGGTATAACCACTTGATTAGGAATTGCAGCCGCTGACCAACTGGGACAACATTAGGATTCATTGTTTGGTTTCCACCACTATTAAGTGAGGTTGCCTGACTAGCCATAGGCATAGTCATGCTAGGAGCAGCTGGTAACATAGGAAAATTTGACATAATACTCCCTCTGCCACTCGTATTTAACATGGGGTCCCCTTGACTCCCATTGGTCAAGGCCAAATTATTACCATTCCAATTTATCCTTGCTACATAAGCCGCTTGCAAGGGTGACTCTACTCCTTTTGCTTGGGTAATGGCAGTGTCGATATCGGCCAAACCAACACTACTCAGCTGCACCTAGATATTAAAATCCAATCCATGTAGGAAATATTACAATTGTGCAGCCGCTGGAATAGGAATATAAGCGTTAAGTTTGCGAAGAACTTGCTTTAGTTTCTTGGCATAGGCCTAGACATTCTCATTTGGCTCTTGGCGTGTTACATTCGTAACACGCCACCAATATTGCCCACCCTTCTTAGGGGCAAACTCTCTACAGAAAGCCGTAAAGAATTGGGCACTACTAGTTATGGTTCTGGCTTCTAGACTGTGATACCACACTGCCGCTCTTTCTTTTAACGTCATGTTGAAGAACATCATTAGGTGTCCTTCGTCTTGGATTCAATAGTTGAGGCTTTATACTTGGCCATGTTGTTAGTAAATCCTACCTTGAGGTAAGTAGCTAATTTCATTGTAGCTCTACGTCCGGGATCTCGGATAACTACTCCAACACTTCCTTTTCTATTAGGGCCCCTGGACGCTCCATTAAAGTAAAATGTATACGTCCATAATGGGTTTACACTGCCAGCCATCAAGAACTCCCCTATTCGTAATTGTGATAGTCAAAGTTCAACATATTTAGAGGATGAACTTATGGCTCCATCGTACCTTCTTCATTAAATTCAACAGGGATGCTTGTCAAGATTTGTAAGCAGTGATGGCAGAAAACTTTAATTTCCCACACAAAGGTACCGTCTTCTTGCTCAATCACTTTATATCCCTTGCTCCACTAGATAAGCCTCCCCTGATGATATCTTTGCTCGAGATATGGGTGCTCCAAATAAGGAATTAACCGCCCTATCAACCAATTTAAGCTCTCTTGCAGGTCTCCAATTAACCCCAACATGAACCTGCAATGCATTTAGCGCGTTAGCATATTTAGAAATAATAACGTTTAATCTTATTAAGATTAACCTTATTCTTAAATTCCACTCCTTGTAGATAAGCTAATAGAATTGTGGACTTATTTTTACCTATCTGAACTATCTTGTAAGGGCCATCCCATCGATGTTCCAACTTTCCTGGAAACAGCTCCCTACGTGCATCGTAATAGAGCACTAATTGTCCCTTTTTAAAAGTATATTTCTTCGCTTTCAGATCATGCAACTGTTTCATCCGACGTTTAGCTACCTCCTGGTGCAACACACTCTGCAATTTGAGCTTGTCTAAGTGGGCTATAGTCATAAACTGCTCAAATAGGGCATCTTCATCACCCAAAGAATGATTGATTGCGAATCTAATGGTTAGCAACTCAATTTCTAAGGGCAAGACACACTCCTCCCCATAAACTAATTTGAATGGGGTGTGGCCAGTGGCTTGTTTAAATGTTGTATTATACGCCCAAACTGCCACATATAATTTTGTATCCCAGTCCTGCTTCTTTTCGGAGACTATCTTGGATAGGATACCCACAAGCTGCTTATTGGTACTTTCGACTTGTCCATTTGCTTGTGGATTATAGGGGATCATCTTGTTATGCTTGATTTTCCAAGCTTCAGTTAGAATTTTAATCACTTTATTTAAAAAATGGGTTCCACGGTCCGATACTATTTCCTTTGGTGGACCAAAACGGCAGATAATTTTCTCAAGTAGGAAACTGGCAATCTCTTTTGCATTGTCCTACTTGTCGCTCGTGCTTCTGACCACTTTGTAAAATAATCAGTTGCTACTATAATGTACCTCTTCTGAGTAGTAGACGATGGGGTGATAGGACCCACAAAGTCAATGCCTCACTTCTCAAATGGAAGGATAGCCATGATAGGCATAAGTAGACGCTTCCTATTTTCTCGACTATCATGTCTTTGACATGTATCACATCTCTTGACATAGTCAAATGAATCTTGGAAGATGGATGGCCACCAATATCCAGCTCTTAAAGCCTTTTGTGCCGTTAATCGCCTAGCAAAGTGCCCTCCACAAGCGGAGTCACGGCACTCTTCCAAAATAAAGGGAACCTCGTCAGGCATCACACATTGGCGATAGATATCATCAACACCTTGCCGATATAATGTGCCTGCGATCAATGAAAATTTCAATGCTTGCTGTTTAATTTTCATCTTCTCCGATTTTGAAAAAGTAGCTCCAGTCTCTCCCGTAGAAAGAGAGTGTGTTATAGTAGCATACCAGGAGGGAATAGATGTCATATCAATCTTGAACAAAGTCTCCATGTCACTTCCTTCAGCCACGACCTCTTTTGGTCCTCCGAAATCCACAAGACACTCTACAATGCCCTGAAGCTTTGGCAGCTTGCTCTTAATCTCATAATCAAATTCCTGCAAAGTGATTAACCACTTTGCTAAGTGGTCAGGCGGCTGTAACTTATTCAACAACAATCGAAGCCCTTCCGCCTTCGTGTAAAAAGCCACCCTCTCATAAAGAATGTAGCGCCTGAACTTTTTGGTCGCAAATACCATCACAAGGCACAACTTCTCCATATAGGTGTGAGAGCGGAATTTTGGTGCCGAGAGGTGCTTAAAAATAGCTAAAAATTATGACTATCAAGGGAAAAATATTCAACGTCGAAGGCGGCGGCTCGATCTAGGACGGTTTTAAGCGCCAAAGTGCTTTAAAGGCACCCGAGCGGCACTTGTTGATTTTTCATAATTTTTCAGACTATCGTGCGGGTTTACAAGAGGTACTGGCCAATGCGGGATGCCGAGCCGGACGCCTAGGATTTTTCAGAGCTCAATTCGGAGTCCGGACGAGGAAATGGCCAAGAAATAGGTCAAGATGCGAAGAGGTGGACAAAATTTGGCCAAAATGGGAAAGTGACCTTTGGGAGCCCAAAAATTTAATGTCACATGAAAGTTTGGAGGAGGGAGCATGAAAAAAAACGTGGAGAGGGCGTGAGCAGGAGGGCGCCGAAATTTGCGCCTCTTGTTGATCATGCCATCTCCTGCCTGCAAACAACCATGTCAATTGATCATGGGGCCTCATTCCCCCCTGGATGCTGACTCTATCGCCATGCTTCGCTCCCCCAATGGCAGTCTCTATGAAGAATTCTGACTTCAGTCTTTCTCTCTCCTCCCTCTCTCTCCCCTAAGGGCAGATTCATGTGGTGAAGAAGAAGAAGAAGAATGGATGACGGATGCTTGTCCAATGAAGACCGGATTGCTCCGTGGTGCAAGAGGAAGGAAGATTGCTAATTGTGGACTGTCATGAGCATTAATGGTGGCTGGAAATTAGTCCCGAGTTATGGCAAATAAAAACTCGCAACCCGCAAAGAACGGTAATCTCATTTTTACAAAGGAAATTGATGTTTTATGCAAGTTGCTTCATGAATATTTGTTCCCATGGGATGATTATGCTTTATAGTGTTTTTTGCAATGTCTTCCAACTGTTTGAAATCAGAAAATCAGAAAATCATAAGTGTTGTGGATGAAATTAATAGTGTAAAACCCGTAAAACACGTGAAATATGGGAAAATTGGGTGTTTTCGAGATATAAATGGAAAATACAATAAGACACACCAACTAAATTTGTGTTTTTTCTACAAATGAACCTAAGGGCCACAACCCACAACTCATTTTTTATTTTCAGTCATTTAATATTGAGAAAAATACAAGAAAAATAGGGAACATGGGAAAAAATAGGAGAAAAATGGATTTTGAGTGTCGAAAATTAAGGAAAAATAAGATTTATATTTGTGGATGTATGGGGGGTCTAAAGTATGAGGTTTAGCCTCAGTTCAGCCCTATCTCTATGTTTTAGTGAGTTTCTATTGCTTTTCATACAATAAAAACATGAAAATGAACCCTAACCCTATGCACCATGCACAATCTAAACGGGTGAGGGGGTAGGGTGTATAAAAAGTGTTTAAATATTGAATGGAATGATGAAAAGCTTGCTGGTTTCTATGCATACCATTTAGGTTGGTCAATAATTAAAAATTAAGGACCTAGTAGCACGAGGGTTTCTCAGTGCTAGGTTCATGCAACGCGGCATACGAGCAATAGTCAAATTCACTGAAAGAAATGTTTTTCACATGTGCACCAATGCTGATTTTCTTAATTGCTTGAGCACGTGGACATTCACAATTTGTATAAATCATAAAGAAATGATAAAAGGTATCAGACAATACCTCCTAGATGCATGGCAATTGCTTTCTAGAGAATCGTGACCAACGTTGAGTGAGTAAGGTTGTTCTAAGTTATAGGCTAGGCGTTGGGTCTAGGGGAAAGAAAGTGAGGTAAGGTACATTCCTGGATACGATCAATTGGTACCTTGAGTGGAAATATGTGCGATATTGTGTTATATATGTTTAGCGACGCATTGAGGGGCCAATCCCCAAGATGTAGGAGAGTCGCAGTGAGGTAGCGGCAGTCAACCGTGGGAGGACCTCCTATGTTTGTACTTCGTGCTATTTGGCAATGTGCTGGGACTCCCTCTCAAGAGTGTTAATTGGGTTAGAGTTGGACTACGAGACGTGATACAAACACAAGATGTTTAGGAAGATGATGTGTGTGTCATCCACGCTCCTGGGCCGCGAGGCCGTGGGGTTGTTGAGCACATGATAGAGGTCCGGCTAGTGCATGAGCCAGTGCCGGCCCGTTTTAGGTCCCATCAAGGTGTAGTCAATTTTCGATATGCCCAACTTTCAACTTGCAAAAGCTATCGAATGGTACCACTTTTCCTCCCAAATTTGAGCCAAACAACAGCTAATGCTATACATGGTTGCTGCTGAAAATATATAGAACATTTCGCCCCTTTTTGGTGCTTTGGAAAGCTCCTGCTTTACATCATCAAAAGATACTTTGCAAGTATCACTCCATGTAAACTGACAATTAAAAGACAATAGGTTCATCAGCGGCAACGTTCTTTCTACCAAGGCATTGATAAACCTCTGATTATACCCTACCGATGACAGAAAGCTATGAACTTCCTTTGGAGTACGTGGTATACTCATGGCGACTATGACCTTGGTCATTTCAAGATTAGTCGCAATCCCTATGGAACTAACCACATGGCCTAACAAGAGCCCATAAGGGACTCCAAAAATGCACTTCTGTGGGTTAAGAGCTATGCAAAATCTTCTGCAATGCTCAAAACACTTCCGCAAAATGATCAATTGTCTATCCCTTACGGTGGCTACCCCCAGATCGTCAATGAATACTTTCATCTCCTCTAGGGAGATGTCACCAAAGATCTTGTCGGCTGCTCTTTGCCATGAACCAGGTACCGAAGACTATAATAAACATCATTTTTAGCTTGTCTTGCTCAGCGATTGCCATTTGGTTATACCCTGCAAAGCAGTCCATGAACGAATATATTTTCCTACCTACTAGTTGATCCAAAATTTGGTCACTAAACGGCAACGGGTAGTAATCTTTAATAGTCTACTTATTCAACTCTCTAAAGTCTACACAAAGCCAGATTTGATTATTATTCTTCTTCCTGATCACTACTAGTGAACACCATTCTGTATGCTGAACAGGGAAGATCAAACCTGCTTTACACAACTTCTGTAGTTCCTCATACAACCCATCCATTAATTCATAAGGCATACACCTTACTTTCTGACGTATAGGGCGGGTACCTTCCTTTACAGGAATAGTATGCACAGCTAGACTGGGAGGAATACCCCAAAGTTTGTCATAGCTCCAAGAAAAAATGTCGCCAAACTCTCGAATTAAGGACACATAATCCTCTCTTTCTTTCGAACTGAGCATGGACCCTAATTTAATTGGCCGTGAATCATTTAGCGTACCAAGATCCAGCTCAATAACATCTGCGTCTCTTATTCGATCATGAGGCTCTATCGGCTCATTCAAGGTTATCTGATAAATATCCTCTGTAGTGGACCCTTCCTTATATCCATTGCTCGATGACGTCTCACTACCAAATGGATCATCTACTATTTCTAGTTCAGTAGAGGATAGTGGAGGTCTCTCACTTTGAGGGACTCAGGGTAAGCATCCACTATTACACGATGGAGGCACCTCGCCCTAGAATTACTCGACCAATGGGTATATCGACTTGACAGTCTGTCCGTAGAATCCATGGCCGGCCTAGCAAAACTCGATAGCTAGGACGTCCTACAAACCTTATCACCCTAAAGTCCAGATAGCATTCCACGCTTGCAACAGTGACATGGACCTTAGTAATGCAACCTTCTGGTTGTCTTAGACTATCATCAGCCATCCTAAGAAGTGTGGAGCCGTCTTTTTGGATCTCTAGACCTAACCTCTCCATCAAGTCTGAACTAATGATATTGACGGAGGATCCAGTGTCCACGATAGCGTGCTCCACTAATATTCCATCCACATATGCTGGAACCCTAGGGCAATGCTTTTCAGCATGATCGAACCAATCTTCCCCCACTCTAGCTATGCCCAAAGGTTCTACTATATACCCTATACGCAATATTTTCTTGAATTCCTTGCGTACTCCTGGAGAAAGTTTAATCAATTACAGGAGATTCACGTCTGGTTTGACTTTGCAAAGGGAACGTGCTAGGTCAAAGTCGTGGTAATTAGCCTCAATAAGGCTGACTCCACTGCCATGAGGTAACTCCTCTACAATAGCCTTTCCTCTTTACAGTATTTGCCTTGGTCCATCGTCTTGTGGGAGATTATTCCCTTGTGTGCAATGGTTAATTGGACTTGGTTGTTTACTCCCTTGTTGGAGAGAACTGATCTTACTCCAATAGGTAGCAGCTAAGTGGCCAGACTTCCTGTAAATATCACATTTGACATTCAGGTAATTCCTAGGGAAATGTTGGCCCCCACACCACTTACAGCTAAATCTTAAGGGGCCACCCTCTTCAGGGCGTCGGCTCCCTATCAAATTATGTTGCTTCTTAAGGAAATTGACATCCATAGCTATTTGTCAATACTGCTCAGAGATCATATCGGTGTAGTGCTTCATCATGTCCTTAACTTCACCAAGGACATTAGAAGCACTCGACTCATAGCCACAATCATCAGTCTCTCCTCCCATGGGCCTAACCACTTGATTAGAAATTGGTCGCTGACCAACTGGGACAACATTAGGATTCATTGTTTGGTTTCCACCACTATTTAGTGAGGCTGCCTGACTAGCCATAGGCATAATCATGCTAGGAGCAGATGGTAACATAGGCAAATTTGACATAATACTCCCTTTGCTACTCGTATTTAACATGGGGTCCCCTTCACTCCCATTGGTCAAGGCCAAATTATTACCATTCCAATTTATCCTTGCTGCATAAGCCGCTTGCAAGTGCGACTCTACTCGTTCTGCTTGGGTAATGCCAGTGTGGATATCGGCCAAAGCAACACTACTCAGCTACATCTAGATATTAAAATCCAATCCATGTAGGAAATATTGCAACTGTGCAACCCCTGGAATAGGAATATAAGCATTAAGTTTGCGAAGAACTTGCTTTAGTTTCTTGGCATATGCCTGGACATTCTCATTTGGATCTTGGCGTGTTACGTTCAGAACACACAACCAATATTTTCCACCCTTCTCAGGGGCAAACTCTCTACGGAAAGCCATAAAGAATTGGGCACTACTAGTTATGGTTCCGGCTTCTAGACCGTGATACCACACTGTCGCTCTTCCTTTTAACGTCATGTTGAAGAACATCATTATAGGTTTCCTTCATCTTGGATTCGATAGTTGAACATGAGCGTTTGAAACTCCTTAATGTGGAGTTCTCCATCTTCTTCTGCTAACCCATGGAAAATGGGCAACGGTACTCCTAATGTCGCTAAATCTAATGTACAACCTTGTGGAATTGCGATAGGTTGTGCCATGGCTACAACCGGATTGACAACATGAGTTTGTGTAGGAAACACTACATCTCCACTTGTTGTGGGTTGATTAACTGGAAATACAGAAGTACCAAGACTTCCACTTTCACTCGAAGAGCTACTCATAACACCTAGGTTACTAGAACCACTGCCACTTATGCGTAATGGGCTGCTCCTTTGAGGAGAATAGCGTCTTACAATCTCCAACCATCGTCTAGCCCTCTCAACACATTCTGCTTTTTGTATTTCCGCTTGAAGGTCCTTGTCAGAGGACATAAACCAATTATTTGGCCCCTAAAAACCCTAGATTCGAGAACCACCACTTGTTGGCGGCTCTCCGCAGATGCACCACTGATGGGACCTAAAATGGGCCGGCACTGGTTATGGCACTAGCCGGACCTCATGCATAGGACAGACAGCCCCACCACACGGCCTCACGAGGAGCTAAGAGCATCTAAAACTTACTTTACACTAAATGCTTATGACAATTTTGCGTTTGTATCCAATATGTAGTCCAACGTTCACCTTCCCTTCTCTTCAGAGGAAGATCCCATAACATATAGACATAATGCCTTGTAATACGCACATAGGGAAGCACCTCTCGGCTGATTGTCGTGGCTCCACTGTGACTCTCCTATACCTCGGGGATTGACCCCAAGATGCGTTGCTCCAACATATAACATTTGCACAAACTCCACTCTTTCATAATTCAACATTCTAGGAGATCTTGATTTGCCTCACAAAACTTTCCCCAACGGAAGCACCCGTCTAAACCTACAGCTTGGGTTTCCTGTCCTCTTAGCTTTGGTCAAAGTTTATCAAACAAGTGCAATACATTCCAAGAGATATCACATGGCATGCTTGATGCAAGGTGTATGACAACTATGCACAACCATTTTATGATAAAAAACCAGCCATATGAGGTGCGAAAAACAGCCCTTTCACGAATTTTAACTAAGCGTTACGTGCTGCGCTGCTTTAGGGACTAGCAGCGGAACTTCCGTGCTACTAGTCACCTATATTTAATTATGACACGATCCCTAAATGCTACGCACAAAGAGGGAAATTAAAATTTGTATCTTTTCAGCAATTAGATTGTCGCACAAACTTTATCCCTCCCTCACCATTTAGGTGTTAGTGCGGTGCATAGGTGTAAATGGTTGTTTTGTATCATTTTTGTATGTAAAAAGCAATAAACACGGATAATAACACAAAAGATGAGGCCAAACTGAGGCTTAACCTCATGCTTTAACCTTGCCAAACATTCACACACATAAATCTTATTTTTCCATATTTTTTGAGTGCGACAACCCCAAATTTCTCTATTTTTTGCTATTTTTCTCTATTTATTATTCATGAAAAATAGGTATTTTATGATTTATCTGTATTGGCTTATTGTTTTACTGAAAATTAATATTTTCTTTGATTTTATCTCATTTTCACCCCTTTTCTCCAACTCAAAATGAGAAAAAACCACTAATTTCCATTAAAAATGACATTTTACGGGTTTTAAAGAATTAATAACGGCTCTAAATCATTATGGGTTTTGCATATTTGTAGTTGCAGCCCTCAATCATGATGCAAACAAGGTTCAAACAAAAATTCATCGCATATGAACAACATTTGGACCATGAAACAACAAAAACAAGAAAATTTCTTTGTAAAATTGAAGCATACCGTGTGTTTTGCGTGTTGCGGGTTTTTTAATAATTATTCTGAGTAGCCCACAAACCAATCAGCAACCATTTTTTAGTTCTAAACCTCTTTCCTTAGCCTCCTCTTCATCTTGAAGCAATCGGATCACAACCGGACAAGCATTCTTTAGCCCCTCTTCTTCTTGATTTCTTGCACATGAATAGCCTCTATGCAGAAGAGAGAGGGAGGAGAGAGAAAGACTGGTTTTTGATCTCCACAACCAGGCAACCAATTGAGGAGCGGTCTGGAGCGATGGAGAGCAAAGGTTGAATGTAGATCAATCATCCAGTCAGTTGGGGGGTTGTTCACAGCCCCCATCCACCATCTCTCCCTCAATTCATGATGATGGCACCCTCTTTCCTAATCAGTGAAAAAAAAATGCAATCCCCCCCCCCCCCCCCCCCCCACGTTTTTCAATCTTTTGGGTTGCCAAGGGGAGCCCCAAAGGGTCACACCCTTTGGGCTCTCCTAAAGTCCATTTCCACCTTTGGCATTTTGGGCTTGGCCTCCCGGGCACTCCTTTTCCACGTCCGGTGTCCGATTCTTGGTCTGAAAAATCCTGGGCATCCATCTTGAAGTCTTCCACTACCAAGCATCTCACAAGGTCTTGTCTCGCATGCCAAAAAATTATGAAAATTCTCCGACTGCCGTCTAGTGGCTCTTTTAAGCATTTTTGGGGCATTCGCTTAAAATTGTACTGATTGCCACCGCCGCCTTCAATGAAGTCTATTTTTCCTCGGATATTCATACTTTTTGGCTATTTTTAAGCACTTCTCAGCATAAAAATCATCTATCACTTATTGAATTTCATTTCATTTGTGGAATGCCCAAGGGTTGTAACTCTCCAGCCATCTTGATCCTTTCTGCCTTGACTCTTTGAGAAGTCAAGCACTGAGTTACATA
Source organism: Lygodium microphyllum (assembly GCF_053477565.2). Lineage (NCBI taxonomy): Eukaryota > Viridiplantae > Streptophyta > Polypodiopsida > Schizaeales > Lygodiaceae > Lygodium > Lygodium microphyllum. Next base: position 11,121,031 of record NC_141160.1, read on the forward strand.
CTTTAATACATCCCTTTTCAATCTTGGCTAGTGATAGCTCTTAAGAATTGAATTGAGTGTCTTGGCATACCTCGAATGTCCTGCAATGGGGCTGTCATGTGCTTGCCATAAGATATTGGCCTTCACTTCTGGTCCTTTTGGGACACAAAGGCGATCATGGTAATATAGACAACCATTGCTAGCACGATAATCCTTAATCTTAGACCCATTCTTTGTCAGAGCTTCCTCCTTGAAGTACCTTAGCCATGAGTCCTTCATATTCCTTATCCTAGGAGATAACTTGGCATACAAGCTCAATTATAGGGTTATCAGATGTGGATACGGTTCTTAAGCTTCGAACTTCTACAATGCTGTTAAGAAAGGATTTTCGGCTTAAGGCATTTGTAACATCATTGTCCTTCCCTAGATGATATTTGATTTCCAAATCAAACTCTTGCAGTATCTCTATCCATCTTCTTTGCCTCATGTTTAGGTCAGCTTGGGTGAAGATCCGCTTAAGACTTTTATGATCTGTCACTAAAGTGAATTTCCTTCCCAATAGATAGTGTCTCCATAGTTTCAAGGCATGGATTACTGTGAGTAATTCAAGGTTATGAGTGGCATAGTTGGACTCATAGGGCTTCAATTTTCTGGAAGTATAGGCCATTGGTCTTCCTTCTTGTATTAGCACCCCATTGATTGCAAGTCCACTTGTATCAGTGATCACCTCAAATGGTTGACTGAAGTCAGGGAGTTATAGTACATGTGTAGTGGTTACATCTTATTTAAGCTTGTCAAGGCTTTCTTGATGCTCAATGGTCCAAATGATTACTATATTTTTCTTCAAAACATTTGTCAATGGTGCAGCAATGACGGAATAATCTTTGATGAAGATTCGGTACCATCTTGTCAGTCCCAAAAATCCTCGGATTTCTTTTACTATCTTAGGAATTGGCTATTTGAGGATATCTTTTACTTTGGTAGGGTCTACTGAGATTCCATTAGCGGAGACAATGTATCCAGGATATTTAATCCTGTCAATGAGAAATACACATTTACTCATCTTGGCATAGAGTTGATTTTCACGGAGTGTTACTAGGGCGATCTTTAAGTGACCTTCATGTTCCTCTATTGATTTAAAGTATACTAGTATATCATCAAAGAAACTAGCACAAAGTCATCTAGATATGGTCAAAAGATATCTTGCATTAGACGGTTGAATGTGGCTGGGGCATTAGTCAATCCGAATGGCATGACAAAAAATTCATAATTTTCATACCTAGTGTTAAAGGTAGTCTTTGGGATATCTTGTTCCTTGATTCAGATTTAATAGTATCTAGACCTTAGATCAATCTTGGAAAAAACCTTGGCTCCATGTAGGCGATCTAAAAGTTCATCTATCTTGGGTATGGGGTACTTATTTTTTACCATAACCTAGTTTAGTCCTCTGAAGTCAATGCAGATTCTAAGTGTTCCATCCTTCTTTTTCTGGAAGAGGATAGGTGCTCCCCAAGGTGAATTACTTGGGCGGATAATGCTAAGTCTTAAAGCTCTTTTATCTTTAGTACGTGTGTAATCGACACTCTGCTGTATTAGCAAGTATGGGACATTAAATAAGTCAGTGACTTTAAGCTATGGGTGAATGGTCTATATTCACTTCAGTTATGTGTTATGGAATAATGAAGGAAATGAGATGAGAGTACATTCCTCATCTCTGTTGCTCCAACCCTTCTCTCTATCTCTCTCAACATGGTATCAGAGCCATGAATGGGCTCTGTGGTGGATAGCATTTTGGAAGAAGACTTGAAGATTGAAGGCCAAGGGTCCTTGTGAATAGCAAGCTTCCTGCCATGTTGTTTTACAAGGTATGTGTTGAAGATATTCCATCTTGCTTGAAGGAGAGGTTGTTTGAGCCTGTTTGGAGCATTGTGGAGGCTTGTTTGAGCACTTTGAAGAAGGCATTGGGCATCATTGGTGTGAAGGATTGCTATTGAACCCCCAAGCTGCATCACATGATTACCCTTACTATCAAAATGGATCTCGATGGCTGCTAATCAAGACAATAATCACTACTCAAGTGATCTACAACTTGCATACATACTTTGGAAGGCATTTTGATGACCTGACATGCGAATGCTTGACTTGGAGATGAGATATGAACTAATCTACAAGTACACAGACCTGAAATAGAGTATGAACTACCGTAAACAATGAATATACAGCATACACTGGATGTTGGTTGAAGCATTAAATCTATCTGACATGCTTGGAAGGTCTCATTAGAGCATAGATATGCTCAGGAAGACATATGTATTGCATCGTATGCATTTGAGTTGCAATTTCTTGAAGAAAATACTCAGATCTGAAAGCATATGACATGCTAAAAACTATTATTAAACTGTCAACAATAAGCATTCATTGATCTTGAAGCATTACATAACATCAGTTAGCTTTTGTCAAATGTATGACATAGCATATGTCTGCTGAATGTCTGGAAGACTGAGATGAGCATTGAATGTTCATGAAAGCTAAAGTTTGGAGCTGAAAATAAATGCATTGACATTGTTTTGGCTGGTTACAAATAGGAAATTCATTCTATGACAATGTTCGTTGAAGACAGAGTGTCTATGGTTGTCTGTATGGTCACGTATTAACCCCTACATTTGATAACACATTTATGAAGTACTTTGAGGACATTTTGGAGCTGGATAAACCTAGTTTGACTGAGTATTGGCTAACTGCAACTTGCAAACAAGGTGTTTAACACTTGTACTTGATGTATATGCATTGAACTATGCCCGCGTGACTCCTACATTACTAGCAGATGTTTGAGAGTTTTTGGAGCATGTATGACTTGTATACATCTCAGTTTTGGCCTTGAAAGAGCTACTAGTCATTAACAATCTACAGATTTTAGACTGCATGTTTGGTTGACTACAATAAGGTTGCATGATATAGAGTCACATAAACTACATGGTCTATGTATTGACTGATGTATCTGCAGGTTATGCCACATGTTTGTGGATGGTTTTGAGATGTTAATGGGCTGAGATACCCTGATTACAACAGACAATTAATTGCAAAAAACTATCATAAATAGTCAAAGACTACATTAGGTCAGATAGACTTGTTGGCTTGTAGGAAGTCATGCATTGACTAGCCATTGTATGTTACAATATGGCAAATGCAGACAGGGCCGACAACATAACCCACATAGTGGGGGAAAATCTTGATAGCAATAATTATGCCATATAGAAGTTCCGCATGGAGAACTTCTTGATAGGTAAAGGATACTGGGACTTGGTGACAGGTGTTGAAGCTAAACCTAAAATCCCAGAGAGGAATCCTACAACTGATCAAAGATGAGTGCACTGAGCTTGGTTGGAAAAAGCTCGCAGGGTGCTACATTGGTTATCTTTGTGTATCTCGGATGCTATGGTAATGCAGATCATAAACTGAAAGTCACAAGCATATACATGTTGAACATATTGATCAAGTATTATGGCACAATTACCAGTGCCAGGAAGATACAGTTAAAGCAGAAATTCAACAACATGGAGAGAAAAGGCAGATCTATATAGGATTATGTCACAGAGATTAAGACTATTGCAGATCAGCTGGCATCCATAGGCACACAAGTTGAGGATGAAGACATGGTTGTAGTGACATTAAATGGCTTGGGATATGAATATAAGTCATTTGATACTTCCATATCCGTGTGGGCTGAAATGCTGGATTTCAATGAGCTAGATGCATTGCTTATTCACGAGGAACTTAAACTTGTCTTGGCTACAGGTTCTAGTAGTTCCAAGAGCAAGGATGTTTTTTATTCGCATCAATGTGGCCGTGGCAGCCATGGTAGATTTTATGGTTCTGGTAGAGGAGGCCAGCAAAATGTATCTCATGGCAATAATAACCAGCAAGGTTCAAATGCAAGAGGAGGTGGAAATTTCAGAGGCAGGGGGCTATGTAGCCCTAGAGGCAGAGACTCCTGGCAGCAACAAAATCCATCTGAAAATCCTAATAAGGATAAGGATTGTCACTACCGTGGAAAGTACGGTCATATTGCCAAGGGCTATTGGAAGAAGCAGGGAAATCAAAAAGGGCAAGTAGCATGGATATTATGCATCGTCCAGTCAGACAGATGATGCTTCAGGGGATAGATTGTTTGCCATGACATATGTTAAAGACAGGGTTGATGAGAAGTCTACTGAGGATGCTATTTGGTATATTGATTCGGGGGCATCAAATCATATGATGCCTCATGGTGAATGGCTTATTGACATGGTGCCTGAGAGGAATGGCTATGTATGCATAGGGGATGAAACACAACATAGCATTGAACATAAAGGCAAAGTTCCTTTGGTGATCCATGATGGCAAGAAGAAGAACTTACATGATGTACTGCATGTCCTATCAATTACTAAAAATCTACTGTCTGTGGGCCAGATGACTAAGCAAAATTTGCAAGTTAGGTTTAATAAGCATGGTGGCTTCATTGAGGAGTTTGGTAATGGCTGCAAATTGATTGCTCACGATCGTAGGAATGGCAATATATTTACTCTTGATGCCATGTTTCCACAGCTAAAATCAACCATGTTTGCCCATGGATCTGGCACTGTTAAAGATTTAGAAATATGGCATAAAAGAGTGGGGCATGTTAATCTTCAGCGGCTACAAATGATGCAAAAAACCCAACTTGTTACAGGTCTACTCAAGTTTGCCTACATGGATATTGGTCATGTTTGCGATGCTTGTCAGTTTGGTAAATAGTCAAGGTTGCCATTTGTCAAGCATGTAAGAAGTAGTAAGCAACCATTGCAGTTTGGTAAATAGTTAAGGACCATTGCAGTTTGTTCACTCTGATGTGTGGGGGCTAGCCCATAATGCATCTATGGGAGGCTCTAAGTATTATGTGACATTCATTGATGACTTTAGTCGCTATACTTGGGTTTATATATTGAAAACAAAGGATGATGTGTTTGTTGTTTTTCAGTAGTTTAAGCAACAAGTTGAAAAGGAATTTGATTGCTATATCTCTTGTTTGAGATCACACAATGGTGGGGAGTATGTGTCAAATGAGTTTGATAGTTTTTTTGGCTAAAAATGGCATACGTAGGCAGCTTACATACAACTACACTCCACAGTAGAATGGGGTAGCTAAACGGAAGAATAGGGTCTTAATGGAAGTTACTCGTGCAATGATGAATGAGAAGAAGATGCCACTCTATTATTGGGATGAGGCTATTATGATAGCCATGTATATTTTGAACATGACTCCCACTGCAAGTATTCATGACATGACACCATTTGAGAAGTTGTATGGCTACAAGCCTGATATTAGTCACATGAAAGTATTTGGATGTCTTGTTTATGTGCACATCCTTGATGAGAAGAGGAAGAAGTTCGATCTGAAAGCATATAAGTGTGTCTTTATTGGTTATTCGCAAGAGAAGAAGGCATATAAATGCTTTAATCCCTCTACTCAAGAGACACTAATCAACAGAACATTATCTTTGATGAGATGGCCTCTTGATATGCATCATCGATGACTACAGTGCCATCGGATATGTCTTCTACACAAGCTTCTATAGTTGATTCGTAGTAGAGTATTGCATTGATAGGCCCTAGTGGTACGATGGTATCTCCATGGACAGGGAGATTGCGGAGCTCTGGATCACCGTCCAACTGACACCAATATGTCAATGAGGGGAAGATATGATGTGGTGGACAGCAAAGGGAAAGAGCAAGCTTTGGATGATACATCTAGTGTGATGACACCTGGCAGGATGACTTTAAGGTATGACTCAATTGATAGTCTAGATAGTGAGCTTGGTATTCCAAATGTGTATACGCCTGGCATTAGGTAGAATAGGTATATTCCGCCTCATGAGAGAGGGGAATCGAGGAGTGCACCACAGCTTAGACACTCACAGAGAATCAAGTACCCTATGGATAGGCTGACTTATAGTGGTAACTCTACGAAGCATTATTCTTGCATGGCAAAAGTGACAGAGATCAAAGAACCTGCTACATATGATGAAGCAGTGATGGATAAAAATTGGTACACAGCTATGGATGAGGAAATATTTGCCTTAGCTGAAAATAGAACATGGGATCTTGTGCCACTGCCAGAAGGAAAGAAGACCATTGACTGCAAATGGGCCTACAAGATTAAATGCAAGTTGAAGGCAGTGTAGAGAGGTACAAAGCCAACAAGCTAGTCACTAAAGGATATACTCACCAATATAGGTTAGACTATGAGGAAACATTTAGCCCTGTTTTTCCAAGATGGAAACATACAAACAATGATCACAATGGCTGCTACTAAAGGCTGGAAATTGCAGCAGATGGATGTTAAGAATGTGTTTCTCAATGGTGATTTAGTAGAGGATGTTTATATGGATAATCCTAAAGGGTATGCACACCAAGCTGAAAAAAGCATTGTATGGGTTGAAGCAGGCTCTGAGAGCTTGGCATACAAGGATCAATAATTACTTGCAGAGTTTGGGATTCACTATTGGAAGGGCTAATCATAGTCTGTTTATGAAAAAGACGTTAAGTAGTGCTAGTTATCTATGTTGATGATTTGATAATCATAGGTGATAATGACTTAGGGATATAACATGTTATGCAGATTCTGAAATTTGAATTCGATATGAAAGACTAAGGTGAACAGAAGTATTTCTTGGGTATTGAGGTGATCAAGGTTGAAAATGGTTAATGGATGATGCAGAAACACTATGCCATGGAAATGCTAAAGAAATATGGCATGACTGAATGTAAACCACTAGATACACCTCTTGACCAGAATGTCAAGTTGGACATTAGCACTGGAGCTGAAATTGATGATGTGACTATGTGCAGGTAGATGGTTGGAAGTCTCATCTACTTGACCATCACGAAGCTTGACTTGAGGTATGTTGTAGGGCTCATAAGTTAGTTCATGCAGAAGCCCAAAAAGCCACACTTGGATGCTGTTAGGTGGATTATGAGATATCTAAAGTCCAGTGCAGATTATGGGCTATTTTATGTGAAAGATAAGCCCGTGACACTGGTTGGATACACGGAAGCAGATTGCGCAGGATGCTCATATGATCGCAGGTCTACAAGTGATTATGACTTCATCTTTGGAAGTGGAATGATCAGCTGGAGTAGCAAGAAGCAACCAACGGTTGGATTGTCTAGCACTAAGACAGAGTACAGGGGTGCTGCATTGGCAGCATGTGAGATTGCATGGCTGCTCAAGCTTATGGCTGATTTGGACATATAGGTGGATGATCCAATGACCTTTTTATACAACAATCTCAGTAGTGGACTACTGGTAACAAATCCAGTTTATCATGCCAAGACTAAACACATTGAGGTGGTACACTACCATTTATTAGAGAGATGGTTATTGTAGGGAGAGTAAATCTTTTGCATGTGAAGATTGATGAACAGGTTGCAGATATCTTTACCAAGTCTTTGGGTAAAGATAAGTTTAGTGTTTTCCAACAGCTACTTGGTGTATAGAGGATGTCTTGAGCTTGAGGGAGAGTGTTAAGACTTCAAGCTCTTTTATCTTTAGCATGTGTGTAACTGACACTCTGTTACCTGTCCAGCTATATTAGGAAGTGTGGGACATTAAATAAGTCGATGACTTTAGGTTGTGGGTGAATGGTCTGTAGACCTTAGAGTGTTGTATTCACTTCAGTTATGTGTTATGGAATAATGAAGGAAATGAGATGAGAGCACTCTACTCCTCTTTGTTGCTCCAACCCTTCTCTTTATCTCTCTCAATAGATAAATCCTTGCTCTATCAATTGCCTCAATTGCTCCTTAAGTTCAATAGCTTCAGGAATAGACATTTTGTAGGGTCGTTTTGATACTCGTTCGGTTTCACAAACCAATTCTATTTTATGATCAACCTCACGATTTGGAGGCAATTGAGTTAGTTCTTCTGGAAAGACATCCTTGAAGTCATTGATTTAGGAAGGTAGGATGCCTTTATTAGTCTTTTGGACCTTATTCAACTATATCATGTAGATTGGTTGACCTTTCTTCAATCCTTTCCTAAGTTGACTTGCCTTGGCTAGTTGGACTCTAGTTCTTCTAGCTTTCCCATATGCCTTTACATTTTCTCCTTCAAAGTCTTGAAAGATTATTTTCTTTTCAGCACAGAGAATCTGGGCTTTGTTCTTCTTGAGCCAATCCATTCGCAGAATGCAATCATAGAATCCGAGTGGTAGGATTCTGAATTCTGCTTCAATTGTATGACTGTCTAACTCAAATTGAAGTTCCCCTACAGTTTCAGTTGAGGCAATTTCCTTCCAAGTAGCCCATTCTACTATCATTTTCCTTGTTCCCTTGGACTCTAGATGCGATCTTTTAATTGTTTTGGGTACAAGAAAGGAATGCATGCTATAAAAAACAATCAAGATTATAAACGATGTACCCTTGTAAGTAGCTGGAGATTGAATTATTGAACATTGGAGGTCTACTCCTTTCCTTTCCATGGCAGCATGAATGGATCTTGTTTCAATTTCTTCACCTAATATGCACTCCTTGAGCTATCCAATCATGGTATTTACCCAGGCACTAGTTGCTCTTCCACATGTCCATGACATGTGTTGTTTTTTATGTTCCCTTGGCCTCTTCCACCAACCTGGTTTGGGCTAGGATTTTGAGGACAGTTAGGATAATTTTCCCTTAGGTGTCCAATCCTTCTGCACTGGTAGCATTGCCTGATTTCTATCCCATTTGGCCCTTGGATGATTGCATTAGCTCTACCATTCCCTCTAGCATTGGCCATGTCGACATCACCATTTGGGAAGCCCCTTCCATAGTTGTTTATTGGATGGTTCCTTTGGCCATTCTGAGCAATTTCCTTGGCCATAGACTTTGCTCGCATAAGAGCATCTTTGAGAGTCATTGGTCTCATTGATTCAAGGTGAGTGTCCAAAGGTGGATTTAATACTTTTGGTAGAACCTTGTAATCTGTTGAGACATTGTCATTGGGGGTGCATATTTGCGTAGACTCACAAACTTATAATAGTATCCTTCCAAGGTTAGGCTTGATTGTCGTAAGTTGTAGAATTCATTCATCTTGATTGATTCAAAACATGGGGGAAGATAACATCCTTTCACAGCTTCTTTGATCTTCTCCCGAGTTTGGGAAGCTTCTGTTACCCCTTTGTCTCAGCAAAACTGTTTCCACCAAATCTTAGCTTTGCTAGTAAGATGAAGACAAGCAATCATGAACTGATTTGCAGCAATAGTTTTAGCGGCTAGGAAATAGTCCTCAAAAGCCTCAATCCAATCTTTTGCATCTTGCTCCACCTTGGGTCCTTCGCCACTAAACCTAGTGTGGTGGTGTCTGCTTGAGAAGAAACTTATTCTCTTGGAGTTCCTTGTATGTTTCATCAATTCGCACTAGTTGGTGATTCTGATTAAAACACAAGATAAATGTTAGATTTGATTTTCCAAGGGTTAAAATACCTACTATCTCTTAGCCAACTTTAGAAAATAAGGTAATCTTTATTTATCAAAAGAAGAAATACAATGGAGATCAGTCATGGACTTCGTGTAATGGTACATTTACAAAGTAAGGGGGCTTCTTATCTATTTCTAAGGCTCTATAAATTGAGGGTAAATGAGGGTATCCTCTAATAGAGTAGCCATTTCAGGCATGTCTCCCGTGGACTAATATACGGTCAAGAGGTATAATTTGGATGACTTGTTCACACACTCAATGATGTAGGGTCACTATCTTCCCATTAATTGTCACAATATCATTAACCTTCTGGCCTTCAAATAAGAAGCATCGAACTAGTTTTAGTTCTTCAAGCCACCTAATTCTCTTGAGATCATTCTTGAGGTTCCTTATATGGTCAGGATTGACCGTGAATTCTCCATGGCATTCCTTGGATTCGAGTTTAATGAGGATCTGTCATATTCTCAAGAATTGTCATCATGGATTCTCAAAACTCAATGTTTGAGGATTGGCAAAAGCAATGGAATACATTATCTCAAAAATCAATCTCATAAAGTGTACTTCATCATTAATCTGTCAAAGCAACTCAACTATCATCATTAGCTCATAACTCACGCTCTTCAAAAATAATAACAAGACTTTATATTTATGAAAAGTATTTACAAAGATGTATTGTTCATACTATGACGGGAACTATTACTCCACTCAAAGTGAACGGACTGACTAGAAGGGAGGAAGCACTAGAACTTCCTCCTCCTAACAGACTATGCGTCAAGCTAGGGTTACTAAGACCCCTCCCTTGTAAGGATATTTTAACACTCCTTTGCAAAGAATATCTTCTAATTATTTTGACCCGCCGTCTAGCCCATTCAGCTCTTTCTTGCTTTTGAAGCTTGGCTCAATGGTCTTTTGAATCTATCTCACTGTCTTTTTACATACACTAATAAACTAGTCCTTATTGACCAAGATTCAAAAACTGCCACTTATTAGTACCTCACAGCAAACACACCACCTGTTGGGACCTAAAACGGGCCCCATAGTGGCTCTAAGGCACTTGCTAAGCATCTACCACTCACCCAAAACCACCCCACATGACCTCGCAGGTTAGGAGTGTCTAAGAACTTTGTGTTTGTTCAATTTTGTAGTCCAACAAATAATTCTCTCCACTCCTCGGAAGGAGTCCCTAAACATGTTAGTAATATACACCACATAGCACACACATAAGAAGCACTCCTCGGTTGATTACCGTGGCTCCACTACATCTCTCCTACACCTCGGGGATTGGCCCTAAGATATACCGTGAACATAAAACACACTTGAAACAAAGCCCACTCTTTCAATTAAACGATCCAGGAGATGATAGATAAACCTCACCAAATAACTCCCAAGGAACCAAATATCTAGCCCTATGGCTTGGGATACCCTACACTCTTAATGTCGGGTCATCACTCATATAAACAGGTGCTATGCATCCAAGATATGATACTATGTGGTGCATCAATGCAAGTGTATATATGACAATCGTGCTCAAATAAATATTCATTGAAAATTAGCAACCTGAAAGTGTGAATACAATTCTTTTCATGATTTTCCTTTCTTACAATAGTGCTTTGTTGCTTAGGGCTAGCACCGAGCTTCCTCATGCTACTAGTCCCTTTTAAAATTTTCAACAAATGCGAACTCTATATGATATGCACCATAAAACATCAACATGTAGTTTTCTTTATTGAAAGCGATAAAAACTTACTCTAACAAAAAGATAGGACTGATTTAAGTCTAAACCTCATGCTTCAGCTCTATTATACGTCCACAAACATAAATCTTATTTTTATGATGCGAAAAACCTAATTTTCTCCATTTTTCTTTATTTTTTCTATTTATTTATAGAAAATTACGAATAATTACTGATTTTCAGGTGTAGATTGTTTACTCTTATAGAAAATGATTTTCTTAGCATGTTTCATTCCATAGGAATGGTAAATGCACACCAAAAACCCAAAAACCACATATTTCCTCTTAAACCGCCTAGTCTCAGGTTTTGCATGTTTTGCATAGAATTATTATACAACTGATTTTTTACGATTCCTCAACATGACTGATCAAACAGAGTATGGGAAATCAAATGCAATCATTATTAACCATTTCAAACAACGATTGATCATAAAACGATAAAATCTACATTTTTCTCATAAAACAGCTCATTAATGACATGCGTTTTTCGACATTGGAGGCTTGCTAACACTCTTCAATGGCCGCTGACGATCTGTCGAACTCTGATTTATGTCTCTTTCCACTTGTGAATCATCATTTGACCAAAAACTTCTATCTTAGCCCATCCCCCTCTCTTTTACATTGATCCATGAGAACAAACCACAAGAGGAGAGAGGTGAGAGAGAGAGAGAGATTAAAATTAGATCTTTTTACTCAATGCATCATTTTCAATCATTTCTGTGGTGATGGAGGGTGAAGAATTGATGGAGCTTTCTGCCAGAGCACTCCTCGCATCATGCTAATCACCAAAAATCATTTTTTAATCATAGAAGGAGGCGTCGAAAAAAATGCCCCTCCTCCCCCCCAAAATGTTTCATAAATTGTGGCTTTTGAGATCTAAGCCACTAAACCAAGCTTAAAGTTTGGTTTTAAAAGAAAATGGTTCAAGTTTTGTGTTTACACTCTGATGAAAGTGGTCTTTTCACTTAACGAGCTCCGATTCAAGATCCATCCGGATGCCTGGATTCGTGACGCCAAAATCTACAAAGCTAGCCACCATCATACACTTTCCGATTTTTGGATCATATAGCTGCTTCATAATGCGAAACCTTGTAGAGATTAAATGAAGGGTCAAACGGACTCTAATCGATAAATCGAGACTTGCATTGGGTCATGGCATCGAACTCCATCTAGGAAAACTCTAGTTCATCGATTCGTAACCATTTCATTTTGCATGAAAATTTGGTCTTTTATATGGTCTTCCATGCTCTTTTTCGCTTCAAAAATAGCCTTTAAAATATGCTTTCACAACATCATCCAAAAGGATGTAAAACTCCCTTGCTCTATGGAAAAGCATTGTGCTAACACTGCAAGACACTTTCCCTTAAAATTTCTAGGCATGGTTATAGTCCAATAGTCCCTTCCCATGTTAAGCTTCATTCCTGGTGCAACAATCATGTCCTCTTTCTTATGAAGCTTCCTTGCTTCAAGAATTGAGTGCTTGAGAAAATCCCCCTTATTTGTTTTGAATTTAATCCATGCAATTCAAGGCTAGCTTCATGCAAATTTGGCCTATGTTACCAAGTAGAGTAGCTATGGCCTGATCCTCTAGATATGTTGCTCCACTTGCCTCACAATAGGTCTTGATTGTAGTAGACCGATGCAACTATGTAGTTGATTTCTCCAATGATCAGCAACCCCCACTATCAAAACATGAGGTGTGCCTTGTTGTTGTAGTGCCATATAGGAAATATTATTGGATAGTAGCACATCCTCTTCTTGAATAGGCCACCCCCCAAACTATTGATCATGCATTATGAATCCCCATTAAAGTAAACCACTAGTAGGCTTTCTTGAAGAAGAAAGTATCATGGCATATTGGGTTGATTTTTGCTTGATATTTTTAGTTCCTTCTTAGGACATGGACTAGAGTTGACAAAATCAATAGTTGTTTGCTCTTTGATTGTAGCAGCCTACCATTGAAACAAGTTGCACCTTGGATTTTGTTATTGCAAGCTCCCTTGAGAGCTCTTTTCAAACAAGATTTTAGTTCCACCATTAGCACAAAAAGCATCCCTTTCATCCAATAGGTCCTCTTCCTTGATGGAGCTCTTACTTTTCCTCAAAGTATTGAGCTTGCCAAAATGCAACTACCCTCTTCAAAACAAAGTTGTTGCAAATATTTGTGTGTCTAGCAAGTAGCATCACTTGTCAAATGTCTTGGCTTGCTGCACAATCATGTGGCTCTGTACTTTGTTTGCTTTAATTATAGGCCAATGCATAAAAGCTAGCCTCCCCTTTAAAGTCTGTCTTGATTCTTCAGATCACTTTGATTTTAAAAGGGTAGCCCTATTGTAGTTCTCCTTATCACCTTGCAAACTAATGGTAGATTTATCTCCCTTTCTCCTCGCATAGATCTTTGCATGCTATCCATAATGCCTTTGAGAAGCTCAGTTCATTAGTATCTTCCACTATTGACTTGTCATGAAACAAACTACTATTTTCCTATATCATGGAGTTGCCAATCTATCCCTGAAATTACCCACTTAGATAATTATAATTGTTTACATTGATTCAGAAAGCCATCATAGTGACTAAATAGAAAAACCCATTGAATTAGAACATTGATGATCTACACGGCTAGCACTTGCTTGTTGGTAAGAGGTTCTAATAAATAGTCAATTTGGTACATACCCCAATCAATGAGCTCCTTTGCTCTAGTTCTCTATTGCAGTTTCCATTTGAATGAGGTAGCGACTTGATTATGGAAGCCTTCCTAAATCTTCAATTTAGGAGTCCTCCATTTCCCTGATGAGACAAGCTCTAGTGATGTCTTCTGAAGCTATCTCAAAGGCATAGCAATCCTTCTCCAAGATTCCCTTGCAACTCAGCCTTGACATCTCGGTAAATCCCCCCTTCCTACATCTTTTTTCTTCTCTCTTTCTTTTATTTCCAAGCTCATTTTTTCACTTGATTTTTTCTTATATTCCTATTTAGGCCTCTTAAGGTCGGCCTTATTTCCCTTGTTCTTACACAATACCTAAAAAACACAATCACAACAAAGAATAACCATATGTATACAAAGAACATGTTTTTACATCTACACATTCCACAATACACTGGACTCTAGTGTAAGTAGAAATCATGTTAGAAAAATATACCCCCAAACCAAGAAAAAAACATTATCATATATCATGAATATAAATAAATCACAATACTTACCCTTTACACAACCAACATTCAAAGAATATCCACTTTACCCATCATAAGTAATAGGCCCAAAATATGCACTTGAGAGAAAATAAAACTTACATATACACTAAGCATGATGGGCCATACGTAAATAAGTATCCACACATACTCTTCTCTTTCTCACCTCTTACATCATTGAGAAGAATATACATTCAATCCAATACTCCTCTCAAGTCTCTCTGTATAATATCATAATAAAATAACCCAATTTTTGCTCCATGGTCCATTGCTAAGACACCTACACAACCCTTGTGCACCTATAAAACATTCTTGTTGATGAACCATGTGCTCCAAAACACATGAAGATGTGTAGAAAGGTTACATTTGAGAGAATGCCATGCATATCAAGTCACTTGATTCTTTCACATGGTGTATGTATGCATACATACACTTCAAGCCTCACCTCTTAGTGAAAAAGATAACTTCATTCCATCTCCCAACCTCACAAACTAGTGTGGATGAAATTGTGTGTCATTCAAAACCCTAATTGATATTGATGTGGTTCTTGATGGCCCTCAACTCACCAACCCACCTTACTTTCTACCCCCCAAGCTCCTATTGAGTGTTGCTGAGTATAACCTCAACAAGACTCATACTGTGCAATGCATAAAAAAGGTGCAATTAGCATGTCATCCCCCCTAGCATGGAAGTATTTTGAGAAGTAGATGTATAGGAAGCCCCAGTGCTGTGCATAAGAACAAGTGCAATGTTGTGTCCATGACCCTTTGTCCAATGATATGCAAGTATCAAAGTTCTAAAAATCTTACCTCTTCTTAGGGTTATTCATTGACTTTGTTGATCAAGCTCCTCCTTTCAACTCCACAACACATCCATTCTTGAATAAAATGTTATATGCATAAGGAAAATCAAATTACAAGTAAGATTCTCCTAGCCTATTGGATATCAAGTTTTACCCCTTACCTACTATAACTCCTAGGTCTTATCACATCTAAGTAGCTCTATTGGAGACCTAAAAACCCTCCCCTATGAAAGTGAAAGGTTTTATTCAAGACCTCTTTTTGTTGAGAGTGAAGCTTATCTACTATTATACTTATCCTAACAAGATAGATGTAGACCTTAGCTATCAATAGTCATGTGTGTGTGATCGAGCAAACTAGGATTAGTGAAATATGGTTAGTAAGGGAGACCTAGCTTCATCTTAGTCTCTTGTAGGAAATGAATGTGTTTAAGAATGACTAAAGAATAATGGAAGAAGAAAATAGTATACTGCTCCTAGTTCTTACTCCATCTCTTCCACTACATCTTTTCTCTTTTATCTTATCATAATATTAGAGCAAGTTTAGATTTTGATTAGTGGAAGGCAAGAGGAATGTGTAATGCCTCTTCTGATTAGCCATTTGGAGATCAGTAAAAGGAAGGAAAGAAATATTTTTGAATGTTGAATACTAATACATGACAGCAGGAACATCCACGTTAAGACATGTAGTGATTGCACCCTATCAACATCCACTTGGAAACCAGCATTAACTACTAGAAATGGTCTACTACTCCAACATCATTGTTTGACAAAGATTCTTCTTCTAACATTGAGCATAGATGGTGGGAAACCAATGCATTGTGCGATGTCTATAATAGCTACAACAAGCATTAAAAAATGATAGCAAGACCAAGTTTGGCTAGCGTGAATTTGCACCTTTTTTTCTTTTGTTTGAAGAGGTCATTTCATTTAGTAGTTGGATGCTTCATGTGGCACACTCAAACAACATGGAACGTTCAGCAATCTTGTGGCAAAATACTTACGTATCTGGGTAGCATTTGGGTGAACTGCTATCACCTATTCCCTGTATGTATCAGACTATATATATTTATACAAGTTGAAATCCTCACAACTCTTGAACTAAATGTTTTTTTAAAGCTCAACATGTTGGTTATTGATGCGGGTATGGTGTTAAGTTATCAATGGTAGGTCCATGGATATTCATGAGCATTGAAGGCTCATTCTTGGCTAATAAAAGGTTGGTTTGATAGGTTGTTGGCTAGCTACAACTTGTTTCAAGGTTGAAGAAGTACAAGTATTGACACATATATGTGTGTGTATTGAGTCTCAGTGGTTGTGGCACATGCTTGAGATGTCATTGAGCTATTTTTGAACTAAGAATGCCTCAGTTATGACAAAGAATTGACTATTGATATCGTTGAGATGGCAATATCAACACATGCGGACATTGATGATGGACTACCTAGTAGCTAGATGAATCCACATGTCTATACTTAGCACATTGCTGGTCATTATGATCCTCACATGGCCACTGAATTATTACTTATTATACTTAGTTTGTTACACCTACCTACAATAGGCATAGTTGTAGTGCCAAATGATTAGTATAGTCAGTTATGCACCATTTGACTTAGTAGGCCACTTTACTTTATGTTGTATCTTATCTATACTTTGTATACATTGTATTGTGTGAGAATAAAAAACCAACAAGAAATTATTTTGGCCTCCATCTCTCTTCTTGTGTTCTTGAGTGAGCTTCCTCTTGTGTGTAAGGTGTTAGAAGATGGGCATAGAAACCCACTGTAAGCATGGGAGTATAAGGGTAGATGGGTGTGAATAGCCCTAAGGGCAGGGGAAACCCTAACCCTAGCTGGCAAAGGGCTATATAAACAGCCTATGGGTCACTATCACTTGTGAGAGAGTGTACCCAAGTTGTACTCTAAGCAACTTAGTAAGCAAGATTTCATTCTTGTACTTTGAGCTCTTCTCTCCCTCTTGTGCACACATTCTACTGCTGCAAACTCTGATTCTCAACATGGTATCAGAGCCATCTCTGATCTCCTCAGCTTCCCTCAGCATCAGTCATCACTAAGTGCACATTAGCTGTCATTTTCTTCACTCTATCCTTCTTTCCTCCATAGCTGCCTGCAACCTACCTCCATTGGAGGACTTGAGGAGGACAAAGGAGGCCATATTAGCCTGAGATTTCTACTGGAGACTTTTTTCCCACATCAGGGCGCAGCTCCCTGTCAGCTCAAACACTGACATTGTCCACGCGTGAGGCCAGCATTGCCAACATTGAAAAAAACAGCGCAGTCTGGACAGGCGCGAATCTCGGGCTGAATCGTGGGCAGCAGACGGTGCAATCCCAGCGACTATCATAGGGGTTTGATAGCCCCCAAGTGGGCTATCCTCAGCCAAGAGGGGTCTGGGAAATTCCTCTTTTGCTGGCTGCTACAAGCCAAACCCTAACTGTGTTTTTTTGGGCAGCCATAGCCAACAAGCTCCAAGCTTGACATTTTGGGATTTTTACACTCTGAGCTTCATTAACAGTGATTCTAATCACTAAAACAGAGTCTCTGAATCCTATTCCAGAGTCTAAAGCTCTTGGGCATGATTAACGGACATCACCAAGCATCGGGAAGCCGACTTCCAACCGGGTTCCATTCAAGCACTTCACTAAGCTTGACAATAGTGTTCTCTTAACACTAATCATAAATCATCAGTTGAATAGCTTGTTGGTCACTAAAACCAGTGAGTTTTTTATTCCTCTTCATATATTGTTGTAAGGTTATGTGTAAAATGAACACATAGACCATTATGCACAAGAAGTGTATTGCATACCGTAAGTGACATTGTCTCAAGTACTTTGGTCAATAAAATCAATAGCATGAGTGTCATCATACTCTCCTCAGAGTCATCAGCAACAAGCATTGAGATCATAGACAAACCGTGTCCAACACAAGCCTCATCCACTAAGCCGTACCACAAGGAGGAGCCTAAAGTCCAGTCTAGGTTTACTTCATTAAAACCTAAAAAGACTATTAAACCACGGAAGAAGTTTGCACATAAGAAAGGACCACCAAAGTCATACCTGGAAATATTACACTTATATGATTTTCAGCCTTTCTCCTCATTACAACTTTGACTTCACTTTGTCTAAATTGCTTCCGCATTTAGTGAAAGGTTTGTAAGGGACTAGATACTGCCCTTGTCCTAACAAGTGGTAAGACCTTCCCAATGACCACAACATATGCTGATGTCCGTCCTCAAATTCGAAAGTTTGATGGTAAGGATTTCCATCCATGGCAGGTACTTATAAAATACAAAATGATGGAGAGAGGGTATTGGCCTCTTATTCAAGGCAATAGAGTTGTAAACTCTGCAAATATGATTGATATAGAGGATGACCAACGGGCTCAAGCAATCATAATGCTACACTTAGATGAATCCCTGATTCATCATGTTGATCAACTAAACACTGCTAAAGAAAAATGGGATGAGCTTGAAAAGCTCTATGCAGCCACTGGGAAGAATACTAAAATCTTTCTTAAAATTGAATTCTTCAGCTTGGAATATTGTTCAGGAGAAGATTTGGGAAAATTCATTTCTCATATGAAGGGACTTATGGCACAGCTTGCTTCTGTACAAGCTCCAATACTTGAAGAAGATGCTATTGCTATTCTCCTAAAAGCTGTAAAACAGGTGTTTCCTACTCTTGTAACCGCTCTCACCAACATTCCAGATCCTACTTTGGCAAGTACCATTCAATCCTATTTGGATGAAGAAAAGAGGAACCACAAAGAAAGCAGCAACAGTCACGCAACTTCAAATTCCCGTGAACAAGTATTGGTTCATATAGTTCTCACTAAATGTTCTTTCTGTAAGAAAAAATGACATCTTGTAAACAACTGCTGGAAGAAGTATCCCGAGAAGATGAAATGTAACAAATGCAAGAAGACAGGGCATATACCAAGTAAATGCCCCAACACTCCTGAAATACCCAAAGAATTGGTGGCCAACTATGTCTCCAATTCATCTGAAGATCAACTGTTTTGACTATTTAAATCATCTACCTAAAACAACCTTGTAAGCCTGATTTATAAAGGCATCCAAAAAGGGGGGGATCTTTTACATGTCTTGTAATCCAATGCCACCCTGGCATTAAGGGGGGGTGTTAGAAGATGGGCATAGAAACCCACTGTAAGCAAGGGAGTATAAGGGTAGATGGGTGTGAATAGCCCTAAGGGCAGGAGAAACCCTAACCCTGGCTGGCAAAGGGCTATATAAATAGCCTATGGGTCACTATCACTTGTGAGAGAGTGTACCCAAGTTGTACTCTAAGCAACTTAGTAAGCAAAATTTCATTCTTGTACTTTGAGCTCTTCTCTCCCTCTTGTGCACACATTCTACTGCTGCAAACTCTGATTCTCAACATAAGGTGTGTATTTGGCATAGCTGCTCAAGCAAGTCCCTCTGCCACACAATTCTTGACATGGTATCAAAGTAGTGCCACTGAGAGAGACTAGTCTTGAAGGCTGAAGTGAAGGAAAACAAGCAAGGATTCAAGGAAGCAAGCAACCGGTAAGAAGCTCTCCCATTCTTCCACTCTCTCTCTTGGGTAGTGGTTGTGGAGGCACTGGAAGCAGGGCAAAGTGAAAATCTCAAATGGTTGTGAGATTTGGTGTGTGAGTAGAGCACTATATATTTTGCAAATTAGCCCTTTAGGACTTGTCTACTGCTTTTTTGGACATTTAAGACCATTTCAGGCCCCATTTTAGAGCTACAAGGTTGAAAAGAGTAGTTTCAAGATATATTGTGATTTTGGTTGAATTGATTGAAAGTGGGTGCATAGGTTGCAGATTTCGAATCTGTAATTTTTAAGGTGTTGCTCAGTGTATTGATGTGCACTTGTTATGGAAGGTTGTAGAAGACTTGCTTGTTATTTTGTATCATTTTTGTGATAATGGAAAAGAATAATGGAAATCCCATTATTGAGAAGCTGGAAAAGAACAACTACCCTTCATGGAAGTTTCATGTGACAATCTTTCTCATTAGAAAGGGCCTTTATGAGTTCATTTTAGGTGAAGAAAAGGAGCCAGAGCTTAGTATCCTTGCGTGACTACAAATGAATTAAAGGTGTAGAAAGAATGGAATATAAAAGACAAAAAGGTGATGTATTGGCTATCTCGAAGCATTGATAATACTATGCTAGGGCATATCAGGAATGCAAAAATGTCACATGCAGCTTGGATTGAGAATATCTTTTCAGTAAATACAACGGCACAAAATATTCAACACAAGCAAGAGTTGAATACCTTGAAGAAAGAGAAAATGTATGCCAATGAGTATGTTTGTGAAGAGCATTGTAGATGCTTCAGCAGCAATTGATGCAATGCCTGATGATGATTTGATTTCATCTACTAATGAGAAGGCTTAAAAATCATTTGTCACTTCTATATATATACGAAAGCCATTTCCATATTTTGATGAGTTGGTCTCTCTCATGATTACCGAATATCAGTATGCATTGGTGACTCATCTGAAAGAAATGGTGAATAGGTCCAAGAATTTTACTGAAGTTCAGGAAGGGGACGTAGTAAATCCTCTTTGAGAGGCCATGGCATGGGATGTATTGATAACCAAAAAAATAGGTTAAATTAGCAATTTGATGAAATGTAGGTTTCACGAGGCTATGGAAACTTTAGAGGTAGGTAAAGGAGGTGAATGGCAAACTAGAGGTTCTAGAAATTATTCTATTGTTTTTCATTATTGTGTTAAAATAGGTCATATTGTAGCCCATAATTATGCTAAGAAGGATGATAGCTGCAACTGTGGTAAATTGTAGTAAGGAAACAATACATCCTCTTCACAACAGAATGAAGACAAAAATGAGTGTATGTTTGTTATGTAGCATACGATGAAGAAAGGGGACACATGATGATGTATTATATGTCGATTCAAGTGTATCTAATAATATGATCAATCATGTTAAATGGTTTGGAGAATGAAAAACTTACAAAATCTAGATTATGTGTAGATGGGTGATGATTCATGCCACCCAATTTCACACATTGAAAAGGTTTCCTTGTCCTTGCATGATGGCCAGACAAAAAGTCTAACAGATGTATTACATATGTCATCAATCACAAAGAATTTAGTGTTTGCTGGCCAAATGATAGGGCAAGGGTTGCACATTCGATTAATGCAAAAGGTTGTTTGGTAGAAGACTTTAATGGTAAGTACAAGTTGGTCACAAAAGGAAGTAGAGTTGGCCATATGTTTACTTTAGATGCTAGAATTCTTACAATGAATATTGTTATGTATGTTAAAGGAAAAGGAGTGGTTGCAAACATTGAAATATGACATAACTCTATTGGATATACAAATGTGCAAAGGCCAAAATCAATGTAGTCCAAAGGATTGGTTACAGGGTTGCCTGGTTTTAGAGTTGCAAAATTTTATAAAGTGTGTGAAGCATGCTAGTTTGGTAAGAAAGCAAGACAACCCTTTTCACATGATAGAGATGTGAGTAGAAATATACTTCATATTGTACACACAGACGTTTGGGGGCCTACACAGAATGTATCCCTTGGTGGCAGCAAATACTTTGTCACGTTTATTGATGATTGTTCAAAGAAGCTATGGGTATACTTTATGAAGGAAAATAGTGATGTATTTGAGCACTTAAAATCTTTTAAGGAGATAGCTGTTGAAATAGAAACAGGCTTGAAAGTTAAGTGCTTGAGATTAGATGATGGGGGAGAGTATCTCTTTGATGAGTTTAGTGACTTCTTGAGGTCTTATGGGATAAAGAGACAAATTACTTACATGTATACCCCACAACAAAATGGGGTTGCACAAAGAAAAAATAGGCATATTGCTGAAGTTGCATGGGCATTGATTGGCTGAAAAGAATATGCCAAAATCTTCTCATATTGCTGTCTATATTATGAATAGAACTCCCATAACTACAGTTTATGGGATGACCCTTGAAGAATGCTTTACAAGCAAGAAGCCTGATATGTCACACTTGAAAGTGTTTGGCTCTGTTGCATATGTTCATGTGCCAAATGAGTTGCAAAAGAAGTTTGATCTAAAGGATGAAAATGCATTTTTATTGGATACTCTTTAGAGAAAAAAGGGCATCGTTGTTATACCCCTGTCACAAGTGAGTTCATCGTTGGTATGCATCTAATGCTTATATATTAGATGATGATAATGATCATGATAGCAATGTGTAGAAAGAAAAGCAAGAATTAGGAAGCCTTAGTGGACCAGTGATGGGACCTAAAATGGGCTGGCATTGGCTATGGCACTAGCCAAACCTCATGCACAAAATAGACAACCCCACCACATGGTCTCGTGGGCCAGGAGTGTCTATAATACACCGATGAACACTAGATGGACTTAATTATGCATTTGTAGCTTATATGTAGTCCAACGTTTACCTTCCCTTCTCCTCAGAGGGAGATCCCATAATATATAGTCATAGTGCCTCATCACACAAACATGAGGAAGCTCCCCTCAGGGGCTGGTTGCCGCGGCTCCACTATGACTCTCCTACACCTCGGGGATTGGCCCCAAGATGCGTCGCTCCAGCATTTAAGACATAACACACAGACTCCACTCTTTTCTTGTTTTATATTATCCAAGAAGATGTAAATCCTTACCAAACAGTCCCAAGGAAAGCGTACAATTGACCTACAGCAAAGACTCCTTTCCACTCAGCATATAAGCCATGTCCTAGGAAGACAATTGCTATGCAATCCAGGACTGATAACATGTTATGTGTCATGAATAGTACATATGATCCTAGTGCACAAATAATATTTATCCCATCAACATTTCGTGATGTGGAAAAAACAACCCTTTCATGATTTTCACTAGACATATGCTTCCATGTATGGAGACTAGCATCGATTTCTTGTGCTACTAGCCCCTTAGACTCAATTATCACAATTCTAAATGGAATGCACAATCAAATGTTGCAGAAATTCAAACCCTCTCAGCCCTCTTTATCTCTTAACCTCACCCTTTCCCTCTAACTAACATTTAGGTTATGATGTGTTGCATAGGTGTAGGGTTTTGTTTTGTATGTATTTTCTCATAAAATGGAAAAAAAACATGAACTATGGCACATAAACAATGCCAAAATAAAGCCAAACTTCATGCCTCGGCTTTGTTATACAGCCACAACCACGAATCATATTTTTCTAAATTTTTATAACACAAAAATCCTATTTTTTCCTATTATTAACTATTTTTCTCTATTTATTTATGCATAAAAATAGATTATTTTCTAATTTATGACTACTGACCGATTATGACAGTTGAAAGATGTTTTTTCTCATAATTTTATCCCATGTGCATCTCTTTTCCCCACCCAAAACCAATAAAACCTTCATTTTTACTCTAAAAATACACTTTTCGAACAATAATTTAATTATTACTACTATTTATCATTACGAGTCTACAATTTTTTAATGCACAGCCCTCAATCATAATGCAAACAAGCTCTAAAATTTTTTTAATTCCATATGAATTCCATTTCAACCATCAAACATCAACAAGAAGCAAAATTCCTTTAAAAAAATGGCGCATATCGTCTACTTGCATGTTGTGGGTTTTTTCATTATTTTTCCGGGTTGCCAACGAACCGACCAGCAACAAATCTTTAATGTTGAACATCTCCCCTCAGCCTCCTCTTGATCTTGGAGCAATCCGATTCATGATGGGCAAGCACCCTTCAATCGGTATTCATTCTTCTTCATGTGCATGAATTGCCCCTTAAGGGGGGAGAGAGGGAGAAGAGACAAAGACTAAAAAATGAAAATTTTAAATCCTCATTAAAACGGGCAAGCTTGCAGCCATCTTGTTCATCTCTCTGCCCTGATCAAGAATCTTCCTCTCTCTCTCCAAATGGGTTTGAATCAAAGAGACATCGAGCAATAAATGAGGAGGTGCATTGACGCTTCCCTTTGTTTGATAGTTTTTGCATTAGTTTTAAGGCTTTTATTAAGCCAAAGGTTTAAAACACTAAAATAACCGGTTCATCTTTTTGTGCTCACACTGTCTTGCAAGTGGAATTTTCAAATTTGAAGGCCCAAACAAACTCCGATTTGCAATCCGACTGAATAGGCGGCTTCGTGGCGTTGAACTGCATCAAGTTGGCCTCTCCCACGCACTTTACGGCTTCCCAATCCGGTAGCTGCTTTGTAATGCCGAACCTTGCGGGGATTAAATGGGGGGTCAAACGACCTTTGGTTAACGAACCGAGACTTGTGTTCGATTCCTGATGTCAAAATGCATCTAGGAAAACTCTAGCTCGGCCATCTACCACCATTTGATTTTTCATGAAAATTGGCTCTTTAACCTCTCAAGCACTTTTCAGCTCCAAAACGGGCTCCAACGCTCCAAGAACGGGTCCAAATTGGGTCCTAAAACGGGTTCCAACGCTCCAAGAACGGGTCCAAAAATCTAACTCTCATTGGCGACCATGGGATAGGGCGACTCAGCCCATTGAATCCCACGAATAGATCTACACATAAACACAACCACAAAGAGTATCAAGTTGATACAAAATAGATACACAACAAAACACATCACAGCTCTCACCCTACCCCTTGACAAAACCAAGGCATGAAATCCACAAGGAGTAGGCCTAGCACAATCTGATAATAGGCCACAGTTAGTCACTAACCTACTGCTCCAACACGGCCAAGCTACAAAGAACTATCAAATAGCTCCTCCTAGGCGAGGACTCCTATAGCCTGAGCAAGAAATATTGTCTTTTAGCACATTGTCCTTTTAGGCTTTTATATTCCATACTCGGGCATGTAAAAAGGAGGGAGCTGAGTGTAATGACCCAAGGAGAACAAGGCATTGGCCTCAGGTCCTATCTCAGTATCCAAGAACCTACCAAGCCCTCAAGAGGCGACACTTAATCTGTTTCTAACGCTCACTTTTATTTTCACTCCAACCTTCTTTTATTTCCTTTGCTTTTCAGCTAGTTGCCACCCTTAGGAAGACAAGGCATCAGCACTGGGTCTTGTCTCGTCCCTAAGAACCTACCAGGCCTTCGCAAGGTGACGAACAATTGCTCAAGGATTTTTCTTTCTTTCCTCTTCTATTTTTATAGGGGTTAGAACCCCTTTTTACACACCTCTGTATATTTTTATTATCCAGATATTCAGGATTTTTCTTCTTTGCATCATCGTTTTTTCTAGTAGGCTTTTCTAACTGCCTCACACTAACAGGACCTCCTAGAATGGCCGTCTAGTAAGTCAGTAGAACAGGGTCACTAGGATTGCCTTCTAAAACAGGTCTTATAGTGCTTGACAATGCCTTTGCAGGAGGCAATGACTACTCAGACCTCCCTTAGACATTATGGCCTAAACCTAGGACTTCATGCCTTGATTGTTGATCCCCAACAAATGAAAAGAAAGTAACCCCTTACATACACATATATCATTAATGGCTTAAGAAAAAAGACTTAGGAAGGGGACGAAACCACCTGGAATGGCCATAAGAAGCTCCTCCACAGCAAAGGCTCCCTCCAGTGACTTCATCAACTTGTATGATGCAATCACTAAAATAGAAAACCATTAAACATACTTGCACCAAACAGACATATGATCCTCTTGGCCTAAAGAGTTCCAGCATTTTGATAGCAACCTAACTGGCCCCCTTGGCCTAACGTAGTCTGATCATAATATCCAAAGCAAATAGCCTTCCTAGCCTAAAATAGATAGGTCATTCTAATCCATGCAATACATGGTCTCCTTGGTATATACATCACATCCTATCAAACTAACCAGGATACCAAGGATAGCATACAATAGGATCGCTAGCCTCATGCTACTCACACCATACAGCTCAAGGCTTGATCTTGGGGCTTTTATAAATCCATTAGCCCAAGCCTTTCTACTGATATAACCTCGATATGGCCTATCCTTCCTTGGGTACCATTGGCTAGGTGAATGACATCATGGGACTCGCATGTCCCACATTTATTGTCATCCAAATGAACTGGTCATTCAAGCGGCTTAGAGGCTCCTTCAACAGAAAGAATCACAGCTTGGTGCTCATTCAAAACTTCCCTATTTGGGTTTTGACATAAGTCAGTGTTGCAACCCAAACTAGGTAGGGTTTCAATCCAAGATGCATCACATAACTGTCTCCTAGAGCGGTGTATAATGTCAGATGTATCATTATGGCCTTTTATCACACCTACATGGGAATTGATCACAATATATTTGCATGGTGTTATTGACCTTGTATCTAACGCACGAGCCACATTTTGAGAGATATTGGGTTTCCAAACCCATCTCATATCCCTTCTTACATTCTTAGGTTGCCTCAACTGCCCACATTGGTCCAATGGACTCACTATGGATTTGTCACCATTACCAGATGGCCTCACTGCCTTATGGCTTCTATTTAGTATAGGTGGATCTTTGGCATGCCGCGTCTTCTCTACACGAGATGTCTTTACTTGCCTTTGTCCACTCCGCAACTACCTATTTATAGGAACCATGCTCTTACTAATAGAAACAACATCTACTCGAAAGGATGACTCATTTAAAGATGGCAAAGGTCTCTTTAGAGCCTTTCCACTGGCAAAACGAAAACCACCCATAAGATACTTATCCACACTCACAAGCCCAATGGTTCTATCAATGTTACTATCACAACTACCTCTCATGGGAGCATTGCAAGCCTTGATGGGACTTACTGGGCTTGGAATCTTTTTATCCCTAGGGGGTATATTATCCCTACTATTGCCATTTTCTGCTCAGAGATTTTGGCTACCAAGGTTCCCCTCATAGGTTACCTTGGTATCAACAAGTGAACTTTCTCCTTGTAGAAATGGTTGGAAGCTAGGGTGCACTTGTACTGAGCGGGGAAAACTCCTAAAGTTTTCCCAACATCTCTGAATATGTCCCTCATAATCAATGCCACGTATCTTTGCTTCTCTTACCGACTTAGGATTCCGCATTCCCACTTGGATTTGCATGTTAATCTCTAAGCCACTCAAAAAGAGCTCACATAGCACATCACCTGGCAATGCAGTAGCTCTTCTTAGCCAAAGCCTCAGAATATCATCAAAGGCTCTAGTGTATTCTTTAACAGAAGGATAGGATTCTTACCTAATTTGCATCAGCTACCCTAAAACTTGGGTCATAGACACCTTCTTCTCATATTCATCTAAAAATCAATCACTCAACTCCTCAAATTATTTAATAGACCCCCTTGGGAGGCTCCAGTACCATTTTCTAGCCTCTTCCTTTAGGGTACTTGAGAATACGAGCATCGAATGAATATTATTAAACCCACTTGCAAAGCAGGTTAGGCCGTATTCTCGTAAATGCACCATCGGATCCTCATTAACTATCCCATGAAACACTGGGAGATCCCTATAAGGAGGAGGGCATTTAGTCCTTTCCTTTGGGATCATCAGTTGGTCATTAAAATTCTCATATTCCTCTTGATCTAGTACCAGCATGTTAGGGTCTTTAATTTCTTCCACTTCCACCTTTACTGGTGTTGAAAAGTCATTGGCTCCATGAACTTCCCTTTTCGCCAACTCATAAAGTGGTTTAGGGAGGCCAACACTATGCAATATGAAATCTACCCCATCATTTGCTAGTGGTGTTTTAGTGAGCCTATTCTCATCTGCCTCCACTTTGCTCAAACTTAGGATAGAACTTAGGATAGATCCTAAAAAAGTCTTCCGTGCTAACAGTGGTGTTCCACACACATAGACATTATCTAATGCTTTATGGATCTTAGCAATCACACTATGATACTCAACTGCGTCGGGCACTAACATCAGATGTTTCTTGAGATCATAGTCAGCCTATCCTCCTATGTGCATATTGACCATTTTTCTCACAGTCTTTTCTTCTATGACATTAGCATCATGAATTATCATAGATGATTGTGCCATCTTAGCATTACTTTCACTTTCGCGTTTCTCTAATCCCCATGGGCTATTAATCTTAGAGGTAGCTCCATGGATATTTTCCCATAGTGACCCAAACTCAAGCATGGTGTCACTTTCGTGGAAAAGGCTAAAATAGTCAATCACATGACACGTCCAAGATCCCACTAGACCATTCGGGATAGAAAAAGTATATTTTGGGTTCTAGGGATTTCTTGTATTAATCGTCATAATGGTGTCCAAAGTTTTAACCAATCTAACTTGACATCCACCACTTCAAGGCAGCTCTCAATTAAAGCATAAGGCTAACAGGTCCCGTATATGACCAAGATTCAAAAACCACCACTTTTAGGTAGCTCCGAGAAGACACACCATTGATGGGACCTAAAATGGGCCAGCATTGGCTATGGCACTAGCAGGACATCTGTTGGTTTAATTTTATTATTTTCTAGGAATTGTGAATGCTTTAGTTTGATGTGTAGAGCAGGCAAAGGTGGCGTTGGGAAGCACTGGGCGATGGCGTATATTCAAATTACCTAGAAAAAATTATTGTTTTTTATGGGTGCGCGCCTTATCATTAAAGGCGTGGCACAAATATTTTTTAGGCACGCTTATTTGTTAAAGTACTTGACAAACATTTATTATTTTGTATGCATATAGGCACTCGGTTTAAATATTTTATTATTGGACATTGTATTTGGACACAAGTCGACTTTTGGGGCGCCCAATTGCTTTATTTTTTATTTGGACAAAAGAAAACACAAAAGCCAAAGCATGCTAATTGTAAAATTGGGCTATTTTTGAGCTTGGAGTTTAATAAATTTATAAATACATGCCTTGTGGAGCACTCACACAAGGCATGGGGGAAGATTGTTCTCAATTTGTCTTTTTGCTTAATGTCATGCAAAACCTTCTTCTTACTTTATGAGTTTTAGTAGAATTCTTTGTTCTTGGGGACCTTTCAGTGTTCATTAAACGTGCATCCAGCATCCGTCTCTGGCGACGGAGGACCACTTTTCAAGCTCCTTTATCAACACGTTTTTTCTCAAAGAAGCACAGAAGAAGAAGATTAAGCTTGGAGCTTTAAAAAAAACCTTTATAAGCTTAAAAAGACTTAAGAGCTTTGAATTTCAATTGTCAGCAGTGGCAAAAGGACGTATTGACAGGCGGCGAATTCGGCATCAACATACCGTCATCCTACAAGTTGACTTGATGATTTGATTAAGCTTTTTATTAAAAAGCTTAAGCTTAAGGTTTTAAGATTAGACTAAAGCTTAAGGATTTTACTCTTAAATCTCTTGCATAGTGGAAGTTCACACAGAACCAACCCTGAACTCGTTTTGCACCTTCAGCAAGCCTCTATTCACACCTATATCGTGATAGAGTCGATTTCCAGCAAGCAAACTATCATACATAGTCTATTTCTCTCTTGGGTGACATCAATTATCGTAACTGCAAAAAAAAGCAAGATCGCAAAAAGCCATATTTTTTTAAAAAAGCAAGCCTTGTAAACCCAAACTTGAGCTACACTCATCCCTCTAACAAGATCTCGAGTGTGTGGGGTTGTTTGAGATTTTGCAAGATGTTTGATCAAACTATGTAAAATTTTATGATCAAAGGTGATTTACTGGGACCACCGATGGAGCAAAAATTGGACCTAATCATGATGCAACTTCAAGAGGAGTGAAGAGCATGTCAAACTTTGCAAGCACAACTTGCAACACTTCAACGATCCACTGTCGATCTAGATGGAGCGCAACTCAAAGATGTTATTTGATGTATGATCGATGCGACACTCAAAGCACAATCTCTTAGGAAAGAAGCCAAGATAAGTAAAAGAAATTTCAAATTCTGTACTTTTAATGGGCAACGTGACGAAAAAATTGTTCTCTCTTTTATCAATCAGTTTGATGATTATTTCCATGAAGAGCAGTATGCTGAAAAAGATAAACTCAAATATGTCACAAGCCATTTGGTGGATAGAGCATCATTATGATGGACAGTTGTCCACAAAAGTATTGATTGTCCTACTACCTGGGAGGCCTTTCAAAAGAAGTTTTTGCAGACTTTTTTCCCACCTCAATTCCATGAAAAAGCAATCAAACAGTGGGATCTTCTGCAACAAAGAGATCATGAATCCATACCGCAATACACTGAGCATTTTTGGAGTCCCTTACTGCAACTTTGAATGCTTGAAGATGTTCTTGAGGCGATCCACAAGTGCAAGTATATGTTTGGTTTACTTGGTCACTTCTATGCAGAAGTGAACATGTTCAAGCCAAAGACTTTGGAAGATGCGATTTCTTCAGCCCACGATGCTGAAGATAAAATTCGTGGACGAGAAAAGCAACCGCAACAATTTTCAACTAATGGTAACTTCAGTACAAAGCAATTCAATTCTAACTTTCAAAGATTCAATCAAAATCACTTTGTTCCTTCTTCTTTCTGTAAACCCTAGACACAACCTTGTCCTTTACCATCAAACACAAATTCAAACCCTAAGCCTTCTCTCCAACCAAATCCCAACATACCCAAAATTTTAACCATTACCAATAATATTTCCAAAGCAAAGTCTATAGTTTGCTACAAGTGTCAAAAACCTGGACACTTAGCAGAAAATTGTCAATCCAGGAAGCCAACTGTTTAAATCAACTACTTGGGAGTGAGACTGAAGATGAAGACCATGAAGAAATGTCAAATTTCATGGAAGATGATGATGATATCAGTACTACTTTCAGATATTTTGCCAACTGCATTCTTAGGTACTAGATACAATGATACATAAGAAATTCAAGATTTAGAAATTAAATTGGACATTATGTTGAGTGCATAAATTTCTTGGTTGTGCCTTTGCAAACTATTGATATTATTTTAGGAATGCCTTGGCATCACAAATATAATCCCGATATAGATTATTCCACACATTCCATGAAAATTCACTCTAACGGAAAACAAATCACATTACATGGAACACACACCTTTGATCATTTTACATTTCTTAGTCACACACAGGCTAAATGTGCATTGAGAAAATGTACCAAATCATACTTAGTATGGGTGAATGAAATTGAAGCCAAGGAAAATCAGATGCATCCTAGGCACACACAAAATTTTTCACAATTTAAATATTGTTTTGCTGCTGATTTACCCCCTAGTTTACCACCTACATGACCCGAAGATCATAAAATAGATTTAATCCCAGGTTCTCAACCACCATGTAAAGCACCTTATAGACACAATCAAATTGAACAAAAAGAAATCCAGGCCCAAGTTGAAGAATTGTTAACCCAAGGACTTATTAGGCCCAGTATTTTCCTTTTGGTGCACCTGTCCTATTAGTTAAGAAGAAAAATAAAACCTATAGGATGTGCATTGACATCGTTCCCTAAACAAGTTCACTGTTTAAGAATAGATATCCAATACCTAGGGTAGATGACCTCATGGATAAACTACAAGGAGCCACTATTTTTAGCAAGATAGATCTCAAATCTAGATATCATCAAGTACAATTGGATACACCTGATATTTTCAAAACTGCATTTAGAACTCAATTTGGTCATTATGAATTCCTTGTTATGCCTTTTGGTTTGACTAATGCACCAGCTACATTCAGTCGTATGATGAATCGTATATTTTTGAAGTATCAGCATTGTGTAATTGTTTTCTTTGATGACATATTGGTTTTTAGTAAAAATGAGAATGAATATTATGAACATTTATATTTGGTATTCAAATTATTGAAAGAGAATCAATTGTATGCTAACCTTGAAAAAAGTGAAATTTTCCAAACCCACATTGAATACTTAGGACATATTGTTTCTTTTGATGGTATTCAAGTTGATCCTAAAAAGATAGAAGCAATTTTGAAGGGTTTCCATGTTAGGCTCTAACATCAACAAGTTTGTGGTTTCCATGTTTGTCTACTGTATAAGTTCCAAAGTATGTGATTCCATAAGAGTACTAGGTTTCAAAGTATCAAGTTTCAAAGCACCTCTTTCATTGGCACCAAGATAATGATGTTAGATACTTGGGTCGAGACATCACAAAATGTCTCTCTTGCGTTGAAGTTTCTACTTGTCTTATTTTGTTGGTACCAAGCTAGTGAAGTTGGACATTTGGGTTGAGGCCTCACAAAATCCCTCTCTTGGGTTGAAGTTTGGCCAATCTCTAAAAATGTGCATGAGTTACGTTCTTTCTTAGGTCTTGCTAGCTTCTACATAAAATTTTTGAGAAATTTTTCATTGCTTGCATTGCCTTTGACGAAATTCTTAAAGAAAGGTATTGTATATCATTGGTATGATAATCAGCAAAAGTCTTTTGATTTATTAAAATGCTTTAACACATGCACGTGTTTTGCAATTACCTGATTTTAATCAACCATTCTTTCTAGTAGAGTCACTGATGCTAGCGGATCAGGAATAGCAATGTCCTTATGCAAGATTCACACCCCATAGCCTATTCTAGTTGTAAACTTAAACCCTCTGAACTGAAGTATTCTACCTATAATAAGAAATTGTTAGATGTAGTACAAGCCTTATGTCAATGGAAACACTATTTAATGGGATCTGAATTCATGATCAAAACTGACCAACAAAGTATCAAACATCTCCTTAGTCAACCATAAATCTCTAACCATCATATTAAATGGGCTGCTTTTATTCAAAGTTTTCATGCACTTATCCAATATCAACTTGGAAAAGAGAATGTTGTTGTCGATGCCTTAAGTAGAAGACCAAGCATCCATAATATCTCCATTATATTTTTTGATTCCCTTATCCCTATGAAGGATACCTATGACCAAGACCCCAGTTTTCAAGCTAATTGGAATAAATTGGTTGCTAATAACTGGATTCAAATTGATTCTTTGTCTTGTTTTGATGGATTTATGTTTTATGAGAAAAGATTGTGTGTCATTGTTCCATTTAGATCGTTTGTGTTGCACGAAATTCATTGTCCCCCATATCAAGGCCATAGAGGTATTATTTCTACTTTAAGAACATTGGTTGAAGATTTTTAGTGGCCACAAATGGAATCTGATGTTTCTAGCTTTGTTTCTGAGTGTTTAATTTATCAACAAGTCAAGTGACTCCATGGTAAGCAATATAGTTTCTTAATGCCTTTACCAATTCTTGAGCGACCATGGGAACATATTTCAATGGATTTTATAACTGGTTTGCCTAGCACCCAAGCTCATCATGATATGATTTGGACTATTGTAGATTGATTTAGCAAACATGCATATTCCCTACCATGCATGAAAACATTAACTGCATCTCAAGCTGCACAATTATTTTTGAAGACTGTTTTCACTAACCATGGTTTGCCAAAAGTTATTATTTTTTATCGTGATTCTAGATTTTTCAATAATTTTTGGACTACTTTGTTTGCTAATTTAGGTACTAAGATTGATTTCTCATCTGCATTTCATCTTGAAAACAATGGGCAAACAGAAGCTACTAACAGTACACTTCTAGATCTTTTGTGTGCATACACAATTTCAAAACCATAAACATGGGATACACACTTGTATTTACTTCAATTTGGATACAATAATACACCGCACATAGCTTCACAAAAAGCACCTTTTAAAATCATTTATGGACATAGATTGCCTACACCTGTTACATCATTGTCAAACAAAGTTAAAGCTACTGATGATATTGCCAATACTCATGCTACTATTTTTGCTGAAGTTAAAGATATAATTGTGAAAGCCTAGCAATCATATACTAAACAAGCTAATAAGAAAAGAAAAGCCACGAGTTTCAAAGTTGATGATTATGTTTGGTTACATATTGAAAAGAGAAGATTGCAAAGTGTTGAGAAACACCATGTTGTTAAATCAACACCTAGATTTTGTGGACCTTTCAAAATCATTCACAAAATCAATGACAATACATTTAAATTAGAACTACCTCCACACTGGAAAATCCATAATACTTTTCATATCAATTTGTTACGACCTTTTCGAGGTCAATTACTTGTTCACCCTATCTATGAAAACCCTCATTTGTTAGAAGAAGAAACTGAAATCCTTGAACTTGAAACTATTTTAGATACTGACTTTATGACCACCAGAACTAGCCGTAGATATTCTAGATATTTGGTTAAATTTAAAAATCATCTTGTTGAAGAGGCCCAATGGATGCACACCCGTGACCTAAGTGCTTACCCCTCACTACTCTCTCCACATTGAGCTAATAGCAATTAAGGACAATTGCTATTCTACCCCGAGGGTATGATGCTAGGAGGCATATTCCATGGTGGATTCCGTGAGACCACTGTGAATTCCGTGAGGTTTTGCGATGGATTTTGTAAAAATATATTTATTTTTCGGGGCTCATACATAAGGTGGATTCCTTGTGTGAGAAGTTGACGGGGACGCCTGTCCTTTTCGGGTGTCAAATTAATTTAATGTGCACGTGGGTGGTTCCATAACAGGTGATTCCGTAAAATACATATTTAAATTAATGGACGTTTATGAGTTTAGAAAGCACTCATACTAAATTAAGGTTAGGTCAGAGTTTCAACCTATTTATTTATTTTGTAGCTGAAGACTGCTAGTTATTCACTTTTGTCAGTTTAATTTTATTATTTTCTAAAGATTGTGAATACTTTAGTTGATGTGTAGAGCAGGGAGCAGTGGTGTTGGGAAGTACTAGGTGATGGCATGTATTCAAATTACCTAGAAGAAATTATCATTTTTGATGGGCGTGCGCCTTATCATTAAAGGCATGGCACTAATATTTACTTAGGCACGCTTATTTGTTAAAGCGCTTGATAGACATTTATTATTTTGTATGCGTATAGGTGCTCAATTTAAATATTTTATTATTGGACATTGTATTTGGGCACAACCCAACTTTTGGGGCACCCAACCGCTTTATTCTTTATTTGGACAAAAGAAAACACAAAAGCCAAAGTATGCTAATTGTAAAATTGGGCTATTTTTTAGCTTGGAGTTTAATAAATTTATAAATACATGCCTTGTGGAGTGCTCACACAAGGCATGGGGGAGGTTGTACCCAATTTGTCTTTTTGCTTCATGTCATGCAAAACCTTCTTCTTACTTTATGAGTTTTAGTAGAGTTCTTTGTTCTTGGGGACTTTCTGGCGTTCACTAAGCGTGCATCCAGCATCCGATTTGCGCACCAACTAGCTAGGCCTTGATGACCTCTTCCATGACTACATCTTGCTCCATTGGGAAGGCCACCCTTTGTAGCACTCCAGATAGAGTCTGATGATACTATGGCTACAAAAAGTAAGATGCTTCCAGCGATTCATCAAAAGATGCTCCAAAAATTCTCTTATACATAAAAGAGCCAACATTTCATCATACTAGGTCCAAGATGGATCAACACGAGTAGATTCATAGCTTTTTGCCACCACCACAAAGAGATGAGCATCCAAGAAGTCATCATGGACTCCAAAAGAACCTTCCCCAAAGTTAGGCAAGACAAGAGCACATGTTAAACAATGGGCCTATGAACCACTATAAAGTCAAATTCTTGAAGGAGCAAGATCCATCATGCCAACTGACCCAACAACATTCCTCCTTTGACTGTGAACATACATTTCATGGGATTCAGACTAAAATGAACATCTCAATAGTGCTAGAAATGCAACCTAAGGTGATGGAGATGAAAATCATCCAAGAAAACCCTCATGAAATCCATCAAATAGTGGCCAAATATCTCCTACACATCCTATTGGAAGGAGGTAGGAGCATTCTTTAAGAAAAACCACATCACTATAAATACTCCACAAGTTGTTACAAAAGTGGTCAAATAAGGGCCAAATATCTCCTCCATATCTTACTGAAAGGAGATAGGAGCATTCTTTAAGCCAAACTACACCAAATTATAAGGGAGTTGAGTGCTTCCTGGAACATGCAAGGTACTATCAATGCTTCTTTGTCTTGAACTATGCATTGATTGTTAGACCACCTTACAAGTTGTTGACCATATTCGAGTGGACCAAGGAGTGCCAATGTGCTTATGAGGAATTGAAAAGGGATCTCACTATCGCACCAATTCTACGAGCCCCAGATTGGAGCATAACATTCCACGTGCATATTTATGCATCAGAGTTTGCTATGTGAGTTGTTTTATGCCAACCTGGTGAACACAATCTTGACTATCTGGTGAGCTTTGCTAGCAGACAACTCACGGATATGGAGATGAACTACTCCACGACGGAGATGGAAGGCCTCTAGACATGGTATTTGCTATAAAGAAGTTTCGGCATTATCTTTTGGCTATGCCTTTCACCTTCTTTGTGGACCATCAAGCTTTGCTTTATCTTGTAAATAAACCATGTGCTACTAGAGGACGCACATCTAGATGGTTGCTTCTACTTTTATAGTTTGACTTCTCTATGGTTGTATGCAAGTGCAAGCAACATTACATGGCTGGATCACATGTCCCGCATACCCACAAGAGAAGTCGCTGGACAAGGGATTGTGGACTACCTACCCGATGCACACTTGTTTAGCATGTCCAACAAAAAAGACTTGTTTAGGGCAAACTTAATGCCATATTGGGAAGATGACATAGTCTAGATCTTAGAGCATGAATTACTTGAGGCCAGGCTAAAGCGCCTTACTCTTAAGATTCGATCCTATGAGCTAATTGTTGGTGAGCTCTATAGATTCAGACAGGATGGCTTATTGCGACGATGCGTATGTGAACATGAAATGCATGATGTGCTAATTGAAGCGCATGCTGGAATCACTGGAGGGCACTTCAGTGGAGATACCATGGCACCCAGTCAGGTGCTACAATCTCAGCTGTGGTGGCCTACCCTATTCTTTGATGCTATCAAATTTGTAAAGCATTGTGACAAGTGCCAAAGGACTAAGGTCCTTATTGATAAAGATAAGATGGAGTTGACCCAATCATAGCATGACAACCCTTTGAAAAATGGAAAATTGACTTCATTAGGATGATCAGTCCCGCGGCACAGTACTCCCAAGACAAGTACATCATAGTAGCCACTAACTATCTCACAAAATGGGCCGAAGCTCGAGCCACAAGGAAGAATGACACTAGGACTACTACTAAGATTCTTTAGGAGCAAGTGATCTCACGGTTCAGCTGCCCCATCAAGCTAGTTTAGCGATCAAGGCATGCATTTCATTAATGAAGTGATTGCTCATTTGCTATCTACATTTTTGAACATCCATAGGAAATCATCACCTTACTACCCTCAAGCCAACAGTTAGGAGGAATCCATGAACAAAATCCTAGTGAATGTCCTGACTAAAGTGGTCTGTGCCTCGCATAGTGACTAGGATAGCAAGCTCATTTGGCAATGCTATAAAAGATGGCAGTGGGGAAAACATCCTTCAAGCTAACCTACGGGAATGAAGCGATCCTACTAGTAGAGTTTTTCGTTCCAAGCTTGAGAGTAGCAGTACAAGAGAGATGGGATGGAAAGGGAGCATGGATAGAATGTCCACTAGAGCTAGAACATCTTTCTGAGACCCGGATCTTAGCTACCCATAAGCTAATCTGTTGTTGTACTCTGTGAAGGGCCATAAGTAGAAAATGAAGTTCAGGGGATTAGGACCTTTCAAATTCTGCAACATTAGTTGAACTAGCAATGTCGAGCTCAAGACCTTAGAGGGCTATGGCATAGGCTTCTTCAATGGTAGTCACCTCAAGAAGTACTACCCTCCAACCCATCCATTGCATGAACCACCAATGCTGCAACAACTGCCTGTTAATGTGAAAGTGGCCACTATCATAGAGATCGAGGACACAGTTGAGGAAGCAACAGAATCTACTTGCTTGTGAATAACAGTCACTACTAAAAAAATACACACCTTCGATGCACTTATCAATGTGAGGGAGCTAATTTCAACATCCTTGTCCATGAGCATTGGACTCTCATTGGTCAGCCCCAATTGCAGCCCATGAATGCTAAGCTCAACCTGTTTGGGGGGTAGTCCTACCCATTGCTGGAAAAGTGCAAAGTAGCAGTCTCCATCGAGACTAAAGGCCTCCCTATGATCTTCTATGTGTTACCTAACACTAAGGCCACTAGTAGGGAATCACTGCTAGGTCGCACATTCAAGAAGCAAGCCCATTGCAATGTTGGCTACGACTCACAGTGCATTCACCTTGCTATTGGAAGTGTTTTTATAGTTATGGCTTTTGGCAGCGTGCCTCCATCTAAGCCCACACAGACACTGGTAGGGGAACCTAGTGCAAAGTCTAAGGAGGGGGGTCGTGACTCCTCCCACCCCACTAGGACAAACCGACCACAACCCAAAGAAGACAGGGCCCAAAAACCATTGAGCCATAGCTCAAATGGGTATCCAAACGACAATCATGGCCACCTAGAACCCAACCTACTCGAACATCATGCCCTATGTCTAGGAGACAAAGCCAGTGTTATAGGACCAAACGAATGGCCAAGCCACGAAGGATGCCTAAAGCCCTGTTGCGTGCTCAAGGCTATTATGAAGGCAACAACTAGATTTTGTTACCTAAGATCATGAGTGACATGCACGTCCCTCAGCCGCCGTCAATTCCTAGCCCGTCTCCAAAACCTTCTAAGCTGCCTAGAACTGAGAAGCTACCTGAGCTAAAAGCCATCAAACCCATAGAGCCTCAACGGGTCTGTGGACCAAAATTGCAGCCTGCCCCTAAACCAGTGCAGCCTGACACTCCTAAGGTCCTTGCTATTCCACAAGCAAGAAGCAGTGCAACCTCAAAGCCCCAAGACAAGCCCCTCACACAGGTCATTGATGAGCACTCTACTAACCAATCCATGCACCATGCATCAATTGCTAAGTTATCTAGACTAGTCAAATCCTAACCTCCCATAGGCCTTGGACCTCTTTTGAGCGTCGATCTATTCTCACTTTGGCCTCAGATTTAACCAAGAAAATGGGGGATGACTTGGTCACTTACTTTACATGCTCATTACACGTTTGGATGCCACCTTCACTATGCTTGCTAAAAGTTGGACTTAGGTCTTCTAGAAGAGCCTTTAGCAATTGATGTACGCATGCTGCTATGCACTTGGGAAGATTTTGAATTCATGTTTATCAAAGTATCTGTGGTAGCCGAGAAAGTGATCACCAATGAGATTTCTCGAGAGCAAGCTCATAAATGGAGGCTAATCACCTCCTATAGCAAGAGCAAAGTCTTTGCCACAAGCCAAGAGCTAGAAGAACTTAAAAAGTTGGCCGACATTGACTCTTCCTTTCTACGCAAATGGTATACTCTTCATCTCCAATTCTTCATCTCCAATGGGAACAAGAGGGCTGCCCAATTATGACCAATGTCGAGCAGAGACGTGCCATCAAAACCTCTAAGTATGACCCCACTTATGTAACTCCTACCTCCTTAAAAATATTGGCCATCACTTGCAATAGACCCTTAGCAGATCATGTCATGTCCCACCCCTATTTAGATTGAATCCTTACTGAGGAAGAGCTACACATTGCCAATTGGATCAACTCTGATGACTTCCTAATTGATGCCCTGACCTACGTTGCACACGTAGGTATTCGACCTCACGACATGGACCCATATGCTCACTTGGAGTATAACCCATACTTCTATGCTTGACTCATGCAATTACAACATATGCTTAATGCCCTTAACCCTTCATCCTCCAATCCTAGGAAGGATTCACATCATTCCCGGGGGGAAAGGTGTAAGGTGGTAAAGAAGGCATGTCTTAAAATCTCAACCAAATTTTAACATCTAAAAATATAGATGAAGATCAACTTATGATCAAGGAAAAATTCAAGAATTTTTGTTGGAATGTGTGGACTGCTTGAAGCAAAAGTTTTCATTCTAGACTTAAGCATTTTACCTTTCCATAGATTGCATTCATTATCTACTTATCTTGTCGCAAAGAGTTGTCTTAAGAAAACTAATGGTGAAAACTAATGTGGTTAAGTTTTAGAAGGCTTTTCTAGCTTTCTTTATAAAAGCAACAAGATCGCATGCAAAATAGGAGAACAGGGTGAAAACTGAGTTTTTTTCATTTGTCCCTCGTCCGAGCTTCAAGAGTCGTTTTGGGGATTTTGGCACGCTCCGGACGTGATGGTGATGTCAAAACGTCAAGATTCAGAGCCAACAACTGGAGTATGTTACAAGATACCTCTTGACTCTTAAAACTCTGTATTTCAATTGATATTTGTAGTTTCTTTGTAATTATATGTAAGATATGAATGCAAATATCCATGTAAAGCTATAATATATAATTAAGGATGGAAAACCATGGCTTTTGCCATGGGGGAGATTGGGCCCAATCGTGTGTTTTTCTCTTGTCTTTCTCAATCTATTGAGTTATTCAAATCCTCTTATGTATTAGAATGTTGTTTGTATTTAATAGTTGAGATGTTTGATTTGGTAGATTTGCCACGTGTTCCGCTTTGTAACATCCACAACCTCAACCATTTTGATATGCTTCTTTTCCATGTCCAATCCCTGCAAGGTTCAATCATCGACCTCCATGACAACCCTTCAACCACGTGAGCCCTCATCAACAAAGCCCACAAGTGCCATGGGACTTGCACTCGACTAGGGGGGGGATAATGTTAACCCCAATGCAAGAAAGGAAAAAAAAGTTTTTAAAAAAAAGAAAATGAGGCTGAAGATTTTATGTAAGCCAATATGAGAGGATGCTTATGGTGATAGCCATGCATATCTCTTACAACTTCTAAGGTATGTAGAGCCTAGGTTGATGATCATGTTGAAGAGAGTAAAGTAGTTGATTCTAAATGATGAAATATTTTTTATGTTGATTTGGCTCCATGCTTTGCATTTTTTACAATATCTAAATGATAACGAAATCCTATGCTTTAAAAATTACTAGTTATTGTAGGTTAATTGGTAATTGATCATGAAATGACAGGCTAATAAGTTGAACTTGTTGAACTTGAACTTTTTTCCTTGATAGAGCATCAGTAATTGTGTTTGTTTTCCCTTTGTAGTATTTAAAGACGAAGTTATACTCTTGTAAAGCAAGAATCCAATGAATCAATCTTTGTAGTGGATGTGCCTTCTTAAAAGGTGGTATTAGAGGATTATGACTGGTCTCCGACAGAGCATAGGGAGGCACCTAGCACTCTAGTGCAAGGGTCCTGGACTCTCACTAGCTAAAACCACTAGTCTGGTTGGTTACTCATAGAGGGAGGCCATATCCCAAGGACGGGCATGGATCCAAGTTCTCCCGTAATTCAACTAATGTAAGAGACCGCTAAGAATGACATGTGGCTAGGTCATGTGGTATTCTCACAATACGATTGATATGGTTGGATTATTAAAAATTTTGAATGTAGCTCACTTGGAAACGAAAAGGATACAATGGGGGATCATTAGAGGACGGCTTTACCCTACGCTTTGCTGTACTGGGAAACGAAAAAGCCACAGTGCGGGATCATTAGACGACCCCTTCACCCTACACGCTGCCGAGAGGTGAAGAAGGGGACAAGCCCCACGCCTTGTATGAATCAATCTGGTTTCGATCCCTCACAGCCAAAGGTACATGAGCATCTCAGATTAACCCGAGCAAGTCTCAGCAGTCGGCAATCTGCTTCGGATGTCTCTTACAGGTGGAGCGCCCATGCTGGCAGTCACGACATCAAATTCTTCAACACACACACAGACACACATGTAAACTATATGGCAGAGGACTTTCCCACTATTATTCGAAGCTGGATCTTTACAATGCATTTGCATGAACGGCACAGAATACTACATAAACAGTATATAATGTCATAAACAATCCAATCTAAACTTCTAAGCTATTTGGATGTATGGTGAAGGGGCCCCTTTCCAACCCTCAATGCATTTGAGTAGTGGCTTGACAACCTTGCCTCTGACAATGGTGTCATAAACCTTGTCAATGTCTTGTCCAGGGGATCGCGGATTTGTTCCTGATAACAGTCCAGTGCCTAATTCTGATCTCACTAGCTCATACAATGGGTAGGTCCTGCAACCCAGTATCCTGTTAGGCACATTCACACCCTCCCCTTTATCATACTGCTGCCTTGCCACTGGCACCTCCATCTTCAGCTGAGCCTTCAGTTCATCTTCAAAAGTGGCCATTCTCTGCAACAATAAGGAGGAGCCATTCATGTCCTGATCTCCATCAATGCTGTGGTCACTCATTGCCCTCTCTACCACGACCTGCCGTAGCTTTTGAATCAGAGGATAGGATGTGTTTGTTGGGTCATCTATGTAAGAGAATACTGGCAGAACCTCTGCGACTTGTATGAGCTCCCTCTCACAAAATCTCGAAGCTAATAGCTCTCCATGACTGCCCAAGACAAGAGTCCTCTTAGCAGCTTGGCTTATGGCCTTCTTTACAACATCGAGAAATTGCTCCTCCAAATGCCTTAAATCCACAGCTTGGCAAAGGGCCACCAAATAAGTGGAGCTCATCAATCTGAGTATCTCAACTGCCTCCACAGTCTTCCTGGCTGATATCAATCCCAATGAATTCACATCCTGGTTATGTTGTTCTGCACTTTGCACATGATTCGTGACAGGATTAGCGAGGTATTGGAGCTCGGATGTGTAAGATGCCATCGCAATTTCTGCACCCTTGAAGCCATAATCCAAGCTAGGAATAGGACCCCCACTCAGATTGGATGGCAATCCATTGTTGTAGAAGTCATTGACTAGCTCAGAAAACTGAGCAAACATGAGCTTACCGACTGCAGCCAATGCTAGCCTCATGTTGTCCATGGATACTCCTATAGGAGTCCCTTGGAAATTTCCACCATGCAGAGCCTTGTCTCTGGCCACATCTATGAGAGGATTGTCGTTAACAGAGTTGATCTCTCTTTGAATGGAATGGGTAGATGATCTAATCACTTCGATTTGGGGCCCTAACCACTGCGGTGAAGTTCTCAGGGCATACCTGTCCTGTTTAGGTTTGGTCATAGGGTTCCTTTTGTGAAGCTCTGCAGCTGCTTGCATGTACGAGCTTCCATTGAGGATATGTTCCATGATGGCTGCTGCTTCTATCTGTCCAGGATGGTGCTTCAAGTGATGTGTTAACCCATCCGTGAACTCAGGCTTGCCATGCATCACCTCACAAAACAGAGCTGACAAGACTTCTGCCAGGAGAGCCAGAATGTTGGCATCATAGCATGCCATGCATGCCATGCCAGCACCCACTGCTGTCCCATTAACCAATGCCAGTCCCTCCTTTGGTTGAAGCTCGAATGGCTGGCTGACACCCACCATCTTAAGGGCCTCCTCTGCAGCAATTTCCTCCCCCTTGGCTGTCTGGACACGCGCATTCGGGCGGCCAGTAAGCATGCCTGCGATGTATGACAGTGGAACAAGGTCTCCAGAGGCAGTGATGGTGCCTCTGAGGGGCAATTTTGGGGTCAGGTTGGCATTCAAGAGCTTCTGCAGGGTCTCAAGGATCTCCCAACGGATGCCGGAATATCCCTGAAGGAGGGTGTTGGTCCTGACCACCATGGCTGCTCTAGTGGCAAAAGTGGGCAATGTGTTGTGGGTGAGGCTCTCTGTGTCAAACCCAAAGACACCTGCATTGAGGAACCGGATGAGCTCCTTTTGGAGCTCGATGCCTTGCGTGGTGCGGCGATGCGAGGTGGCTCCAAACCCGGTGGTAACCCCATAGGTGTCAGTGCCTTTCATCACATTGTGGAGAACCCATTGGGAGGAGGAATCCACCCGGGGTTTGGCAATGGCCTGGTGGAGCTCCACTCTCACAGAGGAGGGCCTCCTGGCCACATTGGCCACTTGGGCCACAGTGAGGTTGGCCCCTTCGATGGTGACCACCCCCTTCTCGAACTCCTCCACCATCTCCCTCACCTCCTGGACATGGCTCTTTGTGAGCTTGTGGGCAGCGTTGGCCCAATTCAAAGGATCTGCAGCCTCAGAGATTATGAAGCAGAGGCTGCTGGCCTCTCCTTCACGTACGTCCGGTCTGGCAGGGGTACTAATCAGCGATGGCGGATTGGTTTTAATGACACTGTCTTTCTGGTCTCCAAACGGCGCCATGTTCTGCATGCAAGCAAGCTATGTAATGAAAGGAAGAGAATGGCAAGCCACTGCACTCATGACGGTACTGATGCAACTTATGATTGATTACCTTAGAGATAGCGTGCATTATACAATAATATTAGGCCACAAGAATGCAGGAGACCCCCAATCAATAGACATTTTCTTACCCAAGTTTCTTTAAAAACACACGCACACGCACACTCTCTCTCTCCCCCTCCCTTTCTTCTTCTTCTCTCTCTCTCTCTCTGAGTATATTTTCTTACCTTCTATGCTAGGCTTGCTAGCTAGCTGAACAACAACAACAACAACAACAACAACTCCTCCTCCTCCTCCTCCTCCTCCTCCTCCTCCTCTCTCTCTCTCTCTCTCTCTCTCTCTCTCTCTCTCTCTGTCTGTGTCTTTGTGCTTCAAACCAATATCACTTGGAATACTGAAACGCAATGATTCGTGTCGGGCGAGAGAAGAGAGAAGAGAGGTTGGTGCGAGAGACGCTTGCCGTTTATTTGACAGCCAAAGCCTCCCTTATAAAGAGATCCTCTGTCGCATCTCAACCGTCCAACCCTTTCCACGACCGCACGGTCAGATTTCGTCATGGGTCCCGACAGGTCAACTACTTACTGGGTGACCGGTAACTCACAGCCTAGTTGGCAAGGCTCACAAAGTCCAAAATAAACCAAAAGCTTTCCCCATCTCTACACTAAACCTGGGGTTCTTATGGGAGCTAAATGCTACCACATCATAGTCTACAATTATTTGTAATTCAATGTTAATAGCAAATAGTTGCTTCCTCTAGGAGGTTTACTCCATCATGGACTGATCATAACACATACTC
The DNA here is from genome assembly GCF_053477565.2 of Lygodium microphyllum. Classification (NCBI taxonomy): domain Eukaryota; kingdom Viridiplantae; phylum Streptophyta; class Polypodiopsida; order Schizaeales; family Lygodiaceae; genus Lygodium; species Lygodium microphyllum. Next base: position 11,165,974 of record NC_141160.1, read on the forward strand.
CCTTTGAGAACTTTGTGTTGTTCAAGTACTAGTAAAGAGCTAGAGCTTCTAGATATCATTTTTTAGTATAAGATAGAACGGATATGCCAATGACGATAGACACCAATGTCTCTTTTCGACTGATACTCTCCTACTTCGTGGTTCCCAATGTGATTTAATGTGACAAACTACATACAAGATGCTTTAATCAACCCCTTATTTATGTTTCTTTTGGGTTCTATGGGGATCTGAGAGCCATTCCACAAGCATCAACTTGCTTTGATTTAACAATGTCATTGCTCTTATGCACATGGTTAAGGGTTGTTGTGTGCCCCTATATGTTTGATAAGGAGAGACCTAATAGGAGCAAAATGTGTGCCATCTTCAAGAGTCCAAGCTAGTCAAGTTTGGTAGTCTTTTTTGCCATATAAGGACACACTACCCCTTCACATGCTTTGTTTGGATTCTTGGAGAATGGCTCCAAAACAAGCCTATCACCATCTAATTTTTCTATATGTGACAAATTTGATAGTTTAAACAAAGTGGATGTCCATTTGCCATGATCTACAAGTGATAATTTGTAGTATAAATAGAATGGAGATCCATTTATTATTTCTTAATAGCCATTCGCTTGTGTGAAAGTGTAAGAAATTGGCCAAGGGGACATACTTAAGGTGTTGCCATAAATATACGTCCATGTTAAAACTTTTATCTTACGTAAAGTACAACAATGCATATACTACTTAGATGCAAATAACAATTAACATTAAAAAAGGCGTTGGTATGAAACCCTTGTTATAAAGAAGGAATAACGTAGATGATGCAATGCCTACATATGCAACATGTCACAAGAGTGCCAATTTAACCACTTTGGTTTGCATACTAATGTGAAACCAACTTGTAAACCTACTCCTAATGGTGCCTTTTTGAAACTTACTTTTTGGCTTTGGAGACAAGCCATTATCTCTACCCACCCCAACCTGAGCCCATTCTCTTTTACTTCCCAATTTATAATCCACTTCTTACAATGTTGTCCTCTCATCATACCTTGGTCCTCTCATTACACCTTTATCTACATAAAATTTGCATTCCAAAAATGAAACTAAACCTATTTGACTTATGTTGTGTTTGGTAGAATATGACTTGAAGAGAACCAAAAAGAGAGATGAGTAGACAATTGATGCTTTCCACAACCTCACAACAAGAACACACATGTATATGCCCTTGAGAAGATGCACACATACATTTGTGTGTGTGTGTGTGTGGGGGGCATGGGGGGTTCGGTATTAAAGAACAGTTGTGATACAATGGTCACTTACATAATTTGGTATTTAAATGCCATAGATTGTTGGTGATCTCTATGTCATGAAACATAGATGTATGAAAATGTTGTTATTGCAATGAAGATGTGACACTACTTCATAGCAAGTAGCTATAATTGAGAAATAAAACTTTTGACATAGTGTATGCTCTTCAAAATCTTACATGTTGATGCTATCTCTCTCTTTGTTATATAAATTTTCCATAATTTTAATATTCATATTTTAAATAAATTTAACTAATGTTTGGTACCAAATGAATCATCATATTTTGGCATGTCAATTGCACTACTCATTTTTATACTTTTCCTAGCTCTTTCATGTTTATAATCACAAGATGGATTTTATACCTTTTCCAAATATCAAGAAAATTATAAGTTTAGCATGCTTGTGTGCAGCCATACACATTTTACATTCTACAAAGCACATAAGTACATATATGCACATGTGCACATATTCTCTCTCTCTCTCTCTCTCTCTCTCTCTCTCTCTCTCTCTCTCTCTCTCTCTCTCTCTCTCTCTCTCTCTCTCTCTCTCTCTCACTCCATGCACATCACTTATGAATCTAGATAGTTCTAACTATAGCTTTTGTACTCATTATGCAAATCTATACAAGTTTCAAAATGCATTCCACATTATTATGGCCTTAAGAATGTGTATGTCTTGTCATCTAAAAGCTCAATTAAAGGTTGATGCTTTAGCAATGTCAGTTATTCAACATATACATTCTTTTTTGTTATGCAACTTTAAAGAACATATGCTTTAGGTCCAACTTAGTAAATAAGTGATGGTAGATACAAATCATTATCATGACTATAAGAGTTTGCAAACGTTACACCAAGAAATGCTAAGGGAAACAAATCTTAATTCACTAGCTAGAGATAAACAAAAAATTCATCATTCATAATGCAAGAGAAAACCAAATATCTAGAAAGTGATGTGTTTCAAACAACTCAAAAATGTTTCCTTTAAGCAATGGATCTAATTGGAACAATGAAGGATTAGTAGCAATGCTCTTAATAGCAATTTTTCATAAGGACACCTAGTGCACAATATTGGAATATTTAGAAGAGATTGTATATATATAGGTCTAAAACTTGCTTTCAATACCCATAAAAGTTTACTACAAAAGCATAGTTCAAGCATTTGAGCATGTAAACCTTAGCATATAGTATTGATAGAACTATAGCAAGGAAAAAGGACTCAAGGCATTCCTAACATATTCTTTTCACTTGAATAGCCCAACTTCATGGCCTTATCTAAATGAACTAGCTCTAGAATAAGGTAGCCTAACAACCATTTGAAAAAGCTCTAACATAAACTTCACCTTTAGGCGATAGATAGTAGAGAAGGCCTAAGCCTAAGTATACCCCCCAAATGGATCCTTGGGAGTCATTACTACATATAGCTCCACATTTAGGTGTTCTATGTTAATGTGTCACATCCATCTTGTAGACCTTAGATCTTCTGACTCCTTCAAGGAATTAAGATGTTTTCATTCAAGTCTATGGAGGGTTTATGTAGGAGTTGGCTCACATCCCTAGTAGAATTGGCTATCCACCCCATGATAATCAATTACCATTTCATTCTATTTACTAATCCACCTATAATTTGGTTCTTTATAGTTGTTATCTAGTGCTTGGATGTTGAGCACTCCGATTTGACCGATTCTATATTGTTGGTCTATAGAGGAATTTTCTAAGCCTTCACAGAACTCTATTAACAATTTGCATTATCTAGCAAGTAAAATGGAACTTGTATGATGTTCTTGCATTATTTGTCTTGGGTTTGGGAATCTACTTGTCATCATCTAGCAGGTAAAATCGAAGTCTAATGAACCAGAGAATGAAGATGACTAAATCTCAAACTATTTGATGATTCTAGGAGGCTAGACACACTTGCCCAAAACAATCAAGTCTACTCAATGATTATTTCTCCATTTACCTTCTTGCTCTTCTACTATCTTACTCAACGAGGAGTGATTTTGCAAGCTTAAGTCTTCTAGTGCTACAATTTTGGAAGATCAAGCTATCCCTTAAAACTTAGAAGCTTACTCCCATCCAATTCATGCATTAGTATATGTCATGAGATGGGGATAATTTTTTCTCATAGGCAATCAAGCAACTATTTGCACGGCAAATCTCATAATGAAATTATTAATTAAAGGAATATGTTTGTTTGAATGACTTATGCCCCTCATGTGAGTCCACATTTATTGGGCCAAACTTGAATTGTAAGGAAACATCTTGCTACTCTTGATCTGTAGTGGCCCTTGTACATTTAGAACATTGCATCTACCTTTCTAGTATGGATTTGAACTTTAATTTTTGTCCTCCTAGTCTTTAGACACATTGTGTATTGCCCAAAGTCTTCTTGGCTTGTTTTGGTCCAAGCAAATTGGGAGTGGTGAAGGCATCTATAGTTCCTATCAATGAACATGATTTCTAGGTGCCATCTTTAATCTTATAGAGTACCTCAAAAGAGCCTTGTTTCTCAAAGGTGTGATCTAGCCAACTAGTGATGCTAAGCGCAATATCACCTTCAACAATATCCTTTACTTGCTCACTGTACTTTTCATGCTACTTAAAATATTGATTATAATACCACATGCATGTGTCTTATTGGCACAGTGTTTTGTGAAGCGATAGTTCATGTAAGTACCAAAACCTTTGTTAGAACCATAATCGTATACATCTTTAGTTATTCATTTAGCATTTTAATAGGTAGATTTTCACCTCAATTAAGCTTCTTTTCCAAACACAAGACAAAATGAAGAGAGCTTAGTTTTCTCTCTTTTGGAAATCCTAATAACTTGCATAAGAAAGAAATAATATATTAAACAAAAGAAATCAAAGAGATTACAATACAAGTTTGGTTATGATATCCCCCCAATGAGAGGTGCACACTACATATTGCTTGTATTTACATTGAAGAACTTCTACATAGAAGATAGTATATAAAGTCATCCCTTGTGTACCTATAGGTCACATACAGTAAAACTTTCACTAGCTAGCTTACATGATAGGATGTATTTACAAATTTTTATTATTATTTTGGGGTAATGCCAAACAAAATTACTTTAAAATGTAGAAATGAGTCATGTAAAATATTAGGAATAAATAAGATCTAACATGTCATCCAATGGCTGCCAAAACAAGAAGAAAGAAAGCATTAAAAAAATCCCTCAAAATTTTCCTATTTAATTATACAACATATGGCCTTATAAAATACCAACCCCGAGGGTGCACCTTATAGAACATGTAAGATACCATGTGAGTTCAAAAGAAAGGGTATTTTATTAGTAAAATTTACAAGATTATATTTATAAAAGGGTGTAGCAATCCTACCATGATTTGTTCACCTTGAATAGATGTAGGAGAAAAATGGAATTGAGTGCTTCTATCAAAAGGACAAATGTATCTAAATCTAGTGTTGTCTTGCAACCATGTAGAATTGGCAATTATGGCAATTAGCACTCTAATTTGTTTTCATCAGGCATGTATATGACAAAGAGGTTCCCATCCACAGCCAATGTGATAATCACTAAGGCCATTATGAGCTTAGAGGCCAACAAAAGATGGGATGACTTGTAGCATGTGTGTGAATCTACGATGGCACAAAGGGGTCACCATAACCAAACTAAATCATAGGCACATTTTGATGATCTGTCGGGGCAAGCTTCAGACTTTAGGGATACCCTTAGAATACGTTTATGCAAACACAGCTTGATGTGACAGGGGTTGCATTAGCTTGTGTGTTAGGCAATCCTCTCATAAATCAAATCATTCAGAGTAGGAGAAGCCTAAAGTTTAATCATGTAGCACCCCAACCAAATAAAAACCAATTGCCATGGCACAACCTCCTAACATACAAAGTTTCATGGCATAAAGAAGCAGGATCTTGATTGGCATGAAGACAAATTTGAAACCTGGTGGGTAGCTAGTGGTCATTTGTCATTGTATAATGATCAAATCAAGAAAGCTCTTTGCAAATACCTTGCATCACAAGGCAATGGATTGGTTTAGTGCATATGGGTTTGCCCAAATCGCCCCTTATGATGATTTGAAAAGGTAGCCTTTTTGTTTAGATTTCAAAAAGATAAAACCTCCAGAGATGTGTTGGGTAAATTTAAAAATGTAAAGTAGAAGGAGATGCTAGTGGAAGACTATGTTGAACAATTCTAAAATGTATTAAATAGGCTCGACCAAAAAAATCAATTATATTTGGACAAAAGAAAACTTAAGATGCTTGGTGCAACAACAAATGTGGACCTCACAACATAGCAAAAATTGGATACTTTAATTGAAGTAGTTGTATGGGTGGAAAAATAGCTTAATTTTTTCCTCAAAAGAGTAGAGATGTAGGATCAAGTTCCAACAATGACACCAAGAATGATTCTAAAAGACTATTCAAATGAAGAAAGTGATATTTCATATCCTCTTCTAAGAAGAAATATTCTAGTAACTTAGATTACAAGATACTGCATATGTTGAAAGGTTTAGGAGTTTTGGTGTTAGAAAGGCAAGAAAAGATGTGCTAGAGTTGTGATAATATTGGTCATGAAGCAATGACCCGGTCCATATAATCCAAATGTTAAGGATCCCTTACCACTTGTAAGAATACAACTAACAATGGTTCATCAAGTAGTTATAGATAATCAAATGCAAATAGGTTTTAGAGAACCTAGATAGTTTCCAAACATGTCAACATGGAATAGACCCCAAGAACAAATGGAGAGGCAGAAAGCAACTTGTCACTACTACCGAGGCCATGGACATTTCATGGGACCGCAATGTGAACTATGGACTAGGTATTGAGCTAATTGAGGAACATTGATAGCAAGGAATCACAATCAAATATGGCCCCGCAAAAGCACAACATCTACACTCACTAGCCCCAAGCATTGTTGTTATCACATATTTTCCCGAGGAGTAGGTGCACATACCATGCCTTACCTATTATGATTGTACTAAGTTATGGGAAGAGTTACTTGAAGTACATGTGGGTTAGCACCAAGTCAACAAGTGGATGGTATTCTAGAGTTATATGCTAGATGTGATTGTTCCAATTGCATGGTTGTGGAAGAGTCCAAGAGGATGCAAAAGCAATGACTATTACAAGAGCTCAAAGGAAGGGATTAGATTGGAAAACATAAAAGGAAATAAGAAATCAAGCATTACATCAAGTGTGACATTTTCAAGGTAGGACAAACCTATCCTAATAGAGGATTGTGATCAACAAGAGGGTTTTCATGAGAATCCTAAAGAAATGTAGTTCAAGAAAGCTATTATTTTAAAACTAACAAGTGGTGATGCAAGTGGATTTGAAGCCCTATTTTAGGCATTAGAGTCACTTCATCTCAGCAGCTAGCACTAGAGTAGGTACTAGATCTAATTCTAGGTTTTAAGAATATTCTATTGTAAAATATTAAATAACAATGCAAGGGATTGATTAGTTAAATGCAGTGTCTAGAACCCATTGTCGAGGGCCTTAATCACAAGGATTTGAAGAGAAGAGGTGCAAAGAATAGGGATATGGAAGATTAAGAAGAAAGAAAAGAGACTTAATTTTAGAACCAAGAATCACAACAAGAATTTGTAGAGAAACTTTAGGTTGAATCCTTAGTAAGTAAATGTGAATCAATACATACACTTGAGATAGTAGCTCAAACCCTATGTTTTGGGACAATAGTCCAATCTATTTGAGACAATGGCTCAAAAAAAACCCTGATGATGACAAAATCTCTATAATATATAATCTTTAATCCAATCCATAAGCTTCATGTGTCATGATAAAACCCAAGATGCATGTAACAACTATCAAATACTATCAATTGGGAAGGCTTCCCTACTAGTAGAATGCATAGGAATCAAGGAAAACCCTCTAATATCTTCAATATTTGATTTCAGCTATATTCTTTGTGTATTTATAGTAGTAAAAAAGAGTCTTATACTACTCAATATGCATTCAAAATCAATCATGTCCATGCCCTAAGCATATGCCCAAAGTATACATCGATATGGTTCTTATAAGTGGTTCAATACCTTACAGTAGAGATTGAGGGAAAATGATTAGAGCAATAATACGTTGTTTATAACACTATAAAACTCTATCTTAGACTAGTCCAAATTAGTCCTAGATTCACTTTGTTACTCCATTTGATAATCACAAAGCTTCTACCAAGTATATGCAAGAAGAGGCTTCATGTATCTGCCTCGATAGCACTCATAAAAAGCGAGCTAAAATTTATTATAGAAATTTTTCATTACTGTGGATAGTGCCCTATTCTCTCCTATTAAGATCAGACCATAAACTCTTCAAAAACCCTTTCTCTAATCTCCTCTTCCCATGTTCTCAATCTCCCTTGTGATTAGCTCCTCTCCTTCCCTTCTCCAAGCATATGACTTGCATGCATAAGCTTCCCTCTTTCCCTTCCAGTTTTGCATTGTCCTCCCCTTTGCCCCTTCATGTTTCTTTCCTCATGCCAACATCCCCCTTTACTTGGCAAAAGAAATTCACCCATAAGGCTCTTCCAAGCTTACTACAAGTTAGATACCAATTCTCCAACTCTAGGTCATAAGTAGGCTACACTTTCTCCAAGCTCTAGCATGACTTACCACTTTCCCTCTTCATGAGAAGCCAAACACTATCCATGCACATGTAAGTCACTATAGTAGGTAAACTTCTCATAAAAAATCCCATCATATGTGCCCATAGGCATGCCATTGAAGTGTTTGAGATACAATCTTTATTATGCTTTTATATTTTGGACATAGGGTCGTATGACATCCACCCCCTCTAAACTTACACATCCTCCAACATGTGCCACACTATGACTCTTCACAGCAGGTTCAAAACCCTCTTCATCATCCTCAATATCATCATCATCATCCTCAACATTGTCTTAGATAGTATCTGTAACAAGCTTCTCTTCCTCATATGCATCAAACTCTCTCCTTTTTAAGTCTTTGACCCATTTCCCTACAAGTGTGCCAACGAACTCACTAAGGGAATATGTAGCATTATCATGCATATGCTTAACCACATATGGACTAATGTACCAACATTTATAGTAGTTGTTAATGCATTTTCAGCAACTATATATGTATTGTTTGTTGTAAATTCACCCTTATCATCACTATAAATTCATCCTCATCATCTTTATCCATCATCTCATCTTCATCCTCAATGTTAACCCCAATGCAAGATGGGAAAAATAAAATTAAAGCATATAGAATAATGCAAAAAAAGGCAGCTAGGTAAAAGAATAAAGGAGGAAATGCCAAAAGCACAAGGGTGACTGCAAAGGTCAAGTTGAAGGCAAAGGCACATTTTATAATGCAAAGGTGCCACTAAAATTTTGTAAAAGAGCGCCAAGCTCCCTCCTATGTGAATTGTAAAACATAGATGACGGGCATATGTGAAGGGATAAGGTAACTAGGAGGGAATAGGCAAAGAGGACCTTGACAAGATGCCCGGTCATGTAAAAAAGGGGATGGATGCCCAAGGGATTTAGGGCTTGGATAAAAACTCAAAAAGTGAATGAGAAACTCATTCTTTGGTGTGCGGCTAAAGTGGTCTTCTTCTTCTTCTCTTCCTCTCTCCCTCTTGCTTGCTTGTGTGTGCCACCTGAGAGAGAGGGAGTGTGAGAGTGTGAGGGTGAGGGACCACGATGGAGAAGCTCTCTATCATCTCCTCTCTTCCTCTTCTCTTCTCTTCTCCTCTTATCTTGCGCATGGCTATGGAGGATGGAACTCAAAGGGCTTGAGGTTGCTTGAGCTCACATCTTGAATCGTGGAGCTATTCGCTTGCTTGAGGGAGGAGGCTACTCATTCGGGCATCAAGGTAAGCTCACTACACCCCTATGGAATCGAAAGCATATTGCCTAGGTAAGAGATAGCCATTTGTGCTCGCTTGAAATGCTTGAAGCAATAAGCAGTCCGTGGGTCTTGGTGGTTGAGCATGAGCTCCCACTATATTTTGGTTCTGTTGTTGGGACAATGGATTTAAGCTTGAGCACTTTCACGCTTCAAATCGAGTGTTGAAGTAGGGTTTCATCCCCAAACCGATGCTTGATATAGGTAGGAGATTTCAGAGTTTAATATTCAATGCAAGTAAGTATTTTGGGGTTTTGATGATCAGGAAAGTAGGATAAATCAATTAAGTACTTAAGTTGTGATTTTTGTTGCATTTAGAGTAGGATAGGATCGAGAGATCGAAGTGAATCGCTTTAGCGTTTCTGTTGTAAATAGGGAAAAAACAGGCTAAAACGGGGTTGAAATCCATTGACAAGGCATGAGTACTAATGGGGCAATGATCAAACATTAGAACAAAGGTTTAAGACCCAAGCAAGGGGGTGGAAGGCTCATTTTTAACTTCTATATATATATATATATATATATATATATATATATATATATATAAGAGAGAGAGAGAGAGAGAGAGAGAGAGCCCAGGGCCAAAGCACGAATTGATCGTCGCGTAGCACGGGTGTTTTCCAGCCGCACCAGGTATATGCAAACCTTGCCCCTTGTATATTCTTGCTTTCTGGAACTTGGTGTGGCCTAGCATCCCCAAAACTGTTTGCCATCATCAAGTCGATTTTTGTATTTGGTGGAGCCGCAACCATCGGGACCAGATGATGCGACTGATAGAGTCCAATTCCCAGAATCTAACTTGGACCATCGGATTCCAGATAATTGAACGATCTAATTTTGGAAATCCGACCACCCAAATACCACCCAACCCTCCGTGGCTCATTTAGTTTGGACAATCAGACAGTCGGGGACTCACGAGAATCAGATGCCCAAAATCGGAAGCCCAGAAGTCGGACACGTCGAAATCAAACATGGACACGTCTGGTCCTAGGAATTGAACACTGAGAATCGGCCCCTATCAAATTAGACCAAAGCTGGTTGGTGATAATTGACGGATCTAGTGCATCCCAAGTAACATAGAGCTCCTTTTGTAGCATGAAAACCTCTTGGTAATTTTCTAGACACATCGGATGGCTCGTGGAGCCCCCTAACTATGCGTAGTGAGACCTACAAACTTAGAAGCAACACTAATGGACTCACCAGCCTGCTTAGAGCCTCAAATAGACTCGTAGACCCTAACTAACATTTGACTGAGCTGAAAGATGTAGTACAGACCCTAGAGACCCCTAAGAGCAGCTAGTAAAGTTGAGCCTGGTAGAAGGATACATGGTTGAGAATGTACAAGGAAGTTCGCATCCCACAACTGTTTTCGACGCTTGTAGTGCAGTTAACAAATCTAAAAGCCTGATTTTGCGCAATGCACGAAAAGAAAACCATGCACACTCAAGGTGAACATATGTTTAGGGTTGTTTGTGACAAAGATAGGAGCACACCCAAAAATAATAAGCAGAATGAACCCACCAGCAGGAGACGACTCTCGGACCCAAACGGGCCATCAAGAATCCCGATTTGTAAGACCAAGAGAGAGACTCAACACAAAAAGGTAGACACATAGAAGGATTGACTCCATTGGAGGCACGACACTCCTCAGACCTAACCAACCATGACAACAATCCGATGGAGCAAGACGCCGCAGATATGGTAAGAACCAATGCAACTCACGGAAGTGATGAGCTCAACTTGGGAGATTTCCCAATGGAAATACAACAAATGGTGAGTGAATACAATCTCTAAACCCAGACGGACCACCATGGTAGACCATCAGAGGAAATCATTGCGGACCTCAAGGAGGAGAGGAAACTAGTGTGGAAAACCTTGCAAAGCATAGCGGCGTACAACTAGGAGCAGCAAGGTAGGAAATTGTGCTAGGACACATAGAGATGTGAGAAGTAGCCCTAGAAAATAGGAATGGAGCCCCAAGAGAGACACCATGCTTCATACAAAAGACAAGCAGAACAAAATAGAAGTTAAATAGAACCAATCAAAACCTCAATAGAACCTATCAAAACATCACAAAGCCTCATATCTCTACTGAAAATCATCATGATCTTCCAAAACATGATCAATCTCATCCAAAACACTCTCAAACACTTCCAAAAAAACTAGTCATCACTCAAAATCCATCAAAAATCAACCATTCAGGCCTTAGAAACAACAAAAAAAAAACAAGTCATTTCAGCATTCAACATATCCCCACACTTAATAAGGGAGCATTCTTGCGACCTAAGAACAAGGGAATATAATTCCATTAAAGAGCTCAACTCGATCTTCATTAGGATCTTCAATAATCCATCCAACCACGACCTCAACTTATAACCTGTAGTTAATAAAGGATACATCAAAAGGGAAACACCTTTATCTATTTAACATTGCTTATAAACAATAGCAAATTATAACAAATTCTTAAAGGATATAAAAGTTTGCTTCCATCCTTCAATGAAATAGAATCACAAACCACCATCCATCAACTTCTCAATCAGGTCCATCTTCATCTTCAACTCTACATAAGAGGATAATACACCACACCACATACAACACAGAATTTACACAACTCACACAGATACAATACTAGGTAGTCTGAATGGCACATGCCCCAAAAACTGGAGAGCACATAAAAAATTTTCATTAAGAAAAGAGGATACAACAAGGAAAAGGATTCACTTCGAAGTAGGACAAAGAGATTTCTTTTTAAACAGCATCCTAAGCTTGAGACGCTCGAGAGCTTTACTCTCATCTACAAAATATTGAGGTACATTCTGTAGAAACTCTAAAAAACACATGCTTTCCATCAAAATAAGGAACCTAGTAGGGAAAGCCTGTGCAAAGTAATATAAGACATCCATCTGAGCAACAGTCATGTCCACATTTGGATTTATGATCAGCGCGATGGGATACTCTTTCGAGTGTTCAGATGAGACTGATGTTGCATGAAAGCAAGATACCAACAAAAGTGAGCAGCAAGACGTGCAGAAGTATCCTCTGATTGAACATGCACCCGAGCACAATGAAGATAAGAAGTCGAACATGTAGCAGATGTCTCCCAGGACCTTGCAATAAGAGGCCAGTTAAACACCAGTCCTGTCAAAGAATCATGCAACGTCCATTACCTTCTACAAAGAATATCACTATCATATCTAGGTGCATTTAGCACTGATTGGGGACGAAGGGCAATAGAGTCATATGGGGATGGCAATGGAATGAGAGGGGAACATTGCAAAGGTGGATAAGACAAATCACGAAATGAAGGTAAGTGAAGGGATAAAGAAGATGGAAAAGATGGAGAATTCAACAAAAATATTTGAAGGGATTCTGCTAAGAAAATAGAAGGAATAGGAGGAACTATAGGAGGAAGTTCAGAAGGAATAGGAGATGATGTAGGATCAGCAAATAAAAGGACAGAGAGTGAAAATAGGAATATGAGGGAATCCAAAAGGAGTAAAGGATAAAAGAGGAATAGTATCAAGACTAGAAGAAAGAAGGGAAACATATAAAGGAAAACGATAGGACATGAGAGAATAGGAAAGAAGATCAGTAGGATCCAATGAATAAATGGAACAATGAAAATTAAGAGCCTAGAAAAAGGAATCAATAAACAATGGATGATTAGCAATATAGCTTAACAATTGAGTTTGCAATGACTGGATATCAGACTTATAAAAGACACTTTGTAAACGGCAAGGTTCGAAAGCATCATCCTCCAAAGGTAGATGCCAAGCATGCCCTCTACACCAAGACGTTTGCTGATGATAAGTCTTTAAGCTTTCCGCTAATAAGAGCTCCATTGAATGAACATACATGACTGCTTGCAAAATGGCATCCCCCACATAAGCATTCAGATCCTTCTCATCAAGAATTTGTAGATGTCCTATGAGATACATAAATGATAATAATTGGGCTTCATGTGAAACTAACTCATCCACAAATCTATCAAAGACAGCTCTCAGCAAATCTACAATCCATAGAGTTGACCACCCATCCTCTGGAGGTTCCAAATCCACATTCCTTCGAGAAATATATAAGGAAAACCTTTGTTGATTGTACTTAATCCATAAAGGGGGGGAGGTAACACCAATTCAGCATAGTGAGAAAAGTCATCCTGCACACAATTCATTCGTTGTTGAAGGCGTTCTACCTTAGCAGAAAACCCATCACACAGCTTAGCCTTCTGCTACAACTGATCAAGCTCCTCCGTAGAAGATAGACAGAAAAAACCATCGGGGCTAGAGAAGGACTAGAGAGAACAACAATTTGCTAGTTAGGCTCCTCAATAAGCTTCTTCTAGGATTCAATAGTGTCTTGGGAATGCAACAATTCACCCTCACAAGTACCCAACTTACGAGTTGATTCTATCATATCTTCAAGAGCTGCATTCTTTTCGTGAGTTAAAGTCACATTCACAGCCTCCAAAGTAGCTACTTTATTTTGTAACTCATTGATTTGGACTTGCTGGGAACCCATGAAAGCAATAGCATCAGTCATCTGTTTATGAATATCACTAAGAGTAGCTTTTTCAGATGCCAAGTCTTCCAAAGCTTTGATCAACTGATTATTCAGGGAGTCAACTTTGTCTTGCAATGAATTATAAACTCTTGTGTAGATATATTGAAGACATGAAGTAAGGGAAGTCTCTAATGTAGACTGGACACCAGAAATCAACTGGGAAAATAAAGATCCAGTCACCATCATCTCTAAAGCAGAGGGAATATGGTGATCTAGCTTTCCATCCCTTTGGGCAGCAAATAAGTTAGGACAAGACAGGAATGAAGGGAGGGAACTACTGGAAACAAGAGGAGTAGTGTCTTGCATAGGAGGATTGGCAATTGAAGTTGAAGAGGGACTACACAACCATGTGGTACATCTACGTTTAGTTCGAAAGAACCTAGGAGGGGGTTGTAATGGAGAAAGAGATGGAATAGCAGGTGGAGGCTGCTTTGGAAGAGGAGTAGGATTAGCCATTGGCACACCACCAGGAGGAGGGGCAAAGGTAATAATCTTTTGAAGGAAGACACCATAAGAGACGTTACTACCTTGACCTTTTTTGACTCTCTGAAAATGTTGATCCATCTTGGCCAACATGAATGCAAACCAATTAAAATTGGCTCCCTCAAGGATCCGAATAGACGCGGTAAAAAGCTCCTTGGAAAGACACTTGGAAGCAAGCTTTTCGGATATGAATCTGTCTTGTAGGAATTGGTAGAGTTGCTTCCACATAGGAGAGGAGATATGAGCAAAAGAAACCCCAGAACTAGTAATAATTTTGTTGGACACTAAAGGGGTAGATGACTCCTTCTGGAGAAGTGAAAGGATCTCCTTGACGGTCAATAATTGATTGCCACTAGGTACAAAGGAAGCAGAAAGAGGCAGACATAATGGTTCACTGATATTGGCAATGGAGAGATAGAAGCGTCGGTCATAGACCAAACCAGAATGTTTTTTGTATGATGCCAAGAAAGAGTAGCAAAGCTTGTTATCCACTGGCAGAAACTTAAGTACGACAAATGAACGGAGACCAGCACGACGAATACAATCCACTTCCAAGAGAAGGGAATAGTCATGCACCGGCAATGGCACATGCTGGATCACATTTGGGGAAGTAGAGGAAGATGCCATTCAGACTACATATGATATCCACACACACACCCAAGAATGGAAAAATTCTTACAAAACCCCAAACAGACCAACACTAAGAAAAATATTGAGACAAAGAATAGAAGAACAACCATGCCTCCCCAAGCAATCCGCAACCTACAAAAAAAATTCAACATGACCTACGCACTCATGCGACCAAAAGCTTCATGAAATGCAAATAGTCAGGTACCCGAAAACCCTGTAATCAAGCATTCCAAAACAACAAAAAGTCAAACACACCGCATCCCTGACATTGACAAGACACAAAAAAGAATCAAAGATTCGGACCATCAAAATAACTCAAACCTATACGACTGACACCTTTGAGTAAGAAATCCCAATCCCCATAAACGTTGGCATATACCTAAGGTGCGGTGAAGTGAGCATGTGATCGCTATCGAATTCATTGGTTAGATGATCAATTAAGCTCAGTTGATTATTAAATTAATCCGTTAATGCAAGGTGAGTCATTTGCATAGCCCATTCCCCACTCATTTTGACTTGATTGGATAAGAGTCTCTACTAATGCAATTCATTTTTAGAAATTACATGATCTTTGGTGCAAAGCGCATACATGCGTGACTTTGGGGGGGTTCATTTTTTATTACAAATATTAATGGTGTCTGAATAGTGCATGTGCGCATGCACTATGGATGAATGTTAAAAATTAGGTGGGTTATTGTGCTAAAGTGTGTGTGCAACGGTGGGGGTTCCTTTTATAATTAACGATCAGGTTCATTTTAACAACAAATTTAGGGAAGTGCATTGTGCTAATTGTGTGGGTGCAATGGTTGGATGAGTTTTATTTACAATTACTTGTGTGTTGATGTGCATGTGAAGGAGGGAAAGAGGAGAAGAAAAAAAAACGTGGCGGTGTGTGGGCACTTGCAAGGTCTGATACATAAAATCCTTCGTCCACTCAATGCCAAGAAACAGAAAGATCCACACATGACAATAGCAAGGCAACTACCAAATAGTCAACCTCCTGCCAAATACAAAAGAAACCAATACTAACACCACAGGGGAGAATAGAAAAATCGAACAAACAAGGAAATGGAAAAAAGAAAATTTGGTCTTAGAGATAAATCATATGTTTTTTAATTTTTTGTTTTATATTCATTGGTTTGTTTTTTTTGTTTTTTTTTTCATTGTTTTTAAATATGTTGGTGAGAAATTATTTTTTGGAGTTTGTGGATGTATTTAAATATTTATTGTTGAATTTTTATGTTGTTTTGATTTTGGTTTTTTTTTGTATTTGCTGTTATGTTTTTAAAAATTGGTCAATTTGTGATTGAAATAGCTTTAAAGATGGAAAATGTTAAAAAGAAGTTTGCTAGATTTTTTTTTGGAATTTGCCAGTCATTTTTCAAAATTTTTTGTAAATTTTTAAGCATTTTGGTATTTGAAAATGATTTTCAATAAACAAAAAAAAAACATTAAGTGATGAATTAAGGAATTGAATATCCATTTATCATTCACTAGCATGAGAAAAGGGTCAAAATTTTTCCAATATTTTTTTGAATTAATTATGGATTTTCAAATGAATTTTTTTTATTTTTTAATATATTTGAAATGAATTTTTGAGTTTTTGAATTTTTAGGAATTGGTTACCAGTGTTTCATTCTGGAAAAAGATTTCATAAAATTCTCAACGTGACAGAGAATTATGTTACTTTTTTAATGTAAAATTTTTAGATTTTTTCTAAATTTTAGGGATTTTTATAATGGGTTTTATGCATTTTTTAGGGTTTTGGATAGTTTTCTAATAAAAATGGGGATACTCGATTGCATGTGAACATCTGTGTGTGAACGGACGGTGGGCATGCACCACTACACAAATAAGATTGGATGAGTGTCCTCGCGCGTGAACACTCACGAGCAACTTTCAGACAGGACATGACAACTCCTGCTAGTGTGTACGAACACACGAACACCATCGTGGGCGGGAAATTGTCATAAGGGGGGTCAACTTTGAGGTGGGTGTGGATTGGGGGGGATGATAGGAAAGGGGGCTAGGGAAGAGGGGTGGTTTCTGCAGGGTCACAGGGGAAGGGTGGGAAAGGGGGTTTGAGTGGTGGGTGGGAAGGGAGACTTGGGGGGGGGGGGGGGGGGGGGGGTGGGAGGAATGATGGGCTTAAGGAGGGGGTGGGGTTAAGGGGTAAGGGGTAGTGGGGTTGGTGGGGGTGGCGTGGAGAGGAGGGGCGGTGTGGAGAGGAGGGGTGGGAAGGCAGTGCGAGCAACATAGGTGGCATCATAGACGGCGTAGGTGGCATACATGGGACTTGGCGAGCGGGAGAGCACCTGGCAGTGGTTGCGCATCCAAGCTCATTGAGCTCTTCATTCATCTCATGAATTTCACATCCTTTGATCGGTACATCATCAAGGAAAGGAAGAGTTAGTTGGGGAATATAATCTCTCAATACTTTATGCATGGCATTCATCATGTGAGCCACTGAATTTGTAGCTCCTTGAGATAGAGTACACATGCGGACTAAACCAAGAGGCATCTTCATTGTGGTAATGTCTCGGCTCTCCAAAGTAAGCTGAAATTGGTCATAGCCTGAATAAAAATCACCCATGGAATAAATTTATCTACCTGCAAAAGCCTCAACAAATTCATCAACAATTGGCCCTGAACCAACATTTCTAATAGTGACTTTATTGACAGGCTGTAAATCTTGAATGAATCGCAAAGATCCATTCTTCTTAGGCACAGTAAACCATCGGTTAGAATACGGAGTTGAAGATGACTCCAATATTCGCATCTTTATCTTTTCATTTAAAAGCTCCAGTAACTTAGGCAAATGAGCCCTTGGTACCGGAATTGGTTTAAGATTCCAAGGGATGTGTGGGACCGTGAAAATCACCATTGGTGCCACAACACTTGGATCTACACAGCCAATTTCATGAGGCTGAAATGAAAAAGCTTTTCCATGTTTCTTTAATATCTGCATAAAGGCTTGCTTTTCAGCTGGCAAGAGAAAAGAGTCTTCACCATTTTTTAGCTCCTGTAAGCTTTCAGCTGTAAATTGGTGACCAATATCTTTGGGGTCATGAAGACTTGGTTGTTTGGATGCCCTTTCAGTCAATCCCTCACTTTCGGGAGGTAGTGGAGTTGCCACCGGCTTGACCTTCTTGTCAACTATCTTGTACTTCGTTTCTACTCTTGCCTCATCCATGTTTGGCTATCCAAAAGCTTCATGATCAG
The DNA here is from genome assembly GCF_053477565.2 of Lygodium microphyllum. Lineage (NCBI taxonomy): Eukaryota > Viridiplantae > Streptophyta > Polypodiopsida > Schizaeales > Lygodiaceae > Lygodium > Lygodium microphyllum. The sequence continues at coordinate 11,184,044 of NC_141160.1, forward strand.
CAAATTCTTGAATTATGCCATAAATATCAAATGTGCATACCTGTATGAACCGATTTTCAGCCTGATTTTTTGTATGAATAGCTGCATGTATTTCAGCCAATGTATCATTATAAATCAGCCCATAAAATAGTCCTAAAATTTCTTCATTTTTAGCCAAAACATCAACTTGCTTCAGCTCCCGTTCCACATGACATAAATGCTTTCTTTCAGCCCTATTCATGGCTGAAAACTGTTTATAACAGCCCACACTGTGGGCCATAAATACCTGCAAGTCAGCTTTTGGCATAGCCCCCTTTACATGTGGAGGCAAATTTTTATGACATGAAGCACAACCATAGCCTCCACTTACAGCAATGCAACCCGAAAACCCTTAAATTCTCAGGCATGAGGAGGCATAGGATGTCGATCTCCATTCCGGTGATGATTTACACATATAGTCAGAAATTGGATAGCTTTGTCATTATCCTTACTTCTTATTCGAGCATATGATGAACCATCATCAAGGGCCTTTGTCTCCAAACAAGACTCAGAAATAAAAGGTTGACCAAGAATGATAGGATAGCTACAGGAATCTTGAACAAAGAAATGAAATTTATCTTTTACATTATCAATAGTGACACGTACATAAGGACATGCCACATAGAGATCGCCAGAAGAATTATTGGCTGCTTTCATGCGCCATCCCAGGTCCACATCTATGGGCCATTCGCCATTTTCATAGAGACTTCTTGACATGACGTTGATCTCTGAGCCATGGTCTATAAGGGCAATGCATGGAGTCTTTCTTTCTCCAATCTTGACAACGGTTTCGGTGGTCACCCTTGCCCAATGGGTACGGGAGTAGTGACTACTTGGAATAAAATGAGCATCAATCTCTTCTTGCATGTTGTGAAGACGAGCTTCTTTCTTATGCATGGGCTACTCTTTGGATTGAGAAGACCCCACCATAACATTCTCTGCAATAGCTTCTTCAATTTCTGCTTCATAGATGTCTTCATCTTTGGCTTCTATGGCTACAATCAATTCTTTGATTGCCTCCAATCGAATCCCTCGAGTATTCAGCTTCTCTTCATCGTGCAAATACACATGAAGAGCTTGCAAAAAAGCATACACAGATTCTTCACTTTCTTCACCAACATATTGTCTTTTCCATTTAATTACATCAATTATTACTACCATCTGACCGCGACTGACACCAAGTTCTTTGTAATAGATGGCACATGTAATACATCTGAAAGACTCTTTGTCTTACCATCATGCAAGGACAAGGGAACTTTTCCAATGTGTGAGATTGGGTGGCATGAATCATCACCCATCTGCACATAACCTGTATTTTGCAACTCTTGCATCTCTCCAAACCATTCTGCATGGCTGGTCATATGATTGAATGCACTTGAATCAACGTACCAAACATCATCATGTGTTCCCTTTCCTATAACAACATTCAACATATACTGCATAACAAACATATGTTTATTTTTGTCTTCATTTTGTCATGAAGATGATGCATAGTTTCCTTACTGCAACTTACCAGTGCGAATATCATCTTTCTTAGCATAACATTGGGCTACAATATGACATGTTTTGCCACAGTAGTGATACACAATACCAGAGTTGTTAGAACCTCTGTTCTGCCATCCATCTCTTCCTCTAAAGCTCCCCATGCCTCTAAAGTTACCACGACCTCCTGAAACCTGCATATCGCCAAATTGCTAATTCAGTCTGTTTTGCTAGTTGTCACTACCACGTCCTATACCACGGCCTCTCTAAGAGGACTTGCCATGTCCCCTTCCTAAACTGGAGTAGAAAGCTTGTACCTGTTCACCACTTTTTTCGGATGTCTCACTCTGCATGTTGATCTCTTCAGTGATCATAAGGGAGATCAACTCATCGAAATCTGGAAATGGCTTTCTGACATATACGGAAGTTACAAAAGACTTCCAAGCCTTTTCATTGTTAAGTCCACCCAAGGTAGACGACACCAAATTATCATCATCGGGCATTGGATCAATCGCTGCCAAGGCATTTGCAACGCTCCTTACCTTCAGTGCATACTCATTGATAGACATCTTCCATTTCTTCAATGTATTCAACTCTTGCTTGAGTTGAATCTTCGTGCCCTTGTATTTACAGAAAACATACTTTCAAGTATGGTCCAAGGTGCATATGAATTCTTTGCATTTCTAATATGTCTCAGCATATTATTGTCAATTATTGCAGACAACCAATACGTGACCCTTTTGTCTTTTGCATTCCATTCCTTCCGTGCCTTTGTCTCTTCTGCAGTTGGAGGGTCACTCACCTCCAGCTCCTTTTCTTCACTTGAAACAAACTCGTAGAGGCCTTTTCCAATAAGGAAGTTCGTGACACGGAACTTCCATGAAGGGTAGTTGTTCTTGTCGATCTTCTTAATGATGGCATTTCCATGGTTCTCTACCATTATCACAAAACTAATACCAAACAACAAGCAAATCTTCTGCAACTCTCGACTTGTAGTGCCCAGCAATACACCAGACAGTCTTTTTCATTGTCTGCTCAACAATACATGCAATCTGTAACCAGTTTACAGATAAACCTTGTGTTTATTTGCTGGTAAACACCTTTGAACTTATAGATCTGAAATCTATAACCTGTGCACCTGTATACGGCAAACAGTTGAAATTATAGGATACCTCGAACTGCTGTACGCAACCTTGCGAGTCTAAAATGGGGCCTGAAATGACCTCGAATGGCCAAAATAGCAGCGAGAAAGTCCTAAAGGCCTTATCTGTGGAATACACAACGCTCTTCGTGCACACCAAATCTCACTGCAATCTGAGATTTTTGCTCTGCCCTACTTCCGGTGCCTCCACAAGCATTGTCCAAGAGAAGAAGTAGAGAATGGAAGAGCTTCTTACCAATTGCTTGCTTGCTCGAATCCTTGGCTCCTCTCCTTCACTTTAGCCTTCAAAACTAGCCTCAATCAGTGGTGCAGCTCTGATACCATGCTAAGAATCATGTGGTGGGGGGACTTGCTCAAGATACTGCGCCGAAAACACACAGAATGCACAAGGAGAAGCTCACTCAAGAGATAAGAAAAGAGATGGAGACCAAAACGTTTTCTTGCTGGTTTCTTATTCTTCTTCCACACACTTTACAATATACACAAAGTATAGATAAGATACAACATAAAGGAAAGTGGCTTACTAAGTCAAACAATGCATAACTGACTACACTAGTCGACTGGCGCTATAACTATGCCAGCTGTAAATAGATGTAACAACTTGAATATAATAAGTAATGAGTCAGTGGCCATTTGAGAGTCATAATGACCATGGACATGCTAAGTGTAGATGTGTGAACCCATCTAACCAGGCGGTCCATCATTAATGTCCGCATGTGTTAAGCTTGTCATCTCAACATATGGGGCTGTTTTGGACTGCTAAAACTTGTCATACATAGGGCAGCCCACTATTCTTGTCTTCTTGAAGAGAAATCAAGTTATCTATGTGGTTGCAAGTGATGGTATTGACCTCTAAATATCAGGGCTTCATTTGAGTGTGATTCGAGTGGCTTATTCTTGAGATTATGTGGTGCGCAGATCGGTCGCAGATAGCTCACGTGGTGAATCCCGGAAGGTCCCCAAGAACAAAGTACTCTACCTTTTTGCACAAAAACCCATGTAAAAGCATGCACGACAAGAGGCAAGAGACAAATTGGGTTCAATCTCCCCCATGCCTTGTGTGAGGCTTCACAAAGCATGTATTTTATGTATATTTCCAATCTTCATGCTCAATAATAGCCCAATTACAAAAATATGACAAGCTTTTTAGCTTTTGAGTTTGCTTTCTACAAAAATAGGAAAATAAAGCTAATGGACGGTGCCCATAGAGTCTGGCACGCCCAATCTCAATGTCCAAATAGAAATAACATATCCGGGCGCATAAGCGCATACAAAATAATAATCGATAATCAATGTCTCAATAGACATAACAAAATATAGGCGTGGCGCCTATCAAAATATAGTCCAAATGTCGAATACCCGCTAGACTCCAATGCTTTCCTCCGCCACTGCTGCTATCTCTACACATCAACTGAAGCATTCACAATCGTTAGTAAAATAATACAATTAAACCGACAAAAGTGAATACCTAGCAGTCTTTAGCTACATAAATAAATCAACTGGTTAGAAATAAATCCTAACCTTAATTTATTACGAGTGCGCACTCTAAACTCATAAACGTTTATTAATTTAATATGCATTTTGCAGAATCACCCGCTATGGAATCACCCATGTACACACTAAATTAATGAAATGCCCGAAAAGGACAGGCGTCCCCATCAACTTCTCGCACAAAGAATCCTCTTTTGTGTATGAGCCCCGGACATCTAAGTTTACGGAATCCACCTTAAAACCTCACGGAATCCACCGTGGAATATGCCTCCTGGCATCATACCCCCGGGGTGGGATAGCAATTGACCTCAATTGCTATTAGCTCAATGTGGAGCTAACGGAGTGGGGAAAGCATTTAAGTCTCTAGCGTGCATCCATTGTGCTTCCTCTATAGGATGGTTCTTAAATTTCACTAGATATCTAGAATACCTTCGGCCAGTTCTAGTGGTCATGTAGTTAGTGTCTATGATGGCTTCGGGTTCAAGTATTTCAGTCTCTTCTTCTAGTAAAGGTGGGTTTTCATAGACAGGGTGGATAGGTAATTGGCCTCTAAATGGTCTCAATAAACTAATATGAAATGTATTATGAATTTTCCAATGAGATGGCAGTTCTAACTTGAAAGCATTGTCATTAATCTTATGAATGATTCTAAATGGTCCGTAGAATCTAGGAGCTAATTTGACAACTGGATGTCTATCTACACTTTGCAGTCTACGCTTTTCTATTCTAAGCCAAACATAATCATCAACTTTGAAATTCATGGCTTGTCTTTTCTTGTTGGCTTGTTTGGTGTATGATTGTTGGGCTTTAGCAATCATATCCTTGACCTCATCAAAAATACTATTATGCATAACAGCAATATCATCGGCACTTTGTATTCTATTAGACAAAGATGCAACAGGTGTAGATAATCTATATCCATAAATAACTTCAAAAGGTGCTTTCTTTGTAGATGTGTGCGGTGTATTGTTATATGCAAACTGTAATAAATGTAAATGAGTATCCCATGTCTGAGGTTTAGAGATAGTGTATGCACGTAAAAGATCTAAAATAGTGCTATTTGTGGCTTCTGTTTGTCCATTTGTTTCTGGATGAAATGCAGATGAGAAATCAATCTTTGTGCCTAGATTTGCAAACAGTGTAATCCAAAAATTATTACAAAATCTAGAATCTCTATTTGAAATAATCACTTTCGGCAATCCATGGTTAGTAAAAACAGTTTTCAAAAATAACTGTGCTGCTTGTGATGCTGTTAAAGTTTTCTTACATGCAATGAAATATGCTTGCTTACTAAATCTATCTACAATTGTCCAAATCATGTCATGGTTAGATTTAGTATTTGGTAAGCCAGTAATGAAATCCATAGATATATGTTCCCAAGGTTTAGATGGAATAGATAAAGGCATTAATAACCCATACTGTTTACCATGATGTCTCTTTATTCTTTGACAAATCAGACATTCAGAAACGAAATTAGATACATCTGCATCCATATGCGGCCAATAAAAATCTTTAGTTAACATGCGTAATGTAGAAATGATACCTCTATGACCTTGATATGGGGGACAATGAATTTCATTCAAAACAAAAGATCGGAATGGAATAGTAACACACAGTCTCTTTTCAAAGAACATGAATCCATTATTATATGACAATGAATCAACAGGAATGAAATTATTTTGAACTAATTTTTGCCAATCAGAATGAAAAGTAATATCCTAGTGATATGTGTCTTTCATAGCAATCAAAGAATCAAAAGATATGATAGAAATGTTATGAATTGCAGGTCTTCTACTCAATGCATCGGCAACTACATTTTCTTTTCCAGGTTGGTATTGAATGATAGGATGGAAACTTTGAATGAATGAAGCCCATTTGATATGACGGTCAGAAATTTGGGGTTGGCTAAGTAGATGTCTAATGCTTTGCTGGTCGGTCTTTATCATGAATTCTGAACCCATTAAATAATGCTTCCATTGTTTTAATGCTTGTACAACTGCTAAGAGTTCCTTGTCATAAGTGGAATATTTAAGCTCAGAGGGTTTCAGCTTAGAACTAGAATATGCTATTGGATGGTTGTCTTGTATTAGCACGGCTCCTATTCCTGATCCGCTAGCATCGGTCACAACTAAAAAGAATGGTCTGTTAAAGTCAGGCAATTGTAGAACAGGGGCATTGGTTAATGCACGTTTGAGTAAGTCAAAGGATTTCTGCTGATTTTCAGTCCATTGATAAACAATGCCTTTCTTAAGAAGTTTGGTCAATGGTAAAGCAAGTAATGAGAAATTACGTACAAACTTCCTATAGAAACTAGCAAGACCAAGGAATGAGCGTAGTTCATGTACATTTTTAGGAACAGGCCAATGCAATATTGCGTCAATTTTCTTAGGATCAACTTTAATTCCTTCTTTTGATACAATATGACCTAGATATTCTATTTCTGTCTTAAAGAATTCACTCTTGTCAGGATTTGCAAACAATTGATTTTCTTTCAGTAACTGAAAAACTAATGATAAATGCTCATAATGCTCTTTTTCACTTTGACTGAACACTAAAATATCATCAAAGAAAACAATCACACAATACTGATATTTTAGAAAAATACGGTTCATCATTCTACTGAAAGTAGCAGGTGCATTAGTTAATCCGAATGGCATGACTAAGAATTCGTAATGGCCAAACTGTGTCCTGAATGCAGTCTTAAATATGTCGGATCTATCTAGCCTCACCTGATGATATCCAGACTTAAGGTCAATTTTACTAAATATAGAAGATCCTTGCAGTTTGTCCATAAGGTCATCAACTCTAGGTATAGGATACCTATTCTTTACAGTGATCTTATTTAATGCTCGGTAGTCAATACACATCCGATAAGTATTATTCTTTTTCTTGACTAAGAGCACAGGTGCACCGAATGGAGAACTGCTAGGTCGAATTAAGCCTCTATTTAGTAATTCTTCAACTTGACTCTGGATTTCTTTTTGCTCTATTTGATTGTGCCTATATGGGGCTTTGCAAGGTGGTTGTGTGCCAGGTATTAGGTCAATCTTATGGTCTTCAGGACATGATGGAGGTAAACCTGGTGGTAGGTCTTCTACAAAAGTACAGTCCTTAAAATATGCGAGAAATTCCTTATGCCTAGGGTGCATATGATTTTCCTTTGCATGCAATTCATTCACCCAAATGAGATATGATTTAGTATTCTTGCGTAGTGCACGTTTTGCTTGAGTATGCGAAAGCAGTGGAAAAATATGAGGTGCATGCATACCAAATAATGTAATAGATTTTCCTTGAAAATCAATATTCATTGTGTGTGTGGAATAATCTATATTGGGATTATGTTGGTGTCTCCATGGCATTCCTAGAATAATGTCGCTTGACTGTAATGGGACAACTAAGAAATTTCTTCTTTCAATATATGGACCAATTTGAATTTCTAAATCTTGATCTTCTTGTGTGCCATTGTACCTAGTGCCTAAAAATGCAGCTTTTATGCGATAGTGCGTAGGTACAGTATGCAATTTTAATTCCTTTACCAATTTTGCTGAAATAAAGTCATGGGTACTACCGTCATCATGCAATATAGTTCTTTCTTTTCCATGCACCATACATTTCATAGTCAACAATGAATGTGAAGTAGGCATACCTGGTAAAGTGTCGGAAGTAGTAGTAATATCATCCTCATCTTCAGTGAAATCTGGCATATCCTCATGCTCTTCTTCGTCCATGGCTCCAAGGTAGTTGATATGTGCTGATGGCTTCTTTGAATGACAATTTGCTGCGAGATGCCTGGCTGGTGACACTTGTAGCATACTATTGGCTTAGCTTTGGTCACATTATTTGCAATGGCTGGGAGTCTGGGTATATTTGGATTTGCTTGTGGAATAGGCTTAGAATTTGAATTGACAGTGGATGGTAATGCAGGTGGTTTAGGCCAATTCTTGCGGAAAGATGGTGATGAAAAACGACCTGGATTAAACCTTCTGAAATTGGAATTGAATTGTTTAGATCCATAATTACCGTTTGCTTGGAATGGTTGTGGTCGTCGATCGCTTCCGCGTAACTTATCTTCAGTGTCGTGAGCTAAGGAGATGGCATCTTCAAGGGTAGCAGGCTTGAACATGTTCACTTCAGCGTAGTAATGTCCAAGAAGTCCAGACATGTACTTTCGCTTATGTGTCGTCTCTGGTACGTCTTCAAGCATGCGTAGCTGTAGGAGTGCATTCCAAAAACGCTCTGTATACTGTGGAATAGGCTCACGATCTCGCTGTTGAAGTAAATCCCATTGCTTGATAGCCTTCTCATGAAATTGCGGTGGAAGGAAATTTTGCATGAACTTCTTCTTAAAATCTTCCCATGTAGCAGGACATTCTATGCTCTTGCGGACTACAGTCCACCAAAGTGATGCTCTGTCTATCAGATGATTAGTAACACACTTGATTTTATCTTTTTCGGGATAAGTTTCCTCATGGAAATAGTCATCAAACTGGCTAATGAATGATAAAACAGTCTTTCCTTCTCTTATGCCATTGAAAGTGCGAAACTTGAAACTTAGTTTACTTATCTTGGATTCCTTGCGAATGGTTTGTGCTTCAAGGGTGGCGTTGATGGTACGGCGAATCAAATCTTCAGCTTGAGGTTCTTCTTTATCGGTGGACGCTCTTTGTAGCTTTGTCAATTGCGCTTGCAAGGCTTGCCTAGCTCTTCGCTCTTCTTCCAATTGCAGCATGATAAGATCCAGCTTTTGTTCCATGGTAGGCTCGGGTAGATCGTCTTCAGCCATAGGATCATCCATATGTGGGGTAGTCATCCTGTAAAACTCCACAAACCTTTCTCACTCAAAATCAGTTAGCGGGATGAGCGTAGCTCAAATTTGGGGTTACAAGGCTATGTATTTTTGGGTATTTTCTTCTTCAATTTTCAGAAATTCTGCAATATTTCTGTCTCCGTTTGCTGAAAGTACTTCAACGAACTTGTAGATAGGTAGAACAGCTTGCTGCGAACAACTTTCCAGTTCAGAGTTTTTGCATACGAACAAGTCTTCTATGAGTTTTAAGCACTAGTCAGTTCTGATTTAGTCTGACTTGTAGAGTTGCAGACTTAGCAGACTTGCAGAGTTGTTGACTTGCTGGACTTAGGCCGACTTGCAGAACTTGCAGAACTTGATTAGAGTCGACTTATGGAACTTGACTTCAGAAGTGCGAGACCCAGAGTTGCGAACTTGTCAGATCTGTGTAACTTGCAGAGAGTTGTGTGACTTAGCTTAATTTGACTTGATAATTAAGCTTAGTAGCTTAATGGTGGACTAGCAGGCCGCCATTTTTTTTCGTGGGGGGGGCGTTTTTTTTTGGCCGCGCGTGAAATTCGGAGGGCCCTTCTTGCAGATCGACGTGAAATTTTGAAGCTTGATAAGCTTGTTAAGCTTTGTCTTAAGCTTAATTGAAAGAAATAATGATAAAAACAATGGAGCTTATCTCTGTAACTCCACGACTTGATGATGGAAGTGTATGAGTGGTCCTCTGCCTGCAGAGCTTGGTTCTTCGCGATCTGACAGTGGAAATAGGGGTTCTTGATCGCCAGAAGTCTGCCTGTATCGACGGTTCGCGACGAGATTGACTGTAGAGGCCGTTTGTTCCTAGAGCTCCGCCTTCGCCCGAGATTGGTAGCGATTGGAAGCTCTTGATCTCTGCTCCGCTCTGATACCACTGGTGCGCAGATCGGTCGCAGATAGCTCACGTGGTGAATCCCGGAAGGTCCCCAAGAACAAAGTACTCTACCTTTTTGCACAAAAACCCATGTAAAAGCATGCACGACAAGAGGCAAGAGACAAATTGGGTTCAATCTCCCCCATGCCTTGTGTGAGTGCTTCACAAAGCATGTATTTTATGTATATTTCCAATCTTCATGCTCAATAATAGCCCAATTACAAAAATATGACAAACTTTTAGCTTTTGAGTTTGCTTTCTACAAAAATAGGAAAATAAAGCTAATGGACGGTGCCCATAGAGTCTGGCACGCCCAATCTCAATGTCCAAATAGAAATAACATATCCGGGCGCATAAGCGCATACAAAATAATAATCGATAATCAATGTCTCAATAGACATAACAAAATATAGGCGTGGCGCCTATCAAAATATAGTCCAAATGTCGAATACCCGCTAGACTCCAATGCTTTCCTCCGCCACTGCTGCTATCTCTACACATCAACTGAAGCATTCACAATCGTTAGTAAAATAATACAATTAAACCGACAAAAGTGAATACCTAGCAGTCTTCAGCTACATAAATAAATCAACTGGTTAGAAATAAATCCTGACCTTAATTTATTACGAGTGCGCACTCTAAACTCATAAACGTTTATTAATTTAATATGCATTTTGCAGAATCACCCGCTATGGAATCACCCATGTACACACTAAATTAATGAAACGCCCGAAAAGGACAGACGTCCCCATCAACTTCTCGCACAAAGAATCCTCTTTGTGTATGAGCCCCGGACATCTAAGTTTACGGAATCCACCGTAAAACCTCACAGAATCCACCGTGGAATATGCCTCCTGGCATCATTATGTGCATTTCTGGAGCTTGTTTATGGGCTGGAAATTACTGATATAAAACATGACTGAAGTGAATTAAAAGCTTTGTCAGTGCATTTCAATAGTTTTTGGTCTATGTCTTGGAAGTAGTGGAGTCCACTCAATTACTTGTATCTTGGAGTTGTTGTCCATTGGCATTCATGAAATTGAAACCATTTGGGCTTGCATTTGAAATATGTATTTGGATTAAATCTAAGATAAAATCTCAAGATATATTGGTCTATTAACCTCATACGCATTTGATGTAATTGAGTCAAAGTCTTTAATTCCATTCATGTATGCTAAGTATATGAAAAAGCTTGAGGTCTTCTTCTCCAACTGAATCATCTCTAAAACCCAAGACTTATCAAACCCCATTCTTTTCTCCCTCTCCTAACCTTGAATTTCTCACTCCTCTTCTACTCTAAACCCCGGTGGTGGACCTTCGACCCCCAACACGACGACAACGTCCAGCGTGGTAGAGACCACGTAGAAGGACCCAAGGAGGAAACTTTATTGAGAAAATTGTGGAAAATTGCCAATGGCTAAGGATATTGCACTTAGCTCTCATAGTCACTAAAATGGAATGAAAGAATAGTCACTCGTCCCATTACGGATATCACTCGATTTGAATAATGAGGGAAACCCAATCTCACAACTAGTTTAGAAATCACAATGGAAATGGTTCAAGGGGAGTATCCCAATGCGCACAATTGATGGTGCATCAGTGGTCCAATCCCATCTGGCATAGGTGCAAGCAGGAAGGCTAGGGAGCCTTGTTCTACATTGTACAAAACAGGGTGATGTGTGTTGTGGTGATGGCAGAAACCCCTCCTATGTGTGCATAGGAAAACGGGAACATACCTGACTACAAGTGTCATAACATCCCTCAATCCTCACCTCTCAATAGTTGATTGAGGAAACACCAATCATGCTCAGCCCCCCCTTTGTCTCGAGCTTTGTTAATAGATACAAGAGGGTAGCCCATTCCTGAAACCCATTGATGTAATCATCATTGTCTCTTGTGCAGACGATGTATGCCTTATGTGCAATTGATGGTGCACTATGCATCTTGCCATGTGCTGGCATACAGTGCAAGAAGGAAGGCCCATCCTGTGCATGGAATGCTCCATTCACACATTTCACCTCTCTGTTGAATATCAAGGGCAAGGACTTGTCACTCACCCCACCCTCTGTCTCACACTCTGTTGATGAATACAGAGGGCAACCCATACTCACATCCCCATCCAGTTAGGATGAAAGCTCATGACACTCTAAGTTTGTCGCGATGAAGATCAACTTCGTCTAGTTGACAGTATCAATGTGGATTGGTTGATGAAGGGGCCTACCCACAGATGTAGCCAACAAGTTTGGTATTGGAATTGCATGTTGGAAACTTGGTCTATTGTAGGAACCATAAGCATTGGAGAGGTTATAGGATTTAATGCACCAAGGCAGGTGGCTCAAAAACTTTGTCTACAAAAGTTCAATCAGTGACTCAATGATCTAGAATTGTGGGGTGTTACCACCTTTTCCACATCCAGCTTCCCGTCCAAGGGTGTGTGCCACCTTGTCTTGGAATGAGGCCTGTTATGACAAGGAGTTGCTTCCTTTTCTCCCATAATAGTTTTATTTTATTTTATTATTTTTCTTCTTCTTTTTTCTTTTACCCTACTCTTGAGGGTGTTTCCACCTTTTCTCAAAGAATAGGTTGGCATGATAGGGGCCGAAGTCCTTTTCTCCCATGATCGATATATTTTTATTTTGTGTTTCTTTTTCTTTGTTTTTCTTTCTTTTTTTTTTCTCTCTTTTAGATTGTTGTTGCTGAAGAGTAGAATGGCAAGAATGCCATGTATTAGAACCATCCTCGCCAACTTTGTTGCATCAGATGGAAAGGAAGCCAAGGGGGAGGGAAAGGTGGCTACCAGGGGCTATCAAGACAAAACCATATCATCAGGATTAGCAAGAGGGTTATCAAGAGCATTAGGTAAAGCCGTCTTGACCATTGTGCAAAGAATCAGGAAGCTATTGATGGTGAATATGAGGATCCTCGGGGGGGGGGGGGGGGGGGAGGGAAGGTAATACTTCTTGAGGCAATAGCCATTAATAAGGAAGGGATCATCTAAAGCATCGATTGTCTGGACTTGGACTAAGCCATTTAGACTGACAGCAAGTACCTTATAAGCGAGGACCAAGATTGCTTAGAAACTTGCCTGAAACTTGCCAAATTGGGAATCATAAGCGAGGACCAAGTCGCCTTCCTTAAACTCTTTCTACTTGATGAAGTTGTCATGATAGACCTTTTTGCGAGCTTGTGTGGCTTCCATGCACTATAGGGCCATCCTACAGATCTCATCAAGACACTCCAAGTGCAAGAGATGGCATTGCAGGGACTCAACATCTCCCAAGCATTCATTAATGACCATGTGTAGAGAGGGTAGCTTGAGTTCAACAGGAAAGATACGGCTTCTGTTCCATACACCAACTAGAAAGGAGTTTTCTTGTAGCTTCCTTATCGGAGGTCTTGTATTCCCAGAGGGCCTCTATAAGTCGATCATCCCAATTATGACAATGTGCAGCTATCGTTCTTGTCAAAATCGAGTAGAGGATGCGATTGGTAACTTCGACTTGGCCATTGGCTTTGGGGTAATAGGGTGTGGACTTACAATGATGAATCTTGTACATTTATGTCAACTCTTCCATGATCTTGTTAGGAAAGTGGATACCTTGGTCGCTGATGAGCTCTAGGGGGACTACCAAAATGGGTGATGATGTTTTTGTATAGGAACAAGGCCACGCTATTACTATCGTCCTGCTTCAGAGCTAAATGGGGCCCACAAAATAATTCCCCACTTCTCGAATGGATTTAGGGGAAGAATAGGTTGAAGGGGCATGGCACTGGATTTGGTAGGCTTTCCCACAGCATTTAAAGTAATTGTAGGCATCCTTGTGGAGGGTTGGCCACCAATATCTTGCAAGTAAGGCCTTTCTGGCTATCGCTTCTCCTGCGAAGTGTTCGCCACAGGGCTCGTCATGGCATGATTTAAGAATAATTCCAATCTCTTCTCTTGCAACACACCTTCACAAGACTTCATCCTTGCCTTTCTTGTACAAAGCACCTCCTAATAGGGTGTAGGGGGATGATTCCAACACAATCTTCTTCTTCTCATAGCTCAAGATGCCAAGGGGATACTGTTGGTTTGTCGGGAGGTTGGCTATGTCTGTGTACCATGGGGTAACTGTTTCGACTAGAAACAAGGAAGCATCAGGAAGGTGTGGATCATCTTGCTCTTCTTTATCATCACTTTGAGGGATTTGCGATAGATAATCAGCCGAAACATGAGAGTGATTGGGTTTGGTAACCACTTCAAAGTCGAACTCTTGAAACAAAAGGAGCCATCTCATCATTCTTCCCTTCACATCAGCCTTGTTCATCAGGAAGGACAGGGCTTCATGGTCCATGTAGAATTTAAAATGCATCGACAATAGGTATTGTCGAAACTTCTCCAAAGCAAACACCATTGCTAGACACATTTAAAATGCATCGACAATAGGTATTGTCGAAACTTCTCCAAAGCAAACACCATAGACACTCAAGCTTCGTCACTATGTAGTTTCACTCTCTGTCGGTTACTTTCCAGCTTGAATAATAGATTGGTTGATCTAACTTAGAGGGGCCCTTTTGGCATAGGACTGCACCTAGGCCTTCAACTGACGAATCAGTGTGCACATGGAACTCCTTCATCCAATTAGGAGGTTGTAGGTGTCAAGATTTTGGGAGAGAAGGAAGGAGTCTCACTTGTAGCTTTCTTGCTTGCACAATGGGGGAATACACACACAGGTGGAGGCTAAAAAATAGTTTTCCTCTTCTTAGTTGTGTAAGCCAAAAAGAAGTCAAGTACAAAGAAATAGATGAACCCTATATATGGGTCTCAAACCAAACTCAACTAACTAAGGTGGCATACTAAACTGAGCCACGAACTAGAGTAGATAAGGATAGCTGTCATCTAGCTATTATTCATGGGTGGTGTACCAACCGCATCTGCAGCTAATAAGTCGGTGACATAAATGCACAATGGTCACCCTGGCATATCACGAGTGGAGCTCGATATCTCAACACTCCCCCTTGAGCTCAATCCCAATTCCTGCACACCAAGCAGGTTTCTGAACTTGCGCAGCTTCTCTATGCTCAATGCCTTCATAAATATGTCAGCTACCTGATCCTCTGTGTTGATATAAACTAGATCAATAAGACCTAGTAAAACCCTCTCTCGCACATAGTGATAATGCACCTCAATGTGCTTTGTTCTAGCATGATAGACTGGGTTATTTGCCAAGTGTATACTACTCATGTTGTCACAATAAATGACAACTGGCCCATCTGTAGGCTGATGCATATCATAAAGTAGCTTATGCAACCAAGCTACCTCACATGCTGCGCCCCTGTACTCAGCCTCTGTGCTGGATAAGGCAACTGCAGGCTGTTTCTTGCTGCTCCAAGTGACTGCAGCACTCCCAAAAGAGAACACATATCCACTGGTAGATCGTCTATCAGAAATGCTACCAGCCCAATCAGCATCAGTGTATCCATGCAACTGTATCTGAACCCGAGTCTCATAAAATAGTCCATACTGCAATGTGGACTTCACATACCTGAGTATGTGTCTAGCCGCATCCAAATGCGGTTTCCTTGGAGCCTGCATAAACTGACTTACCAATCCAACAGCATAGCTCAAATCTGGCCTGGTAATAGTCATATAAATCAAACTTCCTACTATGCGTCTGTACATAGTAGGGTCTTCCAGAAGCTCACCTACATTTGTGCTCAGCTTCACATTCTGCTCCAAAGGAACTGAAATAGGCTTACAGCCTGTCATCCCATATTTGGACAGCATGTCCAATCCATACTGCCTCTGCAGGAGTTGTATCCCACTTGGTGATCTAATCACCTCAATGCCCAAGAAATAACGCAGCTCTCCCAAATCCTTCATCTCAAACTTTTGCTTCAATAGCATTTTCACATGAAGGATATCTTCATCACTGTCACCTGTCATAATCAAATCATCAACATAAATGACAAATAGTATAATACATTTCTCTGTTTTTCTCACATAAAGTGAGAAATCTGCCTTGGAAATCTGAAAGCCAATAGTGACAAGATACTATCCTATCTTGTCAGACCATGCTCTAGGTGCTTGCTTCAAGCCATACAAGGCTTTCTTCAACCTGCAAACAAACTCAGGATGAACAGCATGCACATAACCTGGTGGCTGCTCCATATAGACCTCTTCTTGCAAATCACCATGCAAGAAGGCATTCTTTACATCCATCTGATGTAAAGACCATCCCTTTGATGTAGCCATAGCAATGACTGCTCTTACGGTTGCCATCCTTGCAACCGGACTGAATGTTTCTTCATAATCAATGCCATATGTTTGTGCATACCCCTTGACTACTAATCTTGCCTTGTATCTATTCACAGAACCATCTGCATTGTGTTTCACCTTATAAACCCACTTACAACCAATTGCATTCTTATCTTTAGGCAAAGGTACCAATTCCCATGTAGCATTTGCTCCCAAGGCATCCATTTCTTCATCCATGGCTTTCTCCATTTTTTCTTTTCCCATGGCTTGCTCAAAAGAAGTGGGTTCTGGTTCCTGTATCACTTTGACCATATAGGCATAGTGAATGGCTATAAATCCATCATATTTCAGCCTATCCACAGGATACCTAGCTCTGGTAGACCTGCCAAAGTAGGTTCACTCCCAGGTGCTCTCAAAACATCCGTGGTCTTCCTTACTCCAGGTGTAACAATAGAAGGAATACCCAACTCATCATCAATGCTCTGTTCTGAGCCACTGGATTCACCATCCACATAAGAGTGACCTGCATTCACATCAAACATGGGCTGATCTACCTTCTCTTTTCCTTTTCGTGAAACCTACATACCACTATCTGCATTGTTTTGAGCAGATTCTCTTGTTCTCAATCTACCTATCCATGGCGAAGAGATGCACTTCTCAGCTTTTGGATCCAACTTGGATCTCAACTCATCTGGCACATGATAATCACTTTTATTGATGACTATACCAATCACATTTATTGATGATCACATTGATGACTATACCAATAAAGATACACTTCTCAGCTTTTGGATCCAACTTGGATCTCAACTCATCTGGCACATGAACATAGGCAATGCAACCAAAAATCTTCAAATGAGAAATATCTGGTTTTCTACCAGTATACCTCTCCTCTGGAGTCATCCCATGTATTGCTGCAGTGGGAGTCCTGTTCATTATGTAGACTACTGTAGCAATTGCTTCAGTCTATTAAAAATCTGGCAAGTCTTTTTCATTGAGCATGGCACGAGATACCTCTCCAATATGCCTGTTTTTCCTTTCTACAATTCCATTTTTTTGTGGGGTATGACTGGATGAATATTGCTGCTTTATGCCATGCTCCTGCAAAAACCTTGCAAACTCATTTGAGAGGTACTCTCCCCCTCCATCTGACCTTAGGCATTTTATTTGCAGGCCTGTTTCTTTTTCAACCATAGCTTTAAGAGTTTTAAAATGCCCAAAAACTTCACTTTTCTTTTTCATAAAATACACCCAAACTTTTCTGCTATAGTCATCAATAAAAGTGACAAAACAATGACAGCCTCCAAGAGATGCAGCTTTAGTTGTCCACCCATCAGAGTGGATTAATTCCAATGGCTTCTTACTCTCTTGAACATGTCTAGGAAATGATTTCCTTGCCTGTTTTCCAAACTGACAGGCTTCACATACCTTATGTATTTCTGCAACCTTGAATTTAGGCAATCCTGCAACAATATTTTGGGCTTGCATTGATTTAAGTCACTGTACATTAACATGACCAATGCGTTTATGCCAAATATCAATATCTGCAAACTACACCGATCCCATGTGCAAACATTGCTGCACTCAATTTAGGCATGTCTGCATCCAACGTAAACATTCTGCCATTCTTCTTTCCTTTTGCTATCAAGTGACCTTTATTTTTTATATCCTCAACAAAATATCCATGAGAATTAAATCTGACATGCAAGCCCTACTCAACCATTTGACCAACAGAAACCAGGTTCTTGGTGATATTCGGGACATGAAATACATCCGACAGGTATTTCTTTTTCCCATCCTGCATAGACAAAGGAAAATTTCCAATCTGCACAATAGGATGTGCAGTATCATCACCAATCTCCACAAATCCTGGTTTTTCCATTTTCCTTGCATCCTGCATCCATTCTGCATGGCCTGTCATGTGGTTTGATGCACCTGAGTCAACATACCACACATCGTTGCTTTCTTCTGCACTTGTCACAGAATTGGTCATGTGCTGCACCATAAACAAATGCTCATTTCTGTTCATCACCCTATCTACTAGAAGATGCATAATTCCCTTGTTGCAATTTTCCATTCATGATGTCATTTTGCTTTTTATAGCAGTCTTTAGCCATATGACCCATTTTACCACAGTAGTAGCATTCAACATTGCTGTTTGCATTTTGGCCTCTTTGCCATCCGCCACGACCTCTTTGGCTCCCCCTGCCTCTAGAGTTACCACGTCCTCCTCCATAGGAATGGTTTTCTTGAGTTTGCTGCATATTTTGATTTCTACCACAGCCTCCAGATCGGCCTCCTCTACCTCTGCCTCTACCTCTTCCAGCATTTGAGTAGAAGACAGTTTCTTTTGAAGTTTCTCCTGAAGAAGATGCACCACCATTTCTCTGCTCCTCAAAAATTAAAAGAGAAATCAACTCCTCAAAATCAGGAAATCTTTCACGGACGGAAATGGATGTTCGGAACTATGCATAATCCTTTCCTAGACCATTCAAGGTCACAGAAACTAAGTCATCATCTTCCAGTGGCGACCCAATGGAAGCAACTACATCTGCAATCTTCTTCACCTTCATGTGGTAGTCATTGATGCTCATACTTTCTCTTTGCACATTGTGCAACTCTTGCTTGAGTTGCATTTTCCTGGCTTGCGTATTTGTGCTATACATTTTTGACAAAGTATCCCATGCCTCGTTTGGCGTACTTGCATCCTAAATATGCACAATCATAGAGTCTGAAATACTAATAGAGAGCCAGTACATAACTTTTCTGGCTCTCTCATGCCATCCTTTAAATGCCTGCATTTGCTGTTGATTAGAAACATCAGGAAGAACTAGTTCTTTTTCATTTCCTGCAACGAATTCCCAATATCCTTTTTCCATAAGGAAATTCGTCATTCTAAACTTCCATGCTTGGAAGTTGTTCTTGTCAAGCTTTTCAGTGACGATCTGTGAAAGAGAATCAGATGCCATTACAAAACACTGCAAAAAATTCTGTCACTACAAAAAACACAGCTTTAGCCTCACAAAGGCAAATCTGCAAAACTAATGAAAGTGGTATTTGACCACACAATCACTTCCTAGTGACAATTTTGCATCAATAGGCAACAAGGATGATTCTGTAACTCCCAATGTCTCTGTGCACAGGCATACGATGCAATTTATACAGCAACTTTTCACCGACCTGTAGAACAGTGGTCGCACATCATAAAATAGGGCCTTTTCCTGAGTGCGTGCGAAAAACTTATGCCTCCAAAACAGGCCCCGAAATGGCCTCCAATAAAAAAAACAGGGCAACCAAGGGCTAAAGGCCTTCCTCGCAGCATATACTGCCCTCTTGCTATACCACGAAGGGCGTCTCAATCTGAGACAATGCACTCTTGCACTTTTCGGCTGTGCTACCTGCAGAGACTTGCTCCCAAACTCGAAAAATGAAAGCAACACTGGTCCTCTTACCAGAACACCGCGAACTTGGTTTGCTTTCTTGAGCTCCTTACCACGAACAAGGCTCTGATACCATGTCAAGATTTTGGGAGAGAAGGAAGGAGTCTCACTTGTAGCTTTCTTGCTTACACAATGGGGGAATACACACATAGGTGGAGGCTGAAAAATAGTTTTCCTCTTCTTAGTTGTGTAAGCCAAAAAGAACTCAAGTACAAAGAAATAGAAGAATCCTATATATGGGTCTCAAACCAAACTCAACTAACTAAGGTAGCATACTAACTGAGCCACAAACTAGAGTAGATAAGGATAGCTGTCATCTAGCTATTATTCATGGGCGGTGTACCAACCGCATCTGCAGCTAACAAGTCGGTGACATAAATGCACAACGGTCACCCTGGCATATCACGAGTGGAGCTCGATATCTCAATAGCAGGATGGGTGCCTCAATCAAACACTGCTTCAAGGTGTTGAATGCTTCATCACAATAAGTGGTCCATGTAAACTCGGCATCTTTTCTCAAGAGTTTATGCAAAGGGACTGCCTTCATCACAAAGTGTGCAATGAATCTTCTGTAATAGCCAACATGGCCAAGGAATCCCCTCAATTGCTTAAGGTTAGTTAGGGCTGTTAAGGCAACAATCTTCTCAATCTTAGCAGGATTTTTTGCTATCCCTTGTACAGAGACAATATGGCCTATAAGTACTCCTGATGAGATGCGAAAAACACATTTATCAGGGTTAAGAGAGATCCCATACTCTCGACATCTGTCAAAGCACTGCCATAGGTGTCCCCAATGCTCACAGATTAGGCTATAGACACAAAATTCATTGAGATACACCTCAATGAAATCGCGTAAATGGTTCTGGAAGGCAGCCATCATCACTCATTGGAAGGTAGCAGAAGCGTTACAGAGCCCAAATGGCATCACTCTATAAGCATAGGTTCCTCATTCAGTTGTGAAGGTCGTTTTGGATTGGTCCTCTTCTGCAATTTGGACTTGATTGTATCTACTGAATCCATCCAAGAGGGAATAAAGCTCATGGCCTGCCATTGTGTCCAACAATTGGTATGTGAAAGAAGGGATAGGGAAATGATCCTTCTTTGTCTTGGAATTCAGCTTTTATCCACTAGATAAATGAACTCAGCTTCGAGAAGATTCAATAATTTGGCCTTCACCAAAGCAAAATAATTGAGATTCATGTGCCTCTATCTTTGCCTCACAAGTTTGGCATCAGGCTCTAGACCGATGTGGTGTTGGCATACTATGGGATCAATCCCCTTTTAGATCTTTACACGACCATGCAAACACGTCTAAGTTCTCTATTAGTAGGTCTTGCAAGACCACTAATTCCTCTTCTAGAAGATTTAGACCCACCTTCAGGTGACATTCAGTACCATCAGCATCCACAAACGTCAATTGCCTTTCACCTTTCACTTCACGAATAAATGTCCCATGGACTGCTTTTGGACAAAGATCCGACTCCTTCAAGGGAGTGGTCTCATCTTCTGATGATGCACTAGAACTACTCTTGTCTTTTAATGAAGGCTTAGCTCGCTCTTTGAGAGGCTGAAAGGGTATCATTGAGATTTTGGGTTTGGGTTGGGGATGAATTAATTCTTGGCTCGAGGATTCATCTTCTAAGGATGCATTCATGAATGTCACATAACAGGAGCTTTCTATGTTTAGTTTGAGCTGCAGGGCTGGGGGTTGTTGGAAAGGTGCATCGTCATCATCTTCTCTTAAGAATTGTAACTTTGGGTGACAAGAGCCACTACTGAAGGAAAGTCTATTCTTCTTAATCCATTTCTGATAAAGGTTTTTCCCATGACGTGACTCATTAATCAATCCAAAAGGTACCATAATCATTATGTCGATCAGAAAGGGATCTTTTGCTTTTGAGGCTTCATGAACTTCTTCCTCATCTCCTCGCCTTCTGTGAGTAGGATAGATCCTTCTAGCTTGCTTTCATAATCTTCTTCGGCATTATCACCTTCATCCACTTGAGGTTTTGTTTCTACATCAATGAGTGCTCTGTAAGAGAAGAACACTGTTTGGTATGTCCTCTACTTCTATCTCTGTCTTTGCTCATGTCCCTGTCTCTGGCTCTGTCTCTGCAACTGTCATGTAACAGGGAGAACAATACATCCATGCTTCTATCTCGCTGTCAAATGTGATATCAAAAGTCAATTCAGGTTCAGGAATGAGGTATTCTCCCATGGACAAGGACTTTTCTTATTTCGATAGTTGGCTTACAATGCCCATTGTTAGGGACTCTGCCTCTATTTTGTTGGGAAATATTTGTTTGATAGCCTCTTCGTCTCCTAATGTACCATATGTTCTTCATTCGAGGACTTTGATGGACATGGATCCATTGCCTTTTTGCAATCCATACAACTTCAACACCATTTTGTTGAGTCCTCTGCCTAGGGTTGGGGTTCCTTTGAACCAATCCGTCCTTGCCCTTGCTTCGAAAAGCCAAGCCAAGGACTTTCCAATAGCAGAGGGTATGAGGTCCTGTAGGAATTTGGTTTGACCACCAAATATGTCAACCAATAGTCTCTTTCAACAAGGGTTGTCTTTACAAATGGTAGAATGCCCAACGGTTTGATTCTGCTTTGATCTGCCAATCCGATAAGCCATTGTGTAGGTTGCATTCCTTGTTTGCAAGCCTAGATCCTTCATTGTCACGTCTATCATTATATTTATTGACGAGCCTCCATCAATCAATGCATCTTAAATAAAGCACCCTTCAATCCATATGTCAATCCATGGGGTTCCAGGATCTAGGAAGGCGTTAGCCACATCTACTTCCTTTACGGGTTCTGAGGCTCTGTTGGACTTGATTGCCACGGAGGGAACAATTCTTAGGCCTCTTCTTCTAGCCAATATGCTTTTGAATTTCTTTCCACAGCTGGGAGACAACATCAATAACTATCAGAATTTTAAGTTTGGTTTAAAAGTGTCTGGGTCTTTGACCAAATCATACTCTTTGATAGGATCCACATGCTTTTCCAATCGGCTGGGAAATGGGGCTATGCCCACTTTTATCTTACCTTTTTCTTCTAGGAGTGGCAACATTTGCACTTCTTCTTCATAAGGTACTTTCACATCCCCTATTTCCTGGACCTTTGGTCTTATCTCTGCAACTCTCTCTGTGGATCTGTAGTGCTCCGTACTTCATTGTTTTGGATTGCGTTTTTTTGCTTTTCCGGAGGAAGGTTGAACTTCATAGTCTTGATAGAGGGAACATTCTCTTTTGCAACTATGGGTTCCCCTTTCTTTGCATGCATTATTGTGGCCACTTCTAGTTTTGCTGGCCACCCCTAAGAGTGGCTAGCAAAATTGAGCTTGGTAGAAGCATACATGGCCGAGAATGTACAAGGGAGTGAGAGACTTGCATTTGTCATCCTATATCCGCACCCCACAATTGTTTTTGACACTTGTAGTGCACTTAACAAATTTGAAATTCTAATTTTTCACAATGCACGAAAAGAAAACCACACGCATTCAGAGTGAACATAAGTTGAGGGTTGTTTGTGATAAAGAAAGGAACACACCTGAAAATAATAAGCAGAATGAACTCACCAATACGAGACAACTCTCAAATCCAAACGAGCCATTAAGAATCTCGATCTATAAGACTAAGAGAGAGACTCGACAAAAAAATCCAGACACATAGAAGGATTGACTCCATTGGAGGCCGACCTAACTAACCATAGAAGGATTGACTCCATTGGAGGCCAACCTAACCAACCATAGCAACAATTCGGTGGAGCAAGAGGCCACAGATATGGCAAGAACCAGTGCAACTCTTGCAAGCGATGAGCTCGACTTGGGAGATTTCCAAGTGGAAATCCAACAAATGGTGAGTGAATACAATCTCCAAACCTGCATGAGACCACCATGGTAGGCCATAAGAGGAAATCATTGTTGTCCTCAAGGAGGAGAGGAAAATAATGTGGAAAGCCTTGCAAAGTATAGCGGTGTACAATTAGGAGCAGCAAACTAGGAAATTGTGCTAGGATACATAGAGATGTGGGAAGCCCTAGCAAATAGGAATGGAGCCCCAAGAGAGACACCAAGGAAAAGGGGTTTCTACTGCAAGAAAATCTATCTTGTAATATCAATAAGATTTTGTTTCATTCTTTAGAGAACCACAATAAGGAAAAGAACACCACTAGCAAGAAATCTTCATGCAGCATCATAGAAACAATTCTCCCACGATTTTATCTTCACCAAAATTCATCATTCTCTTCATATTCTTCATAGAATTCATCAATCAACAAAGATAACACAAAATAAACACCACTTTAAATGGAAAAATATCATATAGTATTCATCTTCATTGTCCTCATAGTTTTCTCTCACAGTCGCTCATAGATAGATACATTGTTTGGCATAGAATTGGTTCTCTCTGACTCTCTCTTTCTCTCTCTATCAATGGTACATTATCTCCTCACTACAATAATCAATAATCACTCATAATAATCCCTCTTTGGTCTCGTGGATGGCCCTTCCAAAAGGTATGTCTGATATGAAAGGTCACCAGAGCCATTACAGTGACTTCTCACAGGTCATCACTGTCACTTCACTTCAGATTTCTCTTGAGTCTTCATCAGCTGCTTTTTCCACTTCATTGAGCTCTTTTGAAATTACATTCACATGTTTCCAAGGCTAGAAAATTTTCCCAAAGTTGCACTCCACAGAATACTTACAGAAGCATACAAAACAGAACAGAACAGAAACATAGGCTTTACAAAAGCTCAACAATAGAAGGTCAACAAAAAGCATTAGAACCACATAACTCATACTAAAATCATCCCAAACTATCAAAAACCATTCAATGAGCTTTCAAAAGACCTCAACCTTCATCAATCATCAATCCATGCTTCATACAGAAGAAAAATAGAACAAAACCGAAGTTAAATAGAACCAATTAGAACCTCAACAGAACCTATCAAAACATCACAGAGCCTCATATCTCTACTAAAAATCATCATGAGCTTCCAAAATATAATCAATCTCATCCAAAACACTCTCAAACACTTCCAAAACAACTATTCATCACTCAAAATCTATTAAAAATCAACCATTCGGGCCTCAAAAATAACAAAAATCAACAAAAAAAAAGGTCATTTAAGCATTTAACAAGGAACCAAACAAGACCAAACACAGAGAGAGAGTGTGTGTGTGCTAGAGGCAGACCTAACACTGAGTAAGCTTCTCAGGAAGTAGTTCATAGACAATACGTCGGCAGAACAAAGTGCAACAGCACTAGCAACCTCATTTCTTGCAAGATTAGGAGTTACCCAGGGATCCAAGAGCCAATAAAAAATCCATGTAGTTGCAAAGCAATTAGATAAATACTTGTCAAACAACAACCCTTATAGCTTTGTAGAGCAAGTCAAGCAGGTTTGTGAGGCCAATGGCCTCACCAATGTCACTCAATGCTCACAAGCTTTTGGTCTATGCCTAGGCAATAAGGGTAGGACATGGTACACAAGCCTAGACGCTATGGAGCGCAACAACTTCAACAAACTCAAGAGTCTATTCATTAAGAGATTCTCAGAGGCTGGGTGCTCTGATAATCTCATAGTGTGACTGATGAACATTAAGCAAAAGGAAAAAGAAGACATCAGGGACTTCGTTACCCACATGCAGAGTCTCTTTAAGAGAATTTTGACTAACGAACAACCCACTGAGAGAGTGGTATCCCACAATCTTCATCAATGGAATTTGTAGCAAGGAACTCTACAAGGCCTTGGCTGGCAACTCAAGCCTGCAGAGAGATGCACTAACTAGGGTCTTCAAAGAGGCCATATGATTGGACAACTAGCTCAAGGAGAGGAGCTCTAGGAGCTCAAATTGAGACAAGGCCAACTCTAGAACCTCAGAGAGGGAAACTACATCTAGTGAATGATCACTTCCAAGCACTCAAGACAAGGAAAAAAGCATTGACCAAAGTCAAGAGCTAGCAAAGATGAAAATGGAGCTAGCTAGACTACAAGAGATGATGAGAAGACCTACACACCCATATGTCCAATGTGTGTATTGTGGCAAAAACAACCTTTCAGCTAAGTTCAGGACCCTAGGTCTCAACCTTGCACCAAAATTATGGTAGATTTGGTCATGATGTTGTGCATTGTAGACTACCAAGGAGACTTCCATACTCATAGCATTATAACTAGGCATACCTAAGGAATAGGCCTTCAAATTTCTTGGGGAGATCATGACAATGATGATGATTGTGGATGTGGCGATGATCGCGAAGCTTACAAGGGAGGATCATCACGTGTCAACGGCGGTGCCCCAATGGCTCTTCTAGCAAAGCTTACAAGGGAGGATCATCACGTGTCAACCGGTGCCCCAATGGCTCTTCTAGCACCAAATGATGATCAAATTTCTTGGAGAGATCATGACAATGATGATGATTGTGGACATGGCGATGATCACAAAGCTTACAAGGGAGGATCATCACCTGTCAACGGCGGCACCCCAATGGCTCTTCTAGCACCAAATGATGTGAAACTAGCCATTCCTAGGATGGAGATCAATCCCATAAGCATACCTAGGCCACCTGGACCTTTCTAACCCATCCACTAAGTGATACTTTGATCCGCTATACGTGGAGGAGCAGAATGATGAGGAGCCTTATTGTTAAGAATCGCGTGGTGGGGGGACTTGCTCAAGATGCTGCGCTGAACACACACAAAATGCACAAGGAGAAGCTCACTCAAGAGACAAGAAGAGAGATGGAGGCCAAAACGTTTTCTTGCTGGTTTTTTCTTCTTCTTCCACACACTTTACAATGTACACAAAGTATAGATAAGATACAATGTAAAGGAAAGTGGCCTACCAAGTCAAACAATGCATAACCGATTACACTAGTCGACTGGCGCTATAACTATGCCAGTTGTAAATAGGTGTAACAACCTGAATATAATAAGTAATGAGTCAGTGGCCATGTGAGAGTCATAATGACCACCGACATGCTAAGTGTAGACGTGTGGACCCATCTAACCAGGCGGTCCATCATCAATGTCCGCATGTGTTGAGCTTGTCATCTCAACACTCCCCCTCAAGCTCAACTGCATCTCTGCAACTCCAAGTAGGCTTCGAAACTTTTGAAGCTTCTCTGTACCCAATGCCTTCATGAAGATGTCAGTTATTTGATCCTGTGTGCTGACATACACCAAGTCAATCTCACTTGCTAGTACCTTCTCTCTCACAAAGTGGTAGTGTACCTCAATATGTTTTGTCCTGGCATGGAACACAGGGTTCCTAGCCAACTGTATACGGCTCATGTTGTCACAATAAATGACAATTGGACCTTCCACCTGCACATCTAAATCAGCCAATAACTTTTGTAGCCATACTATCTCACATGCTGCAACAACAGCACCTCTATACTCAGTCTCTGTACTTGACAAAGCAACTGTAGGTTGCTTTTTGCTACTCCAAGTAACTGTTGCACTACCAAGAGAGAACATGTATCCGCTGGTAGATCTTCTATCAGACATACTACCAGCCCAATCTGCATCTGTGTATCCAAACACCTGTACATTTATACTTGCCTCATAGAAAAGTCCATAATGTAATGTGGACTTCACATATCTCAATATGCGTCTTACTGCATCCAAATGTGGCTTTCTAGGTACTTGCATAAATTGACTCACAAGACCAACATCGTAGCTCAAGTCTAGCCTTGTAATGGTCATGTAGATCAAACTCCCCACTATCCTCCTGAACATAGTAGGGCCTTCTATCTCATCCCCAACATTAGCACTCAACTTTACATTCTGCTCCAAGGGGACTGTAAGTGGTTTGTATACTGTCGTACCATACTTGGACAACATATCCAAGCCATACTGTCTTTGGGACAACCATATACCATCATCACATCTGATCACCTCAATGCCAAGGAAGTACCTTATATCACCTAAATCCTTCATCTCAAACTTCTTCTTCAAAAAATCCTTGACTTCAGCAATCCACTATCACTATCACCTGTAATAATCAAGTCATCCACATAGATGACTATGATGACCAAACATGCATCTCCCTTTCTCACATAAAGTGAGTGATCAACATCAGAAACATAAAAGCCAATATTGACAAGATACTCTCTGATCTTGTCAGACCATGCTCTATGTGCTTGCTTGAGTCCATAGAGCGCCTTCTTCAACCTGCACACATACATGGGATGCTCTAAATCTTCATAACCTGCTGGCTGATCCATATACACTTCTTCCTGCAAATCACCATGCAAGAATGCATTCTTCACATCCATTTGCTGCAACCTCCAACCTTTGGCTGCTGCCAAAGGCATCACACATCTGACAGTTGCCATCCTAACAACTGGACTGAAGGTTTCATCATAATCTATGCCATATGTTTGGGCATAGCCTTTTGCAACAACCAACCTAGCTTTGTACCTACTAATAGAACCATGTGCATTGTGCTTAATCTTATAAACACACTTACATACAATAGCTTTCTTGCCCTTCGGCAATGATACTAGATCCCAAGTCTTATTGGCCTCTAATGCAGCCATCTCCTCATCCATTGCTGCATCCCAATGAGTATGATCAACAGCATCCTCAAAACAAGTGGGCTCAACATCCTCAACTAGTTTCACCATATAAGCATAATGGTGAGTTGCATAACCTTCAAAACCAAATCTTTTAATAGGGTATCTGACCCTACTAGATCTGTGTACCACCGGATCACTCAATGGAGCCTTTACATTACTATGAGCTCTCTGTACACTTGGTGTCCTGACAAAAGGAATGCCAAGCTCATCATCCAAGCTCTCTGAACTACTGGAGTCTCCATCAAGAACTGCACCAATGCCATCTGACACTTTATTCTTTCCTTTGTCTTTACCTGTATAGTGCTACTAGATGCACCTGAAGATGTAGAGCTACTCCTTAGTCTCCCAGACCAAGAACTACCAGATGATGTCTCTGGTCCACTAAGAGTCCGTGATTCTTGCTTTTCATCCTACGCATGAGTGTCATGATCATCATCATCATCATCCAATGCATCACCACTAGATGCATACCAACTACTCATTTCATCAAAGATGACATCCCTGCTCACTCTGAACTTACATGTGACAGGGTTATAACAGCGATACCCTTTTTGCTCTAAAGAGTATCCAATAAAGACACATTTTTTTTCATTTGGATCAAGCTTCTTCCATAGATCATCTGGCACATGAACATATGCAACACAACCAAATACCTTCAAGTGTGATACATCAGGCTTCTTGCCAGTAAAGCATTCTTCAGGAGTCATCCCATGAACTGGAGCTGTGGGAGTTCTGTTCATAATATAAACAGCAATATGAACAGCCTCAGACCAAAAATGCTTAGGCATATTCTTTTCAGCCACCATCAAGGCGCATGCAACTTCTTCAATATGCCTGTTTTTCCTTTCTGCAACCCCATTTTGCTGTGGGGTATACCTGCATGTGTATTGTCTCTTTATCCCATGAGACCTCAGAAAATCAATGAACTCATTCTAGAGGTACTCTCCCCCTCCATCTGACCTCAAGCACTTTACTTTCAAGCCTCTTTCTCTTTCAACTGCAACCTTGAAAGTTCTAAAGTGCTCAAACGCTTCACTCTTTTCCTTCCTAAAATATACCCACAACTTTCTAGATTAATCATCAATGAATGTGACAAAGTATGAACTGCCTCCAAGAGATACATTTTGTGTAGGCCCCCAAATATCTGTATGCACAACATCAAGGATATTTCTGCTTACATCTCTGTCATGTGAAAAGGGTTATCTTGCCTGCTTACCAAACTGACATGCTTCGCATACCTTATGAAATTCTGCAACTCTAAATGTAGGCAAACCTGTAACCAACCCTTTGGACTGCATTAATTTCAGCCTTTGTACATTTGCATGTCCAATGCGTTTGTGCCAAATTTCAATATCTGCAACAACACCTTTTCCTTTAGCATACATAACAGCATTCATAGTAGGAATTCTAGCATCCAGATAAACATACGTCCAACTCTACTTCCCTTTGTAACCAACCTGCACTTGTCATTGAAGTCTTCTACAAAGCAGACCTTTGCATTAAATCTGACTTGCAGCCGGTGCTCTACCATCTGGCCGACTGACACCAAGTTCTTTGTAATAGATGGCACATGTAATACATCTGAAAGACTCTTTGTCTTACCATCATGCAAGGATAAGGGAACTTTTTCAATGTGTGAAATTGGGTGGCATGAATCATCACCCGTTTGCACATAACCTGCATTTTGCAAATCCTGCATCTCTCCAAACCATTCTGGATGGCTGGTCATATGATTGGATGCACCTGAATCAACATACCAAACATCATCATGTGTTCCCTTTCCTGTAACAGCATTCAGCATCTGCTGCATAACAAACAGACGTTCATTTTTGTCTTCATTATGTCATGAAGATGATGCATAGTTTCCTTGCTGCAACTTACCACTGCGAATATAATCTTTCTTAACATAACATTGGGCTGCAATATGACCTGTTTTGCCACAGTAGTGACACACAATACCATAGTTGTTAGAACCTCTATTTTTCCATCCACCTCTTCCTCTAAAGCTTCCCCTGCCTCTCAAGTTACCAGGACCTCCTGAAACCTGCATATCGCCAAATTGCTGATTCAATCTGTTTTGCTGGTTGTCACTACAATGTTCTATACCATGACCTCTTGAAGAGAACCTGCCACATCCCCTTCTTGAACTAGAGTAGAAAGCTTGGACATGTTTACCACTTCTTTCAGATGTCTCACTTTGCATGTTGATCTCTTAAGTGATCATAAGGGAGACCAACTCATCGAAATCTGGAAATGGCTTTCTGACATATACGGAAGTTACAAAAGACTTCCAAGCCTTTTCATTGTTAAGTCCACCCAAGGTAGACGACACCAAATCATCATCATCGGGCATTGCATCGATCGATGCCAAGGCATGTGCAATGCTCCTTACCTTCAGTGCATACTCATTGATAGACATCTTCCCTTTCTTCAATGTATTCAACTCTTGCTTGAGTTGAATCTTTCGTGCCCTTGTATTTATAGAAAACATACTTTCAAGTATGGTCCAAGGTGCATATGAATTCTGTGCATTTCTAATATGTCCCAGCATATTATTGTCAATTACTGTAGACAACCAATACATGACATTTTTGTCTTTTGCATTCCATTCCTTCCGTGCCTTTGTCTCTTCTGCAGTTGGAGGATCACTCACCTCCGGCTCCTTTTCTTCACCTGAAACAAACTCGTAGAGGCCTTTTCCAATAAGGAAGTTCGTGACATGGAACTTCCATGAAGGGTAGTTGTTCTTGTCAAGCTTCTTAATGATGGCATTTTCACTATTCTCTACCATTATCACAAAACTAATACCAAACAATAAGCAAATCTTCTGCAACCCTCGACTTGTAGTGCACATCAATACACCAGATAGTCTTTTTCACTGTGTGCTCAACAATACATGCAATCTGTAACCAGTTTGCAGATAAACCTTGTGTTTATTTACTGGTAAACACCTTTGAACTTATAGATCTGAAATCTATAACTTGTGCACCTGTATACGGTAGATAGTTGAAATTGTAGGATACCTCGAACTGCTGTCCGCAACCTTGCGAGTCTAAAACAGGGCCCAAAATGACCTCGGATGGCCAAAATAGCAGTGAGAAAGTCCTAAAGGACCTATTTGCGGAATACACAACGCTCTTTGCGCACACCAAATCTCACTGCAATCTAAGATTTTTGCTCTGCCCTGCTTCGGGTGCCTCCACAGCATTGTCCAAGAGAAGAAGTAGAGAATGGAAGAGCTTCTTACCCGTTGCTTGATTGCTCGAATCCTTGGCTCCTCTCCTTCGCTTTAGTCTTCAAAACCAGCCTCAATCAGTGGTGCGGCTTTGATACCATGTCAAGAATCGCGTGGTGGGGGGACTTGCTCAAGATTGTGCACAAGCGAACACACACAGAATGCACAAGGAGAAGCTCACTCAAGAGACAAGAAGAGAGATGGAGGCCAAAACTTTTTCTTGCTGGTTTTTTCTTCTTCTTCCACACACTTTACAATGTACAAAAGTATAGATAAGATACAATATAAAGGAAAGTGGGCTACTAAGTCAAACAATGCATAATTGACTACACTAGTCGACTAGCGCTATAACTATGCCAGCTGTAAATAGGTGTAACAACCTGAATATAATAAGTAATGAGTCAATGGCCATGTGAGAGTCATAATGACCACCAACGTGCTAAGTGTAGACATGTGGATCCATCTAACCGGGCAGTCCATCATCAATGTCTGCATGTGTTGAGCTTGTCATCTCAACACTTATGTGAACCCTTACATCTCATGTATGATGAAGAGGGAAATTCAGTCCTCATGGACGATTGCTAGTACAAATGATGGTGTTAGGCAGAGGAAGAGGCAAAGCCTTAGGAGGGCTGACCTAAGAGTCAATTTGCGGTCAACTAGGACACATCTCTTTGTGCTGCCCCAAGAGGGAGCAAGCCAACCTGACCTCAGATGTGCAAAGTGTGGAACCCCTCACCTTTCTGTTGATTGCCCTAGACAGACACCACCTCTCTGTTGATTGCCCTAGACAAACACCTCTCTGTGCAAAGTGTGGAACCACTCACCTCTTTGTTGATTCCCCCAGACAGACACCACCCTCTAGTTTGACAATTGTACCTTCAGTACCATTGGGGTTGTTCTGATTCTAGACACTCGACAGAGAGGCCATGCCCATCCCATTGCATGTTATGACCCGAGCACAGACAAAGCGGACTGACATATCACTACTGCCAGGGCCCAATAACCTAGGTGTACCCTCAACAAGGAAGAAGAGCCATAAGAAAAGGAAGAAGAAAAGCAATGCAAAGGTCAGACTTAAAACTGAGAGCGCAATGACACTACCTATTGGAAAGAATCTTATCCAAAGATTACTAAGAAAGAGAGTGCTAAGGTAGGGAAGTATCCCAATTCGAAGCTCCAACTCAAAGCCCTAAAAAAGGTCAAGGAGTGGGTGAGAAAATCCCTGGAACACCTAAAGGATGCTAAGCCCATCTTGGAGGACGAGATCGGTGATCTCTCTAGCATAAGCATGCCAATCTCTCGTACACAACCGAGAGACGTATCTGCACCTCAAGTAGTGCCGCTAGATAGAGCTTGAATGCTACGGGCTAGAAAACTAGTCAAGGCCATTGGCCAAGAAGCATAGAATTAGGAGAGAAGCAAGCAACCAACATGACACACTAGTGGCCACCCCTGTAACTCTAAGCTTAGGAGACTTTCTTAGGCAGTATTTGATGATATGGAAAGAGTTAAAGCAGTGGGTAGAAGGGTTGCTAGAGCAAATGGAAATTGACTTGCAAGACCACAATGCGGTAAGACAAATATTGAGCCCAACACTGCACTCAATGCCCAAGTTCTTGCACATTAATGCTTTTTGGGGAGGCATAGAGATGTACACAGTCTTGCAGCTCTAGGTGATACCACGAGGAAAGGGATTGTAGACACGGGGGCAAGATTTAGTGTGCTTATCCATGCATTACTCTAGGCTTGGGGTAACCCACCTATTGAGAATACTAGGTTCAACGTCACAATGGCTAACAGAATGAAAGTAAAGCCATTCGGAGTGTTGAAAAATTGGCCATTAAAGATTACAGGAGTCCAGTTCTTTGTAGACTTCATAGTCATAAAATAAGTGGACTACAACATCCTGTTAGGCCGACCATGGATGCGCAATGCACGAGTCATAGAAGATTGGGGCAACGGTCCAATCTTCCTAGGCAATCGAATAGAAGCGGTGAGAGTGGAGATGGATACTTGGAAGACTACACCAGTCAACCTATACACCATCTTAACCATGTTGAAGGGCGACACTCAGATTAGAAAATCTTATGGGCCGTTGATCAAGTATATCCCTTGCCTTGAGGATGAGCGAGATTGGATGCATGAGTTAGTCACAATCGATTTGCCATTCTCAGACAATGAGGACTATGAACAAGCTGCCAAGGGAGTTGGTGAGCCCAAGAACAAACCCTCAATACCAATTTTTATGATGGCTAGAAGCTCTCATAGACGACCCACCCCCATTAACAAACAAGAGCTCCACGAGATCTTAGAGGACTTAATAGACAAATTAGTTGGTAACCTAGCCGCAAATCTTATGCAACTTAAGGATCTCTTGGACAAACCTATGGCAACACCAAGGTGCACGATCTAAACTTGATGTACAATTGGGCATTAGTCACCAATGACAAGAAAACGCAGTATCAAGACCTAAAGGATGGTGAGCAGTCAGATAATGATAACTCAGATGATGAGTACGAGGACTTTGTTCCTTCAGTAGTAAGATGGGAGTGAAGGAGAGATCAACACAATAGAGAATGACACTAAGGGATGTGTGATTGAACAAATATAGGCAAACTCCAAACCATAGAAGAAGAAGATCTTTAGAATCAAGAAAGGAGTCATGCGTAGGGATTGCGATCACACATGGCTGGAGCACATGGGAGCAATCAATTACAAACAAGCAGGCCTTTCCCAACCAAGTACCGCACCATTATTAAGAACAGAGTCACCATTTGAGCTATGACCAGTAGGAGAGACTCCCTCTTCTAGCCAAAGACAGAGAGTTTGATTCTGAGTCAGAAGTAAGCTTGGATAGGGATCCTGAGTCAGAAGTAAGCTTGGACAGTGATCCTGAGATACTCTGACCACCTAAGACCAAACGCACCAAGGGAGACCTACCAATCCACCTAAGGTGATGAAGGTTGAAGGAGGAAAGAGAAAGACAACCTAGAAACTGCAAGCTGAGGAAGAGTAGAGAAAGCTGCAAGACCTACTGAAATGATTCACAAAATTTAAGAAAGGTGATAGGGTAGTGATCTTGCTAGAAGCCAAACAACAAGGGCTAGCAAGTGAGCTGATAGAAGGACCTGCCAAAGTGAAGGAGGTCAATCTGGCTAAGGAAGGGGAAACGCCCCAATCTGTGCTTATAGCCAATGACTTGAGTGAGTAAGAAGAACTGAGTCTCATTTCTCTCTTATGAGAGTATATAGACGTATTCGCTTGGTCCCTCGATAAGTTGGTAGATCTGAGTGCAGTGACTCATAACATCCCCATGTCATCGATGCGACGCTGATCAAGTAGCGAGCATATCCTATGAATCCCAAACATGCTCGCACTATCAAAGAGAAAATCAACAAGCTGTTGAGAGTAGGATTCATTTATGAAATTGAGCACATGGACTAGGTTTTTCCCATCGTGATCATACTAAAGAATAATGGAAAGATCAGAGTGTGAGTCAATTATAAGAAAGTCAACACTACTACCAAGAGAGACAATTATCCGCTACCGAACACTGAGCATATGCTCAAGAGAGTAGCTAGTAGAGAGGCCTACAGTTCCTTGGATGGATTCTCATGGTACAATCAAGTGCAAGTACATCCTGATGATAGGTATAAGACCGCATTCGCTACTGAGTGGGATGTCTTTGCCTACATAGTCATGCCCTTTGGGCTAACAAATGCACCAATCATGTTTCAACAACTCATGTATGCTATATTCAAGGAAATGCTTAGATGAGAGTTAGAAGTGTTCATTGATGACCTGTGTGCTCACTCAAGTTGGAAAGAACACCTAGACAAACTTCGAGCAGTCTTTGAACAGTGCAGATTATATCATCTCTCATTAAACCCCTTGAAGTGTCAATTCTAGGTGAAGCATGGATGTATCCTATGACACATGGCATCCAAGAATGACATTGCCACATCAACTTCTCAAAAGTTAGGGTTATAGTCGACTTGCCACCACCAACCAATTACAAGGGAGTTCAGTGCTTCCTAGGCCATACAGGATACTATCGACGATTCGTGTTGAACTATGCATTAATTGCTAGATCTCTATACAAACTATTGATAATATTCAAATGGACAGAGGAATGCCAATGTGATATGAAGAATTGAAGAAGACTCTAACCACTGCACCAATCCTAACAGCCCTAGACTGGACCATAATCTTTCACGTTCACATTGAAGCCTCAAAGTTTGCTATGGGAGCTATGTTATGCTACCTCAAAGTTTGCTATGGGAGCTATGTTATGCTCCTGGTGAACACAATCTAGACTATCTAGTGAGTTTTGCTAGCAAACAACTCACGGATACGGAGATGAACTACTCTACGACAGAGAGAGAGGGTTTAATCATGGTGTTTGTTGTAAAGAAATTTTGGCACTATCTTTTAGCTACGCCTTTTACCACATCAAGCCTTGCTTTATCTCATTAACAAACCCTATACAATGGATGCATTGCTGGATGGTTACTTCTACTATTAGAATTTAACTTCTCTCTGGTTGTACGCAAAGAGAAGGAGCACTACATGGCTTATCATATGTGTCTTGCATACCCATAGGAGAAGCCATTGGACAGGGCATCATGAACGATATGCCCTATTTAACTTGTCTAGCGAGAGGGATTTTTTAGAGCCAATTTGATACCATATTGTGCAGATGACATAGTCCAAGTGCTGGAACACTGACTATACTTGAAAGACCTATCGAGAAGGCTTGACTAAGGAGGTGGCTCGTCCTCAAGATACAACCTTATCAATTGATAGCATGCCAGCTCTATAGGCTAGGGCAAGACAAATGTTTTTGTAGATGCATGTACGAACATTAGATGAATGATGTACTTGCAGAAGCACATGACGGAATTGCTAGAGGACACTTCAAAGGAGACACTACAACCCGCAAGGTGCTGTAGTCTCAACTATGGTGGCCTACACTTTTTCAAGATCCTGCATGATTCGTAAAGCACTGTGATGAGAGCCAATAGGCTAGGGTACCTATTTGCAAAGGCCAGATGGAGCTAAATCCAATCATTGCAAGACAACCTTTCAAAACATGGGGAATTGACTTCATTGGGCCAATCAATCCTATAGCACAATACTCACAGGCTAAGTACATTATAGTTGCCATGGATTATCTCACAAAATGGGCAAAAGTACAAGCCACCAGAAGAAACGATGCTAGAACCACTACTAAGTTCCTTTGGAAGCAGGTGATCTCATGATTCGGCTACCCCATTGAACTAGTTAGTGATCAAGGCACACACTTCATTAATGAAGTGATTGCTCATCTCCTATCAACCTTTTTGATCATCCATTGAAAATCCTCACCCTACTACCCTCAAGAAAATGGACAGGCTAAGTCTACTAATAAGATCTTAGTGAACGTCCTGACCAAAGTAGTCTCTACCTTGTGCGGTGACTAGGACAACAAATTGATGGCAACCTTATGGGCCTATCAAATAGCCTATAAAATGACTGTGGGGATAGACTCCCTTCAAGTTAACCTATGGGACTAAAGCTATTTTACATGTAGAGTTCTTCGTCCTGAGCTTGAAAGTAGCCATCCAAGAGAGATGGGATGGAAAGGAGGCATGGACAGAGTGCCTAATCAAGCTAGAACTCTTGTCAAAGACTCAACTCCTAGCCACCCATGTGCTGATTTGTGAAAAGGTGCGACACAAGAGCTAGTTTGACAAGCATGTCAAGAAGCAAGAATTCGAGTAGGGTTAGTTAATGTTGTTGTACTCAGTAAAAAAAGGCCATGAATAGAAGATGAAGTTTAGGGGATTAGGGTCTTTCCGAGTCCACACTATCAACCAAACTGGTAATGCAAAGCTCGAGACCCTAGATGGAGAGGGGACAGGCTTCTTCAATAGTAGCCACATAAAGAAGTACTACCCTTCCACACATCCAATGCACAAGGCTCCCATGCTGGAGTCCCTTCTGAAGGTCCAAGATGCCACAATAATGGAAATTAATGAGGAGGATGAAGAGGTAGTAGCACTTGCTTACCTGTGCATAATGGTCACTACCCAACAACCACATGCCTTTGATGCATTGATCATGATGAGGGAGTTAATTTTAATATCTTAATTCATGATCATTTGACTCAAATTGGCCAACCACAGCTACAACCCACCAATGCCAAACTTAGCCCATTTGGGGGTTGATCATATACTGTTTCAAGAAAGTGCAAGGTCGTAGTCTCTATCGAGTCTGAAAGCATACTTGCAATTTTTTATGTGTTGCTAAATACAAAAGATGCTTGTAAGAATTGCTATTAGGATGCTCATTTAAAGCACATTGTAATGTCAATTACGAGTCTCGGTGTATTCACCTTACTATTGGCAAGGTACAAATAGTCACAACTTTCAAAAAGGGTAGCACAACTCCATCAAAGCCTGCAAGGCCACCGATAGAGAAACCCACCACCAAGCCTAAGGAGGGGGATTGTGACTTGTCACAACCCGCCAAGCCTCACCACATGCAAACTGGTGAGATCAAAACTAAGGCCCCTAAACCATAGTTCAACTGGGTGCCTAAACATCAAGGACTATTGCTGCCTAGAAGCATATAAACATGACCTCTCAAACCTACAAACTCATACTCAAAACCTAGGAGGCAAGGATGAAACTATAGGCACTGACGACAAATGGTCAAAAGTTGCGATGGGTCCCCAAGACCTTATTGCAAGAACAAGGCTATTATGAGGGAAATGCTTGGATATGGGTGCCTAAAGCCACGATGGCTAGTGCCACTATTCACAGCCACCCTCAAACTTGACCATACATAGCCCCATGACAAATCAGGTAGCATTAAAGCCGCAAAAGACTCAAGCTGCAAAGCCCATAGAGCCCAACACCGTTAATCCTGCAAAGCCCCAATGAATCTACCCACCAAATCTACAGCTTGTCGACCCCAAACCGACTCAACCTAGCATTGCTAGTGCCCCTAAAGCCTCATAAACATCTGGCAGCACAATGTCATAATCAAAAACCACGCTTAGCGCACAAGATGCTAGACCACATGCTCAAGAGAGAAGTTGCAACCGCAGACATCAGCTACTACTACTGAGCTGTCGAATCACCTCCGGCCATGCCACCCTCCTACGAATGATGATAGATTCTTACCTTAGCCTCCAACTTAGCTAAAAGTATGGGGGATGACTTGTTTGTTTGCCTATGGTGCTTGGATGCAACATTGACTACACTTGCTAAAAGCTATGACCGATTAGACCTAGGTCTGTTAGACAAGCCTTTGGCAACAAAGGTATACAAACTGTCTTGCTCATGGGAAGAATCAAAACTTGTATTTGTTAAGGCTCCCCAGGAAACTAAGGAACTAATTGTTGTCGAGATTTCCCGCAAACAAGCACGCAAGCAATGCCTCATTATGCCTTATGATAAGGGCACGGTCAATGCCCACCAACCAAGAGATTGAGGAATTGAAATAGCTTGTTGACAATGACTCCTCTTTCTTGCAACAGTGGTATGATCTCCAACTTCAATGGGAACTCCAACCTCAAAATACAAACCAATCTACATAGCAACAACCTCCTATAGGGTGTTGACCACCATTCGCAACTGTTCCCTAGAAGAGGACATCATGAATCACCCCTACTTAGATAGCATTTTTGACATAGGAGGAGTTACACATTGCCAGCAAAATAGACTCCGATGATTTCCTAATGGATGTCCTCACCTACCTCACTCATATAAGCATCCAACCTTTCGACATGGACCACTATGCTAAATGGAGTACAACCCAAACTTCTACGCTTGGCTCATGCAAAAGTGAAGCACCATGAGCATGCACTAAATGCCCTTAACCCTTCAAATCCTAGGAAGGATTCTTCTCATCTCCCAAGGGGAAGGGGGTAAGTCTAGAACATAAAAATAGACTAGCAAAAAAGAATGCATAAAAAACAACTTGGGATTATGGAAAAGTGTCATAAATTTTTTTGGAATGCATGGATTGCCTGAAGGAAAAGTCTCTTTCTGTACTTAAGTATTTCAAAAACCATTTTCTACGTGTCTTTACACAAGAAATTGTTTCAAAGAACACTAATGGTGAGTTGTGGCTCCATGGCAGGCACCTACAATGGCCTGACAAGAAAAAACCAACAAGTTATCATTCTCGGAGGAAGAGCAAGAAAAGTATAACCACTTAGTGGAGACGAGAGCCTACAACCAATTCAAGTTAAGGCACATCTTGAATTGGGAGGATGTGGTCATGGAGAAGCATTCCATAAGGAAAATTGTGAGCCAATGTAAGTTGCAAAAGTACATGGAAAAGGTTGGCCAAGCTGTTGATTACGAAAAGTGTGCAGAGTTCCTCCAAACCTTAAATAGGAACTGCGGCACTGTAACACTGCACCAATGACAAGACACCCACCATGTGGAAGTTGAGCTAACCCCAGAGTTGGCGAAGAGGGTTTTGGGCCTAGCCAAAAAGGTGGAAAGGTGGCCAAAAAGGATGTATATAGCATGTTGGAATTTTGGTCCACACTAATGATGGCATCAACTTGGCAGATATCCTTAATATAGAGGTCCAGCTACAAGCGAAAATGGTGCATACACTATCTTCCAGCCAAAGGTACAATGCATTGATGAGTAGGATTAGTGTGCCAATGTTGGAAAGCATTACAGCTAAGGCTCTAGATGAAGTAAAAGTGAATGGCTTCGTGCAGGAGACCATTGAGACTTCAGCAAAGGCACTGGCCACATGAGGAAGACCTGCAGGTGGAGACTCCCCAACCTCCAGGATAAGAAATATGTCATCCTCCACCAAGGCCTCAACAATAGGATTCGGTGGGGTCTTATGATGGCCATCATCAGGGAGGCATTGGGGGAAGCCCAAGGTGGAGAAGAAGTTGATGAAATATCAAGACAGGTCACCACCTCACTATTAGCAAGAGTAATCTAGTGATGAGAACAGTGAGTGACAAAGAAGAAGAGTAGGAAGCACAATCTAGTCGTGGAGAGGCCAAGAAGTCAAGGAAAAAGACTCCACACGAGAAGGCCAAAGAAGAGAGTAGGAAGAAAGAGAGAGCAAGCCTACAAAGAGCCCAAAGAGAGTCCAAAAACATTGAAGAAAAAAGAAAGAGAAAAGAAAAGGAGGAGCCAAAGAGGATAAAAAAAGGAATCCAAGAGGGTTGAAGAGGAGAGAAAGAGAAAAGCAGATGAAGAAGTTTAAGAGCTTAGGAGGAGAGAAGAAGAAGACATAGCCATGGACATCCCCCTATCAGTGGAGCAACCCTCTAGAGAAGAGGAGCTAGCTATCATGAGTCCTCATGAAGAAGAACACCCGAGGACAAGCTCCCAGGTACCCAAAATCATGCCACCCCTACTAGCAGTGGGCAAGGGCAAGGGTTTAATTGACCCCATTTCACCCATCCTAGTGCCTACCACCCTAGTCTCTGCACCCACCCAAGGCACTTCTACCACAGTAGATGCTAGTAACCTTATGGTCTAGGTTTAGTTTTTGGTCAATAAAGAGATAACTCAAGCTGAAAGTGGAGGGACCCGAGTGAGACTGAGCAAAAAGATCGGCAAACAAGATCCCAAGAGATAGAAGATTGAAGCATCCACAACAACTACTCCTACAACATTGCCGTCATTTTCCAACTATGATGATTACGTCAAAGAACTCCTTTCACAACTGGAAAGAGTGGAGGAAAAGAAGTGGCCGTTTTGCTAAGCTAGAAGCTTAAAAGGATACGTTACTGGTCTTCTAGCTCGAGAAGAACCCGCCAAGTGGCCTTGTGTCCAAAAGAGTAAGTGAGCTTAAAGTCGAGCTCAAGGCCAAGGAAGGAGAAGAAGATAGATGGCAAGCAAGGCTCACCGAAGAGACACATAACCTCATGAGCCTATAGAATGACATTATGAAAATCTAGTAGCACTCCATAAAGACTTGCAAAAGGGGAGATTGAAAAAGTCCAAGATACCATGGTGGAGGAGTTAGCAAAGAATCAAAAGAAGAGAGGGTTAGAAGGTATCAAAAGTACATAGAAGATTTGGAGAAGAGGGTACTTATAGCTAGAAGAGCAGAAAATATTAGATAGAGAAATGGAGGAACGAGAGTAGAGACTAATGATCCTAGCTCAAAGGCAGGGTGAAGGCTTGGAAGATATGAACAAGAGGGCAGATGAATGGGTGGGCAGAAGTGAAAGAAGTGTCAAAGACCTAGCATGCCATCTAGCTCGTGCATAGAAGAAGGTGACAAGCTATTGGTGAGAGCATGTCAGAGGCCACACAAGTAAGCTTAGAATCCCAACAATGCACCTTCCTCAACACTTTCAAGGATGTCACCCAACCAAAGGAAGAGGAGGCCGTTGAGTCATTAAAAAGAAAGATGGGAGTTGCCTGCAAGGCTCTGAGAGACAGGGGTTGCATATGCCACTACAAGTAGCAGGAGTCAACCTAAGCCTATAGGATTAAAGGAGTTATTTGCTAGGGTCAGGCTTAATTGTACAAGAAGTGGATGCCCTAGGATTCACAAAAGGAGTACCACGGGAATACAAAGAAGATGAAGGAACAAGACCGAGCTATGAGATGGGACAACAAGATGATGAGCTAGTCCCACCGCCTCCCTCTCCACAGCCCGAAGTACAATAAAAGGTAGACACCTATGCTAAGAGGAAAGCAGAGCTAAAAAATAAGTGAATGAGAATGCTAGAACAAGCACAAAAAAGGTTGCAAGCTCAATCGGAAATGGTTCCAACAATGCTAATCCCGCCAAGAGAAGACTGCTTCCCAATGAACTGGAATGTAGAAATCATAGTCTGGGAGCAGTAGGAGAATGGCCGCGAACCATTTTACTTTAATTTCTGATTTCCTACCACATTGAGCAGAGTGTTATCAATCAAGGTGGTGGAAGAGGTGATTAATGTTGGAAGGAGGTTGGGAGACAGATGGACCTCTAAAAGAGAAAAGAATCCTACCCTATGGGGAGGAGAAGCTCTTGACTACTAGGAGAACAAGGTCCTAGAAGTGCCTAGAATAGTAAAAGGCTATGAGTGCCAAGATGAAGGAGGAGGATATGGGATGGCAACATGGACACCTGGAAGTCATTTTGCAACACCCTTACCTTCGAGAGAAATAACCCTACCTACATGCCATATCCTAGAAGGGTTGGGGATCGAGACATCCATGGTAGATATGATTTCCCAGAAATATACAACATGAATGCCACCAAGCCTGAGGACACCCTGACCTTCAACAAGAATGACTTATATGCTTCTATTGATCATTTCCCTAGCGAGTTTTCCTCTTGCGGAGACCTTGCATTCCTCACTACTTGTAATTATCTTAGACTCCTTAGGGTACTGCTAAAGCAAGATCCTGCCCTACCAGAGTACCACCTCCAGCCGCACTTTTTTAATCTTAATGCCAGCATAGATAGTTGTGCCATGTATAGATTGATGATGCGAGTTGCTCTCTTACCATCCTTTTGCATGGCCCTCTTAGAGGATATGAATGATAGCTAGTTCACTCAATGTAACCACCCATTCCTATCCACCATTCCTCTTAGCATTTGAATGGGCCTAAAAGGATACATCCAAAGTAGACAATTACTTAGCAAATCCATTAAGCCTCCAACTTCTCCCTTGCATGGCCATGATGACAAAGATTAGTTCTTTGTTATAATCCCAAAAAAATAATAAAAGAAAATAAAAGAAAAGACAAAGGAAAAAGAAATGAGAAAATAGAAGAAAAGGATAAGAGAACAAGAGAAGAAAATAACAAGAAAAATCAAATGACTCACCTTCCTACATGTAGGCCACAGTCACTGCACCTAGGGTCCCCAACTTAGGTGTGTTTATTAGTGGCCTCAATCAGCAAGATTTGCCCCTAACCCCCTAGCCCATTTTGATTTCCCACTTCACACCACTTAGGGCACATCAAGGGCAAGATACACCTAGGGAGGTCACCCTCACCTATGGTTAGACCTGACTCCATAAGCTACACCCACCGCACCTCCCTTATGCACAAAATGGGTCCTCAAGTGTGGGACAACACCCAAGAAGCTCCTAGTTCGACTAGCATGAGCATAATGCACCACACCATAAGGTAGCCACACTACCCAGTACACCTTCTTTCCTTTTCAGGTAAATACAAATGCTGTGAAAAACCACCAACTTTTGAGGCCCCGGCATCCATGCTATTGGCTCTCGGCCTCCACTGCCTCAATAATTTGAATAGCTTCTCCCCAAGACTAATCTGCACAAGGCCCCATCATCATCAATTCCCATGACCACCCTTTAGATCATGGAACCCTTATCAACCCAGACCCACAAGTGCCATGGGAGACTGGCACTCATCTAGGAGGGGGGTAATGTCAACCCCAATGCAAGATGGGAAAAAGAGAATTCAAAAAATAGAATAATGTGAAAAAGGCGGCGAGGCAAAGGAATAAAAGAGGAAATTCCAAAAGTGCAAGGGCAACTGCAAAGGTCAAGTTGAAGGAAAAGGCATATTTTATAATGCAAAGGTGCCACTAAAATTTTGTAAAAGAATGCTAGGCTCCCTCCTGGGTGAATTGTAAAACATAGATGGCGAGCATAGGTGAAGGGATAAGGTAACTAGGAGGGAATAGGCAAAGACGACCTTAGCAAGATGCCCGGTCATGTAAAAAAGGGGATGGGTGCCCAAGGGATTTAGGACTTGTATATAAAATCAAAAAGTGAATGAGAAGCTCATTCTTTGGTGTGTGGCTAAAGTGGTCTTCTTCTTCATCTCTTCTTCTCTCCCTCTTGCTTGCTTGCGTGTGCCTAAGAGAGGGACTGTGAGACTGTGAGAGAGTGAGTGTGTGAGGGTGAAGGGCCGTGGTGCAGAAGCTCTCCATCATCTCCTCTCTTCCTCTTCTCTTCTCTTGTCTCGTGTACGGTTATGGAGGATAGAGCTCAAAGGAGGGGGCTTGAGGTTGCTTGATCTTGCATCTCGAATCATGGAGCTATCAGCTTGCTTGAGGGAGGACGCTACTCATTTAGACATCAAGGTAAGCTCACTACACCCCCATGGGATCGAAAGTGCATCAGCTAGGTGAGAGATAGCCATTTGTACTTGCTTGAAATGCTTGAAGCAATAAGTGGTATGTGGGTCTTGGTGGTTGAGCATGAGCTCCCACTACACTCAAACCCTACCCTAGATAACATATCAACCATTAGATTTTTCTTCCTATAATATGCCGAAACTCAAGATTCAAATACTTTATGTATGCAATCCATCTCAACATGGCAATATCTAGAGTAGCACAACTTGCAGTCATCTTTAGGAATGGTAAACAATCTGTAACAATTACATGTGCACCAATTGAATACTCTTTGTCACATCTAAGGGGTGTAACATCACCCCATAACTCCCTCTTCACTTGGGGCATCTCCTATGTCTTTTA
The DNA here is from genome assembly GCF_053477565.2 of Lygodium microphyllum. NCBI lineage: Eukaryota > Viridiplantae > Streptophyta > Polypodiopsida > Schizaeales > Lygodiaceae > Lygodium > Lygodium microphyllum. The sequence goes on from NC_141160.1 coordinate 11,228,846, forward strand.
TTTGAAACCTTTGCACTGAATCTGACCACTTATCTATTCCCTTCATTACCATCTTGCCTAATTGCTCATCCCATAGTAATCAAGCTAGTATCCATTTTAATGAGAATGGGCTTTCCCTTTGAATAGTTAGCATGTCTTAACATTGGTAAAGCCTTTAGCAACCTCTTTAGTTTCTTCATGGTCTTTGTGTGCTTTCTTTACCACTAGAATAACTGTCCTTTATGCTATTGTGAGGTAATAAGTAAATGGCCTTAACTACCACATCTAAGAGAGAAGGATACCAAGAGTAGGTTTAGGAAAGAATAAGAAAAACAAATATTAAATCACTTCAAGAATAGAGATGCATTGATTGAAGTTGTTACAAAGCCCTTTGATTCACATGGTGCTTAACAAAGTAAGTCCAATATCTTCACTCACTATATGAGCACAACACCCTATGTTGGGAAGATTACCCAAAAGCTCTGAGACAAGACCTTAGAGATAACGTTGATGTAGAACTACACCTTACTATACATATGCTTTATGCAACCACAAAAGCTTTAAAACTTATCTCTAATCCAAGAAAACATGTAGCAAATAGTTGGTACCAACAAGCAGACATGTTATCAAGCAACAATAACCCTCGAATCCTATTAAATTCCTATATGGATCTAATTACACAAATTTAGTCCTATTTATTGTTATATAAAATAGTGAAAAGCCTCTTTTATTCTATCCCAAAATCGTCCTAAAGAGGGTTCTTCATTTACTTCAAACATACACTTATTGTAGACAAGCATATGCATCCAATCTTGATCCCTTGTTCAAAGATTTATGGCAAAAATTCACGATAACAATTTGTAGCCTAAATACCCTATTTTTCGCTATCCCCCACAATTCAGACAAGCCACAAAATCACTCATTTTGTAGCGCCAAAAATTCCTTGAAGGTTAAGGAGTGTTTATCCATGTTCCTTAATTCCAAAAGGTTCAACTTTGCATGAGTTTTGCCATCCTTTCTCTCTCGATTTAGGCCAGTCTTGGACCATTTGCATCCCAAAAAATGGGCCAATTTGCTATCCTAATCTCCCACACTTTACTCTCATTTCCCTTGTCCATAGTAGTTCCTTTAAGCTCCCACTTATTCCTTACATGAAGTCACATGCATACAAACTCTTGGTCATTTACTTATTTGACTTCCCCTTCTCCTCTTGAGTTCAACATCAATGCTTGTGACTAAACCACTAAATAAAAACACCTCAATGTCTTCCAATATCCTAAAACTTGTCCTACCATGTCATATATACATACCCTTGAATGTATGAAGTTATGGGATTTCAACTATCTTCATAGTATGGACATAAAATCGTATGGCATCCACCCCCTCCAAACTTACACATCCTCCAACATGTGGCAAACTATCATTCTTTTTCAGAATCAAAGCCTTCTTCATCCACCCCCTCCAAACTTACACATCCTCCAACATGCGCCAAACTATCATTCTTTTTCAGAATCAAAGCCTTCTTCATCCACAATTTCATCCTCATCATCTTTTGCATCACTTTCTTGGGAAGTACTTGTATCCAACTCTTCTACTTCACATGGATCAGACTCCTATCTTTTGAAGATTTTGATTCACTTCCCTACAATTGGAATTCTCAATGTTGTCCCATTCAACTCATTGAGAGAATAAGTAGCATTATCATACACATGTCTCACCATGATTGGGCCAAACCATCATTTTAAGACCTTTCAAATAGTGCTATTCTGGTTACCTAATTTGTTGTCATAAATTAGCACCCGATCTCGTTCATATATCATCCTTAGCTTGAATTTGTGCTTCTTGTCAAATATTTTCTTGTTGTGAAGCCTTGATGCCCTCAATCTTGTAATTGCTATCTCAATGTCTCCTCTCTAATTCTTGAATACATTGTTTAGCAAGCAATGATCAAAGACAAGACTCACTCATAACCTGAAAACAAGATGTTAAGGAGTGCCGATTAGGGAGCTGACTTTGTTGAAGGATGACTCGCAACGAGAATTTTCAATGTTTCACAGACATAAAACAACCAACACATGAAACAAAACAACCAAATATGCCTCTTGTAGTCTCAAGTACTTCTAAAATAAAACTCAAGATAGAGCATCAATAAACATTAAAATAAGAAATCTTGAGTTCAGAAAAAAATAGTTACTTCATATATCTTTTGATATTTGATACATAATTGTGGCCCTTTAGCTTCAAAGTTTCCAAAGCTTTCGATCCACTCAACATCAAGCATCCACACTATTGAGTGTGACCCTCCTCTCACCTCTCACAAGACAAAAATTTTCATCCAAGGAGAAGGGCAGAGCCCCTTAGTCTTCTCATCACCCCTTTATATAGTATCTCTCCCAAACACACATTGTGTTTACAAAATCTTTAGGCTTTTTGATTGTATAATAAAGCTTAAGAGCTTTAAATGTTTTGCTTTACTATAAGGCATTTTACTTTGAGAATAACAAAAAGTTTAATAACCTCTTAAACTTGTCAGCTTTCCAAAACCTTGTTTTTTTTTAATCTTTTCATTTTTTCAATCATCACCCTTCGTCTATGTTTCTTCAAACATAATCTGATGTCACCATCTACTTTGGTCTTCTTCCCACCTTGATGTTGACTTCATGGTATCATAGTGCTCAATCTTCTTATCCTCTCTTTTCATTTCAATCATCGTTGTATCTCGGTTTCTTGTTGACTCTTCAATTGATTATTGTGGCCCGAGAGGATTGAAACCCACAACTTCACACATACATATTCTTCTTTTTTCTTTATTTGGAACATCAATCCTTTCATTCTCATTTAATTCTCTCTCCAAGCTTGTAATCCTATAGACCATAGTATCAATTACCAATGCCACTTCTTTTGCAAAGCCATACCGATGCATTGTGAACTAGGGATGCATGCAAAGTTGGGGAAGCTATCTTGCATTACTAAGCTTCAATGAAGTATCACATACAAAATCAAGCCTTTGTTGATGAACCATCATCCTGGGCTTGTCCTGCTCATAGCTAAGCTGGACACCAATAGCCAAAGATAAAACCATCTCCTCTATGTGTGGGGCTTTTGTTTCAGATAATCTTCCAAATTTTGCATAAGAAATACCCTAGAAGAGTAATCAAGGGAGTTCCTTTTGAGGTCCATTTTCCTTCTAAAATGCTCTTGTTGGCGAGCGAGTTTCCTTATTTGCTTGCATGTATGCTCACCCCTACTCCTTGGGACAAAATTCCCTCTAACTTTGTGCCACAACAAGAGATACCCACTTCCTGGTTTGCTAATCCCAAGCACCATAAGAAGGTTCTATTTCTTCTTCTATGGAAATGATCAAATACATGTGTTCCATGATTTTGATATTCATTCCAAAAAATAGATTTTCTAGCATGAAGAGCCTTTCCCATCATTACATATCACAACAATGCCAATCCTCTTGTCCTTCAAGGCAAGATATGTGATGAGACTAATAACGATACAAACTCCTGTGGTATTGATAGAATGTCCAAGAGATACTTCTCCACCACTAAGAAGACTTCATTTTCCAAAAAAACAGTGGCTAACCCATTGATTGTTGTTAGGATGTGAACACAATCTTAATTCTTTGCAAATTGTTTTCCACTCCTAGTTAATTGATTGCATTTACTTGTTGATGCAACTAGATTTCCATAATGCTCTCTTTCTCTTTCCACTTCTTGGTCATCACTTCCTGCTTTTGATTCATGCAATGTGACCTAGTAGAATTATGCTATTGAAAATGTACGCCATGCTCAACCATTGATGATTGGAGAAAAGATGCAATGTTGGATCCATGTTATGCAATCAAACAAGTGATGCTCCACATGAAAAGATGGATGCACTGGAAAAGAGAGTGCCTAGCCTATCTATATGTGCCTATGCATCATGAAAAATTCAAACACAATTACTTGATTAGATTAAATCCTTTACACCTCTCATCACTCAGCATGAAAAAAATATTCTACTCTGGTCCACCCACCCAAAATCTTACAGCTGCTCAAGAAAAGAACCCATCTCACAACTAGCAGCTCCCTACACGACCCTCAAACTCACCCAACCACCTTTCCCACTCAACCAGAGATTCCTAACTTGGTGATGAATATCCCAACTCTCATGCATGCAAGAAATAGTGCGTGCACAATGAAGGTGCTGTCTCTTGTGCGTGTGCAACTAAGATTTACTACATATAGTTGTAACAAGCCTCATGCCATGCTAGTGCTCAAGAATGGTGCAAAACATGCATTTATCCAACCCATGGCATGGAAGTAATTGATCAGATCAGTAGAAAATCCCCAAGTGTAGTGTAATCGACAAGTGCAACATGAAGTGTTCGTGAACCCACAATCCCTGTGATGTGCAAGAGTCTAGGCAAGAAAATATACATGTTTCAAAATTTTTGGCAACTATCAACAACAGACTCCAGCTCCAACCTGTCCAAAAAAACTCCAATCTCAACCAAAGCTATCAAGTTCCACACTCAAAAATCCAAAAAAAAAGAGAAAAAAAAATTCTAAGCTAGACAAACTCAAAAAATCTAGCTACAAAATACAAAACAATCTATCACACAAACAACTAACCTAACAAAAATCCTACCAAACTAAATTTTTACTAGGGATTTTCAATTTTTGAAAAAATGATTGATAACATAGAGCAAGTAGTTTTTCTCTGCTCAATCCTTCCTCCCAAGATAATTTTTGTCTCAATGTCTTCTAGTCTCCTCTCTAATTGTCAAATATGTAGAGCAAGCAATTCTTCTCTAGTTAGCCCTTTCCCCTCAGGTAACACACTCCATGTGGTAGCCACATCTTCAATAGGCATAATAGGGTTTTGTCCATACATCAATTCAGTAGGCACATATGCAATCATTGTACAATGTATTTTTAATCAACCCATAATGCATATGGTAATAACCATGGCCACTCTTTTACTTTGCCTTTACATGACTTTGCCAATGTCTTGATGATAGGTGGATGGCCCCTCTCATTCTTCCCATAACTCTATGTATTATATGTTGAAGTTAATGAGACCTTAATTCCCAACTAAGAGAAGAACATACGAGCCTCATCTACATCTAGTTTCCCTCTATCAATTGTAATCTTGCTTGCACAACCATAGTAGCAAAAGACCTCTTCCAATAGAAATTTACATATAGATTGCATTGTCTTAGTGCATAGAGCTCTCCCTTCTATTTTATTAGTTGAATCCTCACATGCAAGCAAGCACTAGATATCTCACCTACCAAAGTCCTATAGGCATGATGACCAAATCTACCACCCATTTATAATGAAGGGACAAAGGATAGGTTCATCTCTATGTTCCACACTTGAATGCATTTGATAGGTATTGCATGATTCCACAAAGTGTGAAACATCCATATACATTCCTTGCCACCAATACCTTTTCTTAATCTTCCCAAATGTTCTTCAAACACCTTTATGGCCAACCCACAAACTCACAGGAACTCCTTCATTACATGTAAATTGGGTAGCTCTATCAATGATGACTCGTAATAAAGCTCCTTTCTTCTTCTTCACATATTTGCAAATATATACATCTTTCAAAAAAAAAACCCATATGCCTTTCTTTTAATTCTTTTTTATTCCTCTTCAAACCAATCATCTCTCTTGGATAGTGTGTTGAGATACTGCCCTACTTTTAGCCATTCACCTGCATATAAGTCTTCCAAGAACACTTCTAAAGCTGAAACATAATACCTAAAGTTATTTTTTTTTCCAAGCTTTATCCATCATTGCACAAAATTTATGTAGTGATGTATTTGCAATAGTTATCCCTATCAATTCATATATTTTACTTGTTGTATTTAATGTTGTCCCTACATTACTGAGTATGGTACCTATAATTATAGCATCTACAAATACAGCCCCAATAGTATTCATGTGTTGTACTTGTATCTAATATTATCCATGTATTAATGAGTATTTTACCTACAATTACTGAAGCTACCAATGGAGCCCCATCAATAGTGCATATATTTTCAACAGTAAATTCACCATTTTCTTCATCATCCATCATCAACACAATATTAGTGAGTTTGGGAATCTCCCAATTTCCATTTTTTGAATACTAAAAAGGTGGCACTTGGATAACATGCCCATATGTTTCTCAAAACCATATGATGTGACCTATCATTGGAAAGTGCTTGAAAAATAGAATCTATTGAGCTATAGATTGCTCGATTTGGAGTTCTAGTGTTCAAGTTATGACAAATCCAAATATTTGACCACATGTCCCAAACTTGTGGGAAATTCCCATATTCCCCAATATAGTGTTCATCCCATCTTCATCTTCAAAGCATGCTCTAGATACGATGTCTACAACTGAATTTTTTCTCTCTGCATTACATTGAAATTGAGGATCTAATGACTTTATATATGCAATCCACCTCACCATGGTGATATCCGACAAGTGTTGAGATATCGAGCTCCACTCGTGATATGCCAGGGTGACCGTTGTGCATTTATGTCACCGACTTGTCAGTTGTTGCAGATGTGGTTGGTACATCGCCCATGAATAATAGCTAGATGATAGCTATCCTTATCTATTCTAGTTCGTGGCTCAGTTAGTATGCCACCTTAGTTAGTTGAGTTTGTTTTGAGACCCATATATAGGGTTCTTCTATTTCTATGTACTTGAGTTCTTTTTGGCTTACACAACTAAGAAGAGGAAAACTATTTTCAGCCTCCACCTTTGTGTGTATTCCCCCATTGTGCAAGCAAGAAAGCTACAAGTGAGACTCCTTCCTTCTCTCCCACAATCTTGACATGGTATCAGAGCCTTGTTCGTGGTAAGGAGCTCAAGAAAGCAAGCCAAGCTTGCGGTGTTCTGGTAATAGGAGCAGTGTTGCTTTCATTTTCTATTTTGGGAGCAGATCTCTGCAGGTAGCATAGCTGGAAATTGCAAGAGTGCATTGTCTCAGGTTGAGATGCCCTTCGCAGTGAAGCAAGAGGGCAATATATGCTGCGGGAAAGGCCTTTAGCCCTTGGTGACCCTGTTTTTTTGATTTGAGGCCATTTCAGGGCCTGTTTTGGAGGCAGAAGTTTTTTGCACGCACTCAAGAAAAAGCCCTGTTTTATGCTATGCGACCACTGTTCTACAGGTCGGTGAAAAGTTACCACAGAAATTGCATCGTATGCTTGTGTGCAGAGACATTGGGAGTTACAGAATCATCCTTGGTTCCTGTATATGCAAAATCGTCACTAGGAAGTGACTGTGTGGTCAAATACCACTTTCGCCAATTTTGTAGATTTGCCCTTGTGAGGGTGAAGCTGTGTTTTTTGCAGTGACAGAATTTTTTGCAGTGCTCTACAATGGCGTCTGATTCTCTTTCACAGATTGTAACTGAAAAGCTTGACAAGAACAACTTCCAAGCATGGAAGTTTAGAATGACGAATTTCCTTATGGGAAAAGGATATTGGGAATTTGTTGCAGGAAATGAAGAAGAACCAGTTCTTCCTGATGTTCCCAATCAACAGCAAATGCAGGCATTTAAAGCATGGCATGAGAGAGCCAGGAAAGTTATATATTGGCTGTCTATCAGCATTTCAGACTCTATGATTGTGCATATTCAGGATGCAAGTACGCCAAAGGAGGCATGGGATACTTTGTCAAAAATGTATAGCACAAATACGCAAGCCAGGAAAATGCAACTCAAGCAAGAGTTGCATAATGTGCAAAGAGAAAATATGAGCATTAATGACTACCACATGAAGGTGAAGAAGATTGCAAATGCACTTGCTTCCATTGGGTCACCAGTGGAAGATGATGATTTAGTTTCTGTGACCTTGAATGGTCTAGGAAAGGATTATGCACGGTTTCGGACATCCATTTCAGTTTGTGAAAGATTTCTTGATTTTGAGGAGTTGATTGCTCTTCTAATTTCTGAGGAGCAGAGAAATGGTGGTGCATCTTCTTCAGGAGGAACTTCAAAGAAAGCTGTCTTTTTCTCAAATGCTGGAAGAGGTAGAGGCAGAGGTAGAGGAGGCCGTGATAGAAATCAGAATATGTAGCAAACTCAAGAAAACCAGTCCTATGGAGGAGGACATGGTAAGTCTAGAGGCAGGGGGAGCCAAAGAGGTCGTGGTGGATGTCAAAGAGGCCAAAATGCAAACAGTAATGTTGAATGCTACTACTGTGGTAAAATGGGTCATATGGCTAAAGACTGCTATAAAAAGCAGAATGACATCATGAATGGAAAATTGCAACAAGGGAAATATGCATCTTCTAGTAGACAGGGTGATGACAGAAATGAGCATTTGTTTATGGTGCAGCACATGAACAATTCTGTGACAAGTGCAGAAGAAAGCAATGATGTATGGTATGTTGACTCAGGTGCATCAAACCACATGACAGGTCATGCAGAATGGATGGAGGATGCAAGGAAAATGGAAAAACCAGGATTTGTGGAGACTGGTGATGATACTGCACATCCTATTGTGCAGATTGGAAAAAATCATTTGTCTATGTAGGATGGGAAAAAGAAATACATGTTCGATGTATTTCATGTCCCGAATATCACCAAGAATCTGGTTTCTGTTGGTCAAATGGTTGAGCAGGGCTTGCAGGTCAGATTTAATCCTCATGGATGCTTTGTTGAGAATATGAAAAATAAAGGTCGCTTGATAGCAAAAGGAAAGAAGAAGGGCAGAATGTTTACGTTGGATGCAAACATGCCTGAATTGAGTGCAGCAATGTTTGTTGAGATATCGAGCTCCACTCGTGATACGCCAGGGTGACCGTTGTGTATTTATGTCATCGACTTGTCAGTTGCAGACGCGGTTGGTACACCGCCCATGAATAATAGCTACATGATAGCTATCCTTATCTACTCTAGTTCGTGGCTCAGTTAGTATGCCACCTTAGTTAGTTGAGTTTGGTTTGAGACCCATATAGAGGGTTCTTCTATTTCTTTGTACTTGAGTTCTTTTGGCTTACACAACTAAGAAGAGGAAAACTGTTTTCAGCCTCCACCCTTGTGTGTCTTCCCCCATTGTGCAAGCAAGAAAGCTTCAAGCGAGACTCCTTCCTTCTCTCCCACAATCTTGACATGGTATCAGAGCCTTGTTCGTGGTAAGGAGCTCAAGAAAGCAAGTGAAGCTCGCGGTGTTCTGGTAAGAGGAGCAGTGTTGCTTTCATTTTCTGTTTTGGGAGCAGATCTATGCAGGTAGCACAGTCAGAAAGTGCAGGAGTGCATTGTCTCAGGTTGAGACTCCCTTCGCGGTGAAGCAAGACCATGTTTTTTTAATTTGAGGCCATTTCGGGGCCTATTTTGGAGGCGGAAGTTTTCTGCACGCACTCAGAAAAAGGCCCAGTTTTATGCTGTGCAGCCACTATTCTACAGGTCGGTGAATAGTTACTGCAAAAATTGCATTGTATGCTTGTGCGCAGAGACATTGGGAGTTACAGAATCATCCCTGTTGCCTGTTGATGCAAAATCGTCACTAGGAAGTGACTGTGTGGTCAAATTCCACTTTCGCCAGTTTTGCAGATTTTCCCTTGTGAGGGTGAAGCTGTGGTTTTTGCAGTGACAGAATTTTTTGCGGTCTTCTGTAATGGCATCTAATTCTCTTTCACAGATTGTCACTGAAAAGCTTGACAAGAACAACTTCCAAGCATGGAAGTTTAGAATGACGAATTTCCTTATGGGAAAAGGATATTGGGAATTTGTTGCAGGAAATGAAGAAGAACCAGTTCTTCCTGATATTCCCAATTAACAGCAAATGCAGGCATTTAAAGCATGGCATGAGAGAGCCAGGAAAGTTATGTATTGGCTGTCTATCAGCATTTCAGACTCTATGATTGTGCATATTCAGGATGCAAGTACGCCAAAGGAGGCATGGGATACTTTGTCAAAAATGTATAGCACAAATACGCAAGCCAGGAAAATGCAGCTCAAGCAAGAGTTGCACAATGTGCAAAGAGAAAATATGAGCATCAACGACTACCACATGAAGGTGAAGAAGATTGCAGATGCACTTGCTTCCATTGGGTCACCAGTGGAAGATGATGATTTAGTTTCTGTGACCTTGAATGGTCTAGGAAAGGATTATGCACAGTTTCGGACATCCATTTCAGTTCGTGAAAGATTTCCTCATTTTGAGGAGCTGATTGCTCTTCTAATTTCTGAGGAGCAAAGAAATGGTGGTGCATCTTCTTCAGGAGGAACTTCAAAGGAAGCTGTCTTTTTCTCAAATGCTGGAAGAGGTAGAGGCAGAGGTAGAGGAGGCCGATCTGGAGGCCGTGATAGAAATCAGAATATGTAGCAAACTCAAGAAAACCAGTCCTATGGAGGAGGACATGGTAATTCTAGAGGCAGGGGGAGCCAAAGAGGTCGTGGTGGATGTCAAAGAGGCCAAAATGCAAACAGTAATGTTGAATGCTACTACTGTGGTAAAATGGGTCATATGGCTAAAGACTGCTATAAAAAGCAGAATGACATCATGAATGGAAAATTGCAACAAGGGAAATATGCATCTTCTAGTAGACAGGGTGATGACAGAAATGAGCATTTGTTTATGGTGCAGCACATGAACAATTCTGTGACAAGTGCAGAAGAAAGCAATGATGTATGGTATGTTGACTCAGGTGCATCAAACCACATGACAGGTCATGCAGAATGGATGGAGGATGCAAGGAAAATGGAAAAACCAGGATTTGTGGAGACTGGTGATGATACTGCACATCCTATTGTGCAGATTGGAAAAAATCATTTGTCTATGTAGGATGGGAAAAAGAAATACATGTTCGATGTATTTCATGTCCCGAATATCACCAAGAATCTGGTTTCTGTTGGTCAAATGGTTGAGCAGGGCTTGCAGGTCAGATTTAATCCTCATGGATGCTTTGTTGAGAATATGAAAAATAAAGGTCGCTTGATAGCAAAAGGAAAGAAGAAGGGCAGAATGTTTACGTTGGATGCAAACATGCCTGAATTGAGTGCAGCAATGTTTGTTGAGATATCGAGCTCCACTCGTGATACGCCAGGGTGACCGTTGTGTATTTATGTCATCGACTTGTCAGTTGCAGACGCGGTTGGTACACCACCCATGAATAATAGCTACATGATAGCTATCCTTATCTACTCTAGTTCGTGGCTCAGTTAGTATGCCACCTTAGTTAGTTGAGTTTGGTTTGAGACCCATATAGAGGGTTCTTCTATTTCTTTGTACTTGAGTTCTTTTGGCTTACACAACTAAGAAGAGGAAAACTGTTTTCAGCCTCCACCCTTGTGTGTCTTCCCCCATTGTGCAAGCAAGAAAGCTTCAAGCGAGACTCCTTCCTTCTCTCCCACAATCTTGACATGGTATCAGAGCCTTGTTCGTGGTAAGGAGCTCAAGAAAGCAAGTGAAGCTCGCGGTGTTCTGGTAAGAGGAGCAGTGTTGCTTTCATTTTCTGTTTTGGGAGCAGATCTCTGCAGGTAGCACAGTCGGAAAGTGCAGGAGTGCATTGTCTCAGGTTGAGACTCCCTTCGCGGTGAAGCAAGACCATGTTTTTTTAATTTGAGGCCATTTCGGGGCCTATTTTGGAGGCGGAAGTTTTCTGCACGCACTCAGAAAAAGGCCCAGTTTTATGCTGTGCAGCCACTGTTCTACAGGTCGGTGAATAGTTACTGTAAAAATTGCATTGTATGCTTGTGCGCAGAGACATTGGGAGTTACAGAATCATCCCTGTTGCCTGTTGATGCAAAATCGTCACTAGGAAGTGACTGTGTGGTCAAATTCCACTTTCGCCAGTTTTGCAGATTTTCCCTTGTGAGGGTGAAGCTGTGGTTTTTGCAGTGACAGAATTTTTTGCGGTCTTCTGTAATGGCATCTAATTCTCTTTCACAGATTGTCACTGAAAAGCTTGACAAGAACAACTTCCAAGCATGGAAGTTTAGAATGACGAATTTCCTTATGGGAAAAGGATATTGGGAATTTGTTGCAGGAAATGAAGAAGAACCAGTTCTTCCTGATATTCCCAATTAACAGCAAATGCAGGCATTTAAAGCATGGCATGAGAGAGCCAGGAAAGTTATGTATTGGCTGTCTATCAGCATTTCAGACTCTATGATTGTGCATATTCAGGATGTAAGTACGCCAAAGGAGGCATGGGATACTTTGTCAAAAATGTATAGCACAAATACGCAAGCCAGGAAAATGCAGCTCAAGCAAGAGTTGCACAATGTGCAAAGAGAAAATATGAGCATCAATGACTACCACATGAAGGTGAAGAAGATTGCAGATGCACTTGCTTCCATTGGGTCACCAGTGGAAGATGATGATTTAGTTTCTGTGACCTTGAATGGTCTAGGAAAGGATTATGCACAGTTTCGGACATCCATTTCAGTTCGTGAAAGATTTCCTCATTTTGAGGAGCTGATTGCTCTTCTAATTTCTGAGGAGCAAAGAAATGGTGGTGCATCTTCTTCAGGAGGAACTTCAAAAGAAGCTGTCTTCTACTCAAATGTTGGAAGAGGTAGAGGCAGAGGTAGAGGAGGCCGATTTGGAGGCCGTGGCAAAAATCAGAATATGCAGCAAACTCAAGAAAACCAGTCCTATGGAGGAGGACGTGGTAACTCTAGAGGCAGGGGGAGCGAAAGAGGTCGTGGTGGATGGCAAAGAGGTCAAAATGCAAACAGTAATGCTGAATGCTACTACTGTGGTAAAATGGGTCATATGGCTAAAGACTGCTATAAAAAGCAGAATGACATCATGAATGGAAAACTGCAACAAGGGAATTATGCAACTTCTAGCAGACAGGTGTTCAGATTCAAAGAGGCAGATAGATGACAGACAGAGTGAAGCAACTTGCTTCCTCTCTCACACTCTATTATTTATACCACACTCAATAGTGAAAGATACAACCTACGGTCATAAGACCATTCACACCAAAGGCACCGACTTATTTAATGTATCTAACTACTATGGCTAGACTAGCTGTGTCCAGCTCATGTCGGTCAACACACACTAAATGAGCTTGATATTCTAACACTCCCCCTCAAGCTCAAGACATCATATGTACTCCAAGTAGCTGTCTAAAACCACAGAACTTATATTTACCCAGAGACTTGGTAAAGATATCTGCTACCTGCTCATCAGTCCTCACATGCATAAGATCAACCTTTCCTACAAGGACCATCTCACGAATAAAGTGGTAGTGTACCTCTATGTGTTTTGTCCTAGCATGGTAAAATGGATTCATGGCCAGGAGTACACTACTCAGATTATCACATAACAGTTTCACTGGAGCATCAACCTGAATATCCAAGTCAGCCATAAGCTTGAGCAGCCAAGCAATCTCACATGCTGCCAATGCAGCCCCCCTGTACTCTGCCTCAGTACTAGATAAAGCAACCGTAGGCTGCTTCTTGCTGCTCCAACTGATCATGCCGCTACCAAAGCCAAAGGCATAGCCACTCGTAGATTGTCTGTCAGTTGAGCATTCTGCCCAATCTGCATCTGTGTATCCAATCAGTATCAAGGGCTTATCTCTGACATAGAACAGCCCATAGTCTACAGTGGACTTAACATACCTCATGATGCGTCTAACTGCATCCAAGTGCGGCTTTCTCGGCTTTTGCATAAACTGGCTTATCAGCCCTACTGCATAGCTCAAGTCAGGCCTAGTGATGGTCAAGTAAATCAGACTGCCGACCATCTGCCTGTACATAGTCACATCTTCTACTTCAGCCCCAGTGTTCATATCTAGCTTTACATTCTAGTCCAGAGGTGTATCCAGTGGTTTGCATTCAGCCATGCCATACTTCTTAAGCATTTCCATGGCATAGTGCTTCTGCATCAGCCATAAGCCATTTTCAGCTGGTACGACCTCAATACCCAAGAAATACTTCAGATCTCCCAGATCTTTCATGTCAAATTCAGATTTCAGCATCTTCATAGCATGCTGAATTCCCATGTCATCATTTCCAGTGATTATCAAGTCATCAACATATATGACCAGCACTACCAAGCCACTGTCAGTCTTCTTTGTAACCAGGCTGTGATCAGCCCTGCCAACAACAAATCCAAGACTCTGCAAGTAACTGCTGATCCTAGCATGCCAGGCTCTCGGAGCCTGCTTCAGCCCATACAGTGCCTTTTTCAGCCTGCACACATAATGCTAAAAATCAGGGTGCTCATACCCTTCCGGCTGAACCATGTATACATCCTCTGTTAAATCACCATTGAGGAATGCATTCTTAACATCCATCTGCTGCAATTTCCAGCCTTTTGCAGCAGCCAAGGCAATAACAGTTCGTATGGTTGCCATTTTTGCAACCGGGCTGAATGTTTCATCATAATCCAAGCCATACTGCTGAGCATATCCTTTAGCGACCAGCCTTGCTTTGTACCTTTCTACACTGCCATCAGACTTACATTTGATTTTATACACCCATTTGTAGCCAACAGGCTTTTTCCCTTCAGGCAGTGGTACCAAATCCCAAGTCTGATTTTCAGCCAAGGCTTTCATCTCTTCGTCCATAGCCATGCACCAGTTTTCATCCTTTGCAGCTTCAGCATAAGTACCTGGTTCTTTGATCTCCATCACTTTTGTCATGTATGCATAATGCTTTGTAGAATAACCAGAGTACGTCAACCTGTCAACAGGGTATCTGACCCTCTGCGATGGTCTAGGCTGTGGTGCACTACTCGATTCACCTCTCTCATGAGGCGGAATGTACCTGTTCTGCCTCGTGCCAGGCGTATAGACAGTCGGAATACCAAGTTCGCTGTCTAAAGTATCACTAGACTCATAGCCCGAAGTCATTCTGCCAGGTGTCATCATACCATCCTCACTAACTTTCTCTTTTCCTTTGCTGTCCAAGACATCATGTCTCCCCCTCACTGACATACCCGTGTCAGTGGACGGTGAGCTCCTCAATCTCCCTGTCCATGGGGATACTGTCTGACTGATAGGGCCTGTCATAGCAGTGCTCTGCTGCATATCAACTGTAGAGACATGAGTGGAAGACAGATCGGATAGCACTGCAACTGGTGAGACATACCAAGAGCCCAGCTCATCAAAGATGACATCCCTGCTTACCAAAGTCTCCCTGGTAGAGGGATCATAACATTTGTATGCCTTCTTCTCCTGCGAGTATCCAATGAACACACTATTATGCGCTTTGGGATCCAGCTTTTTCCTCTTCTCATCTGGAATGTGCACATAAGCAAGACAGCCAAAGACCTTCATGCGTCTTACATCCGGCTTATAGCCATAGAGCCTCTCAAACGGTGTCATGTCATGAATGCCTGCAGTGGGAGTCCTGTTCAGAATATATGCGGCTGTCACAACAGCCTCTGCCCAATAGTAAAGCGGCATATGCTTCTCATTCATCATGGCCCTGGCAGCTTCCATTAGAACCATGTTCTTCCTTTCAGCTACTCCGTTTTGCTGCGGAGTGTAGCTGCAGGTTAGCTGCCTACGAATGCCATTTTCAGCCAAAAAATCAGCAAATTCATTGGAGACATACTCCCCACCGCTATCAGATCTCAAGCAAGAGATGTAACACTCAAATTCCTTCTCCACATGTGCCTTAAATTTCTGAAAAACAGCAAAGACCTCATCTTTTGTTTTCAATATGTAAAGCCAGGTATATCGACTGTAGTCATCAATGAAGGATACATAGTATCTGGAACCCCCCATAGATGCATTATGAGCTGGTCCCCAAACATCAGAGTGCACTAACTGCAGTGGTCGTGTACTCTGTCTTACATGCCTGACAAACGGCAATCGTGACTGCTTACCAAACTGGCAAGCCTCGCAGACATGACCAATATCTGAATATTGAAATCTAGGTAGCCCTGTTACCAGCTGCTTCTTCTGCATGGTCTGCAGCCTCTGCAAATTGACATGCCCCACTCTCTTGTGCCAAATCTCTAAGTCCCTGATAGTGCCAGAACCCTGAGCAAACATAGCGGAATTCAGCTCTGGCAGTGTAGCATCAAGCGTGAACATTCTTCCATTTCTGTGGCCTTTCACGATCAACTTGCATCCATTGCCAAACTCTTCAATAAAGCAGCCATGCTTATTGAAGCGAACCTGCAAGTTCTGCTCTGTCATTTGACCCACAGACAATAGGTTCTTCGTAATCGAAGGAACATGCAAAACATCATGAAGATTCTTCTTCCTGCCATCATGTACAACCAGAGGCACTTTGCCTTTATGCTC
This sequence comes from Lygodium microphyllum, assembly GCF_053477565.2. Taxonomy (NCBI): domain Eukaryota; kingdom Viridiplantae; phylum Streptophyta; class Polypodiopsida; order Schizaeales; family Lygodiaceae; genus Lygodium; species Lygodium microphyllum. The sequence goes on from NC_141160.1 coordinate 11,245,040, forward strand.
AATGCTATGTTGCGTGTCATCACCTGTGCATACATAGCCATGCTTTTCAGCCACCATATCCGTGAACCAATCACCATGAGGGGTCATGTGATTCGACGCCCCCGAGTCAATGTACCACACTGCATCATCAGATGATTTTTCAGCAGCCTTATCTTTGACATATTGCATGGCAAACAGTCTATCACCAGAGTCATCTGTCTGACTGGACGTAGCATAATGTCCATGCTGCTTGCCCTTCTGATTTCCCTGCTTCTTCCAGCAATCCTTTGCAATATGCCCATACTTTCCACAGTAGTGACAATCCTTATCTTTATTTGGATTGTCTGACTGACGCTGCTGCTGCCATGAGCCTCTGCCACGGGAGTTAGATCTCCCCCTTCCTCGAAAGTTGCCACTACCTCTTGCATGTGATGACTGCTGATTGCTATTACTATAGGATGCATTCTGCTGGCCTCCTCTGCCAGATCCATAGCCTCTACCACGGCTACCACGACCACGCTGATTCGAATAAAAAACTGCATCCTTATTCTTAGAGCTGCTTGACCCTGTAGCTAAGCCAAGCTTCACCTCTTCATGAATCAATAATGCAACCAGCTCATTAAAATCAGGCATCTCAGCCCGCACAGATACTGAAGTGTCAAAAGACTTATACTCCGGACCCAAGCCATTTAAGGTCACTGCAACCATATCCTCATCTTCTACCTGTGAGCCAACAGATGCGAGCTGATCTACTAAGGTTTTAATCTCCGTGACATAGTCCTGTATGGATCTGTTCTTCCTCTCTATGTTGTTGAATTTTTGCTTCAGTTGTATCTTCCTGGCACTTGTAGTTGTGCCATAGTACCTGACCAATATGTTCCATGCATCTGCTGGGGATTTACAGTTCATGATCTGCATCACCATAGCATCCGATATACATAATGACAGCCAATGTAAAACTCTGCGAGCTCTTTCCGTCCAAGCTCGATGTGCTCGTCTTTGATCAGTTGTAGGATTCCTATCTGGAACTTCAGGTTCAGCCTCAACACCTGTCACTAAGTCCCAGTATCCTTTGCCTATCAGAAAGTTCTCCATGCGGAACTTCCATATTTCATAGTTGTTGCTATCAAGCTTTTCTCCCACAATCTGGGTTACATTATCAGGCTTATCAGCATTTGCCATGTTGCAGACCTTGCCTGACTACCTGCAAACCAAGATTTTCTTAACAGTTCAACTTCAGCCCGGAACTGTTTATGACAGTTTTCTGCAATTAATTGCAGTAAAAAAACCAGAGTATTTCAGCCCACTGACACCCCAAAACAACCCACAAACAAGTGGTCTCAACTGTAGATATAACTGTCAATACATAAGCTATGTGTTTGCTTCAGCTTAAGCTTATGTAACCTCACTGCCAGGGTACATACATGCAGTCTGAAAACTGTAAACTGTGAGTAACCAGCAGCAATTTCAAGTCCAAAACTGAGTATGTCAACAAATTCAGTTTCAGGTTGCAGTCAACCAGAATTCAGCATACCAAGCTCGAAGCAGCTCCAAAATTGTAATTAGCCAGGACAGTGTAACTGCATTTACTTCAGCTTCAAAATTCAGTTTTCAATGATGCTCATTGCTTGCTTCAATTCTCCATGCATTAGCATGTATAGGCCAGTTCATATAGATGATGGAACCCCCAAGATGACCTGTATTGCTTCAGTAATGCACAGTACTTGTCATTGACTGTGTATGACAGTTTTCAGCTTGTCATTGATTTTCAAATCTGAGTATTCTGTCATTGACTGTGTATGACAGTTTTCAGCCTATCATTGATTTTCAGATCTGAGTATTCTGTCATTGACTGTGTATGACAGTTTTCAGATTTTCAGATCTGAGTATTCTGTCATTGACTGTGTATGACAGTTTTCAGATTTTCAGATCTGAGTATTCTGAGCAAGAGATCTCAGCTCCAAGACATTTGATCCAATGTATACATGCTTTGACACATTCTTGTGCTCCAAAGATGCTTTCTGAGTGTAGTACAAGGCTCCTGTGTGTCAGTAATGACTGAATGCATGCTGTCCATTCATGTTTATAGCAGTTCAGAAATGATTACAGGTCTGTGTCTGTCACTCCAGCTCATAACAGAGCTCCCACACAAGCATTTACTCCTTGCACACTTCAAATACCTTCAATAGTGAGCATACATGCTCTATGAACCTTGTCCAGGTGCCCCACTGAAGATTGACAGGTTGCTATTCACTCAGATCAGCAAGCGCAGATTTTCAGATACAGGTTGCTATCCATTCAGATCAGCAGGTGCAGATTTTTAGATACAGGTTGCTGTCCATTCAGGAGGCAGTCCACGATTTTCAAACACAGGTTTCAGGAGTCAGTCCACGATTTTTCCTGATTCCTTACTTCCATCTCCTTTGCACTACAAGTTGTCATGCCCATTCTCCCACAGCCTCATGGATGAAGCTCTGATACCATGTTCAGATTCAAAGAGGCAGATAGATGACAGACAGAGTGAAGCAACTTGCTTCCTCTCTCACACTCTATTATTTATACCACACTCAATAGTGAAAGATACAACCTACGGTCATAAGACCATTCACACCAAAGGCGCCGACTTATTTAATGTATCTAACTACTATGGCTAGACTTGCTGTGTCCAGCTCATGTCGGTCAACACACACTAAATGAGCTTGATATTCTAACAACAGGGTGATGACAGAAATGAGCATCTGTTTATGGTGCAGCACATGAACAATTCTGTGACAAGTGCAGAAGAAAGCAATGATGTATGGTATGTTGACTCAGGTGCATCAAACCACATGACAGGTCATGCAGAATGGATGGAGGATGCAAGGAAAATGGAAAAACCAGGATTTGTGGAGACTGGTGATGATACTGCACATCCTATTGTGCAGATTGGAAAAATTCCCTTGTCTATGCAGGATGGGAAAAAGAAATACATGTCCGATGTATTTCATGTCCCGAATATCACCAAGAATCTGGTTTCTGTCGGTCAAATGGTTGAGCATGGCTTGTAGGTCAGATTTAATCCTCATGGATGCTTTGTTGAGGATATGAAAAATAAAGGTCGCCTGATAGCAAAAGGAAAGAAGAAGGGAAGAATGTTTACGTTGGATGCAGACATGTCTGAATTGAGTGCAGCAATGTTTGCACATGGGACCGATGAAGTTGCAGATATTGATATCTGGCATAAACACATTGGTCATGTTAATGTACAGCGACTTAAATCAATGCAGGCCCAAAATATTGTTGCAGGTTTGCCTAAATTCAAGGTTGCAGAAATGCATAAGGTATGTGAAGCCTGTCAGTTTGGAAAACAGGCAAGGAAACCATTTCCTAGACATGTTCAAGAGAGTGAGAAGCCATTGGAATTAATCCACTCTGATGTGTGGACAACTAAAGCTGCATCTCTTGGAGGCTGTCATTATTTTGTCAGTTTTATTGATGACTATAGCAGAAAAGTTTGGGTGTATTTTATGATAAAGAAAAGTGAAGTTTTTGGGCATTTCAAAACTCTTAAAGCGATGGTTGAAAAAGAAACAGGCCTGCAGATAAAATGCCTAAGGTCAGATGGAGGGGGAGAGTACCTCTCAAATGAGTTTGCAAGGTTTCTACAGGAGCATGGCATAAAGCAGCAATATTCATGCAGTCATACCCCACAACAAAATGGAATTGCAGAAAGGAAAAACAGGCATATTGGAGAGGTATCTCGTGCCATGCTCAATGAAAAAGACTTGCCAGATTTTTACTGGGCTGAAGTAGTTGCTACAGCAGTCTACATAATGAACAGGACTCCCACTGCAGCAATACATGGGATGACTCCAGAGGAGAGGTATACTAGTAGGAAACCAGATATTTCTCATTTGAAGATTTTTGGTTGCATTGCCTATGTTCATGTGCCAGATGAGTTGAGATCCAAGTTGGATCCAAAAGCTGAGAAGTGCATCTTTATTTGTTACTCTCTGCAGAGCAGAAAGGGTATAGATGCTATAACCCCTCTACTCGTAAGTTTACAGTGAGCAGAGATTTTTTTTTAATGAGATGAGTAGCTTGTATAAACTAGTAAATGTGATTGATAATGTAGATGCACAAAATGGTAATGCTGCACAGAATTCACAGCAGCAGTCACAAGATATTAGTGGACCTGGAGAGTCCTCTAGTAGTGGTTCACATTCTTCGCCATGGACAGGCAGATTGAGATCAGGAGAATCTTCTCAAAGCAATGCAGATAGTGGTATTCAGGTATCATGAAAAGGAAAAGAGAAGGTAGATCAGCCCATGTTTGATGTGAATGCAGGTCACTCTTATGTGGATAGTGAATCTAGTGGCTCAGAACAGAGCATTGATGATGAGTTGGGTATTCCTTCTAATGTTACACCTGGAGTAAGGAAGAGCAGGGATGTTTTGAGAGCACCTGGGAGTGAACCTACTTTACGCAGGTCTATCAGAGCTAGGTATCCTGTGGATAGGTTGAAATATGATGGATTTACAGCCATTCACTATGCATATATGGTCAAAGTGATACAGGAACCAGAACCCACTTCTTTTGAGCAAGCCATGGGAAAAGAAAAATGGGAGAAAGTCATGGATGAAGAAATGGATGCCTTGGAAGAAAATGCTACATGGGAATTGGTACCTTTGCCTAAAGGTAAGAATGCAATTGGCTATAAGTGGGTTTATAAGGTGAAGCACAATGCAGATGGTTGTGTGAACAGATACAAGGCAAGATTGGTAGTCAAGGTGTATGCACAAACATATGGCATTGATTATGAAGAAACATTCAGTCCGGTTGCAAGGATGGCAACCATAAGAGCAGTCATTGCTATGGCTGCATCAAAGGAATTGTCTTTACATCAGATGGATGTAAAGAATGCCTTCTTGCATGGTGATTTGCAAGAAGAGGTCTATATGGAGCAGCCACCAGGTTATGTGCATACTGTTCATCCTGAGTTTGTTTGCAGGTTGAAGAAAGCCTTGTATGGCTTGAAGCAAGCACCTAGAGCATGGTCTGACAAGATAGGACAGTATCTTGTCACTATTGGCTTTCAGATTTCCAAGGTAGATTTCTCACTTTATGTGAGAAAAATAGAGAAATGTATTATGCTACTTGTCATTTATGTTGATGATTTGATTATGACAAGTGACAGTGATGAAGATATCCTTCATGTGAAAATGCTATTGAAGCAGAAGTTTGAGATGAAGGATTTGGGAGAGCTGCATTATTTCTTGGGCATTGAGGTGATTAGATCACCAAGTGGGATACGGCTCTTGCAGAGGCAGTATGGATTGGACATGCTGTCCAAATATGGGATGATAGGCTGTAAGCCTATTTCAGTTCCTTTGGAGCAAAATGTAAAGCTGAGCGCGCAGATGGAGGTGAGCTTCTGGAAGACCCTACTATGTATAGACGCATAGTAGGAAGTTTGATTTATATGACTATTACCAGGCCAGATTTGAGCTATGCTGTTGGATTGGTAAGTCAGTTTATGCAGGCTCCAAGGAAACCGCATTTGGATGCGGCTAGACGCATACTCAGGTATGTGAAGTCCACATTCCAGTATGGAGTACTTTATGAGACTGGGGTTCAGATACAGTTGCATGGATACACTGATGTTGATTGGGCTGGTAGTATTTTTGATAGATGATCTACCAATGGATATGTGTTCTCTTTTGGGAGTGCTGCAGTCACTTGGAGCAGCAAGAAACAGCCTACAGTTGCCTTGTCGAGCACAGAGGCTGAGTATAGGGGTGCAGCAATGGTTGCATGTGAGGTAGCTTGGTTGCATAAGCTACTTTATGATATGCATCAGTCTATAGATGGGCCAATTGTCATTTATTGTGTCAACATGAGTAGTATACACTTGGCAAATAACCCAGTCTATCATGCTAGAACAAAGCACATTGAGGTGCATTATCACTATGTGCGGGAGAGGGTTTTACTAGATCTTATTGATCTAGTTTATGTCAGCACAGAGGATCAGGTAGCTGACATATTTACGAAGGCATTGGGCACAGAGAAGCTGCGCAAGTTCGGAGACCAGCTTGGTGTGCAGGAATTGGAATTGATCTCGAGGGGGAGTGTTGAGATATCGAGCTCCACTCGTGATATGCCAGGGTGACCGTTGTGCGTTTATGTCACCGACTTGTCAGTTGCAGATGCGGTTGGTACACCACCCATGAATAATAGCTAGATGATAGCTATCCTTATCTATTCTAGTTCGTGGCTCAGTTAGTATGCCACCTTAGTTAGTTGAGTTTGTTTTGAGACCCATATATAGGGTTCTTCTATTTCTATGTACTTGAGTTCTTTTTGGCTTACATAACTAAGAAGAGGAAAATTGTTTTCAACCTCCACCTTTGTGTGTATTCCCCCATTGTGCAAGCAAGAAAGCTACAAGTGAGACTCCTTCCTTCTCTCCCACAATCTTGACAACAAGTGGCACAGCTAGCAATCATCCCCAATAAGGGTAAACAATCTATTCAACAATCATATGTGCACCAATGAAATACTCTTTGTCACATTAAATGGCTATCACAGCTCCCCATAGCTCCCTCTTCATGTGGATACCTCCTATGCCTTTCATTTAACACTTTTGCTCCAAATTTGATTGCATATCTAGTTGCATCATCTTTCCCAATTGCCCATCCAAAACCAATCGGGCCAATATCCACTATAATGATAATAGGTTTTTCTTTTGAATAATTAGCCTTTCTCAATATCATTGCAAACGTCAACAATGTCTTTAGTTTCCTCATGGGTTTGATGCGATTTTTTCCTCATTGAAATTTCTATCTCTTCCATTATAACCAATACAAATCATCAACCACATGTGCAAAATAGTATTCATATGAGGTAAAAAACACATGCCCCTAAAAAGTGTCTAGCCTCTAAAATCTTGAAATAGGTATCCTACATCTTGTTAATTGCATCTGCCTTTGCTAATGAGGGCTTCATATCATAGGGCTCTCACATATGACCCACAATCAATACTTCTTCAACTCTAAACAAAGACCTTTGGCTCAAAAGAGTCAAATGCACTTCGTCTAAATGAACCAAAATATTTTCACAATCAACTATATGGCTGGCAACAAACTCTCTACAACCATGCTTACTAAGCTCTTCACTCTTATCATTCTTTGCACAACCCTTTATTGGCACATCATGTAAGAATGGCATAGTTAACTATGTATGTAATCCCTTAAGACCTTGTTCATCACATTCATAATTTGTGTCATAGAATTTTTTGCACCATGAGGAAGAGTACACATACTTACCAATCCCAATGATATCTTCATGTTAGTGGTATCCCAATGGTGCCTTCATGGTAGTGATATCCCTGCTCTTCAACTGCCAATTGGAACTAGTCATAGCCAGAGTATAAATCCCCCAAAGAATCAATCACTCTACTAGAGAAAATACCCCAACTGGAACTGGTCAATACTTTGAGTATAAACCCCCAAATAATAAATCACTCTACCAATGAATGCCTCAACAAACTCATCAACTATAGGACCTGCACCAACATTTCTAATCATCACTTTTTTGAGTGGCTGTATGTCTTGGATAAATCTCAATGCACCATTCTTCTTGGGCATATTAACCCATCTATTTGAGTATGGTACTGATGATGGCTCCAAAATCTTCATCCATATCTTATTATTTAGCAACTTCATTAGTTAAAGCAAATAAGCCCATGGCACAAGCAACGGCCTCAATTCCATGAAACATTTGAAATGGTAAATATCACCATTAGAGCCACTACATTTGAATCCACACAACCTATTTCAACTGGCTAAAATGCAAAAGTATTCCCATGTCTGGATAACATCTACTCAAAAAATTTCCTTTTTGGAGGCAAAAGAAATGCATTATAGCCAATTTTCAGCTGTTTTAGTGTTTCAACATAATTAACTTATGCAAAATATCCTTTGGATCTCCAAAACTTGGCTATTTAGACTCCAACCCATACATCCCATCAGTGTGAGGTTGTAGTAGCATGGGAATCTGCTTGACCCTTTTATCTACAATCTTGTATTTTGTTTCCATAATCACATCAACCAATTCTTTTAGCCATAGACCTTTTGGCTAAGCAAACTCTTCTATGACTTGGAATATATCCAAAGAACAAACCTATAGCGCATTGTTTTTAGCCATATTTTTAGAATTTATCACTATGGAAATTTCACCCAGTGTCCACAAAAACTAGCCCTTCATACAAGCCTAAGATGCCCTCATCTATAGCCAATAAACCATACTTTTTCAGATTTTTTTCAACTTTACATATGCACACTCTTTTAGCCTTGCACATGGAATCCATCCTCCTAAAACATCTAAACCTATTTGTTGTAAACTCAGTAAAACTAGCAAACAATACATATTTTTTAGATCTACATGGCAAGAGCTTTATCCATGCTACATTACTATAGTCCCACATTACATTAGTGCCTACTAAAAACCCAATTCGTTACATTCCTCTCCATTTGGAGGCAATGGATAATCCCTTAATATGTCTCTATTCCTTGGGTGATGGGTACATACAGTGAGAAATTGGACAACCCTTTTTCCATCTTTGCTTATGACTCTAGCATAGCCAATTCATCATCCAATGCTTTTGTCTCCACATAAAAACAACTGTCATATATGGCTATCCCAAAATCATTGGATAAGAAGGATTGTTCTTTTGTACAAAAAATTTTGGATCCTCTTGTACATCACCAATGGTTATTTTAACATTTGGACATGATTCACAAAGATCTCTCGATATGTTTTTTGTTGCCCGTATTTACCAACCATGATCAACATTAACCATTCATGCACCATTTTTATATAAATTCTTGAAAATTACTTTAATCTCTGATCCATATTCAAGCAATGCAATGCACAGAGCTCAAGCTTCCCAACCTTAACCATGGTTTCTCTTGTCTCTTGAGCCCAATGATGACTTCTAGTGATAAATCCTATAGTTGTATCATAAATATGTTGCATCTATCTAATTTTTGTATGTGTAATACTGCAAATAATTGAATTTTCTACCAATATATCATATTTCTACCCTCACCAACTCATTTATAGCATTATACATTTCCAAAATAGCACATATATTTTTCCCATAATCAATATGTATGCCTTGTAAACCATGCTCTTCTTCCATTTGCACCATAGCATTTGTTGGATCACTAAGACACTGTCATTTTCTCTTATAATGTCAATAATTTCATTATGAAATTCACATTTTGCAATACTGAGCACCTCCCCAAGAGTGCATTCTACCCTACTATTGGCAATATGTTCTTCAAGTACTTTCTTTATATCCATCATAGTCTTAATGTTAGACTATAGTTTGTAATCTGGTTGTTTGCCCTTTTTCTTACCATCTTGTCTCCCATTCTCTTTCTTTTCTTCAAATACATCCTCCATTACATGCCTAGGAGTAGGCTAAAACTGTAGCCTTATAGTGCTCAATATTTCTATATGTCACCCTTTTTGAAGCCCCTACAATATCTTCATCCTCTTTCATAATTACATATGTGTGTTTTTTAACTTAGCTAGATAAGGATACACTAAGAAGGAATCAATTGGTGCATCCCATACTCTCATGTCGCATGTAACATGCCCGCCCGAGCTACTTCTCGGTAGTACGCTCTTAGTAGCCCATCAAGAGATGTCCTAGAAAACGTTGTCTAGAATTTGATGAAAACCCTCGGGGTTTACTGACTAGGCTCGCTTGAGTCTACCCCACAGTAGAAGTTCCGACTGTTCTCACGAGGATCAACCTGAGTCTTTTTTGTCAAATCACTACTAACAATTGATTAGTGTTAGCAGTTCAAGTATCCACCCCTTATAGAATTTGTTGCCTGAAATGGGCTTACATTGTGCTAGATTAAAAGTGAATGGGAGACGAAGGGAAGTGTTGCACTCTTATCCCTTCTGCCCATGGTTCTAAAGTGATGCAAGTTAGGCTTTCTGATCTCTAATGGTCTATCAAAAAATGTGATCTTTATTCCTTCTTAGGAAAGCTATTGACTCATCGAGACCTTCCAACCATAGGTCTGGATCTGTCAGGGGTTCATCCTCCCCCTTCCCTCAAGAGAGTATTTTTAATTACCTAATTACCTACCACCTTAGATTCAACATATAAAAACAGCTTCTTTGATTATATCTTGATACAAATTCATTACATGCCTTTATTTCACGACAAAAAAACAGAGTAAAGCAATCCCTTCTCAATAGTTCCTTTAAGAAAATAAATTTTACAATGTTTTTTGTTCTAGCTAGAAATGATGTCAACCCAAAGGTATTATTCTCTCCAAGTTCAGTTCATAAACTAGTATTGGAACTTCTAGGATACTATCCAAAATTCAAAGGGTAGTTGGTAGTTTGTAAGAGCCTAAGGAGTTTATGACCAAAGCCCCTTGGTATCCTCACCTCCTCCTGCCGACTAGAGTTCCCTACAATGAGACCTTTCACATTATGATTATTCTATACTCTTTAACGCGAAAACAAAAAAATAAAACCCCTTGGAGTAGGTTTTATTCACACTAGTCTTCAAGAGGTCTAGCACCATCAAGAACACTACCTCGATTGGTGTTTTGTGCTCATTGAAATACTGCCTCAGTCGGCAATCTATACCCGATCATCCATCTTTTAGCCTGATGATTTTAGGAAAGATTAGTACCTAACTTACAACCACAAATGTCTTATGTCAAATTCATTATACATAAACTTTTAACAAATTTATTTCCAAGACAAATATTTTATTTCTAAAAATAATAATACCAAGGCAAAACTTAGCGTAAGTGGCAATACCTTCCAATAATCTTCTCAGATTTTTCCTTCCTCAAGATTTAGTTCGATTTGAATCTAAACAAGAATCCTATTTTTGAGAATAACTCCCGTGATGGACTTTTTGTCAATGGAGTTTTGTGGGTCCTTGATTGCGGTAAAAAAAAGATCTTGGTTGGTTTTATTATGAAAAGTATTCTTTTGACAATTTCATCTCAAGGTCTTTTATATACCAAGAATTAGCGTCCGTGCTTATGCATCAGAGGTTTCATTAGATCAATACAAATAAAAAGTATTAAGTCTTTTAGGAACATAGTACCTTCCTTCTACTCTCCTTAGTACATCTCGTACAAACCCAAATTACCCCTTGGAATTTGCGGTTAAGAATTCATTTAAAGATTATATGCAAGAAATAAATAAAATCCCATTTTACGAATGCAACTTTTTGTTGCCAATTCATGGGATGATGACATGATAGTTGCCTTTATTATCAAAATATAGTATATGGGGATCCATGACGAGTGATTGGTTGATGGTATTCGCAGCTTCATTTGTAATCCCAATACTCTTCATTCCATTTTTAGTGGTTGTGTCTACACCATTATTGGCAACTCCTACCTCCGCAACCTTCATAACTTTCTTCTTCAAGGCCATGGTCTTTAATCGTGAGATTGTAGAGGGATTTTTTGGCAAGAGAGCTTGGGGGTTTTATGCAATTGGATTGATGGGAATTTGATTGATGGGGGATGGCGACCACTAGGAATTTAGAAAAAAGAATCGAGTACAGTCTTGATTCCACAAGGAAGTGGAGGTAGAAGGGATAGGGGATTTGATTCCAAGAGCCTGCAGAGTATCCTCCTCCTCTTTGTGATGAGAATTCTCGCCCTTGCGCTTCTCTTCCCCATTCCAGGTCTTGCTCTATACTCTTGAGAAGAGCCTATCCTCTCTTGCTCAAGTGCCCTCCAATGGGTCCCTACCCTGTATTCATAGTTAAATTGAAGAAGAAGGGTTGTGGCCAAGAAGAGGAGCTCTTTGTGGAGGGTATCTTAGCAATCCAACAATCTAGAAGCTTTCAAGATGCAATCTGATGCTGGTGATCTGATCTTTGAGGTCTAGAGAGGCTGCTAGAGATGCCATGACTGATTTGCCTACTCTCGAATGATCTTGCTTCAATCTAAGCCTCTCGTCAAACTAAGAAGAGGGGGAGATTGTTGGAGTCTTCTACTGAGGAGGAGAATTCAAGCTTTTGCTCGTTCTTTCAAGATCTCCAAATTTAGGAGAAATTGTGTGCCGTTTTTTTTGACGAAAAAAAAGGAGGGGGAGGGAGGGCAACGACCTATTCGTCATCATCTTCCTCTTAATCTTCTTCTTTTTTCATAAATCTTTAAGCTTTAAAGCTTAAAGCTTCTAAAATTCCCTTACTTGCTAAGTTTTAAATGGGTTTAGTCAATTGTGACTTACAATCCATGACTTGCGTTTGTATGGTGACTTTCATGAAGGATGGCTCTACAGACCCTATCAATCCTAGAAAGTGTCGGGTTACGAACTTAGGACAATTTTATTTGAGACTTACTCTATTTAATGGTCTAGAATTCTCCAAATCTAATTGTGAGAAGTTGAGAAGATTGAAAATAAAGTCAGAATATCACATCCTCTTCCCCTTAGAGGAATTGAGATGTCCTCATGTTAGCATTCAGACAAACAAGGTGGAAAATCTAGACAATCTAAAGCAGAAGACAAGGCTAAGGCAAAAGTGGAACGAAAGACGAAGGCACACCAATAAAAATTGGGAAACACAAGAAGTGTAAAAAAGTCCTAAATCTAGGAGAGAGGTGCACAAGAAAAATCACAAGTCAATACTTTTGTAAAAGAGCACCGGGCTCACCCATGCAAATTGTAAGATAGATGGGCGGTAGGAAGGAAGCTAGGAAGACATGAGGACAATGGGAAAAAGGGTTTGGTAAGGCCACAATCGGCCATGTAAAAAAAAGGGATAAGGGGATGATCGCCCAAAAGGGATTTAGGGTTTTGTATATAAAGTTCAAAAAGTGAATGAGAGCTCATTCTTTGGTGTGTGTGGCAAAGTGGACTCTTCTTCTTCTCTTTCTTGCTTGTGAGTGCTTGAGGGAGGGAGTGTGAGTGAGTGAGGGATTGAGTGTGTGAGGGTGAGGGATCTTGGAGGTGAAGCCCTCCTCCTCCTCCTCCTTTCTTCTTCTTCTCTTCTCTTCTCTCGTATCACGCATGGCTATGGAGGATGGAGCTTGAAGGAAGAGGCTTGAGGATTCTTTAGCATGCATCATGAATTGTGGAGCTGTTGGAGTGCTTGAGAGAGGAAGCAACTCAATCGGTCATTAGGGTAAGCTCACTACACTTGTAGAGAGGGATAGCGTGTTGGCTATGTGAGAGGTAGCCATTAGTGCTCGCTTAAAACACTTGAACAATAAACAATCCGTGGGTCTTTGCGGTTGAGCGTGAGCTCGCCTCTACATTTTGGTTCCATTGTTGCCGGGACAACAAATTCAAGCTTGAGCTCTTGCGCACTTCAAATCGAGCATCCAAGTAAGGGTTTCATCCCCAAATTGGAGCTTGAAATATATAGGAGGTTTTGGGTTTTAATCTGTGCTACAAGTATTTTTGGTTTTTGATAATTGGTTGAGTAGGAGAAATCAATTTAGTACCTTACTTTTGATTTTTGTTGCATTTAGAGTAGGATAGGAAGGAGAAATCAGAGTGGGAAGCTTACAGTTCACTACTATAAAACAGTCCTACACATGGCAAAATGGGAAAAAGGGAGGGCTGAGATGTCTTGAAGTCATAGGTGGAGTGATTGGGAAGGCTGAGGTGCTGGGCAACAAGGGTTTAAGCAATAGAAAACTCTCCTCTGCTAAGAAAAAATATTCTATCACTGAATGAAAATACCTTAGAATATTTATTTCGTTAAGAAGGTCTTGGGTGACGAGGGAAAACCTCATTTGCAGTCATGGCCTTCTGTGTGTGTGTGTGTGTGATCTTGTAAGGCACAAGACTATGTCAAATTGATCGAAGCAAGTTGGAGCTTTCGATGAGATTCAGGTATAGAATGCCCTTGGCCTACACTCCTCCTTGATTTTTGGAAGTCCTGGTAGCTACTAGAAACATTCAATTGAAGATTTTTGGCAAAAATGTGATCGACACATACTTCAAACAGTGGAATCAGATGCTTTTCACAGTGTCTGATTCCCAAAATCAGACCCAGTGACCAATCGGACTTGTACAAGCCCATTTTGTCCAATCAGACGTACCCATCCAATTTGGAAAATCAAACCAACTCCAAATCGAACCAACTCTAGAATCGGACACACAACCACATCCTCCGATCGCCACAATCAAACACACTACTTCCGTCTGATTCCAAGAATTGGACAAGAAGGAATCAAGCACACCACTTCCATCCAATCTCGACATTCGGACCATAGAATCGGACCAAGTGACCTGTCCAATCAAACATACCTTTGAATTGGACCCGAACTTAATCAGACATATCCCAATTGGACCAACTCAGGATGTCCGATCGGATACACCTTGTCTTATTGTGACAAACCTAGTAAATTGAACACAACTTGAGGAAGAAAAAAATTAGAAACTTGACAAACCTCAGCTAACCAAAAGCATGAACCCCTCTAGAAGAACCCACCAAATGCCTCATAGGTGGTTATAAAACTAGAAATCGTGGCCGAACAATTTGGAATCGTGACTGGTGTTATGGGCTGATTGCAAGACCCCAACTTGACTCTGAACGAGTCGAACTAGAGATAGCACAGCAAACTATTAAGATTCAAAGACAGAGACAAGAGTGAAGATCTGAGTGCTCTATCCTTCTTCCATTATCTCATAGACCACACACATAACATAAAGTGTATACAATAGTACTAAGGTCCATAGGACCATTCACACTGGGTCTAAGACCATCGACTTATTTAATGTCCCACACTTGCTGATACAGCTAGACACAGCTAATGTCGGTCATACATACTGACATGAGAATAATGAGAGCTTGATATTCTAACACTCCCCCTCAAGCTCAAATCATCTGATGAACTCCAAGTAGCTATCCGAAACTTCTAAACTTATCTTTGCCCAAAGACTTGGTAAAGATATCTGCAACCTGTTCATCAGTCTTCACATGCATAAGATCTACTCTCCTTGCAAAAACCATCTCTCAGATAAAATGATAGTGTACCTCTACGTGTTTTGTCCTGGCATGGTATACTAGATTCATTGCTAGGAGTACACTACTGAGATTGTCGCATAATAAGGTCACTGGAGCATCCACTTGAATATCCAAATCAGCCATAAGCTTGAGCAGCCATGAAATTTCGCATGCTGCCAATGCAGGACCCCTGTACTCTGCCTCAATACTAGACAATGCAACTGTTCGTTGCTCTTTGCTGCTCCAGCTGATCATGCCACTTCCAAAGCCAAAAGCATAACCACTCTCGTAGATCTGCGATCATATGAGCATCCTGCCCAATGTTGAGATATCGAGCTCCACTCGTGATATGCCAGGGTGACCGTTGTGCATTTATGTCACCGACTTGTTAACTGCAGATGCGGTTGGTACACCACCTATGAATAATAGCTAGATGACAGCTATCCTTATCTACTCTAGTTCGTGGCTCAATTAGTATGCCACCTTAGTTAGTTGAGTTTGGTTTGAGACCCATATATAGGGTTCTTTTTGGCTTACACAACTAAGAAGAGAAAAACGGTTTTCAGCCTCCACCTTTGTGTGTATTCCCCCATTGTGTAAAAGAGAAAGCTACAAGTGAGACTCCTTCCTTCTCTCCCACAATCTTGACATGGTATTAGAGCGTGGTTCGTGGTAAGGAGCTCAAGAAAGAAAACCAAGTTCACGGTTTTCTTGTAAGAGGACTAGTGTTGGATTCATTTTTCGAGTTTGGGAGCAAGTCTCTGCAGGTAGCACAGCCGAAAAGTGCAAGAGTGCATTGTCTCAGATTGAGACACCTTTTGCGGTGTAGCAAGAGGGCAATATATGCTGCGGGAGGGGTTTTGCTCTCGGTTGCCTTGTTTTTTTTATTCGAGGCCATTTTAGGGCCTGTTTTGGAGGTGGAATTTTTTCGCACGCACTCAGGAAAAGGCCTTGTCTTTTGCTGTGCGATCATTGTTCTACAAGTCGGTGAAAAGTTACCACAGAAATTGCATCGTATGCTTGTGCGCAGAGACATTGGGAGTTACAGAATCATCATTGTTGCCTGTTGATGCAAAATCGTCACTAGGAAGTGACTGTGTGGTCAAATACCACTTTCATCAATTTTGCAGATTTGCCTTTGTGAGGCTGAAGTTGTGTTTTTTTGCAGTGATAGAATATTTTGCAGTGTACTCTAATGGCGTTTGATTCTCTTTCACAGATTGTCACTGAAAATCTTGACAAGAACAACTTCCAAGCATGGAAGTTTAGAATGACGAATTTCCTTATGGGAAAAGGATATTGGGAATTTGTTGCAGGAAATGAAGAAGAACCAGTTCTTCCTAATGTTCCCAATCAACAGCAAATGCAGGCATTTAAAGCATGGCATGAGAGAGCCAGGAAAGTTATGTATTGGCTGTCTATCAGCATTTCAGACTCTATGATTGTGCATATTCAGGATGCAAGTACGCCAAAGGAGGCATGGGATACTTTGTCAAAAATGTATAGCACAAATACGCAAGCCAGGAAAATGCAACTCAAGCAAGAGTTGCACAATGTGCAAAGAGAAAGTATGAGCATCAATGACTACAACATGAAGGTGAAGAAGATTGCAGATGCACTTGCTTCCATTGGGTCGCCAATGGAGGATGATGATTTAGTGTCTGTGACCTTGAATGGTCTAGGAAAGGATTATGTACAGTTCCGGACATCCATTTCCGTCCATGTGAAAGTTTTCCTAATTTTGAGGAGTTGATTGCTCTTCTAATTTTGGAGGAGCAGAGAAATGGTGGTGCATCTTCTTTAGGAGGAACTTCAAAAGAAAATGTCTTCTACTCAAATGCTGGAAGAGGTAGAGGCAGAGGTAGAGGAGGCCGATCTGGAGGCCGTGGTAGAAATCAGAATATGCAACAAACTCAAGAAAACCAGTCCTATGGAGGAGGACGTGGTAACTCTAGAGGCAAGGGAGCCAAAGAGGTCGTGGTGGATGGCAAAGAGGCCAAAATGCAAATAGCAATGTTGAATGCTACTACTGTGGTAAAATGGGTCATATGGCTAAAGACTGCTATAAAAAGCAAAATAACATCATGAATGAAAAATTGCAACAAGGGAATTATGCATCTTCTAGTAGACAAGGTGATGACAAAAATGAGCATTTGTTTATGGTGCAGCACATGAACAATTCTATGATGACAAGTGCAGAAGAAAGCAATGAAGTGTGGTATGTTGACTCAGGTGCGTCAAACCACATGATAGGTCATGCAGAATGGATGCAGGATGTAAGGAAAATGGAAAAACTAGGATTTGTGGATACTGGTAATGATACTGCACATCCTATTGTGCACATTGAAAAACTTCATTTGTCTATGCAGGATGGGAAAAAGAAATACCTGTCAAATGTATTTCATATCTCGAATATCACCAAGAATCTAGTTTATGTTGGTCAAATGGTTGAGCAAGGCTTGCAGGTCAGATTTAATCCTCATGGATGTTTTGTTGAGTATATGAAAAATAAAGGCTGCTTGATAGCAAAAGGAAAGAAGAAGGACAGAATGTTTACGTTGGATGCAGACATGCTTGAATTGAGTGCAGCAATGTTTGCACATGGGACCGGTGTAGTGCAAATATTGATATCTGGCATAAACGCATTCGTCATGTTAATGTACAGCGACTTAAATCAATGCAGGCCCAAAATATTGTTGCAGGATTGCCTAAATTCAAGGTTGCAGAAATGCATAAGGTATGTGAAGCCTCTCAATTTGGAAATCAGGCAAGGAAACCATTTCCTAGATATGGTCAAGAGAGTAAGAAGCCATTGGAATTAATCCACTCTGATGTGTGGACTACTAAAGCTGCATCTATTGGAGGCTATCATTATTTTGTCACTTTTATTGATGACTATAGTAGAAAAGTTTGGGTATATTTTATGAAAAAGAAAAGTGAAGTGTTTGGGCATTTCAAAACTCTTAAAGTTGTGGTTGAAAAAGAAACAGGCCTACAAATAAAATGCCTAAGGTCAGATGGAGGAGGAGAGTACCTCTCAAATGAGTTTGCAAGGTTCCTGTAGGAGCATGGCATAAAGCAGCAATATTCATGCAGTCATACCCCACAAAAAAATGGAATTGCAGAAAGGAAAAATAGGCATATTGGAGAGGTATCTTGTGCCATGCTCAACGAAAAAGACTTGCCAGATTTTTACTGGGCTGAAGCAGTTGCTATATTAGTCTACATAATGAACAGGACTCCCACTGCAGCAATACATGGGATGACTCCAGAGGAGAGGTATACTAGTAGGAAACTAGATATTTCTCATTTGAAAAATTTTGGTTGCATTGCCTATGTTCATGTGCCAGATGAGTTGAGATCCAAGTTGGATCCAAAAGCTGAGAAGTGCATCTTTATTGGTTGCTCTCTGCACAGCAGAAAGGGTATAGATGCTATAACCCTTCTACTCGTAAGTTTACAGTGAGCAGAGATGTTGTTTTTGATGAGATGAGTAGCTGGTATAAACCGATAAATGTGATTGATGATGTAGATGCACAAAATGGTAATGCTACACAGAATTCACAGCAACAGTCACAAAATATTAGTGGACATGTAGTGTCCTCTAGCAGTGGTTCACATTCTTCGCCATGGACAAGCAGATTGAGATCAGGAGAATCTCCTCAAAGCAATGCAGATAGTGGTATGCAGGTTTCACGAAAAGGAAAAGATAAGGTAGATCAGCCCATTTTTTATGTGAATGCATGTCACTCTTATGTGGATGGTGATTCCAGTGGCTTAGAACAGAGCATTGATGATGAGTTGGGTATTCCTTCTATTGTTACACCTGGAGTAAGGAAGACCAGGGATGTTTTGAGAGCAGCTGGGAGTGAACCTACTTTGCGCAAGTCTACCAGAGCTAGGTATCCTATGGATAGGCTAAAATATGATGGATTTACAGCCATTCACTATGCCTATATGGTCAAAGTGATACAAGAACCAGAACACACTTCTTTTGAGCAAGCCATGGGAAAAGAAAAATGGGAGAAAGCCATGGATGAAGAAATGGATGCCTTGGAAGAAAATTCTACATGGGAATTGGTACCTTTGCCTAAAGATAAGAATGCAATTGGTTGTAAGTGGGTTTATAAGGTGAAGCACAATGCAGATGGTTCTGTGAACAGATACAAGGCAAGATTAGTAGTCAAGGGGTATGCACAAACATATGGCATTGATTATGAAGAAACATTCATTTCGGTTGCAAGGATGGCAACCATAAGAGCAGTCATTGCTATGGCTACATCAAAGGGATGGTCTTTACATCAGATGGATGTAAAGAATGCCTTCTTGCATGGTAATTTGCAAGAAGAGGTCTATATGGAGCAGCCACCAGGTTATGTGCATGCTATTCATCCTGAGTTTGTTTGCAGGTTGAAGAAAGCCTTGTATGGCTTGAAGCAAGCACCTAGAGCATGGTCTGACAAGATAGGAAAGTATCTTGCACTATTGGCTTTCGGATTTCCAAGGCATATTTCTCACTTTATGTGAGAAAAACAGAGAAAGGTATTATGCTACTTGTCATTTATGTTGATGATTTGACTATGACAGGTGATAGTGGTGAAGATATCCTTCATGTGAAAATGCTATTAAAGCAAAAGTTTGAGATGAAGGATTTGGGAGAGCTGCGTTATTTCTTGGGCATTGAGGTGATTAGATCACCAAGTGGGATACGGCTCTTGCAGAGGCAGTATGGATTGGACATGCTGTCCAAATATGGGATGACAGGCTATAAGCCTATTTCAGTTCCTTTGGAGCAGAATGTGAAGTTGAGCGCAGATGCAAGTGAGCTTCTGGAAGACCCTACTATGTACAAATGTATAGTAGAAAGTTTGATTTATTTGACTATTACCAAGCCATATTTGAGCTATGGTGTTGGAATGGTAAGTCAGTTTATACAGGCTCCAAGGAAACCGCATTTGGATGCGGCTAGATGCATACTCAGGTATGTGAAGTCCACATTGCAGTATAGACTATTTTATGAGACTGGGGTTCAGATACAGTTGCATGGATACACTAATGCTGATTGGGCTGGTAGTATTTCTGATAGACGATCTACTAGTGGATATGTGTTCTCTTTTGGGAGTGCTGCAGTCACTTGGAGCAGCAAGAAACAGCCTACAGTTGCCTTTGTCGAGCACAGAGGCTGAGTACAGGGGTGCAGCAATGGCTACATGTGAGGTAGCTTGGTTGCATAAGCTACTTTATGATATGCATTAGCCTACAGATGGGCCAATTGTCATTTATTGTGACAACATGAGTAGTATACAGTTGACAAATAACTTAGTCTATCATGCTAGAACAAAGCACATTGAGGTGCATTATCACTATGTGCGGGAGAGGGTTTTGCTAGGTCTTATTGATCTAGTTTATGTTAGCACAGAGGATCAAATAGCTGACATATTTACGAAGGCATTGGACGCAAAGAAGCTGCGCAAGTTCAGAGACCTGCTTGGTGTGTAGGAATTGGGATTGAGCTCGAGGGGAAGTGTTGAGATATCGAGCTCCACTCGTGATATGCTAGGGTGATCGTTGTGCATTTATGTCACCAACTTGTTAGCTGCAGATGCGGTTGGTACACCACCCATGAATAATAGCTAGATGACAGCTATCCTTATCTACTCTAGTTCATGGCTCAGCTCTAGTATGCCACCTTAGTTAGTTGAGTTTGGTTTGAGACCCATATATAGGGTTCTTCTATTTCTCTGTACTAGAGTTCTTTTTGGCTTACACAACTAAGAAGAGGAAAACTATTTTCAACCTCCACCTTTGTGTGTATTCCCCCATTGTGTAAGTGAGAAAGCTACAAGTGAGACTCCTTCCTTCTCTCCCACAATCTTGACACCCAATCCGCATCTGTGTATCCAACCAGTTTCAAGGGCTTATCTCTCATATAGAACAACCCATAATCTACAGTGGACTTAACATATCTCATAATCCGCCTAACAACATCCAAATGTAGCTTCCTGGGCTTCTACATAAACTGACTTATGAGCCCAACTGCATAACTCAAATCTGGCCTAGTGATGGTCAAGTAGATCAGACTTCCAACCATCTATTGTACATAGTCACATCCTGAATTTCAACTCCAGGGCTAATGTCCAGCTTGATATTCTGATCAAGGGATGTATCCAATGGTTTGCATTCAGCCATGCCATACTTTTTCAGCATTTTCATGGCATAATGTTTCTGCATCAGCCATAAACCATTTTCAGTCTTGATTACCTCAATACCCAAAAATTACTTCAATTCACTAAGATATTTCATGTCAAATTCAGATTTCAGCATCTTCATTACATGTTGTATGCCCAAGTCATTATCACTAGTGATTATCAAATCATCAACATATATGACCAGCACTACCAGTCTTCTTTGTAAATAGGCTGTGATAAGCCCTACCAACATTAAATCCCAACCTCTGCAAGTAGTTACTGATCCTAGCATGCCAAGCTCTCGAAGCCTGCTTCAGCCCGTACAATGCCTTTTTAGCTTGCATACATAATGCTGAAAATCAGGGTGAACATACCCTTCTGGCTAAACCATATAGACATCCTTTGCTAAGTCACCATTAAGAAATGCATTCTTCACGTCCATCTGTTGTAATTTCCAGCCTCTAGCAATAGCCAAAGCAATCACAGTACATATGGTTGCCATTTTGGCAACAGGGCTGAATATTTCCTCATAATCAAGTCCATACTATTGAGCATACCCCTTAGTAACCAGCCTAGCTTTGTACGTTTCCACACTGCCATCTGACTTGCATTTGATTTTGTAGACCCATTTGCAGCCAATGGTTTTTTTTCCTTCAGGCAGTAGCACAAGATCCCACGTCTTATTTTCAGCCAAGGCATTCATTTCTTCATCCATAGCTACACACCAGTTCTCATCTTCCACTGCTTCAGCATATGTACCTGGTTCTTTGATCTCCATCACTTTTGTCATGTAGGCATAATGCTTTGCAGTATAGCCACTATATGTCAACCTGTCAATAGGGTATCTGACCCTCTGTGAGCGTCTAGGCTGTGGTGCACTGCTCGATTCCCCTCTCTCATGAGGCGGAATGTACCTGCTCTACCTTGCACCAGGCGTATAGACAGTCGGAATACCAAGTTCACTGTCTAAAGTGTCAGCAGACTCATATCCAGAAGTCATTCTACCAGGTGTCATCATACAGATGCATCCTTAGTAACTTTCTCTTTTCCTTTGCTGTCCAAGATATCATATCTCCCCCTCACTGACATACCGGTTTCAGTGGACGGTGAGCTTCTCAATCTCCTTGTCCAAGGGGACTCTGTCTGACTACTAGGTCCTATCATAGCAGTGCTCTACTGCAAATCAACTACAGATACATGAGTGGAAGGCATATCTGATGGCACTGTAGCCGGTGATACATACCAAGAACCCCTCTCATCAAAAATAACATCCTGCTGACCAAGGTCTCCCTAGTAGAGGGATCATAGCATTTGTATGCCTTCTTCTCCTGCGAATATCCAATGAAAACACACTTATGCACTTTTGGATCTAGCTTCTTCATTTTTTCATCTGGAATATGCACATAAGCAAGATAGCCAAAGACTTTCATGTGACTTACATCCGGCTTATAGCCATACAGCTTCTCAAATGGTGTCATCTCATGAATACCTGCAGTGGGAGTCCGATTCAAGATATACATGGCTGTCATAACAACCTCAGCCCAATAATAGAGCGGCATCTTCTTCTCATTCATCATGGCATGAGAAGCTTCCATCAAGACCCTATTCTTTCTTTCAGCTACCCCATTCTTTTGAGGAGTGTAGTTGCAAGTAAGCTGCATGCGTATGCTATTTTCAGCCAAAAAGTTGTCAAACTCATTTGACACATACTCCCCACTGCTATCTGATCTCAAGCAAGAGATATAGCAGTCAAATTCCTTTTCAACCTACTTTTTAAACTGCTGAAAAATAGCAAACACCTCATTCTTTGTCTTCAAAATGTAAACCCAATTATAGCGACTGTAATCATCAATGAATGTCACATAATACTTCGAGCCTCCCATGGATGCATTATGGGCTGGCCCCCAAACATCAGAGTGCACTAACTGCAATGGACGTGTACGCTACCTTACATGCCTGACAAATGGCAACCTTGATTGGTTACCAAACTGGCAAGCATCGCATACATGACCAATATCTGAATATTGGAACTTGGGTAAACCTATAACAAGCTACTTTTTCTGCATAATTTGCAGCCTTTGCAAGTTCATATGCCCCACTCTCTTGTGCCAAATTTCCAAATCTCTGATAGTGCCAGAACCATGGGCAAACATAGCTGAATTCAGCTCTAGCAATGTAGCATCAAGAGTAAACATTCTGCCATTCCTATGACCGCGAGCTATCAACTTGCATCCATTGCCAAACTCTTCAATAAAACAACCATGCTTATTGAATCTAACCTGGAAGTTCTGCTCCATCATCTGATCGACAGACAGTAAGTTTTTCATAATCGAAGGAACATGCAATACATCATGCAAATTTTTCTTTCTGCCATCATGAACCACAAGAGGCACTTTGCCTTTATGTTCAATGCTATGATGCGTGTCATCACCTATACAGACATAGCCATGTTTTTCAGCCACCATATTAGTGAACCAATCACCATGAGGGGTCATGTGGTTCGATGCCCCTGAATCAATGTACCAAACTACATTATCAGTGCATTTTTCAGCAACTCTGTCTTTTACATACTGCATGGCAAACAATCTATCTCCCAAAGCATCATCTGCCTGACTAGACGTAGCAAAATGTCCATGTTGTTTGCCTTTCTGATTGCCCTACTTCTTCCAGCAGTCCTTGGCAATATGCCCATACTTCTTGCAGTAATGACAATCCTTATCCTTGTTCGGATTGTCAGATGGACGCTGTTGTTTCCAGGAGCCTCTACCTCTAGGGCTACATCTCCCCTTGCCTCTAAAGTTTCCACCACCTCTTGCATTCGATACCTGCTGGTTGTTATTGCCATAGGATGCATTCTACTGGCCTCCTCTACCAGATCCATAGCCTCTACCATGGTTGCCATGGCCGCGCTGATTGGAATAGAAAAATTCATTCTTGTTTTTTGAACTGCTAAATCCTGTAGCCAAGCCAAGCTTAACCTCTTCATGGATAAGCAATGCAACCAGTTCATTAAAATCAGGCATTTCAGCCCTCACAGACACAGAAGTGTCAAAAGACTTGTACTCAGGCCCTAAGCCATTCAAAGTCATAGCAACCATGTCTTCATCTTCAACCTATGAACCAATAGATGCCAGTTGATCTGCAATGGTCTTAACCTCCGTGACATAATCCTATATAGATCTGCTCTTTCTCTCCATGTTGTTGAACTTCTCTTCAACTGTATCTTCCTGGCACTTGTAGTTGTGCCATAGTACTTGACCAAAATGTCCCATGCATTCTTAGGAGACCTGCAGTTCATTATTTGCATTACCATAGCATCTAAGATACATAAAGAGAGCTAGTGCAAGACTCTACGAACTCTTTCTATCCAAGCTTGGTGTAATCGTCTTTGATCAATCTAAGAGCTCAGGTTTAGCTTCCGCTCCAGTCACCAACTCCTAGTAGCCTTTCCCTATTAAGAAGTTCTCCATGCGAAACTTCCATATGGCATAATTGTTAATGTCAAGCTTTTCCCCCACTATCTGGGTTATGTTGTCAGTTCTCTATGCATTAGCCATATTGTACCAGACAATATTTTGTCACTGCTTGACTTCCGGCAACTTCTGGCAAGCCAACAAGTATGACTGACCAAGTTCAATCCTCAACTATTTATGATAGTTTTTTCAAGGCCAAAATCAATGTGTATACATGTCATACATGTTCCAAACCCTCCAAAATATCTGCTGGTACATGTGGCAGTCCAGTCATAAGCATACAGGTACAAAATAGTGCATATCCAGCAAGTACAAGTGACATAAATCTACTCACAGATTGTATACAGCCAATAAACTATCAAACCAAGACGTGTTTTAGCCCAAGAGATCCTCAAACCACTTCGTACATATGCCACTGTGTGTACATGTCAATACATGACCAAACAAGCATCCGCAGACACTCTATCTGTAAGAGGCAATGTCATATAATGCATTCACTGTTTATGACTAGCCAATACCCTGTGAATACATTTGTTTCCAAATTTAGAATTTAGTTTTTAAGAGCTTTCATTTCTCATATCAATGCTTATAGCATTCAATAGTCATATCCTGTACCATACAACTCCCTATAGGTAACGAAAGGCATGTACTTCTTCAAGGCAATGACTATATGATGATGACAGTTTTCAGCCTATCATAAAATTTCAGATCTGAATATTTTATCAGTAAAATGCAACCCAAATGCATCAACCTCGGTACATATGCTTTCTAAATGAACCCTCACTTCAGTAGAGCTCAAAATACTCATCAAGTGGCTTCAAATCTTCAGGAGGACTCTAGTGTATGTTGCCCTATTCAATGACAGTTTCCAACCAAGTAAATACTCCCAAATCTGTGTATTTTTGTAAACAACTTTCAGTTTTCAAGCATAATATACAATACATATATTTACATAGCATGTATGTGCTCCAATAGGTCCTTTTGAGCATGCCAAGGAGCTCAAAGCTCTTGCCAATGTGTTGCATATGCTATGTATACTCTGTATACAATAGTTCAGGCTTCTGTTCTAGGTTTGTAATTAGTTCTTAGAACTCCTAGATGAGCTCATGCTCATGTACCAGCATGCCATGGTGATGAAGTGCCTTCCAAAGAGTACAACCAAGTTGTAGATGCCTTTAGTATTGATCATTGCCTTCACAGGAAGCCATGGGGATCCATTATGTCAGCTGGCGCAATCACGCAGACTGCCCAGGAGTATACAACAGCAGTATTTGATTTTCATACTGATTAATGCCCTCTCTAATGTGATCAATGGCACCTCCGAATGCTCCAAACAAGAGCCAGACAATCCTCAACCAATACTTGAGCCAAATGGAGACCTGATAAAACAATGCATATCTTCAGAAAGACAGTGGTGGCAGACAACTCTATTTCTCTTTTCAACCTTGGCAGGTCAATCTTTAGGTCTTCTTCCCGCATGCACTCCATAGAGCCCAGTCATGGGTGCTCTGATACCATGTTAAGATTCAAAGACAGAGAGAGAGTGAAGAGATGAGTGCTCTCTCCTTCTTCCATTATCTCATAGACCACACACATAACATAAGTGTATACAATAGTACTAAGGTCCGTAGGACCATTCACACTGGGTCTAAGACCACCGACTTATTTAATGTCCCACACTTGTTGATATAGCTGGACACAGCTAATGTCGGTCATACATACTGATAGGAGAATAATCGGAGCTTGATATTCTAACACAAACAAACCCGAGAAGCCAGTGAGAACAGCTAGGAACCAAACACACGACCCTATCAAGCCAACCCATAGACAAGAGAGCCAAAGCTGCACACAGTTTATTTTCTCACTCACTCTGGTTTCCATCACTTGAAGCACACTTGAAAATAGCTAAAAGCCTAATTTCGCACATTGCATGGAAAGGAACACACACACGCATACACTCAAGAGTGAGGGTAAGTTGAGATTTGGTTGCAATTAACAAAAAACTCACTCAGACATAAAAATTTGAAGGAACCCACCAGTAAAGAGAAGAATCCCCAAAGGTAGGCCCAAGTGAAGAATACAGCCAAAAGGACACAACAAGGATAGGCACTATCATGGAAGTGGATCTACCCAACCTTATCGACTTGATCCACAACTTGGCAGAGCAAGAAGATTTGGACGTGGAAGAAGGCAGCTCAGGCCGTAGAAGCAACAAAGAGATGGACCTAGGCAATTTTTCAAAGGCCATCCAACAATGCACAAATACGATGTTCAAACCCGGCTAGAACACTGCAGTAGACCTATAGAGGATGTCATAGCAGACCTCAAGGAAGAGAGGAAGTTGTCTCACAAGGCTCTGCAAGGCCTAGCTATGTACAACAAGACCAACAAACTAGGAGCTTGTGTGTGCCAGAGTTTGAAAATGTGAGAGATCTAGAGACTGCTCGCCCTAGCAAGCAAAAATCAATCGGATAGCAAGAGGGCACTAGAGGGAGACCTCACACTGAGCGAGATTTTGAAGAAAGCGACTACTAGATAACATGGCAGCAAAGCAAAGAATTGTAGCATTAGAAACATCACTGCTAGTAGGGTTAGGGTTAACCAAGGCTGTAAGAGCCAATGGAAAATCCCTGTGGTGGTGAAGCATCTAGACAAATACCAAGAAAACAACGATTCGTATAGCTTTGTGAAATAGTTCGAGTAGGTCTGCAAGGCCAATAGCCTTACTGATCCTGCTCAATGCTTTCAAGCTTTCGGACTGTGCTTAGGTGACAAGGGCCGAACTTGGTACATGAGTTTGGATGCTGCAGAGCGTGCCAATTTCAATAGCTTGAAAAATCTCTTCATCAAGAGATTTTCCAAACCTGGGTACTCTGACAACCTACTAGTGTGACTCGTGAATGTCAAGCAGAGAGAGAAAGAGGATATTCGAGATTACGTGGCCTAGGTGAGGAGCCTCTTCAAGAGAATCCCAATGGGTGAGAGACCAACCGAAAGAGCGGTATGCACAATATTCATTAATGAAATACAAATTGAAGAGCTCTACAAATCCTTGGCAACAACTAGAGCCTGCAGGGAAATGCACTACCAAGGGTCTTTGAGGAAGCTATTAGAGTGGATGACTAGTTTAAGGAAAGAAGCTCCAGGTGCTCAAATCGAGAAGAGCCCAGTACCAGGAGTTTTGAGAGGGCCTCAATGCCGAGTGAGAGAGCAGGCCTAAGCATGAAAGATAAAGGAAAGAGCACTAACTTGGGACAAGAGCTAGCAAAGATTAGGATGGACATAACCATACTACACGAGATGATGAGATGACCAAGCCCACATGTCCAATGCATGCATTGTGGCGAGAACCACTTGCCAATCGAGTGCCAAGACCCTAGGTCACAACCTTATGCTAATTGTGGTAGGTTTGGCCATGACGCCATGCATTGTAGACTACCTCGGAGACTCCCATACCCACAGCCTTACGGTCAACCCTACCTTGCGAACAGGCCATCAAATTTCTTTGGAAGGGGTGCCCCATTGGCTCTCTCAGCACCTAATGATTCTAAGCCACCCAACCCTGGGATGGAAATAAATCCTACAGGTATCCCTAGGCCACTTGGACCCTACATGACCCACCCACCAAGTGATACTCTAGTCCACTATATGTGGACTAGCCTAGCAATGACAAAACCCATATGTATCATAAATGAGGAAGGAAACATAGTCCTTATGGACTACCGACCGGTGTCTGTGATGGCATTAGGTAGGGGGAGAGGCAAAGGCCTAGGAGCACAAATCCAAGAGCCAATCGTGTGTTGGACTTACGATCACCCAGGACACTTTTCTTCGTGTTGCCCCAAGAGGAAGCAAACAAATAGAGATAAGGCTGACCTAAGATGCGCTGAGCGTGGAATCACTCACCTCTTTGACAATTTCCCTGAGCGGAGGCCATCCTCTAGTTTGGCAAACAAGCCATCGGTTCCATTGGGGTTATTCAGTATCGAGACACTTGATGGGGAGGCCACACCTATCCCATTCCATGTCATGACCCATGCGCAGATCAAGCAGGCCGGCATATCATTGCTAAGGCCTAGCAACCTTGACGCAACCTCAGTTCGAAAGAAGAGCCGGAGATGAAGGAAGAAAAGATGAGATGCTAAGGTCACCCTCAAAATTAAAAGTGCCACAACACTACCGGTTGGAGGGAAAGTCATTGACGTAGAGGAAGAAACGTCGGCCCCACGAACGACTAAAAAGGGAAGTGCTAAGGTCAGGGAGTACCCCAACCCGAAGCTCCAACTCGAAGCCATCAAGAAGGTAAAAGAGTGGGTGAAAGAGGCCCAAGAGCACCTAAAGGATGCTGAGCCTATACTAGAAGGCAAGATTGATGATCTCTCAAGCATAAGCACGCCAATCTCTCTCCCACAACCAAGATGAGGGGAGGCGATGGCACCACAAGCTGGGCCACCTAGACAAAGGCTAAATGCTTCGAGCCAGCAAAACAATCAAGGACAATGGCCAAGAACTGTAGACTTAGGAGAGAGGCAAGTGACTAGTGTGAAAGATCAAAGTTGCAGCAAGAAAAGTGTGCACAAGAGGGAGATAGGAGCTCAAAGTATAAGAACAAAATCGTGTTTACTAAGTTGCTCAAGGTAAAACTTGAGCACACTCTATCTCACACTTGATAGTGACCCATAGGATATTTATATAGCCTCTACCTAGCTAGGGTTAGGGTTTTCCCTATCCCTTAAGGCCATTTATATCCATCAGCCCTCATACAAACTTGCTTAAGGTGAATTCCCATGCCCATATTGTAACACGCCCCCTCAATGCTAGGGTGGAATTGCATCACAAGAATATTAAAGTTCCCCCCAATCAAGTGGGATGCCTTTATAAATCTGGCTACAAGGATATTCAGAGGTAGAGGATGTTACAATACTCAAACGAGTCAATCATCTGTGGATTGGGAGGCAAAGTTGGCCTCCAATTCCTTAAATATCGGTGGAACATTGGGACACTTACTGGTGATATGCCCTATCTTTTTGCATTTGTTGCACTTCATTTTGTTAGGGTATTTCTTCTGGTATTTCTTCTAGAAATTGCTTATAATATGCCCTTTTTTGTGACAAAAGGAGCACTTCATAGAAGTGGTATGGACTAATACTTGCTCATGGGAAGTGACCCACTGATGTTCCTTCAGTATGGTTTATCTTCTCTTCATCCATGCAAGACTGCATGGTACTTGCCAAAGTCGGGTTCATGATATTAGTTAGGGTAGTCACAAGAAAGTGTCAGCTATCTCATCTTGTATGCTGACATATACCAAGTCAATCTCTCCTGCAAGTACCTTCTCTCTCACAAGGTGGTAGTGCACCTAAATGTGTTTTGTCCTAGCATGGAACATTGGATTCCTAGCTAATTGTATGCTAGTCATGCTCTCACAATGAATGACAACTGGACCATCTCCTTGCATATCCAAATCACCTGAAAACTTTTACAACCATACCACCTCACATGTTTCCATAGCAGCACCTCTATACTCAGCCTCTATACTCGATAGAGCAACTATAGGTTGCTTTTTGCTGCTCCATCTAACTGCTGCACTACCAAGGAAAAACATGAATCCACTAGTAGATCTTCTTTCTGACATGCTACCAGCCCAATCTGCATCTGTGTATCCAAAGACCTGTACATTCTTACCTGCCTCATAAAAAATTCCATAATGTAAAGT
Source organism: Lygodium microphyllum (assembly GCF_053477565.2). NCBI lineage: Eukaryota > Viridiplantae > Streptophyta > Polypodiopsida > Schizaeales > Lygodiaceae > Lygodium > Lygodium microphyllum. Next base: position 11,275,398 of record NC_141160.1, read on the forward strand.
GGATTTCACATACCTCAATATATGTCTAACTACATCCAAATGAGGCTTTCTAGGCATCTGCATAAACCGACTGACAAGGTCAATAGCATAGCTCAAGTATGGCCTTGTGATAGTCATGTAAATCAAACTCCCTACTATCCTCCTAAACATAGTAGGGTCTTCTATCTCATCCCCAACATCAGCACTCAACTTCACATTTTGCTCCAATGGTACCGAAAGAGGCTTACATGCTATCATACCATACTTGGATAACATATCCAAGCCATACTACCTTTGTGATAGCCATATGCCATTATCACATCTGATCACCTCAATACCAAGAAAGTATCTCAGATCACCCAAATCCTTCATCTCAAACTTCTTCTTCAAGAAGTCCTTAACTTTAGCAATCCCATTGTCACTGTCACCTGCAATAATCAAGTCATCCACATAAATGACTATGATGACCAAGCCTACATCTCTCTTTCTCACATAAAGTGAGTGATCAACATCAAAAATACAAAATCCAACATTGATAAGATACTCTCCAATCTTGTCAGACCATGCTCTAGGTGCTTGCTTCAGCCCATAGAGAGTCTTCTTTAACTTGCACACATATGTGGGATACTCTAAATCTTCATAACCTGCTGGTTGCTCCATATACACTTCTTCTTGCAATTCACCATGCAAGAAGGTATTCTTAATGTCCATTTGCTGCAAACTCCAACCTTTGGTTTGCTGCCAAGGCCATCACACACCTAAAAATTGCCACTCTAGCAACTCGATTGAATGTCTCTTCATAATCTATACCATATGTTTGAGCATAGCCTTTTGCAACCAACCTAGCCTTATACCTACTAACTGAACCATCTACATTATGCTTGACTTTGTAAACCCACTTACAGCCAATAGTTTTCTTACCCTTAGGCAAGGGTACCAAATCCCAAGTCTTATTGGCTTCTAATGCAGCCATCTCCTCATCCATTGCTACATCCCAATGAGCATGACCAGCAGCATCCTCAAAACAAGTGGGCTCAACATGCTCAACTAGTTTTACCATATAAGCATAATGGTGAGCTGCATAACCTTCAAAGCCAAACCTTTTAACATGGTATCTAACCTTACTAGACTTGCGTACCACTGGATCACTCAATGGAGTCTATACATTACTATGAGCTCTCTGTACACCTGGTGTCCTAACTAAAGGAATACCAAGCTCATCATTCAAACTCTCTGAACTACTAGAATCTCCACCAAATCCCAAATGACTAGTAGATCCATCATTACCATACAACACTTTCTTCTTTCCTTTGTCTTTGCCTACAACACTTATAGATATACCTGAAGATGTAGGGCTACTCCTTGGTCTCCCAGACCAAGGGCTCACTATAGGTGTAGTACTAGATGATATTTTTGGTCCACTAAGACTCCATGATTCTTTCTTTTCTTTCTGCACATAGCTATCATGATCATTATCATCATCTAATACATCATGAGCAGGTGCATACCAACTATTCATCTCATAAAAAATAGCATCAACGCTCACTCTGAACTCACCTGTGATATAGGGTTATAACAACAATACCCTTTCTGCTCTAAAGAGTATCCAATAAAGATACATTTTTCAGCCTTTGGATCAAGCTTCTTCTGTAGCTCATCTAGCACATGAACATATCCAACACATCCAAACACCTTCAAGTGTGATACATCAGGCTTCTTGCCAGTAAAGAATTCTTCAGTCATCCCATGAACTGCAGCTATGGGGGTTCTATTCATAATATAGACAATAGTATGGATAGCTTTGGACCAAAAATGTTTTGGCATATTCTTTTCAACCATTAATACCCGTGTGCAACTTCTGCAATATGCCTATTTTTTCTTTCTGCAACCCCATTTTGTTGTGGGGTATACCCACAAGTAAATTGTCTTTTTATCCCATGAGTCCTCAAGAAGCCACTAAACTCATTAGAGAGGTACTCTCCCCCTCCATATGATCTCAAGCACTTCACTTTCAAACCTATTTCTGTTTCAACAGCTGCCTTGAAAGATTTGAAGTGCTCAAATACATCACTCTTTTTCTTCATAAAATATACCCATAGCTTCCTTGAACAGTCATCAATAAATGTGACAAAGTATTTACTTCCACCAAAAGATACATTCTGTGTAGGCCCCCAAACATCTCTATGCACTACATCAAGTATATTTCTGCTCACTTCTCTGTCATGCAAGAAGGGTTGTCTGGCCTGCTTACCAAACTGGCATGCTTCACAGACTTTATGAAATTCTGCAACTTTAAAAGAAGGCAAACCTGTAACCAATCCTCTGGACTGCATTGATTTTAGCCTTTGCACATTTGAATGTCGAATATATTTATGCCATATTTCAATGTCTGCAACCACTTATTTTCCTTTAGCATACATAGCAGCATCCATTGCAGGAATTCCAACATCTAAAGTGAACATACAGCCAACTCTATTTTCTTTTGTGACCAACCTACACTTATCATTAAAGTCTTCTACAAAACAACCTTATGCTTTGAATTGGACCTACAACCCTTGCTCTGCCATTTGGCCAATAGACACTAGGTTCTTTGTGAATGATGGCACATGTAATACATGTGTTAGACTCTTTGTCTAGCCATCATGCAAGGACAAGGGAACCTTTCCAATATGTAAAATTGGGTGGCATGAATCATCACCTCTGTACACATAACCTGGATTTTGTAAGTCCTGCATCTCTCCAAACCATTCAACATGACTGGTCATATGATTAGATGCATCTAAATTGACATATCATACATCATCATGTGTCCCCTTTCCTGTAACTGCATTCGTCATATGCTGCATATTAAACAAGCTCTCATTTTTTTTTTAATTCTGTTGTGAAGACAATGTATAGTTTCCTTGCTGCAATTTACCACTGCAAATATCATCCTTCTTAGCATAGCAATGAGCTGTAATATCACATGTTTTGCCACAATAATGGCAAACAATAATAGAATTTCCAGAATCTCTATTCAGCCATCCACCTCTTCCTTTAGAGCTCCCCCTACCTCTAAAGTTTCCTTAGTGTAATAAAGCATAAATGCCTAGCATAAATGCCTTAGTCTAGGGTAAGTATAAAAGGTGGAGGTGTAACATGTGTGGCATCTTTTTGCCATTTTACAAACATGACTTGTTTGAGGTCTCAACCTCCCACCATCTAAGAGGGTGAATACTCTTGGCCACCATAGCTTGGGGTGCATACCTTGCTGCAGCCTCTCATCATTTGATTCTCAACCAATATTGGTAATACCATTTCTTGCCAAGCCACCTTGGCTATGGCTTCCTGGCATTTTATGTCTATTTCTTGTATTTTCAATTTAAAAAATTATAGTGGAATTTAGCTTTATTATATTGGTATCAGAGCATGGATTTTGATCCATGGGAAGAGTCATTTTCATGGTAAATTTGGTTACAGTTTAGGCACAAAGTAATTGGTGGACAAGAATTAGTTACAGGATTTGATTCAATTAAAACCATGACTAGTCAAGGTCTCGGTAGTAAACCGTGACTAAATTTGATGATCTTGAAGAAAGTCTAAAGAAACAATGGCAGATTCATGGTCATTTTGGTGGTACGTGGTCAATTTTGGGCCATTTTCAAGGATCACGGACTTAACTAAAGCCTAAAGAGGGTTTGGAGAGGTTAAACCGTGGTCACTTTTTGGAACAAGCTTCTCTTTCCTCTTTCCAAGCTTCTTACTGAAAACTGTCATGGAGATCTTTGCTCATTTCTCTTTGCCATGATCATCTCTCTTCAAGCCACCTACTGGAGTCCATTTTTGAGGCCCTGAGAAACAAATGGACTACCTATTTTTAGGGATCTTGAGCAAGATAATGATCACATGGAGAAGAAGAGGCTCCTGGATAGTTTGCGTCATTTTTTTAGTGCTCCTTCTTGGTTGGTTATTCAGGAATCTCCTTCATCACTGAGCTTCTCCTTCATTTGATGGATCATTGGCATCACTGACATGAAGTACCTACACTCTATTTCTTGATCTTTCACTCTCCTTCAGCCCTGAAGCTTTCTTCACAACCCTAGCTATGGCAGATTTCAGGATAGCAGTGACTTTCTTGGAATTTCTTCAAAGAATCAAAGGGCTTTTACTCTAACAAGTATCCTTGAGCTTCCTCAACACTTAAGAGACTGACATTGAAGCCTTCTTGGACGTGAAGCTTCAAAATATGGTGGCTATGGAGTCAAAATAGGGCAGCAAGCTTCAAGAATCTAATTCTTGGATTATCTTCTTCAATTTCATGGGGCTTTTGTTGTCTACAACACTGGGAAGGTTCAATTGAAGGTATTCTTCAATGATTTGGTTTACATTGAAGGAATTCTTAAAGTTTGAAAGCATTTTCAGCCCTTGTACATGGCAATGTTTGAAAATTCATGGAATCCATGAATTTAATGAGAAATTACATGTATCAAAGCTCAAAGGATCTTCTCCAACAAGCTATTGTGGATTTCTATCAAGTCATTGACTTCTTTTGATTGCATTGGAGCAATCTTATTGATCGGGAGCTGAAGATTACTTGGGAGAAATCATATTGGACAAATCCTTCTTGAAGATTGGTCTTATTGATTTAAATCTTGGTCTATTGATGGGATCTTATAAGGTTGATTGATTGGATTCATCCACTACTTTCCATCAGCATTAAAGAGGTAATTCTATTAATTCTAGCTTAATCTCTCTTTTATCCAATTGTTGAACTAGTCCTATTGTTCATAAGAGAGATTAAGTGTAGTAGAATCTCTTAATTCCTATTGAAGGCATGTAGAATTCAGCCCCAGACTGATTATGATTGTTTGATGAGTTCTTTTCTACCCGTTCAAATGTTGAAGCTCAATTGATTGTATAAATGCTACTCACTGCCTACTTGACTTGGATTTTTTGTTGGATGGTTAAGCATTGATGCTATAGGACTGAAATAATGATGAAAATGGTAAGGGGGAACATTGTAAAAGCAGTGAGTCACCGCAAAAGGGTAATGCCCTATCCATAGCCTTTTCAATTCACCAATACCCACTTGCATTTCATTAAATGTTCAAAGGCTTTTTCAATCAATACATAACATCCTTGTTTGATTAGCCATTAGAATGTACTTGCCATGTTGGTTTCTGCGAGGAAAAGTGGATGTGAGGCTAGTCGGGAAGACAAAGGAGAGATGACCCTCCTTTCCCGATTAAGACCCTGAAGGGGTGCACAACCCGGCTTGAGGTGGAACTTTGCACACCTCTCTTGTCTTGGAGCCCATGCTGTTTTCAAATTTAGGTGAATATACATTTCCATTATCAGATTTTGGTCCAAGTACAGCATTGATCAGCAATAATCAGGGTTCCATAAGTGGTTGGTGAACCATTTGGAAGAAGGGCATAGTATTTTCTATTTTTTAGGACACCTACATGTGTTTGACAGATAAAAGAATAGGTAAATACCCATTTACAGGTTGTTCTTGAGCCCTACAGGTGCTTCATAACCCTCTCCTGGTTTCTATAGTGGTTTACAAGGGTTTCCTTCACTCAAGGTATTCCTACAGGGTCAAACAGGGTTTCCACAAGGTGTTAACAGGTTGCAGGAATTCTCTGGACATGTACACAGTTCCTATTACAGAAACTTCTCTTGTGATTTGATTTGGGATCTTTATAGCTTGATTTGAAGAGGGGATTCTAAGCTCCAATTTGAATCAAAATTTGTGTAAATCCGACATTGGGAGAAAAAGTTATGGCCAATTTACTGACAGGGGGTCTAGTGGACTGCACCTAAACAAGTTGTTTGGAATACACTGTTTGAGTTCGTTCTACCCATATACCTTATTGCAAGCTAAGATATTATTAAATCTCATATATCCCCATATAATAAGCTTTCCATAGAGCTATTAATCATTGGGATTGGTGCCATATTCAAAGAGAAACAAGGGGTTTAGTGAAAAACTATCTACTATTATAGCACTGTTTCCTAATGGCCAGGAATAAGAAGAAAGACCCTATTACTGAGGTATTGAATGATGGTGTTAGAGACTTCCAAGAGGATCAAAATTACACAACTGAAGCCTATAATGTTGATCAAGTAGATAAATATTTAAGTATTGGGATTGCTCATAGCACACATCAAGGACAGTAGTACATACATGAAGAGCATGCAAGGAATGATTATCTCCTGCTGTCAAAAGAGCTGGGACATGTCAATGAAGGACTTTCTAAGGATTTGAAGGCTTTGAATGAAGGTTTAACCCATATGAATCAATGTTTGTTGCAAGGAATGGCACAACTAAACTAAGGAATCTCTGAATTGCAGCAAATCAATAAATTCTTATTCCAAGAGCTCATCTAAGCCCATAAAGGAAATCGGAAGCAAACCACAAAGTGGACCTCAAAATATTGAAGACTCCCATGCGATTCATCCTTCCCATCCAAACAAAGAAAATTCTTAGCTAGTATTGCACACCTTTGAAAGGGCAGAGCCATCTAGAGTCAGGGGCAACCATCATCCTTTACAAATTCATGGTATTCATACCCCAAGGCCTCAATTTAGCATTCCAAAGGATAATCATAGACATAAAGGGGAATGAGAGAACACTTGATGGGATAGTGATTATCATGGATGTGACCCCTTCTCAATAATTTCTATCATAAGCCCTCAAATACACAAAAAGAAAATGCATTCAACAATCAAGTTCATGAAGGTGGAAGGTATGATGAGTGAAGATCAGCCCATGACATCCCAAACCAAGAGCGTGTTTCAAATGGACAACCCTCATCTCATGGTTTTGGGCCACCTATTTTTAGACAAAATTCATGGAATAAAGATTCATGGAGACAACAATCTCATGGGCAGCCATCTTACAATGAAAAAGAATATAAAGAGAATATCAATATCACTAATTTCAAAGGAGATAATGCACCACCTTCAAAATGGGAGGAGTAGATCAATAAGCTTGAATTGTACTTCACCCTTTACCCTAGAAGTGAAGAGGCCAAAATTTATTTTACGGCCCTTCATCTTAAAGGTTATTCCCATACTTGGTAGCGTTACATGCAAAAGATTGGGCAAAGTTTTGACTCTTGGGAGGAGTTCAAGCAAGCGATGATTGATGTCTTTGTATCTCCTTTGGAAAAAGAAAGGCTTCAAAGAAGATGGTATGTGTGCGCTCAAAGAGGAATGTCCATTAGAGACTATTCCAATTCCTACTTAAATCTTTCCATGTATGTTGAAGGTATTTCAGATTTTGCTAAGCTGAACAAATACATTTTTTGTCTTGACCCTGCCTTATCATCGGAGGTAGGAGCCCAACAACCAAAAACATTACGTGAGGCCATACAATTGGTTGAAAGGTACTCTTTGAAGTACAAAAGATATGTAGGAAATTTTCAGCAAAGAAGTATGGGCAATAATGTTTCCAATCAACCTACAAAGTATGGGCAAGTTTTCAGCCAATCAAGAGACTCTTTTAGATCAGAAAATATAGGTTATAACAGTCCAAATAATTATAACTACAAAGAGCCAACATTTCCCACTATCTATGCCTCTAAACAGAGTGGAAGTTTTGTACCAAAATAGGGGCAAATTTTCAAAAATGTGGCTAAACCAAGAAATACTTTTTCAAGAGTTGAAAATGCTCCTAAACTTCCCCAATATAGTTCTAACAGCAACTTCCTTCCTCACGACAAACTTTGGGAAATGTATGCAAAAGGATTATGCTTCAAGTGTGGGGAGAAGTGGTCACAAGATCTTAAGCTGAAGTGTAAAGCTAAGAACTCAAAAATCAACATGGTGATCACTCAGGAAGTGGAAGTTGAAGAAGAAGAAGATCAAGAGGGAAATTTACTGCATGTTGATGCATACCCAATGGTTGAAGAGATTCATGAAGAAGAGCATGCCACCAATGAAGAATTCTATGATCCCATGGACGGATTTCCTTTTGATCCAGGTGGTAATCATGATTCTCATGTTTCCTTGTATATCAACTCACATGATGCATGGACCGGTTGCAAAGGGAAAAATACACTTAGACTCAAAGGTCTCATTAATGACAATGTGCACATATTCTAGTGGATACGGGCAGCACTCATAGCTTCATCAACACCAAATCTTTGAATGGGCTGAAGTTGCTACCCATTGATATGTATTCTTCCTTGCAAATACAAGTTGCCAACGGTGCATATGAGTCTAGTAAAGAAGTGTGTCCATGTACCTCAATTGAGTTATCAACCTCTTGCACAATAAAAGTGGATTTGATCACTTTGGATATGGGGCCTATTGACATTGTCATTGGTTGTAATTGACTAAAAACACTTGACAATTTTACCTTGGACTTGGAGCAAATGCTAATGGAATTTAATTGGCAAGGACACCACATAGAGTTGAAAGGCATAGACCACAAACAAATAGAACTTATCTCCATGAAGAAATTGTGAAAAGAAATCAATGCAAAGTCATGCATCTTCACTCTTTTTCTTGCGAATGTAGATGAAGGACTTTCGATAGTATCACTCTTTTTCTTGCGAATGTAGATGAAGGACTTTCAATCGGGTTATCACTTCTTGTTTATGCCTTTTGGACTTTCGAATACACTTACTACTTTTCAAGCCCTCATGAGTAAAATATTGCAGCCCTTCTTGTTCAAAACAGTTCTTGTTTTCTTTGATGATATCCTAATCTATAGTAAATCCAAGGATGAAAATTTGAACCATATGAGAGAGGTCTTTGACACTTTATAAAGACACACACTCTTTGCCAAGATGACGAAGTGTTCTTTCATGGAAGATAAAGTTGAATACTTAGGTCATGTTGTGGGAGAACAAGGGATTAGAGTGGACCCCAATAAGGTAAAATGTGTCAAAGAATGGCCTACTCCTACAAATGCAACCTCTTTGAGAGGATTCCTTGGGTTGTCATCCTTCTATAGAAGGTTCATCAAGAATTATGCTCATGTGATGGCTCCATTGATGAATAAGCTCAAAAAGGAAGCTTTCTTTTGGGACTCCATCGCCGATCAAAGTTTCAATGAGCTGAAATCTCTTCTAATTTCAGCACCCATCCTTTTATGTCCCGATTTCTCTAAGGAGTTTATCATATGTGCGGATGCTAGTGGAAGAGGAATTGGGATTGTTTTATGTCAAGATCATGGAGTCATAGCTTATGAGAGCCGAAAGCTTGATGACAAGGAGCATCAATTACATGTTTATGAGCAAGAGATGTTAGCAATATCGCATGCTATCAAAAAGTGGCATCATTACATTTATGGTAGTCATTCAAGGCCAAAAGCGATCATCGTGTGCTGAAATATTTTCTTTCACAACCAAATTTATCTCCCAAGCAACGAAGATGGTTAGCTACTCTTCAAGTATATCACTTCGAAGTATCTTATATGGCTGGAAAAGACAATGTGGTAGCAGATGCCTTATCAAGAATGTGGGCATGTTCCATTTCTACCATTTCAACCGTGCATAAGGATTGGATCCATGATATCCAAGAGGAGTATTTTCTTGATAAGCAAGCATCAAAGATGATGAAGGAATTTCAGCAAGGCAAAGGAAAAGATTATCCAAATTTCAAATGGTACAACGGTCTTTTATGGTATCATGGTAAAGTATTCTTGACACCACAATCTTCTTTCAAAGACCATATCTTGCATGAGATGTACTCTTCACCCTTAGCGGGACACCATGGGTTGTTTAAAACATTTGACAATATCCATAATAATTTCTATTAGAAGGGCATTTGGAGGGATGTTAAGTATTATGTTATGCAATGTCTTCCATGTCAACAAAATAAAGATTCCTCTCTTCTACCTGGTGGTTTACTTCAGCCACTTCTTATTCCTCAAGGCAAGTGGACTAATATTACAATGGATTAGCCTATTTTGGAGAGTTTCCAACAGTATATTCAAATTTCATACCTATACTTCATTGATATATGATATCTTCTTCAGCTTGGAGTTTCATTCAACATGGACTCATCACTTACAAGCTATTCTTGTAATCTTTCTTCATCAATAGTCCCAAATCTAGCTTTGAGGACAAAGCTCTTTTAGGTCGGGATGGCTTGTAATAAAGCATAAATGACTTAGTCTAGGGTAAGTATAAAAGGTGGAGGTGTAACATGTGTAGCATCTTTTTGCCATTTTACAAACATTACTTGTTTGAGGTCTCAACCTCCCACCATCTAAGAGGGTTAATACTCTTGGCCACCATAGCTTGGGGTGCAGACCTTGCTGTAGCCTCTCATCATTTGATTCTCAACCAATATTGGTAATACCATTTCTTGCCAGGCCACCTTGGCTATGGCTTCTTGGCATTTTATGTCTATTTCTTGTATTTTCAGTTTAAAAGCTTGATGTGGAATTTAGTTTTATCACACTCGGCCTCCTGAAACCTGCATTTCACCAAATTGTTGATTGGACTTGTTTTGCTGGTTATCGCCAGCACGTCCCATACCACGGCCTCTCGAAGAGGATCTACCATGTCCCCTTCCTGAACTTGTAAAATGCTTGGACATATTCACCATTTCTTTCAAATGAGTCACCTTGCATATTGATCTCTTTCGTAATTATGAGAGAGACCAACTCATCAAAATCTGGAAATGGCTTCCATACATATACTAAAGTAACAAATGATTTCCATGCCTTCTCGTTATTGAGTCCACTCAAAGTGGATGAAACCAAATCATCATCATCAAGCATTGTATCAATCGCTACTAAAGCATCTGCAATGCTCCTCACCTTCAATACATACTCATTGACTGACATTTTCCATTTCTTCAATGTATTCAACTCTTGCTTGAGTTGAATCTTTCGTGCCTTTGTATTTACTGAAAACATGTTCTCAAAAATTGTCCAAGCTGCATGTGAAGTTTCTGCATTCCTGATATGTCCCTACATCGTATTATCAATGACTATAAATAACCAGTATATCACATTTTTGTCTTTTGCATTCCATTCTTTCCATGCTTTTAACTCATCTGTAGTCGGAGGAGTACCCAACTCTGGCTTCTTTCCTTCACCTGAAATAAACTCATAAATGCCATTTTCAATGAGGAAGTTCATCACATGGAACTTCCATGAAGGGTAGTTTTTCTTGTCGAGCTTCTCAATAATGGGATATCACAAAAAAGGATACAACACAACAAGCTAGTCTTTTGCAGCCTTTCACAACAAGTGCACAGCAATACACCAAGCAACCTTTTTCACTAATTGGTCAATAATACATGTAATCTGTAACATGTTTGCAGATAAACCTTATGTTTGCTTCTTGGAAAATACCTCAAGAATTACAGATTCAAAATATGTAACCTCTACACCCATTTTTGGTCAATACAGTCGAAATCAAAGTGTACCCTGAAACTGCTATCCGCAACTTTGCGGCTCTAAAAATGGGGCCTGAAACAGCCTCAGATGCTGAAAAAGATTGCGAAAAAGCCCTAAAGGATCTATTTGTAGAATATATATTGCTTTTCTCGCACACCAAATCTCACAGCAATCTGATATTTTCACTCTACCCTGCTTCCGGTGCCTCCACAAGCACTATCCAAGAGAGAGAGCGAAAGAATGGGAGAGCTTCTTACCCATTGCTTGCTTGCTCAATCCTTGCTTCTTCTCCTTCACTTCAACCTTCAAAATCAGCCTCTCTCAGTGGCGCGGCTCTAATACCATGTCAAGAATCATGTGCTGGGAGTACTTGCTTGAGCTGCTGCAACAAACACACACTATATACACAAGAGGAAACTCACTCAATAACAAAAGAAAAGAGATGTAGGCCAAAACTTTTTCTTGCTAATTTCTTATTTTTCTTCCACACACTATACAATGTATACAAAGTATAGATAAGATACTGTTAGAATATCAAGCTCTTGTTACTCTTTAGTCAGTGTATCTTTATGTGTGTGACCGACATTAGCTGAATATAATTGTATATGTGTGTCACATTCAATAAGTTGGTATAGTCAGTGACTTAATCACATTTATTCTTGGTTAGTCATACCTATGTGTGTAAGTCTCTTTCAGTTAGTATGATGGAAGAATAATGGAAGAAGAAAAACAATGAGCTGAGGCTCATCTTCGGCTCCACTCTGTCTCTCTCCCTCTCTTCCAACATGGTATCAAAGCTTGAATGCCTGAAGACTGAAGGCTTGGCAGTGGCCATTTGACATCAAGACGTCATCAAAGGAGACTGTGCCTGCAGCTCGTTTTTTTGCAAAAGCTATATCTTGCTACAGAAATGGTTTTTGGAGAAACGGCTTGCGCTTCCCGACCATTTCAATGTGGTCTACAACTTTGCAGGAAAAAAAAATTCAAATTCCTTACATATTTTGAGATATTCAGCACAGACTTGTACAAACTAGTTGTTTACTGTAGTAAATAGTAAGGTGATTCCAGGGCACCGATGACTTTCATCCTAACAATGTATATGCCCTTATTATCATGCATTTGAGCATGATATTGAAGTGTTAAGTGCTAAATTTTGGAGCTTATTTGCAGGCTGGAAACAATGAACTTATTGCTATCCTAAAATTGGAAACAATATACCTACAGGGTTGAAGTATCTGTGATGCTTATTTGCTAGTGACAAATGCTTGGATCATACCACTTGAGTGGTAGATGATTTTTGAGATATTGTGAGTGTTGAAAGTCCAAAGTTTGGACTAGTTTTTTGTTGCTTATACCATGGTATTGACTAGTTATTGTTTGCAAGAAGGATACATATCATCTTCACTTGACATACATGCAATATATTCTGACCAATTGGACATGTATCAACTCTTGCATAGAGTGGCAATTGAATGAGGTGTTTTGGGGCTGTTTTGAGGTCTAAATACTTTTTTTTAAACAGAGAAAATGTTGCTGGTTATAGTAGTGGGCTGGCTGTATTTGGTACTGCTACTTGCATACAATACAAACATTGATACTTGTATGGACATAGTTTGTTGCTCGGATGTTTTGCCACTACCATAGAATATTTTGAATTGATTTGAGCTTGGTTTATGCTCAGTTGACTGTGTTTTTTCATTGTTGAAATACAGTTTACAGCAAGCAAGTTGTCAGGAAAATTGTCCTAAATTGCAAGAAACTATTCTGCGTAGTAGGAAACTGTCCTGAATAGTAGGAAACTGGTCCTGAACTGTAGGAAAATGAGTCAGATACTTACAAGTTGTATACATCATTGAATACCTAAGCTGCAACTATGGCAAATGCTCAAGGCACTGACAATATCACTCAAATTATGGGAGAAAATCTAAACAACAAAAATTTTGCTTTATGGAAGTTCCGTATGAAGAATTTTTTGGTTGGCAAAGGTTACTACGACTTATGTACAAGTGATGAGGATGAACTTGAAATACATAAAAGGAATCCGACAAATGATCAGAAAAGGGCTCATAAGCTATGGACTGAGAGAGCATGCAAGGTATTACATTGATTTTCCTTATGTATACCAGATGCTATGGTTATACAGATTACTGGATGCAATTCCCCAAAGGATGTATGAGACATGCTCATGAAGAATTATGGAAATGTAACACATGCAAGAAAGATTCAACTAAAGCAACAGTTCAATAACATGTCTAGGAATGGCAGAAGCATTCAAATCTACACTACAAAGATCAAGAACATAGCGGATCAGCTTGCCACCCTTGGATCTTCAGTGTCTAAGGATGATATGATTGCAGTGACATTGAATGGACTTAACACCATATTGAGGAATATGGGAATTTTCCATAAGTTTGGGACACGTGGTCAAATCTTTGGATTTGTCATAACTTGAACACTATAACTCCAAATCGAGCGTTCTATAGCTCAATAGATTCCATTTTTCAAGTGCTTTCCAATGATAGGTCACATCATATGGTTTTGAGAAACTTATGGGTATGTTATTCGGGTGCCACCTTTTTAGTATTCAAAATTTGGGAATTGGGAGATTCCCAAACTCACTAATATTGTGTTACTTGGCAAAGAGTATACATCATTTGATACGTCTATTTCTATGAAAGCTAAATCCCCTGATAGGGATGAGCTGATTACTTTGCTACTGCATCAGGAAGTTAAGCTTGGCCTGAGTACAAGTTCTAGTACATCTCAAAGCAGAGACATTATTCTTTACTTTAGCCAGCGTAATAGAGGCGGCAGAGGCCGTGGCTCTTTTTGAGGTCATGGGGACACTCAAAACACTTATGGACAGCATCAATAGAATGCCTCGCATGGCACAAATACACAAAGCCAGCATGGATCTTGTGGCTTTAGAGGCAAGGGGAGATCACCCCATGGCAGAGGTGGTGGATCTGGTTAATGGCAGTCAAATGATCAGTCAAATAGAGATAAGGACTGTCATTACTACAGCAGATATGGACACATTGCAAAGGATTGTTACAAGAAGTAGGGAGATATGAAGGCAAAGGGAAAATAGCATGGGCACTATGCATCTTCTAGTGGTGCTCGTGATGAGCAGGTTGACAGATTGTTTGCCATGCAGTGGCTAAGAATGCATCTAGGTAGAACAAAGATGAGAGATGGTACATTGATTCAGGGGCTTCGAATCATATGACACCCCATGGAGAATGGTTTGATGAGATGGTTGCAGGTTCACATGGTTGTGTGTGTACTGGGGATGACACCCAACATGAGATTCACCAAACAAGAATTGTTCTGTTATTGATGCTTGATGGCAAGAAAAAGAGCTTGCATGATGTATTACATGTACCTACAATTGTCAAAATTGTGGGAGAGAAGGAAGGAGTCTCACTTGTAGCTTTCTTGATTGCACAATGGGGGAATACACACAAAGGTGGAGGCTGAAAACAGTTTTCCTCTTCTTAGTTGTGTAAGCCAAAAAAAAAACTATGGTACAAGGAAATAGAAGAACCCTATATATGGGTCTCAAACCAAACTCAACTAACTAGGGTGGCATACTAACTGAGCCACGAACTAGAGTAGATAAGGATAGCTATTATTCATGGGCGGTGTACTAACCGCATCTGCAACTGACACGTCGGTGACATAAATGCACAATGGTCACATAAAATAGTCCATACTACAATGTGGACTTCAGTGTATCCATGCAGCTATATCTGAACCCCAGTCTCATAAAATAGTCCATACTACAATGTGGACTTCACATACCTGAGTATGAGTCTAGCCGCATCCAAATGCGGTTTCCTTAGAGCCTGCATAAACTGACTTACCAATCCAATAGCATAGCTCAAATCTAGCATGGTAATAGTCATATAAATCAAACTTCCTACTATGCATCTGTACATAGTAGGGTCTTCTAGAAGCTCACCTGCATCTGCGCTCAGCTTCACATTCTGCTCCAAAGGAACTGAAATAGGCTTATAGCCTGTCATCCCATATTTGGACAGCATGTCCAATCCATACTGCCTTTGCAAGAGCTGTATCCCACTTGGTGATCTAATCACCTCAATGCCCAAGAAATAACGCAGCTCTCCCAAATCCTTCATCTCAAACTTCTGCTTCAATAGCATTTTCACATGAAGGATATCTTCATCACTGTCACCTGTCATAATCAAATCATCAACATAAATGACAAGTAGCATAATACCTTTCTCTGTTTTTCTCACATAAAGTGAGAAATCTGCCTTGGAAATCTGAAAGCCAATAGTGACAAGATACTGTCCTATCTTGTCAGACCATGCTCTAGGTGATTGCTTCAAGCCATACAAAGCTTTCTTCAACCTTCAAACAAACTCAGGATGAACAGCATGCACATAACCTGGTGGCTGCTCCATATAAACCTCTTCTTGCAAATCACCATGCAAGAAGGCATTCTTTACATCCATCTGATGTAAAGACCATTCCTTTGATGCAGCCATAGCAATGACTGCTCTTATGGTTGCCATCCTTGCAACCGAACTGAATGTTTCTTCATAGTCAATGCCATATGTTTGTGCATACCCCTTGACTACTAATCTTACCTTGTATCTGTTCACAGAACCATTTGTGTTGTGCTTCACCTTATAAATCCACTTACAGCCAATTGCATTTTTACGTTTAGGCAAAGGTACCAATTCCCATGTAGCATTTGCTTCCAAGGCATCCATTTCTTCATCCATGGCTTTCTCCCATTTTTCTTTTCCCATGGCTTGCTCAAAAGAAGTGGGTTCTGGTTCTTGTATCACTTTGACCATATATGCATAGTGGATGGCTGTAAATCCATCATATTTTAGCCTATCCACAGGATACCTAGCTCTCATAGACCTGCGCAAAGTAGGTTCACTCCCAGGTGCTCTCAAAACATCCGTGGTCTTCCTTACTCCAAGTGTAACAATAGAAGGAATACCCAACTCATCATCAATGCTCTGTTCTGAGCCACTGGATTCACCATCCACATAAGAGTGACCTGCATTCACATCAAACATGGGCTGATCAACCTTCTCTTTTCCTTTTCGTGATACCTCCATACCACTATCTGCATTGCTTTGAGAAGATTCTCCTGATCTCAATCTGCCTGTCCATGGCGAAGAATGTGAACCACTGCTAGAGGACGCTCCAGGTCCACTAATATTTTGTGATTGCTACTGTGAATTCTGTGCAGCATTACCATTTTGTGCATCTACATCATCAATCACATTTACTGGTTTATACCAGCTACTCATCTCATCAAAAACAACATCTTTGCTCACTGTAAACTTACGAGTAGAAGGGTTATAGCATCTATACCCTTTTTGCTGCAGAGAGTAACCAATAAAGATACACTTCTCAGCTTTTGGATCCAACTTGGATCTCAACTCATCTGGCACATGTACATAGGCAATGCAACCAAAAATTTTCAAATGAGAAATATCTGGTTTCCTACTAGTATACCTCTCCTCTGGAGTCATCCCATGTATTGCTGCAGTGGGAGTCTTGTTCATTATGTAGACTGCTGTAGCAACTGCCTCAGCCCAATAAAAATCTGGTAGGTCTTTTTCATTGAGCATGGCACGAGATACCTCTCCAATATGCCTATTTTTCCTTTCTGCAATTCCATTTTGTTGTGGGGTATGACTGCATGAATATTGTTGCTTTATGCCATGCTCCTGCAGGAACCTTACAAACTCATTTGAGAGGTACTCTCCCCCTCCATCTGACCTTAGGCATTTTATTTCCAGTCCTGTTTCTTTTTCAACCATAGCTTTAAGAGTTTTGAAATGCCCAAAAACTTCACTTTTCTTTTTCATAAAATACACCCAAACTTTTCTGCTATAGTCATCAAACACAATATTAGTGAGTTTGGGAATCTCCCAATTCCCATTTTTTGAATACTAAAAAGGTGGCACCTGGATAACATGCCCATAAGTTTCTCAAAACCATATGATGTGACCTATCATTGGAAAGCGCTTGAAAAATGGAATCTATTGAGCTATAGAGCGCTTGATTTGGAGTTATATTGTTCAAGTTATGACAAATCCAAAGATTTGACCACGTGTCCCAAACTTATGGGAAATTCCCATATTCCCCAATATAGTGTTATCAATAAAAGTGACAAAATAATGACAGCCTCCAAGAGATGCAGCTTTAGTAGTCCACACATCAGAGTGGATTAATTCTAGTGGCTTCTTACTCTCTTGAACATGTCTAGGAAATGGTTTCCTTGCCTATTTTCCAAACTGACTAGCTTCACATACCTTATGCATTTCTGCAACCTTGAATTTAGGCAATCCTGCAACAATATTTTGGGCCTGCATTGATTTAAGTCGCTGTACATTAACATGACTAATGCGTTTATGCCAGATATCAATATCTGCAACTACACCAGTCCCATGTGCAAACATTGCTGCACTCAATTCAGACATGTCTGCATCCAACGTAAACATTCTGCCCTTCTTCTTTCCTTTTGCTATCAAGCGACCTTTATTTTTCATATCCTCAACAAAGCATCCATGAAGATTAAATCTGACCTGCAAGCCCTGCTCAACCATTTGACCAATAGAAACCAGATTCTTGGTGATATTCGGGACATGAAATACATCGGACAAGTATTTCTTTTTCCCATCCTGCATAGACAAAGGAATTTTTCCAATCTGCACAATAGGATGTGCAGTATCATCACCAGTCTCCACAAATCCTGGTTTTTCCATTTTTCTTGCATCCTCCATCCATTCTGCATGACCTATCATGTGGTTTGATGCACCTGAGTCAACATACCATACATCATTGCTTTCTTGTGCACTTGTCACAGAATTGTTCATGTGCTGCACCATAAACAAATGCTCATTTCTGTCATCACCCTGTCTACTAGAAGATGCATAGTTCCCTTGTTGCAATTTTCCATTCATGATGTCATTCTGCTTTTTATAGCAGTCTTTAGCTATATGACCCATTTTACCATAGTAGTAGCATTCAACATTACTGTTTGCATTTTGGCCTCTTTGCCATCCACCACGACCTCTTTGGCTCCCCCTGCCTCTAGAGTTACCACGTCCTCCTCCATAGGATTGGTTTTCTTGAGCTTGTTGCATATTCTCATTTCTACCACGGCCTCCACATGGGCCTCCTCTACCTCTGCCTCTACCTCTTCCAGCATTTGAGTAGAAGACAGCTTCCTTTGAAGTTCCTCCTGAAGAAGATGCACCACCATTTCTCTGCTCCTCAGAAATTAGAAGAGTAATCAACTCCTCAAAATCAGGAAATCTTTCACGAACTGAAATGGATGTCCGAAACTATACATAATCCTTTCCTAGACCATTCAAGGTCACAGAAACTAAATCATCATCTTCCACTGGCGATCCAATGAAAGCAAGTGCATCTGCAATCTTCTTCACCTTCATGTGGTAGCCATTGATGCTCATATTTTCTATTTGCACATTATGCAACTCTTGCTTGAGCTGCATTTTCCTGCCTTGCGTATTTGTGCTATACATTTTTGACAAAGTATCCCATGCCTCCTTTGGCGTACTTGCATCCTGAATATGCACAATCATAGAGTCTGAAATGCTGATAGACAGTCAATACATAACTTTCCTGGCTCTCTCATGCCATGCTTTAAATGCCTGCATTTGCTGTTGATTGGGAACATCAGGAAGAACTGGTTCTTCTTCATTTCCTGCAACAAATTCCCAATATCCTTTTCCCATAAGGAAATTCGTCATTCTAAACTTCCATGCTTGGAAGTTGTTCTTGTCAAGCTTTTCAGTTACAATCTGTGAAAGAGAATCAGATGCCATTATAGAACACTGCAAAAACCACAGCTTCACCCTCACAAGGGCAAATCTGCAAAACTGGCGAAAGTGGTATTTGACCACACAGTCACTTCCTAGTGACGATTTTGCATATACAGGAACCAAGGATGATTCTGTAACTCCCAATGTCTCTGCACACCAGCATACGATGCAATTTCTGTGGTAACTTTTCACCGACCTGTAGAACAGTGGTCGCACAGCATAAAATAGGGCTTTTTCCTGTGTGCGTGCAGAAAACTTCCGCCTCCAAAACAGGCCCCGAAATGGCCTCAAATAAAAAAAACAGGGTCGCCAAGGGCTAAAGCCCTTTCCCCGCAGCATATACTTCCCTCTTGCTTCACCGCGAAGGGCGTCTCAACCTGAGACAATGCACTCTTGCAATTTCCGGTTGTGCTATGGGGGAATACACACAAAGGTGGAGGCTAAAAACAGTTTTCCTCTTCTTAGTTGTGTAAGCCAAAAAAAGAACTCTGGTACAAGGAAATAGAAGAACCCTATATATGGGTCTCAAACCAAACTCAACTAACTAGGGTGGCATACTAACTGGGCCACGAACTAGAGTAGATAAGGATAGCTATCATGTAGCTATTATTCATGGGCGGTGTACCAATCGCATCTGCAACTAACACGTCGGTGACATAAATGCACAACGGTCACCCTGGCATATCACGAGTGGAGCTCGATATCTCAACAACAATAACCAAGAATATTTTGTCAGTTGGATAGATGGCATAGCAAAATCTGTAGATGAGATTTAATAGAGATGGATGCTTTGTCGAAGAATATGGTAATGGCTACAAATTGATTGCTAGAGGTTGAAGAGATGGTAGAATGTTTACTCTTGATGCTCAGTTCTAGAATTGAAAGAAACCATGTTTGCACATGATGATGGTGCTATATGGGATGTTGAATATGGCATAAGTGGATTGGCCATGTAAATGTACAAAAGCTGAAATCTATACAACAGAAGGAGATTGTGCTTGGATTGCCTAAGTTCAAGTATCATGACTTTGGACATGCATGTGATGCATGTCAATTTGGAAAGCAGACAAGGTTTCCATTTATGAGACATGTATGGAATAGCTCATAACCCTTGCAGTTGGTACATTCAAATATATGGGGTCCGTCTCATAATGCTTCTTTTGGTGGCGCTCGTTACTATGTATCCTTCATTGATGATTTCAGCAGCAGGTATACTTGGCTTTACATACTGAAATATAAGGATGATGTGTTTGATGCATTCAAGGATTTCAAGAAGAACGCTGAAAATGAGTTGAGCTGTAAAATTTCATGTCTTAAATCAAATGGAGGTGGAGAATATGTCTCTAATTACTTTGACAGGTACCTTGCTAAACATGGGATCAGAAGACAGTTAACTTGCAGCTACACACCGCAGCAAAATGATGTAGCAGAAAGGAAAAATAGGGTACTAATAGAATCGGAAAGAGCTATGCTGAATGAGAAGAGTTTGCCAAATGGTTATTGGGTTGAAGGAGTAGTGATTGCTATCTATGTGCTGAATAGAACCCCTACAGCAAGGATTCATGATGTAACTCCATATGAGAGGTTGTATGGTCATAAGCCTGACATTTCACACTTGAATGCATTTGGCAGCATTGCATATGTACATGTTCCTAATGAAAAGAGGAAGAAATTGGATCCTAAAGCTATCAAGAGTGTGTTCCTTGGTTATGCACAAGGTTATGCATAAGACCGGAAATCTTACAAGTGTTATGTACCGTCTACGCATGAGACATTGATTAGTAGAGATGTTGTTTTTGATGAGCTAGCATCGTGGTATGGTAATCCTATTGCAGTGGCTACTAATGGATTAGCCAACACTAGTAACACTAAAAATACACCTACAGTGAGTACATCTATGAGTGGTCCTACAAGTGATGGGTCACCTACAATAAGTCCTTGGTCAGGACACTTGCCGAGTCGTACTCCTATGTCCACTAACATGGATATGTTAGTAAGGGGGAGATTGGATAAGGGAAAAGAAAAGATGCTTAAGGATGTGACAGGTTCACTTACAACAGGTTATGAGTCATCTAACAGCGATAGTTTGGATAGTGAGTTGGGCATTTCGTCTATTATGACGCCTAGAGCAGGCAAAGTCGTTATGTACCGCCTCATGAGAGGCAAGCTCAGAGTGAGCCAGAGTTACAGAGATCTGAGAGAGTCAGAAAACCAATTGATAAGTTTACATACACTGGTTATTCATCCCGCCATTATGCATATATGGCTTGTGTGACAGGTTACAAAGAACCTACAAAGTTTGATGATGCAGTTACAGATGATAATTGGTGTGCTGCCATGGATGAGGAGTATGTAGCCCTTGCTGAAAATGAGACATGGGAATTGGTTGAGTTGCCTGAAGGCAAAGTCCCCATTGACTGCAAATGGGTGTACAAGGTTAAGTGCAAGTCAGATGGTTTGTTAGAACACTATAAGGCTAGGCTGGTTGCAAAAGGGTATGCACAGCAATATGGCCTTGACTATGAGGAGACTTTCAATCCACTGGCTAAAATGGCAATAGTCAAAACTGTCATTGCTTTGGCAGCATGTAAAGGTTGAAAATTATGGCAAATGGACATCAAGAATGCTTTCTTGAATAGTGATTTGGTTGAGGAAGTATATATGGAGCAGCGTGAAGGCTATGTTCACCCGGACTTTAATACACATGTATGTAAGCTAAAAAAGGCTTTATATGGACTGAAATAGGCACATAGAGCATGGAGTACTTGGATCAGTAGTTATTTATAGCAACATGGATTTAGATTGGGTGATGCAGATCACAGTCTGTTCACGAAGAAGACAGATCATGGATATGTCTTTCTAGTGGTTTATGTAGATAATCTTATCATCATTAGAGATGATGAAGAGGTCATTGCTGAAATTAAATCATGTTTATAGACTGAGTTTAGAGTCAATGACCTTGGTGAACTAAATTATTTTCTTGGGATTGAGGTAGAGTCTACTCCTCAAGGTATATGGCTGCTACAGAAGCACTATGCTCATGACATGTTACAGAAGTATGGTATGGCTGAATCCAAGCCTATGGAGACACCTCTTGATCAAAATGTCAAGCTCCAAATTGACGTTGGAAATAACATAGAGAATGTGATGGACAGATGGTGGGAAGCTTGATATACTTGACTATTGTCAAGAATCACATGGTGGGGGGACTTGCTTGAGGTGATGCACCGAACACACACTGTATATACAAGAGGAAGCCCACTCAAGAACACAAGAAGAGATATGGAGGCCAAAACGTTTTCTTGCTGATTTCTTCTTCTTCTTCTACACACTATAAAATGCACACAAAGTATAGATAACATACAACATAAAGGAAAGTGGCCTTCTAAGTCAAACAGTGCATAACCGACTACACTAATTGACTGGCATTATATCTTTGCCAGCTGTAGGTAGGTGTAACAAACTAAATATAATAAGTGATAAGTCAGTGGCCATGTTAGTATCATAATGACCACCAACGTGCTAAGTGTAGACATGTGGACTCATCTAGCTAGGCGGTCCATCATCAATGTCCGCACATGTTGAGCTTGCCATCTTAACAACTATTACCCATCCTGACTTATGTTATGCAGTGGGGCTGATTAGTTAGTTCATGAAGAAGCCTTGCAAACCACATTTAGATGCAGTCAAGAGGATCATGAGATATGTAAAGGGTACTACAGGTTATGTGTTGTTTTATGCATATGGAAAATCTCTTGACTTGGCATGGTTTACTATTGTTGATTGGGCTAGTTGTGCCTATGACAGGAGGTCAACCAGTGGTTATCCATTTGGATTGGGTAGTAGTATAATCAGTTGGTAGAGTAAGAAACAGCCTACTATTGCATTGTCTAGTATAGAAGCTGAGTACAAAGGAGCTGCCTTAGCGGCTTGCGAAGCAGTTTTGTTGATGAAATTGTTGAAAGACTTGGGAATACAGCTGGAAAGCAAAGTGAGATTGCATTGTGATAACCTCAGTAATGTTATGTTGGCTAGCAATCCTGTCTACCATGCTAGGTCCAAACATATTGAGTTTCACTACCATTTCATCAAAGAAATGGTTCTTACATGGCAGATTGACTTGATTCATGTGAAGACTGAAGAACACGTAGTAGACATATTTACCAAGTCTCTTGGTAAAGAAAAGTTCATATACTTCAGACAGCTACTTGGAGTTTATCAGATGGTTTGAGCTTGAGGGGGAGTGTTAGAATATCAAGCTCCCATTACTCTTTAGTCAGTCTATCTTTATGTCTATGACCAACATTAGCTGGATACAGCTGTACATGTGTGTGGCATTCAATAAGTCGGTATAGTCAATGACTTAACCACAGTTAGTCTTGGTTAGTCATATCTATGTGTGTAAGTCTCTTTCTGTTAGTATGATGGAAGAATAATGGAAGATGAACAACAATGATCTAAGGCTTATCTTTCACTCTACTCTATCTCTCTCCCTCTCTTCCAACAGATACAACATAAAGGAAAGTGGCCTACTAAGTCAAACAGTGCATAACAGACTACACTAATTGACTAGCGCTATATCTTTGCCAGCTATAGATAGCTGTAACAAACTAAATGTAATAAGTGATGAGTCAATGTCCATGTGAGTATTATAATGACCACCAACGTGCTAAGTGTAGACGTGCAGACCCATCTAGCCAGGCAGTCCATCATCAATGTTCGCACGTGTTGAGCTTGCCATCTCAACATACAAGTCCCCCAAAGAGTAATCACTCTACCAACAAATGCTTCTGCAAATTCATCAACCATAAGCCATGCACCAATATTTCTAATTGCCACTTTGTTAACTGGCTACATGTTTTGGATAAATCTCAATGTTTTGTCCTTCTTTGGAATAGTAACCATCCATTTAAGTACAGGGATGATGAAGAATCCAAAGTATTTATTCATATCTTCTCATTAAGAAAATCCATAAGCTTAGGCCAGTAAGCTCTTGGCATAAGTATTAGTCATAGATTCAATGGTATATGCAAATTTGTAAAAGTCACCATAGGCATCACTACCTTTGGATCTGTGCAACCTATTTTGGGTTGGATCCCTTTGTACCTCCACTTTCTTGGGAGGTCACCCATCCTAGTATTATTCACATGAGTGTGTACTTAATCACAAGTTTCCCATAACTAAGTAGTCAACTAGCCCCCAAACTTTAAGGTAATGGATGTCCTTTGGTCTATTCAATTATGCAAACATTCCTCCATTTGGCCCAAGATTCAAACCTAGTCTTAACACATCATTGTTGTGCTGATAGTGAGCTAGTTTTCTCTAACAAATGTGGATTGCATTTCCAACACCCCCCCCCCTCAATCCACACCTTTGTTGAGGTCTTAGTGCCACTCAATCTTAGAAACTTGAGCTTTGATACCAAGTTAGAGACTAGGTTGGGGCCCTTTGTACCTCCCCTTCTCTCGAGAGGTCACCCATCCCAATATTGTTCACACCAATGTGTGCTTAATTGAAAGTTTCCCATAATTGGACTAGCCATCTAGGCCCCAAAGCCTTAAGGTGATGGATGTCTATTAACCTTCAAACAAACAAGGTGGAAAATTGGGAAAATCTAAAGTAGAAGACAGAGCCAAGGCAAAAATGGAATGGAAGATAAAGGTGCACCAAGAAGAATCTGGAAACACAAGAAGTGCACAAAAGTCCTAAATCAAGAAGAAATGTACACAAGAAAAAGTGCATGTCAACACTTTTGTAAAAGAGCGCAAGGTGCACTATGAGTTGTTTTAAGAGCATCGGGCTCTCACCCATGCAAATTGTAAAAGTAGATGGGCGGTGAAAGCTAAGAAGATAGGAGGACGATGGGAAAAAGGGCCTAGGCTATGACTGCCCATGTAAAAAAGGGAATAAGGGGATGACTGCCCAAATGGGATTCAGGGCTTTGTATATAAAGTTGAAAAGTGAATGAGAAGCTCATTCTTGTGTGTGGCCAAAAGTAGCTCTCTTCTTCTTCTTCTTCTTCTTCTTCTCATTCTTCTTCTTCTTCTTCTTCTTCTTCTTCTTCTTCTTCTTGCTTGCTTGAGTTTTTGCTTGAGAGAGGAAGTGTGAGAGTGTGAGGGAGTGAGTGTGTGAGGGTGAGGGACCGTGGTGGAGAAGCTCTCCATCTTCTCTTCTCTTGCTGGTGGCCATGGAGCTTGGAGCATAGAGCTTGAGGATGGAGCTTGCTTAAAGCTTGCACTTGGATCATGGAGCTACCGAAGTGCTCAAAAGACAGGAGGTAACTTGATTGGGCATGGAGGTAAGCTTACTACACCCATAGAGATGGATAGTGTGTCGGCTATGTGAGAGGTAGCCATGAGTGCTTGGCTATGTGAGAGGTAGCCATGAGTGCTCAGTTTGGAACACTTGAAGCAATAAGCGGTCCGTGGGTTTTCTCTTTTCTTTTCTTTTCTTCTCTTGCTCGTGGCCATGAAGCTTGGAGCATAGAGCTTGAGTATGGAGCTTTCTTGAAGCTTGCACTTGGATCATGGAGCTACCGAAGTGCTCAACAGACAGGAGGTAACTCGATCGGGCATGGAGGTAAGCTTACTACACCCATAGAGATGGATAGTGTGTCAGCTATGTGAGAGGTAGCCATGAGTACTCGGCTATGTGAGAGGTAGCCATGAGTGCTCGGCTTGGAATACTTGAAGCAATAAGTGGTCCGTGGGTCTTGGTGGTTGATCACCTCTACATTTTGGTTCCATTATTGGGACCAATGGATTCAAGCCTTAAGCGCTTGTGCGCTTCAAATCAAGCATTGAAGTAGGGTTCTCCTCAAATCGGTGCCTGAGGTAGATATGTAGGAAGGGAGGGAGTTTGAAGAGATATTTGATCTCCTTAGAAAGTAGGTTTTTGGTTTTTTGGATTTGGAAAAGTAGGTTGGAGTAGTGTAGGTATTTTCCTTATGATTTGTTACATTTAGGTAAGGTAAGAGCAAAACAATGTGAGCACATAGCAGGGATATTGTTGCTGTATAATAGGCAGAAATAGGAAAAAGAAGGGAAAAAAATGAAAATTTGGGTTAAATTTTGGTAACGGGAGCAAGACTAAGGTGAATGCATGCCTGGGCAAGTTAAGAAGAGGCCAGGAGTGGCAGGAGAGACCTCAGTTTGCATTTTAGGGATTTAGGAAGTTGGAGAGAGAGGGAGAGTTTCATTGCATGGACCTGCTTCGATTTTGCCATCGAGGAGTTCTTTACCCATTACAGGTAATCCCACATCTTCTCCTACACAAGTAGCTAGGATTTTGAGGTACTCGACTAGTAGGAAGGCCTCGATTGTTCGGTGCAACAAATTCTGTGCAAGTCCAATGAAAAACGCATTGCGTTCGGCTCTAACGACGATTCTGGGCTGAGTCCCAGAATCGGCCCTCGGCCCACCTGATTTGGACCACCTGACCACTTGGCTCAATTGATATTCGGCCCAACCATTTGGACCAACCCGATATTCGGTCCTTTACCTTGCTGACTCAGGCCTACACCACTCGGGCAAGCTAATATTCAGCCTATTCAAATTCATCATTCGGACCAACCGTTCGAACCAACTATCCAATCGGACAACCTTCTCCGACCAGACCACCCATCCAATCAGACACCTGTTTGTCCAGTCGGACACGCACAACTATCGGATCACCCTATAGTTGGACCCAACCAACTCCAATCAAACACAAACCATCCGATCGGATGACTCGAACCATCTGAGCACGACAATCGACCCTCATAATCTAACCACTTGGTGCAGTCAGTCCATCCGACTCTCAGAGTCAAACCACCCAAAATCAGACAGCCTAATTCTGGGAATCGGACCAACAAGCCAGAGTAAGAATACACAAACCCAAGACTAGTTCCACGGCTCAGAGCCAGCTAAGATCGAAACCAAAACACCCCTGGAAATACACCCTAGCTTGCCAAAGCTAATAACTAGAAGAAACCATGACTATGCAGCCTAGAGGCAAACTCTAGGAGTTTGGTCACATAGTCGACTTGACGTGTAGCCTAAAGGTTGGTCTCTATATTGTAACCCAGCCTTGATGGAATGTAGAGGGAGTAGCACCAATCCTTAGGAGCGACCCACACTTAGAGTCATATTAGGTTGTAGATAGGAAGGGGGGATGGCTATAATTGCATAATCACTTTGTAGGTGCACCCCACACAGTGATTTCTTTCACATAAATGCACTAGAAAATGACAAAAAGGTTTGATTGTGCACCATGCACAACAAATCACCCATCACTGAATGTACGTAAGTTGAGGAGTGTTTTCGATAATAAGGAACACATGCAAACTTAATAACTCGAAGGAACCCACCAGTAGTAGGAGGAGACCCCAAAACAAAGTCAGGTGCCTCAGAGCCCTATTAATAGGACACGCAAAGATGGCAGGGGGACTGAAAGGACAATAAGATTGAGGGCAGAGCGCTACCAAAGCTGCTCAGATTGGTTGACAACCTCATGGAGCAGGAAGCAAGAATGATGTTTGTCAGGAGCAAATGTCGACCTAGAAGATGACCAGCTGGACGTGGGTGAATTCCCAGCCACGGTCCAAGACATGGTCAATGAATATGACCTGCTAACGAGAACAGTAATCCATGGTAGACCAGTAGATGAGGTAGTGGCAAGCCTAGAGGAAGAGAGGAGAGCAGTTAGGAAAGCGATGTAGGGCGTAGGGACCTACAACCGCAAGCAGAGAGCTAGGAAGCCGCAACAGGACGTGGACATGCACAAAACTCAACGAGTGCTAGCCTTGGCTAATAAAAGAAAGGCAGGACCAAACGTGGAGAGAGAGAGCATGGCAGAGGCAGACCTCACATTGAACGAGCTTGTGACCACCCCAATGACCCTAAGTTTAGGGGACCCACTCAAACAGCACCCCATGCTATGGCAAGAATTGAAACGCTGGATAATAGAAGAACTGATGGAGCATACTTTTGCTGACTTGCAGGATCATGATGCAGTCACACAAATACCCAGCTCAACACTGCACTTAGTGCCAAAGTCACTACATGTTAATGCCTTCTGGGAAGGCACTGAGATGAAGTAATTTTTCCTATCCTAGCCCTAGGAGATGCCACACGAAAAGGAGTCATGGATATCGAGGCGGGAGTATGTGTGTTAAGCCACACTAGGCTCCAATCTTGGGAAAACCTACCCATTGAAACCACTAGGGTCAGTGGAACTTTAGCTAATTGAATGAAAGTAAGGCCATTTGGAGTCTCAAAAAATTGGCCAGTGAAGATTGTGGGTGTCCAATTCTATGTAAACTTGATTGTCATGAAGGGAGTGGACTACAACATTCTACTAAGGGACGACCTTGGATGAGGAACGCTCGAGTCATGGAAGACTAGGGCAATGGTCTAATGTTCCTAGAGAACCGAAGGAAAGCGGTAAAGGTTGACATGGACACTTGGGAGACAACCCCTATCAACTTGGGTGGCGTCCCTACCTTGCTCAAGGGTGACATACCAATATGGGAGTCTCACGGACCCCTAACCAAATGCATTCATTGCCCTTCGATGAGCGAGATCGAATGCATGCATTAGCAACCACCGATCTTCCATTCTTTGACAAAGAGGAGACATGAAAACACGCTACAAAACCACAAGTGTCTCAAGGAGGGAGCCTGTAGTGACCCTCTATACGATGGCCAGGAGCTCAAGCAGCTAACCTAGACCTATCCCTTCCCATGTTCCTAGCAAAAAGCTGGAACTGCATGAGACCCTTGAGTATCTGGCAAGCAAGTTGATTGGCAATCCAGCAGCTAATCTTAAGCCCCTCAGAAACCTCCTGAATGCTCCTAAGTGGAAATGGACTAAGGTGCATATCATGAACCTCATGTACAATTGGGTCTTAGTTACCGACTAAGGACATGCCAGAGATGAGATTCCAAGGGATAACGAGCCAAAAGGAGAAGCTAACTCTGATGATGAGTATGAGGACTACTACTCCAGTAATGAGGAGACTAAGGAGGAGGTAGACATTGTAGAATCTGACACTGAAGGTGAGGGCATAGGCTTCTTTAATGGCAATCGCATAAAGAAGTACTATCCTCCCACACACCCACAACATAAGCCCCCTATGCTGGAATCCCCTATCAATGTTTGAGTAGCCACTGTCACCAAACTAGAGGATGAGGATGAAGAGGTCGTAGCACCAACATACCTATGCATCACGGCCATCGCTCAGCACATGCATGCTTTTGATGTCTTTGATTGACGAGGGAGCTAACTTCAATCTCTTGACCTATGCTCATTGGACCCTCATTGGTCAACCACAGTTACAACCCACCAATGCTAAACTCAACCCATTTGGGGGCAAGACATATGCACTCCTAGGGAAGTGCAAGATTGCAGTCTCTATCGAGTCTAAGAGCCTAGTAGTCATCTTCTATGTATTGCCAAATACGAAGGATGCAGGTCAAGAAACTCTATTAGGATGCACTTTCAAGAAGCAAGCGCACTGCAACGTGGACTACAATTTGCATCGGATTCACTTTTCTATTGGCAACATTCAAATCATGATAGCTTCTAGTAAGGGT
Organism: Lygodium microphyllum; assembly: GCF_053477565.2. Classification (NCBI taxonomy): domain Eukaryota; kingdom Viridiplantae; phylum Streptophyta; class Polypodiopsida; order Schizaeales; family Lygodiaceae; genus Lygodium; species Lygodium microphyllum. The sequence goes on from NC_141160.1 coordinate 11,305,141, forward strand.
AGCAAGGCTCCACCAAAGCCTGCTATGCCGTAGATAGAGCCACATGGGACCAAGCCTAAGGGGGGGTCATGAGTTATCACAACCCACCCAGACCACAAAACCACCGCCAACTAAGGCCATTCCCAAGGCCATAGAGCCCACACTTAAATGGGTGCCAAGGCACCAAAAATGACCTATGCACAGCACAAGCAAACATTGCCCCATAGGGCCAACATCTATCATTCAAAACCTAAGTGACCAAGTTGATGCTATCGTCATAGATACACAATTAAGCCACGATGGATTCCCAAAGATATGTTGCGAGCCCAAGGATACTAGCAAGGCAAAGCCTAGATATGGGTACCCAAGATGAGAGATCCTAGAAGCATAGCCCAATCATGACCATCAACTGCCACCCCATCTCCAAGAAGCCCTGCTCTTGCTAAGGCAAGGAACACCCAGGAAACCTGAGCTGCAAAGCCCACAGAACCCATGACGGGTGCAGTCAAAAAGAACAAACCAATATATCAACCAAAACAGCAACTCAATATCCCAAAATCATCCAAGTCCAGAAAACTTGGCACCCCAGTGGCTGCACAAGAGGGAAGCAATGCATCGTCCATGCCATAAGAGCCACCCTCAATACCCCAAAGCATCACTGGACATGCGGATCAGACTACAGAGTTATCTTTAGATCCAGCACTGTGTAGTTCGCCAGCCCTCAAACCATTGTTGTCGAGCTCAATTCCACCCCAACCACCAACATGTCTGAGGTCTTTCTACGAGCGATGCTCAATTCTATCGGTCGCCAAGGACCTTTGTTCAGATTCAAAGAGGCAGATAGATGACAGACAGAGTGAAGCAACCTGCTTCCTCTCTCACACTCTATTATTTATACCACACTCAATAGTGAAAGATACAACCTACGGTCATAAGACCATTCACACCAAAGGCACCGACTTATTTAATGTATCTAACTACTATGGCTAGACTAGCTGTGTCCAGCTCATGTCGGTCAACACACACTAAATGAGCTTGATATTCTAACACTCCCCCTCAAGCTCAAGACAGCATATGTACTCCAAGTAGCTGTCTAAAACCACAGAACTTATCTTTACCCAGAGACTTGGTAAAGATATCTGCTACCTGCTCATCAGTCCTCACATGCATAAGATCAACCTTTCCTACAAGGACCATCTCACGAATAAAGTGGTAGTGTACCTCTATGTGTTTTGTCCTAGCATGGTAAACTGGATTCATGGCCAGGAGTACACTACTCAGATTATCACATAACAGTTTCACTGGAGCATCAACCTGAATATCCAAGTCAGCCATAAGCTTGAGCAGCCAAGCAATCTCACATGCTGCCAATGCAGCCCCCCTGTACTCTGCCTCAGTACTAGATAAAGCAACCGTAGGCTGCTTCTTGCTACTCCAACTGATCATGCCGCTACCAAAGCCAAAGGCATAGCCACTCGTAGATCGTCTGTCAGTTGAGCATCCTGCCCAATCTGCATCTGTGTATCCAATCAGTATCAAGGGCTTATCTCTGACATAGAACAGCCCATAGTCTACAGTGGACTTAACATACCTCATGATGCGTCTAACTGCATCCAAGTGCGGCTTTCTCGGCTTTTGCATAAACTGGCTTATCAGCCCTACTGCATAGCTCAAGTCAGGCCTAGTGATGGTCAAGTAAATCAGACTGCCGACCATCTGCCTGTACATAGTCAGATCTTCTACTTCAGCCCCAATGTTCATATCTAGCTTTACATTCTGGTCCAGAGGTGTATCCAGTGGTTTGCATTCAGCCATGCCATACTTCTTAAGCATTTCCATGGCATAGTGCTTCTGCATCAGCCATAAGCCATTTTCAGCTGGTACAACCTCAATACCCAAGAAATACTTCAGATCTCCCAGATCTTTCATGTCAAATTCAGATTTCAGCATCTTCATAGCATGCTGAATTCCCATGTCATCATTTCCAGTGATTATCAAGTCATCAACATATATGACCAGCACTACCAAGCCACTGTCAGTCTTCTTTGTAACCAGGCTGTGATCAGCCCTGCCAACAACAAATCCAAGACTCTGCAAGTAACTGCTGATCCTAGCATGCCAGGCTCTCGGAGCCTGCTTCAGCCCATACAGTGCCTTTTTCAGCCTGCACACATAATGCTGAAAATCAGGGTGCTCATACCCTTCCGGCTGAACCATGTATACATCCTCTGTTAAATCACCATTGAGGAATGCATTCTTAACATCCATCTGCTGCAATTTCCAGCCTTTTGCAGCAGCCAAGGCAATAACAGTTCGTATGGTTGCCATTTTTGCAACCGGGCTGAATGTTTCATCATAATCCAAGCCATACTGCTGAGCATATCCTTTAGCGACCAGCCTTGCTTTGTACCTTTCTACACTGCCATCAAACTTACATTTGATTTTATACACCCATTTGCAGCCAACAGGCTTTTTCCCTTCAGGCAGTGGTACCAAATCCCAAGTCTGATTTTCAGCCAAGGCTTTCATCTCTTCGTCCATAGCCATGCACCAGTTTTCATCCTTTGCAGCTTCAGCATAAGTACCTGGTTCTTTGATCTCCATCACTTTTGTCATGTATGCATAATGCTTTGCAGAATAACCAGAGTACGTCAACCTGTCAACAGGGTATCTGACCCTCTGCGATCGTCTAGGCTGTGGTGCACTACTCGATTCACCTCTCTCATGAGGCGGAATGTACCTGTTCTGCCTCGTGCCAGGCGTATAGACAGTTGGAATACCAAGTTCGATGTCTAAAGTATCACTAGACTCATAGCCCGAAGTCATTTTGCCAGGTGTCATCATACCATCCTCACTAACTTTCTCTTTTCCTTTGCTGTCCAAGACATCATGTCTCCCCCTCACTGACATACCCGTGTCAGTGGACGGTGAGCTCCTCAATCTCCCTGTCCATGGGGATACTGTCTGACTGATAGGGCCTGTCATAGCAGTGCTCTGCTGCATATCAACTGTAGAGACATGAGTGGAAGACAAATCGGATAGCACTGCAACTGGTGAGACATACCAAGAGCCCAGCTCATCAAAGATGACATCCCTGCTTACCAAAGCCTCCCTGGTAGAGGGATCATAACATTTGTATGCCTTCTTCTCCTGCGAGTATCCAATGAACACACTCTTATGCGCTTTGGGATCCAGCTTTTTCCTCTTCTCATCTGGAATGTGCACATAAGCAAGACAGCCAAAGACCTTCATGTGTCTTACATCCGGCTTATAGCCATAGAGCCTCTCAAACGGTGTCATGTCATGAATGCCTGCAGTGGGAGTCCTGTTCAGAATATATGCGGCTGTCACAACAGCCTCTGCCCAATAGTAAAGCGGCATATGCTTCTCATTCATCATGGCCCTGGCAGCTTCCATTAGAACCCTGTTCTTCCTTTCAGCTACTCCGTTTTGCTGCGGAGTGTAGCTGCAGGTTAGCTGCCTACGAATGCCATTTTCAGCCAAAAAATCAACAAATTCATTGGAGACATACTCCCCACCGCTATCAGATCTCAAGCAAGAGATGTAACACTCAAATTCCTTCTCAACCTGTGCCTTAAATTTCTGAAAAACAGCAAAGACCTCATCTTTTGTTTTCAATATGTAAAGCCAGGTATATCGACTGTAGTCATCAATGAAGGATACATAGTATCTGGAACCCCCCATAGATGCATTATGAGCTGGTCCCCAAACATCAGAGTGCACTAACTGCAGTGGTCGTGTACTCTGTCTTACATGCCTGACAAACGGCAATCGTGACTGCTTACCAAACTAGCAAGCCTCGCAGACATGACCAATATCTGAATATTGAAATCTAGGTAGCCCTGTTACCAGCTGCTTCTTCTGCATGGTCTGCAGCCTCTGCAAATTGACATGCCCCACTCTCTTGTGCCAAATCTCTAAGTCCCTGATAGTGCCAGAACCCTGAGCAAACATAGCGGAATTCAGCTTTGGCAGTGTAGCATCAAGAGTGAACATTCTTCCATTTCTGTGGCCTTTCGCGATCAACTTGCATCCATTGCCAAACTCTTCAATAAAGCAGCCATGCTTATTGAAGCGAACCTGCAAGTTCTGCTCTGTCATTTGACCCACAGACAATAGGTTCTTCGTAATCGAAGGAACATGCAAAACATCATGAAGATTCTTCTTCCTGCCATCATGTACAACCAGAGGCACTTTGCCTTTATGCTCAATGCTATGTTGCGTGTCATCACCTGTGCATACATAGCCATGCTTTTCAGCCACCATATCCGTGAACCAATCACCATGAGGGGTCATGTGATTCGACGCCCCCGAGTCAATGTACCACACTGCATCATCAGATGATTTTTCAGCAGCCTTATCTTTGACATATTGCATGGCAAACAGTCTATCACCAGAGTCATCTGTCTGACTGGACGTAGCATAATGTCCATGCTGCTTGCCCTTCTGATTTCCCTGCTTCTTCCAGCAATCCTTTGCAATATGCCCATACTTTCCACAGTAGTGACAATCCTTATCTTTATTTGGATTGTCTGACTGACGCTGCTGCTGCCATGAGCCTCTGCCAGGGGAGTTAGATCTCCCCCTTCCTCGAAAGTTGCCACTACCTCTTGCATGTGATGACTGCTGATTGCTATTACTATAGGATGCATTCTGCTGGCCTCCTCTGCCAGATCCATAGCCTCTACCACGGCTACCACGACCACGCTGATTCGAATAAAAAACTGCATCCTTATTCTTAGAGCTGCTTGACCCTGTAGCTAAGCCAAGCTTCACCTCTTCATGAATCAATAATGCAACCAGCTCATTAAAATCAGGCATCTCAGCCCGCATAGATACTGAAGTGTCAAAAGACTTATACTCCGGACCCAAGCCATTTAAGGTCACTGCAACCATATCCTCATCTTCTACCTGTGAGCCAACAGATGCGAGCTGATCAGCTAAGGTTTTAATCTCCGTGACATAGTCCTGTATGGATCTGTTCTTCCTCTCTATGTTGTTGAATTTTTGCTTCAGTTGTATCTTCCTGGCACTTGTAGTTGTACCATAGTACCTGACCAATATGTTCCATGCATCTGCTAGGGATTTACAGTTCATGATCTGCATCACCATAGCATCCGATATACATAATGACAGCCAATGTAAAACTCTGCAAGCTCTTTCCGTCCAAGCTCGATGTGCTCGTCTTTGATCAGCTGTAGGATTCCTATCTGGAACTTCAGGTTCAGCCTCAACACCTGTCACTAAGTCCCAGTATCCTTTGCCTATCAGAAAGTTCTCCATGCGGAACTTCCATATTGCATAGTTGTTGCTATCAAGCTTTTCTCCCACAATCTGGGTTACATTATCAGTTCTATCAGCATTTGCCATGTTGCAGACCTTGCCTGACTACCTGCAAACCAAGATTTTCTTAACAGTTCAACTTCAGCCCGGAACTGTTTATGACAGTTTTCTGCAATTAATTGCAGCAAAAAAACCAGAGTATTTCAGCCCACTGACACCCCAAAACAACCCACAAACAAGTGGTCTCAACTGTAGATATAACTGTCAATACATAAGCTATGTGTTTGCTTCAGCTTAAGCTTATGTAACCTCACTGCCAGGGTACATACATGCAGTCTGAAAACTGTAAACTGTGAGTAACCAGCAGCAATTTCAAGTCCAAAACTGAGTGTGTCAACAAATTCAGTTTCAGGTTGCAGTCAACCAGAATTCAGCATACCAAGCTCCAAGCAGCTCCAAAATTGTAATTAGCCAGGACAGCGTAACTGCATTTACTTCAGCTTCAAAATTCAGTTTTCAATGATGCTCATTGCTTGCTTCAATTCTCCATGCATTAGCATGTATAGGCCAGTTCATATAGATGATGGAACCCCCAAGATGACCTGTATTGCTTCAGTAATGCACAGTACTTGTCATTGACTGTGTATGACAGTTTTCAGCTTGTCATTGATTTTCAGATCTGAGTATTCTGTCATTGACTGTGTATGACAGTTTTCAGCCTATCATTGATTTTCAGATCTGAGTATTCTGTCATTGACTGTGTATGACAGTTTTCAGATTTTCAGATCTGAGTATTCTGTCATTGACTGTGTATGACAGTTTTCAGATTTTTAGATCTGAGTATTCTGAGCAAGAGATCTCAGCTCCAAGACATTTGATCCAATGTATACATGCTTTGACACATTCTTGTGCTCCAAAGATGCTTTCTGAGTGTAGTACAAGGCTCCTGTGTGTCAGTAATGACTGAATGCATGCTGTCCATTCATGTTTATAGCAGTTCAGAAATGATTACAGGTCTGTGTCTGTCACTCCAGCTCATAACAGAGCTCCCACACAAGCATTTACTCCTTGCACACTTCAAATACCTTCAATAGTGAGCATACATGCTCTATGAACCTTGTCCAGGTGCCCCACTGAAGATTGACAGGTTGCTATTCACTCAGATCAGCAAGCGCAGATTTTCAGATACAGGTTGCTATCCATTCAGATCAGCAGGCGCAGATTTTTAGATACAGGTTGCTGTCCATTCAGGAGGCAGTCCACGATTTTCAAACACAGGTTTCAGGAGGCAGTCCACGATTTTTCCTGATTCCTTACTTCCATCTCCTTTGCACTGCAAGTTGTCATGCCCATTCTCCCACAGCCTCATGGATGAAGCTCTGATACCATGTTCAGATTCAAAGAGGCAGATAGATGACAGACAGAGTGAAGCAACTTGCTTCCTCTCTCACACTCTATTATTTATACCACACTCAATAGTGAAAGATACAACCTACGGTCATAAGACCATTCACACCAAAGGCACCGACTTATTTAATGTATCTAACTACTATGGCTAGACTAGCTGTGTCCAGCTCATGTCGGTCAACACACACTAAATGAGCTTGATATTCTAACAACCTTGCTGAGAATACGGGAGATGACTTGGTGACTTGCATCAAGCTCTTAGATGACACCTTTACTAAGTTCTCTAGGAGCTACGAAAGACTTGACCTCAGCTTGCTTAATAAACCCCTTGCCTCTAAGGTTTGTTCCTTGTCCTGCACTTGGGAAGAATACGAGTTCATAAGCATAACATCCCCCAAAATCTCAAAGGAGTTTATCAATAATTGTGAAATCTCAAAAGAGCACGCATTCATCAGATGATTGATAACATCCTACCACAAGACCCAAAGGCCTGCAGCAATTGTTGAGATTGAGAAACTTACTTGCATCGCTGACTCTAACTCCTCATTCCTACAAAAATGGGGTAACCTACGTCTCCAATGGGAGAAGCAGGGTTGCCAAATAATGACTAATGTTGAGTAGCAACGCGCCATCAAGACAACTGAGTATGGCAACCTGACTTACATAGCACCAACCTCGTTTAGGTTATTGGCCACCACTCATGCCAAACACTAGACAACTAGGTCCTGGCCCATCCTTACATTGATCGTATCCTTATGGAATAAAAGCTACATGTGGCTAGCCGCATCAACTCGGGTGACTTTCTAACTGATGTCCTAGCTGACCTACATTACCCAAGTATGCATTATCCCTTGTAATCTCGATCATCATGCCCAATTGGAATACAAACCCAATTTTTATAATTGGTTAATGCCCAAGTAAATGGCACCCTACGATGCTCAAATGTCTTGGCTCTCCCATGTCCAATCTAGGAGGGTCCTTCTCAAGGGGGGAAGGGGTAAACATGATGAGAGGTGAAATCAAGGAAAAGTGTCATAAGATCTTGGAAATGAATAGAAATAATTAAGGGGAAATTCCTTTTTTTGCTTAAAGAATGTTCTTCTTGCCATAAAAGCATGATCTATTCCTCTTTATTTTCCAAGAGAATGTCTTAGGGATACTAATGGTAAACTATGATATGTGGCAGGAACCTAAAATGGCAAGGCAAGATAAAGGCAGCAAGCTTCCATTTATGGAGGAAGAGCAAGCTAAGTATGGCTTGACGATAGAAACGGGCCTATAGACAGTTCACATTCAAGCATGTCATGAACTTGGAATACGTCATCATAGAAGAGCCGCCCATAAAATGACTCTTGGACCAGTGCAGCCTGCAGAAGTATGTAGAAAAGTTTGGGCAGGTGGTCAACTATGAAAAATGTGCAGAGTTTGTGAGGAGCTTCAATGCTGAAAGGAATTGTGGCATGATGACAATTAGGAAAGGGGAAGAAGCCCACCAAGTGGAGGTGGAATTGACCCCTGAGGTGGTGGAGAGGGCTCTAGGCTTAACTAGCAGGACCAAGCGACACCCAAAAAGGGACGTGTACAGCATGCTAGGGATGAACATGGCTACCGTATGCACATTGGATGGGGTAAGTTTAGCAGATATTCCAGATCTTGAGATCAAGCTACAGGAAAAGATGGTCCATACTCTATTTCGAGTCAAAGGTACAATGCCCTTAGGAATAGAATCGGGATGCCATTGTTGGAGAGCATCGCAACAGGATCCCCAAAAAAAAAAGATTGGAATGCCTTCGTGCGTAAAACTATTGAAAGCTCAATGAAAGTTTTGACCACTAGTAGAAAGCTAGCATGAGGAGAATCCCAAACCTCCACAACAAGATCAGTTCAAAAGAAGTCCTCCTCCAAAGCATCCACCATCAGGTTTGGTGGGATCTTAATGGCCATCATCCAGCAGGCCTTAAAGGACACAGAGGAAGGTGGAGAGGGAGTAGGGGAAACCCCTAACTAGCTGCCTCACCATGAACAAGTGTAGTCAAGCGAAAGGACTATAAGTGATAAGGAAGAGCAGAAGACGTAGTCATGCCATGGAGAGCCGAAGGCATAGACGAAGGAAACCCCATCAAAGTGGAAGAAGGAGACAAAAGAAACGATGACAAGGGAAGAATGGGTAGAGTTGAGGAAGGCCCAAAAAGAGTCCAAGAGGGCCAAAGATGAGAGAAAGAGAAGAGCCGAGAGAGAGGCAAAAGAGCTAAAAAGGAAGGAAGATGAAGACATGGAAAAGGCCATGCACAGGTCTGTAGAGGAGGCCTATGATTCCAGAGAAATGGCCACCTTGAGTCCACAGCACAAAGGCGAACCAAGTGGCAGCGCTGAAGTAGCTCCAATCATCATGGAAAAGGGCATGGCCCCATTGCACCCCATCCGTCGAATCTCACGCCTGAAACTTCCACCACCACCTCCACCACATAGGAGCTAGCATCTGCCATGGATACCACTCAGCTCATGTCCATGATGCAGTTCCTGGTCGCAAAAGTACACGAGATGGCACCAAGGACAGGAGCCAAAAGGTTGCCTATGGCGAATGCCAAATCCAGGCACGCAAAGTGGCAAAAGCTGGAAGCATCCACCACACCACTACCAACAATGCCCCCGGTCGTGGACTATGACGCCTATGTGGCAGAGCTCCTAGCCCAACTAGAGAGGGCCAAGGAAGAGAAGAAGGTCATTGTTATGGAGCTAGAGGCCAAAAGAGAGGTTGCCGCAGCCCTACGACGACTAGTGATGACACTATAAGCCTCTAAGCATCAGAAAGAAATTCAGAGCCTAAAGGAGAAACTCAATGCCCAAGAAAATAAAACTCAAGAAAATGAAGATCTCCTAAGACGAAAACTAGAAGATGAGGCCCAAGATCTAGCGGGGTAGTAGCGAAACCACAAGTGGCTCATCCAACAATATGCTAAGCTCTAGCAATGGATGGCATGGGTGGAAGCTATGCATGCAAAACTACAAGGAAGCCTGCAAGGAGACCACGCACCAAAATAATGATGCCAAGAACAAGAGGATGCTCTAGTACTCCAACTGTGGATGGCAATGGAAGAGCAAGGATAGCTGGAGAGAGAAATAGAAGATGCATGTCAGAAATGAGGGATGAGGTCATCAACAAAGCCACAAAAGCCTACAGGGCGACCTGAAGAATGCCCGAGAGGAGGCGGAGGGACTAATGGCCATGGCCATAATGACTGAAAGGAAGCTGCATCGAGTAGAGCTTGAAACTTGTGCAAAAACCACTGAAGATCTATCAGAGCGGATTGCAGAAGCCTACCAACAATGCTTTGTGGGCTAAGCAAGGTAGAAGGATAGCCGAAGAGCAGCTAAACTGCCGAGATGAAGAGAAGACCCATATGTTGGAAATCTGGAGCGAGTAGTAACAAGTGGTAATGATGTTATCTTAGGAGATGGAGAGGGGTAAGGAAAACATGGAAGAAAATGCATAGAACGCAACATTGAAAGAGTGGGAGGACTGACAGAGCACTTGGCAGTATCAGAATATGAGAGGGTGCTTGAAAATCTAAAGCTGAGGCCACTGAAGCATGCTCCAACACACAATATCAAGATTTTTTTAGCACTGTGCTTCATCTCACACAAGTTGAAGGCAAGGACTCGGTGGAGAGAATGAGAACTGACAACAACTAGAGCTTTAAGATATGGTCTGCAAGAGTGCATGCTTCCAACCGGCATGGGAATAACCAAGGAGCAGCAACGTAGTTATTTGCAACAATTCGGCATCTCCACTGACAAGCTCAGGGAACTTGGATTCAAGGAACAAGAACAGCCCCACCCATCCCCAATCCATCTCTCTATGGAGCAAGACACCAAGGAAGGGCCTGACCTTGAGCAAGCATTCGAAGAAGAACTCCAAATGAGGGAGGCCAGTCCACCCTTATCTATCCTAGCACCAAAAGAGCCAGAGGGCACCCAAGTTCCAGAGCACATTATTGCTGCAAGAAGAAGAAGGCAGAAACTTGTGGAACAAGCCCAACAGAGGGTGCATGCACAACCACAGCAGCTTCCTGACAAGCCCATGCCACCACGCGAGGATCACCACCCCATCAACTGGCTGTAAGAGCTAACTATATGGCAACAACAAGAGCTCCAATCCCGACCCTTCAAGTTCTCCTTCCTCTATCCACAGCCCTTAAAACCGAGTCTTACCATTGGAAGTAGTGGAAGGAATCATTCGCTTGGGCAATACTCTAATGAACCGATGGGTCGAGGAGCAGAGCATCATCATCACCACACAATGGAGGCAAGAGCCCACGGACTACTGGTAGGACAAGGTCCATCAGGTTCCCAAAACTATCCAAGGCTACAAGGCACATCCAAAGTGGTGGAGGAGGATTTGGGACACCAATTTTGATGTGTGGATGGCTTTCTGGGGCACTCTATAGGAAGAACGGATTGATTCCGCCTACATGCCCTACCCTCACAGACTACGATAGGGGAGGTACATGGTAGGTATGAATTTTTGAATATCTACAATGTCAATGCGGAAACTCCCAAGGAATGCATGAATTTCAAAGTAGGGGACTTGTACCCTTTTACTAACCACATCCTCAAGGATTTCTCTTCCTACCCAAACCCACTAGCCTTCATAACCACTTGTAATTACCTGAGGATCATTAGGTTTCTGCTAAAACAAAAGCCAATGGATGAGGAAGCCCACCTTCCCCCACTCTTTTTTGACATTAACCTAGGAATAGATAGTTGTGCTATGGCTAGGCTCATGATGAGGGAAACCCTGCTTTCCTCATTTTGTGTGAGGATCCTTGAAGACATGAACGATAGCCACTTTACGAGGTGCAGCCACCTTTTTTTGTCAACCACACCTCTCAATGCGAGGGCTAACATCAAGGAATACCTGCAAAGCCACGCCTTCTTAACTAAATCCCTAAGACCACCTTGCAACTCGTCCGAGTAGGAACAGGGTATAGTCTACAAGCATCCCTATGGCAAAAAATAATAATAAATTGCCCATGCAAGTTGCACATCCACTACAGCCACCACACCTAGGGGTCCTCAAGATAAGCGCGTCCGGTGGCCTCGGTCAGTGTGGCTGACTCCATTCCTAACCCCCTAGCCTCATTTCGATCCCCCACTTCTTGCTTAGGGCACATCAAGGGCAGGACACACCCAAGAAGGTAGCAATCGCTTGTGGTTAGACCTGTCACCCTAAGCCCCATCCCACTAGTACCCGTGGAATCCACCACACAACAATGGACACACCCACACATAGTGCAGCTTTCTTTTCTTTTCAAGTACAACCAAAGGGCCCACTACCAGCTTCAATGACCCCATCATCCATGCAATGTGCTCCCCATCTTATGAAACATCCTACCATGCTGGCCCACCAAACTAAGGGGCAGTGCAACAATCCCAATTGACCAATGAATGAGGAAGCTCATTTTGACCAGTGCATAAGAAGGTCACCACAGAGGGCCAGGCGCCGGATCCATCCAACACAATCTTCAATTTCAATGCCAGATCTGCCTACCAGCCTCTCTCATGACCACAAGCTCAAGGGCCCTTCTCAGGTCCATAATTCCCTCCAAGACAAGGGATCATCTTCAACTCCAAGGCCTCGCAGTTCCATAAATCCCTCCAACACACCTTCCAACAACCTGACTCGTACACAAACCCAAAGAGCTACTTGGCAACTCTAGCAATCGAGTCCAACTCATCCCCCAACTAGTGCCATGGGACTCACACTCAACTAGGAGGGGGTAATGTTAACCCTCAAACAAACAAGGTGGAAAATCGGGAAAATCTAAAGCAAAAGATAGAGCCAATGCAAAAGTGGAACGGAAGATGAAGGCACGCCAAGAAGAATTTGGAAACACAAGAAGTGCAAAAAAGTCCTAAATCAAGGAGAAAGGTGCACAAGAAAAAGTCCATGTCAACACTTTTGTAAAAGAGCGCAAGGTGCACCATGATTTGTTTTAAGAGCACCGTTGTGCAAATTGTAAAAGTAGATGGGCGGTGGAAAGGAAGCTAAGAAGATAGGAGGACAATGGGAAAAAGGGCCTAGGCTATGGGTGGCCATGTAAAAAAGGGGATAAGGGGATGACCGTCCAAATGGGATTCAGGGCTTTGTATATAAAGTTAAAAAGTGAATGAGAAGCTCATTCTTGTGTGTGGCCAAAAGTAGCTCTCTTCTTCTTCTTCTTCTTCTTCTTCTTCTTGCTTGAGCTTGTTCTTGAGAGAGGGAGTGTGAGAGTGTGAGGGAATGTGTGTGAGGGTGAAGGACTGTGGTGGAAAAGCTCTCCATCTTCTCCTCTCTTATTCTCTTCTCTTGTCTTGCTCACGGCCATGGATCTTGGAGCATGGATCTTGAGGATGGAGCTTTCTTGAATCTTGCACTTGGATCATGGAGCTACCGGAGTGCTCGGGAGAGGAGGTGACTTGATCGGGCATGGAGGTAAGGTCACTACACCCATAGAGATGGATAGCGCATCAACTATGTGGGAGGTAGCCATTAGTGCTTGGCTTGAAATGCTTGAAGCAATAAGTGGTCCGTGGGTCTTGGTGGTTGATCGCCTCTACAATGACCTTCTGTCTATTTAATTATGGAAATCTTTCTTCATTTCGCTTAGGATTCAAACCTACTCTCAACACATTGTCGTTACATTAATACTGAGCTAGTTTTCTCTAGCAAGTGTAGACTGCATTTCCAATATTTTCATATATGGATAACATCTTCTTAAAGCATTCCCTTTCTACATGAAAAAGGTGTGCACTACAACCAATTTTTATCTCTTTCAATTGTTCTTTTGTAAATCTATGGCCAATGCCCTTTGGATCTCTTGAGCTTGACTATCTAGACACCAACTCATACATTTCATCAGTATCTGGTGGTACTGGCATAGCAAATGGCTTCACTTTCTTATCTACTACTTTGTACTTTATTTCCATGATAGCTTTTGTCTTTTTGTTTAGCCATAAGCCTTCCTTCTTAACAAACTCCTCTATTACTTAGTACTTTTTTTTCCATCCAAGTAGCAACGATATAAGACTATCCCAAAATAACTAGATAAGAAGAACTATCTTATATAAAAATTTGTTGAGCTTCTTGTACATCTCCAATTGTAATATCTCCCCCGACCACCGTACTTTCCCCCCCATGAGAACCCCCCCTTTTAATTGTATTAACTTTAATTCAAATTTTTTTATCCCTCCCTCTCTCCCCGCCAACAACACATTGGGGAGAGAGAGAGGGAGTGAAGTGTGTGTGATGGGGGGGCATGCAGTCCCCCCAGATGGCGGGGAGCCCTGACTCCTCCCCCCCTTACCACCTCCCCCTCCGCCATATAAGGTGACCCTCCCCCCCCCTTTGTGACACACTGCCCCCTCCAGCTCATCCGCAGGCAGGTTCTCCCACCCCCCCTCGTGCTTCGCCACCCCCTCAAACTCGCGGCGGCCAGCAGCGCCCCCCCTGGGCCTTCCATCAGGGATTCTCCCCCCCCCCCCCCCACCCCCTTGTGCGCAACAAAGGAGAAGAAGAAGAAGAAGAAGAAGAAGAAGAAGAAGAAGAAGAAGAAGAAGAAGAAGAAGAAGAAGAAGAAGAAGAAGAAGAAGAAGAAGAAGAGGGAGAGAGAGGAGAAGAGGGAGAAGGAGAAGAGGGAGAGAGAGAAGGAGAAGAAGAAGGAGAAGAAGAGGGAGAGGGAGGAGAAGAAGAAGAAGGAGAAGAAGAGGGAGAAGAAGAAGAAGAAGAAGAAGAAGAAGAAGAAGAAGAAGAAGAAGAAGAAGAAGAAGAAGAATAAGAAGAAGAAGAAGAAGAAGAAGAAGAAGAGAGAGAAGAGAAGAAGAAGGAGAAGAAGAGGGATAGAGAGGAGAAGAAGAAGAAGGAGAAGAAGAGGGAGAGAGAGGAGAAGAAGAAGAAGGAGAGAGAGAAGGAGAAGAAGAAGGAGAAGAAGAGGGAGAGGGAGAGGGAGAAGAAGAAGAAGGAGGAGAAGAAGAAGAAGGAGAAGAAGAGGGAGAGAGAGGAGAAGAAGGAGAACGAGAAGAAGAGAAGAAGAGAAGAAGAGAGAGAGAGAAGAAGAGAAGAAGGAGAAGAAGAAGAAGAGGAAGAGGGAGAGAGAGGAGAAGAAGAAGAAGGAGAAGAGGTAGAGAGAGAAGGAGAAGAAGAGTAGAGAGAAGAGAAGAAGAAGAAGAAGAGGAAGAGGAAGGGAGAGAAATAAGGAAAACAAATTGGGGAGAGGGTGAAAGAAGAAGAAGAGTTATGCATGTTGAAGTCACATTGTTTGGCCTTAGATTCCTTGTGAACCCGCGTACTACTTCCTTCCGCCAGGGCAAGAGCAATCGATTTACCTCAAGGGTTGCAAGACTAGGAACGCACAAGGATGGCACCCAAGAGAAAAGTTACAAGGAGCACAAGTGTTGAAGTTGCAAACGGGGCTAGGAACATATCCAATGCAAGCGGAGACATGAATACCACCAACCCTCCAGCAACTATAGCTCATATCCAGTTGTACCAAGATTTAGATTCTTCTCACGCATCTTGAATTCTTAAATAGAGGTAGAATTGCATGTATTTGCCATTAAAGGGCTTAGAATGGGTTGATCTTCTACTCTAAATAGGTAGCCATGATTAATAAAGGTCAAGGTGAAATCGCTTAGTTCATTTAAAGGATCTAGAAGGAATTTGTTAAATCGACCTTGCGAAGCCCTAACCCAAGGGGGAGAGCGAACTTTAGGGTAGTTGATTTATGATACACATGTTGCTTGGAACTTTTGAAATGGTTTTAACGAAGGTTGATCTTGTTAAAGATGGATTGTTGACCCAAGTTATGCTTGGTTGTTTGAAAAGGGTAACTCCAAGGTTAAAGATGGATTGTTGACCCAAGTTATGCTTGGTTGTTTGAAAAGGGTAACTCCAAGTGAATGTCGACTGGTTGTGTTGGTAAGAGGAGAGAATCTTACTAAGGATAGGTGGATCATAAGCAAGGTGATTGCTTGATGTGATTTTGGATGCTAATCCAAGTTATTTGTGATTGCTGATTGCATGGCTGGGTCTGAGATGACTGATTGCCATGGAAACAAAAGGGATGTTTTCCCTAGTAAATGTTATTAAGCTGGTTGCTTCAGCAGTGGTTGATTTCCTAAAGGGATAATTAAGGAAGGATGGCACTAGCTACCCCCCGCGAACCGCCAAACCCTAACCAAGGGGGTTATGAATCTATGCCGGGAATGTGGACTGAACCCGCCGCAAGAGGTCTCTCTGCGGAAATTACTTGGCGTAGGAGGACGCTTGGGTGCCAGGGGGGCTCTGGCCATAAATCCCAATGCCTCTGGACCCTACACAAGTGTTCTACGTGACTCGAGATGGGATCTCAAGGCCTTGATACTAGTTATAAGGCAGAATCTTGGTAGGATAAACCTTCGGGTTTTTATTTCCAGGATATGGAAGGATTATTTTTGTAGAGGCAGAAAGGGACACTTAATTCTCCTGTATGGGCGGGAGATAAACATTAATCTAAAGATAAGTTAAGGAAGTGTTTGATCTTGTTATCTTGTCTTCGTGTCTGTGCCCTAAATTACATAAGGGAACCTGTGATTAACGAGTTAATAAAGAAAGCTACTTTTATGTGTCAAACATAATGTGGTAGGTAATTAGATAACTAAAACAACCCCCGAGGGAAGCGTGGTGGATGTGACCGTCGGGTCCATCCTATGGCAGGGTGGTCTCGGTTAGTCGAGAGCTTTCCTCAATGGAATTTATTTGACACGAACGTTAGATAGACAAGGACCTCAGAACTTGTAAGTTAAAAACTTGATTCATATCGTTTTAGGGGACCGGAATGGGACTATGCCCTACGGGCAGAGAGGTCGAGCGATGCATCCCTCTCATTTCCCATTCTCTTTGAACCAAGTGCGGTATGAGCCTGCTTTGGTCTAGCTGCATCTACACAAAGTGGAACAGTTGTAGAACGATGCTAGAAGACTGTTAGGAAGACTCTACTATGAGGAACCGGGACTTCAAGTCAATCCTAGTGGGAACGGCCGGATAAGTTCCGTTGCGAGGCAAACTTGAGAGACCCTAGTTGGCAAACCCCCCTGTCATTCCTTGGGAGTGTCAAGTGGCATCTTCTAGATATATCTCTCGATGGACTGCTAAGACGTGTCCCACGATTTGAGGAGCAGTTACGTTACAGTTGGTATCAGAGCAAAAAATGTAAAAGGATTGAGTGCTGCATGATTAGAGTTGCGTAGTGGATGCATGATGGGTTCTAACCCATAGGTCGTAAGCCCATTAATGCTTGTCTTCTCTAGTTCTCTCAAGATGAGGACATCTCAATTCCTCTAAGAGGGAGATGATGTAATATCTCCCCCGACCCCCGTACTTTCCCCCCATGAGAACCCCCCCTTTTAATTTTATTAACTTTAATTCAAAAAATTTTATCCCTCCCTCTCTCCCCGCTAACGGCACATCAGGGAGAGAGAGAGGGAGTGAAGTGTGTGTGATGGGGGCATGCAGCCCCCCAGATGGCGGGGAGCACCAACTCCTTCCCCCCTTAGCCTCCCCCTCCGCCATATAAGGTGACCCTCCCCCCCTCGTGACACAGTGCCCCCTCTAGCTCTTCCACAAGCAGGTTCTCCAACCCCACCTCGTGCTTCGCCACCCCTTCCAATAGCTCGCGGCGGACAACAACGCCCCCCCTGGGCCTTCCGTCAGGGATTCTTCCCCCGCCCCCCTCGAACCGTGATCTGAGAAACCCACCCCCCCTCGTGCTTAGCAAAGGAAAAGACAGAGAGAGAGGAGAAGAAGAAGAAGGAGAAGAAGTGAGAGAGAGGAGGAGAAGAAGGAGAAGAAGAGGAAGAGAGATGAGAAGAGGAAGAAGGAGAAGAGGGAGACATAGAAGGAGAAGAAGAAGGAGAAGAAGAGGGAGAGGGAGGAGAAAAAGAAAAAGGAGAAGAAGAGGGAGAGAGAGGAGAAGAAGAAGAAGAAGAAGGAGAAGAAGAGAGAGAGAAGAGAAGAAGAAGGAGAAGAAGAGGGAGAGGGAGGAGAAGAAGAAGGAGAAGAAGAAGAGGGAGAGAGAGGAGAAGAAGAAAGAGAAGAAGAGAAGAAGAGAGAGAGAGAAGAAGAGAAGAAGGAGAAGAAGAAGAAGAGGAAGAGGGAGAGAGAGGAGAAGAAGAAGAAGGAGAAGAGGGAGAGAGAGAAGGAGAAGAAGAAGAAGAAGAAGAAGAAGAAGAAGAAGAAGAAGAAGAAGAAGAAGAAGAGGAAGGGAGAGAAAGAAGGAAAACAAATTGGGGAGAGGGTGAAAGAACAAGAAGAGTTATGCATGTTGAAGTCAAATTGTTTGGCCTTAGATTCCTTGTGAACCCACGTACCACTTCGTTCCGCCAGGGCAAGAGCGGTTGATTTACCTCAAGGGTTGCAAGACCAAGAACGCACAAGGATGGCACCCAAGAGACAAGTTACAAGGAGCACAATTGCTGAAGTTGCAAACGGAGCTAGGAACATTTCCAATGCAAGCGGAGACATGAATACCACCAACCCTCTAGCAACTATAGCTCATGAAGGTTGATCTTGTTAAAGATGGATTGTTGACCCAAGTTATGCTTGGTTGTTTGAAAAGGGTAACTCCAAGTGAATGCTGACTGGTTGTGTTGGTAAGAGGAGAGAATCTTACTAAGAATAGGTGGATCATAAGCAAGGTGATTGCTTGATGTGGTTTTGAATGCTAATCCAAGTTGTTTGTGATTGATGATTGCATGGCCGGGTCTGAGATGACTGATTGCCATGGAAACAAAAGGGATGTTTTCCATAGTAAATGTTATTAAGCTAGTTGCTTCAGCTGTGGTTGATTTCCTAAAGGGATAATTAAGGAAGGATGGCACTAGCTACCCCCCGCGAACCTCCAAACCCTAACCAAGTGCCAGGAATGTGGACCGAACCCTCCACGAGAGGTCTCTCCATGGAAATTCCTTGGCGTAGAAGGACGCTTGGGTGCTAGGGAGGCTTTGGCCGTAAATCCCAATGCCTCCAAACCCTACACAAGTGTTCTACGTGACTCAGATGGGATCTCGAGGCCTTGATGCTAGTTACAAGGTAGAACCTTGGTAGGATAAACCTTTGGGTTTTTATTTTTGAGATATGGAAGGATTATTTCTACGGAGGTTAAAAGGGACACTTAATTCTCCTATATGGGCGGGAGACAAACATTAATCTAAAGATAAGTTAAGCAAGTGTTTAACGTTGTTATCTTGTCTTTGTGTCTGTGCCCTAAATTATGTAAAGGAACTTGTGATTAACGGGTTAATTAAGGAAGCTGCTTTTGTGTGTCAAACATAATGTGGTAGGTAATTAGATGACTAAAACAACCCCCGAGGGAAGTGTGGTGGATGTGACCGTCGGGTCCATCCTACGGTAGGGTGGTCTTGGTTAGCCAAGGGCTTTCCTCAATGGAATTTATTTGATGCGAACGTTAGATAGACAAGGACCTTAGAACTTGTAAGTTAAAACCTGATTCATACCATTTTAGGGAACCAGAATGGGACTATGCCCTATGGGCAGAGAGGTGGAGCGATGCATCCCTCTCGTTTCCCATTCTCTTTGAACCAAGTGTGGTATGAGTCTGCTTTGGTCCACTTGCATCTGTGCAAAGTGGAACAGTTGTAGAACGATGCTAGAAGACTGTCAGGAAGACCTGACTAGGAGGAACCCGGACTTCAGGTCGATCATAGTGGGAACGGTTGGATAAGTTCCGTTGCAAGGTAGACTCGAGAGACCCTAGTTGGCAAACCCCCTATCATTCCTTGGGAGTGTCGGGTGGCGTCTTCTAGATATATCTCTCATTGGACTGCTAAGACGTATCCCGTGATTTGAGGAGCGGTTACGTTACAGTTGGTATCAGAGCGAAATACGTTAAAGGATTGACTGTTGTGATTAGAGGTGCAGCGGATGCATGGTGGGTCCTAACCCACATTTTGTAAGCCCATTAGTGCTTATCTTCCCCAGTTCTCTCGAGATGAGGACATCTCGATTCCTCTAAGGGGGAGAGGATGTAATATCTCCCCCGACCCCCATACTTTCCCCCCCATGAGAACCCCCCTTTTAATTTTATTAACTTTAATTCAAAATTTTTATCCCTCCCTCTCTCCCCACCAACAGCACATTGGGGAGAGAGAGAGGAAGTGAAGTGTGTGTGATGGGGGGGCATGCAGCCCCCCAGATGGCAGGGGGTGTTGACTCCTCCCCCCCTTACCACCTCCCCCTCTACCATATAAGGCGAACCTCCCCCCTCATGACACAACACCCCCTCCACTTCATCCGCACGCAGGTTCTCCCACCCCCCTCATGCTTCGCCACCCCCTCTAGCTTGTGGCGGCCAGCAACGCCCCCCCTGGGCCTTTCGTCAGGGATTCTTTTGCCCCCCTCCCCTCGGACCGTGATCTAAGATACCCACCCCCCCTCATGCTTAGCAAAGGAGAAGAGGGAGAGAGAGGAGAAGAAGAAGTAGGAGAAGAAGAGAGAGAGAGGAGAAGAAGAAGGAGAAGAAGAGGGAGAGAGAGGAGAAGAGGAAGAAGGAGAAGAGGGACAGAGAGAAGGAGAAGGAGAAGGAGAAGGAGAAGAAGAGGAAGAGGTGGGAGAAGAAGAAAAAGGAGAAGAAGAGGGAGAGAGAGGAGAGAGAGGAGAAGAAGAAGAAGGAGAAGAAGAGAGAGAGAAGTGAAGAAGAAGGAGAAGAAGAGGGAGAGAGAGGAGAAGAAGAAGGAGGAGAAGAAGGAGAGAGAGAGAAGGAGAAGAAGAAAGAGAAGAAGAGGGAGAGGGAGGAGAAGAAGAAGGAGAAGAAGAAGAGGGAGAGACAGGAGAAGAAGAAGAAGGAGAAGAAGAGAAGAAGAGAGAGAGAGAAGAAGAGAAGAAGGAGGAGAAGAAGAAGAGGAAGAGGGAGAGAGAGGAGAAGAAGAAGAAGGAGAAGAGGGAGAGAGAGAAGGAGAAGAAGAGTAGAGAGAAGAGAAGAAGAAGAAGAGGAGGAAGGGAGAGAAAGAAGGAAAACAAATTGGGGAGAGGGTGAAAGAAGAAGAAGAGTTATACATGTTGGTCACATTGTTTGGCCTTAGATTCCTTGTGAACCCACGTACCACTTCCTTCTGCCAGGGCAAGAGCAGTCGATTTACCTCAAGGGTTGCAAGACCACGAACGCACAAGGATGGCACCCGGGAGATGAGTTACAAGGAGCACAAGTGCTGAAGTTGCAAACGAGGCTAGGAACATATCCAATGCAAGCGGAGACATGAATACCACCAACCCTCTAGCAACTATAGCTAATATCCAGGTTGTACCAAGATTTAGATTCTTCTCACGCATCTTGAATTCTTAAATAGAGGTAGAATTGCATGTATTCACCATGAAAGGGCTTAGGATGGGTTGATCTTCTACCCTAAATAGGTAGCCATGATTAATAAAGGTCAATGTGAAATCATTTAGTTCATTTAAAGGATCTAGAAGGAATTTGTTAAATTGACCTTGCGAAGCCCTAACCCAAGGGGCAAAGTGAACTTTAGGGGTAGTTGATTTATGCTACGCATGTTGCTTGGAACTGTTGAAATGGTTTTAACGAAGGCTGATCTTGTTAAAGATGGATTGTTGACCCAAGTTATGCTTGGTTGTTTGAAAAGGGTAACTCCAAGTGAATGTCAACTAGTTGTGTTAGTAAGAGGAGAGAATCTTACTAAGGATAGGTGGATCATAAGCAAGGTGATTGCTTGATGTGGTTTTGGATGCTAATCCAAGTTGTTTGTGATTGATGATTGCATGGCCAGGTCTGAGATGACTGATTGCCGTGGAAACAAAAGGGATGTTTTCCCTAGTAAATGTTATTAAGCTGGTTGCTTCGGCTTGGTTGATTTCCTAAAGGGATAATTAAGGAAGGATGGCGCTAGCTATCCTCCGCGAACCACCAAACCCTAACAAAGGGGTAATTAAGGAAGGATGGTGCTAGCTACCCCTCGCGAACCACCAAACCCTAACCAAGGGGGTTATGAATCCGCACTGGGAATGTGGACTGAACCCGCCGCGAGAGGTCTCTCCATGGAAATTACTTGGCGTAGGAGGACGCTCGGGTGCCAGGGGGGCTCTGGCCGTAAATCCCAATGCCTCCGGACCCTACACGAGTATTCTATGTGACTCGAGATGGGATCTCGAGGCCTTGATACTAGTTACAAGGCAGAATCTTGGTAGGATAAACCTTCGGGTTTTAATTTTCGGGATACGGAAGGATTATTTCTGCGAAGGCTGAAAGGGATACTTAATTCTCATGTATGGGCGGGAGACAAACATTAATCTAAAGATAAGTTAAGGAAGTGTTTGATCTTGTTATCTTGTCTTCGTGTCTGTGCCCTAAAATATGTAAAGGAACCTGTGATTAACGGGTTAATAAAGAAAGCTACTTTTATGTGTCAAACATAATGTGGTAGGTAATTAGATAACTAAAACAACCCCCGAGGGAAGCGTGGTGGATGTGACCGTCAGGTCCATCCTATGGCAGGGTGGTCTCGGTTAGCCGAGAGCTTTCCTCAATGGAATTTATTTGATGTGAATGTTAGATAGACAAGGACCTTAGAACTTGTAAGTTAAAAACCTGATTCATACCGTTTTAGGGGACCGGAATGGGACAATGCCCTAAGGGGAGAGAGGTTGAGCGATGCATCTCTCTCGTTTCCCATTCTCTTTGAACCAAGTGCGGTATGAGTCTAATTTGGTCCAGCTGCATCTGTGCAAAGTGGTACAGTTGTAGAATGACGCTAGAAGACTGTTAGGAAGGCCCGACTATGAGGAACCTCCTAGTGGGAACAGTTGGATAAGTTCCGTTGCGAGGCAGACTCGAGAGACCCTAGTTGGCAAACCCACTATCATTCCTTGGGAGTGCCGAGTCGCGTCTTCTAGATATATCTCTCGATGGATTGCTAAGACGTGTCCCGCGATTTGAGGAGCGATTACATTACAGTTGGTATCAGAGCAAAAAATGTTAAAGGATTGAGTGCTGCATGATTAGAGTTGTGCAGCGGATGCATGGTTGGTCCTAACCCATAGGTCATAAGCCCATTAGTGTTTGTCTTCCCCAGTTCTCTCGAGATGAGGACATCTCAATTCTTCTAAGGGGGACACGATGTAATATCTCCCTCAACCCCCGTACTTTCCCTCCCATGAGAACCCCCCTTTTAATTTTATTAACTTTAATTCAAAACTTTTTATCCCTCCCTCTCTCCCCGCTGATAGCACGTCAGGGAGAGAGAGAGGGAGTGAAGTGTGTGTAATGGGGCATGCACCCCCCAGATGGCGGAGAGCGCCGACTGCTCCCCTCAAGCTCAAAAACAAAACTCAAATCATCTGCATCACTCCAAGTAGCTGTCTAAAGTGAATGAACTTATCTTTACCAAGTGATTTGGTAAAGATGTCTGCTACCTGGTCTTCAGTCTTCACATGCTCCAAGTCAATCTGATATGCTAAAACCATTTCCCTGATGAAATGGTAGTGAACCTCAATGTGTTTTGATCTTGTATGATAAACAGGATTGCTTTCTAACATAACACTGCTCAAATTGTCACAGTATAGCTTGACTTTGCTGTCCAAGTGTACTCCCAAGTCATTCAGTAACTTCTGTAACCACTTAGCTTCACATGCCGCTAAGGCCGCACCATGATACTCTGCTTCCGTACTGGACAATGCAACTATAGGCTGTTTCTTACTCTGCCAACTGATCATGCTACTACCCAATCCAAATGCATAGCCACTGGTTGACCTCCTGTCATATGTGCAACCAGCCCAGTCAGCATCAGTGTACACCATCAAGTCAAGGGTTTTCCCATATGCATAAAACAGCCCATGATCTATGGTACCCTTTACATATCTCAGAATTCTTCTGACTGCATCCAAGTGTGGTTTGCGAGGCTTCTGCATGAACTGACTGATCAGCCCCACAGCATAACTTAAGTCAGGTCTAGTGATCATGAGATAGATCAAGCTGCCTACCATCTATCTGTACATAGTAACATTCTCAATCTCTGTCCCAACATCAATCTGCAGCTTGACATTCTGCTCCAAAGGCGTATCCATAGGCTTTCAATCAGCCATACCATATTTCTGTAACATGTCATGAGCATACTGCTTCTGTAGCAGCCATATGCCTCGAGGTGTAGAGACAACCTCAATCCCCAAAAAATATTTCAGCTCTCCAAGATCCTTGACCTTAAACTCAGCTTGCAAACATGTCTTTATTTCTGCAATCCCATTTTCATCATCTCATGTAATGATTAAGTCATCAACATAGACAACTAGAAAAACATAGCCACTATCTGTCTTCTTCGCAAACAAACTATGATCAGCATCTCCCAATCGGAAACCATGTTGCTATAAATAACTGCTGATGCAAGCATTCCATGCTCTGGGTGCCTATTTCAACCCATATAATGCCTTTTTCAGCCGACATACATGTGCTAGAAATTCTGGATGTACATAGCCTTCAGGTTGTTCCATGTAAACCTCTTCCTGTAATTCTCCATTGAGAAATGCATTCTTTACATCCATCTGCCATGGTTTCCAGCCTCTAGCTGCTGCCAAAGCAATCACAGTTCTAACTGTAGCCATCTTTGCTACAGGGCTGAAAGTCTCCTCATAATCAAGACCATACTGATGCGCATACCCTTTTGCAACCAGCCTGGCCTTATATCTTTCCAATGATCCATCTGATTTACATTTTACCTTATACACCCACTTGCATCCAATAGGTGTTTTGCCCTCAGGCAACTATACCAAATCCCATGTACAATTTTCAGCCAAAGCTGAATATTCCTCATCCATAGCAGTACGCCAATTCTCATCTGAAACTGCCTCATCAAACTTACTTGGTTCTCTAAAACCTGTTACTTTCGTCATATAAGCATAATAACGGGCTGAATATCCAGTGTAAGTATACCTGTCAACAGGTCGTCTGACCCTCTCTGATCTCCTGAGCTGTGTCTCACTGTGAGCTTGCCTCTCATGAGGCAGCACATAACGGCTCTTGTCTAGCACCTGGCGTCATAACAGACGGAATCCCCAATTCACTATCTAAGCTGTCACTGCTAGATGAATCATAACCTACAGTGAGTGGACCTGTTACATCTTCAAAAACCTTTTCTTTTCCCTTATCTATTCTCCCCCTCACTGACATATCCGTGTCAGTGGATGCACTAGTGCGACTCCGTAATCGTCCTGTCCAAGGACTCACTGTAGATGATACATCACCTGTATGACCAGTCATGGAAGTACTCTCTGCAGGAGTATTTTCAGCATGACTCATACTGGGTGAGTCATCAGTAGGCACTATAACAGGATTCCCATACCAAGATGCTAACTCATCAAATACCACATCTCTGCTTATGAGTGTCTCATGCGTAGAAGGTACATAACACTTATAAGCTTTCCGTTCCTGTGCATATCCAATAAACACACTTTTCACTGCCTTAGGATCCAATTTCTTCCTCTTCTCATCCGGTATATGCACATATGCAATGCTGCCAAATACCTTCAAGTGTGAAATATCAGGTTTATGACCATACAGCCGTTCATACGGAGTGACATCATGAATCCCTGCTGTAGGGGTTCGATTCAGCACATATACAGCAGTCACCACTGCTTTAGCCCAATAACCATTTGGCAGACATTTTTCATTCAGCATAGCTCTAGCTGACTCCATCAAAACCCTGTTTTTCCTCTCTGCAACACCGTTTTGCTGCGGTGTATAACTGCATGTGAGCTGTCTTCTGATCCCATGTTTAGCAAGATACCTGTCAAAGTAGTTTGAGACATATTCACCTCCTCCATCTGATCTCAAACATGATATGTAACATCCCAATTCATTTTCAGCATGTTTCTTGAAGTCTTTGAATGCATCAAACACATCATCCTTATGTTTCAAGATATAAAGCCAAGTGTATCTGCTGAAATCATCAATAAATGAGACATAATATCGTGCACCGCCAAAGGAAGCATTATGTGAAGGACCCCAGACATCAGACTGTACCAACTGTAAAGGCCTAGTGCTGTTTTTTACATGTCTCATGAAAGGAAACCGTGCCTGCTTCCCAAACTGACATGCAAGGCATACATGACCAAAATCATTATACTTGAATTTAGGTAATCCAAGTACTACTTCTTTCTGCTGCATAGATTTCAGCTTTTGTACATTGACATGTCCGATTCTCTTGTGCTAGATCTTTACATCTCTGATGACACTCTCATCATGAGCAAACATAGCTGCTTTAAGTTCAGGAATGGTTGCTTCCAAAGTAAACATCCTGCCATCCCTTCTGCCCTTGGCAATTAGCTTGCAGCCATTTCCATACTCCTCAATGAAACATCCATCCTTGTTAAACCTCACTTGCAGATTCTGTTCTGCCATTTGACCCACAGACAAATTCTTTGTTATGGTCGATACATGTAAGACATCATGCAGGCCTTTCTTCTTGCCATCAGGCATCATCAATGGAACAATCCCTTTATGCTTTATGTCATGTTGGGTGTCATCCCCAGTACATACATGACCATGTGTACTTGCAACCATCTCATCAAACCACTCTCCATGCGGGGTCATGTGGTTTGACGCTCTAGAGTCAATGTACCATCTGTCATCTCTATCATGTCTCGATGCATTTTTAGATACATGCTGCATGGCAAAGAGTCTATCAACTGACTCATCATGAGCACCACTGGAAGATGCATAGTGCCCATGCTGTCTGCCCTTTTCCTTCATATCTCCTTGCTTCTTGTAACAATCCTTTGCAATATGTCCATACCGGCCACAATAATGGCAGACCTTGTCCCTATTGGACTGATCAGACGACTGCCATGAACCAGAACCACCACCTCTACCTCGGGGTGATCTCCCCCTACCTCTAAACCCACCAGATCCACACTGGCCTTGTGTATTTGCACCATTTGCACCATGCCAATTACTCTGCTACTGCTGCTGTCCATAAGTATTACGAGTGTCACCATGACCTCGAAATGAACCACGACTCTAGATCCTCTGCCACGCTGGCTAGAGTACAACATAGTGTCTCTACTCTGAGATGCACTAGAACCTATATTCAAACCAAGTTTGACTTCCTCATGCAGCAACAAAGCAACTAGCTCTTCCCAGCTAGGGGGCTCTTCTCTGACAGAAATGGAAGTGTCAAAAGCTTTGTACTCTTTGCCTAAGCCATTCAAAGCAACAGCAATCATATCATCTTCTGATACACTTGAGCCAATAGTAGCAAGTTGATCATCTATGGTCTTAATCTCCGTGGTATATGTCTGGATGCTCTTGCCATTCCTAGACATGTTGTTGAACTACTGTTTCAACTGGATCTTTCTTGCATGTGTCATGGTTCCATAATTTTTCATCAGTATGTCCCAAGCATCCTTCGAAGTCTCACATCCAGTGATTTGAATTACCATAGCATCAGATATACATAAGGAAAACCAATGCAACACCTTGCATGCTCTTTCATTCCATAGCATGTAGGCTCTTTTCTGTTCATTTGTTGAATTGTGTGTAGGCAACTCAAGAGCAACTTCATTTCCTGTACATAAATCCCAATAACCTCTGCCAACCAGAAAGTTTTTCATTCTGAATTTCCATAATGTAAAGTTCTTATTATCCAACTTCTCTCCAACTATCTGAGTGATATTGTCAGTCCCATGTGCATTAGCCATGATGCAATAGACTGTCTATCAAGTGCATGACTCCCTGCAGTCCAATAAGTATGGCTGACTAAGTTCAGTCCGTAACAGTTTATGACAATTTTCTGCACTAAATTGCAGAAAAAAACCAGGGTATTTCAGCCCATTGACACCCCAAAACAACCCTAAAACAAGTGGTCTCAACTGTAGATATAATTGTCAATACATAAGCTATGTGTTTGCTTCAGCTTAAGCTTATGTAACCTCACTGCCAGGGTACATGCATGCAGTCTGAAAACTGTAAACTGTGAGTAACCAGCAGCAATTTCAAGTCCAAAACTGAGTGTGTCAACAAATTCAGTTTCAGGTTGCAGTCAACCAGAATTCAGCATACCAAGCTCCAAGTAGCTCCAAAATGTCTTTTGACCATGTCATACATTTACTTTGTAGTGGCAAGTTCAATACATGAGCATCTGAGTAGGCATAGACAACCTGTCTTCATTGACCAATGGCATAAACCTCATGAGCTATTTGTAATTAACCAGGACAGTGTAACTGCATTTATTTCAGCTTCAAAATTCAGTTTTCAATGATGCTCATTGCTTGCTTCAAGTCTCCATGCATTCAGCATGTATAGGCCAGTTCATATAGATGATGGAACCCCCAAGATAACCTGTATTGCTTCAGTAATGCACAGTACTTGTCATTGACTGTGTATGACAGTTTTCAGCCTGTCATTGATTTTCAGATCTGAGTATTCTGTCATTGACTGTGTATGACAATTTTCAGCCTGTCATTGATTTTCAGATCTGAGTATTCTGTGCAAGAGATCTCAGCTCCAAGACATTTGATCCAATGTATACATGCTTTGACACATTCTTGTGCTCCAAAGATACTTTCTGAGTGTAGTACAAGGCTCCTGTGTGTCAGTAATGACTGAATGCATGCTGTCCATTCATGTTTACAGCAGTTCAGAAATGATTACAGGTCTGTGTCTGTCACTCCAGCTCATAACAGAGCTCCCTCACAAGCATTTACTTCTTGCACACTTCAAATGCCTTCAATAGTGAGCATACATGCTCTATGAACCTTGTCCAGGTGCCCCACTGAAGATTGACAGGTTCCTGTCCACTCAAATCACCAGGCACAGATTTTCAGATACTGGTTGCTATCCATTCAAATCAGCAGGCGCAGATTTTCAGATACAGGTTGTTGTCCATTCAGATCAGCAGCCGCAGATTTTCAGATACAGGCTGCTGATTTTCAGGAGGCAGTTCACGCTGATTTTCAGGAGGCAGTCCACGCTGATTCCTCATTCCTTACTTCCATCTCCTTTGCACTGCAGGTTGTCATGCCCATTCTCCCACAGCCTCATGGATGAAGCTCTGATACCATGTTCAAAGAGTAGAGAGAGAGAAAGGGAAAGACTCCATATCCATGAGCCTTCAATCTTTCAAGCTCATTCCTTCATTTCCACACACTAAAACTAAAAAGCACACACACTACAAGATAAAGTGACCTAGTGTAAATGTAGACTAAACTGACTAACTCTAGTCAGGTCACTGACTGACTACTAACTCGACTTATTTAATGTAGTCACATGTAGACAATTGTACACACTAGCTGTCATAGATGTCGGTCATAGATGAAGACACACTGACGGTGAGCTTGATTTCTAACACCCCCCCTTGCCTGCGCCTTCCGTCAAGGATCCCCCCCCCCCCACAGACCATGATTTGAGAAACCCACCCCTCCCCCCCCACGTGCTCAGCAAAGGAGAAGAGGGAGAGAGAGGAGAAGAAGAAGAAGAAGGAGAAGAAGAGAGAGAGAGGAGAAGGAGGAGAAGAAGAGGGAGAGAGAGGAGAAGAGGGAGAAGGGCAAGAGGGAGAGAGAGAAGGAGAAGAAGAAGGAGAAGAAGAGGGAGAGGGAGGAGAAGAAGATGGAGAGAGAGGAGAAGAAGAAGAAGGAGAAGAAGAGAGAGAGAGAGAAGAGAAGGATAAGGAGAAGAAGAGGGAGAGAGAGGAGAAGGAGAAGAAGGGGAAGAGAGAGGAGAAGAAGAAGAAGGAGAAGAAGGAGAGAGAGAGAAGGAGAAGAAGAAGGAGAAGAAGAAGAGGGAGAGAGAGGAGAAGAAGAAGAAGGAGAAGAAGAGAGAGAGAGAAGAAGAGAAGAAGGAGGAGAAGAAGAAGAGGGAGAGGGAGAGAGAGGAGAAGAAGAAGAAGAAGGAGAAGAGGGAGAGAGAGAAGGAGAAGAAGAGGAAGAGAGAAGAGAAGAAGAAGAAGAAGAAGAAAGAGAAAGAAGGAAAACAAATTGGGTAGAGGGTGAAAGAAGAAGAAGAGTTATGCATGTTGAAGTCACATTGTTTGGCCTTAGATTCCTTGTGAACCCGCGTACTACTTCCTTCCGCCAGGGCAAGAGCAATCGATTTACCTCAAGGGTTGCAAGACCAAGAACGCACAAGGATGGCACCCAAGAGACAAGTTACAAGGAGCACAAGTATTGAAGTTGCAAACGAGGCTAGGAACATATCCAATGCAAGCGGAGACATGAATACCACCAACCCTCAGCAACTATAGCTCATATCCAGGTTGTACCAAGATTTAGATTCTTCTCACGCATCTTGAATTCTTAAATAGAGGTAGAATTGCATGTATTTGCCATTAAAGGGCTTAAAATGGGTTGATCTTCTACTCCAAATAGGTAGCCATGATTAATAAAGGTCAAGGTGAAATCGCTTAGTTCATTTAAAGGATCTAGAAGGAATTTGTTAAATCGACCTTGCGAAGCCCTAACCCAAGGGGGAGAGCGAACTTTAGGGTAGTTGATTTATCCTACACATGTTGCTTGGAACTATTGAAATGGTTTTAACGAAGGTTGATCTTGTTAAAGATGGATTGTTGACCCAAGTTATGCTTGGTTGTTTGAAAAGGGTAACTCCAAGTGAATGTCGACTGGTTGTATTGGTAAGAGGAGAGAATCTTACTAAGGATAGGCGGATCATAAGCAAGGTGATTGCTTGATGTGGTTTTGGATGCTAATCCAAGTTGTTTGTGATTGATGATTGCATGGCTGGGTCTGAGATGACTGATTGCCATGGAAACAAAAGGGATGTTTTCCCTAGTAAATATTATTAAGCTGGTTGCTTCAGCAGTGGTTGATTTCCTAAAGGAATAATTAAGGAAGGATGGCGCTAGCTATCCCCCGCGAACTGCCAAACCAACCAAGGGGGTTATGAATCCGCGCCGGGAATGTGGACTGAACCTGGCGCGAGAGGTCCCTCCATGGAAATTACTTAGCTTAGGAGGACGCTTGGGTGTCAGGGGGGTCTAGCCGTAAATCCCAATGCCTTTGGACCCTACACAAGTGTTCTATGTGACTCGAGATGGGATCTCAAGGCCTTGATACTAGTTACAAGGCAGAATCTTGGTAGGATAAACTTTCTGATTTTTATTTCAGGGATACGGAAGGATTATTTCTGCGGAGGCAGAAAGGGACACTTGATTATCCTATATGGGCGGGAGACAAACATTAATCTAAAGATAAGTTAAGGAAGTGTTTGATCTTGTTATCTTGTCTTCGTGTCTGTGCCCTAAATTACGTAAAGGAACCTGTGATTAATGGGTTAATTAAGGAAGCTACTTTTATGTGTCAAACATAATGTGGTAGGTAATTAGATAACTAAAACAACCCCCGAGGGAAGCGTGGTGGATGTGATCCTCGGTCCATCCTACGGCAGGGTGGTCTCGATTAGCCGAGAGCTTTTCTCAATGGAATTTATTTGATGAAAACGTTAAATAGACAAGGACCTTAGAACTTGTAAGTTAAAAACTTGATTCATACCGTTTTAGGGGACTGGAATGGGACTATGCCCTACGGGCAGAGAGGTCGAGCGATGCATCCCTCTTGTTTCCCATTCTCTTTGAACCAAGTGCGGTATGAGTCTACTTTGGTCCAGTTGCATCTGCGCAAAGTGGAATAGTTGTAGATTGACGCTAGAAGACTGTTAGGAAGACTTGACTACGAGGAACCCGGACTTCAAGTCGATCCTAGTGGGAATGGCCAGATAACTTCCGTTGCAAGGTAGACTCGAGAGACCCTAGTTGGCAAACCTCGTGTCATTCCTTAGGAGTGCCGTGTAGCATCTTCTAGATATATCTCTTGATGGACTACTAAGACGTGTCCCGTGATTTGAGGAGTGGGCACATTATACCAATAGTTACCCTCACATTCATACAAGCTACATAAAGATCCCTTGAAGAGTTGTTTGCTACATGCATTCTCCATCCATGATCACAATCAACTAGCCA
The DNA here is from genome assembly GCF_053477565.2 of Lygodium microphyllum. Classification (NCBI taxonomy): domain Eukaryota; kingdom Viridiplantae; phylum Streptophyta; class Polypodiopsida; order Schizaeales; family Lygodiaceae; genus Lygodium; species Lygodium microphyllum. The sequence goes on from NC_141160.1 coordinate 11,336,836, forward strand.
TGCACCCTTTTCATATAAACTTTTGACTATCACATTAATCTCTAAACTATGGTCAATAAGCACAATACTTGGAATCTCAAGCTCTCCTATTTTCACAAATTGTTTCTATCATTGCTTAATCCCCATTGATTATGGGTGTAACAAATTTTAGGAATCAATCCTAATGTCCATCATTATAGCATATTGCATTTGGCTTACTCCCCTTTGTGTATTACTATAATTTACTACTTTTGAAGCCACACTATATCAACCTTAACACCATCAATAACTTTTTAAGAACCAAAAATTTCCAAAAAGAGCATGTGTATCATTCTCATAATCAACCTATATGCCTTGCAAACCACACTCTTCTTTCTTCTCCACCATAGCATCTATTGATTCACCAAGAAACTATCATTTTCTCTTTATAATATGGACAATTTCATGATGAAATACTCTTTTTGCAATGCCAAGTACATTCCCAAGAGTAAATTCAACCTTGCTATTTAGGATGCTCTTCAAGCGCTTTCTTCAAGTTGGTCGCGCTCTCAATATTATCTAATTGTAGTTTATGCCCTATTTATTTTTCCTTTTTGTTTCCCCTACTTTTTCTCTTAAGATATATCTTCCATCACATGTTCTGGGGTAGGCCTAGGAAGAGCCTTAGCATAATTTGTATTTCCTAAACTCACTCGCTTAGAAGTACCTACATATCCGCAACTTTGAGCCTCTAAAACGGGGCGTGAAAGGGCCTCAAATGCCAAAAAGAACTGCGGGAAAGTCCTAAAGGGCATATTTGCAGAATATACATTGCTCTGATCACATAGCAAATCTCACAGCAATCTAAGATTTTCATTCTACCCTGCTTCCGGTGCCTCCACAATTACTATACAAGAGAGAGAGTGGAAGCATGAGAGAGAGTGGAAGCATGAGAGAACTTCTTACCCGTTTCTTTCTTGCTCGAACCTTGCTTCTTCTCCTTCACTTCAGTCTTCAAAATCAGCCTTTCTTAGTGGCCCAAATTTGATTCCATGTCAAGAATTGTATGGTGGGAGGACTTGCTTGAGTTATTGCGCCAAACACACACTGTATACACAGGAGGAAGCTCACTTAAAAACACAAGAAGAGAGATGGAGGCCAAAACGTTTTCTTGCTGATTTCTTCTTCTTCTTCCACACACTATACAATGTGCACAAAGTATAGATAAGATACAACATAAAGGAAAGTGGCCTACTAAGTCAAACAATGCATAACAAACTACACCAATCGATTGGCGCTATATCTTTTGCGAGCTGTAGGTAGGTGTAACAAACTAAATATAATAAGTGATAAGTCAGTGGCCATGTGAGTATCATAATAACCACCAACATGCTGAGTGTAGACATGCGGACTCATCTAGCCAGGCGGTCCATCATCAATGTCCGCAACTGTTGAGCTTGCCATCTCAACATCTCAGAAGGTTGAGATGTTTTTGTAGCATGTAGATCCTACCTTGCGAGAGAGAGCTTGGAAGATCTTTTGGAAGATCAAATGACAAAATTGAAGTTAATATTAGATTGGAAAAATGTGAAAGAGGCTATTATAGGGCTTGTAAATAGGTACAAAAGAAGGCTAGATTGTGTGTTGATTCTATGTCCACTACCTGTAACAAGGTGTCAGAGCTTGTAGTTAAACAACCTATGTCTACAATTGTACCACCAGTGAGGGGTTGCTTCACCTCTTTCTATTTTGACTAGAGAGGGGCAAGATTGCTTCACCGATGCATATCGTACACCAACCATTTGCATGAACGGCGAGAGTGTGATTTGTATTTATATGCATTGAAAAGAAATCTCTCTTTTTTGGAAAGAGGGAAAAATTCAATCAAGGGAGACAGATCTTCCACTTAACCTAACATTTGGGAAAGGTGGGATGTAGAAAATACTTGAGGATATGGCTCGCAGGAATGCATGTGCAGTTATGGAAGCTACCACTTTTGGATTGCAAATTAAAAAGGCTCTTAGAAATGGTATTTCTTAATGCAAAGTAGAGATTTAGGCTCATGAAATGCACACAATTAAAAAGAATAAAGTATTTAAGCTTGAATTAAATGGTACAAGACAAAGCATTTGTGAAATGATAGGATGGGCCTCACAGTTGAATCCTTTTCAACATATGCTTATTTGGCTAAGGTGCAAAACACATATATGATTATGGAGGAGAAAAGGACTTTGTCACTTTTATTGATGACTGTTCAAGGAAGCTATGGGTATATTTCATGAAGGAAAAGAGTGATATATTTGAGCACTTCAAATCTTTCAAGGCAATTGTTGAAACAGAAACAAGCTTGAAAGTGAAGTGCTTGAGATCAGATGGAGGGGGAGAGTACCTCTCTAATGAGTTTACTGGATTCTTGAGGACTCATGGGATAAAGAGGCAATTTACTTACATGTATATCCCACAGCAAAATGGGGTTGCAGAAAGAAAAAATAGGCATATTGCAAAAGTTGCATGGGCATTAATGATTGAAAATAATATGCCAAACGTTTTTTTTCTGAAGCTATCCATACTATTACCTATATTATGAACAGAACCCCCACAGCTGCAGTTCATGGGATGACTCCTGAAGAAGGCTTTACTGGCAAGAAGCCTGATGTATCACATTGAAGGTATTTGGCTACGTTGCATATGTTCATGTGCCAAATGAGCTACAAAAGAAGCTTGATCCAAAGGCTGAAAATTTTATTTTTATTGGATACTCTTTATATCAGAAAGGGTATCATTGTTATAACTCTATCACAAGTGAGTTCAGAGTGAGTGGGGATGTTATTTTTTATGAGATGAATAGTTGGTATGCACATGCTAGTGATGTATTAGATGATGATAATGATCATGATAGCTATGTGCAGAAAGAAAAGCAAGAATCACGGAGTCTTAGTGGACCAGAAACATCATCTGGTACTACACCTATAGTGAGCCCTTGGTCTAGGAGACTAAGGAGTAGCCCCACATCTTTAGGTATATCTATAAGTGTTGCAGACAAAGACAAAGAAAAGAAGAAAGTGTTGGATGGTAATGATGCATCTACTAGTCATTTGGGATTTGATGGAGATTCTGGTGGTCAGAGAGTTTGGATGATGAGCTTGTTGTTCCTTCATACAGGACACCATGTGTACAGAGAGCTCATAGTAATGTAAAGGCTTCATTGAGTGATCCAGTGGTACGCATGTCTAATAGGGTCAGATACCCTATTAAAAGATTTGGCTTTGAAGGTTATGCAGCTCACCATTATGCTTATATGGTGAAACTAATTGAGGATGTTAAGCCCACTTGTTTTGAGGATGTTGTTGGCCATGCTCATTGGGATGCAGCAATGGATGAGGAGATGGCTGCACTAGAGGCCAATAAAACTTGGGATTTGGTACCCTTGTTTAAGGGTAAGAAAGCTATCGGTTGTAATTGGGTTTACAAAGTCAAGCATAATGCATATGGTTCAATTAGCAGGTATAAGGCTAGGCTGGTTGCAAAAGGCTATGCTCAAACATATGGCATAGATTATGAAGAGACATTTAGTCCAATTGCTAGAATGGCAATTGTTAGGTATGTGATTGCATTGGCAGTAGCCAAAGGTTGGAGTTTGCAACAAATGGATGTTAAGAATGCCTTATTGCATGGTGAATTACAAGAAGAAGTGTATATGGAGCAGCCAGCAGGTTATGAGGATTTAGAGCATCCCACATATGTAAGTTAAAGAAGGTGCTCTATGGGTTGAAGCAAGCACCTAGAATATGGTCTGACAAGATTGGAGAGTATCTTGTCAATATTGGATTTTGTATTTCTAATGTTGATCGCTCACTTTATGTGAGAAAAGGAGATGCAGGTTTGGTCATCATAGTCATCTATGTAGATGACTTGATTATTACAGGTGACAGTGACAATGGGATTGCTGAAGTTAATTACTTCTTGAAGAAGAAGTTTGAGATGAAGGATTTGGGTGAGCTGAGATATTTTCTTGGTATTGAGGTGATCAGATGTGATGATGGTATATGGCTATCTCAAAGGCAGTATGGCTTGGATATGTTATCCAAGTATGGTATAACTGCATGTAAGCCTCTTTCAGTACCATTGGAGAAAAATAAGAAGTTGAGTGCCGATGTTGGGGATAAGATAGAAGACCCTAATATGTTCATGAGGATAGTAAGGATTTTGATTTACATGACTATCACAATGCCAAACTTGAGCTATGTTGTTGGCCTTGTCAGTCAATTGATTCAGATGCCTAGAAAGCCTCCTTTGGATGCAATTAGATGTATATTAAGATATGTGAAGTCCACTTTACATTATGGACTTCTTTATGAGGTAGGTAAGGATGTACAAGTCTTTGGATACACAGATGCAGATTGGGTTGGTAGCATGTCAGACAGAAGATCTACTAGTGAATTCATGTTTTCCCTTAGTAGTGCAGCAGTTACATGGAGTGACAAAAAGCAACCTACAGTTGCTTTATCGAGTACGGAGGCTGCGTATAGAGGTGCTACTATGGCAACATGTGAGGTGGTATGGCTGCAAAAGTTATTAGGTGATTTGGATGTGTAGGGAGATGATCCAATTGTTATTCATTGTGACAACATGAGCAGCATACAATTAGCTAGGTTCCATGTAGGACAAAACACATTGAGGTGCACTACCACTTTGTGAGAGAGAAGGTACTTACAAGAGAGATTGACTTGGTATATGTCAGCACACAAGATCAGATTGCTTACATATTCACAAAGGCATTGGGTGCAGAGAAGTTTCGAAAGTTCCGAAGCTTACTTGGAGTTACAGAGATAGAGTTGAGCTTGAGGGGGAGTGTTGAGATGGCAAGCTCAACATGTGCAGACAATGATGATGGACTGCTTTGCTAGATGAGTCTGCACGTCTACACTTAGCATGTTGGTGGTCATTATGTTACTCACATGGCCATTGACTTATCACTTATTATATTTAATTTGTTACACCTACCTACAACTCGCAAAAGATATAGCGCCGGTCGATTGGTGTAGTCTCTTATGCATTGTTTGACTTAGTAGGCCACTTTCCTTTATGTTGTATCTTATCTATACTTTGTGTACATTGTATAGTGTATGGAAGAAAAAGAAGAAATCAACAAGAAAACGTTTTGGCCTCCATCTCTCTTCTTGTGTTCTTGAGTGAGCTTCCTATTGTGTATACAGTGTGTGTTTGGCACAGTAGCTCAAGCAAGTCCTCCCACCACACGATTCTTGACATGAGCCTCTAGAGCTTGCTATTCAATGGTGTTGAGAGCCTCTAGAGCATGCTACTCAATGGTGTCCAATTCATCATACGCGCTTTCCAATTCACATAACATCTCCATAGCTACAAGACCTTTGTTAGACTATCTTCCACTCTATAAATGTCTTTCAAGTAATCATACCAGCATCCTCAATGAAAAATTCTTCCCTTAAGGCCTTTTTGAACTCACTCCAATCTAGATCCTTCATATACAGTTCTATAATTCATGCTTTAATTCATGCACGTGAGACAAATGGATTCATGAAAGTTGTGCAACCCCATAAATTCCAACTTGACTACATGTAAATGTAAATAAACCAAAATATTGTGACCATTAAACAATTTCAATTCACTTTCAATAGCATGCAAAGCTTTTATTACTAAAGATTCCAAGTTTGCAAATGCTTGCAGCCATTGTTTGCTACTCCAACTACTTTGCTACTACTATGACTACAAATACATATTCAATGTCTATATCAATTGTCTCATCTCATCATATGCTCTTGTAAACAAGACCTAGGTATCATCCATCCTACAACCCTTCTAACGAACTTCATGTTGGGTTAACCAAATGTTAGGACATATTTAGCTGAAGGCCTTAATCATGGGGATTCAAAGAAAAGAGGTATATAGAATAGAGATGGGGAATATTAAGAAGAAAAGAGAGTTAATTTGAGAACCACGAATCACCACAAGAATATATAGAGAAGCTTTAGATTGAATCCTTAATCTCAGTGGGTAAGAATCGGTACATGCACTTGAGACAATATCTCAAATCTATGTTTCAAGACAATATCCCAATCTATCTTAGATGATGGTGTTGAAATATCAAGCTCTAAATGGGCCATCATCCACTATGTGCCTTGGTGATGTGGCACAATATTATTCACTCATGCATTAGGTGACAAACATGAGAATACGCCAATGATTCTACATTTGGACTACACCCACATAGTCCATCCTTAGTTATGGCACATTTATTGTGCCACCTCTTTCTTCCTAGCAAGTTCACACTTAGTGGCAACATGTACATATATGGTGGTACTTTCTTATCAGTATTTTATCATGTTCTAGACTTAGTTATTTGTGTGGAAGAAGAAGAAAGAAGAAGAAGAAGACCTTAGCCCTATCTCTATGTGTGGTCAAGTCTCCATCTCTTGCGTGTATGTGCTCTTGGCCACTTCACCTATCTTTCCTTTTGTCTATTTTCATGGTATCAAAGCCATCCCACAATTGTGTGGAGTTTGATTGAAGACTAAGGTGAATGTATTGGAGCACAAAAGCAAGCAAAAAAGCAAAAAATAAAAATCTCTTTCACCTTGTTTGAATTGCCTTAGATTATAGCCACAAGAGACTCCTAAGGCTAGCAGAGCTACAATCTCCAATTGCAATCCAAACTTAGTGAGCATGAAGAACATTCTACATACTATAGATCATCCCTTTAAGATTTTCTTACTGTGATTTTTAGAATTTGAGGTCATTTTAGCCTCCATTTTGGGCCTGCAAGTAGTCTCGATAGTAGTTTTTGAGTATATTACAGTTTTTGTTGTGTTCATTATTTATAGGTACACAAGTTACAAATTTTAAATCTATAAAGTTTCAGTGTTTGCTAGGTTGCAGACACAAAAGACATTATCGTGCCACTACACACGGACACATTGTGAAAAAACCTGGAGTGCATCATCATTCGTCTTTCTTATGAATCTAGAGAGTCAATGTCATCTTAGTCATTATTATTAGTGTCCATAGTATGGTTAGTTCCAAAATACGAGATTTTTGGACAAGTTTAGCTCATTTTTTATAGGATATTATTTATTGTAAGTATCCTAAAAAGCAATAGAAAACTTCTAGAATAGGGTGACATGCAAAAAGTAAGTTGTTTTTTCAATCAGTTTTGGAGATTTCAAGCAAAAAGAAGGGCTTCCAAAATTGTGTGGTGTGTTAAGGGTCAAAAATCTTCCCCATTAAAGATTACTTCAATGTACATACCAACTTTGCACTGAACAGAAGTCATTTCACAATTTAGACAATCGATTACTCAAAACAGTTAACAATTTTGAATACAGATAGAAACATAGGCAAAGAAATCTGTGTTGTTTCTTCATCACTTTTTGAATAACCACAACGATTACAGGTTCATTTATTCTCTTCACACAAAAAACAGGCAAAGAAATCTGTGTTGTTCCTTCATCACTTTTTGAATAACCACAACGATTACAGGTTCATTTATTCTCTTCACACAAAAAACAGGCACAAACAGATCTCATGAGTCCTCCTTCTAACTTCCCAAAAAGACTCATAATCTACTCGTGACTTTTCACATCTAATCAATTACAAAGGTTTAAATTGCTTAATAGACCCCTAGGTTATGCCTTAATCATGCCTTTAACACTGGCACACTCGGTTGTTACTATTTTCCCAAAATAGTAGATCTAAACCCACAAAATCCCTTAATTTCATTCCAATCCTAAGAATTTCATTCCTACATTCCTAACTGTCAATTCTACTTAAATAATCAGCAATCCAATGTTCTCTTCCAGGTCTATGAACAATGGAATAATCAAATTCCTGTAATAGCAGAATCCATCTAGCCAATCTTCCTGTTGGTTGTGGTTTATTCACCAAATAGATCAATGCCTGACGATTCACATGAATTGTGATTGAATTGCCCAACAAATAATGCCTGAACTTTTTCAGTGCAAAGATAACTCCTAGGACCTCCCTTTTAGTAACAGAATAATTTATTTTTTCTCGTGTCATCACCTTGCGTGCATAATAAACTGGTCTAAACCAGTCTTTTTGTTTTTCCTGCATTAACACAACTCCCACTGCAATATCAGAGGCATCTCCAAACACATGGAATGGTAAACTCCAATCAAGATGCTGCATTATCGGTGCTACTTGCAACATCTTCTTCAATAATATGAATGCTTTTTCCTATTCTTCTGTCCAGACATACTTCACATCCTTCTTGATCAACTTGGTCAATGAACACATACATGAGAAAAATATTTCAGAAATATGTTATGCCACTTGATCTGTCCAACAAATCTGCTCAATTTCTTCAAGTTTGCTAGTGCCTTGGCCTTTTGAATAACTGCCACTTTCCTAGGATCAACATGCATTCCTTCTTCTGAAATGATATGCCCCAGTAAAATCCCTCTTTTAATAGCAAAAGCACATTTGGCTAGATTAAGACTCAACCTAGCCATCTTTCAAAGCATAATCTGAGTTGATTAAGGTGATCCACAACCTTCCCAAACACACTAAAATCATCTAGAAAGACTCTCATGAATGTTGTCAAGTATGGAGCAAAGACTTCTTGTATCCATTTCTAAAATGTAGGTAGAGCATTTTTCAAGCCAAATACCATTACATTACTAGCATAGACTCCCCACTATAACAAAAGCAGTCTTCTCTCTATCTTCTTTTGCCATCAATATCTAATTGTAACCACTAAATCCATCCAAGAAACTATACATCTGATGACCTGCAACTGCATCCAACAGAGTATCCTGAAATGGTAGAAATGGTAATGGGAAAGGATCAATTATGGTGGCTGCATTTAGTTTCCTGTAGTCAACACAGATTCTAAGTTTTCCATTCTTCTTTGGCACCACCACTATAGGTGATAACCATGTCACCTTCTCCAAAGGATAAATGAATCCCACTTTCAGAAGTTTATCCAACTCCTCCTTAACAGCCTTTGCATAATTTGGATTCATCATGTATCTCTGTGAAATAACAGGAACTGCATCTTTTTTAAGCTTGATCCTGTGCATACAAAACCTAGGATCCACTCTCTTCATATCAGTGTAATTCCATGCATAAATATCTTTAAATTCTAGTAATAGCTGACTTAGATCTGTTTTGAACTAGCCTTCCACATGAACACTAACTTTGACCATCTGAGGATCCTTTGCAGAACCTAAATAAAGATCCTGTAAATCATCTTCTTGGACTCTTGTTGTTTTAGCCATCTGCTCCTCAAAAGCCTTTTCAACCTGAATAATTTGCTGAATATGCATATTTTCCTCATGTTTATGTCTTTCTCTTTTGAATCTTGTTGTTTACTTTCACTCTGTTGTTGTGAAGCTTCAGGTTTCTTTTGCCCCCCTATAATGTTCCAAAATTCTGACCACATCTATATCAAAAATAGGTACAACTGATTCATTGACTTTAAGGAAAGCATCTTCTTCATCATCATCAACTTCCTTCACCATATTAATACCCTATGCATACAAGGCTCTGGCTTCTATAGGTAAAGTTGCACTAGGTACCATATTCATATGCACTTTCTTCTTCCCTTTTCTAATTGTAATTTTAGCAACTCCCCAATCCTGTTTGACCTTTGCTTGTTTGAACCAAGGCCTTCCCAACAAAAGTGGATAAGGGATGTGTCCTTCATCCATTTTCATAACCACAAAATTCATTGGAAAGATAAGTCTTGAAACAGTAATCTACTGATTTCGGAGAATTCCTAGAGGTTGAATCCTCCTCTGATCTGCCATCTTCAGTTGAAAAGGAGCTTCTTCTAACTCAAGTAGCTTTAATCTAGTATACAGGAACTCAGGTAAAATATTCACACATGAACCTCCATCCAATAATGCTGCCTAAATCTCCTGTTCTTGAAAATTAATAGTGATTTTGGGTACTTTTTAATCCACATCTTCAGCTTCAATCTGACATGCTTCAAGTTCATCCACCTGTTCTTCCTCCTCACTCAACTTTCGAAGTACCTATCTTTTAAACTCATGGACCAAACTTAAAATTTGATCCATTGTAACAGTGGTATTTCTCAAAACTTCAACTGTCAACTGTGCCTCCCTTATCTCTTGATGTTGGATCTCCTCCTAAATACTTAACTGTATATCAAGTATTTGTTGCTGAAATTTCTATTGGCCATAGTCAGTTTTCTGACTCTTCTAGATTTCCTTCAAACATCCATATTGAAAGGTGAGAAGGATCAAAGCTTGCACGCGAGAGCTATGGTGGGAGAAAAAGAGCAAGAAAGAGAGAGACAAGAAATGGAAACTTCAACCACCACAATGTGTGGCTGGGCCTTCCTTTATTCAAACTATCACTAAAAGAATAAAGAATAAGTAACTGTGATGGGCGCCCGCCACCTGCAATGTGCAGTGGCAGGTACTGTCAATGTAGTAATACACAGGCGGCTAGGTGGAGGTGCCTTTACCCCCAACAACAGAGCAAGAGAAAGAAAGAGAGAGACAATAAATGGGAACTCCAACCACCACAATCTATGGCCAGGCCTTCCTTTATTCAAACTATCACTAAAAGAATAAAGAATAAGTGACTGTGATGGGCGCTTGCAGCCTGCAGTGTATAGTGGCGGGTACTGTCAGTGTAGTAATACACAGGCGGCTAGGCGAAGGTACCTTTACCCCCAACAACCTCCCACTTAAAGGCGAATCTGCTCTAGTGAGAGAGAAAAAAGAAAAGACAGTACAACATGTACACATGTACAGCAGGATGAGGAAAAAAACATCATCTCATCCAATGCCCATCAATCTCCTAAGGCAAAGTGCTCAGTAGTGCTGAGGCTCTTCGTGAGCAAGTCTGCAGGATTTTTCTCAGTCGGAATCTTGACAAGGTCAAGAGACCTATCCTCAATGACCTCGTGAATAAAGTGATACATTGCCTCAATATGTTTTGTCTTTGCGTGGAAGACCGGATTCTTGGACAACTAAATGGCATTCATAGAATCCGAATGCAGTGTAGGCATAGCATCTGTCATACCAAGGTCTACAATCAAAGGGCCTAACCAGTTAGCCTCTTTGCAAGCCTCTGTGGCTGCAATATACTCGGCCTCTATAGTAGAAAGGGTTGTATACTTCTGCGCCTGGGACATCCAAGAGATAGCCCCTCCAGCATAAGTGAACACATAGCCAGAAGTGGACTTCCTACTATCTACATGTCCTACATAATCAAAGTCAATGTACCCCACGACTCCTATATCATGGCTGCCATAACAAAGACACATATCTACTATGCCTCTCAGGTACCTCATGATACCCTTCACGGCATCCCAATGTTTCTTACCAGATGTAGCCATATAACGTGCCACAATCCCAACTGCAAAAGCAATATCCAGACGGGTGGCTATCATGGCATACATAAGACTGCCCACGGCTGATGCATAGGGAATCTTAGCCATCTCAGCCCTCTACTCATCTATCTATAGACAATCGTCCTATGAAACCTTCACATGAGAAGGTAATGGACAACCAATAAGCTTAACATCCTGCATGCAGAAGCGCTCAAGGACTTTATGTATGTACTCCCTCTGTGACAAATAGAGTCACTAAGATCTATCGCGCGTGATGCGCATACCAAGTATATGAAAGGCATGTCCCAGATCTTTCATCTCAAATCTCTTCTTGAGCTGAGTCTTAAGATCATTGAGCTCCTCATGAGTTGTCCTTGCTAAAAGCATGTCATCCACATAGAGTACCAAAATCAGTAAAGAACCATCACGGGCTTTCTTTGTGTACAAGCATGTATCCATAGCACTGCGATTATAGGCCTATGACTGCATGAATGCATCAAACTTATGGTATCATTGTCTAGGTGCCTACTTTAAGCCATATAGACTCTTCTTTAGCTTACACACTAGGTCTTCCCTGCCAGGGTCTGCAAAGCCCTTAGGCTGCTCCATGTAAATCTCATCATGCAAGTCCCCATGTAGAAAAGCCGTCTTGACATCCATCTGGTACAAGTCCAGGTCAAGCTGTGTAACCAAGGCCAATACTAAGAGTAGGGTAGTCATCTTGACCACAGGAGAAAAGACTTCATCAAAATCAACACCATGCTCCTGCTTAAAACCCTTAGCAACCAATCAAGCCTTGTATGTCGGCTTGGGACGTCCAAGGGTACTTTTCATCTTGTACACCCACTTGCATAGCAAATCCTTCTTACCTTAAGGCAAGGAAACCAAATCCCAAGTCTAATTCTTATGCAATGAGTCAAGCTCAAACTCCGCATAGCCCTCTCCCAAGAATGACAATCACCCCTATGCATAGCCTCATCATAAGTGAGAGGCTCTCCTACATATGTATCTAGTTCATAATCCATAGAGGGTGCAAAACGGTCAAGAGGTCGTCTATCTCTAGTAGAACACCTCAACCCAGGCTGCTCTACTGCCTGACCAACATCCTGTCTAGCATTTGGGCCATGAGCATCAAGTGATGCTACGTGCTGTCTGGCTGGCCATGGAGCGGCGGGCTGAACGGGAGCAAGTGGCTCATCCTGAAAGATATAGAGGCTGCCAGACTTGGCACCTCTTGCAAGTACAAGCCTGCCATGAGTAATCTTCCATGCAGAGTCTCCAAAAGACACAAAATACCCTGCATCATCAAGATGTCTAGCTGACATAAGGCTGTGAGTCAACGCAGGTACATGGCGCAAATCATGTAAAACAAAAGAGTTGCTAGTCTCCAATGCCCACAATATCAAGAGACTTGTCATCACCAAGACACACAGATTGAGACATGGTATGATAGGTATGAAACCAATTTCGACAGGGTGCCACATGAAAGGACGCACCCGAATCCAAGAGCCAGCACTATGCATACATAGAATGTATCTCAGAAGTCTATAAGGCATCGCATGAAGAAGCTGCAAGTATGTAATCATCATCTGAATCAGTGGCCTACATGACATTAACCTCTTCTATCTTCACACTGGACTTTGCAGGTACAATACTACTCTCAGAAGACTTTTCTTGCACTTTTTCTTTTCCCTTTTCCTTGATCTTATCATCGCGCATTTTATGGCACTGCGGCCTAATATGTCTTGCTTTCCCACAATAATGATAGGTAAGATCATACTTCCGTCCACGAAACTTACTGCAACCACAAGACTTGGACCTGGACTTCTAAGAGTCCCTGCCCTTATGATCATTATCATGCTTGCCAGGTCTGCCACCTCTAATGGTCAATGCATGTGAAGAGCGGGAATCATCATTGTTTCTACTATTGATTTCCTTAGTCAATAAAGCACTCTCAACATCTTTGATTTTCAGCCCATCAAGCTTGTTCGTGCATATGGCAGTACGGAAGACGTCCCATGATTCAGGCAAGGTGCCAAGCAAAAACAACGGGTGCAAGTTGTCTTTGAACTCAATACCCTGTGACAATAGACTCTTCATGATAGCATGAAACTGACTGAAATGAGATGAAAGGGAGATCCCCTCCTTCATGCAAAGGTCCATTAACTACTTCAGCCAATACATCTATGACAACGGACTCAATTGCGCATAGAGCTCTTGAATCTTCTCCCATAAATCCCATGCACTCTTATTCTCATCTTCAACAACATTATGATGGACCTCTTCTGAGAGTGACAAAATAATGGTAGACTTGCATAGCTCATCAACTTCCATCTAAATATCATCATCCATCCTCAAGTTTGACACCTTTGAAATGCAAGGGTTTAATCTGCAACTTTTGTACTAACACCTACCATATTTGGGACCTCCAATACCCATAGCTGGTACCATCCAACTTGCAATGTTAAAGAGAGCTGTGTCTTTTCATATGACCAGCCATACTATCCCAAATCAACGCAAAAAGGCAAAATTTCATGTTGTTGTAATTAGCAAAAAATGAACCACTGCTAAAACTGGCTGAAAGAGTGGACTTTACCAAGAGAAGCACCTGCCCACCAAATATGACCAAGATAATATGAAATAGTAAGTATTACCCTCAGAGAAGTGCTTAAAATCTGTAGATAATATGAAATAGTAAGTATTACCCTCAGAGAAGTGCTTAAAATCTGCAGATTTCAGCTTGTTGTAATAAATGATAGATTTCAATAAATGAGAGCTAACTATGTTAGAAGCAGATCCCAAGTCAATCATATACTGCCAAGACCATAAGTAGCATCATGCGGGCATAACATAGGCATATGACAGTTGATAAGCATGGATCCAACACCCAAATAGTCATGAAATATCTGCCAATGAGTAGGCACACCCCCCCAGTCAAGGGAGCAAAGTGTGTGTGTCACTACCAAGACTTGACACAAGTAGGTATCAGCTCACAAGGAAAGGGACCCAAGTCAAAGAGTCATCTCATAAGCATTGGAAGGAACCAAGACATATGAACCATGCATCATCCCAAAGGGTAAGAAATCCCAAATAGTCTCAAAATCTCAAATAGCATAAGATCCGCTTGCTCTATGTCTATCAAGCATCCAAAGATGCTCCCACTGGCACAAAAGTTGTATGTACAAGCTCAAAAGCTCAACCAAGATAAGTCAAAGTACCAATGATAGAAGACCAAGACAATACATCAATAGTACCCAATAAGCACGTCGGCTAGAGAGCATCTATATGTAGCATCCATAAGCATGTAAGACATCCCCAATGTAGATCTTTGGCAAATCAAGCAACATCCAAGACAAATTCTGAATGATCAAATGTGAAGTGAAGCCTAAGCTTTAGTGAGGACTCAAGCTCAACAAGTACATGGGATAATCACTATAACATGAGCATCAAGCCGTAGGGTGACGAGCAAGCATGTACCCAAAGAGCATCAACTATCAAAGCATATACCAATGTCAAGCATAAACCAAAGTCAATGAGTGCGGGCTGAAATAAGCTCGAGCTTTACCAAAAAAAAAAGTATCCAGAACCAAAGACAAGCTTGAAGTCGTATCCTAAAGCATCAATATCTCATTGGATAACCCAAGACATAAGGCCAGAAGCAATAGGCATAATCGAAAGCATGTAAGTAGCATCAGCCCACTATATTACAGCATACAACTACAGTCCAAAACTGTGTATTTGCAAGCCCAAATGATCATCAAACTGATGGAAAATCAATAGCATTACAACCACCAAGCATTTGGCATACATCCAATGGCATACGAGCATCAATATATTCAAATAGGAGCTCCAAGTGATGAAGAAATGATTGTCACATATCTGTAATAGATGTGTTGTTGTATACACAGCCAATAGGAGCTCAAGATCAAGATCCAAAGCCAAGTATAAGCATCAATACATTGCATTTGTCATTGCCAAGTGTGCCACAATGATGAGGAGGCTGAGCATAGCCATGATTGAATGCCACGAGAGCTATGGCAGGAGAGCAAGAGCAAGAAAGAGAGAGACAAGAAATGGCAACTCCAATCACCACAATGTGTGGCTGGGCCTTCCTTTATTCAAACTATCACTAAAAGAATAAAGAATAAGTGACTGTGACGGGTACCCACCACCTACAGTGTGTAGTGGCGGGTACTGTCAGTGTAGTAATACACAAGTGGCTAGGCGGAGGTGCCTTTACCCCCAACACCTATCTCACCTGTCTTTGATTCTTCCAATACTAAGGGTGTTTCATCTCCTTATGGGATATAGCAAGATCAGCCACCACAGACTTTCCACCTGATCTTGTAACAACCAAAACTGATGCTGATTTTTCAAGAATCTCCTCCACCTGTATGCAATTTGAATAATCACACTGGACATGCAACACATTGAGATAGTCCCCTTGTTGTTTCTACAACACAGGTCCATTAACTTGCATGGCTTCCTCCACAATGACTACATTAGCCTATGGTGGCCTATTCTATTGTGCATGTGCAGGTGGTCTCTGATTGTTATATTTGATAATAGGAATACCTCTCTCCTCTCTATGTTTACACCACAATGAACAATTGGGACCCTACATGTGATTCATTCATCCACAGTATGTGCATGGGTCATCATTTAGATTACCATTTCCTTGAGGATTAGGTGGTCCCCAATTATTTCTCCCCTGAAATCTGTGAGGTGGACCTTCCATTGCTCTTTTTGTGTCTGGTTCTACCACATTTGCAGTTGGTGCATTTACCCTTGGCACTTACTGTCTTGGGTTTTCCCTATTGTTAGGATTATACCAACAAGTAGCATCTATGTGCCCATGCTTTTGGCATGTACTACAATATGGTTTGTCCTTCTTCTGAGATGTTGAAATTCCCATACTCTTCAGAGTTGCAATAATTTGTTTATTCAGGTTCTGAGACTTGCTCTTTGTTTTTCCCTTTCCATTTTTGTCATTGTTTCCCTAGCTTTACTTCTCTGCTTCTCTTTCCTTTTCTTCTTCCTGGTTCTGGATTTCCTTTCCTCAACTTCTGAATCATCAGAATCTAAATCTGAACTGTCATCTTCTAAATCTAAACATGAGTCAAACTCTAAATCTGAGTCTGAATTCGAATCTATACCTGAATCTTAATCACTGCTATTCTTCTTCTTCTTCTTCTATTTGATGGTTCCCAACCTTTTCTTTGCTTTCCTAGTAGCTGCTATGACTAAAACCCCTCTGACATTGGTGAACCCGATGTGAAAGGTTGTTAGAAGGAAAGACAGGATGGGAGAACCTTCAAGCACAATTTTTAGTGATGTTTTGCAGCAGTTAGTGTAGAATATGAACATCCTTATGCAGATACAACAACAACAACAACAACAGGTGATGCAGGCTTCTTCTCAAACAGAAAATGTTGTGATAAATGCTTTGCTAGCAATAGAGCATGAGATGAAGTTGCTTAATGGCAGGAATGTGTCTGCATATTTGCATGTCTATGCTCAAAAGATGGAGTTCTTTGGGTGGCTCAACTTGCATGGAGCCAGTATTTTGTACAGGTCACTATACATGAATTGAAAGCCCAAGTTACTAAATTATACATGCAAGATGTTGACTGGGTAGCTTTCAAGGAGACACTCAAGGAAGAATTTTACATTAAAGACACCAGTTTGATTACCCGCAAGACTTTCCAGGAGTGGGTTCTACAATCCAATAAGGGTCTTGTGGCTACATTGTTATTAAGAAAATTTGAAAGTCAATTTGAGCAATTAGATCTTGCAAAACAGTAAGCTCTTGCAAGTCAGAAGATTGAATTGTTTCTACAAGTGGCAAATCCTGAGCTTCAAGAGAAGCTTGATGATTTGTTAGAGGATCAAACTTTAGAGACAGGGCTTAAAACAGAGTGGAGGCATGTTAAGAAAGTTTTTACTACACTAGTGAAAAAGCATAGAAGAAGAGAAAGATTGCATGTATCTATCTTTCCCACTATTATAGGCAAAACAATTGATGTATCCAATAAATCATCCACTTCTATGGCTAATCCTATGGTTGCACCTGTTGCTCCCAATGTTAGGGAGAAAGATGTATTAGATGAATTGGTCAAAGGCATGAGGGATCTTCAGTTGTTGAAGGTTGCAAAATTGGATGAGAAAGAACAATAAGGGGACGGCGGGCAGCAGTAGCCCCCTAAACCAGGGAAAACATGTATGTAGTGTGATAGTTTGCAGCATGAAAGGAAGGATTGTGTTTCTTATCGGGAAGCCTTGGCATGACAACTCATCTTTTGGAAAGATGGAAAGATCCATGCACAAGAAACGGGATTGCCTCTTGCTTTGAATTTTTGTACATGCTTATACTTTTGGTCTATAGTTGGACAGAATGCCTAGCCAAGTGATGGTTGTTTTGAAGGCTGCAATATGGACACATGCTTTGCATGCAATTGAAAAGAGGAAAGTTACTAATAATGAAATGTCTCATGCAAGGCAAGACATTTGTGACATAACTTGATGGGAATCGTTGGTAGATGCATATTTAACAAAAGTGCAAAACATAGATGTACTTGTGGAAGAGAAACAGAAAATATATGAAGATAATACAAGGACATCTAAGAGAGTGAGAAGAAGAAGTGTGGATCAGCCTAAAGCTACAAATTAGCCACCTCTCGAGCATGTTATGGAAGAGGTTTTGCAGGAGCAGAAACAAGATAGCAAGCAAGAGGGAATAGTGGAAGAGTCAACCATTGCATTTGTAGATTTTCTTAATGCATCTCAAGAATTTTATGAAGCTCATGTTTTACTTGATGCAAGGACTCAAAGGGAGATTGGTGAAGTGTTAGATGCACATGATTTGCAGGATACAGTTATCGTTTATGAGATAGTTCACGAGCTCGAGGATATGCCTTTAGAGGATGTTAGATGTAATGCTCCACAACTAGAAAATGTTTCAGATGCTTTGTTAGAAGCCTTGATAGGAAATTCTAAGATGCTTCAAGATATGGAGTGCTTTACTATTTTTGGTGATGGTGAGAATGTGTTGGATGAAAGTGAGGCTCATTGATGTGGTACACAATTGTTAGTATAAGAAGATTTCCATGAGTTGGACACTCTGAAAGAGCAAGCATGTTGCTATGTCTTTGTTGATGGGTAAATTGATAGCATGTATATGGAGATTCAACAGCCTCTAGTATATGATGCATACCCAAGGCCTTATGACCCTAGAGAGGGTACTAGGTGTGGTTTAAGAGTTATGGAAATACTGAGTATTTTGATCTATGATCTAGGGGGATGCCTTCTTATATGCATGATAAGAGAAAAGTTGACGCTATGGGTATTTGACCCAGGTGGTGCATTGGTGGCACATACTAGAGGATGTGTAGGTTCAAAGGGAGTGGATATTGTGCCATTACATGAACACAGTGTGAGAAAACCTGGAGTGCATCGTCATTCGTCTTTCTTATGAATCTAGAGATTCAATGTCATCTTAGTCATTAGTGCTAGTGTCCATAGTATGGTTAGTTCCAAAATATGGGATTTTTTGACAGGTTTAGCCCATTTTTTATATTTTGGATATTATTTATTGTAAATATCCCAAAAATCTGTAGAAAACTTCTAGAATAGGATAACATGCAACAAGCAAGTTGCTTTTTCAAGTAGTTTTGGGGATTTCAAGCAAAAAGAAGGGCTTCCAAAATCGCACGGCGCACAATTGCAGTTTTCAAGCTTCTAAAGAACTACGAGAAGTAGCAAAAAAAACAATGATGATAGAAGTGAATAGTTTTTTGTTATGCATTACTTTATGAATACTATGACTGCTAATGGTTCATTAAAGAATGATGTATGGTATGTAGACTTAGGTTCTTCTAACCACATGACTTCCCCTGGTGGAGAGTGGTTTAGAGAGATGCACAATCCAAAGTCTCCGGGCTATGTGGAGAGAAGGGATGATACATCTCACCCCAGTACTCATATTGGAAATGTTCCTTTGAGCATGTAGTAGGATGGCAAAACTAAGTACTTGACTGGTGTGTTGCATGTACCAAATATTACCAAAAACTTGGTTTTTGTTGGTTAGATGTGGTAGAACAGGGATTGTAGGTTCGATTCATATCTAATGGTTGTTATGTAGAAGATCTAAAAAATAATTGCACATTGATTGAAAAATGAAAACATACTGGTAGATTGTTTACTCTTTATGTGAGTCTACCTGAAGTGGATGTTGCCATGTTTGCACAAGGTTCAGATGTTGTGGTTAATATTGAAATTTGACATAACAGAATTGGTCATGTAAATGTGCAGTGGCTGAAAGACATGCAGTCAAAATAGATTGCGAATGGCTTGCCTAAGTTTAGAGTTGCTAGGATGCACAAAGTATGTAAAGCATGTCAACTTAGAAAGCAAGCAAGGCACATGTTTCCACATAAAAGCATGCATACAAGAAGCCACTTGAATTGATACATTCTAATGTGTGGGGTTCTACAAAGACTATAACTTTGAGTGGTTGTAGGTATTATGTTTCCTTTATTGATGATTATACCTGCAAATATAGGTTTACTTAATGCGTGAGAAAAGTGAGGTGTTCACTCACTTTAAAAGCTTTAAGGCTTTGATTAAGAAGGAGACGGTGTTTCATATTAAATGTCTAAGATCGAATGGAGGGAGAAAATATCCTTCCAATGAGTTTTCATATTTTCTACAAAAAAAATGATATATAGAGATAGTATACATGTAGATATACTCTACAAAAAAATGGAGTTGCTAAGTGGAAAAATAGGCATATTGCATGGGTGGATCGTGCATTGATATTAGAAAGAAATTCGCATCATTGCTATTGGGCTAAAGAACTTACTACAACTATATACATTATGAATAGGACACCCACTATTGTTGTCCATGGTATGATACCCGAAGAGAAGTTTACAAGCCCAAAGCCAAATCTATCCCATCTGAAAGTATTTAGATGTATTGCTTATGTGCATATTCTTGATGAGTTGTGAAGTAAATTGGATCTCAAGCAAAAAAATGTGTATTTGTTAGATATTCTCTTGAGCAAAAAAGATATAGATGTTATAACCGTGTTACATGTGAGTTGAAAGTTAGTAGGGATGTTGTTTTTTATGAAATGAGTAGCTGTCATAGTAATGTGCATAATGTAATTGGGATTGATGAGCATGAGAGTGTGACTATGCAAAAAAATAGGTCAGTAGTCATAGGCATTGAGTGGACCACAAGAGTCTTCTAGTCATGGTTCTATTGATTAACCTTGGAGTAGCAAATTAAGGTCACAGATTAGTCCACCAAGTACATCATAGATGTCAAGAAAAGGTAAAGAGAAAGTCGGGGACTCACTATTGTGAAAGATGTATCATCAGGTTTCTCGCATATTGATGCTAATTTGTGTATTTACAATAGTAAAAAATAGTATTTTACTACCCAAAATGCATTCAAAATTAATCATTTACATGGTCCAAGCATATGCCCAAAGAATACACTAATATGGTTCCTATAAATGGTTTAATACACTATAGGGATTGAAGGAAGATGATTACAAAAGTAATACACTATTTATAACAGCATAAAACCCTATGTTAGATCATTTCAAATCATTCTTAAGTTCACTCTATTACTCCTCTGTAACCTTCTACCGAGTATAATTGAGAAGAGGCTTCACATATTTGACCTATTAGCACTCTGAAGCAAGCTAAATTTTATTACAACAAGTATTCACTAGTGTGGATAGCATATATGCCTATTCTTGATGATGATGTTTAGGCCATAAACTCTTCAAAAACCCTTGTTGTGATTGCCTCTTCCTATACTCTCAATATTCCTTGTGATTAACTCTTCTCCTTCCCTTCTCCAAGCCCTTATGTATTGCATGCATAAAATTCCCTCTTCCCCTTCCTACTTTGTGCTATCCTCCCCTTTTTCTCTTCACATTTTTTTCCTCATGCCAACATCTGCCTTTACTTCATAGCAAAAATAATGCACCCATAAATCTTGGAAAGTAGTATCAAGTCCCCAAATCCCAAGTAGCCTATGCTTTCTCCAAGTTCCAACATGACTTACCACTTTCCCTGTTCATGAGAAATGAAACCCTTGTTAATTCATACATAGGTAAGTCACTGCAGTATCAAAAAACCCATTATATTGTGACCTAAATGCATACCATTGAAGTCTTTGAGATACAATCTTTCTTCTACTTTTACATCTTGGTGTGGGAGCTTCTCGCTCGACTGCCACCAAGACCCATGGACCTCTTATTACTTTAAGTGTTTCAAGTTAAGTGCAATGGATATCTCTCACATAATCGTACGCGCTCTCACACCTATGAGTGTAGTGAGCTTACCTCCATGCTTGATTGAGTTGCCTCCTCCCCAAGCACTCCGGTAGCTCCACGATCCAACATGCAAGTTCAAGTAAGCCCGATCCTCAAGCTCCAAGCTCCATGCTCCATTGTCACATGCGAGACAAGAGAAGAGAAGGAGAAGAGAGAAGAAGATGGAGAGCTTATCCACCACAGTCCCTCACCCTCACACACTCACTCCCTCACACTCCCTCTCTCGAGCACAAGCTCAAGAAAGCAAGCAAGCAAGAAGAAGAAGAAGAAGAAGGGGAGAGATAGTTTTCGCCATACACAAGAATGAGCTCCTTCATTCACTTTTTGCCTTTTTATACATAGCCCTTATCCCATTTTGGGCACCCATCCCTTTTTCACATGCTCAGCCATTTTAGCCTAGGTCCTCTTTTCCTATTCCCTTCCTATTTGCATTGTGCCTTCACCCATGCCCGTCTACATTTACAAATTGCACAAGAGGGAGCCTAGCACTCTTTTACAAAGATTTAGAGTGTGCTTTTATATTTAAAATGTGCCTTTTCTCTTTTGCACTTGCCCTGAACTTTTAAGGTTGCCCTTTCATGTTTTGCCTTTTTTCCTCCTATTTCTTCAATCGGATTCGCCTTTTTCCACTTTGCGCTACATCTTTTTAACTTCCTTTTTGCTTTCTTTGCACTGGGGTTAACACTTGGATGTAGAGTCATTCATCAACACTATGGATATATTAATTTTCATACTGTAGTTCCTACCCAGCTGTTGATGGTTAGCTATGAGATACCTACTCTTCAAGTTGAATGTATGGAAAAGATGCTCAATAAAGTCGTATTGGATGGAGGATCATTAGTTAGTATCCTTCCAAAAATAGTTTATTTGTAAATAAATGTTTAGCCTTGGCATCATCCCCATTTCAAGTGAAGATGGTAGACCAACATAGATTACAACCTTTGGGGGACTCTAAAGGACTAATTAATACCTATGGCTAGTTTGAAGTTCAAAGTTAGTTTTTTTGTCCTTCATATAAATAACTTTGAAGATTTAGATCATATGCTACTTGTCTAAGTTGGCCAAAATGAAGCAAGATTGAGGGTTAGGATTTTTTATTATTCCTTCTAGTAATAAAGAAATAAATTTCTATGCTCAATGTAAGATAGTAGTGAAATCTAGTTGTTAGCCTGTGGTGGCATAGACTACTATTTTGGCTTCTAAAGTGGAATATGGTGAGGATCTTTTTCTTCAAGCAAATCTTATCGTGGTACTTGCATTTGAAAATAGATTTAGAAAAAATAGTACAAATTTATAATCTAAAAGAGTACTTTGCTGATGTTGAACGATAGGTTTTACCTTCTTCTTTTTTGAGGAAGTGTCAAAGTATATTAATAAAATAAAAATTTAAAGTGTGAGGTACAATAACGAGACTCAAAATTTCCAGCTCAAGAGCTAGAGGAATTTCAAAAAATCCTAATTTCATTTCATTACACTATGGAGAGGGAGTGTAACTTAAAGGTCAACCCATGTAATAAACCTTTTCTTTCTTGCTTTTAAGGGGCCAAGGCATGGTGGGAGCCTAGATTTATAGCAACTTTGGCTTTAAGTTCATCCATGAGGACTAGTGCTTTATTCATTTGTTCTTCCACTTCAATGCTTTTTCCCTTACCCTTCCATTCCCGATCCTTCAGCCACTTTCCATGCTACTATAGTAGAGAATCCTCCTCCTATGTAACCTATACCCAAAGCTCAAAAATGAAGAAATTTAGTGGATTCTATAGTTTCAAATAATTCCATAGGTTGAGCTCTCCATCTAGAAATTCTATTATGATTTGAGGCACCACTTTCTTTTTTTCTTGCTATTTTGGCTTAGGCTAATGTTACATATTTTGAATATTCTAAAGGATTATTGAAAATATCCACAAAAAATGTTTTCTAGTGATCTCAATATTCTCTTTGTTTTCTAGGGCTAGTGAACCATTTGGTTTCCTAAATAGAGGGATGTGATATTTTTCCTATTTGGATTTCAAAATTGGGAACATCTCTTTTGTTGCCTTATCCACCTTGCCTTCCCACCGAGAATATAATGAGATGCTAGAAGTGTCCTCTTCTTCTAGATTTCTTAGTTCATGGTGGCAAGCAAGCATAAGGGCATCATGTAGGTTAGTGTTAACTCTACTTATTTCTGACTCCAATCGCATTGAATTTCTAAATATTGCTTGGTTTTGTCTTCTCTTCTTCGATTGTATTAAAATTTTTAGTTTCTCTCAATAATTCCTGGGTCTTGGCTAATTTTGATTTCCATGAAAGTGCTAGAGATGTTTGTGACCTAAAGGATTGCCGCCATATACTTTTGATTCCATTCTAGAGTACATGTGATTTGAACACCTCAAGATCTTTATGCCTAGGGTGTTAGATAATGTATGGGTGATTGGATAATGATTTGAAACGACTATGTCCTTGATGGCCTTGCTATTACAACTCAAAAATGTAGAGAGAATTCCTATGGATATATAGAATATATCTAATCTTTCTTTTCCAAGGTGAGCTTCTTTTTTGTTATTAGACCATGTAAAGCTAGTGTGCTGGCTCACATCTACAAGGTTGAAAAATGTACTACAAGTGACCATTTATGATGCTACCTATATTTAGGAATCTATCTTCTAGGTTTTCAACCATCTTGAAGTCTTCTACTATAATAATTGGATATTGAAATTTTAGAAGGCTTTGCCACAATGTGCTTCGTTCATTACCATTGGTCAGAGGCATAGAGAGAGACAATGAATGAATTCCTCATTGGTTTTCACGCTGAGGGCCACCCATCTATGGTTGTCATCATTTGAGCAAACTATGTGTTATAAGATCTGAGATACACGCTCGCCTTTCTTATATACTTAAAATATATATGTTAGATATTATGCTGGTATAGAGAGAGAACATATGAGAGAAAAGAAAGATGTATAGAGAGAGAGAGAGAGAGAGAGAGAGAGAGATAGATAGAGAGATTGACAACACACTAGGGACTAGAAGATGGGCCAGTCCCCCCCCCCCCCCCTTGTGGAGTTATATTATTGACAAGGAGCAAGCTCCTCCGTTACACATAAACCAATTCTTAACTTGTAGATCTTGGGAACAAGATCACAGTTCCTTGCACGGTATACAACCGACTAACACTTGCACAACTTGGAAGTTGGCACCTTTTGATCCTTCTTGAGTCTCTCCTTCTCTCCTACACAATATGTCTAGGGCTTTCCCCTTGGAGCTTGATTTCAGCAGAGCTTCCACATCAGTTGCACCTTCTCTCCTTCTCTTGGAACTTAATTTCAGCAAGGCTTTCGTAGCACTTGCACCTTCTCTCCTCCTCTTGGATGCATGCAAAGTGATGCTTCCTTCACCTCCCCCACACCTAAGGAGAGCCTCCTCTTTTACTGGCTTTCAAGACCTTCTCTTCTTGGAGAGAAACTTGAGTGCCAAGATTGGAAAGGTTGATCCTCATGCAAGATGTGGTTGTTCCAAAACCTACTCAGTAGCACCAATTTCAAGATATCTCTCTCTCTGTTGTTCAGATAGAAAAACATCCAACACAAAAGTTGTAGATCTTGCTATTTTCGATAACCACCCTTTTTAGAGATCGGCTTTCTATCATGAGGTATTTTAAAAATGGATTCACCATGCCTATTTTAAGAAAATAAGCCTTTTAAACTCTACTCTTAACTTATGGTCCATGCAATCACCTTGAGCCATAGATAAGGAGAGTGATGCCAGGAGGCATATTCCATGGTGGATTCCGTGAGGTTTTGCGGTGGATTCCGTAAAATTTTATTACCAGGGCTCATACACAAGGTGGATTCTTTGTGCGAAAAGTCGATGGGGACGCCTATCCTTTTCGAGCATTTTGTTAATTTAATGTGTAAATGGGTGATTCCATAGCAGGTGATTCCACAAAATACATATTTAAATTAATAAATGTTTATGAGTTTAGAGTGCGCACTCATAATAAATTAAGGTTAGGATTGAGTTCTAACCAATTTATTTTTGTAGCTGAAGACTACTAGGTATTCACTTTTGTCGGTTTAATTGTATTATTTTTCTAACAATTGTGAATGCTTTAGTTGATGTGTAGAGCAAGCAGCGGTGGCATTGGGAAGCATTGGAGGATACTATGTATTCAAATTATCATCAATTTTTGATGGGCGCGTATCTTAGGCATGGCGTCCATATTTTGACGCACTTATTTATTAAAGAGCTCGATATTTATTTATTATTTTTGTATGCGCATGGGCGCACGATTTAAATATTTGTATTGGACATTGTATTTGGGTACCGTCTGACTCCTTGGGCGCCCAATAGCTTTAATTCTTTAGTGGCACAAAAGCAAACACAAAAGCTAAAGCATGGTAATTGTAAATTGGGCTATTTTTTGAGCTTGAAGATGAATAATATATGAAATACATGCTTTGTGGAGCGCTCACACAAGGCATGGGAGGAGATTGCACCCAATTGGTCTCTTGTTCATGTCGTGCAAGATTTCTTCATTGTTTTTTGTGCAAAAAGTAGAGTTCTTTTGTTCTTGGGGACCTTCTGACGCTCACTACATGTGCATACGGTGTCCGATCTGTGCACCACAGAGTTCATTAGATTGCCTTGAGCCTCAACCTTAAGATTGACTTCCCACAAAATCTTGTGTCATCTTAGACCTTAGAAAGAGAAAATCACTTCTCTCCTCACTTCTAGAGGATCACGTCTCTTGTCTTTCTTAGTGAGAGAACTACCTCTCTCATTTTTCTTAATGAAAGAAAAGGCCTTAAACCTTGACTTGTAAGAGAGAGGATGACCCCAAATGAATGCAATGCCCATTATACACAAGTAAATGTTCCTAGGCATCCCGGGATGCACACATAGATACATATACACAATGCTAATGCACTTTCTCTTCTTAGAACTCAATCCATCTTCATTTATGTGTAACTCCTTGGTTCTAGTGTACACTCTTACACTTGGCAGACTCTTCCTTCCCCCTTCATAACTTGTATTGCATGTATTAGATATCCATGTCACAGTGCTCTGATCACCCCATTAAGTGATGCACTAGGAATATCGGTCTCTAAATGGTCTCATGGCCATGCTAGATCATCGTCAACACTTAAAGAAAAGTGAGTCATTAATTTATTGACATAAATTTATTAAATAGAGAATGTGTAATAAGTAATCAATTTAGTGACATCCCTCTAGCTTCTAAATAGTTGACCTCAACTGTAGAGGGGATACATAGTCCTTAAGAAGATCTGGAAAGTCTTGTAGTTCTCTCTTAGTCATAAACTAAGCATCCAATGGGGGATAATTTTTAAACTTAACCCGATACTTCCATAATACCTTACTTGACCTTAGAGTATTGTCCTGATGGTGTAAAATTCTTTCAGGCACAAGAAACTATTTTTTTCCTTCTATGTTAGGTAAATCTTCCTTGATTGGTTCCATTGGAGGTTCTCCAATATAGGGACATAGCAAACTTATATGGAAAGCATTATGAATGTTCCAATGACTTGGTAGATCCAAACAAAAAGTCACATCGTTTATCTTATCTGTGATCTTGAAAGGGCCATAATAGCGATTAGAAAGCTTAACCACTTTACCCTTTTGACCTATTTACTTCTTCAAGCAAGCCTTCTCAAACTTAAGAAGAACATAATATCCCAACTTGAGATCTAACTTATGATTATGCTTATCAGCTTTGCATTTATGCTTCTCTTGTGTCCTTTAGATAGCAGCTTTTACTTGAGTGAAAGTTGTATCAATGTCTCTAACAAACTCATCTTCTACAAAGATCTTATCCTTCATAAGAAGAATGGATGGTAAATGAGGCTTACCATAGATGATCTCAAAGGGTGCCTTACCAATACTAGAGTGCACCGTATTATTGTATGAAAACTCTACTAAAGACAAATACTTTTCCCATTCTCTTTGATTATCAGAGACATAGGATTTCAAAAGGTACAAAATAGTAGAATTAGCACTTTCACTCTGCCCATATGTTTGAGGATGATAAGAGGACGAAAACTTTAACTTTGTCTTGAGGTTCTCGAAGAGAGCTTGCCAAAAGAGGTTGGTCATACGTGGATCTCGAAAACTTATAATGGACTTAGGCATGCCATGATGCTTGAAAATATGAGCAATGAATAGCTTAGCCATATGATTGGCTTTGATTTTCTTTCACACAGGTATAAAATGAGCTTGCTTTACTAAATCTATCAATGATAGTCCAGATTGCATCATTGCCTGCTTGTGTGCAAGGAAGCTCCATGATAAAGTCCATGTCTATACTTTCCCTAGGCTCATTGGGAATAGGTAATGGCTTTAGTAGACCAGCTGGTTTATGCCTGTCATACTTTACTTTTTGGCATATCCTGCACTCGCAGACATATCTTTCAATGTCAGCTCTAAGAGTGGGCCAAAATAAATATATTTCCAATGCTTGAGTAGTGGGTAGAATATCCCTATGGAGATGCATGTGCTTCATCCATTACCTTGTTTCGCAATGGTAATGCTACACAAATTGCTTGATAATGATACAAATAATCATCTCGAATCGAGTAAGGTTTAATTGGCTGGCATGAGTTAAGCTGATCCCATATGGTTGAGAAGTCGAGATTAGCTACATATATTTTGGGTAAATCCCTAAACTCGTTATGGTAAATAGTTGTGATTGCATTCACTCGAGGTTGCTGTGATAGAGCATTTGCTACCACATTCTTAGTTCCAGATGTGTGAAGGATTTGAAAATGAAACATAGATAAGATATTTTTCCCTAACGCATCTGTTTTTCTGAGAGCTTCTTCTAAGTGAGGAAGTATCTTAGACTTTGGTGATTTGTTTTAATAACAAAATTTGCACCAAGTAAATAGTGTTTCTATACTTGAAGAGCATGTACCACCGCCATAAGCTCCTCATATACTGGAGCATGTAGCTCATGGTCCTTGAGGCGTCGACTCTAAAATGCTACTGCATGATGCTCTTGGTTAAGCACAGCTCCAATGCAATCCCCAAAAGCATCACACTGAAGTTCAAAAGATTTTTGAAGATCCAGAACTATGAGAACTGGTTCTTGAGTCACAAGAAACTTAATTCTTTCAAAGGCTTGTAGTTGACTTGATCCCCAGAGCAAAAAGGCATTTGCTTCTTAGTAAGGTCATGTAGAGGAGATGCAACATACACAAAACCTCGTATGAACCTCCTGTAGTAAGAACATAGGCCCAAGAAACTTATAACTTCATGTACAGAAGTAGGTGTAGGCCATTCAAAAATGGCTCAAATCTTCTCAAGAACCGTTCTTACCAAATTGTGAGAAACAATATGGCCCAAGTAGTGAATTTCCAAAATGAAAAATTCACTCTTCTTAGCATTGACCTGTAGTCTATGCTTGCAAAGCTCTTGAAAAACAATATATATATGTTTTCTTTGCTCTTCTTTAGATAGTAAAAATATTAGAATGTCATCAAATAAGACACCTGTGAACTTTGAGTGAGGTCTGAAATTTCTATCCATCATTCGATTGAATGTGGTGGGTGCATTAGTCAAACCAAATGGCATGGCTAAGAACTTGTATAGTCCAAATGTTGTACAAAAAGCTATCTTATGAACACCTTCAGGTGCTATCCAAATCTAGTGATAGCCGCTCTTGAGATCAATGCAACTAAAGATACTAGACCCTTGCAACTTATCCAAGATATCATCTATCCTTGGGATAGGAAAAAAATTCTTGATTGTGATCTTGTTCAAAGATCTGTAGTCTATGCACATACGGAAAGAACTATCTTTCTTTTGAACAAGTAAGACACTGGAGAGCAGTATGGAGAAGAGCTAGGTTGAACTAACCCTTTTTTCAACAGTTTGTTTACTTGTTTTAGGATCTCCTCTTGCTAACTTGCACTTACTCAGTAAGGCGGTTGGTTAGGTGGTGAAATGCCTAGGATAAGATCAATTGTGTGATCTTCCAGGCGCTTAGGAGGTGACTCTCTTGGGAGTGAATCACTAAAACAATCTTCATATTGTTTAACGAAATCATGCCTAGCTTGATCAATTAAAGAGAGGGGTTCTTTTAAAGTCTAAGACTTACAAGCATTAGTTGGTATTGTGTGTTCATTAGAGACATCAAGTGCCCTTGAATCATTAGCCTCTTTTGACTCTCACAAAAATCATGTATGTAGAAATAGCTTTCTTCATTTCTTTAGAAATGCTAACATGACTAATCATTGGCACAGGCCAATCTCCAGCATCAATATTGCATACTATGTTCCGACCCTTGACCAAAATGCAAGGATCTTCTTAACAAAATTGGGAAGAGGTCTAATCTTGTAATGCCAAGGCATGCCTAAGATAACATCACAATTACCTATGGGTGCAAGTAGAAAAGATTCTTGGTTGTGGTAATCCCCAATTCTAAGATTCAACTTCCCTTGAATAGGAGTAGAATTGGTTGTAACTCCTTCAAATGCCGAACTTGATCCAATTGGTGTTCCCAATCGATTTGGTGGAATTTGTAGCCTTTCAATAGTATCTACTGACACAAATTTATATGTGGACCTTGGATCAAAAAGTATCAAAACTCATTGATTGTTGAGTGTCCCCCATCCCTTTAAGAGTTGTCTTTTCTTCTCATTTGAATGAGTATTAGCTTGCACATCCGGAATAGAATTTGGGGATGGCAGAGGAGGATCTTTAACCACATTTGCTTCCTTCCTTTTGTGAGGACAATCAAGCTTCGTATGCCCTAACTCACCATAAAGAAAGCACCTTCCTTCCTCTTTGTACTTTTGTATCTCAGAGGGTGAGAGATACTTGTGCTTCTTCTTGTTACCCTCTAGCTTTGAATATTGGTCATGGGTAAAGGTAGGTCTTAGTTCTGTCTCTTGTTTGATCATAGAGTTGCTCTTGTCTAGCTCTATAAGAACTCATCTCCAACTTTCGAGATGTACCAGGTGTATGCAAACTTTAAACTATGATGGCAGACTCCATCATACTGCTAGATAAGGTTTCATGTGGATACACCTTCATGGTTCTGTGTAAATGAGGGAGTAGGCTATCTTCAAACTTCCTTTTCTTCTCTTCATCGTTGATCTCCACGAAAGGAGTAACCTCGAGAAGAGTAGACCAAAACTTGTCAACATAACTAGTGACCTTTTCATGCTCTTTCTTGCCTAGCCAATCCCACTCCTTCTTGACATCATTCTCAAAATCACGAGGCAAGAACTAAGCATAAAACCTATTCTTGAACTTTTTCCAAGTCATAGGTTTCCTTCCCTCCAAAATGAGAGTCAACCACCAATTTCTAGCTGTGTCTTTCAAGTGCATGCCTACATGCCTGAGCTTGGACTTTTTTGAGAAATTACCATTTGAAAAAGTAACTTCAAATTACCTTACAAAGGCTAATCCCTTAGTAGAATCTCTCTTATCGGAGTAAGAGTCAAACTTTATGTACTTATCCCCAAACTTGAAAGTCTTAGTCTTCTTAAGATTGCTCCTCTTATGGTCCCTCTTTGTCCATTTGCGGATTGCACAAGACTTAGAACCAAGAGAGTAGGAACTAGAAGTTGATGAGGAAGAGGAGGAACTTGAGTAATCAGGGGAGTAGCTGGTTGCTGAGGGAGATGACTCCCTCCTTATCCACCTCACTTGAGGTGAGGTCTTTTTACTCTTCTTGACCTGAGAGTCCTTCTTCCTTCTAGGAAGCTTCTCAACAATTGGATGCTTTGCATCTTCACCATCAATTGGTGCAATGGTGTTTCCTCCAGTATCACCATCTTTTGGAGGATCTGATCCTTCATAAGTAGCTTCTTCCCTTGCCCTTAAGTTGTCAATCAATTGACATACTTCGGGAATCTCCAACAAGCTACGATAGACTGCCAATTGAGCCTGTAATTGCTCACTTGTAGGTGCTTCATTAGTTGCCATCTTTACCTTCTTCTTACAAGGATCACCTTTACTTTGAGAAAAGCAAAGAAACCTACTCTAATACCATTGTTATAAGATCCAAGTTACACACTCGACTTTCTAATATACTTAAAAGATATATGTTAGATATTATGCTGGCATAGAGAGAGAACTTATGAGAGAAAAAAAAGATGTAGAGAGAGAGAGAGAGAGATTGACAGCACACTAGGGACTAGAAGATGGGCCAGTCCCCCCTTGTGGAGTTATATTATTGACAAGGAGCAAGTTCCTCCATTACACATAAACCAATTCTTAACTTGTAGATCTTGGGAACAAGATCACGGCTCCTTACACAGTATACAACCCTGACTAACACTTGCACAACTTGAAAGTTGGCACCTTTTGATCCTTCTTGAGTCTCTCCTTCTCTCCTACACAATATGTGTAGGGCTTTCCTCTTGGAGCTTGATTTCAACAGAGCTTCCGCCCGGGGGTCCACTAGGGTTTACTGTATGGTACCACATGAGTGTAAGGGAGGGGGGTTATTTAAGGGAAGGAAGGTACATTTTATAAGGTAAGGTCCCATAAATAGGGGGTAGATAAGGGGTATTTTCATATATTTCTTGGACACATGTGACATCTCCTTATTACTACTAGTGAATCCCCCGTGAGCTTCTGTAGCACTTCCACCTTCTCTTCTCCTCTCGGAACTTGATTTTAGTAGAGCTTCCGCATCATTTGCACCTTCTCTCCTTCTCTTGGAACTTGATTTTAGTAGGGCTTCCACAGCACTTGCACCTTCTCTCCTCCTCTTGGATGTATGCAAAGTGATGCTTCCTTCACCTCCCCCACACCCAAGGAGAGCCTCCTCTTTTATTGGCTTTCAAGAGCTTCTCTTCTTGGAGAGAGACTTGAGTGCCAAGATTGGAAAGGTTGATCTTCATGCAAGATGTGGTTGTTCCAAGACCTACTTTGCAGCACCAATTTTGAGACATCTCTCTTTGCATTGTTCAGATAGAAAAACAGCCAAAAAAAATTGTAGATCTTGCTATTTTCGATAACCCACGTGGGCCCTTTTTAGAAATTGGCTTTCTATTGCGAGATGTTTTAAAAATGGATTCACTATGTCTATTTTAAGAAAAGTAGCTTTTTAAACTGTACTCTTAACTTATGGTCCATGCAACCACCTTGAGCCATAGATAAGGAGAGTTCATTAGATTTCCTTGAGCCTCAACCTTAAGATTAACTTCCCACAAAAGCTTGTGTCATCTTAGACCTTAGAAAGAGAAAATCACTTCTCTTCTCACTTCTAGAGGATCATTTCTCTCATCTTTCTTAGTGAGAGAATTACCTCTCTCGTTTTTCTTAATGAAAGAAAAGGCCTTAAACCTTGACTTGTAAGGGAGAGGATGACAATGCTTATTACACACAAGTAAACATTCTCGGGCATCCTCGAATGCACACATAGATACATATACACAATGCTAATGCACTTCCTCTCCTTAAAACTCAATCCATCTTCATTTATGTGTAACTCTTTGGTTCTTATGTACACTCTTACACTTGGCAGACCCTTCCTTCCCCCTTCATAACTTGTACTTCATGTACCAGATATCCCGTCACAATGCTCTGATCACCCTATTAAGTGATGCACTAGGAATATTGGTCTCTAAATGGTCTCATGGTCATGCTAGATCATCATCAACACTTAAAGATAAGTGAGTCATTAATTTATTGACATAAATTTATTAAATAGAGAATGTGTAATAAGCAATCAATTTAGTGACACTATGCAAAGACCTTTACTCACACTCCCTACTTTGTGATCGATAGAGATCCACTCACAATATTTAGAGATTGATTGTAGATTTTTCATTAGTTTTATTTCTAATGCTTTGAGTTTCTATAAAAAAATTATATTAAGCAAGAAGTGGTTATTTCCTAACAAATATCTAATGGCCTTGGCTCTCAAAGGGTGGAATACCCCTTTAGTATTATAAGATAAAATCTCAACATACTTGATCATCATTAACTTTACTTTGATTTTTTTTATTTTCCCTTTTTGACCTATTCATTTTCTTATATGAATAAGTTGCTAGTACTACCTCCAACTTTGGAATACCTTCTTTTGGAGGTTGAGGCTATTTTGTTATTTTTTATTGGGCTCTAAGAGAGGATAGCTTCAATTAAGAACTCTTGAGGAAATGCTTTCTTTTCAACATTTGTGAGCTCTATATTATTGCTCTATTTTTTAAGGTTTAATTCAAGGTTAGGTTCTAAGTTTTTTTCACTTGAACCTCATCCACTAAGATCTCATCATCATCAAATTCAGAGGGGACATTGATAGGATTTGACTGCCTTGGTCTGAGGATGAGGGAATTGGATTCCTTGGATCTACTAAGTCATCCAAGAAGTCCATCAATAGAGGAAGTATTTATTATTACTGGATTTCTTATTTTTACCTTTTTCATTGGGATTTTTCTTTGCATTATTTTTCATCTTGATTGTTTGGAAACTATCTTCAATTTTCGCATTGGTGGTTTGATTGGGAGTAGAGGGATCTTTGGACTTTAGCTCAGGAAAATGTGTGATGAAGTGCCCAACATTTAGGCATTCGAAACAAGCATTCAGTAGGTCCTTCTAGACTCTAGCTTGTTTTTTCAAGAACCTCTCTTAGGAATTAGAGATCAACAAGAAGCCATGTATTTTTTTGGTCCAAGTCAATTTCTATTAGGACGTAAGGATGCCAAC
This sequence comes from Lygodium microphyllum, assembly GCF_053477565.2. Lineage (NCBI taxonomy): Eukaryota > Viridiplantae > Streptophyta > Polypodiopsida > Schizaeales > Lygodiaceae > Lygodium > Lygodium microphyllum. The sequence goes on from NC_141160.1 coordinate 11,371,167, forward strand.
GAGGATTGTAGTTATTCTTGGTCTCTAATCAAATAATTTGCCCAATGGAGCAACCAAGCCTTTAATAAAAGGCTAAAGATTATATGGAAGGTTAGCTAGCTCTATCCAAACATGGATCTTGGTGAGCTTGGGGCCCAAGGGGTCCAACTTTTCAATCCATTTGAAGAGTGTTAGAGGGGAATTTTTTAGAATCCACTGTCCACAACTCAAAAGAGCAAGAATTATTTGTTTGTCTTCAAGTAGAAAGATCATATAATTTTTTGGGAGGTATTGCATGGATTGGGCCTTATAACCTATTGATTCCCAACTGGATTTCACCCATGACTTAAGAAACTCAATGGGCAACCTTGAACCATGACAAAGAGAAATTACAGCATGAGAGTTGAATACATGGTTCAAGGCTAAGAGCTTATCAACTGCAAGAGCAATAGGGATACATGATTTTCCACCATTGGGATCATTGTGTTAGATATGCTTAATGCCTCACCCTCGTAAGGTGCCGCCAATGATCCATGGTGCTCAAAGTCGTAAGGGCCCCATCATGAGGAGCATACATGTGTCAGCACAGACATTGGGCGGGTCCTGACTTATGTGTCAGATGAGGTCTATGTAATCAGATGGCAAAAATGTGACCTTTATGGATCTAGCCTTTGGATTAGATAGAGTGGTTATATTGGTAGCAACTCAAGGCACAATGCATTGATTTTCAGGGTATGGGAGTTATCAGGGGCCCCTATTTTGGGGTGGTTTGGGGGCTACAGAAGTGGCCCTTGGGGTGCCTGGGGGCCCTCAGGTCAACTAGCAACTACCTAATGGGGGTCTAGGGGTAGCACCCCCAATGATAAAGAGAATAATTCTTTACCCTGCTCATGGGGTGACTTTAAGTTCATATTTACTGAGGCCTCCTTGATCGTGTTGATAAGCTCATTGCATCGTATATGAGAAAGCCTTGAAAGGATTGTTGATCACCTCCTTCAAATGTAGCTATGTCAACACAATACATATGGATCTTGCCAACCTCAATTGTCTTGCATAATCTGAGCCCTCATTCTCATGTTAATGGTTTACATTACAAGCATAATGGGGAAGAGTGGGATGCCAAATCATGACCAATTAGAAGATCATGTGATATTGCATCCATGTATGGATCGAATCTTTAGTAAGAAAGACCTTTACATATCTAGTCAACTAGATTTAGCTAACCTTCTCACTAATTTACTGACCTATATTACCCATGTTGGCATTTGACCATATGATCTAGACCATTACACTACATTGAAATACAATCCACACTTCTATGCTTGGATGTTAGGAAAGTAACTGGGCATCTCTTTGTATATAAATAAGTGATAATTCACAACAAGACCATAATCCAAACACACAATGCACCGTCTCTTTGCATGCAATCTTTGGAAATATTGCAATCAATTGGGACGAGAAGGGACCTTGCAAGACATTGCAAATTTGTCTCTCTTAGATGTAGATTTTTTTCCTTAAACTTTTTTAAGTGTATCAAAGTAGGTTTTCATAATGATATATAAACACATTTTCTTATAGGTATTTTCCTTGTTGTATTGTTCTTAGATTCTCACCATAAGGTGTCGTTAGATTTTGGATATGGTAGGACAAGGAGAACAAGATACATGGGAGAAGGCATCCATGTTAGTTATGCCATTTATCAAGAAAGAACACGTGGATTACAAGTTGAGCATGGATCAAAGGGTATCGCCACTTGCGATACACGACGTTGATCCATAAACTAAAAAAAGTGACAATCAAAAATCTAGCACTAGAGAGCTAGTGGATCAATGTGGATTAAATAATTACATGAAATTTTTTTAAGAAAAAGTGCATTATGTGATGTGCATCAAATTTCTCATGACATATGATCTTGATAAGCACAATGGGTCAATCATGGTGGTGCGCAGATCGGTCACAGTATGCTCACGTAGTGAATCCCGGAAGGTCCCCAAGAACAATGAACTCTACCTTTTTGCACAAAAAAACAATGTAAAAGCATGAACGACAAAAAGCAAGAGACCAATTGGGTTCAATCTCCCCCCATGCCTTGTGTGAGCGCTTCACAAAGCATGTATTTTATGTATATTTCCATCTTCATGCTCAATAATAGCCCAATTTACAAAAATATGACAAGCTTTTAGCTTTTGAGTTTGCCTTTTACAAGAATAGGAAATAAAGCTAATGGACGGTGCCCATAGAGTCTAGCACGCCCAATCTCAATGTCCAAATAGAAATAACATATCCGTGCGCATAGGCGCATACAAAATAATAATCAATAATCAATGCCTCAATAGACATTACAAAATATAGGCATGGCGCCTATCAAAATATAATCCATAGGTCGAATACTCGCTAGACTCCAATGCTTTCCTCCGCCACTGCTGCTATCTCTACACATCAACTGAAGCATTCACAATCGTTAGTAAAATAATACAATTAAACCGACAAAAGTGAATACCTAGCAGTCTTCAGCTACATAAATAAATCAACTGGTTAGAAATAAATCCTAACCTTAATTTATTACGAGTGCGCACTCTAAACTCATAAACGTTTATTAATTTAATATGCATTTTGCGGAATCACCCGCTATGGAATCACCCATGTACACACTAAATTAATGAAACGCCCGAAAAGGACAAGCGTCCCCATCAACTTCTCGCACAAAGAATCCTCTTTGTGTATGAGCCCCGGTCATCTAAGTTTACGGAATCCACCGTAAAACCTCATGGAATCCACCGTGGCACGGAATCCATCGTGGAATATGCCTCCTGGCATCATACCCCCGGGGTGGGATAGCAATTGACCTCAATTGCTATTAGCTCAATGTGGAGCTAACAGAGTGGGGAGCATTTAAGTCTCTAGTGTGCATCCATTGTGCTTCCTCTATAGGATGGTTCTTAAATTTTACTAGATATCTAGAATACCTTCGGCCAGTTCTAGTGGTCATGTAGTCAGTGTCTTTGATGGCTTCTGGTTCAAGTATTTCAGTCTCTTCCTCTAATAAAGGTGGGTTTTCATAAACAGGGTGGATAGGTAATTGGCCTCTAAATGGTCTCAATAAACTAATATGAAATGTATTGTGAATTTTCCAATGAGATGGTAATTCTAACTTGAATGCATTATCATTAATTTTATGAATGATTCTAAATGGTCCATAGAATCTAGGAGCTAATTTGACAACTAGATGTCTATCTACACTTTGCAGTCGACGTTTTTCTATTCTCAGCCAAACATAATCATCAACTTTGAAATTCATGGCTTGTCTTTTCTTGTTGGCGTGTTTGGTATATGAGTGTTGGGCTTTAGCAATCATATCCTTAACCTCATCAAAAATACTATTATGCATACTAGCAATATCATCAGCACTCTGAATTCTATTAGACAAAGATGCAACAGGTGTAGACAATCTATATCCATAAATGACTTCAAAAGGTGCTTTCTTTGTAGATGTGTGCGGTGTATTGTTATATGCAAACTGTAATAAATGCAAATGAGTATCCCATGTCTGAGGTTTAGAGATAGTATATGCACGTAAAAGATCTAGAATGGTGCTGTTTGTGGCTTCTGTTTATCCATTTGTTTCTGGATGAAATACAGATGAGAAATAAATCTTTGTGCCTAGATTTGCAAACAGTGTAATCCAAAAATTGTTACAAAATCTAGAATCACGATCTGAAATGATAACTTTGGGCAATCCATGGTTAGTAAAAACTGTTTTCAAAAATAACTGTGCTGCTTGTGATGCTGTTAAAGTTTTCTTACATGGAATGAAATATGCTTGCTTACTAAATCTATCTACAACTATCCAAATCATATCATGGTTAGATTTAGTATTTGGTAAACCAGTAATGAAATCCATAGAAATATGTTCCCAAGGTTTAGATGGAATAGACAAAGGCATTAGTAATCCATACTGTCTACCATGATGTCTCTTAACTCTTTGACAAATCAAACATTCAGAAACGAAATTAGATACATCTGCATCCATATGCGGCCAATAAAAATCTTCAGTTAACATGCGTAATGTAGATATGATACCTCTATGACCTTGATATGGGGGACAATGAATTTCATTCAAAACAAAAGATCGGAATGGAATAGTAACACACAGTCTCTTTTCAAAAAACATAAATCCATCATTATGTGACAATGAATCAACAGGAATGAAATTATTTTGAACTAATTTATTCCAATCAGAATGAAAAGTAATATCCTGGTGATATGTATCTTTCATATCAATCAAAGAATCAAAAGATATGACAGAAATATTATGAATTGCAAGTCTTCTACTTAATGCATCAGCAACTACATTTTCTTTTCCAGGTTGGTATTGAATGATAGGATGAAAACTTTGAATAAAGGAAGCCCATTTGATATGACGGTCAGAGATTTGGGGTTGGCTAAGTAAATGTCTAATGCTTTGCTGGTCGGTCTTTATCATGAATTCTGAACCCATTAAGTAGTGTTTCCACTGTCTTAATGCTTGTACAACTGCTAATAGTTCTTTGTCATAAGTGGAATATTTCAGCTCAGAGGGTTTCAGCTTAGAACTAGAATGCGGCATAGTGTGCCCTAATTGGTAGGACAACAAAATTGAGAATAACTTCTATTAAATCTTTCCTACACATATGTTGGCAAACAATGAATTTTCGTATGCAATTCTTTCATGAATTTTGCAATACGCACTTTCCTATGAAGTAAATATTTCAATCACAAAACTGAATACTTAGAATGATTCATGCATATTTTTGGCTATTGATCCATCAAGAGAATGTGTAAAAACCAAGATGCAATAACCTATTCCTTTCCATGCATTGAGTGTGACAAAATTTATGACTTTCATCAATGCAACCTTCCTTGAACTTATTATTATTATTATCATTTTAATCGATGCAGTCTACTCTTGCAACTAATATTTTTACATGTTAAAGGCGGATTACGAAGTCAAATTACAAGCTTAAATTCAGCAAGATATGAGTCTGGGACCTGGTTCCCATCGGCTGAGATCCCATTAGTGACGATGGCCCCGTCTCGATCGGACTTACTCGCATGGTTGCCGGACACGCACCTCTTAGGTGCCATATTTCGCAGGAAATTAGTGGCCGTACATGAGGTAAAATTTGCTTAGGCTTCGTAGAAAATTTTCTCCAAAAGCTCCCGCGGACTGCAGCACCTTCAACAATCCAAATTGCGAATCCCGGGAAGGAGGGCAAAACTCCCTCTAAGCTAGGGATGCTTGGAAGGTTCCTAGGACCTTCCAAAGCTCTCTCTCTCTCTCTTCTTCCTCTTCTTCTTCTTCTCCTTCTCTCTCTCCCTCTCCTTCTTCTTTTTCTCCTTCTCTCTCTCTCCCTCTTCTTCTTCTTTTCTTCTCTTCTCCTCTTCTCCTTTCTCTCTCTCCCTCTTCTTCTTCTTCTTCTTCTTCTTCTTCTTCTTCTTCTTCTTCTTCTTCTTCTTCTCTCCTCTCTCCTCTCTCTCTCTCTCTCTCTCTCTCTCTCTCTCTCTCTCTCTCTCTCTCTCTCTCTCTCTCTATGTGTCACGGCCAAGGGGGGCGGCACCCCTGCTGGAGACCACGGGGGAGGGGGGTTGTTTTTGAGCCAAGGGAGGGGGAGGAGGCTGCACTGTCCAGATGGAGGGGGGGGCTGCAGTCGAAGGGGGAGCTGCTGTGTCAAGTCGGAGGGGGGGGAAGGGCTTGCTGCAATCCTCGCAGGGGGCATTGTGCCTCAGCCCCATGAGGGCTTTATAGAGGGGGGGAGATGGCGCCACCCTCCATCTGGGGGGCTGCATGCCCCCCCTTCTCTACCTCTTACCCTCACTCTCTCTCTCTCTCTCTCTCTCTCTCTCTCTCTCTCTCTCTCTCTCTCTCTCTCTCTCTCTCTCTCTCTCTCTCTCTCTCTCTCTCTCTCTCTCTCTCTCTCTCTCTCTCTCTCCGCCATGCACACGACAGGGGGAGAGAGGGGGAGAGTTTAAAAAAAATCCAAAAAAAATTAAAAAATTTTGAAAGGGGGGGTTCTCATGGGGGAGGCACGGGGGAAGCACGCGGGGGGGGAGAATAGTACACCCAAAAACATGCAAAGGATACAAAGTACTAAATTTATGCCCTTTGGTAATAATGAGAGACACTTTGCAAATTGTCCATACATGATCTCCAAAGTCCACCTTGTAACCATAGTCATCAAGCTATCTAGTACTAATCAAAATATTAGTCAATTCTAAACGCACTATACATTCTACAAGACAAAAGAAGATTCATTAGGTAATGATAAGTGTACATTCCCTATACCAAAAATGTCACATGCATAGTTGTTAGTAAGACGAATGCATCCTCTCATCTTTCAAAATTATAAGTAATGAACCATTATCTATGAGATGTGACATGAAATGATACCATTGATCTAAAATCCAATTCTATGACATGCTATTATCCATGGCAACCAAGAATGCATCACCAAATGAGGAACATACAAGACATCTACATCTCTTCCTTCTTGCCATCATCCTCATTATGCTCTGCCCTTTTTCTTATTCTTCCATTTGTAGCAATATTTCTTTATATGTCTCTTTTAATTACAAAAGAAGCATTCGACATCCTTTGTTCTTCAAGGCTTACTCTTTGACTTGCCTCTCTCATGAGAGTTCCCCCTAGCATTTGATTTTCCTCTCACACTGATGAGTGCAGTAATGTTGTTTGAACCTACATTTTTCTTTCTATCCACCTCCTTGGCAACCAAAGTGCTCTCAACATTAGTACTCGTAAGACTACGTGTAGGTAGTACTGAATTTATAATGGTTGTCCTAAAAGTGTACCAACTCTAAGTAAGGTAATCAACAAGAAGTACACTTAGTCAAATAATGAAAAGTGGTATTCTATATTGTCAACTAATTAAAATTGATATTAAACTCATTGATATGGTTAAACATAGAAGTCCCTTCCCCTATGTAGAGTTTAATGACTTTTTTCAACCAATAACCCTACAAAACAACACTTTATTTCTCATACAAGTCACATAGCATCTTTCATACATCAAATGCACCACTTCCCATGTCTTTTACATTAAGGTAAATGGACTTTGATAGTGTTAACATGATAGTGGAATATGCCAATTTATCAATTTCTTCCTATGAATCTACATATATGCCCTCAAGCTTAATATTGTTGCATTTAATTGGCTTTATATGCTTAACCACCACATTATAGATTTGATCCTCCCAATTTATAAAATTGGTGTCATTAAGATTTTCAATGTTAAATAATTCAATTATTTAATTCAAAGAGTAATTTATAGTCACTACAATGTTAAATAATTCAACTTTTGAATTCAAAGAGTAATTTATAGTCACTACAATGTGTGCCAAATAATAAGCAACCAAGATACAATGAAGTACAAGACCAAGAAGACCAACAAACTACAAAATCAAGTGCTCATTGTCTGTAGTAATAGGCAACTAATGAAAAAGGTAATATCAAAACAACCCAACAAGAACTCTTTGATGCATAACAACTTTCTTGTAAATGTTTCCTAGCCTTTTTATTTGTTCATTTCAAGCAAAACGATGGGCCAAAACACATGTATCTTATTTTTGTAGTGTGAAAATGGTTCTAACTTGTTTGAAAATAGTCCAAAGGTTATAAAGAAGGTTCTTTTTTATAAAAATAGTTTTCTATAGCTTTCAAAACAAGAAAAAACATAGGGAAATAACATAAACATCTCGACTCACCAAAATGCATCCAAATATTTTGTTTCATTAGTTACAAGCTCTTGGAGCAATCCGATGCACTATACATCCCATAGACATCATGGTTTCACCAAACTATTAATTGTATCTCTCTTTTTATTTCTCTATTAATTTAAAAAAACAAACTCCTTGCTTCAAAATGGCAATAAATTCCCTTTCTTATCCACTTAAGCCAACCCTATGCTTTCAGAATAGTAAGTTCCTACTATGCTTAAGCAGTTTTTTGCTTGCATATATCTTATACATAGACCAAAAACTCATCTTAAGTATTCCAAAGTGAAGTCATTTAGACTTGAATCTAGCCACAAATGGGTACCCAAATGCGGCTACAAAAGCCCTTAACTCAAGCATCAATGGGTCCTCAAGCTAGAATACTTTTTTGACTTAGATATAGAGCTCAATAATGAGAATAATACCTCTGTCAAGATGTGGATAGCAGGTGGGAAAGTTAGAAGAGAAGCTCAAATCCTTGTCTTCATGACAAAGCTTGATAGCTTACACTCCTTACTCTAATTATGAGCTCCCATAAATGTCACTCTAATACTAGTTGAGAGGGAGGAAAATGTGGAATGTGAAGTCAAAGCTATGGAGTGCAAGAGGGTTGAGTGTGTATGAGAGAAGCATACAAGAGAGTCTTTTCAATACAATGTGACTAGTTCTCTTATTCTTTGTTATCTTCACCTATAAATGATTGGACAATGTGTACTTATACAAGGGGTGCATGACTAGCTATTGGCAATTGGCCTTTACCCCAACAAATGAAAAGCCACAAACATAAATAAATTAATAACATCTTATTTTTAGAGAAATTATCATAACAACAAAAGAAAAAGTCAAATAGTCCTTTGAAGACATTATTTTATCAAAATAAATTTGTACAAGACTCCTTCCAGATCAAGTATCTTGAATTCCATGATACTTTGCCCTACACTACTCATACCCACCATCTAAAACTTGTGCTTTTGAGACACATCATGTCGGGTTTATGGAGGCTTTGCTCTCCAACAAGAGATTAAGACCAAAGCCCCATTGGTTCTCTAGCTACCATAGGAGTAAATTGCATTCTTGCATAGGAAGTTGCAAGAAGTCTCTGTTCAGTAACCACCTGGTTATGTGAATGATGGTTATTCTGATTATGTATGTAGGCTTTGTAAGGCCTTATATGGGTTGAAGGAAGCACCTAGAGCATGGCATGATAGGATTGCAAAATATCTTGTTAGCATTGAATTATTTTAGAGAGCATAGGCTAATCACTCACTTTATGTGTGTGAGGGTGATTGGGTATTGTGGTCATCACGGTATGTGTAGATGACTTGATTATTGTGGGTGATAATGAGATAGAGATTGACAGTTTAAAGAGTCTTCTCAAGGCTGTTTAAAATCAAGAATCTGGAAGAGCTGCTCTATTTTCATGGCATAGTGATAATCAAGACTCTAGAGGGTATATGGTTGTCACAAAGCTAGTATACTTTGGATATGTTGAAAAAGTATGATATGGTTGATTATAAGCCAATCTTGATACCTTTGGATGTCAATGCTAAGCTTAATGCACTGAGCATGACGTGATTAAGGATGTTGCTATGTATAAAAATACTATGTTTATTTGAAAATTACTGGGTCAAATCTAAACTACACAGTTGGTTTGGAGAGTCAGTTTATGCAATTTCCACAAAAGCCACATTTGGATGCAATGTTGGGAAAATTGCACTATGTCAAGTCTACACTTGACTATGCCTTATTCTATGCAACAAGTGTATCCTTGGACTTGCATGCTTATACAGATGTAAATTGGGCCAGTAGTATTTCATACAAGAGATCCACCAATTGATTCATGTTTTCTATTGGAAGTGGTGATGTTACTTAGAGTAGCAAGAAATAGCCTATAGTTGCACTATCTAGTACTGAGTCAAAGTATAGGGGTGCTACGATCACAACATGTGTGGTAGCTTGGATATAGCATGCTGCTTGGTGATTTGGGGCTATAGGTAGACAAGAAGGTTATTATCTACTATCATAACCTTAGTAGCTTTCATCTAGCCAAGAATCCAATGCATCATGTGCGGACCACGGTCCCATTACCATTTCATTCAAGAGTGGGTTTTAGTAAGTAATATTGACTTTTTTTATGTCAATACACAGGATCGGGCTGCATACATATTCACCAAGGCCTTGGGAGCTAAGAAGTTCCATCGCTTCAAGACAATGCTTAGAGTACATTGAGCTCAAGAGGGAGTGTTGAGATATCAAGCTCCACATGAGCTGGCATCCACTACATGCCTTGGTAATATGGCAACACTTTACTCACTAACGTGTTAGGTGACCAACATGGGGGATATACCAATGATTCAATAATTGGACTATACCACGTAGTCCATTCTTGGTTATGGCACATTCATTTTTCCATCTCATCTATCCCTAGCAAATCCATACTTAATGATCACATGTACATACGTTCTAGTACTTTCATATTAGTCTTTTATCATGTTGTACACTTTCTTTTGTGTGGAAGAAGAATATGAAAATTTCATCCCTACTTCTTTATGTACTAAAGTCTCCATTGTATGTATGTGCTCTTCGTTGCTTCACCTCTCTCTCCTCTTGTTTGTTTACATCCTTAGGGGTTGTCTTGGACAATATGATGGATCAAATTTGAGTGAATCTTCTTTCTTGTCCCTTGGAAGCATTATTGCTTTCTTGTGTTGGGGGTAAAGGCGCCTCCGCCTAGCCGCCCGTGTATTACTACACTTTTACTACACTGACAGTACTTGCCACTGCACACTGCAGGTGGCGGGCGCCTGTCACAGTCACTTATTATTTATTCTTTTAGTGACAGTTTGAATAAAGGAAGGCCCGGCCACACATTGTGGTTGTTGGAGTTTCCACTTTGAGTTTCACTCTCTCTCTTGCTCTTGCTCTCCATCGGCCATAGCTCTCACAGCCAAGCTTCTTCCTCCTAGGTTCCACTTCCAAAAAGTGCAGGAAAAGTCTTTTGAGCACAGTATTGTACCTACAAAATCCTGTGTGAAGTTAGAAGAGGTTAATGTCCCGCAGGCCACTGATTCAGATGAAGATTACATACTTGCAGCTTCTTCATGTGATGCCTTATAGACTTCTGAAATACATTCTATGTATGCACGTTGCTAGCTTTTGGATTCAGGTGCGTCATTTCATGTGAAACCCTGTACTTCTTTTGTTTTGCATGATGTACACCATGTACCTGCATTGATTCGCAGCCTTATGTCAACTGGACAACTTGATGATGTAGGGTATTTTGTGTCTTTTCAAGACTTTGCATGGAAGATTACTCGTAGCAGGCTTGTGCTTGCAAGAGGCGCCAAGTCTCGCAGCCTCTATCCCTTACTTGTATCAAGAGCTACATTGGATTATGTTTGGTCTTTGGGTTCTATCCCCCATGTATCCCTCTGGCATGCTCGTTTGGGGCATATGTCCCTTAAACGAATGAAAATGCTCTGTGATTTGCAGTATCTTCTGCATTTTGACTCTTCGCATTTTGATTCTTGTGATCATTGTTTGTATGGCAGGTAGACTAGAAATACGCATAAAAATTTTGGTGAGAAACGCATGGGCGAGCCCTTGGCTCTTGTGCACTCAGATGTATGTGGGCTCATACCCTGTTAGTCACTCAGTGGGGCAAAGTACTTTGTTACTTTCATAGATGATTACTCACGTAAGGTTTGGACTTATCCCATAAAGAGAAAATCCGATGTCTTATACACATTTCAACATTGGCTTGCATTAGCAGAGAACCAGTCTTAGAAAAAGGCTAAAATACCTAAGGTCAGATAATGGGGGTGAGTATGTATCACGTGCTTTTGAGTAGTTTTGTGATGAGTAGGGTATTAAGCGTCAGTTGACTACTCCTTACACCCCATCCCAAAATGGTATAGCTGAATGCATGAAAATGACCATTCAGGAAAGGATCCATAGCATGTTTAGCCAAGCTGGTTTACCGCAGCACTTTTGGGCTAAGGCAGTTACTACTACAGTGCATCTCATTAACAGGTCGCCTAGCAGTGGCATTGACTTTCAAGTTGCAGAGGAGATATGGGCAAGCAAGCCCCCCTCTTATGATCATTTGTGTGTCTTTGGATGTGAGGCATGCCATGTGCCCAATAAGCTGGATCCTAAGGACAAACGCAATAAGCTGGATCCTAAAAGTGTCAAATGCATTTTCATTGGCTATGGAGATGCAGGAGAGATGGGTTACCATCTATGGGATCTGCAAGCGTGGAAAGTGATCCATAGCCATGATGTCATCTTTCATGAGGACAAAATGCATATGGAGCCTGAGAAAGTGGTTGAGAAATTCTACTAGAGATAGACGACCTCCTGACCGTTTTGCGCCCTCTATGGATTATGTACTGGTTACATATACAGGAGAGCCTCTCACTTATGATGGGGCTATGCACAGGGGTGATTGTCACTCTTGGAGAGGGCTATGCAGTCTAAGCTTGACTCATTGCATAAGAATCAGACTTGGGATTTGGTTTCCTTGCCTCAGGCTAAGAAGGCTTTGCCATGCAAGTGGGTGTACAAGCTGAAAAGTACCCCTGGACACCCCAAGCCGGCATACAAGGCTCGATTGGTTGCTAAGGGTTTTAAGCAAGAGCATAGTGTTGACTTTGATTAAGTCTTTTCTCCTGTGGTGAAGATGACCACTATACGCTTAGTCTTGGCCTTGGTTGCACAGCTTGACATGGACTTGTACCAGATGGATGTCAAGACAGTCTTTTTACATGGGGACTTGCATGATGAGATTTACGTGGAGCAGCCTAAGGGCTTTGCAGACCCTGGCAAGGAACACCTAGTGTGCAAGCTAAAGAAGAGTCTATATGGCTTGAAGTAGGCACCTAGGGAATGGTACCATAAGTTTGATGCATGCATGCAGTCACAAGGCCACAGCTGCAGTGCTATGGATCCGTGCTTGTACAGAAGAAAGCCCGTGACAGTTCTTTATTGATTTTGGTACTCTATGTGGATGACATGCTTTTAGCAGGGACAGCTCATGAGGAGCTAGATGCTCTTAAGGCTCAGCTCAAGAAGAGCTTTGAGATGAAAGATCTTGGACAAGCCTCTCATATACTTGGTATGTGCATTACGCGCAGTAGATCTTAGGGACTACTCTATCTATCACAGATGGAGTACACTCATAAAGTCCTTGAGCACTTCCGTATGCAGGATGTTAAGCCTATTGGCTGTCCATTACCTCCTCCTTTGAAGGTTTCACAGGCCGATTGTCCGCAGATAGATGAGCAAAGGGCTGAGATGGCCAAGATTCCCTATGCATCAGCCGTGGGCAGTCTTATGTATGCCATGATAGCCACCCATCCAAATATTGCTTTTGCAATTGGGGTTGTGGCATGTTATATGGCTACACTTGGCAAGAAACATTGGAATGCAGTGAAGGTTATCATGAGGTACGTGAAGGGCACATCAGATATGTATCTTTGCTATGGCAGCGAGGATACAGGAGTCGTGGGGTACACTAACTCTAATTATGCAGGACATGGAGATAGTAGGAAGTCCACTTCTGGCTATCTATTCACTTATGCTGGAGGGGCTATCTCTTGGATGTCCAGGGCGCAGAAGTGTATGGCCCTTTCTACTACAAAGTTCGAGTATATTTTTAGCCACACAAAGGCTTGTAAGGAGGCTATCTGGTTAGGTCGTTTGATTGCAGACCTTGGTATGACAAATGCTATGCCTACACTACTTTCAAATTCTATAAGTGCCATTCAGTTGGCCAAGAATCCGGTCTTCCATGCGAAGACAAAACATATTGAGATGAGGTATCACTTCATTTGCAAGGTCATTGAGGATAGGTCTGTTGACCTTGTCAAGATTTTGACTTAGCAGAATCTTGCAGACTTTCTCATGAAGAGCCTCACTACAGAGCGCTTTGCCTTCCTCAGGAGATTGATGGGCGTTGGATGAGATGACGTCTTTTTCCTCATCCTATTGTACATGTGTACATGTTGTACTATCTTTTCTTTTTCTCTCACTGGGAAAAATTTGCCTTTAAGTGGGAGGTTGTTGGGGATAAATGCGCCTCTGCCTACCCGCCCGTGTATTACTACACTTTACTACACTAACAGTACCCGCCACTACACACTATAGGTGGTGGATGCCTATCACAATCACTTATTCTTTATTCTTTTAGTGACAGTTTGAACGGCCACACATTGTGGTTTTTGGAGTTTCCACTTTGAGTTTCACTCTCTCTCTTGCTCTTGCTCTCCATTTGCCATAGCTCTTACCACCAAACTTCTTCCTCCTGGGTTCCACTTCCCTTTCATCCTATACTCTTATCCATTCCACAAAGAGTTGTCCTTCTAAAATCAACACCCACATAGTCACCACAAGACTAGGCCAAAGTGGAGGAGCATGGGATAAAAAGGAGACTTATTTGAAATTATTTTTTAAAAAAATTATTTAAAATGATCCAAAAGAGATACCAAATTCATGAAAGAAAAGGGTCATTGATAGTGGTGGAGATGTGGTGAAAGAGGCAATCAAAGATGGCCAAAGTGGAGATGAAACTACAATGTATAAGGATTGAGTGAGCAATCATGTGTGTGGAGAGGGATATGAGTACCGAAGGGGGAGGAGATGTTGGTCATGTGGGGGAGGGGGCCAATCATGGAGGGGATAAGTTGGCCAAGATTTATGCGCACACCCAGACAGGCAGGGTTCAGACGGGCATTTTCTACCATAGACCACATCTTCACTCTCCGTTGTCTAATCGACCAGACACGAGTGAAGAAACAGAGATTGTATTGTTGCTTTGTGGATTTCCACAAAGCCTTTGACATGGTTCCGAGAGAGAGGCTTTTCAGACGCCTACTTGATCTGGGGGTGGATGATGACATAATGTGGGGTATTTATGCACTATATGAGCGGGTTGCTGGCAGAGTCAGATGTCTGGGAGGTATATCAGATCCCCTTGTGAGCACCATTGGTGTGAAACAAGGATGCCCACTCTCACCGACTCTATTTGGGCTATACATTGATGAGATAGCAGAGTTTATTCAACAACGAGCCGGTGGAGGTATAGATCTCAGTGGCGCCACAATTCATATCTTACTATATGCAGATGACATTGTGTTGGTCTCAGATTCAGCTCAGGGATTACAGTAGCATTCATTAGCATTAGATGATTTTTGCATACAGAGAAGCATGACAGTGAACCTTGGTAAAACCAAGGTTCTTATATTCCATACATCAGCTCAGATACGCAGACAGAGTATTTTCATGGCAGCAGAGCAGGAGGGAGTATTGAGGTCACTGGATCATATGTATATTTGGGAGTCACCTTTACAGTAGCTTCAAGGACTTTCTCGATGACACAGGCAGCTCGTGACCGCCTCACTAGAGGATACTCAGCATTGGCTCTTATGGAGCGACAGTGTCATCAGGCACATTTCCAGGAGCCCCGCACCAAGGGGTGGCTCTTTGATACTCTAGTCACTCCAACACTGATGTATGGAGCAGCTATATGGGGGCCAGGCCTTGCCAATTATGTATGGACATTGATGGAGAGACCTCAGGTGATCATGATATCTATATTGATTCGCAGCAAGGCCTCAGTCCCAATGACATTGTGTGAGCAGAGCTTGCCACATCGCCCATGCTAGTCGAGGCATTATTTCAGACAGTCTGCTTCCTACACAGATTTTAGGATATGGACAGAGATTGCATTGCATATAGAGCATATATGGCATCTCAGTAGATGGCTCGAGCAGGGGATACCACATCATGGTATGCACAGACTAGAGCTTGGTTTGACAGACATGGGCTAGACATTGATAGACTCCCACCTCTTCTATATGATACTCAGGCTCCCACTTACACCCTCTCTCTCTCTGAGAGGAACAGAGTCATCAGATAGGAGATATGGCATATTTATATACAGAGGACATGGGTCATCCCTGCACAGCCACTGCCATCGAAGATGGCACATTATTATACACAGTTCTTGAGCATATCAGAGCAGGGATTCATAGAGATTCCGAGATATATGCAGATCTATATGCCACATCGATTGAGAGTTCTTATTGGACAGCTCAGGGTATCATCACATCAGCTTATGATTGAGAGTGGCAGAGCCAGTGGCATCCCACGAGAGGAGAGGATATGCCCCCTTTGCAGATCAAAGGTGGAGAGTGAGGAGCATTTTGTTCTCAGATGCCCGGCATACTCAGAGTTGAGATCTAGATACACATTGAGCAGCTCACTTCAGGGATGTATGACTGATATGGATCAGAGATCATTTGGTCGTTTTCTGGGAGAGGCATGGCACATAAGAGAGCAGAGCACACAGCGGGTCCCAGTCAGAGAGGGGCCCACCCAGACGACTATTACACAGTTCTTTCAGACAGACAGAGTGAGAGCTACTATACCAGCCTCCAGCCAGACCTCCGGGCTCACACTACAGCAGGCTGAGGACCAGCGTACCCGATGTCGCACGAGGATCCGTGGGTTTCGGACCCCACAGCCACACCAACAGGAGATCCGAAGGATTCTTGATCTACATCGACAGCAGACTGAGATCCGACGACACTCGACACATTGGATCTCAAATCTCCAGTTTGCTCTTTCTCCACCGCCGATGTACCACATCCTGCATCCAGGAGCGATCACGTGCTATTAGCGACTTCGACGACTGCTACTACATCCCAGGATAGTATATCTCCCTGCATCTGTTACATATACACATCGCACCACTTTATCACAGCCGACAGTTGTTCCCCTATCACAGCCGATATTTGTTTCCCTTTTGTAGCCATTATCTGGAGTACCAGAGCTACATACGAACATACACATACACGACACTTATCACACTCACAGCATCGTATTTTCAATTTCCAGTTTTTAGCTTTTCATTCAGCACTTTTATTTTGGATAGCTGGACCTCATCAGTTGTATCACAATTTGTCTCATAGCCCAGTTTTGGTCTTTAGAAGACGTTAATATAACTTTCTTTCTTTCTTTCTTTCTCCCTCCCTCCCTCTCTCTCTCAGTGGAGCCATAGTTCATATCTTACTATATGCAGATGACATTGTGTTGGTCTCAGATTCAGCTCAGGGATTACAGCAGCATTTATTAGCATTGGATGATTTTTGCATACAGAGAGGCATGACAGTGAACTTTGGTAAAACCAAGGTTCTTATATTCCATACATCAGCTCAGATACGCAAATAGAGTATTTTCATGGCACCAGAGCAGGAGGGAGTATTGAGGTCACTGGATTATATGTATATTTGGGAGTCACCTTTACAGCACCTTCAGGGCTTTTCTCGATGACACAGGCAGCTCGTGACCGCCTCACTAGAGGATACTCAGCATTGGCTCTTATGGAGCGACAGTGTCATCAGGCACATTTCCAGGAGCCCCGCACCAAGGGGTGGCTCTTTGATACTCTAGTCACTCTAGCACTGATGTATGGAGCAGCTATATGGGGGCCAAGCCTTGCCGATTATGTATGGATATTGATGGAGAGACCTCAGGTGATCATGATATCTAGATTGATTCGCAACAAGGCCTCAGTCCCACATGACATTGTGCGAGCAGAGCTTGCCACACCGCCCATGCTAGTAGAGGCATTATTTCAGACAGTCTGCTTCCTACACAGATTTTAGGATATGGACAGAGATTGCATTGCATATAGAGCATATATGGCATCTCAGTAGATGGCTCGAGCGGGGGATACCACATCATGGTATGCACAGACTAGAGCTTGGTTTGACAGACATGGGCTAGACATTGATAGACTCCCACCTCTTCTATATGATACTCAGGCTCCCACTTACACCCTCTCTCTCTCTGAGAGGAACAGAGTCATCAGATAGGAGATATGGCATATTTATATACAGAGGACATGGGTCATCCCTGCACAGCCCCTGCCATCGAAGATGGCACATTATTATACACAGTTCTTGAGCATATCAGAGCAGGGATTCATAGAGATTCCGAGATATATGCAGATCTATATGCCACATCGATTGAGAGTTCTTATTGGACAGCTCAGGGTATCATCACATCAGCTTATGATTGAGAGTGGCAGAGCCAGTGGCATCCCACGAGAGGAGAGGATATGCCCCCTTTGCAGATCAAAGGTGGAGAGTGAGGAGCATTTTGTTCTCAGATGCCCGGCATACTCAGAGTTGAGATCTAGATACACATTGAGCAGCTCACTTCAGGGATGTATGACTGATATGGATCAGAGATCATTTGGTCGTTTTCTGGGAGAGGCATGGCACATAAGAGAGCAGAGCACACAGCGGGTCCCAGTCAGAGAGGGGCCCACCCAGACGACTATTACACAGTTCTTTCAGACAGACAGAGTGAGAGCTACTATACCAGCCTCCAGCCAGACCTCCGGGCTCACACTACAGCAGGCTGAGGACCAGCGTACCCGATGTCGCACGAGGATCCGTGGGTTTCGGACCCCACAGCCACACCAACAGGAGATCCGAAGGATTCTTGATCTACATCGACAGCAGACTGAGATCCGACGACACTCGACACATTGGATCTCAAATCTCCAGTTTGCTCTTTCTCCACCGCCGATGTACCACATCCTGCATCCAGGAGCGATCACGTGCTATTAGCGACTTCGACGACTGCTACTACATCCCAGGATAGTATATCTCCCTGCATCTGTTACATATACACATCGCACCACTTTATCACAGCCGACAGTTGTTCCCCTATCACAGCCGATATTTGTTTCCCTTTTGTAGCCATTATCTGGAGTACCAGAGCTACATACGAACATACACATACACGACACTTATCACACTCACAGCATCGTATTTTCAATTTCCAGTTTTTAGCTTTTCATTCAGCACTTTTATTTTGGATAGCTGGACCTCATCAGTTGTATCACAATTTGTCTCATAGCCCAGTTTTGGTCTTTAGAAGACGTTAATATAACTTTCTTTCTTTCTTTCTTTCTCCCTCCCTCCCTCTCTCTCTCAGTGGAGCCATAGTTCATATCTTACTATATGCAGATGACATTGTGTTGGTCTCAGATTCAGCTCAGGGATTACAGCAGCATTTATTAGCATTGGATGATTTTTGCATACAGAGAGGCATGACAGTGAACTTTGGTAAAACCAAGGTTCTTATATTCCATACATCAGCTCAGATACGCAAATAGAGTATTTTCATGGCACCAGAGCAGGAGGGAGTATTGAGGTCACTGGATTATATGTATATTTGGGAGTCACCTTTACAGCACCTTCAGGGCTTTTCTCGATGACACAGGCAGCTCGTGACCGCCTCACTAGAGGATACTCAGCATTGGCTCTTATGGAGCGACAGTGTCATCAGGCACATTTCCAGGAGCCCCGCACCAAGGGGTGGCTCTTTGATACTCTAGTCACTCTAGCACTGATGTATGGAGCAGCTATATGGGGGCCAAGCCTTGCCGATTATGTATGGATATTGATGGAGAGACCTCAGGTGATCATGATATCTAGATTGATTCGCAACAAGGCCTCAGTCCCACATGACATTGTGCGAGCAGAGCTTGCCACACCGCCCATGCTAGTAGAGGCACTATTTCAGACAGTCTGCTTCCTACACAGATTTCAGGATATGGACAGAGATCGCATTGCATAGAGAGCATATATGGCATCTCAGTAGATGGCTCGAGCGGGGGATACCACATCATGGTATGCACAGACTAGAGCTTGGTTTGACAGACATGGGCTGGACATTGATAGACTCCCACCTCTTCTATATGATACTCAGGCTCCCACTTACACCCTCTCTCTCTCTGAGAGGAATAGAGTCATCAGACAGGAGATATGGCATATTTATATACAGAGGACATGGGTCATCCCTGCACAGCCACTGCCATCGAAGATGGCACATTATTATACACAGTTCTTGAGCATATCAGAGTAGGGATTCATAGAGATTCCGAGATATATGCAGATCTATATGCCACATCGATTGAGAGTTCTTATTGGACAGCTCAGGGTATCATCACATCAGCTTATGATTGAGAGTGGCAGAGCCAGTGGCATCCCACGGGAGGAGAGGATATGCCCCCTTTGCAGATCAGAGGTGGAGAGTGAGGAGCATTTTATTCTCAGATGCCCGGCATACTCAGAGTTGAGATCTAGATACACATTGAGCAGCTCACTTCAGGGATGTATGACTGATATGGATCAGAGATCATTTGGCCATTTTCTGGGAGAGGCATGGCACATCAAAGAGCAGAGCACACAGCGGGTCCCAGTCAGAGAGGGGCCCACCCAGACGACAATTACACAGTTCTTTCAGACAGACAGAGTGAGAGCTACTATACTAGCCTCCAGCCAGACCTCCGAGCTCACACTACAGCAGGCTGAGGACCAGCGTACCCGACGTCGCACGAGGATCCGTGGGTTTCAGACCCCACAGCCACACCGATAGGAGATCCGGAGGATTCTTGATCTACATCGACAGCAGACTGAGATCCGACGACACTCGACACACTGGATCTCAGACCTCCAGTTTGCTCTTTCTCCACCGCCAATGTACCACATCCTGCATCCAGGAGGGATCACGTGCTATTAGCGACCTTGACGACTGCTACTACATCCCAGGATAGTATATCTCCATGCATCTGTTACATATACACATCGCACCACTTTATCACAGCCGACAGTTGTTCCCCTATCACAGCCGACATTTGTTCCCCTTTTGTAGCCATTATCTGGAGTACCAGAGCTACATACGCACATACACATACATGACACTTATCACACTCACAGCACCGTATTTTCAGTTTCCAGTTTTTATCTTTTCATTCAGCACTTTTATTTTGGATAGCTGGACCTCATCAGTTGTATCACAGTTTGTCTCATAGCCCAGTTTTGGTCTTTAGAAGACGTTAATATAACTTTCTTTCTTTTCTTTCTTTCTCTCTCTCTCTCTCTCAAAATGGATGAGCATCCCAATAGAGAAATTGGGGAGTGTCATGAATCACGTGGTGGGGGGCCAAGATTTAATCTCTCTCTCTCTCTCTCTCTCTCTCTCTCTCTCTCTCTCTCTCTCTCTCTCTCTCTCTCTCTCTCTCTCTCTCTCTCTCTCTCTCTCTCTCTCTCTCTCTCTCTCTCTCTCTCTCTCTCTCTCTCTCTCTCTCTCTCTCTCTCTCTCTCTCTCTCTCTCTCTCTCTCTCTCCACAAGATGGATGAGCATCCCAATATAGAAATTGGGAAGTATCATGATTCACATGGTGGGGGGGACTTGCTTGAGCTGCTATGCCAAACACACACCATACACACAAGAGGAAGCTCACTCAAGAACACAAGAAGAGAGATGGATACCAAAATTTTTTCTTGCTCGTCTTTTCTTCTTCTTTATATACAATACAATGTACAAAAAGTGTAGATAAGATACAACCTAAAGAAAAGTTGCCTACTAAGTCAAAGAATGCATAACTGACTATACTAATCAAATGGTGCAGTAACTATGTCCGTTGTAGATAGGTGCAACAAACCAAATATAATAAGTGATAAGTCAGTAGCCATGTGAGTATCATGATGACCACCGATGTGCTAAGTGTAGATGTGCAGACCTATCTAACCGAGTAGTCCATCATCAATATCTACACATGTTGAGCTTGCCATCTCAACACTCTCTCTCAAGCTCAACTGTATCTCTAAAACTCCAAGTAAGCTTTAAAATTTTCAAATCTTCTCTGAACCCAATGTCTTTGTGAAAATTTTAACTATTTAATCATGTGTGATGACATATACCAAGTCAATCTCTCCTACATGTACCTGCTATCTCATAAAATGGTAATGTACCTCAATATATTTTGTCCTAGCATGGAGCACTGGGTTCCTAGCTAGCTATATGCTATTCATGTTGTCATAGTAAATGACAACTGGACCCTCTCCCTACATATCTAAATTACCCAATAACTTCTACAACCATACCATCTCACATGATACCATATAAATACCTCTATAATCAAACTTTATACTCGATAAAGCAACTATAGGTTGCTTTTTGCTACTCCACATAACTACTACACTACCAAGGGAAAACATGAATCTGATGGTAGATCTTCTATCAAACATGCTACCAACCCAATCTGCATATATTTATCCAAACACATATATATCCTTACCTACCTCATAGAAAATTCCACAATGCAAAGTGGATTTTGCATACCTCAATATGCATCTAATTATATCTGAACGAGACTTTCTAGGTATCTGCATAAATTGACTAATAAGGCCAACATCATAACTCAAGTCTGGCTAGATGACTTGATTATTACATGTGATAGTAACAAAGGGATGGCTAAAGTCAATGACCTTTTAAAGAATAAGTTTGAGATGAAGAATTTGGGTGAGCTAAGATACTTTTTTTGGTACTGAGGTGATCAGATGTGATGATGGTATATGTCTTGGATATCTTATCCAAGTATGGTATGATAGCATGTAAGACTCTTTCAGTGCCATAGGAGCAAAATGTAAAGTTGAATGTTGATATTGGGGATGAGATAGAAGACCCTACTAAGTTCAAGAGGATAGTATACAGAGTCTGATTTACACGGCTGTCTCACAAGGACTATGACGACCAAGCCTACATCTCCGTTTCTCACATAAAATGAGTGATCATCGTCAAAAACATAAAATCAAATGTTGACAAGATACTCTTTGATCTTGTCAGACCATGCTCTAGATACTTGTTTTAGCCCATGCAGTGCCATCTTTAACTTGCACACATAATGTATAATATGCTAAATCCTCATAACCTATTGGTTACTCCATGTACACCTCTTCTTGCAATTCACCATGCAAGATGGCATCCTTGACATCCATTTGCTACAAACTCCAATCTTTGATTGTTGTAAATGCAATCACACATCTAATAGCTTCCATCCTACTCCAATGTCTTCATAATCTATGCCATATGTTTGAGCATAGCCTTTTGCAACCCGCCTAGCCTTATACCTGCTAATAGAACCATCTGCATTATGCTTAATTTTGTAGACCTAATTATAGCCAATAGCTTTCTTTCCAATGGTACTAGATCCTGTCAAAAATCGTGTGATGGGGGGATGTGCTTGAGCTATTGCACCAAACACACATTACATACACAAGAGGAAGCTCACTCAAGAACACAAGAAGAGATATGGAGGCCAAAGCATTTTCTTGCTTATTTTTCTTCTTCTTCCACACACTATACAATGTACACAAAGTATAGATAAGATATAACATAAAGGAAAGTGGCCTTCTAAGTCAAATAGTGCATAACTGACTACACTAATCGACTGGCACTATATCTTTGCCAGCTGTAGGTAGGTATAACGAACTAAATATAATAAGTGATAAGTCAGTGGCCATGTGAGTATCATAATGACCACCAACGTGCTAAGTGTAGATGTGCGGACTCATCTAGCCAGGCGGTCCATCATCAATGTCTGCATGTGTTGAGTTTTTCATCTCAACACTCCCCCCTAAGCTCAACTCTATCTCTACAACTCCAAGTAAGCTTCGGAACTTTTGAAGCTTCTCTGCACCCAATTCGTTTGTGAAAATATCAGCTATCTCATCCTGCGTACTGACATATACTAAGTCGATCTCTCCTGCAAGTACATTCTCTCTCACAAAGTGGTAGTGCACCTCAATGTGTTTTGTCCTAGCATGGAACACTGGATTCCTAGCTAACGGTATGCTACTCATGTTGTCACAATGAATGACAAGTGGATCATCTCCCTGTATGTCCAAATAACCTAATAACTTTTGCAACCATACCACCTCACATGCTGCCATAGCAGAACCTCTATACTCAACCTCTGTACTTGATAAAGCAATTGTAGGTTACTTTTTGCTGCTCCATGTAACTATTGCACTACCAAGGGAAAACATGAATCCACTTGTAGATCTTCTGTCTGACATGCTACCAGCCCAATCTACATCTGTGTATCCAAAGACATGTATGTCCTTACCTGCCTCATAAAAAAGTCCATAATGTAAAGTGGACTTCACATACCTCAATATACATCTAACTACATCCAAATGAGGCTTTCTAGGCATCTGCATAAATTGACTGACAAGGCCAACAGCATAGCTCAAGTCTGGCCTTGTGATAGTCATGTAAATCAAACTCCCTACTATCCTCCTAAACATAGTAGGGTCTTCTATCTCATCCCCAACATCAGCACTCAACTTCACATTTTGCTCCAATGCTACTGAAAGAGGCTTACATGCTGTCATACCATACTTGGATAACATATCCAAGCCATACTTCCTTTGGGATAGCCATATACCATCATCACATCTGATCACCTCAATACCAAGAAAGTATCTCAACTCACCCAAATCTTTCCTATCAAACTTCTTCTTCAAGAAGTCCTTAACTTTAGCAATCCCATTGTCACTGTCACCTGTAATAATCAAGTCATCCACATAGATGACTATGATGACCAAACCTACATCTCCCTTTCTCACATAAAGTGAGTGATTAGCATCAAAAATACAAAATCCAATATTGACAAGATACTCTCCAATCTTGTCAGACCATGCTCTAGGTGCTTGCTTCAATCCATAGAGCGTCGTCTTTAACCTGCACAAATATGTGGAATACTCTAAATCCTCATAACCTGCTAGCTGCTGCATATACACTTCTTCTTGCAATTCACCATGCAAGAATGCATTCTTAACATCCATTTGCTGCAAACTCCAACCTTTGGCTGCAGCCAAGGCAATCACACACCTAACAGTTTCCATCCTAGCAACTGGATTGAATGTCTCTTCGTAATCTATGCCATATATTTGAGCATAGCCTTTTGCAACCAACCTAGCCTTACACCTGCTAATTGAACCATCTGCATTATGCTTGACTTTGTAAACCCACTTACAGCCAATAGCTTTCTTACCCTTAGGTAAGGATACCAACTCCCAAGTCTTATTGGCTTCTAATGCAGCCATCTCCTCAACCATTGTTGCATCCTAATGAGCATGACCAACAGCATCCTCAAAACAAGTGGGCTCAACATCCTCAACTAGTTTCACCATATAAGCATAATGGTGAGCTGCATAACCTTCAAATCCAAATCTTTTAACAAGGTATCTGACACTGCTAGATGAGTACCACTAGATCACTCAATGGAGCCTTTACATTACTATGAGCTCTCTGTGCACCTGGTGTCCTAACTAAAGGAATACCAAGCTCATCATCCAAACTCTCTGAACCACTAGAATCTCCATCAAATCCCAAATGACTAGTAGATGCATCATTAGCATCCATCACTTTCTTCTTTCCTTTGCCCTTCCCTGCAACACTTATAGATCCACCTGAAGATGTGGGGCTACTCTTTACTCTCCCAAACCAAGGGCTCACTGTAGGTGTAGTACCAGATGATGTTTCTAGTCCATTAAGACTCGGTGATTCTTGTTTATCTTTCTACACATAGCTATCCTGATCATTATCACCATCCAAAACATCACCAACAGGTGTATACCAACTTTCCATCTCATCAAAGATAACATCCCTACTCACTCTGAACTCATCTATGACAGGATTATAGCAGCGATACTCTTTCTGCTCTAAAGAGTATCCAATAAAAACACATTTTTTTTCCTTTGGATCAAGCTTCTTTCGTAGCTCATCTAGCATATGAATGTATGCAACACAACCAAATACCTTCAAGTGTGATACATCAGGCTTCTTACCAGTAAAGCATTCTTCAGGAGTCATCCCATGAACTGCAGCTGCGGGAGTTCTGTTCATAATATAGACAGCAGTATGGATAGCCTCAGACCAAAAATGTTTGGGCATATTCTTTTTAGCCATTAATGCCCGTGCAACTTCTACAATATACCTTTTTTTTCTTTCTGCAACATCATTTTGCTGTGGGATATACCTACAAGTAAATTGCATCTTTATCCCATGAGTCCTCAAGAAGCCACTGAACTCATTAGAGAGGTACTCTCCCCCTCCATCTGATCTCAAGCACTTCACTTTTAAGCCTATTTCTGTTTCAACAACTGCCTTAAAAGATTTGAAGTGCTCAAACACATCACGCTTTTCCTTCATGAAGTATACCCATAGCTTCCTTAAATAGTCATCAATAAATGTGACAAAGTATTTGCTGCCACCAAGAGATACATTCTGTGTAGGCCCCCAAACATTTGTATGTACTACATCAAGTATATTTCTACTCACTTCTCTATCATGCAAGAAGGGTTGTCTCACGTGCTTACCAAACTGGCATGCTTCACAAACTTTATGCAATTCTGCAACTCTAAAAGAAGGCAACCCTGTAACCAATCCTTTAGACTGCATTAATTTCAACCTTTGCACATTTGCATGTCCAATACGTTTATGCCATATTTCAATATCTACACCTACTCATTTTCCTTTAGCATACATAGCAGCATCCATTGCAAGAATTCCAGCATCTAAAGTGAACATTCGGCCAACTCTACTTCCTTTTACAACCAACCTGTACTTATCATTAAAGACTTCTGCAAAACAACCCCCGCTCTACCATTTGGCCAACAGATACTAGATTCTTTGTAATTGATGGCACATGTAACACATCTGTCAGGCTCTTTCTCTCGCCATCATACAAGAACAAGGGAACCTTTTCAATGTGTGAAATTGGGTGGCATGAATCATCACGCGTCTGCACATAACCTGGATTTTGTAGGTCCTACATCTCTCCAAACAATTCAACATGACTGCTCATATGATTAGATGCACTTGAATTGACATACCATACATCATCATGTGTCCCCTTTCCTATAACTGAATTCATCATATGCTCCATAACAAGCAGACGCTCATTTTTGTCTTGATTCTATTGTGAAGACGATGCATAGTTTCCTTGCTGCAATTTACCACTGCGAATATCATCCTTCTTAGCATAGCAATGGGCTGCAATATGGCCTACTTTGCCACAATAATGACAAATAATAGCAAAATTTCCAAAACCTCTATTCTGCCATCCACCTCTTCCTCTAGAGCTCCCGCTGCCTCTAAAGTTTCCTTGGCCTCTTGAAGCTTGCATTTCACCAATTTTCTGATTGAACCTATTTTGCTAGTTATCGCCATCACATCCCATACCACGGCTTCTCGAAGAGGATCTACCACGTCCCCTTTCTGAACTTGAGTAAAATGCTTGAACCTATTCACCATTTTTTTCGAATGAGTCACCCTGCATATTGATCTCTTCGGTAATCATGAAAGAGATCAACTCATCAAAATCTAAAAATGGCTTCCATACATATACTGAAGTAACAAATGATTTCCATGCCTTCTCATTGTTAAAGCCACTCAAAGTGGATAAAACCAAATCATCATCATCAGGCATTGCATCAATCGCTGCTAAAGCATCTGCAATGCTCCTCACCTTCAACACATACTCATTGACAGACATTTTTCCTATCTTCAAGGCATTCAACTCTTGCTTGAGTTGAATCTTTCGTGCCTTTGTATTTACTGAAAATATGTTCTCAAAAATTGTCCAAGCTGCATGTGAACTTTTTGCATTCCTAATATGTCCCAACATCGTATTATCAATGACTGCAGATAACTAGTACATCACCCTTTTGTCTTTCGCATTCCATTCTTTCCATGCTTTTAATTCATCTGCACTCAGAGGGATACCCAACTTTGGCTCCTTTTCTTCACCTGAAACAAAGTCATAGAGGCCCTTTCCAATGAGGAAGCTCGTCACACGAAACTTCCATGAAGGGTAGTTGTTCTTTTCGAGCTTCTCAATAATGGGATTTCCATTGTTCTCTGCCATTATTACAAACAAGGATACAACAGAGCAAGCTAGTCTTCTACAATCTTTCACAACACGTGCATAACAATACATCAAGTAATCTTTTTTCACTAATTGCTCAATATTACATGTAATCTGCAACCTATTTGTAGATAAACCTTATTTTTGCTTGTTGCAAACACCTTAAAAATTACAGATTCAAAATATGTAACTTGTGCACCCACTTTCGGTCAAAACAGTCAAAATCACAGTGTACCCTAAAACTGTTGTCTGCAATCTTGGGGCTCTAAAACAGGGCCTGAAACGGCCTCAAACGCCCAAAATAAATGTGGGCAAGCCCTAAATGGCTTATTTACAAAATATACAGTGCTCTTCTTGCACACCAAATCTCACAACAATCTGAGATTTTTGCTCGACCCTACTTCTGGTGCCTCCTCAAGCACTATCCAAGAGAGAGAGTGGAAGAATGGAAGAGCTTCTTACCCGTTGCTTGCTTGCTCGAACCTTTCTTCTTTTCCTTCTCTTCAACCTTCAAAATCAGCCTCTCTCAGTGGCGTGACTCTGATACCATGTCAAGAATCGCATGATGGGGGGATGTGCTTGAGCTGATGCGCCAAACACACACATTGTATACACAAGAGGAAGCTCGCTCAAGAACACAAGAAGAGAGATGGAGGCCAAAGTATTTTCTTGCTTATTTTTCTTCTTCTTCCACACATTATACAATGTACACAAAGTATAGATAAGATATAGCATAATGGAAAGTGGCCTTCTAAGTCAAACAGTGCATAACTGACTACACTAATCGACTGGCATTATATCTTTGCTAGCTGTAGGTAGGTGTAACAAACTAAATATAATAAGTGATAAGTCAGTGGCCATGTGAGTATCATAATAATCACCAACGTGCTAAGTGTAGACGTACAGACTCATCTGGCCAGGTGGTCCATCATCAATGTCTACACGTGTTGAGCTTGCCATTTCAACAGATCCCAAGTCTTATTAGCTTCTAATGTAGCCATCTCCTCATCCATTGCTACATTCCAATGAGCATGACCAACAGCATCCTCAAAGAAACTAGGCTCGATATCCTCAACTACCTTCAGCATGTAAGCATAATGGTGAGTTGCATAATCTTCAAAACCAAATCTTTTAACAATGTATCTAATCCTGCTAGACCTATGTACCACTGGACCACTTAATGGAGCCTTTACATTACCATGTGCTCTCTGTACACCTCATGTCCTGACTAAAGAAATACCAAGCTCATCATCCAAACTATCTAAACCACTAGAATCTTCATCAAATCTCAAGTGAGTAGTAGATGCATCATTACCATCCCACACTTTCTTCTTCCCTTTGTCTTTACCTACAACACTTGTAGATGCACCTAAAGATGTGGGGCTACTCCTTAGTCTCCCAAAGCAAGGGCTATCTATAGATATAGTACTAGATTATGTTTCTAGTCTACTAAGGCTCCATGATTCTTGCTCTTCTTTCCACACATAACTATCATGATCATTGTCATCATTCAATGCATTACCACTACATGCATACCAAGCTCATTGTAGAGGGAGCTCACGCTCAACCGCCAAGACCCACAGACTGCTTATTGTTTCAAGCATTTCAAGTGAGCTCTAATGGCTATCTCTCACCTAGCCGTTGCGCCGTCGATCCTACGAGTGTAGTGAGCTTACCTTGATGCCGATATGAGTTTTCTCCTCTCTCGTGTTAGAATATCAAGCTCATATTATTCTCCTGTTAGTATGTATGACCGACATTAGCCTTGTCCAGTTGTATCAGCAAGTGTGGGACATTAAATAAGTCGGTGGTCTTAGACCCAGTGTGAATGGTCCTACAGACCTTAGTACTATTGTATACACTTATGCTATGTGTGTGGTTATGAGATAATGAATGGAAGAAGAAGAGATCATGCATGCTCTTCACCCTGTCTCTGCCTCTCTCAATCTCTACATGGTATCAGAGCCATGCTAGGCGGGCTCTCTAGAGCAGGAGGAAGTCAAGAAGACTTGCAAGAGTTGAAGATCAAGGTTTCTCAAAGACCAAACAGGCTGCCATTGTTCATTGTTCATTGGAAAGGTATGCATTGGTTCATTGTGGTTCCCATTGGTCAAGTGGTTGTTTATGGGTTGTCTAGAGCATTTAGAGGTCTGATTTGGGTGCAATAGAGTGCACATCAAGCATTAGAACAACCGAGATCTGTTGTTGTTGTAGCAGCCCCTACCTGCGTGTTTGCACCTGCTGTCAATGCAAGCTGTTGTGGCTGGGCAGAACATAATGAAGGCCTATTGAAGCTCTCTAATGCTTGAAAAACCATCTTAGAAGGTCATTGATGGGATCTAGATACAAATGCTTGCCTATTGAGCTCTCCATTGAGCTGTAACAGTGAATTGCAGATATGGAAACAGTCTTGAACCACTGTATACAGGGTATATATGGCATATGCTTTACATTGGAAAGGGTTTGGAGCTCTTGGACATGTCTAGAAGACTTCATTAGAGCATAGGTATGTTCAGGGAGACATGTACATTGGTTGTCATGCTTATGGTCTGAATTTTGTTGACAAAAACACTCAAATTTGGAAGCATTTACTTGGTTGGAAAACTGTCATGAATCTGTAGACAGCAAGCATTGTTTACACTTGAAGCATTAAATGGCATTGCTTGGTTCATGTCAAATGTATGACTTGGGATATGTCTACTGAATGTCTGGAGGACTAAGACAAGCATTAAATACTACTAAAAACCAAAGTCTAGAGTTGGAAATTAATGCAGTTACATTGTCTTGGCTGGGTACAAACTGTAAATGAAATCTATGACTTGGATTTGTGAAGACAGGATGTCTATGGTTACCCGAATGCTCATGTATTGAACCTAACACCTCAAAGTGAATGTATGACATGATTTGAGGCTGGTTTGGAGCTGGATAGACTAGGTTTTACTGAACATTTGCTGATTGCAATCTATGAGCAGGAAGTTTGACACCTATACTTGCTGTCTATACATTGATTTTTGCCCGTATGGTTATGTTTGGACTACTGCATGTACTAGCAGCTGTCTATGAAGGTTTGGGACATGTATGACATATATATGACTCAGTTTTGGCTTTGAATAAGCTGCTAGTCACCACTAACAATTTACAATTTTCAGATTGGATGTATGAACCCTAGTAGTAAGGCTGCATGTTATAGACTTGAAGCAACTACATAGCATATGTATTGACAAATGTATCTACAGGTGGGACCACATGTTTGTGGATGTTTTTTAGCAGTAAAGGGCTGAAATACCCTGGTTTTGACAATAAATTTGTTGCATAAAACTGTCAAAAATAGTCAAGAATTACAGTGAGTCAGGGACACTTGTTGGCTTGCAGGTAGTCAGACAAAGCATACAACATGGCTAATGCAGAGAGGACTGACAACATAACCCAGATAGTGGGGAAAAAGCTTGACAGTAACAATTATGCCATATGGAAGTTTTGCATGGAGAAATTCTTAATAGGGAAAGGCTATTGGGAGTTGGTGACTGGAGCAGAAGCTGAACCTGAGCTCCCAGATCGACCTATGGGCTGATCAAAGATGATTACACTGAGCTTGGACAGAAAGAGTCCGTAGAGTCTTGCACTAGCTCTATTTATGTATCTCAGATGCCATGGTAATGCAGATAATGAATTGCAGCTCTTCTAAGAATGCATGGGACATTTTGGTCAAGTATTATGGCACGACCACATGTGCCAAGAAGATACAGTTGAAGCAGAAGTTCAACAACATGGAGAGGAAGAGCATATCTATACAGGATTATGTCACAGAGATTAAGACCATTGTGGATCAGTTGGCATCTGTTGGTTCACAGGTTGAAGATGAAGACATGGTTGATGTGACTTTGAATGGCTTGGGGCCTAAGTATAAGTCTTTTGACACTTCTGTGTCTATGCGGGCTGAAATGCCTGACTTCAATGAGCTGGTTGCATTGCTTATCCATGAAGAGGTTTAGCTTGGCTTGATTACAAGATCTAGCAATTCTAAAAACAAGGATACAGTTTTCTATTCCAATCAATGCAGCCGTGGAAACAGTTCAGATATTGGTCATGTATGCGATGCTTGCCAGTTTGGTAAGCAATCAAGGTTGCCATTTGTCAGGCATGTAAGGCAGAGTACACGTCCGTTGCAGTTAGTGCACTCTGATGTTTGGGGGCCAGCCCATAATGCATCCATGGGAGGCTCAAAGTATTATGTGACATTCATTGATGATTATAGTTGCTATACTTGGGTTTACATTCTGAAGACAAAGGATGAGGTGTTTGCTATTTTTCAGCTGTTTAAAAAGTAGGTTGAAAAGGAATTTGACTGCTATATCTCTTGCTTGAGATCAGATAGCGATGGGGAGTATGTGTCAAATGAGTTTGACAACTTTCTGGCTGAAAATGGCATACGTAGGCAGCTTACCTGCAGCTACACTCCTCTGTAGAATGGGGTAGCTGAAAGAAAGAACAAGGTCTTGATGGAATCTACTCGTGCCATGATGAATGAGAAGAAGATGCCGCTCTATTATTGGGCTGAGGTTGTTATGACAGCCATGTATATCTTGAATCGGACTCCCACTACAGGTATTCATGAAATGACACTGTTTGAGAAGCTGTATGGCTATAAGCCGTATGTAAGTCACATGAAAGTATTTGGCTGTCTTGCTTATGTACATATTCCAGATGAAAAAAGGAAGAAGATGGATCCAAAAGCGCAGAAGTGTGTTTTCATTGGATATTCGCAGGAGAAGAAGGCATACAAATGATATGATCCCTCTACCAGGGAGACCTTGGTGAGTAGGGATGTTATTTTTTATGAGATGGGTTCTTGGTATGTATCACCGACTACAGTGCCATCAAATATGCCTTCTACTCATGTATTTATAGTTGATATGCAGCAGAGCACTGCTATGCCAAGACCTAGTAGTCAGACAGTATCCCCATGGACAGGGAGATTGAGGAGCTCACCGTCCACAACCACTAACACCAGTATGTCAGTGAGGGGGAGATATGATGTCGTGGACAGTTACTGAGGATGTATCTGGGATGATGACATCTGGTAGAATGACTTCTGGATATGAGTCTACTGACACTTTAGACAGTGAACTTGGTATTCCAATCGTCTATACGCCTGGCGCAAGGCAGAGCAGGTACATTCTGCCTCATGAGAGAGGGGAATTGAGCAGTGCACCACATCGTAGATGCTCACAGAGGGTCAAATACCCTATTGACAGGTTGACAAATAGTGGCTACACTGCAAAGCATTATGCTTACATGACAAAAGTGATGGAGATCAAAGAACTAGGTACATATGCTGAAGCAGTGGAAGATGAGAAACTGGTGTGCAGCCATGGATGAAGAAATGAATGCCTTGGCTGAAAATAAGACATGGGATCTTGTGCCACTACCTGAAGGAAAAAAGACCATTGGCTGCAAATGGGTCTACAAAATTAAATGCAAGTCGGATGGCTGTGTGGAAAGGTACAAAGCCAGGCTGGTTGCTAAGGGGTATGCCCAACATTATGGACTTGATTATGAGGAAACATTCAGCCCTGTTGCCAAGATGGCAACCATACGCACTGTTATTGCTTTGGTTGCTGCTAGAGGCTGGAAATTATAGCAGATGGATGTGAAGAATGCCTTTCTTAATGGTGACTTAGCAGAGGATGTCTATATGGTTCAGCCAGAAGGGTATGTTCACCCTGATTTTCAGCATTATGTATGCAAGCTAAAAAAGGCATTGTATGGGCTGAAGCAGGCTCTGAGAGCTTGGCATGCTAGGATCAATAACTACTTGCAGAGGTTGGGATTTACTATTGGTAGGGCTAATCACAGCCTATTTACAAAGAAGACTGACAGTGGCTTGGTAGTGCTAGTCATATATGTTGATGATTTGATAATCACTGGTAATGATGACTTGGGCATACACCATGTAATGAAGATGCTGAAATCTAAATTTGACATGAAAGATCTAGGTGAATTGAAGTATTTTTTGGGTATTGAGGTAATTAAGGATGAAATGGTTTATGGCTGATGCATAAATATTATGCCATGGAAATGCTGAAAAAGTATGGCATGGCTAAATGCAAACCATTGGATACACCCCTTGATCAGAACGTCAAGTTGGACATTAGCACTGGAGCTGAAATTCAGGATGTGACTATGTATAGGTAGATGGTTGGAAGTTTGATCTACTTGACCATCACTAGGCCAGATTTGAGTTATGCATTTGGGCTTATAAGTCAGTTTATGCAGAAGCCCAGGAAGCCACATTTAGATGCTGTTAGGCGGATTATGAGATATGTTAAGTCCACTGAAGATTATGGGTTGTTCTATATGAGAGATAAGCCCTTGAAACTGGTGGGATACACAGATGCAGATTGGGCAGGATGCTCATATTATCGCAGAAGCAAGAAGCAACCAACGGTTGCATTGTCTAGTACTGAGGTAGAGTACAGGGGTGCTGCATTGGCAACATGTGAGATTTCATGGCTACTCAAGCTTATAGTTGATTTGGATATTCAGGTGGATGCTCCAGTGACCTTATTATGCGACAATCTCAATAGTGTACTCCTGGCAACGAATCCAGTATACCATGCCAAGACAAAACACATAGAGGTACACTACCATTTTATAAGTGAGACAGTTCTTGCAGGGAGAGTAGATCCTATGCATGTGAAGACTGATGAATAGGTTGCAGATATCATTACCAAGTCTTTGGGTAAAGATAAGTTTAGTAGTTTTAGACAGCTACTTGGAGTTCATCAGATGATTTGAGCTTGAGGGGGAGTGTTAGACTATCAAGCTCATATTATTCTCCTGTTAGTATGTATGATCGACATTAGCCTTGTCTAGCTATATCAGCACAAGTGTGGGACATTAAATAAGTTGGTGGTCTTAGACCCAGTGTTAATGGTCCTACGGACCTTAGTACTATTGTATACACTTATGCTATGTGTGTGGTTATGAGCTAATGAATGGAAGAAGAAGAGAGCATGCGTGCTCTTCACCCTGTCTCTGCCTCTCTCAATCTCTACATCTTGCACACACCAGTAGCTCCATGATCCTAGATGCTAGCTCAACAAGCATCCTCAAGCCTTCTCCATCTCCAAGCTCCATCCACCATAGCCGTGCGCATGAGAAAAGAGAATAGAAGAGAAGAGAAGAAGAGAAGAGGAGATGGTGAAGAGTTTCACCCTCTTGATCCCTCACTCCCACACACTCACTCTCTCACACTCTCACACTCCCTCTCTCAAGAGCACACACAAGCAAGGAGAAGAGAAGAAGAGAAGAAGAGAAGAAGAAGAGAACTCTTGTTAGCTACACACCAAAGAATAAGCTTCCATTCACTTTTTGAACCTTATATACAAGCCCTAAAATCCCATGGGCACCCATCCCTTTTTTACATGACCGGCCGTTGTGGCAAGGTCCTTTCTCTATTTCCTCTTCTGGCCTTATGCCTCTAGTCTACACCCGTCTAATATTTTACAATTGGCACATTAGGGAGCCTGGCGCTCTTTTACACGAGTTTTTGGAGTTTTTTGAGGCGCCTTTCATTTAAAATTGCGCTTTGGCCCCAGCTTAGCTTTAGAGGCCGCCTGCGTATCTTTGCTCCTTTTCCATCCTTTTTCCACTTTTTCATTCATTTTTTCACCTTCTTGACTTGGGGTTAACATTAAACCCCTCCGAGATAGGTGCCAAACCCATGGCACTTTTGGCTGCTATTGGGGTTTAATAGGTAGTTGGCAAAGTAGTCGTGTGAGGGTAGGGCCACATGTAAACTCAAGTGCTTGTGGAAGCTAGATAATGATGTTTGTTGGAGAAGCCAAATGGATAGCAAGTGGATGATGGGGGCCTCCGAAGTTGGTGGTTTGTCGCCTTTGTGATGCCTGAAAGGAAAAGGTGTGGTGCTCTACCTAAGGGGGGTGTCTACCTTATTGTGTAGTGCATTGTGCTCGTGCTAGTGGAATGGGGAGTTGAGTCTAACCAAGGCTAGCCTGGGTGATGTCCCACACCTGAGGACCCCATTCGTGCAAAGGGAGGTGCGATACAAGTAGCTTAGAGTGATAGGTCTAACCATAAGCTAGTGTTACCTCCCTAGGTATGTCCTGCCCTTGATGGGCCCTAAGCGTGAAGTGGGGGAGCAAAAAGGGCTAGGGAGTTAGGAGCAGAGCCAGGCGACCGAAGCCACCGGGCATGCCTAACTTGAGGACCCCTAGGTGCAGTGATCATGCTTTATGTGGTGCTAAGTGCTTCTGCAAGTAAGTTGTTTTGTCCATTCCGTTTGTAATGTTCTTCTTGCTTTTTCTTTCATGCTTTTTCTTTTTCTTTCTTTCTTTCTTTCTTTCTTTTTTAAATAATAGTATTACACTAGTAGAATGACAGCCAGTGCCTAATTCTCATCATCTGAATTAGGCGGAGAAGGGGATCGGATGGATTTGCTCAAAAATTGATAGCTTTGCATGTATCCTTTCAGATTCATGCGGATGTGGAGGGAGATGGTGGAGAGGAAAGGATGATTGCATCTAGTGAACTGGCTATCATTCATGTCTTCTAGGAGATCTAGGCAAAAAGAGGTGAGGAGGCTAGCCCTCATCATCAGACGCGCCATGGCACAACTGTCTATGGTGTTAGGGTCAAAAAAGAGGCGAGCATGCTGATGTTGCACACCCGCCTCCTCCATAGGGTTGGCAGTTATATCCCTGTACTGTATGTGGTACTTCAAACACTTTGTTTTGCCAAAACTTAGCTTCTTCATTTTCCCAAAGAGTGGGGGTCTTCTCCCTTTCCTCCAGCCACTTCTGTCCTGGTCGGCTACCAATCATGATCACCTCCTCCATCACCTTGAGCAGTAAAACCCTCCACAGGCTATTGAGCATGAGGAAGCTAAAGGTGAATGGGTCTTTTTCTCTTTCCTGCCGCTCCCAAACTACCAGCTCTGCGTGGAATCCAGCGGGAATGTCATCAGGGCATGGTGGGAGGGGTGTGGACGGCTACATGACTGGCTTGGCCCTTAGTTTCTTCCTGGTTTCTTTGACTAAATTTCTCCATCTTTCCCTGAGCACAGCTTGTCTCTCCGCAGATGGATCAATCTGTTGTTGATCTTGGGAATGTGGGCGAGGGGGGTTGTGGGATCACCTCTTCTCTGAATCTCCCCATATCAAATTCAAGCTCAGTCTCCTCCCCCTGCTGGTCTCCTTGTTGTGCTCCTTCTTCAAAGCCCATTGCATCAATTTCCAGGGGGTTAGGCCGTCCAGTATAGCAGGTACTTTCGTTTCTCTTCTAGGCTCAGCCTAACCTCCGCAAGTTGGGATGGCATCTGCAGCCCTAGGTGCAGAGCTTTGCATGCGGTACTAAGTTTTTTCTGTACCACCTCCAATGACTCTCCTTCTTCTCGGCGGGTGGTGTCCATTAGTGTGTTAATGAAGGCCTTTTGCTGGGCACTGAAGGTATCTAGGCGGCTTCTTCTTTTCTCTCTACGAGAATCTTTTCTTTCTCTATCAAAGCGAGGTGCCGTGCTAGTGTCTTCACCCTTTTTTCATTTTGCACTGCCCATTCTTCTGCTCTCTTGTTCATCTCTTCCATGCTCTCTCACTGCTTCTATACCACGGTTACGAGCTTCTGCTCCTCTTGGTCTTTCAGTACCCTGTTCATATTCTCTTGCTCTTTCTTTCCCAAGTGTAGCCGATCGGTCATAGACTCTATTCCTTTTACTACTGCTCCATCTCCTACTTTCTCTCTTCCTCTTTGGCATTCAATTCCTCCATCATTGGCTCGATGTTGATAGTTTTCACCTCCAATTCCCCATGTTGTATCAGGAGGAGCTTATACTCTCTCTGCATCTGCACCAATTCCTAATTTTCATCCTCCAACCGCTGCTTATAGCTCTCCTCCATGTCCTCCTTAGCCTTCAATTCCTGTTTGAGATCAAATATCTCTCTTTGCTGCATGGCTATTATGTGGTCTTTTCGAGCTAGAATGCAACTACCGACTCCTTTTCTACCACCAACTCGGCCATAGCTATCTTCTTTTCCTCCTTAGCCTTCTCCAGTTGGGAGAGCAGCTCGGCGACGTACTCGTCATAATTGGCTGGTGACCTCACTGTTGCATGGATTGGAGTGGTTGAGGCCTCCACTTTCTAACATTTCTGGTCCTGTCTCGACTCAGCATCTTTGGCTACTCTCTTTTGTCCCGTGGCTGTGCTCTCCGTGCTCTTTCCCTGGGCCATTTCTTTATTAATAAAATATTGCATCCATGTCACGAAGTTGGAGACATCTGTGCTGGTGGGGATACTAGGGGTGAGGGTGGTTGGTTCGGTGGGAGGCACCATGAGGGTAGGGATAGGGTGGATAAGGGCCTTGCCTTTGCCTTCAAGGATAGCAGGCGGTGTGATTTCTGGAACCTGTGTGCTAGAACCAGGCCCTTCTTCCCTCAACGGGCTCAAGGCTCCCAGATCATTGGCCCTGCTCTGCTGCTCGATTGACTAGCATGTAGCTTCGGTTAAGTCCTCCTCCTCCTTCCTTCTCAATTCGTCTTCTTCCTCAGGAGCTCTTCTTTGCCTTTCTTCTTCAGTTTTCCTATACTCTTCCTCCAATTTCTCTCTTTCTTCATTTTCTTTCCTTTTCCTCTCCTCGTCCTCCTGTTTTGACACCTTTTTAGCCTTGTTGACTTCTTCCTTTGCCTTTTCTTCTTCCTATTTCTTCTTCTTCTCCCTCTCCTCGGCCTCCTTGAGGGATTCTCTTTTTGCCATCTCCAAATCCTCTTTCTCCTTCTTGCGTCCTTCATCCTGCTTCTTTTTCTTTTGTGCCATCTTCCTCTTGGGTTTCTTGGCCTACTTTTTTCCCAACTATTCTTCTTATTCCTGCCCTTTCTCATCATTCTCAGTCCTATCACTGGATCTCTCTTGGTCCTAGTGAGGGGGTGACCTGTCAGGCGTTTATCCTTCTCCTTCTTCTGCACCTTGTGTCTCCTTCACTGCCTTCTAGATGAGCACAGTCAAAATGCTTCCATGGCCAATGAATGAGGCCTTGGACGAGGCCTTCTTTCTTTCTGTGGCCTTGGAAGCTAGGAACTCCCCACCTGCTGGTGTACTTCCTAAAGCTAGTGCTTTAGCCACCTGGTCAATGGTTTTGCGTACATGTCCATTCTAGTCGATTTCATCAAGGGTGTGAACCGTTATATTCTCCAGCACATGCATGTTGATTCGATGCATTAAGGAGTTGTAGCGCTGGCTGGAGAAGAGCGCGTGCACTAGCTTTGCTTGTAGTCTGGCTTCCACATCAGGAATGTCCTAGATGCTGATGCTATCATTAGTTAGCACATCCTCCCTTTTCATTTTCAGCATGGCATAAACATCCCTCTTATGATTTTTCTCTATCTTCGGCTCCAATCCCAATGCCTTCTCCACCAAGGCTGGGTTTAAGTGAACCTGCACCTATTTTGCATTTTCTCCCCTTCCCACCGTCACGGTGCCGCACTTCTGGTCAAGGTCGTATGTCCTGAGAAACTCCACACACTTTGTGTGGTCATGCTCTTGCATAAATTTCTCAAGGTACTTGGTGAGGTTGCACTGCTTGATGACTCTCTTGGCTGCTTCCTCCTTGGCCACCACACCCTCTATATTATGAATGGTTCGGAACTTGAGCTGGTTGTAGGCGCGGTTTTCAAGGGTGATGCGGTATTGCGTTCTTTCCTTCTCCGTGAAAACGAAAGTCGGTGGGTGAAATCTTGCTGCGACATCTTTTGTTTCTGTCATGATCCCAAGTTTCCATTAGTGCTTTCAAAATAATAATTTGCTAGAAAAGTTATAATTTGCTGGAAAAGGAAGACTCTATATGTTTATTGAATGAAAGCATTAAAACCCAATCCAATGTAGAATCTTCCCTTCAGACTTTAACTTTTTGCCCTTTATTTCAAAGTTCTCATGCCATTTTTCCTACCTCACTCGTTGTCTACGTGTTTATGCGTTTTGCTTGATTTTCCTTGGTTTTAATTTGATTCACCTCACCCCCCTCCCCTCTTCCAACTCAAGAAGAATCCTTCCTAGGATTGAAGGTTAGGAGGTCAATGGCATTCTACAATGGGTCTAGGAGTTAAAGGCGTAGGAACCAAGTGTAGAAATCGGGGTTGTACTCTAACTGAGCTTCACTGTCTAGATCACAAGGTCGAATGCCCATGTGTGTGATGTAAGTGAGAACATCTATTAGAAAGTCACAGGAAGCGACGTGACTAGCAATATGTAACTCTTCCTCAGTTAATAGGCAATCGAGGTAAGGTTGTCCTTTGATGTGCTCTTCCATGGATCGGTCATGAAGAGTGGTTAACACTCTATACAAGGTTGGCGCAACATAAGTGGGGTTGTACTCTGCTGTTTTGATTGCGCGGTGCTGCTCAGCATTTGTCATGACTTGGCACCCTCTAACTTCCCATTGCAACCTAAGAGTATACCAATGCCTCAAGAACGGGGATTCAGTATCAGCAAGTTTTGATAATTCTGCAATTTCTTAGTCAATGATGGCAGAAGTGGTTTGCGGATCATATGACGTGATGAGGCGTTGTTTGAGGGCTTGCTCTTTGGAGATCTCATTGTTGAGCAATTCACCAGTGGAGTTAGCTGCTTTTGCGAAGGCAAGTTCAAATGTCTCCCAAGAACAAGGCATCGTACAAAATTCGGTTGCAAAGGGTTCAGGCAACAGGCCTAAGTCCAAGCGGTCGTAGCTCAGAACTAGCTCTTTGAAAGTGGCATCTAGTCATCTAATGCAATCAACCACGTCATCCTCCATATCTTCAGTTAGATCTAAGGCCAGTGTCAAAAATGTTTTCGCTCATAGGAGGGTTTAAGACGTGCTGGTGGTTGGGGTTTGATAGCACTAGAGCCTTTGACAATGAATAGTTGCAGTTGTAGGTGTTCTTGAGATTGCGGTTGGACCTCTTGGATTAGGGTTGGGGAAGCAGCAGCGATGTCTGATGGACTGTTGCCTTCAGAATGGATCAGGGTAGTTGGATTGCCTTTAGTGGGTGATGACTCATGTGACGATGTCTATCGTTTGGGCTGATAGTCTTGTTCGACTCTCTTGGGCATGTGCATGGATGAGCTTGATGGATGTGGGTCTGAAAAGCACTGCGGCTTATGGTTTTGAGGTTCTATAGGACTTGGGGTGATCAAGCTTGAGGGCGGCGTATGAGTGGTGCCTTTGGCCATGTGGGCTTTAGGGATCCATATCCATGCATTTCCCTCATAGTAGCCTTATGCATGCAAGAGGGCTTTAGGGACCCATCTTTGCTTGATCATGCATCGATTTTTGTGACTGTGCCTTGGTTTCCTAGGTTTAGAGTTTTGGGTCTTATGAGAATGTGTGCATCGTCTCCTAGGCGGCGGTTGCGGCTTTTTAGGCTTCCATTGAAACCTAGGCTGTTGGGCCTTAGCTTTTGCTGCTAATGAGTAGCGGTTCTTGAGAATTGGTTGTGGGTAGTGGCCGAGCACTACCCCCCTCCTTAGATTTGGCTGTTAATACTTCTACCAGTGGCCTTGCGGAGTCACGCAGCCCTTGCTAAAAGCTGTAACAATGCGAACGTTGCCTATGGCGAGGTGGATGTGCTGCAACTCATAATCAACATTCCAATGAGTTTTCTTTTTGAAGGTTTGCCTTAGCAGCGACTCCTGCCTTTGTCTTTGGCATTTGGCAACACGTAGAAGATCATTGGTACAATCTCAGACTCGATAGAAACAGCAGCTCTGCACTTGCCGAGAATTGCATATAAGCGGCCCCCATATGGGCTTAATTTGGCATTAGTGGGCTGTAATGGTGGTTTGTCAAGTTGGATCCAATGATCGTGAGTCAAGACATTGAAGTCTAGTCCCTCGTCGATCAAGGCATTGAAGGCGCATGCTTGCTTGGCAATGACCATGATGTGCAGGTATGCGGGCTCTACGGCTTCCTCATCCTCATCATCAATTTCAATGATTGTGGCTACTCGTACTTTGATAGGCAGTTCCAACATTGGTGTCTCATGCAAAGGATGCGTGGGAGGGTAGTCCTTCTTGACATGACTACCATTGAAGAAGCCTATTCCCTCGCCATCTCGAGTCTTGAGCTCGACATTGCCCGTTCGGCTAATTGCATGAACTTTGAAAGGTCCAAGACCTCTAAACTTCATTTTTTACTTATGCCCCTTAACTAAGTATAGGAGCACTAAGTCGCCCTGTTCGAAGTCGCACTGCTTGACGTGCTTGTCAAACTAGCTCTTGCATCGTGCCTTCTCACACATGATCACATGAGTGGCTGGAAGGCAAGTCTCCGAGAGGCGTTTGAGTTCAACTAGGCATTGCG
This sequence comes from Lygodium microphyllum, assembly GCF_053477565.2. Classification (NCBI taxonomy): domain Eukaryota; kingdom Viridiplantae; phylum Streptophyta; class Polypodiopsida; order Schizaeales; family Lygodiaceae; genus Lygodium; species Lygodium microphyllum. The sequence goes on from NC_141160.1 coordinate 11,413,062, forward strand.
TCCATGCCTCCTTTCCTTCCCATTGTTCCTGAAGTGCTATTCTCAAGCTAGACATGAAGAATTCTACACTGAGAATTGCTTCGGTTTCGTAGGTCAACCTAAAGGGGGTCTGGCCATCGACACCATTTTATAAGCTGTGCGTAAGTCCACAAGGCTTCCATTAGCTTGTTATCCTAGTTGCTACGCGAGGTAGAGACTACCTTGGTCAAGATGTTTAAAAGAATCTTATTCATGGATTCTGCCTAACCATTTGCTTGAGGGTAGCATGGAGAGGATTTTCGATGGATAATTAGGAAGGTGGATAGGAGATCCACTATCACTTCATTGATGAAGTGTGTACCCTGGTCACAAACTAGTTCGATGGGGCAGCCGAATCATGAGATTACCTACTCCCACAAGAACTTGGCAGTCGTTCGAGCATCGTTCTTTCATGTTGCTCTCGCCTCTGCCCATTTGTTAGGTAGTATGTGGCCACAATGATGTATTTGGCCTGTGAATACTGTGCAACGGGGCTGATGGGTCCTATGAAGTCGATTCTCCATTTTTCAAAGGGTTGTCGTGCAATGATTGGGGTCAACTCCATTTGATCCTTGCAAATCGGGACCTTTGTCCACTAACACTTGTCACAATGCTTAACAAATCGTGCTGCATCATGAAATAGCGTTGGCCACCATAGTTGAGACTACAGCACCTTGCGGGCCATCATGTCTTCGCTAAAATGTCCACCAGCAATTTCATTGTGTGCCTTTGAGATACGTCGTGCATCTCATGCTCGCACACACATCTGTGTAGTAATCTATCTTGCCCTAGGCGATATAGCTAGCCTGCTATCAACTGGTAGGGTTGGAACTTGAGAATGATTCGCCTAAGTCTTGCCTTCTCTATCGGTCACTCAGGTAGTCCGTACTCAAGCACTTGGACTATGTCATCTGCCCAATATGGCGTTAGATCAGCCTTGAATAAATCTCTCTCACTGGAAAGGTTAAAGAGATGGGCGTCTGGCAATTCATCGGCAATGCCTTCTCCAGCAGCTTCTCCTGTGGGGATGCGTGACATATGGTCAACCATGTAGTGTTGTTTTCCCTTCCCTACAACCACGAAGAAGTCAAACTCCAAAGCAGAAGGAGCCACCGAGATATGCATCCTATAGCGCAAGGTTTATTCACTAGATATAGCAAGGCTTGATGGTCCACGAAAAAGGTAAAGGATGTAGCCAATAGATAATGCTGGAACTTCTTCACAGCAAACACCATGGCCAAGCCCTCTCTTTCTGTCGTCGAGTAGTTCATTTCCATCTCAGTAAGTTGTATGCTAGCAAAGCTCATTAGATAGTCTAGGTTGTGTTCACCAGGTTGGCACAACACCGCCCCCATAGCAAATTTAGAAGCATCGATATGCACGTGGAAGGTAATGGTCCAATCTGGGGCTCGTAGAATTGGTTCTGTGGTTAGAGCCTTCTTCAACTCTTCATATGCTTTTTGGCATGCTTTAGTCCATTCAAAGACAATCAGCAGCTTGTATAAAGGTCTGGCCATCAACGCGTAATTCACCAAAAACTGTCGATAGTATCCTGTATGGCCTAAGAAGCATTGGACTCCCTTATAGTTGATTGGGGGTGGAATGTCAACAATAACCCTGACTTTCAAGAAGCCAATGGCAATGCCGTTCTTCGACACCATGTGGCCTAGGATGCATCCATGCTTCACCTAAAACTGACATTTTAAGGGGTTCAAGGAGAGACGATATAGGCGACACCGCTCAAAGACTGCTTGGAGTTTGTCTAAGTGTTCCATCCAGGTCGAGTGAATGCAGAGGTCATCGACAAAAACTTCCAACTCTTTGCAAAGCATGTCTTTAAATATGGTGCACATGAGGCGTTGGAAAGTGGCAGGGGCATTAGTCAATCCAAAAGGCATGACTATGTAGGCAAAGATGCCCCACTCAATGGCAAAGGCAGTCTTATGCTGTCGGCAAGATGCACTTGCACCTGATTGTATCTTGAGAAGCCATCCAGAAAACTATAGGCCTCCTTGCCCGCCACTCTTTCAAGCATGTGCTCAGTGTATGGCAATGGGTAATTGTCCCTCTTAGTAGTAGCATTCACCTTCTTCTAATTGACGCACACTCTGAATTTTTCATTTTTCTTCATCATGATGACTATGGGTGATACCCAGTTCGTGTGCTCAATTTTGTAAATGAATCCCGCTCTCATCAGCTTATCAATCTCTTCCTTGATAGCATGAGCGTGTTTTGGATTCATAAGGTACGATCGCTGCTTCATCGACGTTGCATCTGGTGCCATGGGTAAATTATGAGTCACTACACTTGGATCTACCCCTTCGAGCTGTTCCAAGGACCAAGAGAATACATCTATGTACTCTCGCAAGAGAGCAACAATACTCATTTCTTCTTCCTCAATCAAGTCACCGGCAATGAAGGTTGGTCGAGGTGTCTCCCCTTCCTGGGCTAGGTTCACCTCCTTGACCTTGGCTGGTCCCTCGATTGGTTCGCTTGTTTGCCCTTGCTGTTTGGCACCCAACAGGATCAGTACCCTATCTCCTTTCTTGAATTTTGTAAATCTTTTAGGGAGGTCCCACAGTTTTCAATGTTCATCTGTTCGTGTGTCCCTAGATTATTTCGCCCTTTCCTGCTTCAATTGTCTATGCCTCAGGTGGACAAGTAGGTCCCCCTTGGTGCATCGGGCCTAGGTATTTCTAGGTCACTATCCGAACTTACTTAGAGTTGAACTCCCCGTCTTTGCTAGAAGAGGTGGTCTCCCTTGGTGGTCGCAGTTCAGATGGTGATTCTGTCCTAAGCATTGGTGTCGTTCCCGGTTGGGCTAGGCCTGCTTGCTCAAAGTCTATGGCTCCTATGTGTTCTAACCAGGCGCGATCACAATCCATGCGCATGACCCCTCGCTCTATTCTAAAGACACTCTTTTTCTGTGGCTTGGAGTCTGCCCGTATTTGTTCTATTTCATGTCCCTCAGTGTCGTATTCTACGATATCTATCTCACCCTCACTTTCATCATTGAAGGGTTGGCAGTCTTCATATTCGTCATTAGAGTCCTCTGCGTCAGAGTGCTCGTCATCTCCTAGGGCTTGGTATATCTCTTATCGTTGATTAGGGACTAGGGCCCAGTTGTACATGAGATTTAAGTCATGCACCCTGGTCCATTGCCACTTGGATTCGTCTAAGAGATCTTGGAGTGGTTTGAAGTTTGATGCTGGATTGTCAGCTAGCTTGTCCATTAAGTATTCCAGAATCTCCTAGAGTTCTCTTTTGTTGTTTGGCACTTGGAAGGTAACGAACCTAGGTCTCCCACAAAGGGTTCCTGCCATCATGCAAACTGGTACGGAGGGCGTGCCATTAGACTTGCCCATCATCTTGATGGCTTGCTCATATGCCTCATGATCCGAGAATGGCATGTCACTTGTAGCAAGGACATGCATCCAATCTCACTCATCCTCTGGGCATGGGATATACTTGATCAAGGGCCCATAAGACTTCTTAACTTGAGCATTACCTTTGAGCATCGCAGAGATGGCATCCAAGTCGACTGGTGAGGTCTTCCAAGTATCCATCTCTACCCTCACAGCTTCCATTCTATTGCCTAGGAAGATCAAGTCGCTACCCCAATCTTCAATAACTCTGGCATTGCGCATCCAGGGTAGGCCTAATAGGATATTGTAGTCCACTCCCTTCATGACTATAAAGTCGACAGAGAACTGGACACCTACAATTTTCACCAACCAATTTTTAAGTACCCCGAATGTCTTCACTCACATGCCGTTTGCTAATGTGACATTAACTGAGCGGTCTCAATAGGTGGGTTTCCCCAAGTCTGAAGTACTGCATGGCTCAGCACACTATCCCCAGCTCCCGTGTCTACGATCCCCTTTCTCGTCGTGTCGCCTAGGGCTAGGACCGGTAATACTGTGCATGCATCTCAGTGCCTTCTCAAAAAGCATTAACGTGCAAGGATTTTGGCACAGAGTGCAGCGTTAGACTCGGTATTTGTGTTTCTGCATCATGGTCATGCAGATCAGCAGCTTGTTCTTGTGACCCCTCAACCAACTGCTTCAGGTCTTGCCATAGGGTGGGATGCTACTTAAGCAGGTCTCCCAAGCTTAACGTCATAGGGGTAGTCACTAGCATGGTAAGGAGGTCGTTGGCTGCTCATCTCTCTCCTAAATTGGATATTTCTGGCCAATGGCCGTGACTGATTTGCGGGCCTGCAGCATCAAGGCTTGGCCTAAATGGTGCTACTTGTGGTGCGATCGCATCTCCTGACTTTGGTCAAGGGGGTGAGACTAGCGTTCTTATGCTGGGGAGATCATCGATCTCGTCCTCTAGGATGGGCTCAGCATCCCTTAAGTGCTCTTGGACCTCTTTCACCCAGTCCTTCACTTTCTCTATGGCCTCTAGTTGGCACTTCTCGGATGCAGGTATTCCCCTACCTTAGCACTTCCCTTTTCGGCCGTCTTAGGGGCTGAAATTTCTACCTCTGCGTCTGTGACCTTCTTTCCAAGAGATAGAGTTATAATACTCTTGATTTTCAGTGCAATCTTAGCTTCCGACCTCTTCTTTCTCCACCTGCGGCTCTTCTTCCCTATCGAGGCTGCATCGAGGTTGCTAGGTCCTGGCAGTGATATGCCAGCCTGCTTTGTCTGGCCACGGGTCATGACCCGCAATGGGATAGGTATGGCCTCCCCATCGAGGTTCTCCACACCAAACAACCCCAATGGGATAGATGGTACGTTGGCTGAACTTGAAGAAGGTTTTCGCTTTGGACAATCGACAAAGAGATGGGTGATGCCGCATTCAATGCACCTTAGGTCAACTTTATCTCTGTTCTGTTGCTCCCTCTCAAGGCAACGTGATGAGACATGACCTGGGTGACCACAAGTCCAACAAATGATTGGATCCTATGTTTGCCCTCCTAGGCCTCTACCTCATCCTCTCCCTAACGCCATCACTGGTACTGGTTGATAGTCCATAAGGACTGCATTGCCCTTGTCGTCGTGAGAGACGTAAGGGTATACGTAGAGCATCACTCAGTGGATGGGTCACGTAGGGACCAGGCGGTCTAGGTATGCCTGTAGGGTTTATGTCCATCCTAGGAACAGCCGGCTTAATGTCGTTAGGTGCAAGAAGGGCCAATGGGGCTCCCCTTCTGAAGAGTGGCTGCGGCCTATTTGCTAGGTAAGGCTGGCCATATGGTTGCGAGTACAGAAGTCTTCACAGCAATTTGCAATGCGTGACGTCATGACCAAACCTGCCGTAGTTAGCACAAGGTCTCGACCTACGGTCCTGACACTTGGCTGGCAAGTGGTTTCCGCCACAGTACATGCATTGGACATGTGGGCGCGTTGGTCGTCTCAACATGTCTTGCAGCTTAGCTATCTCAATCTTGACATCAGCCAAGTCTTGGTTTGTCTTGGTGGCTTTCCCCTTATCTTGGGATGATGGGATTGATCGTTCATTAGAGGTTGACGCTCTCTCTGAACTTCGCAAGTTGGTTTCTTCTGAGTTTGAGCTCTTGGAGCTCCTCTCTTTCAGTTGATGGTCAACTCTGATGGCTTTCTCAAAAACCCTAGCTAACGCATCTCGTTGCAAGCTTGAGTTGTCAGCCAAAGCCTTATACAGTTCCTTGTTTTGAATTCCGTTGATGAATACAGTTGAAACTGCTCTTTCAGTCGATCGTTCACCCATAGGGATTCTCTTGAAGAGACTCCTCACGTGGGTTACATAATCACAAATGTCCTCCTTCTCTTTCTGCTTGACATTCATCAGTCATATTATCAGATTATCAGAGTATCCAGGCTCGACAAATCTCTTAATGAAGAGATTCTTGAGGCCATTGAAGTTGGCTCGCTCTACGGTATCTAAGCTTGTATACCAAGTCCTACCCTTGTCACCTAAGCAGAGCCTAAATGCTTGAGAGCGCTGAGTCAGGTCGGTGAGGCCATTGGCTTCATAGACTTGCTCGAACTACTCTACAAAGATGTATGGATCATCATGGGGTTGGTACTTGTCAAGCTGCTTTGCGACTATTGGGATTTTAGACTGGCTCTTAGAGCCTTGGGTTGCTCCTAATCCTACCAACAGTGATGTCGGCAATGCTACGGCACTTTGCTCTACTATGGTGTTGTCTAGCAGTCGCTTCATGAGAAGCTCACTCAGTGTTAAGTCTCCTTCTAAGGCTCTCTCGTGATCTATTCGGTTTCTACTGACTAAATCCAGTACCCCTGCACCTCACGCAACTCCGTGCTTTGCCTTTGGCTGCTAGCCTACTGGTCTCTATTATATTTGACTATGCTTTGCAATGCCTTGTGGACTAGCTTTCTCTCTTCTTCTAAGTCTACGATGATAGCATCTGCTATCTTGCCACGGTGCTCATACCAAGCGTGCGTATCGTAGCTAACTGATCAGCTATTGAATAGCCTCTAGGAAGACGCCTAAGTCGAGTTTCTTGTTAGACCTGCGGCCTGAGCTTTCTTCTGCCATAGTCGAGTTCTCGTGCTCCACCAAGCTATTGATCAGTTTGAGTAGGTTTGTCAAATCCAATTCATTGGCACCGCTTGCTTGGTCCTACTTCGCGTGTTGATGGTTTGTCTACATCTTTGGGTCCTCTCCTATTGGTGGATTCCTTGAGTGGTTTATCTGAGTGAGTTCCTTGACTTATTAAATACAATCCTCAATTTATCTCCACTCAGTGTGTGTGTTCTTTCCAGTGCACTTGTGCTCAATCAGGCTTTCAGTTTTCTTAAGTGTACTTCAAGTGTGGAAATTCAAGGTGAGTGTAGCAAACAATCTCTAAGCGTCTTACGCACTCTCGCTTCGTTTTGGGCCTGATAGGCTTTGTCGATCAATTCTCTGGCCGTTTTGACGGGGTTTAGGGTTTTCCTGTTATGTTTCCTTGCTCATTTTTTGGTCCAATCATGGTTTTATGGCTCAGCGGGTTGCCTCTAGGTCTCTAGGTCTCGCAATAGCCTACTCAAGCTGTTAAGTGGCTGCGCCTTACGATTTTGTCTATTCCGTGTGCCAGAATCAAGTTTTGAGCATCAAGAGGACTTGCGACAGTTTGCGCTGCTGAGATCTAGCCGGGTCATGTCAAATTTCTAAAAATTTGAGACAAATTCACTCGGCCCAACTGGTCCGAATTGCAGGGGCTGAGTGGGTGATTCGGACGGGCCGAGACACATGGGCCAAGGGCCGAATCACACTGGTCCGAGGGCCGAACTTTTTACGAGCCGAGCGCCGAGTCTTGTCGTTCGAATAGGGTCACTCAGAGGGGCCGAGGGCCGAATCAAGTCTTGGGCCGAGGGCTGAGTTGGTCAATGGGGCCGAGTGCCATCACTCTAACGGACTGAGTAGACTTTGGGCCAAGGGCTGATTAGGGTTTCCAGGCTGAGTCAGTCGAATAGCAATGGCCAAAGGCCGATTCTGGGACTCGGCCCAGAAATGGCCGCTTGGACAGGCCGAATGCGGTGCGATGACAATTTCGATCAAATTTTACGATTTAGACAATCACTCCAAACACAAACTTCCAGATCCTAACTAGGGTGGGAAGGGAAGTGATTGGTATACCTGAGGTGAGCGGTAGGCTCTCCGATGACGAGATCGAATAAAATCTTTGCGGGCTCTCTCTCTCTCTCTCTCTCTCTCTCTCTCTCTCTCTCTCTCTCTCTCTCTCTCTCTCTCTCTCTCTCTCTCTCTCTCTCTCTCTCTCTCTCTCTCTCTCTCTCTCTCTCTCTCTCTACAATGGTTGCAAATGAGATCTCCCTTGGCCTCTTGGCTCTTAAACCCCTTCCTGGGTAAGGTTCTAACGCTCCCAATCACTCACTTGCCAACATTAAGCATCCCAAGCAAGCTTTTTTCCCTTTTTGTATGATTTATGCCCTGTTTTATCCTGTTTTGCAATGATAAATCCTACCCTTTCCTGATTCAATTTCTTAATCCTATCCTACGCTAAATGCAACAAGAATTGAAAGCAACAAACTGAAATTATTTCTCCATGTTTTCCAATCATCAAACAAATAAACTAACCCAAAATACTTACTTGTTTTGAAGATCAAAACACCCAAACTTCCTACCTATCTCAAGCTCCATTTCGGGGATGAATCCCTTACTTCGATGCTCGATATGAGACGTGCAAGTGCTCAAGCTTAAATCCGTTGGTCCTAGCAACGGAACCAAAAATGTAGAGGGAGCTCACGCTCAACCGCCAAGACCCACGAACCGCTTATTGTTTCAAGCATTTCAAGCGAGCTCTAATGGCTATCTCTCACCTAGCTGATGCACCGTCGATCCTACGAGTGTAGTGAGCTTCCCTTGATGCCAATATATGAGTTGCCTCCTCTCTCGCACACACTAGTAGCTCCACGATCCTAGATGCTAGCTCAAGTATCCTCAAGCCTCCTCCATCTCCAAGCTCCATCCACCATAGCCGCACGCATGAGAAAAGAGAAGAGGAGATGGTGAAGAGTTTCACCCTCTTGATCCCTCACTCCCACACACTCACTCTCTCACACTCTCACACTCCCTCTCTCAAGAGCACACACAAGCAACGAGAAGAGAAGAAGAAAACTCTTGTTAGCCATACACCAAAGAATGAGCTTCCATTCACTTTTTGAACTTTATATACAAGCCCTAAAATCCCATGGGCACCCATCCCTTTTTTACATGACCGGCCGTTGTGGCAAGGTCCTTTCTCTATTTCCTCTTCTAGCCTTATGTCTCTAGTCTAGACCCGTCTAATATTTTACAATTGGCACAGGAGGGAGCCTCGTGCTCTTTTACATGAGTTTTTGGAGTTTTTTGAGGCGCCTTTCATTTAAAATTATGCTTTTGGCCCCAGCTTAGTTTTAGAGGCCGCCTGCATGTTTTTGCTCTTTTTCCATTCTTTTTCATTCATTTTTTCACCTTCTTGACTTGGGGTTAACACTCATCTCATCAAAAATAGTGTCCCTGCTCACTTTGAACTCACCTGTGAATAACAACAATATCTTTTTTTCTCTTAAAATTATCCAAATAAAACAATATGTTTTTACCATTTGGATCAAACTTCTTGTCAAGAATCACGTGGTGGAGGGACTTGCTTGAGTTACTACACTAAACATACACCATGCACAAAGAGGAAGCTCACTCAAGAACATAAGAAGAGAGATGAAAGCCAAAACGTTTTTTTGCATGTTTTTTTCTTCTTTTTCCACACACAATACAATGTGCACAAAGTATAGATAAGATACAATATAAATGAAAGTGGTATACTAAGTCAAACAATGCATAACTGACTATACTAATCAACTAGCACTATAACTATGCCAACTGTAAGTAGGTGCAACAAACTAAATATAATAAGTGATAAGTCAGTGGCTATGTGAGGATCATAATAACCAGCGATATGCTAAGTGTATACGTGCGGACCCATCTAGCCAGGTGGTCCATCATCAATGTCCACACATGTTGAGCTTGCCATCTCAACGCTCCCCCTTAAGCTCAAACAATTGTATCTCTACAACTCCAAGTAAACTTCGAAACCTTTAAAGCTTCTCTGCACCCAATGCCTTTGTAAAAATGACAGCTATCTGATACTGTGTATTGATATATACTAAGTTAATCTCTCCTACAAGTACCTTCTAGCATAGAGTACTAGATTCCTAGCGAGCTCTATGCTACTCATGTTGTCACAATGAATGACAACATGACCATCTCCTTACACATCCAAATTACCCAATAACTTTTGCAACCATACGACCTCACATGCTACCATAGCAGCATCTTTATACTCAACCTTTTTACTCGATAAAGCAACTATAGGTTGCTTTTCATTGCTCCATGTAAATGTTGTACTACCAAGGGAAAACATGAATCTGCTAGTATATCTTCTATCTGATATACTACCAGTCCAATTTGCATTTGTGTATCCAAACACATGTACATCCTTACCTATCTCATAAAAAAGTCCATAGTGTAAAGTGGACTTCACATACATTAATATGTGTCTAACTACTTCCAAATGAGGCGTTCTAGGCATTTGCATAAACTAACTGACAAGGCCAATAGCATAGCTCAAGTCTATGGCTCTTGTGATAGTCATGTAAATCAGACTCCCTACTATCCTCCTGAATATAGTAGGGTCTTCTATCCCATCCCCAACATCAGCACTTGTTAACGTGTTTCCCGCAGCATAGAGAAGCGGAAAATGGAAAAAATAGAAATAGCAAAAAAGGTGCAGGATAAAAGCAAAAAAAGGTGCCTTCACCGGTAACCAGTCCCTGAAAAATTTAAAAGCACGGGCACGACCTCAGGAAGTCTTAGAGTCGCCCAAGGAAAGTAAAAGAGTAAAAAGCGCACCATTAAGTGTGAAAGCACTCCCGAATCCTTGTAAAAGAGCGCCAGGCTCACTCCTGTGCAAATTGTATGCATTAGTTGGGAATAGGATAAATTAGAACGGTGGGAAATGAGAAATGGGCCTAGGCTAATGGCTGGCCATGTAAAAAAGAGGAAAAGGGATGACGGCCCAAAAGGGATTTAGGGTTTTTTATATAAAGTTGAAAAGTGAATGAGAAGCTCATTCTTGTGTGTGGCCAAAGCTTCTTCTTCTTCTTCTCTTGTTTCTTGCCTTCTTGCTCGTGCTTGAGAGAGGGATTGAGAGAGTGTGAGGGAGTGAGCGAGTGATTGTGTGAGAGTGAGGAAACTTGGAGAAGAAGCTCTCATGTTAACCCCAACACGAAGAAAGCAAAAGGAAAAAGCAAAAGAAAGTGGAAAAGACGCAGGGCAAAGGCGGAAAAAAGGTAGCCCGACTGAAGAAAGAAGAGGAAAAAAGACCAAAAGCGCAAGGGCAACCTTAAAAGTCCAAGGGAAATGCAAAAGGGGAAAGGTGCATTTTAAATTAAAAAGGCGTACCCTGAAATCTTGTAAAAGAGCGCCGGGCTCTCACCCGTGCAATTTGTAAATGTAGATAGGCGGTGGAAAGGAAGCTAGGAAGATAGAAAGACAATGAGAAAAGGGGCCTAGGCTAATGGCCGGCCATGTTAAAAAGGGGGATGACCGCCCATGGAAATTAGGGCATGTATATAAAGTTGAAAAGTGAATGAGAAGCTCATTCTTTGGTGTGTGGCCAAAAGTAGCTCTCCTCTTCTTCTTCTTCTTCTTCTTCTTCTTGCTTGCTTGAGCTTGTGCTTGAGAGAGGGAGTGTGAGAGTGTGAGGGAGTGAGTGTGTGAGGGTGAGGGACCGAGGAGGAGAAGCTCTACATCTTCTCCTCTCTTCTTCTCTTCTCTTCTCTTCTCTTCTCTTGTCTTGCTTGCGGCAATGGAGCTTGGAGCGTGGAGCTTGAGGATGGAGTTTGCTTGAAGCTTGCACTTGGATCGTGGAGCTACCAGAGTGCGCGGGAGAGGAGGTAACTCGAACAGTATCAAGGTAAGCTCACTACACCCGTAGATATGGATGGCGTGTCGGCTATGTGAGAGGTAGCCATTAGTGCTCGGCTTGGAACACTTGAAATAATAAGCGGTCCGTGGGTCTCGGCGGTTGAGCAAAAGCTCCCACATTTTGGTTCCATTGCCGGGACCAATGGATTCAAGCTTGAGCACTTGCGCGCCTCATATCGAGCATCGAAGTAGGGTATTCATCCCCGAAACGGAGCTTGAGATAGGTAGGAAGTTGGGTGTTTTCAATCTTCAGAATAGGTAAGTATTTTGGGATATTCTGGTTGTTTGATGAATGGAAAACATGGAGAAACTAGTTCAGTGTTTTGCTTTCGATTTATGTTGTATTAGGGTAGATTAACAGTAGGAAATCACACACGAAGAGGTAGAGGGTTGCTCTGTTGAGAAACAGGGAGAAAATCGGAGAAAACAGGGGGAAAAATGGAGGAAATGCAAATGTAACTGCATAGGAAACGCCAGGAGAGTGATCTATAGTGTTGAGGGAAGGACCAGCAGGGTATAAATTTTGGAAGGGCAAGAGAACCCCCATTTGCAACCAACGGAGAGTGAGAGAGAGAGAGAGAGAGAGAGAGCGAGCTTGGTGACCGTCCGATCAACCAGGGCATGGAGTGACATCGCATTTGGCATTCCCCAGGTACACTGATCTCCCCCTCACCACTCCAACTCCATCGCTGGTGAATTTCGTGGTCAATAGTAATAGACATCTGGAGATATTTGGGCGAATCCGTGTGCGCAAGCTCGTCGGGCCAGCGGACTCAGACGTCCAACCCATTGTCTGATTCCCAGAATCGGACACTCGGACAATCGTCCAATTGGACACTCGGAGACTCGGACGCCTTGACTCGGACCCACCCTGTCTGATCGGACAAATTAAGACACATCACCAATCGGACCACCTGCCCGGTCCAATTCCCAAAATCGAACCCGCCCATAATCGGACCACTAGGATCAGACACTCGAACCAGTCTGCCCAATTCTAGAAATCGGACCACCATGTCCGATCGGACCATTTGAATGAATCGGATCACCCAAAATCGGACCAGCCCAGAATCGGACCCCCCTTGTCCGATTCATTGAACACTTGCCTATCCGATTTTTGAGAATCGGACACTCGGACTTTGAGACTGCCACTCAGCCCTGATACACCTGGTTCGATTCCCAGAATCGGACCACTGGTAAATCGGACCACTGGTAAATCGGATGTCCGATTCCCAGTGTCAAAAAAAAAAACAACAACAACAAACTTGACCCATCCAGGGACACACTGGGGCAGTCCCCAACGACCCACCCCCACGTAAACAAGAGGAAGCAGCACAAGACCCTAGAACCCTTTAGAACGGCCAAGACTTGAGTAGCAAAGCCTATCAGGCCCGAAACGAGCGAGAGTGAGTAAGACGCCGGGGAATTGCTTGCAGCACTCATGTTGAACTTTTGCACTTGAAGTACACTTAGGAAAGCTGAAAGCCTAATTGAGCACAAGTGCACGAGGAACAACACACTCACGAGTGACCATAAGTTGAGCACTGTATTCAAAAATTAAAGGAACTCACTGAGATAAATTGCTCAAAAAACCTACCAATAGGAGAAGACCCAAGGTATAGGCAAACGTGCGAAGCGTAGGGTAGAATCAAGCAAGGAGCATCAACGACAAGGACCTCGATTAACCTGATCGAGAGCGCAGCGGGGCGCAAGAATTCAACCATGACAGAGGAAGGCTCAAACCATCGGTTTACCGAGGAGCTCGATGTAAGCGCATTCCCAGATGCTATACAGTAGATGGTGAGTAGTTACGATGCGCATGCCCGGTACGAGCACCGTGGCAGGACGGCAGATGCAATCATTGCGGACCTAGAGGAGGAGAGAAGGCTAGCCCGCAAGGCATTGCAAGGCATAGCCGAGTATAATAGGGATCAACAAGCCAGGAGCCTAAGGCAAAGCATGGAGCTGCATGAGGTGTAGAACTTGGCTGGCCGGAACCGGACAGACCAGGAAAGAGCACTAGAGGGAGACCTGACGCTGAGTGAGATCCTCATGAAATGGCTGCTAGATAACACCGCAGTAGAGCAGAGTGCCACTACACTAGCGATGTCGCTGCTTGCAGGATTAGGGGCAAACCAGGGCTCAAACAACCAGGCCAAAATACCGATTGTTGCCAAGCAACTCAACAAGTACCAGCCACGTGACGATCCGTACAGCTTTTTTGAGCAGTTTGAGCAAGTCTGCGAAGGCAATGGTCTCAACGACCAGACTCAACGTTCGCAAGCATTCGGAATTTGCTTAAGCGATAAGGGTAGGACATGATATACAAGCCCGGATGCCGTAGAGCGAGCCAACTTCAATAACCTCAAGGATCTCTTCGTCAAGAGGTTTGCCGAGCCCGGATACTCCGACAACCTGCTAGTACGCTTGATGAATGTCAAACAGAAGTAGAAGGAGGACATCCGCGACTATGTGACCCATGTGAGAAGTCTCTTTAAGAGAATCCCCTTGGGTGAGCGACCAACGGACAAAGCAGTATCAACTGTATTCATCAGCGGAATTAGAGATGAGGAATTGTACAAGGCATTGGCAGGTAATTCAAGCTTGCAGCGAGACGTGGTGGCCAGCTCCAGGAGCTCAACTCTGGAAGAGACTAACCCGCGAAGCATAGATCAAACGTCAACCTCTAGCGAGCGATCAAACCCATCATCCCAAGATAAGGGGAAGACCACCGAAACGGACCAAGGCTTGGCCGAGGTCAAGATGGAATTGTCCAAAATACAAGACATGTTGAGGCGACTGACGCGTCCGCACATCCAGTGCATGTACTGTGGAGGAAACCACCTGCCACAGCAGAGTGTCAAGACTCTAGGTCAAGACCTTGCGCTAACTGTGGTAGGTTTGGCCACGATGCTGCACACTGCAAACTACCACGAAGACTACCATACGCGCAACCCTACGGCAGCCTTATCAGGCTAACAGGCCACAGCCATTCTTCGGACGGGGAGCCCCACTAGCCCTACCTACACCTAACGATATGAAACCACCTGTCCCTAGGCTGGACATAAATCCTACCAGCATTCCTAGACCACCTGGTCTCTATGTGACCCACCCACCGAGCGACGCTCCCGTACACTACGTGGAGGAGCCCAGTGACGAAGAGACCTACATATACCCTTACGTCTCGCATGACGACGAGGGCAATGCGGTCCTCATGGATTATCAACCCGTGCCGGCGATGGCATTAGGACGAGGACGGGGTAGAGGCCTAGGAGGGCAGCCACCACAGGATCCGGTCACTTGTTGGACTTGTGGACATCCCGGTCATGTCTCATCGCGCTACCCCGAAAGAGAGCAGCAAAACAGGGACAAAGCTAACCAAAGCTACACAGAGTGCGGAATCACTCATCTTTTCATAGACTACCCAAAACAGAAGTCGCCCTCCGATTCAGCTAATTTTCCATCCGTCCCATTGGGGCTGTTTGGTGTTGAAAACCCCGATGGGGAGGCCACACCTATTCCCTTGCGAGTTATGACCTGAGCACAAACGAAGCAGGCCGACATCTCTCTGCCAAGACCTAGCAATCTTGACGCAACCTCAGTAGGAAAGAAAAGCCGTAGGCGGAAAAAGAAGAGATCGAAAGCTAAGGTCACACTAAAAACCGATAGTATTACGACCTTACCTAATGGGAAGAAAGTCTCAGACGCAGAGGCAGAGACTTCAGCCCCTAAAACAGCCCAAAAGGGAAGCGCTAAGATAGGAGAATACCCACACCCCAAGCGGCAATTAGAAGCCATAGAAAAGGTGAAGGAATGGGTGAGGGAGGCTCAACAGCACCTCAAAGATGTTGAACCCATCACGAAGGACAAGATTGATGATCTCTCCAACATAAGCACGCCAATGTCACCGCCTCACGGCCGAGGCTACTATGCCACAAGCAGTGCCATTGAGGCCAAGCCTAGACGCAACTGAGCCGCAGATCAGCCGCGGCCATTATCCCGGACAGTTTAGGCTAAAGGAAGGACGAGTGTTTAGCAATCTCCTGACCACACTAGTGACCACCCCTGTAACATTTGGCCTGGGAGATCTGCTTAAGCAGCACCCTGCCCTATGGCAAGACCTCAAGCAGTGGGTCGAGGGATCACAAGAGCAGGCCACGACAGATCCTCAAGACCAGGATGCGGAAACACAATTGCCAAGTTTAACGCTACACTCCGAGCCTAAATCCTTGCACGTCAACGCCTTCTGGGAGGGCTCGAAAATGCACGCAGTCCTGCCGGTCCTAGCCCTGGGTGACTCAACAAGGAAGGTAATCGTAGACACGGGAGCTGGGGTTAGTGTGCTTAGCCACGCAATGCTACAAACCTGGGGAAACCCTCCTGTTGAAGCTGCTAGATTTAACGTTACGCTAGCAAACGGTATGAGAGTGAAACCATTCGGGGTCTTGAAAATTTGGCCAGTAAAGATTGTAGGAGTCCAGTTCTCTGTCGACTTTATAGTCATGAAGGGAGTGGACTATGATATCCTATTGGGTCGACCCTGGATGCGCAATGCTAGAGTCATCAAAGATTGGGGTAACAGCCTGATCTTCCTTGGCAACCAAACTGACGCCGTGAGAATAGAGATGGACACATGGAAGACCTCACCAGTCGACCTAGACGCCATCTCTACTATGCTCAAAGGGAACACTCAGGTCAAGGAACCCTATGGGTCCTTAACTAAGTATATCCCATGCCCAGAGGACGAGCAGGATTGGATGCACGTTCTCGCTACACTTGACATGCCGTTCTCAGACCATGAGGCGTACGAGCAGGCTATCAAAACATTTGGCAAGCCAAACGAAACACTCTCTACACCTGTCTACATGATGGCAGCAAGTCTCCATGAAGGGCCTAAGCCTGTCATCTTCCAAGTACCTTCCAACAAGAGGGAACTCCAGGGAATACTGGAGTACTTAACGGACTGACTGGCAGGCAACGCAGCCGCCAACATCAAGCCACTCCAGGATCTCTTGGAAGTGTCCGAATGGAAGTGGACCAGGGTACACGAACTGAACCTCAGGTATAACTGGGCTTTGGTTCTCGACCAACAAGACGAGGCAGAGCAAGCCTTGGGAGACGATGAGCAGTCGAGAGATAAAGATTCCTGTGATGAATACGAAGATTGCCAATCCTTCGATGATGAAAGTGAGGGTGAGGTGGATACCATAGAATACGACACCGAAGGGCAAGAAATTGAGCAGATACGGGCAGATGCTAAGCCGCAGAAGAGACAGGCCCTTAGAGTGGACCAAGGAGTTATGTGTACAAAATGTGATCGTGCTTGGTTGGAACGGATAGGAGCAGTAGACCTTGAGCAAGCCAGCCTAGCCCAACCAGGAACGGCAGCACTGCTTAGAACCGAATCGCCATCTGAACTGCGGCCACCAGGGGAGACCACCTCCTCTAGTGAAAATGGGGGGTTTAACTCTGAATTGGAAGTTACTTCGGATAGTGACCCAGAAATCCCCAGGCCACCCATGACCAAACGCACCAAGGGGGACTTAGCTGTCCACCTGAGGCACAGACGGTTACGGCAGGATGAGGCAAAGCGTCCCAAGGATGCACGATCAGAGGAACAAAGGAAGCCGCAAGACCTCCCTAAACGCTTCTCTAAATTCAAAAAAGGGGACAGGGTAGTGGTTTTGCTAAATTCCAAGCGCCAAGGGCAAACCAGCGAACCAATTGAAGGGCCAGCCAAGGTCAAGGAGGTAAACCTAGCCCTGGAAGGGGAAGTGCCCCGACCAGTGTTCATTGCCGAGGACTTGACTACTGAAGAAGAGTCTAGTCTTGTCACTCTTTTGCGGGAGTACATAGACGTATTTTCTTGGTCCTTAGATGAGCTACGAGGGGTAGATCCGAGTGTTGTGACTCACAACATACCCATGACATCGGATGCAACGTCGGTCAAGCAGCAACCGTACCCCATGAATCCAAAACACGCCCATGCTATCAAGGAGGAAATTGACAAGCTAATGATAGCTGGATTCATTTATGAAATTGAGCACACAGACTGGGTGTCACCCATAGTCATTGTGATGAAGAAAAATGGCAAGATCCGAGTGTGCGTCAATTACAAAAAAGTGAACGCCGCTACAAAGAGAGACAATTATCCCTTGCCGTACACCAAGCACATGCTTGAGAGAGTGGCAGGCAAGGAATCCTATAGTTTCCTGGATGGCTTCTCGGGGTACAATCAGGTGCAAGTGCATCCTGCAGACAGGCCACTGAGTGGGGCGTCTTTGCGTATGTAGTCATGCCCTTTGGGTTAACCAATGCCCCCGCCACCTTCCAACGCCTTATGTGCACCATATTCAAAGACATGCTTTGCAAGGAGTTAGAGGTCTTTGTCGATGACCTGTGTGTCCATTTGACCTGGATTGAACACCTAGACAAACTCCGCGCGGTCTTTGAACGGTGTCGCTTATACCATCTCTCCCTGAACCCCTTGAAATGTCAGTTTTGGGTGAAGCACAGATGCATCTTAGGACACGTGGTGTCAAAGAACGGCATTGCCACGGACTTCTCGAAGGTCAAAGTTATCGTTGACCTCCCACCCCCAAGTAATTACAGGGGAGTTCAATGCTTCTTAGGTCACACAGGATACTATCGGCGGTTTGTACTGAACTACGCGCTGATCGCTAGGCCATTGTACAAGCTGCTAATTGTCTTCAAGTGGACCGAAGCATGCCAACGGGCATACGAAGAATTGGAAAAGGCTCTAACAATGGCACCTATTCTACGAGCCCTAGACTGGACCATTACTTTCCACGTACACATTGACGCCTCTAAGTTTGTTGTGGGGGCAGTGTTGTGCCAACCTGGTGAGCATAACCTAGATTACCCAATAAGTTTTGCTAGCAGGCAACTCACTGAGACGGAGATGAATTATTCGACAACGGAAAGGGAAGGATTAGCCATGGTGTTCGCCTTGAAGAAGTTCCGGCATTATCTGCTGGCCACCCCCTTCACCTTCTTTGTAGACCATCAAGCCCTGCTCTATTTAGTGAACAAACCTTGTGCTACAGGACGTATAGCTCAATGGCTTCTCCTGCTCCTAGAGTTTGATTTCTTCGTGGTGGTGCGGAAGGGAAAACAACATTATATGGCTGATCATTTGTCCCGTATACCCACAGGAGAAGCCGCTAGACAAGGCATCATGGACGAGTTACCGGACAGCCACTTATTCCATCTGTCCACAGCGAAGGAGACCTATTCAGGGCCGATCTGACACCATAGTGGGCAGACGACATAGTCCAAGTGCTCGAGCATGGGCTACCCGAACGACCAATAGAACAGGCACGGCTTAGGCACTTGATCCTGAAAATCCAGTCCTAGCTGATTGCAGGCCAACTCTATAGGCTGGGGCAAGACGGATTGCTACGTAGGTGCGTATGTGAGCATGAGATGCACGACGTGCTCTCAGAGGCGCACAACGGTATTGTAGGAGGACACTTTAGCGGAGGCACGACAGCACGGAAGATGCTACAGTCCCAGCTATGGTGGCCCACACTTTTCCACGATGCTAACAATTTGTCAAGCATTGTGACGAGTGCCAAAATGGACAAAAGTCCCGATTCGTAAGGATCAGATGGAGTCCCGATTCGTAAGGAT
Source organism: Lygodium microphyllum (assembly GCF_053477565.2). Classification (NCBI taxonomy): domain Eukaryota; kingdom Viridiplantae; phylum Streptophyta; class Polypodiopsida; order Schizaeales; family Lygodiaceae; genus Lygodium; species Lygodium microphyllum. Next base: position 11,432,151 of record NC_141160.1, read on the forward strand.
TCGTAAGGATCAGATGGAGTTCTTATGGGAGCAAGTAATCTTGTGCTTTGGTTGCCCCATCGAACTGGTTAGCGACCAGGGAACGCACTTCATCAACAAAGTGATAGCCCATCTCCTATCTGCCTTTCTTATCATCCATTGCAAATCCTCACCATACTACCCTCAGGCTAATGGCCAGGCAGAATCAACCAACAAAATTCTCATCAATGTCCTGACTAAAGTGGTCTCAGCCTCACGAAGTGATTGGGATAACAAGCTAATGGCAGCCTTGTGGGCCTACCGAACAGCTTATAAAACGGCCGTCGGTCAAACACCTTTTAGGCTGACCTATGGTACTGAAGCCATTCTCCCATTAGAATTCTTCATCCCTAGCCTGAGAATAGAGCTCCAAGAATGGTGGGAAGGCAAGGAAGCATGGACGCAATGCTTGGTTGAGCTGGAACGCCTATCAGAGATTCGTCTTCTAGCCACCCACGCACTTATCTGCGAGAAAGCCCGACGAAAAGCTGGTTTGACAAACATGTCAAGCAACGGGAGTTTGAGCAGGGTGACCTAGTGCTCCTCTACTCAGTTAAAGGACATAAGAAAAAGATGAAATTCAGAGGTCTCGGACCCTTCAAGGTCCGGGCAATCAGCCGAACTGGTAATGCCGAGCTTGAGACAGTGGATTGTGAAAGAATGGGCTTCTTCAATGGCAGCCGTGTCAAGAAGTACTACCCCCCCACTCATCCTTTGCATGAGCCACCAATGGTAGAACCACTCATCAAAATACGAGTAGCCACAATTACGAAAATCTATGAGAATGAGGAGGAGCCTGTAGAACCCGCCTACCTTCGTGTCACAGTCACTGCCAAGTAAATGTGCTCCTTCAACACCCTGATTGATGAGGGGGCGGATCTCAATGTTTTAATGCACAAGCATTGGATCCATCTCGACAACCCAATACTTCATCCCACAACAGCCAAATTAAGCCCATATGGGGCTCAATCCTACCTCTTCTCAGTACATGCCAAGTCGTCGTTTCTATCGAGTCTGAAACTATCCCCATGCTGTTTTACGTGTTGCCAAGTACCATGGATGCAAGCACAGAGTCATTGCTTGGGCAAACCTTTAAAAAGAAGACTCGCTGCAATGTTGATTATGAGTTGCAGCGCATCCACTTAACGATCAGCAACGTGCATATTGTCACGACTTTCAGCAAGGGCCTCGTAACCCTATCACCGCTCACAGGGCCACCGATAGAAACAGCCGTAGGTAGGACTAAGGAGGGGAGTCATGCACATCTGCCACACCCAGATCCCCATAAACCGTAGGCTGTAGCACCCAAAGCAAAACCCCAACAGCCTCACTTGCAATGGGTACCTAAACAGCCTTGAGAACCGCCTAGAACTAGACGCGCATGTCTGCATAAGACCTACAAATCTAAATCTCGGAAACCAAGATGCCATCACCGCAAGTGCCGTGTGATTAAACAAATAAGGGTCCCTAAAATCCTCCTTCGTGCACAAGGCTACTATGAGGGGAATGCCTCGTTGTGGATCCCTAAAATCCCAACTGCCAAGAGCACTAGTCCTACATCGACCTCAAGTCTGATCAGTCCTTGTCCCCCGACGCCTCAAGACCATGAATCGCAGTGCTCACCCCACTCATCCGACCCCTCTACGCGTCAACCCAAGAGAGTCGCACACGCCTATCGGCCCAAACAATGGCCATCACCACAAGTGGCATCATCCAACCAAGTCAACCTGCCGCTCCGCAGCCTAGCTGACTGCAACAGCATAACTGTTGAGATTAAACCCGACCCATCCATCCTGCCAACAGCCAGGTTGCCGACTCAAAGGGACCCCCAGCCACAACTCTGTACTGTCAGAACCTCAACCACACGGCCGTCGGCCTTAAGCCCTCCTATGAACGAAAGTCATTTCTAACGCTAGTCGCTGACCTTGCAGAGGACACTGGAGATGATGTGGTGGACTGCATCAAACAGCTCGATGCCACCTTTGTTGCACTGGTCCTCAGCTATGACCGCCTGGACTTGGGTCTATTAGCAGAACCCTTTGCAACAGACGTGCACAATATGCCTTGCTCTTGGGAGACTTTTGAATTTGCCTTTGCACAGGCTTCTCGCTCTGCCGCCGAGTTGCTCGCTAGCGAGGTCTCCAAAGAGCAAGCCATTAAGCAACGCCTCATCACATCATTTGACCCACGGACAACGTCTGCCATCACTGACCAAGAGAGTGCAAGGTTATCCCACTTGGCGATACGGGATCATGCTTCTTGAAGCAGTGGTACGCTCTTAGGTTGCAATGGGAAGTCGACGGATGTCGCATAATCACCAACGTCGAACAACGCCGAGCCATCAAAATGGCCGAGTATGATCCCACCTATGTCGCGCCTACCCCTATCTCGATCACCTCTTAACAGGGGAAGAGCTCCACATCGCAAGTCGGGTCGACTCCAGTGATTTGCTCACAGATGTCCTCACGTACATCACACATGTAGGCATTCGACCCTGTGACCTGGATTGCGCTGCACAACTGGAATATAACCCCAACTTCTACGTTTGGCTTCTACACAAATAAACATGCACGCCTTGGCCCCACAACCTCCAATCCTGGGACGGATTCTTCTTTTCCAAAAGGGGGAAGGGGTAGTAAGGGGATAAACGAAATAAAATCTAAAAAGTAAACCAAGTGTTAAACGCTCAAAATTGAAATGCAATTAAAAGGAGGTGATAGAAGTCTGAAAGGAAAAGTTAAGGCTATGGGCAATAAAATCTGCTATGCTTTTGGTCGTCCAGCAAATTAGTTGCCAAAAAATACTAAAGAGGGAAATGGCTAAATGTGTAGGTGGCGACCATGGCAAGCCAGGACAAAGCAGGCAAGCTCCCGTTCTCGGAGGAAGAACAAGTAAAGTACGGCCTCACGGTGGAAACAAGAGCTTTCAACCAATTAAAGTTTCGCCACGTATTCAACTTGGAAGACGTAGTCATCGAAGAACTGGCGATACATCAAATTATAGAGCAGTGCCACTACAGAAGCACCTAGATGCAGTGGGCCGGAGGATAGACTACACCTTGTGCGTTGATTTCTTGCGTACCTTCAATAGAAACACGGGCACCGTCACGGTGCGTGACAAGGAAGCTACCAGACAGGTGCAGATCGAGCTAACCCTCGAGCTAGTGGAAAGAGCACTAGGGCTGTCGAATAAGGTGGAAAGGAAGCCAAAAAGAGACATCTATGCCATGTTGGGGATGGATAAAGTGAAGGTTTACACCAATGACAGAATTAGCCTGGCGGACATCCCCAACCAAGAAATTCAGCTCTGCAGGAAAAGATGGTGCACGCCCTATTCTCAAGCCAGAGGTACAACAGCATTATGACCCGAATCAATGTACCTCTGCTTGACAGCATCGCGGCGCAATCGCTGGACAAGATGAACCTCAATGGGTTCGTAAGAAAGACAATTGAGGCTTCGGCAAAGGCCCTGGCGACAGGAGGAAGAGCCATGGCAGGAGAGTCCCCGTCATCCCGATCGACCCGCAAAGCCTCATCCTCTAAGGCCTCCACCATAGGGTTTGGAGGTGTCCTTACGACAATCATTCAAGAAGCGATAGGGCAGGGACAAGCAGGAGAAGACAAAGAGGGAGGTGATGAGAAAAGTGGCGAATCACCACGTCACAGTCCCAGCCTCACACAGAAGAGTAGCAAAGGTCGTCTAATGAAACGGAAACGGACACCGATGAGGAGGGAGAACCCCAGGCTACACCACAAAGGTAGGCGGAACAACGAACTAAGGCCCTACATGGAAAAAGACAGGAGGAGCGAAAGAAGAAAGAGAAGGAAGATCTGGAATGGGCCCAAAGGGAGTTGGTAAGGGATGAGGAGGAAAGAAAAAAGAAGGCCGAGGAGGAGCTGAGAAGGAAGGAAGAGAAAGAATTGGAGCTGGCAACCCGTCGCTCCATCGAGGAACAGCAAAGAAGAGACGAGGAAGGAGCAGAGGGTCCGCACCAACCTGAGGCACCCGGTCCCAGTACTGGTGTGTCAAAAATTGTGTCCCTGCCCCCTGCAGAAGGAAAAGGAAAGGACCTAATCAGGCCAGCTTCCCCTCTCCTCATACCACCCATGCAAGCCACCCCTATCATGATGACACCCCTTGCCACCGCCACCCGGGGGCACACCCCAAAAGTCGAGAGAGCAATGTGGTCACCTGGCTGCAGTTTCTGGTGGAAAGGGAGCTGGCAAGGGAAGTGGTCGTGGCCACCCCAGCTTCAGGAGCCAAAAGGGCAGCCACGGCCGAACTAGAACCAAGGTCGGAACTGAAAAGGCAAAATTTAGAAGAGGTCACCACCACTACGACCATGCCCCACCTCCCACCTCCAGCAGGCCAATACGACGAGTACGTGAAGGAGCTGCTCGCGCAGTTGGAAAGGGCCAGACAGGAAAGGAGGATAGCCGTGGAGGAGCTGGCAGCAGAACAAGAATCACAAGCTGCCCTCCAGCTAGAAAGGATGAAGTAGATAACAGAATATCAAAGGGAAATCACTGTGCTCAGGGAGGAAGCCAGCACTAAGGAGGCAGAAGAATTAAAAGATCTGAAGGAATGTGACGATGCCTGGGAGGGAAGAAGAAAAATCTTGATGGAGCGTCTCAATGGGGAGAGGGAAACAAATGCCCACCTTCGGTGCAAAAATGATCAGTTATCTGCAGTCAACCTGGAAGCGCAAAGCCAGCTTGACAAAATCAAAAAGGAGGCTGCAGAGCTGGACCAATTAAGGGCAGAACAGGTGCGAAGGATGCAGGTGAAGTTGGACCAGCTCAATGCGCAAATCGCAAAGGAACGCCAGGAGCAGTCCCACCTGCACTTGAGCTCAAGGCCCAGCAGCAACAACTCATGGCAATGACCCTCCATCAGGGGGAGAGCCTGGAAGATATGAAAAGAAGGGCAAAAGAATGGTCCGATCATAACGAGCATAGAGTGCGGGACTTATCACGCCGGCTAGCCAAGGCCGAAGGAGACAGGGTGCTGGCTGAGAATCAGGCAGAAGCGGCCCAGCATTCCATGATAGCCCAGCAGCACACCTTTCTCAATACGCTGCTCCACGCCACCAGACCAGAAGGAGATGAAGCCAATGATCACCTGCTGCAAAGGAAACTAACAGTTGCGCACAGAGCTCTCACAGCAGGCTTGCACGTGCCGTTGCAGCTAGGAGGCCCGCCGCAGAGCCTAGAAGAGTAGAGAAGATGTCTTGCACAGGTAGGCCTGACGGCGCAGGAGATAGATGACCTCGGTTTCATAGAGGAAAAAACACAAGAAGGCGAGCAAGCAGAAGGGGGTGAACCAGAGCTCGATCTAGGACCTCAGGAGGAGGAATACGTCCCACCACCCCCTCAACCACAACAAGCTGAAGTGCAGCCCCCTGATACATATGCCGAGAGAAGAGCAGCCCAAACCAACCGTAGGAAAGAGATGGTGGAGAAGGCAAGAAGAAAGCTGAATGCCAGACATGTCCCAGCCTGCCCCTCTCCTACTGTGCACCCAAGATTCCCCTGTTGAATTCCGTGTCGAATTGATTATCTAGGAACAGCAGGAGTATAACCGCGACCCCTTCGACTTGCGCTTTGAGTTTTCCACTGCCTTGAATAGGGTACTGCCCATTCAACTGGTGAAGGATGTCATTGCCATGGGGGCGAGGCTCAAAGCCAAGTGGTTAGCGGAGCGTGAGGCTCACCCAACTGCTTGGGGAGCCGAGGACCATGAGTTTTGGCAAGATAAAGTCCTCCAGGTGCCTAGATCAGTGGAAGGCTATAATTGCCAACACATCTGGAGGAGACGCATTTTTGACGTCAACCTGGAAGCGTGGATGGCATTTTGCAACACCCTCCTTTCAGAGAGAAACAACCCCACTTTTATGTCGTATCCTCAAAGGGTAGGGGTAGACTTCAATCCGTCCATCCACGGCAGGTTTGATTTCCCCATCATCTATAATACCAATAGCACCTCCCATAGAAACGCCCTTCTTTTCACTCTCCCCGACTTGTATAGCTCTATAGATAAATTTCTTAGCGAGTTCACCTCTTGCCCCGACCCCGCATTCATCACCACTTGTAATTATCTTAGGTTAATTAGGATCCTAGTCCACCAAGAGCCCGCACCCCAAGAACGCCACCTCCCACCCCTCTATTTTGACCCCAACGCCATAGACGACAACACCATGACTCGCCTCATGATGCGTGCTTCTCTTTTGCCATCTTTCTATGGTGCACTACTCGAAGACATGAACGACATCAAATTCACCTAGTGCAACCACCCCTTCCTTTCTACCACCACCCTCAAAACCCGCCTCCACATCAAAGGCTACTTGTTGAGTCAAAAATTCCTTAATAAAGCCCCCTGCCCTCCACCAACCCCTACCCACTATTCAGATGGCGAGGAGTAAACTCCTGTCATGCCCTTGTACCGCTTGCCTTCATGTATACGCCTCCTCATGCTATTATATATTTTTTTAAAAAAATAAAAAAGAAAAAAAAAAGGGGACGAAAAGACGCACCACAATCACTGCACCTAGGACCCTCCCTAGCCCCCCCCCCCACTTCACACTTAGGGCACATCAAGGGCAGGACCTTCAGACCTGTCACCCTAAGACTTGCACTGCACCACCAACAAAGCACGAACTGGGTCCTCAAGTGTGGGACATTACCAAGGGCTTGCCCAAGGTTAGACCCATCTCCCAGTTCCACTGGCACGGGCACCATGCACTACACAGTGAGACAGACACACCCCCTAGGAAGTGCACCACTTTCCTTGCATGCTATGTTCATGTTTCAAGAACGGGATGTTGGGTTGAAGGGGATCATCTACTACATCCTCCAATGACAAGGAATTTTTCTAGGAGTCGGACATGACCCCATTACGGCAACTTCAGGAGCTTCGCATCAAATCGAGCATAGAAGTAGGGTTTGCAGCCCGAAGCAGTGCTCGAGATAGCTAGGAGATTTAGGAGGTTTTAATCCATGAAACAAGTAAGTGTTTTGGTTTGTTGGAAGCATTAGTGTAGGATTACCATTCTACATCTCTGTTTTGCATTTTGGCTGCAGTAGATTACGGTTAGACTAGGTTAAGAAAAGAGAAAACAGAAGGTTTTGGTTGCTGCTAGAAACAGGGAAACAGGGGACCAGATTCAAATTTCTGGGTAAAACAGGAAAAGGGAACTAGCTTTAAGGTTTTGCAGTGCTAGGAAAGGACCTTAAGAGGCTTGGGAGGCCAGGGCAAACCTCATTTCACTCGTTAGCTTTGTGAGAGAGAGAGAGAGAGAAAGAGCTTCTGGTTGTTGCCAGGAACAGGGAGCGCTATCACGATTCTGGGTGCCATCTATTTGTGCTACTCCAGGTGAGTCTGGTGCTTCTTAGTAATGTCCTAATCATATCTGGAAAGTCTCTTGTGATTGTGTGTAACAGGCGTCAAGTGGAATCAAAACGCGTCGAAATCGCGCCTGCCGCCACACGCAGTCGGACCAAGTCTCAGTGGTCTGATTCCCAGAATCAGACCACCCAAGTCCTAGAGTCGGACCATCCGATTCCAAGAATCGGACCGTCCGATTGAGGGAGTCGGACCAGCCCTGTCTGATTCCCAGAATCGGACCAGCCCTGTCTGATTCCCAGAATCGGACAGTCCGATCAGATGTACCACGTGGCACTCGGACCGCCCATCATAATAGACCATCAAACTTTAGGAATCAGACTCGACCTGTCCTACTGCTGGACTCGGACCACCTTGTTCGACTACTAGAGTCAGACCACCCCCGTCCGACTACTAGAGTCGGACCAGCCCCGTCCGACTACTAGAGTCGGACCAGCCCTGTCCGATTCTGGGAATCGGACCATCCTACCAGAAGGAAAACTAAGGATCTTTAGTTGACCCTCCCATAGACCTGACCCCCAGGACACAACCCTGAACACCCCCAAGACCCAATTTGACCATTAGAACCTCAGAGACCAATCGAACTTAGAGCAGAATAGAAAACGCAGCACAGACCTTCAGAAAGACCATAGAATAGCCGAGAACCGAGCTTAGAACTCAAATCAGGCTAATAATGTGGAGAGAAACAGAGTGGATTTTGCATTAAACGCTTTCTGCATCAGCACTTCACTCTTGTGTTCCACTAAGCTTGCACTGCAAGAAAAGAGAAAAGCATGTTTTCGCACCAAGCACCACGAAAGCACTAAGCATAACGTGTGAATAAGGATTGTAGTTGCTTTCAAATAACAAGGAACACATCAGGATATCTAATAACATTAAGAAACCCACTAGTAGGAGAAGACCCCAAGACTTAGACAGGTGCCTGAGTGCCCTACTAGTAGGACCTGGAGAAGACACGAAGACACAGAAAGCAACAATATGGAGGATTGGACGCTGCCGGAGCTACTTGGATTTATTGAAAACCTCGTGGAGTTGGAAGCAGAAACAATGTCGAGATCAAGAGGTGAATGAGGAGAGGACCAATTAGACTTAGGAGAATTTCCAACCTCAGTCTAGGAACTGGTCCACAACTACGATCTACTCACTAGGACCGTGATCCAGGGCAGACCTGTAGAGGAAGTGGTAGCAAACCTGGAAGAAGAGAGAATAGCAATCAAGAGAGTGCTAGAAGGCATAATTGCCTACAACCATGAGCAAAGGGCTAGAAGGCTACAGCAAGACGTAGATATGTACGAGGCTAGACGAGTGCTAGACCTAGCTGGAGCGGCCAAATCTGGACCAAACGTAGAGAGGGAATGGGCAGAGAGGCTAACATGACATTGAGCGAACTGGTAGCAAAGCAACTCTTGGACAATACGTCTGTTGGACAGAGCGCTACTGCCCTAGCCACCATGCTACTATCGGGATCGGGAGTCACGCAAGGGGCTAAAGGGCAGGCTAGAATCCCCATTGTAGCAAAACAACTAGCTAGATATGAACCTAGCAGTGACCCGTACAACTTCATGGAGTAGTTCGAGCAAGTATGTGAGGCAAATGGTCTTACTGACCCTGCGCAGCGAGCTCAAGCTTTTGGTCTGTGCTTAGGCGATAAGGGGAGGACCTGGTATTCTAGTCTAGATGACGCAGAACGTACAAACTTTGTTCGCCTTAAGGAACTCTTCATCAAGATATTTTTGGAGGCAGGGTATTCAGATAACCTCATCGTTAGGTTGATGAATATCAGTCAAAGGGAGAAGGAAGACATTAGGGATTACGTCACTCAAGTGCGTAGCCTCTAGAAGAGAATCCCTGCCAATGAGAGACCTACCGAGAGGGAAGTGTCTACAGTGTTCATGAACGGGATTTGGAGTGAGGAGCTCTACAAGGCTTTGGCTAGTAACTCCACCTTGCAACGAGACATGCTAGCTAGAGTTTTCGAGGAGGCAATACGCGTAGATGATCAACTCAAGGAACACAGCATAAGGACTACCAACTGAGAGAGTGCAAGCCAGAGGGACCCTGAGAGATCAACTACTTCGGGGGGGAAAGCAACTGCTAGTGTGCAGGATAAGGGAAAGAGTGTAGACCACGACCAGGGGATGGCAGAAATGAGAATGGAGATTGCACAGTTGCAAGAGCTGGTAAGAAAGCCTATGAGATCGCATGTACAATGTATATACTGCGGCGGCAATCACCTCCCAGTTGAGTGCCAAGATCCTATATCTCGGCCATGCTCAAATTGCGGTAGATTCGGGCATGATCCAGTGCATTGCAGAATGCCGAGGAGATTCCCATACGCGCAACAGTACAACCCTCCATACTTAGGTAATAGGCCACCCAATTTCTTTGGGAGGGGACCTAGTTAGCTCTCCCAGCACCGACTGACTCAAGACCTGCCGTACCTAGGCTGGAGATGAACCCAACTGGTATACCTAGACCACTAGGGCCTTTTGTAACCCACCCATCTAGCGATGCTCTTGTTCACTTTGTGGAGGATCCTAATGAGGAAGAAACATATGTCAACCCGTACATATCCTATGACGAGGAGGGCAACCTAGTCCTGATGGACTATCGGTCGGTGTCGGTGATGGCTTTAGGAAGAGGAAGAAGCAAAGGCTTTGGAGGGCCAAGCCAAGATCCAGTCACATGCTGGACTTACGGCCACCCAGGCCACATTTCGTCACGCTGCCCAGAACGAGAACAAGCTAACAAGGACAAAGTGGATCTTCGATGCACAGAGTGTGGAATCACACATCTGTTTCCCGATTGTCCTAGGAGGAAGCCATCAACTAGCTCAGTCAACATGCCATCGATGCCTTTGGGGCTTTTTGGAGTGGAAACCTTTGACAATGAGGATATGCCCATCCCACTACATGTTATGATGCGAGCTCAAACAAAATAGGCAGGCATCTCTTTGCCATGGCCACGTAACCTTGACGCAACCTCAATAGGAAAGAAAAGCTGGAGGAGACGGAAAAAGAGAACCGATGCAAAGATAACTCTTAAAACCAAGGAAGCGACTACGTTAGTAACGGGAAAGAGGGTCATAGACGCAGAGGCAAAGACCTCAGCTCCTAAGATAGCCGAGCTAGGGAGTGCCAAGGTAGGGGAATATCCCCATCCCAAACGGCAGCTCGAGGCTATGGCTAAGGTCAAGGAGTGGGTCAAGGATGCCCAAAAGCACCTCAAGGATGCTGAACCCATATTAGAAGATCCTATTGACTATTTCTCCAACGTGAGCACACCAGTCTCACCTTCAAAACCACAAGCTGCGAGCATACCTGTACCACTGGGGGCAACTCAGCAGCAAGGCCAAGGGGAAACTTGCCAGGGCAGACAGAACGCATGGCCTAGAAATGCTAGCCTCAGGGGAAGACAAGAGCCCATTAGCCTACTCACAACCTTGTTGTCTACTCCAGTAACTCTAAGCTTGGAAGACCTGCTTAGGCAGAATCATTCCTTATGGCAGGAGTTAAAAGACTTGATGGAGGGACACACAAGACTTGCAGGTGCTGATCCGCAAGATCATGATGCAGTTACACAGATCCCAAGTCTAACTCTACACTCAACTCCTAAGTCTTTGCATATCGATGCTTTTTGGGAAGGCACTGAAATGCATGCAGTTTTACCCATCCTAGCCTTAGGGGATATGACGTGAAAAGGAATTGTAGACACAGGTGCAAGTGTTAGTGTACTAAACCATGCAGTCTTAGAGGCATGGGGAAACCCTCTTGTAGAGACTGCTAGGTTTAACATCACGTTAGCAAATGGAATGAAGGTAAGACCATTTGGGGTCTTAAAGAATTGGCCATTAAAGATTACCGGTGTGCAGTTTTTCATAAACTTCATTGTCATGAAGGGAGTGGATTATGACATACTATTAGGCCGACCTTGGATGAGGAATGCGCGTGTCATTGAGGACCGGGGCAATGGTTTGATTTTCCTAGGGAACAGAACTAGTGCAGTAAGGGTAGAGATGGACACTTGGAAGACGACCCCTGTTGACCTAGATGCCATCTCAGCTATGCTAAAAGGCGATACTCAAACGACCAAACCCTATGGATCACTCACTAAATATATTCCTTGCCCTGAGGATGAGAGGGATTGGATGCACATTTTGGCAACCATTGACCTACCATTCTCGGATGAGGAAGAACTATATCGGCAGGCTACTAAAGCCGCAACCATGCCAATTGAGGAGCCAATTGTGTCACTCTACATGATGGCAGGAAGCTCACTCAACCCAGGCAAACCAACCTCGTTCCATATCCCCAACAACAAACTAGAGCTTCAGGAAATCGTAGAGTATTTGACCAATAAACTGGAAGGCAACTTGGCTGCTAACTTAAAACCTCTACATGATCTATTAGCTAAGCCAAAATGGAAATGGACCAAGGTCCACGACCTGAATTTGTTATATAACTGGTCTTTAGTTACTGATGACAAGGAGACCGAAGAGGAAAGCTTAGGTGATGATGAGCAGTCAGAAGGACAGGACTCTGATGACAAAGAGTATGAGGACTGTCGCTCTACGGGAGAGGAGAGTGACGAAGAGATAGATACAATAGAGTACGACATGGAAGGAAAAGCGATAGAACAAATCAAGGCAGACTCGAGGCCTAGGAGAGGAAGGACCAGTCAAAACGAAAAAGGAGTCATGCGAATGGAGTGTGACAGATCCTGGCTAGAACACATAGGAGCCGTGGATTATGAGCAAGCCGGAGTGGCACGACCATGGGTAATCCCAACGCTCAAGACGGATGCACCTACTGAACTACGACCCCCTGGGGAAACACCTTCCTCAAGTGAGGGATGCGAGTTTAACTCAGAATCGAAAGTCAGCACTGAGAGTGATCCCGAGATATCACAGCCTTCTAAAGTCAAACGCACCAAGGGAGACTTGCCTATCCACCTAAGGCGCAGGAGGCTAAAGGAGGAGGCCAGGAAGCAAGCAAAGGACTCAGAAGCAGAAAGGCAAAAGAAATCGTAGGATCTACCCAAACGGTTTACAAAATTTAAAAAGGGTGACAGAGTGGTGATTCTGCTAGGTGCGAAAAGACAAGGCCAAACTAGTGAACCGATCGAGAGACCCGCCAAAGTCAAGGAAGTTAACTTGGCTGGGGAAGGTGAAAAGCCAAGACCTGTATTCATTGCAGATGACTTGATGGAGGATGAGGAGACCAAACTTGTTGCACTCTTGCAAGAGTACATTGACGTATTTGCCTAGACATTGGATGAACTTAAGGGAGTCGACCCTAGGGTTGTGACTCATAATATCCCAATGGTCCCTGATGCAGTGCCAACGAAACAACGGCCTTACCCCATGAATCCCAAACACACCCATGCAGTAAAAGACAAGATTGATAAACTCATGAGGGCAGGATTCATATATGAGATTGAGCACACGGACTGGGTATCACCTATCGTGATTGTCATGAAGAAAAATGGAAAAATCCGATTCTGGATGGTTTCTCGGGCTATAATCAAGTGCAAGTGCACCCCGATCAGGCACAAGACTGCCTTTGCCACGAAATGGGGTGTATTCGCCTACATTGTCATGCCTTTTGGGCTGATGAATGCACCTACGACTTTTCAATGCCTAATGTGCACTATCTTTAAGGACATGCTTAGGCGCAAACTGAAAGTGTTTGTAGATGACTTATGCATACACTCTAGTCGGGCCGAACACTTAGAGAAATTGAGAACTGTCTTTGAAAGGTGTGGGTTGTACAACCTCTCGTTGAACCCCTTAAAGTGCCAGTTCTGGGTGTAACACGGATGCATCTTAGGGCACGTAGCATTAAGGAACGGCATTGCCACTAACTTTTCTAAAGTCAGAGCCATTGTTGACTTACCACCACTCGATAACTACAAGGAAGTTCAGTGCTTCTTAGGACACACTGGATATTATTGACGCTTTGTACTAAATTACGCACTAATTGCTAGACCATTGTACAAGCTGTTGATAGTGTTCGAGTGGACTGAGGAATGCAAGCGCGCATATGAGGAGTTGAAAAAGGCTCTTACTACTGTACCAATCTTACGAACCCCAAACTGGAACATAACGTTTCATGTACACATAGATGCCTCTAAGTTTGCTATTGGAGCCGTGCTATGCCAGCCTGGTGAACATAACTTAGATTACCTGGTGAGTTTTGCCAACAGGCAGCTCATAGAGACCGAGATGAACTATTCCATGACAGAAAGGGAGGGGTTGGCCATGGTATTTGCGGTAAAGAAATTTAGGCATTACCTGTTGGCCACTCCCTTTGTCTTCTTTGTTGACCATCAAGACTTGCTATATCTTGTAAACAAGCCTTGCACTACAGGACGCATAGCTAGATGGTTACTCCTTCTACTGGAGTTTGACTTCTCTGTGGTTGTACGCAAAAAAGGAAAGCAGCATTACATGGCTGACCACATGTCCCGCATACCCACAGGAGAATCCGTTGGACAAGGCATACCTGACGATTTACCGAATGCTCATCTCTTTAACCTGTCTAGCGAGAGAGAATTGTTTAAAGCTGATCTGACGTCGTATTGGCCCGATGACATAGTGCAAGTGCTAGAGAACGGACTACCTAAGAGACCCATTGAGAAGGCCAGGCTGAGAAAACTTATCCTGAAAATTCAGCCATACCAACTGATAGCCGACCAACTCTACAGGTTGGGACAAGACGGTTTATTGCGCAGATGCATATGTGAGCACAAGATGCACAATGCATTGAAAGAAGCACATGGCGGAATCGCTGGAGGACACTTTAGCGGAGACACAACAGCCCGAAAGGTGCTACAATCCCAACTATGGTGGCCCACCCTTTTCCACGATGCAGCTAAATTCGTAAAGCACTGCGATGAGTGCCAAAGGACCAAGGTGCCTGTGCAGAAAGACAAGATGGAGTTGACCCCTGTCATAGCCCGACAACCCTTTGAAAAATGGGGCATCGATTTTATTGGACCTATCAGTCCTGTGGCACAATATTCCCAAGATCGCTACATCATAGTGGCAACTGATAATCTGACGAAGTGGACAGAGGCACGAGCCACGAGGAAGAATGATGCTAGAACCATCGCAAAGTTCTTGTGGGAGCAGGTCATTTCACGGTTTGGTTGTCCAATCAAACTTGTAAGCGACCAAGGCACGCACTTCATTAATGAGGTGATTTTCCACCTACTCTCTACCTTCCTAATAATTCATCGGAAGTCCTCTCCCTATTACCCTCAGGCTAATGGCCAAGCCGAATCCACGAATAAAATCTTAGTCAACGTGCTTACAAAGGTAGTGTCTACTTCAAGAAGTGACTGGGACAACAAGCTAATGGCGGCCTTGTGGGCCTATCGCACAGCTTATAAAACGGTTGTAGGATAGATGCCTTTTAGGCTGACGTACGGAACTGAAACCATTTTACCCTTAGAATTCTTCATCCCTAGCTTAAGGATAGCAGTCCAGGAGCGTTGGGAGGGAAGAGAGGCTTGGACCAATCGCTTAGTGGAGTTAGAGCGCCTAACGGAGACCCGACTCCTCGCCACTCACTCTCTGATTTGTGAGAAGGCTCAACGAAAGATGTGGTTTGACAAGCATGTCAAACAACGAGACTTTGAACAAGGGGACCTTGTTCTGCTATACTCTGTAAAAGGACATAAACAAAAGATGAAGTTTCGGGGGCTAGGGCCTTTCAGAGTACGCATGATTGGTAGAACATGGAATGTTGAGTTAGAGACACTTGAAGGCGAATGAATAGGCTTTTTTAATGGTAGCCGCATAAATAAGTACTATCCTCCTTCCCATCCATTACATAGCCACCCATGCTAGAACCCCCAATGAACGTCTACATGGCTACTATAACCAACCTTACAGATCAGGATGAAGAAGCAGTGGCACCGGCGTATCTACGAATCACAGTCACAGCAGGAGCGATGTATTTTTTCGATGCCTTGATTGATGAAGGTGCCGACTACAACATCTTGACGCATGACCATTGGACACGCATTGGTCAACCCCGAAACTACATCCCACTAATGCCAACCTCACCCCGTTTGGGGGTAATGCTTATTCACTCCTAGGGAAGTGCAAGGTAATCATTTCTATCGAGTCTGAAAGTTTACCAGCTTTCTTCCATGTGTTGCCTGACACTAAAGGAGCCGGTAAAATGTCACTATTAGGTCGTACTTTCAAGAAGAAAACGAACTGTAATGTGGATTACAACCTAAACCGCATTCATCTTTCTATAGGCAATGTGCGTATAGTGACGACTTTCAGCAAGGGCTGTCCTGACTCCTCCACCATTACGAAGCCACCGGTAGAAACCCCTACGACCACGCTTCAGCCCAAGTCTAAATAGAAGAAAACTAAGGCCTCATGCCAGGCTTTCGACCCTAGGCCCAAACCCACCAAGAGTGCTCACAAGGCCAAGGAGTCCAAGCTTATATGGGTGCCAAAACAGCAAAGACCACATCCAGGTAGACCACCCAAACGTGATTCTAAACGCCAAAACCATCACGGCCTAAGAGGTAGTCTAGACGCTATCGACGTAGACACACAACCACGCTGCGATGGATCCCCAAAGATCTCTTGCGAGCACAAGGATACTACGAGGGCAACCCCTGGATTTGGGTGCCTAAAAATGGCAAGTTTAAAAGCTCATCTACAAACAATCTCACCCCAGTGAGGGAGGCTTGCACACATGGTGCCCAGGGCATAGTCAGCAAACCATTGCCCGCTGTGGCTAGTAAGCCCCAGCTCATCTATCGACCAAAGAAAACGCCACAAGCCTTAGACTTACCTAATCCAGAGAACTTAAATACCCCCATGACTGCTCACTCAGAACCCAGCACAACTCCCATGCCCCCAGAGCTTCCTACAGCACCTCAAAGTGCTTCGGAGTGCAAAGCCACACCTATGACACCAATGATGGAGTCACCACTATCTAGTCCATTTGCACCATTCCCACCAGTAGGTCTTAAACCTTCCTACGTGGTACGACCTTTCCTTTCCTTGGCTAAAGACCTCATCGCAACTTCTGGGGATGACTTAGTAACCTGTATCAAGATGTTGGACAAAACTTTCACTACATTCGCTAGAAGTTATGAGAGGCTAGACCTAGGTCTTCTTGAAAAAACACTTGCTTTGGATGTTCGTGCATTACCATGAACTTGGGAAGAATACAAACTTATGACCACTAAATTCCCCAAAATTGCTGCTGAACTGATAGCAAACGATGAAATCTCAAAGGAGCAAGCTGCCCTCAGAAGACTAATCACTTCATATCTTAAGCCTCCTCGTTCTGTTCTTGAGCACGAGTTGCAAGAGCTCACGTAGATGGCAAGCTCGCCTTCCACGTTCTTGCAGTAGTGGTTTGCTCTGAGAATCCAATGGGAGAAAAAAGGTTGCTGGATAATGACCAATGCTAAGAAACGCATGGCAGTTAAAACCATCGAATATGACCCTACTTATGTGGTACCTATCTCGTTTAGGGTTTTGGCCATCACCCGCAACCAGCATTTAGACGACCATGTGCTCGCTCACCCTTATATTGACCAATTCCTTACGGAAGAGGAATTACATGTTGCAAGACGCCTTAATACTGGAGATCTCTTTCACGATGTCTTGACCTACATCTCCCAAGTCTCCATCCAACCATCTGCTCTTGATTGTCATGCCCAATTCGAATACAATCCAAGCTTCTATGATTAGTTATTGGCCAAGTAAGCCAATCCACGAAAAATAGCATTTGCCTTGTACTTCCTGTGCTAATCCTAGGAAGGATTCCTTGAAAGATCCAAGATGGGGGGGGAGCAATGTGAGCAAGAGCAGAGCAAAATGAGAGTCAGCAAAATGAGAGTCATGCTATCTAGCAGAATGTTATGATTAATTGAGTTTCAATGGAAGATACTGCAAAGGGAAAACAATAGCAATTACTACTATGAGCCTGTCTCTAAAATTCAAGCCTCTAAGTAAGCATACCAATTTTTGACACATACATTTTTCTCTCAAAATTGAGTTTTGTGAGAAATAAGCCGATTTTTAAGCATTAATGTTGGCATGGTGTCTTGACAGGTAACCACCATGGCAGGACAAGACAAAGGGGGCAAACTCCCATTTTTTGAAGAAGAGATGACCAAGTTCGGCATCAACATCGAGACACGAGGATTCAGTCAATTCACCTTCAAGCACACGCTGAACCTAGATGAGGCCATCTTGGAGGAACCTGCAGTCAAAGAATTGGTGGACAGATGCCACCTCCACAAGTATGTGGAAAAGGTGGGGCAGGCCGTGGACTACGGCATGTGTGCTAAATTTCTGAGAAACTTTGACAAGGGCAGGAACTATGGCACTGTCACAGTGAGGACAGGGGAGCAGGAAAGAAGAGTTGAAGTGCCCCTCAATGTGGCAATCGTAGAGAAGGCCTTGGGGCTTGTACCCAAGAAAGAGAGGAGGCCGAGAAGGGATGTTTATGCCATGCTGGGGGTAAAGAAAGAAGAGATGCACACAGTGGATGGAATCAGCTTAGCTGACAACCCAGATCCAGCAGTGAAGGTGCAAGCGAATATGATCCACACACTCTTCTCGGGCCAAAGGTACAACGCATTGATGAACAGGATCGGGGTCCCGTTGTTAGAAAGCATCACAACAGGAGTCCTTGAGGAGGTAGACTGGAATGGGTTCGTGGAGAAAACCATTCAAAGCTCAGCTACCCTTCTCACTCCAGCAGAAGCACCAGTAGGAGGAGAATCCCCTGCCTCAACAGCACGCTCCACAAGGAAGAAACCTGCCTCAAAGGCGGCCACAATTAGATATGGTGGTGTTTTGACAGCCATCATAGATGAAGTAATGAAGGATGCTGGAGTCATGGAAGAGCAAGCTGCACATCAAAGCCCACCTCACCACAAAGGAGAAGAATCAAGTGAAAGAATGATAAGTGACAAGGGAGAACAGGAGGTGTCGCCTACACAAGCAAGCAAACTAGAAGGACAAAAGAAAGGGGACAAGAGACAAAAGGAAAGGAAAGAGGAATTAAGCAAAGAAGAACGAGCTGAAATCAAGAGGGCTCAAAGAGAGTCTAGGAGGGCTGAGGAAGAAAGAAGGAGGAAAGAGGAGGAAGAGCTTAAGAGAAGAATCAAAGAAGGCAAAAGAGGACAAGAAAAGAAGGGCGGAAGAAGAAGCTGAAGAGCAGAGACTGAAGGAGCTGGCCAAGTTGGCAGAGGCTATGCGAAGATCTGTGGAAGAGACCCACGGGGGTGGAGAGCTCGAACCTGTGAGTCCCCGTCATAAAGTCGAAGCTAGTTCAAGTGTGGAAGCAACTCCAGTGGCTGTAGGCAAGGGCAAGTCCCTACTACATCCACTTCCTTCCTCTTTTGTGCCTGCAATGACTGAAACCACGACTACAACCACCACACAACCCACACCTCCCCTCGACACGGCACAGCTAATGAATATAATGCAAATGCTAGTGAGCAAAGTGGCCGAGATCGTGCTAGGAACCGGATTGAAAAGGCCCGCTATCGCAAATGCAGAGTCACGGTAAGACCCTAAAAGACAAAGGCTGGAGGCATCAACCACCACAGCCCATACTCCCATGCTTGCCAACACTAACTATGGCGCATATGTGGCTGAGCTACTGGCACAACTAGACAAGGAAAAGGAAGAAAAGAAAGTGGCATTGATGGAGCTAGAAAAAGAAAAAGAAACGTCAGCTGCTCTTAGGCTAGAAGTCTCAAGGCAGGGAGCCGACCGACGAAGAGAAATGAAGGCCCTACAGGACCAACTAGTAGCAAAAGCAAAGGAAGCCCAGGACAACGAAAGCCGCCATAGACAAAGGCTGGAAGACGAAGAGCAGAACCTGGTGGCAGAGCAAAGGAGTCTAAAGCTACTAGTGCAGCAATACAATGATCTACAGCAAAAGGTCACTCAAGTGGAAACGCTAATGCAGGAGGTTCAGGAAGGCAAAGCCAATACACCACAAGAACATACCATGGAGCTCCGTTTGTGGCAGGAGCTAGAAGAACAAAATAGATTAATAAGTGAAATCGAGTTTCTGAAGAGTGAAGGGCCAGGAGTCTCAACAGCAGAAGCAAAACGGCTACAAGATGAAGCGCAAAGATTACAAGATGCATTAGAGACCTCCCAGGAAGATGTAGAGGCCCTCATGGCCATGGCTTTCAATCAAAAAAGGCTATTCCTTGCTAAGATCCAAAGCCAAGAGCAACTAGTGCAGGAAAAATCAGAAAAACTGGCCGAGGTGCACCAAAGGCTCAGCATTGTAGATCAAGCCAAAGGGATTGCTGAAGAGCAGCTGGCTCAGAAGTCCACAGAAATGAACCAGTTGTGGTTTTTAACAAATGAGCAGCAACAAGTAGTGATCAGCCTGGCGAGCCAACTGGAGGAAGAGAGAAAAAGGATGGAAGAAAGAGCAATGGATTGGGAAATGAAAAATTTTAACAAGGTGAGAGACTTGACCGAACGCTTGGCAAGGCAAAATGCGAAAGGGTGCTTGCAGAAGCCAGGGTTGAAGCTACCGAAATAACTACTAAAACACAGCGCCAGGCCTTCCTCGACACGATACTCCATGTCACACAAGCTGAGGGCGATGATCCAGTGGAAAAGGTGAAAAGAAAGTTAGATCTGACCACCCAAGCTCTACGATATGGTCTTCAAGAGAGGAAGCTCCCAACGAGTACAGGGATCACTAAGGAGCAACAATTCCACTATTTACGCTGTACGGGCCTTTCCACTGCTGAGCTCAAGGAGCTAGGATTTGAGGAGCATGAATAGCCACCACCACCACCACCGCCAATCATCCCATCTATGGTTGAGCGACATGTCGAAGAGGGTCTGGATTTCGAGCAAGGTGATGAAGAAGAGCAACAAAGAATGTCGAGTCCGCCTCAACCCGATCTCCCACAGGAAGAACCTACAGATGCCCATCTACCTGAGCGTATAGTTGCAGCAAGGAGGAGAAGACAAGAATTAGCTGAGGAGGCCCAACGCCGAGCATGCACAATTCCAAGACAACTTCCTGAGGAGCCCATGCCACTGAGAAGTGATGCACATCCTGTAGATTGGCCCTAGAAATTGGTTATCTGGCGTCAGCGAGAGTTCCAGAAAAGGCCGTTTGACCTCTCATTTGCTTTTCCATGCTCTCTGGACCGGGCCCTGTCTCTAGGAGTCTTAGCCAAGATCAAGGATCTGGCTAATGAACTTGTAAACAGGTGGATTGAAGAGAGGAGCCTGATAATAACTCGGTGGCGACAAGAACCACAGGATTACTGGGAAGATAAGGTCAATCTGGTTCCCAAAATCGTCCAAGGCTAAGAGGCACAGCCGAAATGGCGGAGGAGGATTTGGGACACCAATTTTAATGCATGGACCACCTTTTGCAGTTCACTCCCCGAAGAGCGCAATGATCCTATCTACATGCCCTACCCCCGTAGGCATGGAGTGGACTATGATAGAGACTTGCATGGGGATTACAACTTCCCAAAAATATATAATGTAAATGCTAGGAGCCCTTAGGAATGCTTAGTGTTTAGGTTAGAATATATACTTCCTTCTATAAATCGTTTCCTTGTAGACTTCTCTTCCTGCCCAAATCCAGCGTTTTTGACCACTTATAATTACCTACGACTTATCAAATTCCTGCTACTCCAAAAACCCACAGCAGAGGAAGCCCATCTCCCCCCACTCTTCTTTGATATCAACCTAGGAATAGATAGTAGAGCTATGACTAGGTTAATGATGCAGGCTACTCTCCTTCCTTCCTTCTATCTAGAGCTCTTAGAAAATATGAGTGACACCCGCTTCACAAGGTGTAATCACCCTTTCTTGTCAACCACTCCTCTGAGAGCTAAGGCTGATATTAAAGAATACCTACAAAGTCGCGCATTCTTATCTCAATGCCTGCGACCGCCCCGTGATTAAATGGGTGTGATATGCCTTAACAATTGTACTCCCTCTCTCATTCTCCAAAAAAAAAAAAAAGAAGAAGAAAGAAGTACCACAATCACTGCACCTAGGGTTCTCCCTAGCCCCCTCCCCACTTCACACTTAGGGCACATCAAGGACAGGAATTTCAGACCTGTCACCCTAAGAATTGTACCGCACCTCCAACGAAGCACGAACTGGGTCCTCAAGTGTGGGAAATTACCAAGGGCAGTTAGACCCATCTCCCAGTTCCACTGCCACGGGCACCACACACTACATGCCGAGACAGACACACCCCTTAGGGAGCGTACAACTTTTCTTGCAGGTTATGTTCGCGTTTCAATAAATGGCTACCCGCGGAAGAGGATCGCCCACAGCAGCCTTTAATGATCAAAACTTCTTTTCATGTGCCGGCACCAGCCATCTGCCTGTGCTGATGGCTACCCTGATTGAGCCAAGTCAAGGTAGAACTGCCATTGGCATAGATCTTGGAACCTCATCATCCAATGATCCATGCCCAACGCCTCAAGATCTACAGATCGCTTATCAATTCCACAAGCCTGAAGACCTTCAACTCAAAACTAAAGATCTTCTACTCAAAGACAAGGATCTTCAATCAAGGCAACGGATTTTCAAGGCACACAGTGTTCGAGGGGTTTCTCCAGAATAAATCCCTCCAATACTATTCTCCTAAGGGATTGCTTATTGATCAAGCGTTTCTGTTGACCAAAGGATAACTAGCTACCTATTTTCCACCAGCCAATTGGAACCCCTATCAACCCCCAGAATGGGAGCCACAATTGTGTGTGAAATCCTGAGCATTTTCATGAAGTCTAAAGCACGCCGGAATCTCTCCTGGTCATCGTCATCAAACTCCATCACCTCTCATTCACAAGCATCAGTGTCATCTACCCACCAATTCCACCTAGCAACAGCATCATCTATCCCACTACTTCCCACCACAGTGCCATGGGACTGGCACTTGGCTAGGAGGGGGGTAATGTTACCGTGTTTCCCGCAGCACAGAGGAGAGGAAAATGGAAAAAATAGAAATAGCAAAAAAGGCACAGGATAAAAGCAGAAAAATGCGCCTTAACCAACTAGTCTCCTCCCTGAAAAATTTAGAAGCACGGGCACGACCCTCAGGAAGTCTTAGAGTCGCCCAAGGAAAGTAAAAGAGTAAAAAGCGCACCATTAAGTGTGAAAGCGCTCCCGAATCCTTGTAAAAGAGCGCCAGGCTCACTCCTGTGCAAATTGTATGCATTAGTTGGGAATAGGATAGATTAGAACGGTGGGAAATGAGAAATGGGCCTAGGCTAATGGCTGGCCATGTAAAAAAGAGAAAAAGGGGATGACCGCCCAAAAGGGATTTAGGGTTTTTTATATAAAGTTGAAAAGTGAATGAGAAGCTCATTCTTGTGTGTGGCCAAAGCTTCTTCTTCTTCTTCTCTTGTTTCTTGCCTTCTTCCTCGTGCTTGAGAGAGGGATTGAGAGAGTGTGAGGGAGTGAGGGAGTGATTGTGTGAGAGTGAGGGATCTTGGAGAAGAAGCTCTCCATCTTGTCTCTTCATCTTCCCCTCCTCTCTTCTCTTCTCTTGTCTCGCACGTGGCTATGGAGGATGAAGCTCATGGGAGAGGGATTGAGGTTGCTTGAGCTTGCCTCAAGGATAGTGGAGCTACCGGTGTGCGAGAAAGAGAAGGGTACTCGATCGAGCATCAAGGTAAGCTCACTACACCCGTAAGGTAGGCATTGCGTGTCGGCTATGTGAGAGGTAGCCATGGCCACTCGGTTCGAAACACTTGAGCAATAAGTGGTCCGTAGGTCTCGGGGTAGAGCTTGTAGCTCCTCTTCAGCACTTAACTTCACATTTTGCTCCAATGGCACTAAAAGAGGCTTATACGTTGTCATACCATACTTGGCTAATATATCCAAGCCATATTGCCTCTGGGACAACCATATACCATCATCACATATAATCACCTTAATACCAGAAAGTACCTCAACTCACCCAAATCCTTTATCTCAAACTTCTTCTTCAAAAAGTCCTTAACTTCAATAATCCCACTCTCATTCTCACCTATAATAATCAAGTCATCCACATAGATGACTATGATGACCAAGCTTGTATCTCCCTTTCTCACATAAAGTGAGTGGTCAGCATCTGAAACAAAAAAGCCAATGTTGACAGGATACTCTCCGATCTTGTTAGAACATACTCTAGGTGCTTGCTTCAGCCCATAGAGTGCCTTCTTTAATCTGCACACATAATGTGTGATATGCTAAATCCTTATAACCTACTGGCTGCTCCATATACACCTCTGCTTGCAATTCACCATGCAAGATGGCATCCTTGACATCCATTTGATGTAAACTCCAACCTTTGATTATTTTAAATGTAATCACACATCTAACAATTGCCATCCTAGCAACTGGACTGAATGTCTCTCCATAATCTATGCCATATGTTTGAGCATAGCCTTTTGCTCCAGCCTAGCCTTATACCAACTAATAGAACCATCTGCATTATGCTTAATTTTATATACCTACTTATAGCCAATAGCTTTCTTGCCCATAGGCAATGGTACTGGATCCCAAGTCTTATTGGCTTCTAATGTAGCCATCTCCTCATCCATTACTGCATTCCAATGAGCATAACCAACAACATCCTCAAAGAAAGTGGACTTGATATCCTCAACCATCTTTTGTATATAAGTATAATGGTGAGCTGCATAATCTTCAAAACCAAATCTTTTAACAATGTATTTAATCCTACTAGACCTATGTACCACTGGACCACTTAATGGAGCATTTACATTACCATGTGCTCTCTGTACACCTCATGTACTGACTGAAGAAATACCAAGCTCATCATCCAAACTCTTTGAACCACTAGAATCTCCATCAAATCCCAAATAACTAGTAGATGTATCACTACCATCCAATTCTTTCTTCTTTCCTTTGTCTTTACTACCTGCGACACTTGTAGATCCACCTGAAGATGTGGGGCTACTTCTTAGACGCCCAGACCAAGGGCTAACTGTGGATGTAGTATCAGATGATAGTTATGGTTCACCAAGGCTCGTAATTCTTTATGCACATAATTATCATGATCATCATCATCTAATTCATCACCACTAGATATATACCAACTACTCATCTCATCAAAAATAACATCCATGCTCACTCTGAACTCACCTGTGGTGGACATGGTTATAACAACACTACCCTTTCTTTTCTAAAGAGTATCAAATAAAAATATATTTTTTAGCCTTTGGATCAAGCTTCTTTTGTAGCTCATCTAGCACATGAACATATGCAATATAGCCAAACACTTTTAAGTGTGACACATCAAGCTTCTTACTTGTAAAGTATTCTTCACAGATCATCCCATGAAATGTAGCTGTGGGAGTTATGTTTATAATATAGATAGCAATATGAATAGCTTCAAACCAAAAATATTTTGGCATATTCTTTTCAATCATCAATGCACGTGCAACTTCTACAATATGTCTATTTTTTCTTTCTACAACCCTATTTTGCTATGGGGGATATACCTACAAGTAAACTGTCTCTTTATCCCTTGAGACCTCAAGAAGGCACTAAACTTATTAGAGATATACTCTCCCCCTCCATCTAGTCTCAAGCACTTAACTTTCAAGAATATTTTTGTTTCAATCGCAACCTTGAAAGTTTTGAAGTGCTCAAATACATCACTCTTTTCCTTCATGAAATGTATCTATAGCTTCCTTGAACAATCATCAATGAATGTAACAAAATATTTGATATCACCAAGAGATATATTTTTGTGTAGGCCCCAAACATCTATGTGTAACATCAAGTATATTTTTACTCATATCTTTAGCATGCAAAAAGGATTGTCTTGCCTTCTTACCATACCAAACCGACATGTTTCACACACTTTATGAAATTTTGAAACTCTAAAAGTAGGCAATCCTATAACCAATCCTTTGGACTGTATTAATTTCAGTATTTGCACATTTGTATGTCTAATACGTTTATGCCATATTTCAATGTCTACAAACCACTCCTTTTCCTTTAGCATACATAGTAGCATTCATTGCAAGAATTCCAACATCTAAAGTGAATATGCAACCAACTCTACTTCCTTTTGCAACCAACTTGCACTTATCATTAAAGTCTTCTATAAAACAATCTTTTGCATTAAATCAAACCTACAACCCTTATTCTGCCATTTGGCCAATAGATACTAAATTCTTTGTGATTGATGGTATATGTAATACATGTGATAGAATCTTTATCTGGCCATCATGCAGCAAGGACAAGGGAACCTTTCTAATGTGTAAAATTGGATGGTACGAATCATCACCCGTCTACACATAACCTGGATTTTATAAGTCTTGCATCTCTTCAAACCATTCAACATGACTAGTCATATGATTAGATGCACCTAAATAGACATATCATACATACATCATCATGTGTCCCCTTTCCTGTAACAATATTCATCATATGATGTATAACAAATAGATACTCATTTTTGTCTTCATTCTATCATGATGAAGACAATGCATAATTTTCTTATTACAATTTACCACTGTGAATATCATCCTTCTTAGCATAACAATGGACTGCAATATGTCCTATTTTGCCACAATAGTGACAAGCAATACTAGATTTTCCAAAACCTCTGTTCTGTCATCCACCTCTTCCTCTAGAGCTCCCCCTACCTCTAAAGTTTCCATGGACTCCTGAAACCTATATTTCACCAAATTGTTGATTTAACTTGCTTTGTCAGTTATCACCATCACATGTCCCATACTACGGCCTCTTGAAGAGGATCCGTCACACATTCCCTTCCTGAACTTGAGTAAAATGCTTGGACTTGTACACCATTTCTTTCAAATAAGTCACCCTGCATGTTGATCTCTTCGATAATCATAAGAGAGACCAACTCATCAAAATCTAAAAATGGCTTCCGTACATATATAGAAGTGACATTTTATTTCCAAGCCTTATCATTATTAAAGCCATCTAAAGTAGATGAAATCAAATCATCATCATCACGCATTGCATCAATCATTGCCAAAGCATATGCAATGCTCCTCACCTTCAAAACATACTCATTGACAGACGTTTTGTCAAGATTGTGGGAGAGAAGGAAGGAGTCTCACTTGTAGCTTTCTTGCTTGCACAATGGGGGAATACACACAGAGGTGGAGGCTAAAAACAGTTTTCCTCTTCTTAGTTGTGTAAGCCAAAAGAACTCTCATACAAAGAAATAGAAGAACCCTATATATGGGTCTCAAACCAAAGACAACTAACTAAGGTGGCATACTAACTGAGCCACGAACTAGAGTAGATAAGGATAGCTATCGTCTAGCTATTATTCATGGGCGGTGTACCAACCGCATCTGCAACTGACACGTTGGTGACATAAATACACAACGGTCACCCTGGCATATCACGAGTGGAGCTCGATATCTCAACACTCCCCCTCGAGCTCAATCCCAATTCTTGCACACCAAGCAGGTCTCTGAACTTGCGCAGCTTCTCTGTGCCCAATGCCTTCATGAATATGTCAGCTACCTGATCCTCTGTGCTGACATAAACTAGATCAATAAGACCTAGTAAAACCCTCTCTCGCACATAGTGATAATGCACCTCAATGTACTTTGTTCTAGCATGATAGACTGGGTTATTTGCCAAGTGTATACTACTCATGTTGTCACAATAAATGACAACTGGCCCATCTGTAGACTGATGCATATCATAAAGTAGCTTATGCAACCAAGCTACCTCACATGCAGCCATTGCTGCACCCCTGTACTCGGCCTCTGTGCTCGACAAGGCAACTGTAGGCTGTTTCTTGCTGCTCCAAGTGACTGCAGCACTCCCAAAAGAAAACACATATCCACTGGTAGATCATCTATCAGAAATGCTACCAGCCTAATCAGCATCAGTGTATCCATGCAACTGTATCTGAACCCCAGTCTCATAAAATAGTCCATACTGCAATGTGGACTTCACATACCTGAGTATGCATCTAGCCGCATCCAAATGTGATTTCCTTGGAGCCTGCATAAACTGACTTACCAATCCAACAGCATAGCTCAAATCTGGCCTGGTAATAGTCATATAAATCAAGCTTCCTACTATGCGTCTGTACATAGTAGGGTCTTCCAGAAGCTCACCTGCATCTGTGCTCAGCTTCACATTCTGCTCCAAAGGAACTGAAATAGGCTTACAGCCTGTCATCCCATATTTGGACAGCATGTCCAATCCATACTGCCTCTGCAAGAGCTGTATCCCACTTGGTGATCTAATCACCTCAATGCCCAAGAAATAACGCAGCTCTCCCAAATCCTTCATCTCAAACTTCTGCTTCAATAGCATTTTCACATGAAGGATATCTTCATCACTATCACCTGTCATAATCAAATCATCAACATAAATGACAAGTAGCATAATACCTTTCTCTGTTTTTCTCACATAAAGTGAGAAATCTGCCTTGGAAATCTGAAAGCCAATAGTGACAAGATACTATCCTATCTTGTCAGACCATGCTCTAGGTGCTTGCTTCAAGCCATACAAGGCTTTCTTCAACCTGCAAACAAACTCAGGATGAACAGCATACACATAACCTGGTGGCTGCTCCATATAGACCTCTTCTTGCAAATCACCATGCAAGAAGGCATTCTTTACATCCATTTGATGTAAAGACCATCCCTTTGATGTAGCCATAGCAATGACTGCTCTTACGGTTGCCATCCTTGCAACCGGACTGAATGTTTCTTCATAGTCAATGCCATATGTTTGTGCATACCCCTTGACTACTAATCTTGCCTTATATCTGTTCACAGAACCATCTGCATTGTGCTTCACCTTATAAACCCACTTACAGCCAATTGCATTCTTACCATTAGCCAAAGGTACCAATTCCCATGTAGCATTTGCTTCCAAGGCATCCATTTCTTCATCCATGGCTTTCTCCCATTTTTCTTTTCCCATGGCTTGCTCAAAAGAAGTGGGTTCTGGTTCTTGTATCACTTTGACCATATATGCATAGTGAATGGCTGTAAATCCATCATATTTCAACCTATCCACAGGATACCTAACTCTTGTAGACCTGCACAAAGTAGGTTCACTCCTAGGTGCTCTCAAAACATCCCTGGTCTTCCTTACTCCAGGTGTAACAATAGAAGGAATACCCAACTCATCATCAATGCTCTGTTCTGAGCCGCTGGATTCACCATCCACATAGGAGTGACCTGCATTCACATCAAATATGGGCTGATCAACCTTCTCTTTTCCTTTTCGTGATACCTGCATACCACTATCTGCATTGCTTTGAGAATATTCTCCTGATCTCAATCTGCCTGTCCATGGCAAAGAATGTGAACCACTGCTAGAGGACGCTCCAGATCCACTAATATTTTGTGACTGCTGCTGTGAATTCTGTGCAGCATTACCATTTTGTGCATCTACATCATCAATCACATTTACTGGTTTATACCAGCTACTCATCTCATCAAAAACAACATCTCTGCTCACTATAAACTTACGAGTAGAAGGGTTATAGCATCTATACCCTTTTTGCTGCAGAGAGTAACCAATAAAGATGCACTTTCAGCTTTTGGATCCAACTTGGATCTCAACTCATCTGGCACATGTACATAGGCAATGCAGCCAAAAATTTTCAAATGAGAAATATCTGGTTTCCTACCAGTATACATCTCCTCTGGAGTCATTCCATGTATTGCTGCAGTGGGAGTCATGTTCATTATGTAGACTGCTGTAGCAACTGCTTCAGCCCAATAAAAATCTGGCAGGTCTTTTTCATTGAGCATGGCACGAGATACCTCTCGAATATGCCTATTTTTTCTTTCTGCAATTCCATTTTGCTGTGGGGTATGACTGCATGAATATTGCTGCTTTATGCCATGCTCCTGCAAGAACCTTGCAAACTCATTTGAGAGGTACTCTCCCCCTCCATCTGACCTTAGCCATTTTATTTCAGGCTTGTTTCTTTTTCAACCATAGCTTTAAGAGTTTTGAAATGCCCAAAAACTTCACTTTTCTTTTTCATAAAATACACCCAAACTTTTCTGCTATAGTCATCAATAAAAGTGACAAAATAATGACAGCTTCCAAGAGATGCAGCTTTAGTAGTCCACACATCAGAGTGGATTAATTCCAATGGCTTTTTACTTTCTTGAACATGTCTAGGAAATGGTTTCCTTGCCTGTTTTCCAAACTGACAAGCTTCACATACCTTATGCATTTCTGCAACCTTGAATTTTGGCAATCCTGCAACAATATTTTGGGCCTGCATTGATTTAAGTCGCTGTACATTAACATGACCAATGCATTTATGCCAGATATCAATATCTGCAACTACACCGGTCCCATGTGCAAACATTGATGCACTCAATTCAGACATGTCTGCATCCAACGTAAACATTCTACCCTTCTTCTTTCCTTTTGCTATCAAGCGACCTTTATTTTTCATATCCTCAACAAAGCATCCATGAGGATTAAATCTGACCTGCAAGCCCTGCTCAACCATTTGACCAACAGAAACCAGATTCTTGATGATATTCGGGACATGAAATACATCAGACAGGTATTTCTTTTTCCCATCCTGCATAGACAAAGGAATTTTTCCAATCTGCACAATAGGATGTGCAGTATTATCACTAGTCTCCACAAATCCTGGTTTTTCCATTTTCCTTGCATCCTCCATCCATTCTACATGACCTGTCATGTGGTTTGATGCACCTGAGTCAACATACCACACATCGTTGCTTTCTTCTGCACTTGTCACAGAATTGTTCATGTGCTGCACCATAAACAAATGCTCATTTCTGTCATCATCCTGTCTACTAGAAGATGCATAATTTCCTTGTTGCAGTTTTCCATTCATGATGTCATTCTGCTTTTTATAGCAGTCTTTAGCCATATGACCCATTTTACCACAGTAGTAGCATTCAACATTACTGTTTGCATTTTGGCCTCTTTGCCATCCACCACGATCTCTTTGGCTTCCCCTGCCTCTAGAGTTACCACGTCCTCCTCCATAGGACTGGTTTTCTTAAGTTTGTTGCATATTCTGATTTCTGCCACGGCCTCCAAATCAGCCTCCTCTACCTCTGCCTCTACCTCTTCCAGCATTTGAGTAGAAGACAGTTTCTTTTGAAGTTCCTCCTGATGAGGATGCACCACCATTTCTCTGCTCCTCAGAAATTAGAAGAGCAATCAACTCCTCAAAATCAGGAAATCTTTCACGAACTGAAATGGATGTCTGAAACTGTGCATAATCCTTTCCTAGACCATTCAAGGTCACAGAAACTAAATCATCATCTTCCCCTTGCGACCCAATGGAAGCAAGTGCATCTGCAATCTTCTTCACCTTCATGTGGTAGTCATTGATGCTCATATTTTCTCTTTGCACATTATGCAACTCTTGCTTGAGCTGCATTTTCCTGGCTTGAGTATTTGTGCTGTACATTTTTGACAAAGTATCCCATGCCTCCTTTGGCGTACTTGCATCCTGAATATGCACAATCATAGAGTCTGAAATACTGATAGACAGCTAGTACATAACTTTCCTGGCTCTCTCATGCCATGCTTTGAATGCCTGCATTTGCTGTTGATTGGGAACATCAGGAAGAACTGGTTCTTCTTCATTTCCTGCAACAAATTCCCAATATCCTTTTCCCATAAGGAAATTCGTCATTCTAAACTTCCATGCTTGGAAGTTGTTCTTGTCAAGCTTTTCAGTTACAATCTGTGAAAGAGAATCAGACGCCATTACAGAATACTACAAAAAATTCTGTCACTGCAGAGAACACAGCTTCAGCCTCACAAGGGCAAATCTGCAAAACTGACGAACGTGGTATTTAACCACACAGTCACTTCCTAGTGACGATTTTGCATCAATAGGCAACAAGGATGATTTTGTAACTCCCAATGTCTCTGCGCACAGGCATACGATGAAATTTCTACAGTAACTTTTCACCGACCTGTAGAACAGTGGCTGCACAGCATAAAACCGAGCCTTTTCCTGAGTGCGTGCAGAAAACTTTCGCATCCAAAATAGACCCCGAAATGGCCTCAAATCAAAAAAACAAGGTCGCCAAGGGCTAAAGCCCTATCCTGCAGCATATACAGCCCTCTTGCTTCACCGCGAAGGGTGTCCCAACCTGAGACAGTGCACTCTTGCAATTTCCGGCTGTGCTACCTGTAGAGATCTGCTCCCAAAACAGAAAATGAAAGCAACACTGCTCCTCTTACCAGAACACCGCGAGCTTGGCTTGCTTTCTTGAGCTCCTTACCACAAACAAGGCTCTAATACCATGTCAAGATTGTGGGAGAGAAGGAAGGAGTCTCACTTGTAGCTTTCTTGCTTGCACAATGGGGGAATACATACAGAGGTGGAGGCTGAAAATAGTTTTCCTCTTCTTAGTTGTGTAAGCCAAAAGAACTCTCATACAAAGAAATAGAAAAACCCTATATATGGGTCTCAAACCAAAGACAACTAACTAAGGTGGCATACTAACTGAGCCACGAACTAGAGTAGATAAGGATAGCTATCGTCTAGCTATTATTCATGGGCGGTGTACCAACCGCATCTGCACTGACACGTCGGTGACATAAATACACAACGGTCACCCTGGCATATCACGAGTGGAGCTCGATATCTCAACACGTTTTTCCTTTAAAGTATTCAACTATTGCTTGAGTTGAATCTTTCGTATCTTTGTATTTAGTAAAAACATGCTCTCAAAAATTATCCAAGTTGTATGTGAAGTTTCTGCATTCCTGATATTTCCCAGCAGCATAGTATTATCAATGATTGCAGATAACCAGTACATCACCTTTTTGTCCTTTACATTGCATTATTTTTAGCCTTTAATTCATCTGTAATTTTATAAGAATACTCAACGTTGGCTCCTTTTCTTCACGTGAAATGAACTAATAAAGGCCCTTTCCAATAAGGAAGTTTGTCACATGGAACTTCCATGAAGGGTAGTTATTTTTGTCTAGCTTCTCAATGATTGGATTTTCACTATTCTCTATCATTATCACAAAAATGATACAAAACAGCAAGCAAGTCTTCTGCAACCTTTCACAACAAGTATACAACAATAAACCAAATAACATTTTTCATTGATTGCTCAATAGTATATGCAATCTGCAATCTGTTTTGAGGTAAAAGTTCTATTTTCTTCCTATCAAACACCTCAAAAATTACAGATTCGAAATCTACAACCTATCCACCCACTTTAGGTTGATATGGTTGAAATCACAATAAACCCTGAAACCACTATCCGCAATCTTGCGGCTCTAAAACGGGGTTTGGTGGATGCCCAAAAAAGTAGCAAAAAAGTCCTAAATGGTCTATATGCAAAATATACAGTGCTCTACTAGCACACCAAATCTCATAGCAATCTGAGATTTTCACTTTGTGCTACTTTCAATGCCTCCACTAACACTATCTAAGAGAAAGAGTGAAAAAATGGGAGAGCTTGAGTTGCCGTGCCAAAGGCACACCATACACACAAGAGGAAGCTCACTCAAGAACACAAGAAGAGAGATAGAGAACAAAATGTTTTCTTGTTGGCTTTTGTCTTCTTCTTCCACACACATAATACAATGTATACAAAGTATAGATAAGATGCAGTATAAAGGAAAGTAGCTTACTAAGTCAAACAGTGCATAACTGACTATACTATTCGACTAGTGCTATAGCTATGCCAGTTGCAGATAGATGCAACAAACTAAATATAATAAGTGATAAGCCAGTGGCCATGTGAAGATCATAATGATTACCGATGTGCTAAGTGTAGACATGTAGACCCATATAGCCAAGTGGTCCATCATCAATGTTCGTACATGTTGAGCTTGCCATCTCAACACTTCTTTTGCAGCTCATCTAGCACATGAACATATGAAACACAACCAAACACTTTAAGTGTGACACATCAGCTGTTAAGCATTCTTCAGGAATCATCCCATGGATTGTAGCTATGGGAGTTCTGTTCATAATATAGACAGCAATATATGAATAGTTTCAAACCAAAAATATTTTGACATGTTCTTTTTAACCGCAATCAATGCCCATGTAACTTCAGCAATATGCTTTTTTTCTTTGCAATCCCGTTTTGTTATGGGCTATACCTACAAGTAAATTATCTCTTTATCCCTAAG
The DNA here is from genome assembly GCF_053477565.2 of Lygodium microphyllum. Taxonomy (NCBI): domain Eukaryota; kingdom Viridiplantae; phylum Streptophyta; class Polypodiopsida; order Schizaeales; family Lygodiaceae; genus Lygodium; species Lygodium microphyllum. Next base: position 11,465,722 of record NC_141160.1, read on the forward strand.
ATCTCAAGAAGTCATTGAACTCATTAGAGAGGTACTCTTCTCCTCCATTTGACCTCAAGCACTTAATTTTCAAGCCTATTTTTGTTTCAATAGCATCCTTGAAAGTTTTAAAGTGCTCAAATACATCACTCTTTTTCTTCATGAAATACACCCACAGCTTTCTTGAACAATCATCAATAAATGTAACAAAATATTTATTGTCATCAAGAGATATATTTTGTATAGACCCCCAAATATCTATATGCATAACATCAAGTATATTCATGTTCACATCTCTATCATGCGGAAAAGGTTATCTTGTCTACTTACCAAGCTGACATGCTTTACACACTTTATGAAATTCTACAACTCTAAAAGTAGGCAACTCTGTAACCAACCCTTTGGATTGCATTAATTTCAATCTTTGCACATTTGCATATCCAATACGTTTGTGCTATATTTCAATTACTACAACCACTCCTTTGCCTTTAGCATACAAAAAGAAACACCCATAGTAAGAATTCGAACATCTAAAGTGAACATGCAGCCAACTCTACTTCCTTTTACAACCAACCTACACTTATCATTAAAGTCTTCTAGAAAGCAGTCTTTTGCATTAAATCAAACCTACAATCCTTGCTCTATCATTTGACCAACAGATACTGAATTCTTTGCAATGGATGGCACATGTAATCCATCTGGCAAACTCTTTGTTCTCAACCATCATGCTGGGACAAGGAAACTTTTTCAATGTGTGAAATTGGGTGGCATGAATCATTCGACGTCTGTACATAACTAGGATTTTGTAAATCATGCATCTCTCCAAACCATTCAACATTTCTAGTCATAGGATTATATGCATCTGAATCTATATATCAAACATCTTCATGTATCCCCTTTTCCTGTAACAGCAATCATCATATATTGCACAACAAATAGACGCTCATTTCTATCTTCATTCTGTTGTGAAGACGATGCATAGTTTCCTTGCTACAATTTACCATTGCAATGAATATTATCCTTCATAGCATAACAATGGACTGCAATATCATCTATTTTTCCACAATAGTGACAAACAATATCAAAATTGCTAAAACCTCTATTTTGCTATCCACCTCTTTCTTTAGAGCTCTCTCTACCTCTAAAGTTTCCATGGCCTTCCAAAATCTGCATTTCATTGAATTATTGATTTAACATGTTTTGTTAGTTATCACTAACATGTCCCATATACCACGGCTTCTTGAAGAGGATCTACCGCATCCCCTTCCTGAACTTGAGTAAAATGCTTAGACATGTTCATCACTTCTTTCAGATGATTCACCCTGCATGTTGATCTCTTCAATGATCATGGGAACTCGTCAAAATCTGAAAATGGCTACCATATATATATAGAAGTAACAAACGATTTTCAAGTATTTTCATTATTAAGACTATCCAAATTAAATGATATCAAATCACCATCAGGCACCGCATTAATTGCTGCCAAAGCATCTACAATGCTCCTCACCTTCAAAACGTACTCATTGAGAGATATTTTTTCTTTCTTTTAAAGTATTCAACTATTGCTTGAGCTAAAACTTCCATACCTTTGTATTTACAAAAAACATATTTTCAAATGCGATTTATGCTACATGTGAACTTTTTGCATTTTTTATATGCCCCAGAATAATATTATCAATGATGCTAATAGCCAATACATCACCTCTTTGTCTTTTATATTTCATTATTTCTATGCCTTCTCACAGGGTCACTCAACTTTGGCTCATTTTCTTCATCTAAAACAAACTTAAAGAGGCATTTTCTAATAAGGAAGTTCGTCACACAAAACTTCCATGATGGATAGTAGTTCTTGTCCAGCTTCTCAATGATGGGGTTTCCACCACTCTTTGCCACTATCACAAACTTGATACCAAATAACAAGCAAGTCTTCTACAATCTTTCACATCAAGTACACAGTAAAACACCAAGATACATTTTTCAATGATTTCTCAATAATATATGTAATATGCAACTTGTTAGCAAATAAAACTTGTGTTTGCTTTTAGATAAACATCTTAGAACTTAGATCTTCGAAATCAATAACATGTGCATCCACTTTCAATCAACACAATCGCAATCATAGTGTACCCTAAAACTATTCTCCACAACCTTGCAAGACTAAAATGGGGCCCTAAACAGCCTCAAATGGCCAAAAAAGTAATAATAAAATCCCCCAAATAAGTCATGTATAGAATATACAGTGCTCTGCTTGCACATTGAATCTCATAGCAATCTGATATTTTCACTTTGCCCTACTTATGGTACCTCCATAAGCACTATTCAAGAGAAAGTGGGAAAGAATGGAAAAGCTTCTTGCCCATTTCTTCCTTGCTTGAATCCTTGCTTCTTCTTCTACACTTCAGCCTTTAGAACTAGCCTCTCTTAGTGGTGCTGCTCTGATTCCATGTCATGAATCTCATAGTGGGGGGACTTGCTTGAGCTACTACGCCAAACACACACCACACACATAAGAGGAAGCTCACTCAAGAACACAAGAAGAGAGATGGGAGGCCAAAACATTTTCTTGTTGGTTTTTTCTTCTTCTTTACACACAATACAATGAACACAAAGTGTAGATAAGATATAACATAAGGGAAAGTGGCCTACTAAGTCAAACAGTGCATAATTGATTATACTAATCAATTGACACTATAACTATGTCGATTGTAGGTAGATGCCACAAACCAAATAAATAAGTGATAAGATAGTGACCATGTGAATATCATAACAACCACCACAGATGTGCTAATAAGTGTAGACATGGAGACCCATCTAACTAGGCGGTCCATCATCAATGTCTATACGAATTGAGCTTGCCATCTCAACAAGCAGAAGCAAGAGTGGAAGGAAGAGGAGAGGAATCCATTTATATGATTTTACACTTTCATAAGAGAGGATGGTTGAAGGTGGATGTCCTACACGAGGGGATACGCAAAGTGGAAAGCATGTCCTCCCATCTCCCCCACATGCTTTAGTTGCATGATGGCTTGACTATTTCTCCCTGCACTCCTTTTCTTGAAGCAGACTTTCTATGTAAACACTCCAGTTTGAGATTGCCATTAGGATGGAGAGGCCTTATTGGTTTATAGTGCTACTAGTAGTGGTGTCTGACTCCAATCAAGATGGATACTTGATTGAACTTGCTTGTACACACTATACATAATGCAATGAGATTTGATGAGTAAGTTTTCCCCTACTTGACAATGTCTGTACATACATAAGATGGCTATACCCATATAAGATGGGTAGATTTTACCATACTTGCCAGTGTCTATATCTATATAAGATGGGCAAGTTTTACCATACTTGGCAATGTCTCTACCCATATAAGATGGCATTCAATTGTTTAGGATGATGCTACTTCACTAAAGCCTAAGATATGATGCTTCTAACATGAGTGATTAAGTTTGAGATGAATAAGTAATGCTTAGCTGACACAAGACTCCAAGAGATTATATGGATATTGCTTAGCAACACTTGAGACAAAGCAAGCTACACTTCCACACTAACGGATGAGCTTAACTTGCATAGCTCATTCAAAGCCCTTATAACTGGATATAGGAATGGAGTAGGTTAAAAACTAAGGGATTTCTTAAGCACAAATAAGTAAACAAATCTATTGTTTATGAAAGGCCGAGTTTAGAACATGGAGTGAAATGTTGCTACCTATAAACCTTATGTTGGAGTATTTTTTAGTATTTTGGCACATTATATTTCAATATCTTTTAAAGATATTGCAAAACAAGATCTCATATCTTAGTAGGGAATTTGGTTTGTTATCTAATTTAACAATTATGATGATCAATGAACTCTTAAATAGTCCCAGGAGGTGCAATTCATTTTGGATTTTTGCCTACCACCGTTTTCTTTAGCCTTGCAAGTGCCTAACATCTCTCAATTGGTTTGGTGTGTTACCTACCTATTCTAGCCTCACAAGTGCCCATCTCTCAAACCACATGAGTGGAACAAAAAGGTCAAGTACTTGGATTGAAAATCTAGCATATTTACTAAGGAAGAGCTTCTCTCCTTTCCTAGAACTCTTAGTAAGGCTGAATTTGGGGTAGTTCATCCCACTCCAACCTTTTCAATCCACCAACAATGTGTTGCTGGTTAACTAGCAATAGAGGGCCCGGCCTACTTACACATTGCCTTTTTTTTTTGGGGTGGGGGGGGGGGGGGGGTTGTAGTATTTTGAGGATCTATCAATAACCAATAGGCTCAACAATTCGCACATGGCAACACTTCGAGGTGGGTGATCTCCTTTGGCCCAAGTGTCTTGTTCTCATACCTAGGTTGCTACAAGACAAGACTCTTACTAATCAAAATAGTGAATCCAAGTGAATGCATAAGTTATACCAATGTGCGAGTCTGTGGGTGTGGATCGTGTGTAATATACACAACAGGCACGTTTTCGTTGGCAGAGTGGAGCAGGCGTAGCCTTGGGAAGTTTGCAAAGGTGCTTGCCAACCAGGGCATTGCATTGAATGGGGAAAAGTGTCCCATCGCAAACGATAACCCAGTAAATATTCTCGGAATCCTGTAATCTCATTTTATGGTTTTGCACTCGAGTAATATTCTTGGAAAACCGTGGACGTGACGCATGTGGGAAGTGGGCTGTCGTGTCATGACTCGTGAGGGGGTTGGAGGGAACGCGCTTTTCGGAAGGAAAGAAGAGACTCGAGGCTTAACGTGAAGAAGAGCAAATTGCAATCGGAGAGGAAAGCATCCGAGGGATATTTTGTCACAGAACAGAGAACAGGGAAAACACAGACAGACTCTTGACGCAAGACAGCATCAAGCCTCTGAGAGAGAGAGAGAAGGGGCGATTGCTGCATACCGAGGATGATCTACTACCACGGCGTCTGGATATCCATCCCCTTCCTCCTGCTGCTGATCGGCACCATCATCCTTTGCTGCTTGCTGTTCCAGCGCAGGCGCGCCGCAGCATACTATGGCAACCCCACCATGTACCCTGCCAATTACGGCCCACCCCCGCCGCAGTTCCCATACCCCGCACCGCCGCCACCGAGGTCGCAGGCCTCCGCCGAAGGTGTGCCCTACCCTGCCCCTCCCCCAAGCTACCCTCCCAGTAAAGTCTAGCTCCTTTGAGTTTCTGCATGTTACCAAACCCTAATTTCCGCCATTACCGCTGCTAAAATCCCTAGCTTTGACAGCTTGCCTCCCCCCAGGGCTGTATACACAGGTGCTGTCTTTTTCATATTGTAAATATTGATTTTAAAGTTTCTGTTCTATTTAGCGGTTGCAGGGCAGGATATTTTGCGACTATGCTTGCAATTTCAACACTCGGAAAATATGTACCATCTTTGTTTTTCCGTGAGCTTTTATGACAATTATCTGTTTTTTTCTTGGGGCAACGCGTGCTTTGACCCCTCACGTGAAAAAGCACGGCCTAAAAATATATATATAATATGCTTCAACTTGGATTAGCCTCCTATGGTAGCACCATTTTTAATGTAGGTGTGCGTGTGACCCGCCCGCGTGAACTCGAAAGATGAGAGATGAGATTAACCACTGCTAAGGTAGTTCACAAAGTTCCAAGTATCAATTGACTCCTTACAAAGTTCCAAGTATCAATTGGCTCCTTATTTCCATCTAGCATGCAACTTTTGATTTCACACTAGCAAGCTACTTAGGGCAATGTACTAGACTTTATGGGAGACTTGAATGTAAATTAAACATGCCATGGCATGGCATGTTCCTTTGCCTCCTTGTGCTAGACCTTTTGTGGAAGCCTTGAAAGTATTGAGATTGTGCTGTGGCATGTTATTTTGCAACCTAATTGAAAATATGGCTACCTTTTCACTCCTAAATGTGTACTGAAGTGATTGTTGTGATATTACCCTTCCCCCCCCCCCCCCCCCCCCGCGCCCCAAAACCCCCCACAAAAAAAAACTACTTCACTAGGGTCCTTTCAAAAGGTTCAACACAGGTGCCTTCCCATAGGATCGTAAGCTTGGGCAACTTCAACGGCAACCTTTCAAGAGGGTCAAGACAAGTGCCTTTCCACAAGATCATAAGTTTGGGCGACTCCTTTTTCAAGGGATCTTTCGTTTCAAAGGTTAAAAACAAGTCTTTGCACAAAAAGTCAAGACTACTAGAGTAACTTTTTCTAGAGGAAGGGGCTCTTTGCTTGTTAAGACTCTTGATAGTTTAGAAAAGCACTTGGATGTGACACCATCCTTACTCCCCACAAGGACTAAAGTTATGAAAGACTTCTATTCTAAAAGATGGGTCCTTTTAAAAAGTCTATTACAAGTGAAATGCCTAGGGGCTTTATATCTCAAAATATAAGCAATTTGTATAAGGTCATCATACACCAATGGGTTGGGGGGTAAGGACATTTCTAGTATGTTGTGAGACCTTATTCATTCCAATTCTTGCACGCTCGTGTATAGATTCGAGTAGTGAAGAAAGACTTATTTTTCAAAGGATTGCCCTTGTAAAGTTTTGTGACAAGCGGCTTCATAAGGATTTAAGACTATGAAAGTCTTCTTTTTCAATGGAGAGGCTCTTTTGGAAAGGTTCATAACAAGCATAAGAGAGTGGGAGTTGGAGCTTAATCTTTTAGAAAGTAGTTTCACCTAGGGGTTAGATGGAAAATATAGAGCTGCAATTTAGGAGAGGGAGAGTTTCTCTTCTTTAGAAGAAATTGTATAGAAGATGGAAGATCATGAGGCTTTTAGTTGGATGATTTTACAAGATGGAAGATCGTGTTGTTTTGATTCAAAGATGCTATAAGATGGCACTTGTCATAATCAAATCAATGTTTGCTTGGGCTTGGGAAGTTTGATGAGATATATTCATTGAACACTATTGATGAATGATTGCTTATGTTTGGAGATCCTACAAGGGTTGCATTAGTATTCCTCATAGTATAATTAATTTATAGCTTCAATGTTTGCTCTTTTTTATTCCTTAGGTTTGGACATCCCATAAGAATTATATTTGTTACAATCAATGTATTTCTATTGTGTATTGAGTGAGGTGGTTAGTAGTAACTAGTTTGGGAGCATCACTTTGCTTGCTTAAAAAGTATACTTTGGGATTTTCTTCATTCAATAGAAAACACTAATATAGTATACTAGATTCCAATTGCGGTCTTTGATGTGGGGAATTCGCATTGAGAGAATTTAACTTGAAGTTCAAGAACCAATGGTGAATGCAAGAGGACAAGGGTAGATTTCATGGTTTGAATCAAGTGGTACAAAGCATTATTAATCCCTTGAATTTCAAGGATACTTATGGATTTTGAAATAATTTGATTTGAGGTTCAAGAATCGAGGTGTAGAAGTCGTCGTTTGAATCAACTAGTACACAACACTAAAAATAACATAAACTTTAGGGATGCTTAGAGTATTTTCGAATACACCCAAACCAAGGTAGTTCAGCCTTATCATGACTAGCTTATTCAAAATGAGTTGTGTACACGTCTCTTGACAGGGTAAAAGCTCTTTAAAGTGCAGACATGGGCCATAACTTCCCTTTTGAGTCTCCTAATACATGGCAACAACCATGTCTTGCATGCATGCAGACATTCAAAGCTTGCAAGCATGGTGGAGAGGTAGGGTGCTTTGATGTGCATAATGACAGCTGTGACAAATGGATTAGCTATGGAGTTGGATTTCACAACTACTACTCAACTAGGTGGTACTGATATGGTGGATATAGATCTTAGGGCTTGTAAGAAGTAAGTTGTTACCAATGACAGAAGAAGAATTGAAGAAACTTCAACCAAAAAGAAGTGAGTCACGATTTTAGTGGCACTATCATTAGATAGAATGTGATAGAGGTTTACAAACTATACTTCTTTTATTTTATGGGGCAACCACCATTGAAGGAAGACTTCAACATATGTTTTTCTACCACCTACCAAGGGAGAGCCTTCATGCATGATGTTTTGGTTCGTTGGTGAGGTCTTTTTCATGGCGTTGCTTAGTTCCCCCCCCCCCCCCCCCCCCCCCCCTCTCCAAAAAGCGAAGGATTGGGTGTTGGGATGTGTTGTTGAATACAATGTTGGTGCTAGCAATGCCATGGCCTCCATCATTTCCCCCCCCCCCCCCCTCTCTATGCTCCAATTTGATTAGCATGTTTGGGTCTCCTTCTCGGACCAACCTATTTGGTTGGACAATGAAGTCACCAAAATCACTAGCACAGTTGGTAAAGTCCTTTATGTCCCAGATGTGAGATCCACTTATGGGTCTTTTAAGCTTGAGAACAATGTCTATGTCTTGTGGGACAGAGGGAAAGAGCTACCAAAGTACCTAAAGTTCATGATCGTACTCCAAGTCAAGTTTGGCAACTTCCTTGATATGTGTTATTTGTGTAGGCAATGTGGGCATTTCTCCAAAGACTATTATAAGAGGATGGAAGAGGCTGGCAAGCAAGGTGGAACCAAGCCTAAGGATGTTGCTTAGTGAAATGCGGTGGCACTACAACCAAGGAAGGAGTTGCCTAGATTGGAGACGGTGGAAGAAAAGGAGATTCAAGAACCAACTGGCAAGTAGCCCATCAGCCTTGCCAATTAGGGTAAGAAAAAGGAAAACAGTAATCCTAGGATGGAAGAAGGGATGTTTAAGTAGGCTAAACGACAAAGGAAATTCTCTCTCAAGAAGTAGGCTTGCATATCATTGATGGTTGTGAACACCAATCGAAGAATCATTACCTAAGCTTACATGGAATGTAAGAATGCAAGGGGTTTGTGCTCCAATAAGAGGAAATCAATTGTATATATGGGGTGATTAGGAAACGAAAGCCTAAAACAGTGCCATTACAAGAAATCAAGATAGATGAGGATTAGGCTTACAATTTTTGTGTTCCGAGCTATAAAGCTCTGGCCAAGAGATGTGCCAGAGGCAAAGGTGACTCAATGTTATTGGTTAAGCTATGCGCTCTCCAGTGTTGAATGGACAAATGATGAAGGCACCATAGTAGGGGCTAAGGTTTCTATTGGTGATGAGAGAATGTTGTGTGTTTCTATATATGCCTCTAAATGCTCTTCAAAAAGAGTGAAATAGTGGACCTTGTTATTTGAAAAATTCAAGCTGCCCCTACAATCCTCTTAAGGGATTGGAATATGACCATGGAATCGAAAGATTTGCTTGCATGGCACAAATTAGATGTTGGCCTTAGAGAAAACTATATGGTAGGCACCATGCATTCATTAGTTGATGTGGCATTGGTTTTTGATAACTAGAAGCCTATTTACACTTGGCACAATCATTAGAAGGGGAGTTGCTAGAGAGAGACACCTGGCTCATGGTTATGACAATGGCAATTATGGTGGATGTCCTCTTATTGTAGAATTTCCATCCTTCTCAATGTGATAGCATCGGATTGTTGCATAGTTCACGTTACCTTTAGGCTAGAAGTTCCAAATTAGTGGTGGTACTAGCAAAGTTCCTCCTTTTAATCTCAACATGTCCCTTTTGGAAGACCCAATGTACTTAAGGAAGATATCACACATACGGCTAGCTAGAAGAGCTTATTGCAATGGAGCCAATGGAAGCTTGGGTCAAGTGCAACTTTGAAGTTAAAGAGACATGGCCAAATTAATGCTCATAAAAGGAGAATTTATGAATCGCACTTCCAAAATTAGGGCTCATCTTCTTGATGATGTTAGTATTCCTCTAATGGTTATATTTTGTATAACCTCTTCTAGGGCTCATCTTCTTGATGATGCTAGTATTCCTCTAATGGTTATGTTTTGTATAACCACTTCTAGGAGGTTTGAGATTTTCATTAAAACTCATGAGACCTCTAAAATTCAAGCTATAAAAAATTCAATTGAAAGCTAGATGGGCGATAGAGGGAGATGCACCAATTGAATTTAATTGCGAGGCACTCAAAAGGAAGGCCCAAAGAGAATTTATCAAATGCATAGAAAATTCAAATGGTGTTAAGCTCACTAGCACTGAGGAAATTAAGGAAGCATTTCATAGGGAGATGCACCAATTGAATTTTATTGTGAGGCACTCAAAAGGAAGGCCCAAAGAGAATTTATCAAATGCATAGAAAATCCAAATGTTGTTAAGCTCACTAGCACTAAGGAAATTAAGGAAGCATTTCATAGGCATCTCTGAGCCATAGTGACGCATGAACTTGAAAGGGTTGCAAATTATGACAACAAGATGGCAACCCTTTTTTATGGATTTAGGATATTGACACTAATAAGTGGTACTTGGCTAGGCCCTTTTCAGAAGAGAAGATCGAGTTCGCCCTAAAGTGCATGAAGGTTAGTAAGGCTTTTGGTCTTGATAGAATGCCGGTGGAGTTTTACAAAGTCATTTGGGATACTTGTGGTGGTAAGGATTTCACAGCTTTTTTGAAGGTCTGCGTGAAACATGGCACTATTCCTACTAAAGTGAATGGTGGTCTCATCACCCAAGCCAGTTGATAATACTAAACTTCATACTTGTTGCCATGATGGTTTTTATTGCTACTATGTTTGGTTTTAGTATCAAGTGTTGGGACGAGCTTGAAAAGACATTCAAGAAATTTCAATGTTTTTTGAAGACAAACACCAATGGCACTCAATCCCTTGGAATTTGTTGACCGCTACGAAAGCTTTAGGGTGGCTTTGGTGTTGAGGCACCTAAGGATAAAGCTAGCTAGGAGGCTACTTTTCAAGCTACTAGAGTGTATTGACTCTACTCAGCCATGGTCTACAATGGGTAGGTTTTGGATAGCAAATAGAGGCCTAAAGCCACAAACAACATTTTCAGGGATGGCCCAAAAAAATGGTTAGTGAATGGAAGGAAATTTTGAATTATGCCACCTAGGTAGGAACCCAAGATGGGAGGGGTGACCCTAGTTTGTGAAGGGTGATTTGTTAGTGAATAGAAGGCAATTTTGAATTATGCCACCTAGGTAGGAACCCAAGATGGGAGGGGTGACCCTAGTTTGTGAAGGGTGATTTGGGTTCTTAGTTTTATGGAGGACAATTATGAATGAATGGTTAACTCGTGGGAGGTTAGTTAAATCAAGGATGACATGGCCTATGTAAGTGGCATGTGGAATTGTTGTAGCACCTATTTTGGGAATGACAAGAGACAAGGAGCCTATGGTGCATGCTTATGAAGTGGCTTGAAAATGTCATCTTCTACAACAAAATTAACTACAAGGGTGCACTCTTTGTTGACTATGGGAATCTCAATGAGTCTTTGCTATATTTGGAGGGTTAGAAATGCTAGGATTTTTGGAAGGTTAGGGTGGAGAGATCTAGATATCTTGTCCTGCAAGAATGAAGTGTTGTTGTTTGGTGTCAAGGGAGCTTGGCAAAAAGAGGGCTAGCTTCAGGGTTTACCTAAGTATTTGAGTAGTTGTTATAACTAACAGTTTGGTCATGACTTTTACATTGTTGATGTAAATATCTCATCACTAATATTATCCATTGCATTATTTTGTTAAAAAGTCCTTACCATGACTTAAATGCTCAAGTATTTCCTATGTGTTTTTAAAATAAGTGTGGAGTTTCAGCATGGACTTCTTTCCATTCAAAGCATGCATATCATGGTGGTATTATTACATTACTTTTCACATTTGTTTATTCATTCGATGTCACCCATTATCAACATTAAACCATGCCAATTAGTAGTTGCTTCAAAATAAATGGTTAAAGTAAGAAAAGGAAACTCAAGCAAGTCATATGAGCACTAGGTGGGATCGTTTGACATTGTTAGCAAAACAATCATGATAGGAATGGGGGGAAATTTTACCATAATAACATCTCTCTTTTTACTTTTCACATTTCAAAGTAAGAAAAGGAGACTCAAGCAAGTCACATGAACACCTAATGTAAATGAATCAAGTCACATGAACACTAGGTGGGATGGTTTGACATTGTAAACAAAACAATCATGATAGTAATGTTGAGAAAATTTACCATAAGAACTCTCTTTTTGGTCCAAATTTGAAGCTACTTACAAAACAAGGTGGTTGCTCAACTATAACAAAAAGATTTGGTCCCTAAACAAGGTGACCTTAAATAAAAAAGCTAATGATATGATAAACAATGTGGTGTTTGCTAGCTCTTTAATGTACCACGTGAAGGTGATATGTCTCTTGTACCCAATAAACCTTGGAGAATCTCTCTCTCTCTCTCTCTCTCTCTCTCTCTCTCTCTCTCTCTCTCTCTCTCTCTCTCTCTCTCTCTCTCTCTCTCTCTCTCTCTCTCATCTCGTTATTTATAACGGGATGGCACGATGGCCATATTCAGGAGGTCTTACATGCTTCCCACATGGGGGGGGCGAGAGTACTGTAGATTATATGCTCGGACCGATCGATGGGATGCATACTATCGAGTCCTTCGGCCTTGGGAGACTTCCACTCGATGCCGATCACACCTTTCTCAGTTTCTCACTCCTCACCTCATTACCATCACCACCTGCAGATATCATACCCCACATGCATACTACCATACACTTCACTCATGAGCTCTCACATGTTTACTCACAGCATCTGAAGGAGCACATCACGTCACTTGATCCATACGCACCCCTTGATACACTGACCACTGATATCACACGCATTCTGCATGATTCTGCTACACTCAGATTTCCACATCACACATACACGCACCCCCCTCGGACCGGTACCATGCCACAGAACAGGTGGTATGATGATGAGTGCAAAGATCTACGTCGACAGCTACACGATTTGGAGGCCAGAGGAGAGATCACACACAGACAGGCGTAGAGACGCATGCACCGCTTGACCCGCTGTAAAAAGCGGGAATGGGAGGAGGAGAGGTATTGGGATATATACCACCTTCTTATGAGCAGAGATTGTGCAGAGGCATGGAGGCAGATCAGAGAACCATGCTCACCCACACTGATACATGACCCTGCAGTATGGCATGGATACGCACAGAGTTTATATCATGTACCTGCACAGCCGCTGATACCCACACCATGTACACCGAGACCAGGTATTTCATCCTTTTTCACCACTAGTATGGTGAAACATGCTATCTCACAGTTACAGCATGGCCGCGCTCAAGACCAGTTTGATCTTCAGGCAGAGCATATTATATATAGCAGAGACACATTGGCTCCACTCATTGCTCACCTCTTCAACCGTGCATTGTCTGAGGGGTTCCCTGACTCGTGGACAGAGCACACCATTGTACCTATCCACAAGTCAGGGGATCCTATGGATCCTAACACATATAGGACCATCATGATTGGGCCAGTTTTGTCCAAAATTTATGGCACGGTGATGGAGGAGCTCAGCACGCTAGCAGAGAGAGAGTGCATGCGCACACCCGGACAGGCAGAGTTCAGACGGGCATTTTCTACCATAGACCACATCTTCACTCTCTGTTGTCTGATCAATCAGACACGAGTGAAGAAATAGAGATTGTACTATTGCTTTGTGGATTTTCGCAAAGCCTTTGACACGGTTCCAAGAGAGAGGCTTTTCAAACGCCTACTTGATCTGGGGGTGGATGATGACATGATGTGGGGTATTTATACACTATATGAGCGGGTTATTGGCAGAGTCAGATGTCCGAGAGGTATATCATATCCCCTTGTGAGCACCATTGGTGTGAAGCAAGGACGCCCACTCTCACCGACTCTATTTGGGCTATACATTGATGAGATAGCAGAGTTTATTTAACAGCGAGCCGGTGGAGGTATAGATCTCAGTGGAGCCACAGTTCATATCTTACTATATGCAGATGACATTGTGTTGGTCTCAGACTCAGCTCAGGGATTACAATAGCATTTATTAGCATTGGATGATTTTTGCATACAGAGGCATGACAGTGAACCTTGGTAAAACCAAGGTTCTTATATTCCATACATCAGCTCAGATACGCAGACAGAGTATTTTCATGGCAGCAGGAGGGAGTATTGAGGTCACTGGATCATATGTATATTTGGGAGTCACCTTTACAGCAGCTTCAAGGACTTTCTCGATGACACAGGCAGCTCGTGACCGCCTCACTAGAGGATACTCAGCATTGGCTCTTATGGAGCGATAGTGTCATCAGGCACATTTCCAAGAGCCCCGCACCAAGGGGTGGCTCTTTGATACTCTAGTCACTCCAGCACTGATGTATGGAGCAGCTATATGGGGGCCAGGCCTTACCGATTATGTATGGACATTGATGGAGAGACCTCAGGTGATCATGATATCTAGATTGATTCGCAGCAAGGCCTCAGTCCCACATGACATTGTGCGAGCAGAGCTTGCCACACCGCCCATGCTAGTCGAGGCATTATTTCAGACAGTCTGCTTCCTACACAGATTTCAGGATATGGACAGAGATCACATTGCATATAGAGCATATATGGCATCTCAGGAGATGGCTCGAGCGGGGGATACCACATCATGGTATGCACAAACTAGAGCTTGGTTTGACATACATGGACTGGACATTGATAGACTCCCACCTCTTCTATATGATACTCAAGCTCCCACTTACACCCTCTCTCTCTTTGAGAGGAACAGAGTCATCAGACAGGAGATATGGCATATTTATATACAAAGGACATGGGTCAGCCCTGCACAGCCACTGCCATCGAAGATGGCACATTATTATACACAGTTCTTGAGGATATCAGAGCAGGGATTCATAGAGATTACGAGATATATGCAGATCTATATGCCACATCGATTGAGAGTTCTTATTGGACAGCTCAGGGTATCATCACATCAGCTTATGATTGAGAGTGGCAGAGCCAGTGGCATCCCGCGGGAGGAGAGGATATGCCCCCTTTGCAGATCAGAGGTGGAGAGTGAGGAGCATTTTGTTCTCAGATGCCCGGCATACTCAAAGTTGAGATCTAGATACACATTCAGCAGCTCACTTCAGGGATGTATGACTGATATGGATCAGAGATCATTTGGCCGTTTTCTGGGAGAGGCATGGCACATCAGAGAGGAGCACACAGCGGGTCCTAGTCAGAGAGGGGCCCACCCAGACGACTATTACACAGTTCTTTCAGACAGACAGAGTGAGAGCTATTGTACCAGCCTCCAGCCAGACCTCCGGGCTCACACTACATCAGGCTGAGGACCAGCGTACCCGACGCCGCACGAGGATCCGTGGGTTTCGGACCCCATAGCCACACCGATAGGAGATCCGGAGGATTCTTGATCTACATCAACAACAGATTGAGATCCGACGACACTCGACACATTGGATCTCAAATCTCCATTTTGCTCTTTCTCCACCGCCGATGTACCACATCCTACATCCAGGAGGGATCACCTGCTATTAGCGACTTCGACGACTACTACTACATCCCAAGATAATATATCTCCCTGCATCTGTTACATATACACATCACACCACTTTATCACAGCCGACAATTGTTCCCCTATCACATCCGACATTTGTTCCCCTTTTGTAGCCATTATCTGGAGTACCAGAGCTACATACGCACATACACATATACGACACTTATCACACTCACAGCACCGTATTTTCAGTTTCCAGTTTTTAGCTTTTCATTCAGCACTTTTATTTTGGATAGCTGGACCTCATCAGTTGTATCACAGTTTGTCTCATAGGCCAGTTTTGGTCTTTAGAAGACGTTAATATAACTTTATTTCTTTCTCTCTCTCTCTCTCTCTCTCTCTCTCTCTCTCTCTCTCTCTCTCTCTCTCTCTCTCTCTCTCTCTCTTTGTGGATACAAACATTAATGCTCATGGACATGCTTTGATGGATATGGTTAATGGTTTGCACATGCCAATATTGAATGGTATGAATCGTTTCCCCGATACTGAAGGATACACGTGCTACTTGGCTAGTGGAGGTTCTAGTGTGGTAGGCTATGCAATGGTACACATGAAT
The DNA here is from genome assembly GCF_053477565.2 of Lygodium microphyllum. NCBI lineage: Eukaryota > Viridiplantae > Streptophyta > Polypodiopsida > Schizaeales > Lygodiaceae > Lygodium > Lygodium microphyllum. The sequence continues at coordinate 11,481,563 of NC_141160.1, forward strand.
GATTCAAAGAGTTCTGGTTAGGCGAAAAACATCCAGAATCATATCATATAGCTTTGGGCTTCACACTTGATATTTTCCACCATGTAGGACATTAAGTACTGGTGCATTCCATATTGATGTAGACAAGAAACAAGTATATGCTGGTCACCTGGATAGTCTTATGAGCAATCTTACTAGGAGCACATGGGCTGATCTGAGAGATGCAATGTTAAATACGACTATAGAGGTTTTTGGGAAACCAAAGAGCAATCACAAAAATGTCAAAGGATTTCCATGCAAGAAATGGTTTGATGATGAACGTAAGGTTGCACGTAGAAAGCTGAAAATCCTCCCTAAGGGACAAGAATGAAGTGAGGCGGAAAAACGATATAATGCTCTCACGCGTAAAAAGTGACGATGATATATAGTGGCCAAAGAAAGTCAAGATGCTAGGGAGTTTGAGAAATGTCCAAGGCAAGAATGGAGAAAATTGCAAACCAAACGGTCAAATGTTATGGGGGATTTTATAAATGCTGACATGCTATCATATGTTACAGAACTTTACATTCATAAAGGGGTACATCCCATCAAATGTGATGTACGGACACAACCATTTAGTGCTCTGTTCACTTTAGAAATATTGGAGGTATCCCTCAACAAGATGGCTAATGGAAAAGCATGTGATACTTTGCAGTTGAATGCGGAGATGTTGAAATGGACAACAAAGGAGATGAGACTATTTATGTTGCACGTGATACATCATGCTTTTGCATATGGTTTTTCCCAAGAATGGGAGAAGAATTGGATACAACCATTCTATAAGGAAGAAGATTGCAATTTTCTCACAAACTACCACACGATTATGGTCAGTTCAGCCATGGCAAAGCTATCTAGCACTATCCTGGAAATGCAATTGAGTAAATGGGCAGAAAGTAATAACAAACGAGCTTATGGACAAGGAGGTTTTCCCCCTGCTCATAACACCATAGACCATTTAGTTACTTTATGTGTGCTTATGGATGAGAGTCAGCTTGAGGGAGCAACCTTGTATTGTTGTTTTGTGGATTTTAAAAAGGTTTTTCACACCGTACCAAGGGTTGGCTTATGGCAACGAATGCAAGAATTAGGGATCGCAAATGATCTATGCATGGAAATTTACAGGATATGTCAGGAGTGTTGTGCCGCCTCAGAGGTCGCAACGGGCTGTCACAAGTATTTGACAGTAGGCTCCCCAAACGGGCATGGGATGCTAGCACACGCCTACAAAAAACGTGGAAAAGTAAAGTGCTTTCAACAGGATGGGTGGTGGATATGCAAAAATGGTTTAAAGGGTGGGGAGTGGATAGATATCTATATATGGCATCCGAAGATATATGCATGGACACATTTCAATCAGACCTCTTACAAGCGTATCAAGCAAAACATCAAAGCAAGGGAGAAAATGGCAAACTTGCTTATTACAATATGCATATCTATCCTTCATGTTGGGAATCCTACATGCATGCAAAGGCACACATGCAGCCATACATAGCCAACCTGTTCTCAATGGTATTTAGATGGATTATTCCACGACTTCGAACTCGATCACACACTTTATTGATCGAGATAGGTGCATGGAGTGGATAGGCAAGAGAGATCAGGTTATGCAAGCTATGTGGACTACAGAATGTAGAATCAGGGGAGCACATGATTATGACATGCCCAGTATATGCATACATATGGGCTGACTTTGATATCCCTTTACAAGGGCCACTTCACCAGTTTCTGACCACTACTCCTATATCGAAGTTAGGGGCTCTCATCACCCGCATGTTATGCTTTCAAGAGAACCACGTTGCATAGATCGTTCTTTCATCATAGCTACCCTTTCCTACCATGGGGGAGGAGAATCATTATATATCTGGAAAGGTCCCATGGGTAATAATTTGGCCTTCCGTGGACAATAATAAACTTCTCTCTCTCTCTCTCTCTCTCTCTCTCTCTCTCTCTCTCTCTCTCTCTCTCTGTGTGTGTGTGTGTGTGTGTGTGTGTGTGTGTGTGTGTGTGTGTGTGTGTGTGTGTGTGTGTGAGCATGGGTTCCATATATAGGAGCATGCACTAATGTAATAGTCATGATGCAAGCAAGCATAACACCATCTTCTACTTTTTAGCCATTTAAGTTATATTAAAGCATGAAAAACCAACATTAAAACTCAAATGCATGAATCGCTTAACAGCTCCCTAAATAAAAGAACTACTTGAAATTGTTTGATACATTATTTGCATGGACCATTGTCTAATACAAGATTTCAAACACTTCTTGTTTTTAGCCATTCAAGAAATATTAAAGAATCAAATACCAACACTCAAACCTAAATGCATGAGAATCTCCTAAGAACTCCCTAGATACAAGAATTTCTTGCATTTTTTGATATATTATTTGCTTGAAAATTGTCTAATATAGAAACTGCCTAAACGTTCTACACTACAAGAAATTGTCTAAAATATTTGCACTACAAAAACTTCATGTATTGTCTATACTATAAGATATTTTCTAGAATTGCTTTAAGTATAAAACACTAAATAAAGGACATTTGAATGCATGGGACTTGAGAGTACACATGATACACGTAAAAAACATAGTTATGCCTTTTGTTGGTGATAGTGATAGCTATGCATCAAATTATAGGGTTTTCTTAAAACAGCCAAGATTCACATGCAATTGTCTCTATTTGGGAAAAAAAATCAACAATCTATAAGAAGTTGTCTCTACTTAAAGGGAATTGCAAAAACGCCTTAATATTCAAAAATATCTTGAATTTGTAAAATGCCTCAAGTTTGCAAAAAATGATGATAATTGCTTCCTTTGGATTTGACATTTTCAAACCAATCACATGTTACAATAATCTCTCTCATAAACACACAAAAAATGGTAGATGAAAGCAACTAGGTTATACAAAGGAACCATTGTCTTGATTCTATGGTGATCTATCTAGAATCCTAGAGGATCCCCTAGTGTACTTTGTGTATATATTGAATACATAGCTAGAAAATACTTGAATATTCACAACCCAAATATGATTGAGAGAAGACAAAGACCCAAATACAAATACATTGCATCACATATTATGATTAAACCTAGGAATTTAATAAAACAAAGACAAAGATAGACATGGAATGATACACAGCCTTCATTCATCACACTAAGAAAAATAGAGAAGTTAGAATCCAAATAAGAGACCAAATTGCAACTATATCTCACAACATAATAAGATAACTTCACACCTCCATGCATAGGATGATGGTAATCCAAGCCCTAACACTTAGCACAACTAGTGAATGGCTATTTGGTAGCCATGACTTGAACGTGCTATGTGAGAATATGCACATTAAAGCAAGAAATAGAAAGCATGAACACTAATAGAAAGAAAGAACACAAGAATACAAGAACTTGAAAGGTATGAGAAATGGAATCCATAAGATGAAGCATGAGATGCACACTACAATAGCACCAAGGTACTAATATAATGATGACCAACAATAGTGCCTCAAGTCCCTCCCAAATATGCAAAATGATGCAATGATAAAAGAATGAGAAGAGTGGATCATACATAGAAGCCTTAGGACGAGTCACAAGCCGACTAGAGAAACCCTAACAGGCCACCCAACATACAAGAATGAGATGAGTGGAGAACATATAGAAACTTCAGGATGAGACACAAGCCAACTACATAACCATATTAGGACACCTAGATGCCTAATTAATAGCCAAATATTGTGTCTAAGCCCAGGGCATGCATTCAACTGAGACCCTCTCACAAATCATGAGTGATTAGTACAAAAAATATGTCCAATGATGGGGAACATGGAAGCCCTTAGGGGACCACCACCATGTCCCATATCACAGTAAGGATCTATCAAAAAGATTGGATGCCTTGTAATGGCATTGATATCAATGTGGATATACTCTATGAAGAATAGTCAAATCTTAATGCTTGTCACTGATGCCCTAAAAAACACAACATGACCATGGATTCACAACACACCTTCTATCACAACACTTTAGTGTCCCCCATGTGAAAATAGACTAGAAGCAAACATTTCTTGATGTCAGTGTTATTGATTTTTATGTAAGAAAAATTGAATAATAAGTTATATGAATGAGAAAAACATCATATTAGAGACTCGTGTATATTTTGGAAAAGCCACACTTAAATATGAAACTTCATATGGAAGCTTTCTCACAATAATCAAAAATTTAAAAGAACCATGCTCCTCAAATACTATAAAAACTACTCAACAATTTTTACCAAGATAATGTATGACGCTAGCTTTAGAGTTACTTTATGCAAAAACAAAGTATTTAGTTTAAATTTGGTATACTATATGATGTAATTACAATTTTTTCCCCAAAATTAGTGAGCATTTCTAGGTAAGGATGTACACAATAGCAGCAAATATCTTGTGTTGTATCAAAAATGGGTCATTTTTCTCCTCAAGAAAATGCAAATGCCAAATATGAGACCCTTTGAACCTAAAACCTTTCATCATGCAAAGGCTTTAAAGGGGGGGAAATCAAATTTAAATTTCCATAAGTTCTTCTCTTATGTTCTCAATGGATCATGTTTGTGCTCAAACAATCCTAATTTCATGAGGAATCAAAATCCTAAATTGTGCTCCCCCAAAGCTTTTGTTTCACAAAAGGTTGAGAGGAGCAAAAACACAAGCATTTTAAAATATCACAAATTCACTATCTTGTATTGAAAATGGGTCATATTTGTGCTTTGATCAAAAATTTCAAGAGCAATACACATATGAGACAAATGGAAGCCAAATTGATACCTACAAATTTAAAAATTATGAGTCTCAACATATTAAGCACTTCACCAAAGGTCCCCTAGGACAACTTGGGATTTTTCTTCTTATAAGAAGTTGTTGCCTAAAGATTATGAACAACAACAAAAAGTCAAGGCTCAAACAATATCCCCATTAAAAGTTATAAAGAATCTTGGACTTCACCAAAGGTCCTTTACAACAACTTTGGGATTTTGCTTCTTAGAGGAAGTTGTTGCCTAAAGATTTGAATTCTGGTGTCACTGAGCTAATTCATAAGAGGAGAAAGCGACTATTTCTAAAACTAGATACCCATCAATATGTTAAACGCAATCTACAAGGTTTTAAAAGTCTCTTGGCAAGAAGGGCTTTTGTCATCAAGCTTCCTTGCCTCTCCCATAGAGCATGTTACAGACCAACAAAGTGCTAGGACTACACGTTCAATATTCTTTTTGGGAAATTTTTCTAGACTAATAACAACAAAGCAAGGGGTATTGCTAAAACCTCCCGAGGGTTTTGAGACCAAACAAAGTGCCAAGTTAACAGGTTCAATGTTCCTTCTAGGAATTTTTTCTGGACACAACATTGAATCAAGGGATATTACTAAAATTTCCTTGGACATGTGCAAAGCCCAACGACCTAGCGAGTTTCAATATCCTCAATCTATGAATGACGAATAAGTTGAGCACCGAATGGATTCTATAGCATCTAATCCATTCCAATGAGGATTGGAGCCTCCTCTTGCATGGGTTTAGCTCCAAGTTTCTTTATCATGGAAAGCCTAAGATGGCTTCAAACTTCCAAATATTTCCAAAGAGCTAAGACCATCACCTTGTTCGTTTCTAGGTGTGATCACTAATTGGTTTTAGAAAATAATCATTGTCTAGTAAAAACTTCTCTAAGAACCTTGCATTGAACGAAATCCATTGTGATAGATTTAGACCCCAACCCTTTCGAAGAATCAATTGCATCCAACTCTTGCTTCACCTATATTTGGGTGTAAGGTCTAGTATGGTCTTTTTGAGATTGAGTTTATTATTATAGAATGATCAATGTTTTTGCCTCAACATTGTGTTTTGTGCATGCCTTTACTAAGCTTTGCGGCAACTAAAGCACTAGGTGGTTGGCCTTCATCAAGAATCTTACCTCGAGATTTAGTAGCATGTCTCATTTGGTAGCTAGAAACGTATTTTGTGCAATGTAGGCTTGAACAACTTCCTTTTATGCTTGACAATCTCAATGTAGTGTTTTTTGGAGGGAGACATCAATTTTAACGACTAGTTTTGAGTGGTAAGCCAACAAATCCTTTCTCGAGAAAAAAGGTCAAACCACTCATTGGCACCTTCACACTAAAGTTTGCAATTGCAAAGCCTTGTCATCCTCCTCTTGAGAAATAGTCAATTAAACTTCAAAGAAATTGCAACCAAAATTCAACATGCATGTGTTTGCTTAAATGCCCCGAATTAGGAGAGATTTGAGTTTGCATATGTTTGTTGAAAATGCCCCAAATATGAGGCTATTTCAACCTGTGCCCCAAATTTAGGGAAATTTCAACCCCCAAATTCAAAGATTCAAACTTGCGTTCCTTTTGCTAAAAATGCCCCAAATTAAAGGCTATTTTAAAACCTACAGTCCTCTACTAAAAAAGCCCCCAAGTTGGGAAAATTTGAACCCCCAAATTCAAGGCATTCTAACCTGCATTCCTTTGCTAAAAATGCCCCAAATTTGGGAATATTACAAGCAATTTTAGCCCCAAATTTAAGGCAATGACTATATCCCGAAACACCCCAAATTTGGGGGTGATTCAAGCCTAAATTGTAGAAGCTTTAATGCAGCAAGTTGTCCCAAATTTATACATGGCATGTTTGGGCCAAATGGGGCAATTTGAAGCAATTTAATATTTGGGGCAATTGGGCAATTTTAGTTATTCAAGGCAATTTGGGGCCTTAAAGCAATCAAGCAAGTTGGTACATTTAGGGCAATCAATAAGTGGGAGTAATTACAAGCTCATGCATAAAATCACTCCAAATGCCTTAACATTGCTCCAATTACCCCAAATTCGCACAAAATCCTTTAAATTTCAAAGAAATTGAAAAAAGAAAATGTAAGTTCATTGAGTTTGTTAACCTTGGAATTGATAATGAGGGCTGAAATTTCGACTATCGATGCTCGCTAACCTTTGAATCGATAATCAAAGGCTGAAATTTTGATTACTGATGCACAAAGTGTGAACCTCACACCACACAAGCTCAGACAAGACTCGCGACCAGCTTGGTAGCTTGCAAGTTGTTACACCAAATGTAAGCAAGCACCGAGAGCAAGATACCAAGAGGCACAAATATGAGCCCCTTTTCCAAACCGGTAAGGACAGACAGAACACCAGGGATCCTGTAACAGGAGTGGGAAAGCCTAGGAACTGCCAGAATGCACTAGTCATTTTTCTATAGCCCATAGCATTCCCTGTTTCTGACTGGGTGCCAGCACATAAGAGCTAGTTTTTTTTTAATTAATATAATGGTGCTTCCAAAGCAATTGGGACATAACTTAAAGGAAATCTTATTAAATCTTAATTAGTCAATGGAAATGATGTCCCCAGTTCAAAAACAATGTTAAAACACTCAAAAATGGTGTCTAAACCAGCATCTTAAGAAGTTAAAATGCCACCTAAGCACTACTATGTGCAGTCAGTCAACAAAGTTCTGAAAGGCTGCAATAATTCAAAGTTGTAACACACTTCATAGATGGGGTGGCATTCTCACTATTCACCTACACATCTGGCTTTTATCATTGAGCCAACTTAAGAGATTACTTTGCAGTCAGATACCTTTTGTAACACACTTCATAGATGGGGTGGCATTACTCTGCAGTCAGATACCTTTTGTCAGACAAAGGAGGGTGGTTAAATGAAGACCCTCAACAATTGGAAGTAGGAACTAAGGGGCACACTACAAGTGTGGAAGGGCTTACATATTTTGTTAGAGAGAAGAGAACATAGTACATGTTTCATGGGGTTGCAGGTAGGTTAGACAATTATCAGGTAAGCTGATGAAAACTATGGAAGGCTTTAAAGTGACAGGTTTTGTTTCTGACAACTGTTGCTGTATCATCATGGCTTTCGAGGTGGCTCCCAAGCTACAAAACCAGCTGGCATAATATTCCGAGTTAATGTAATATTTAAAGAAATTACAGTATAGCCATCACATGTCATTCATACTGGAATGACAGAATGAGTCATACTGATCATAGGGAGAAACCTGGTTGCTTCACTAAAAAATGGCAGCCACTGCTTTCTCATTTATTCACACCCTAAATTATACTTGACCATAACCTTCTCTCATTTCAACACATTAATGTCCAGTGCTTCGATGTTTTACGATAAATGATCAACTTTTGACATGAATGGCCCCCACTATTGCTAGCTTCCTGTAACACAGCAGTCCGAGGAAGTAGATCTAGATAGAGATAATGATCAACTTTTGACATGAATGGCCCCCACCACTGCTAACTTCATGTGACACACAGCATTCGAGGAAGTAGAAGATCCAGATAGAGATAACGCCCACAATTTCAGTCTTAGAATGACAAACTGTTGTGACACCAAAAAATGTCTAGCAGCACCATTGAAAAAGTTAAAGAAAAGTACATTTGCTGCTTTGCTAACAGTATATCTTTGTTCAAACGGAGATCCCACAGGATATTTTCCCAATCAAAACGTGGATCAACCTAAGATGTCTGGCCCTCCATAGGAACAGCCACATTCCTCTTGTACCAGTACCTTAGGTGGAAACCGCTTTCTTTGAATTGAAGTGGCAAGCCGCTGTTATGGACTTTCTGAATCTGGACCAACTTGTTTTACCAGAAAAAGGAATGTGAGAAAGAATTCCTACACTACTTATACACCAAATGTCATGCGACCAGCCAGCCTGCTTTCCAGTATCCTTTTGTCAATTGCTGCATCAACAGAATTCATCTGAACAAAGAAAAAAAAAACAGCAAGATCAATTTGCCTGGAATTTTGAATGGATGTCAGGAATGATCAGGAACTAGTTTGATAATTTGACAAAGCATGCTAACACGGTGAGAGCCAGGAAAGAAGTCAACTTTAAATGCCCAATAGAATCCTGACCTGTATCAAGGGGTACTCCCTGTGTAATTAGACAAAGCAAGATTACGACGACATACTGGAATATGCAGGCCTCCCAAGAAGCTTCACTTTGTAACAAGAGATGTAGTTAAGTGACCTCCATTAGCGGGATGATCATATAGAGTCCCGAACTTTTTTGAATCGCACAGAAGCGGGTAAGAAGTGGGTAAACACACAGCCTATGTCTTTTGTAAGGACACAATCTACACTATAACTATCCTACAGTAGACAATCAAACATCATCTAGCTTTGCTATACAGATTGAGGCGACAATTGATAAAATTCTGACAGCTATGAGAATCTCCACAAGCTACACCTTTACTTTCATGAGCGCAACGTTGTCATTCACCCCAGACTAGCAGGTTCACACAGGACGAGAAACAGCCGATCTAAATAATAAACATTCATGCAAGGCTGAGTGTTTTTACCAGTTATCATCAAAAGATTGATTGAGCAGCATCACAAACCAGCATCAGAGTTAAGAGAGTAACACTAAAAAGAAAGTGCTCGAATCTACCTTCAAGTACTCTTCCCAAGACAACGATCATGCAACAACAGGAACTAGAGGCTTACCTGGAATGCCTCATCATGCACCTGATATTGTGGAAGAGATAGCCTGCGTTCCTCCTATGATTGCAAAGAGTAACCATTTTAGACTAATCTCACTTCATAAACGAAACTTACATTCTCATAATAAACAATGAGAACTTGATTCCAACTCACCATAGACATTGCCTCATCATCCCAAACAAGATAGACCTCATTTGAGGTCCCTTGTCCTGGTGCCCTGTTCGAAATTACAGGAGGGGGCCCAATGCAAGGAGCTCCAGTGTTTGGTGCTGCAGCATACATACGGCTAGATGACACAGGAAGACTTCCAGCACCTCCAGAATGAAAAAGATGAGAAATTTCATCAAGATGAAGTAGTGTTAACAAGCAATCCATCACTAAAATAAAACAATTAATCTTTGTATTTGTGCATATCTATATGATAAAGCCATAGACAAACAAGCATCTAGCTACAAAAGCTAGACTTCTTGTCTCATGCAAATTGCGTGTTAATATTTACTGCACAAGGTGGGTACAGTACGGCAATGGGGAAATTTATGGACTCTGGAAGCCAGCTTGTAGCAAGGAACCTGTGGAAAGTTGATAAAAGGCAAGGAAAACGGCTTCCCAAATACAGGCAAAACTTATCAGAATAGGTAAGATTGTTGCACCTGCCTGTGAGAAGACTTGCTCCTACTCTCCACTCAAACGACAAAGATAAACATGAGGAAGAAAGAAGAGGACCGACATACAAGGCCTAAACTGATGGTAGATAAAAACTAAACAGTTGAAAACCTAGACGACTGCAAAGCAAGCCCCAAATGCTCTGAAAAGAATAAGGTAAATTCACAGGGTAATTAACAAGGCCTCTTTGCCTTCAATGATGGTCTACACTTGACAAGGTTATCCAGACATCTCGGATATAGATTTGGAGAAAGCTCAAAGGAAGAGTAGTGCAATATTGCCATGCTTCCTGTAGTATCAGACTCCGCACAAAAGATTTTCTACTCAGGTACCACTATCATGGAGGTGAGGGAGTGTTTGGAATGTGGTTGTAAATGCATCTCCTTGTCTCAATTTTTAGAAACCTTTCTTGTACATAAACCCAACGGATTAAACCTTCAATCTCATTAAACAGCATCAATTGTGTGACATGTCAGCAGCTCATCTTTTGGAGCCTTTCAGATTTGATCTAATTGACCTATAAATTTTGCAAATGAGTAACCTTTGTTACAAATTTCCCTCACCCTTAGACACAAGTTTCTTGGTTTTATATGTTGGGACATCCAAGATAGGGGCCAGCAGCAGTGGCCGCTTCTCTCACCACTACTAAACATTCCCAAGGAGATTCACTTGCGCAAACCTTATTATAGAGGAGTTGAGATCCTTCCACCGTAGCCCTATGATGGATCATGTAGATGGTATTGTCTGGTGTTTTTCTTTTCTTTTTTTTAATCGGACCCATACATCTAAACACCCACAAGCGGGGGTGCCTCTCCTACAAATATTATCCATGAAACAACCTACACATCTCCTATGGAGACCAAGGGTGTCAAAAGGACATGAAACTTACTGCTTTGGCATAATTGAGTTGTGCACGTGTGGGTGCCCATGTGAAGTACAAAGTTAAATTGCACACAGTCACAATCCAAAACCCTAGCTTGAGCAGTGGGGGAGATTGGCAGAAGTTTTAATAAGTTTAACCACTGCTTGAGCACTTGGCATTTGGAGAAAGATGTCATGCATGGTTGGGACACCCTATGGGAAGCCATCCTAGGTCTATGGTGACTACTGGTGTGGATGTTTTAGGGGGCCACCGGATCAGTTTTGCAACAGGTAACAGCATCAAAGGCTGTTGAACAGCAAGCGACAGCATCTTGCTGGTCCATAGCTGAAGGCAACAGCTGTTTCAAGCTCTTGGGCAGTAGGCGACAGCCGATTTTGGCCTGTAAGTATCAAGCAACAGCAAATGTGGCACTTCTTTGGGATCAGATTATCTCCCTCTCGTGTCAATCATCTGACCTTTTTTTAAAAGGAAGGTAATCGCATTAATTACCAAAATCATAAAATACAAGTGAGCTATACAACTAAATACAAGAGACGCAATTGAGCTATATGACTAACAAGGAAACTCTATCCTCTCTCCCCCAAATATATATATATATATATATAAAATGGGCTATTTGATACATTGGTTACCCCAGCCTTGCTATGCAAATCCCCAACATGCGGACCAAGTCTTTGCAAAAAGACCTAAAAGGGTATTGAGAAGCCACTAGTAATGATGATTGCTCGCATGATACAAAACAATGCATCAGTACTTCAAGAGATTATTAGAGCAAAAATTGGAGCAACACCTTTGGTCATGGCAGCATTATTTCAAGCTATAACTTGCTTACAAAGAATATGGAAGCTCCCTAGATATAGATATCCATGACTGCCATTGACTTCCTCCAAATAGTCAATGGAGAGTGGGGATAGACATTGCTGGTATATGGAGATGCAGTTGTGGTTCAAGACACATGGATTAGAGATGGATGCACTCCCTCCACTCCAATACAATTTGGATTGCCCGTACTTAGATCTCACACATAGAGAACGGAATCAAGTGATCAAGGCAAATATTGTGAAAATTGATACAGATCACACATGGATGCATCCCTTAGAGCCCCTCGGTACGAAGATTGCACAATATTAGCATCATTTCTGTCACAACTCTATAGAAACAGAATTTGTATCCTTTTTCATTAATTTGTCTATATAATGATTTATTAAATTTGTTTTCTTTGCACTAATTAGATATAAAGAAAAGTGCATTGGAGCTGGCCACTGATGAGTGGTCACAGGTTATGGTGGACCCACGCGGTGGGTTAGAGAAAAGATAGTTCACACTTTCACCTATATGGCCCGATTGGGCGCCTATAACCAACACTCACGCATATCAAGGTTAGACTCACACACAGAAAGGATTGATGCCTTGAAGTGTGGGCTAGATCCACCAGAACAGACAGTTACAATCAACAAGATGGCATGATCATGAAATGCTTGTACAATGTGCATGTGTGGACTGAAAGCTTGAAATGCACATTTATTTGCATAGGAAAGTCACATGAAGATTTTGATACCGTTTTTGCGATGTACACGGAAAAAGCTTTCATATGACACCCATATTGGAGGGGTCCCTAAATTTTAGGAGGTCCCTAAATTTTAGGAGCCTCGAATTAACCTAAAAATGCTAGTTCTAAAAAATAGGAATGTCATTCTAAAAATAGTAAATTCTGTACTCTGATTGTGCTTACTAAATTTGGTTGTTTCTATTCTTGACAATATTCAACCCAAAAAGGAAGGCCATAGAGAAGAGACAAGTCACACAAGTTTCCAAGTGTCCCACCACTTGTCACATCTCATGACATGTGACTGGACACTTGTCTTCTGCTACTCCACTTTCCCCTTTTGTACTAGCTCTTCCATCTCCTATAAATAAGAGCTCGTTTTTCTTCATTTAGCATCATTTTTCTTTGCTGTAAACTCATGTACAACACCCACAGATAGCCAGAAATTGGCCCCATCCATCCCCATCATCATCTCCCACTTCTCCATTATCAAAATCCTCCATATTCCCTCTTCTATCACTGCTGTTTTACAGGACAGCAAGCCTGTAAATTCATTACAGCACCTCCTTCTCGAGCTCTTTCTTCCATTTTAGCAACAAGAAACAAGCCCTATCCATATACTACTGATCAACGATGGAGAAGGGCTAATTTCCCCTCTTTCTTCTCTCATACTGTAAAGAAATCAGTTCTTATCATTGCATAATAGATAATGCATGTGTATTTGTACATCTTTGCATGATCTTGTGAGAGTAAGAATTACTTCTCCTCACTCTCAGGTTCATTGTAACTGAGCTCTTCCCTAAGGGACTTGGGCTGAGCAGAAATACATTTCTTCGGGGGGGGGGGGGGGGAAGGAGAGGGTTGCCCATCTTCAAACCTCAATCTTGTCTCCATTACTTTTACATTTTCATGGCTGTAATTTTGTGAGTAATTTTCATTTTCAGCTTTAAGTGTTCATTCTCTTTTACATTAAATCTCGAAAACAAGCAAATATCATAATTGTTAAGGATACTATGTTGTTCAAGCCATTTACAATTTCCTACATGTGTCAACAAAGGGATTCATTGTCAAGCTAGCATACATGGATGTCCGTTCTTCTGTAGGGTACACACATTTGAGGATGCACACATTTGCCAATTATGCCACCAGGAGGTTAGGTCTAATAAGCACTTTACTTGTAGATGTATTGTATATTATGAGATAAGAGGGAGATTTCATTGCCTTTTACAAAAGGGGTTGGTCCTCTTTGCAAGGTGATGGAGTACAAGGATTAGAGATACCTATGAATGTTCTTATTGGAGATCTTGGTATTTAGAGAGAAGTTACTAAGGAGCAAGACAAAAACAAAAACGAAGTCAACGAGCCAATAGATTCTTATAGTGTTTTTCAATACTAGCTCCAAAGCTAGCTCACTACATGCTACTATTGCAGATGTTACCACTACAATAGCGCCAACATACAATCCATGAAATAGAGGGGTCATAGCAAACTAGGCAGCCACATTCCATAGAGCACGACACCTACCACCATCATCATGCTTGACATCCTTACCTCCGACAAGCCATCATCACTTGGCATTAAGGACGAGTGCCACCCCTTAGTGGACTCGATGTCTTGGACCACCCCATGACAAATATTATTGCCGAGTTGTGTAGATCAAGGTAGGATCCCACAAGTTCGTTGAAGGATCATTGAGAGATTATTTTGTACATAATGATAGACTATACTTGCAATAGTTCACTATTAATCATTTTCATTTTCATTGTTGTTCTCCAATTGAGAAAACATGATCAGATGCACTCATTTCTTTGTCCCATAGGCCATTTTGGTCTTTTGGAGACAAATGCCTCCCCCCCCCTCTCTCTCTCTCTCTCTCTCTCTCTCTCTCTCTCTCACTCTCATACACAAAAATTGAAGCCATTCAACACTATTTTTCTGATTTCAAATCTAAATTGCTGTTGTTATCAAGGTTCCCGACAACATCAAGAAATGTGCCCAAAAAACTCAACCTTGTGACAGGATTATGTTGTGAATTGGTAGAATTGCAGCAAATCTATTGAAGAGTACTCATCGGCAGTTGAAGGGACTTGCATATGCAAGAGTTGAAGACCCAAGTTGTGCCCAAATGTGCATAGAATCAAGGGGCGATTCAAGGATTTATGCTGCTGGTCACTTGTGTCTCTCGAATCCCAAGGCAAGGTTTGACTCTTCTCAAGGATTGGCATTAGATCTCTTGTGCACTACAAGTTTGGTGGAATATAATCTAAAGAAATACCACAAGGGGTGCCATTTTTGGGGCCAATCTGGTGTCAATTGTCTATCAATCGCTAAAATGTTTATTTCAATGTTTACAAATTCATTGCTTAAATATGTGCCAGTAGTCAAGCTAATTGACACTCTTTCCAAGGAGAGAGGTAAACTTCAAAGGGTAATCTATGAGGCAAGCGAATGGTGGACCTTGACCACAATTAGGATCCTCCTCCTCATGGCACTTGCCAAGGAGGGCTCACCAAGTGTTCTAGGGGACAAAGGACTCGGGAGCAAGATGAAAGGATAAGAAAACATGAGCAGCAAATACCAAAATCTCAAATACAAGGAGTACACCACATAGAGACAGGAAACTCCAGTTCCGGCCTATAGGAACGGATTAACGTGTTCCGGGATGTACGAGCCCAGGAAACGCTGGCGAAATGTTTCCTCCCGTTCCTTGGCCAATTCCCGCCCGTTCCTACCCTTTCCTTGGCCGTTCCCTATTTGGAACGGCCGTTCCAGCCAAGGTAATTTTTTATTTTTTATTTTTTAAAAGTCGCATGCAGCCCGCTACTCCCGCCTGTTGTCGCCCACTACTCTCCCGTCTGCGCATGTCGCCCGCCTGCTTCTCCATGCTCCCGCCTATCGCCCGCTCTCGCTTGTCGCCCACCTGTCGCCCGCTTATCGCCCGCTTGTCGCCCGCCTGCTTCTCCACGCTCCCGCATGCTTCTCCTACTCCTCCCGCTTCTGCTCTCGCTCCCGCCCGCTCCCGCTCCTGCTTCTCCGCCTGCTCCCGCTCCTGCTCCTGCTCCTCCGCCTGCTCCCGCTTCACTCACCTGCTCCGCCTGCCATACCTACCTCGCCAAGGCCGTGGACATGCCTACTTCTGCCCACCTGACTCTCCCACGTGCCTCTCCCGCCTACGTCGCGTGCAGCACACGGTACACCTCTATTGATTGCTTGGCCTGACGCTCACCCGCGATTAGATGAGGATCCGAGGAATCTAGATTCTCGATACACATGTTGAAATTTTGGCCGAAATTTCTGCAATTTCATTGGACTTTCAACTTTGGTTGAAATTTTTGCAATTTCATTGAACTTTGACGCATGGATGTTGAAGTGTTGGCTGCAAATTTCTGTAATTTCATTGAAGTTTACTGATTATTTGTCACTTCTATATAGATGGCAGTATTGACATCCATGGGATCTTCATCATCCTCAACAGGTACTTCGTCAACAACTAGACGAAGTCGAAGCACTACTTGGTCATGGTGGGATGAGGTAGATCCAGGGGTGCCATTGAGAGGTGGAGGGGCTCGCCCTTGGAAATGCAAACTTTGCCCTTATGCTCGCACTAGTGGGGCTGATAAAGTGAGAGCCCATCTTCTACATGAGGAGGGGAAAGAGGTGCGTTTTTGCACCAATGAATCAATTGAGAAAAGGCAGGAGTTACTTGACCGCATAGCCACTTCTATGGGGAATTCACATGCCAAGAGAACGCCAAATATAGCAGTAGATCCAACAACATGGACTCCAAGGCCAACAGGGCATGGTGCTTCATGCAGAAGACCACCAGGATTAGTGGCTACGCAGCCTTCTCGTGGGCCATCAGTGGCAACAGGTCGTAATGTTAAACAGAGTTCATTGCACACTTCATGGGAACCAAAGAAAAAAGAGGAAACATATACAACAGTGGCACGCTTTTTTAACCATGACCATATTGCATTCAAATCAGCCAGGTCACCTTATTTTTTCAATATGGTGACAAAGATTGCAGAGTATGGAACCACATATAAGTCCCCTTCATCAGAAACTATCAAGACTATATTGCTTCAAAAGGAGAAAGTAGCCATAGAGATTGCAACAGCAAATATTCGCAATCAATGGGCAAGAAATGGAGTGACATTGATAGCAAATGGATGGAGTGACACACACCATAGGTCCATACATGGTGGTGTTGTATATTCTCGTGGAGATGTATACTTCATTGGTAGTCATGATGCTTCAGAGACTAAAAAGAATGCAGATATATTGGCATCCGAGTGGTGCGAGGCAGTGCAGGCTGTTGGGGCAGAAAATGTAGTGCAGTTTATGGCAGATGGTAAACCTACAAACAGGGCAACAAGAAACATTTTAATAGCAATGTATCCACATATCACCTTTAGTCCATGAATGGCACATTGCTTGAATAACTTGTTGAAGGATATTGGGGACTTGCCATGGATTGCATCTCTTGTTGCGAAAGGCAACAATATTATCACATTTATATGTAATCATCAGTACTTGCATGCTGAGTTTCGCAAGAGAAGTGACAAAAAACTTCTTAAATACTCGGATACACGATTTGCATATAACTTTCTTATGCTTGGTCGATTGCACTATTGCAAAGGTGCAATTAGGGAGCTATTTGCTAGTGATGAGTATGAAAATTGGACTGGGGCTGCCACTGCTACTGCTGTGTTATGTAATGCATATGTTTCTGATAGAGATTTTTGGGATGAGGTTAATCACACCAACCAAATGGTTGATTCTATTATGCACATGTTGAGGCTTGCAGATGGCATGGATCCATGCATTGGGAAGATCTATGAAGGTATAGATCGCATGATTGAGAGGTTGGAGAGTTTGGAACCAAATGCAGATAGGTATGAGCAAATCAAGGAGTTATGCATTAGCAAATGGAATGAGTATGACTCTCCTATGCATGCTGCAGCATATGTGCTTGATCCTGAGTTTCAAGGAAAGATGCAAGAAAGAGACCTTGAGGTGGTCAAGGCTTGGAACACATTGCTTGCAAGGCTTTATCCCAGCCGTGAAATGCAACGCAAAATTAAAAATCAACTCTGTATATCGGCAAACATTAGGGATATTTGGTACAGAGGATGCACTAGAGGACAGGACAAATATTGGGGCTGCTTTATGGTGGGAGGACTACGAGGCAGAAGCTCCAGAGTTGCAATGTTTGGCTATTCGTATTCTTAGCCAAACAATTAGCTCTTCTTGTTTAGAGCAACTATGGAGCTCATTCAATCACATTTACTCAAAGAAGAGAAATCGTCTTGGTACAATGAAGACGAATGACCTAGTTTATGTGAGCTCTAATCTTCGCTTGCTAGCTCGTACATCAATTGCAAAGGCTGATTCTTTTATATGTTGGGAAAAAGATGACGATGATGATGATGGTGATGGTGATGATGATGGGCAGGATGTTGTTCAACAGGATGAGCATTCAAGCACAGTGGAGCCATCTTCCATGAATCAGAGCACTTAGTAGCTAGCCTTTTGGAACTTTAGAGTATTGACTTGGAAATTGGAGCTCTTGTAACTTGGATCTTTACTATTTAGGCTTTAAAGTTTAGTGCATATTTTGTGTTTTTGCAAATGCACACTTGTTTCCAGTTGGACTTATGCAACATTGTTGATTACAATGTTGAATTATGAATGCGACAATCCATTGCTAGTTACAATGTTTTGAATCTTTATTATTGTTGAAACTTGATTATTATGTCTCTAGAGTCTAATTTCATGAATTATGGTTGATATGATCTCTCTCTCTAGATTCTAAGACAAGAGTTGACTCTCTCTCTCTCTCTCTCTCTCTCTCTCTCTCTCTCTCTCTCTCTCTCTCTCTCTCTCTATATCTATATATATATATATATATATATATATATATATATATATACACATACCGTTCCCTCTATTCCCGTTCCCTCACTTTGGGCGTTCCCCCCGTTCCAGGGGGTCCTGTTCCTGGTAACTATGGTACACCACCTTGAACTAGAAAACACAAACAACCAATACCAAGATCGAGTATAGAGTAGGCATCTGATACAATGTGAACAATGTGAGAGTGAGCAATGCCACAATGGATGCAAAAGAATGAAACTCACACATGAACACTAAACAATGACCAATGAAAGTTAAAAATAGAAAACTTAGAGAAGAAGATAACCGAGCAATGGAACTCATCAAGTAAAATTAAGTGGTTAAAGACCATTGGATGAGAAGAAACATAAACCTTAAGACTATTGTAAATCAATGGATTGAAATGTTCAAAGAAAATGCGGCAACTACATCCTGGGAGATGGTGTCAATGAGGAGCTCATGGCAGCAAGAGAGGGGCTGATATTATCAAGGAAGCTTGGATAGATGGACAGTATAAAAGCAAGGGCAGCTATAAGAAGAGGCTGGAGGAAGTAAGACAAATCAAGAAGTGTTGCCATAGCTAAGTTAATAGAGAGAAAGGTGAGTTGCTTGAGAGCTGAACGATTGGAGCTTGGTGCCAGAAGTTGGGACCTATGAGGAGCTGGTTGAGGTGGTCCTCTCCTCAACCTGAGCTTCTAGCTTGTAATAGTGTGACTTGTTCTTGCAAGTTATTGCAGCAGCTAGTTTGCTTCTCATCTTCCCAATGGTGGCATTATATGCATGGCATGCTGGGTTGCTGAATTTGAAGTTGTGATCATTGTTACCCACCTCATGAAATTGCTGGTGACCAGCGTACAGAATTACATTGCCGCAGTTCCAAAAATTAATCATTGACAATAGTTGGATCAGACTTTACAGCAATGCAGGCCTGGAACCCTTGCAGGTCTGTAGCCATGACAGCACCAAGTTCAATAGTTCCAGTTTGTAACAGTTTACAGTAGCCACAGCAGCCAAATTTCCCAGATAACAGCAGCAACAACTTAGTGTAAGCCACTTGCCAATCTGAGCAGCAACAAAACTCATCCAAACTAATATTTTTAATAACATCTGAAATCTCTGATAACATGCAGGTCTGATCAGAGCAGAAGCATTAAATAATCCACTAAAGCTGACAGGTATGCAGAATTGCAGCAGTCAGAGCAGCTGCCTGACAAAGCATAGCAGCAACAGCAGTAGCAAATAATAAATATTAATTCCCAAGCAACAGATTGCAGCAGTTTTGAGCAGTAAATGACAGCAGCACATATTAGTCCAACATTAACCACATCAAATCAAGCAGCTGTACTCATAAAGGCTCTTGTTCTCTGACAGTAGCCAATTGGACTCTCTATTTTCTTTGACTTATCTTGGCACAAACTGTCCCTTTTCAATTGATGGCCACCTGTAGTTTTGAAGGAAAAAGGTGGGAGCAATGCGAAAGCAAATAAAGCAATGCTTAAGATGTATGCTAGTCATATGCAATATGGGCAAAACAACTTGTAACTACATCAAGAAACAATTATCTGATTTCAAGAGCGAATAGAGAATGTGAAAATTCAAAATGACCAGCTCTCAAGGGCTCCTTTATCTCAAAGCTACCAGACCTTTGGCAGTCTCTACATTCATTCTACATACAGGTTCCCGATTCACCTGATCCTCTTTATTTAGTTTCAATTCAGTTCCATGATGTGGTGCATCTATTGCAACACACTTTCTGCTGTCATGATCTGTCATTGCTGTTACAGATACAAGAAAGTACATAAAGCAACGCATCATTAAAAGTCTACTGTCATTACAGTAACATGGGAGGCCATGTAACCATCCACTCGTGCACAAGAAGATTATGCATATCAAGGTTTACATGGCTAAACCCTTGCCGATGGAGTGCAAGTGAATATTCTGGTAACTTTTGTCATGATCACTGACTCAAATTTCTAAGCCCATGAGCAATATGTTGCAAACTCAAGTGGATGAATACAAATATCCAATAGTAATTTGTGCAACTGGAAAACTAGAACTTTAAAAGGAGTAGAATGACATAGTTGTGCGTTCCTTATGTCATTTAACTTGGATGCAATGAAACTTATGAGCTGCAAATACCTGCTACTTGAGGAGCAGTCATTGAACTTGATATTGCTGCTGATGATTGGATATAACCCTGCACTGAAGCTGGTGGTACAGCTGCACCACCCTCATTCAACGGCCTCATACCCATTGCAGGCATTGGATTCGAAGTAGGAGGTAGAGGGACAGAAGTTGGAGCCACTGAAGGGCCATTTAACGGAAACACTGGTTGAGGAGGAGCAGGTGTGGAAACCGAAGGTGCAGGTGGACGTATTGGGAACAAAGGTTGCGAAGGGGGATTAGGTGGTGCAGTGATCACAGCTGGAGGAGCACTAACACCCTGAATGGGAAAAAGAGGTTGCGGTGGTGGCAACGGGGGCCTTGGAGGGGTAGAAGCCACTGGCCTTGGAAAATTAGCACCTGGGGGCCATGGTTGGGAGGATGCAGGTTGAGGAGGCCATACTGGTGGACGGGGTTGAATTGAAGGAGGTACATACCTGCAGTATTCAAACATACAAAGTACCATATCAAACTTAAAACGTGTAAATTTAGAAAAAGTAGACATGCTCTAGTTCTAGTGGTTACTCCGTCCAATACATGTACCCTTCTTTGATCAAATATAAGTACAAAGTTATCAGATTTTTCAAACACTAATTTGCTTAAAGAAACAGCATACAGAAAACCATTGATTCATGAAACTAGGGTGAATAATGTGCAGCAATAACAGATCCTGCATGCTCAGCATTGTAAATAGCACTTACGTCGTTACTGCTGGGGGATACAATGGTTGGGGAGGTCTGATAAGTGGAGATGAGCCAATCAGAGTCCCAACACCCAGTGGGGGGACTTCTACCTTTGCTACCTTGCCAGGTT
This sequence comes from Lygodium microphyllum, assembly GCF_053477565.2. Lineage (NCBI taxonomy): Eukaryota > Viridiplantae > Streptophyta > Polypodiopsida > Schizaeales > Lygodiaceae > Lygodium > Lygodium microphyllum. The sequence goes on from NC_141160.1 coordinate 11,503,031, forward strand.
TCTCATCATCTGCAAGAGCATGAACAAGAAAGTATTTACCTCAACAGGACCAGAACAGTGAGCCTCCAGCAACAAGAACAAGGTCAAAGATCTCAGTGTTTCACATCCATTAAATGAATAATGCCTCTTTGAGTTATTCTTACAACAGTAAAATCTTCGCCAAAACAACCAATGCTAAAACCTACCATCACCCTCGTGAGCTGCAAGAACCTCTGGAGGGATACCTTCCATACCAAAAATTTCCAATTCAGTCGATTCCCTCTCTGGTTTAGCGTTTGGAACCCTGGTGACAACACTTATCATTAGACTTTACAACTTGTATCATTAGACTTCACAACTTGTATGGTCTCCACAGGGGATGATAATAAACATTAAGCCCGTTTCTGATTATCACATGCCAGACAAAAACACTAGTATGCATCAGCATGGTAGTAAACAAGAAGCCTGCAAGATGCACACTCTATGTAAAGCGTGAAAGTATCAACAATTTGAACGCCTTATTTTACAGAGCTGGAAGCCCAATTGACAATGAGTACCCACTTGGCATTTTACAAGGCAGTGCAGAACATCCCAAAACCGGATATACAGATCATTCCACCCTGCCAAGGAAAAGTTTACAAAACTATAGGAAAGACCCTCCTGAGTACTGAGGGCATATATACATATATATAGCCAGCAGAAACAGAGCATAAAGACAAAGCTGCCTCCATAAACCCTGCAGATCTCCTATCATTCTGTTATTTTACTTGCTTGTCGTGAAAAATTATCTCTCTGCTAAAACTAAACCTGAAATTGAATATGGCATGCAGACGGATCTCACAAATTAGCTATCGCCAACAACCGGGTGGTTGGCATTCGTCCACAAACATAGATTCAAGGGTCAAAAAGATGAAAGGGCGTACTTGGTGATGGTCTCTTTGTGCACTTGCAGCACATGGATGACCATACCTCCTGCAGTAGAGAGCTTCTTGTGGCAGACGTGGCACTTGAAGTGTTTGGCCTTCTGGTGTTGGATGAGGATCTTCTCATCCTCGAACTCTCTCTCGCAGTAATAACACCACACTTTGGGGGCCTTTTTCTTCTTCTTCCCCATTGTTACGAAAGTCCGCTTCTTCCTTTCTGCTCTTGTGATGATAGATCGGCGAGTTAAACAAAAATTGTGAAGCCGACCTTTCCAATTCCTGCTGGAATGAAAGGGGGGTTAAAACACAAAATCCCCACCCTGCGGCAACCTGATCCTCTGCTACCGCCAGAGAGAGACCAGATGTGAGCTCCAGTGCCTACGCTGCGCCGTAGCTGAGTGTGTGCACCTTGAAAGGAAGAAAACTGTGCCCTTCCTCATGTCACTCGTCAGCAGGACCTGTGAGCCTACTCCCTGCTAGGGTTCCAAACGAAGCTTCATGTTCACCTTAGGGTTCGACCGATTAGCAGAAGACATCATCGGTTGCAAATAATGAGCCTTACTGTGCTCCAAACTTTCTCTAACGCGATAGGCAATTTTTTTTTTATTGATTAGCGTTCTCATTGGAAGGATCATTTATGCTTTAATAGATTATCCTAGCACTTTGTGGGAAAAATTTACATCAAGTCAGGCCATAAAGGTGCCCTTCAATTTCTCATATGGAGAAAAGTTCAATGATGAAATAGGAATAGAGATGGAGAAGGAAAAAAGATGGTCCACTAAAGCTTTGTTGGGATGTTCACATGACACGTTTTCGGTCTTATGAGGTTTGAAGAACGATCGTGTCACGAGTGTTCAAGCTAGGCGGCCTACTAACTCTTGAGAGGAGTTAGAGCTTGACCGTTTTGGGGTGTCACCCTCCCGCATCCTAAAGGTGCCATTCCTTTTACAATAAAGAAAGTGTGACAAAGGTGAGTAGTATATATGTTCTCTTGAATTGGAACAAGGCTCGTATTTCTAGTCTTTGTGCCAAATATGTGGGATTTCTATCAAGCAAGCCATAATTCTGATGCAACAATTCTAACTTTTTCTTCCAAGCTACTACCTAGCTCATACTTCGGTTTCTCTCTTGCTTGCAACTACTTTTCTCTTTTGCTTCTAGATCAAGTGTCTTCTCTTGCCCATTCCCATGTGTCATGCTTTAGCTTGTCCTCTAATGTTGTGATTAGGTGGTGCCATGAGAGAGAGGGAGTGAGGGGGAGAGGTTTTGAGACTAAGTTAGACTTCAATCAAATGGTAAAGTGCAAGGATTGCAAATGCCTCCATCATCAAGGGGATTGGAAGTGGCTAGTAAGAGTGGTTGTGCAACACTGACTATTTTGGATGGGGAGAATCATCGTGTCAACACCAGTATACATGCCATTGTTTGCAAAAAAAGTACTACTCTAACCAACATGCAATGATCATAGGTGCCATGCAAGGATCATAGATGCCACAATGATGTTCTACTTGGCCACGTAAAGAATCTAGGAGATGAGGCAAAGAATCCAATAGATGTTCTACTTGGCCGAATAAAGAATCTAGGAGACGAGGCAAAGAATCCAAGAGGTGAATCAAGGGCATCTTTGATAGAGGGAAAAAGAGAGAAAGTAGAGTCTAATAACTATCATCAAAGAATCTAAGAGGTGAGGCAAAAAATTTAAGTGATGAGCCCAAGAGATGAGGCGGCAATCCAAGAAGCAAGGTGAGGATGTCGATATAGACACATACACGCGTGCAAGCATAAAGTTTGGAAACCATCAAAGGGTAACTAAGGTAGAATAGGTGGCCTCAGAAGTGCACATGTGTGGATGCACAAATAAAGAGAGAGCATGGCTTGCAATTGTGGTAAGATGGGCTTCGTACATTTTATTGGTATGGAACTGCTTGTTAACTTCATTTTTTACTAGTAACCTCGCCTTTTTAGTAATAGCTTGGCTAACTAGCCCTCACTTACTGTGGGATATTACAAATAGCCAAGCATTATTTGCATGCAAATGGCTTCTAATACTTGCCAAATGGGTAGCCCTCACTTGCTGTGTGATATTACAAATAGCCAAGCATTATTTGCATGCAAATGGCTTCTAATACTTGCCAAATGGGTAGCCCTCACTTGCTATGGGATATTACAAATAACCAAGCATTATTTGCATGCAAGTGGCTTCTAATACTTGCCAAATGGGTAGCCCTCATGAAACGTGCACTAAAAGCAATAGTTGCCTCGCACTTTGCATATGTAGGGCAACTACAACACGAACTGCAAAAGGAATGAAAAATGCCCTAGCTATTATGGTTCTAATTTCAATATTATGTTGCATCTATATTTATGCTAGTCTAACTCACATTGTTGGGCATATAATTTCCCTTCTAGCATGAACCTCGTATAAAAAGACAAGTATGTGTTAAGTATGTTGTTTCCATGTATGGGAAAAACTAAACATGAATGTGTGCATGAGTACATTTGTTTGTGCATGGGAATGTGTTTTCATTTGAGTATGTTTGTGTGGGTTATTTCAATGTATGTGTGCATATCAATTTGGATATATATGTGCTTCCTTGAGATTATCTTTCAAGATAAACTTGTCCCCTCTTAAGCACTCTTTTCTCACCCATTCCCCTCTCTCTCTCTCTGCTCTCTGTGCACATGTGAGCAGATACTCTCACACATGTGCATGTGCATGTTCATATACACATGTGAACATGTTTTAGTCATGACCACATAGGTCATTAGCAACAATTAAAGTTTAACAAAGTGATGTATCGCATAGTATAGCGTGTGTCTTATGGATGGGCATAAAACACTCGATTTCTCTCATGATCTAGGTGCACCTTAGTAATTTTCTAGAGTTTTATTTTATGCCCTTGAAAGTGCAACTCAAACACGCCTGATATTATATTTGAGCTCTTCCTAGTGTAGTGAGGAATAGTATTGATGCATTTCCTATTTTGCAGCTAGCTTGTGATAGAATTATAAGTTAATTGCACTTGTTGTGAGCTAGGGCTAGAGTCTCATTTATTATCAGAGGCATAATGCTGGGAGGTTGCAATGGTGGAATAGGGAGAACATTGTTGGAATCGATTGTAGATGGAAGGGGGGGAGGGGGGTGTGTGGATAAATCGAAATATGTCCCCCGCCACCTCAAATAACTGGAGCACCTAGCAAGTGAAAATCGTGAGACTAGGAGTCCAAAATAATATGTATGTGAATGACATTAGATAGGCCTAAAGCTTCTATGCTCCCCCTATCAAATAGGTGCCATTTTCATCTCACTTGCATGCAAGTCATTAGCTACCACATGTTGACTCATCATATTTAACATTAAACACCCACTTTTTTGAACATTACCCACCACAAGCGGCTGTCTCAATATCACCATGTCATAAAAAATACTAGGCCCCATAAGTAGCATTCCAGGAATCAATATTTGGATCTCAATATCAACACATCATGAAAAATACTAGGCCCTGTACACGTAGATTTATCATTAGCATTGCAAGAATCAATATTTGTCAAACATGGAAATCGTTAATAATAATATTTTATGGTGGAAAAACATAGATATGGTGGAAGTTCTAACCACTAACTTAATTGTCTCGTGGAGTAACACAAACAACAATTTCATTCTTTGAAATGCGCTCGAGTCCTTACAACTTATGCTTCCTTGGTCTTCTAACCACAACAATCTTTCAAGTTATTTTTCAACAACTCAACACTTATGTGAACAACATCAATGTTGTTATGTAGAAACCATGTAGCTTCTAGCCAATGTTTAAAAGCACCTCCTCCATCACTACCATGCATCCTCTATCGTGTTACGCAAATTCAACTAAATGACCAATGTTGTAAGATAGACAATCATAGCATAATGACAAGTAATTGCTTCCCTTCAAGGTTAGGCGTTAGTTGTATTTGCATCAAAATCAATTGAGGGTGAGAGTTAACTAGAATGAACAATATGAGAAATGGAGAGGCCATCATAAAAACATGTTTTAGTCATATTCTCTCTCATCTCTTCCAAAACAAGGGCAATGCTCCACCAAAAAAAGGGCAATGCTCTTGTGCATCATAATGCATTGTTGTTCATGTATAGACACATGGTTGTTAATCCTTTGAGTATGGCTAAACAATAACTTGACAATGGATCTAAAGTAACTTTGTATTGCATTGTTCAAGCTTGTTTGATGACAAGCAACCACTCAAAATCTCATGTAGATAGTGTTTAAACAAAATACATTCAAGCATACACAACGCTCATGGTGGAGGGGGATTATGTTTTGTGTAAAATGAAGTAGGTGGTTGCTTGCAATATGACCTTGTTTTAAAAATTGAAACTAAAAACAATGGCGTCTACCTTAGAAATGAAAAAATAGATTCTTTTAGGTTTAGAAATTCAAAAATAAACTCACACTTATTGTAAATGAGGTGTTGTATCTGTTGTCACTCTCTCATTTTCTTCCACATTTGATAATTTTTGCAAGGCACGGGATAAGTACTTGCATGTCAACAATATTGTTGAATTGTGTGCATGATAATATATGCAAATTCACTTAGTTACAAAGCAGCTTCCAAACTCAAGCTCAACCTATTCTTTCATATCCAAGTGTTTAACAAGTTCCCATCATCAATGTTAACCTCGGTGCAAAGAAAGCGCAAAGAAAGCAAAGAAAATTAAAAAGACGCAGAGGATAGAGCAGAAAAAGGTGGCCCAATGGGAAAAATAGGGGAAAAAGAGCCAAAAGTTCAAGAAGCAAACTCAAAAGTCCAAGGCGAGTGCAAAAGGGGAAAGGTGCATTTTAAATATAAAAGGGCATCCTAAATCCTTGTAAAAGAGCGCCAAGCTCCCTCCTTTGCAACTTGTAAATGTAGACGGGCATGGGTGAAGGAACCATGTAAATAGGAAGGGAATAGAAAAAGAGGACCTAGGCTAAAATGACCGGTCATGTAAAAAAAGGATGGGTGCCCAAAGAGGAGTAGGACATGTATAAAAAGGTAAAAAGTGAGTTAAGAAGATCATTCTTATGTGTGGCCAAAACTAGCTCTCTTCTTCTTCTTTTTCTTCTTGCGCTTGCTCGTGCTTGTGCTTGAGAGAGGGAGAAGGAGTGTGAGGGAGTGTGTGTGAGGGTGAGGGACCATGGTGGAGAAGCTCTCTATCTTTGCCTCTCTTATTCTTCTCTCTTCTTTTGTATCACGCACAACAATGGATATTGGAGCTTGGAGCTTGAGGATCAAGCTCGCTTGAGCTTGCACCTTGGATCATGGAGCTACCAGAGAGCTCGAGGGAGGAGGCAACTTGATCAAGTGTGAAGGTAAGCTCACTACACTCGTAGGTGTGAAAGCACACACGGTCATATGAGAGGTAGCCATTGCACTTGGCTTGAAACGCTTGAAGCAAGAAGCGGTCCATGGGTCTTGGTAGTCGAGAGAGAAGATCCCACATTTTGGTTTTGTTGTCGGGACCAATGGATTCAAGCTTTGAGTGCTTGCATGCTCCCAATTAAGTATTGGAGTAGGGTTGTCCCGAATTGGTGCTTAAGATAGGTAGGAAGTGAGTTGGAAGGTATTTGATCTCTTTTGCAATTAAGTTTTCTCGTTTTTTAGGTTTCGACAAATACATTGGATCAGCTTACGTACTTAGTTGTGATTTGGATGCATTTAGGTAAGGATGAGATCAGAAAAAACAAAGAAGCAAACAATAAGGTTATTGCTGTAAATAGGGTGAGACAAGGAGAAAAAGGGGCTTCAATGCATTGAGAGAGAAAAGAGAGAAGTAAGGGAGTGAAAGACTGAATAACAAGGGGTGTAAAGGGCAAAAAGAGCAATGGGGAGCTCATTTCTACATTTAGAGAGAGAGAGAGAGAGAGAGATGGACAAGTTTGTTACAGGACAACAATCTGGCAAGGAGAGCTTCGATTCGTGTGACTGGACGCATTTCCAAGCTATAGGTGAGTAACTCCTATATGTTTGATCCTAAAGCTTTCTAGGGACTAGGATGAGGCATTGTGAGTATCAAAATGAATTATTGTCAACTTTGTGGTTGTTTTTGTCGCCACATGTTCGAACTATTGAATTCCTAGAATCGGATCGTCTAACTGCCACAAGGTCTGATTTTCAAAATTGGATCGTCCAATCAGATAAAACTTTGATTAGTATAGAATTAGACACCCCAAAAATCGAATAGCTTGATTGTCTAATTCAAACAAATTGAACTCTGACAGTCCAGAATTGGATAGCCCAGAATCAAACATCTGATTATTTTGGAAAACAGACCAAAAACTTGCAAATCGGACGGGAAAATTGAACATCAATTTTTGACAAATTTCGACCTTTTTAGATCCTGTAGGGCCAAGCCCTAGTTGTAGGATACCCCAATAGATCCTCGAGTAAGTGAACGGGGCAATAAAGTCGATTGACTCGAGAGTTGAGACCCGATAGTCCAAGAGCAATTGCAATCACTAACCATGCCTCGAGATGAGCCCTCTACCTCTTGAACCACACATCAATCATGCAGCACAGGCCTAGAGTAGACCATTGCGTGTAGCCACCACTTATACGGGAGAGCTAGCATTATAGTTGAAATCAATCAAACGGAGTGTGATCTGCATTGATTGTGATTAAATTCACATAGTTCATCGCATGACCACTTGAAGTGCATAAGGAAAAAGAGAAAGCTTGATTTGGCACAAGTCCACTTCACCACTCATGTGTTCAGTTCACGTAATGTTGCAAACTAATGTGTATAACAACCCCGAGAAGCCAAATATGACACGAGAATTAGGACCTAAAGCAAGCAACTACAACTTGTCAAGTGATAGAGAAGTGGAGAGAGAACTGATACAATTAGGGATGTAGCTCTACCTAATCTTATCAATCTAATCAACACACTAGTTGCTTAGGAAACCGTCAATATGTCGGGAACCAACACCAACCCTATAGATAACAAGCTCAACTTTAGAGAATTCCTAGCCGACATTCAGTAAATGGTAAACCAATATGATATGCAAATCAAAATGGTGCACCATGCTAGACCAGTCGAGGACATCATAGCCGATCTCTTGAGGAGGATAGAAGGTTAGCAAGGAAAGCGCTACAAGGCATAGCCACCTACAACCAAGAGCAGCGAGGACTCAAAAGCTAAGACAAGACATAGAAATGCACAAGGTCTGGTGCGTCTTAGCTCTCGCTAATAGAACTAGGGCAGGACCAAATGTTGAGAGGGAGAGAGCATTAGAGGTTGATCTTACACTAAGTGAGCTTCTCACGAAGTGACTCTTAGACAATACAGCTGTAGAGTAGCCTTAACAACTACATTACTAGTAGGACTAGGAATCATGTCAAACTCTAAGAGCCAAACCAAAATGCGTGCATTTGCTAAAAGCAACTCAACAACTATCAGCTTGTCAATGACATGTATGGCTTTGTGGAGTAGTTTGAGCAAGTATGCAAGGAAAACAGCCTCATGGGCCTTGCTCAATGAGCACAAGCTTTTGGACTTTGCCTAGGAGACAAAGGATAAAGGTGATTTACTAGCCTAGATAATGCCAAATGAAATGATTTTAATAACCTCAAGAGTCTCTTCATCAAGAGATTCTCTGAAGCAGGATACTCTAACAACCTTGTCGTCAGGTTGATGAATGTTAACCAAAAGGATAAGGAGGATATCTGAGACTATGTCACCCATGTGAGGAGTCTCTTTAAGAGAATCCCAACGGCTGAATGACCTAATGAATGAGCAGTTTCCACTATATTTATAAACAGCATTTGAAGCAAAGAGCTCTACAAGGCCTTGGTAAGCAACTAAAACCTATAAAGGGACATGCTAGCTAGGGTCTTTGAAGAAGCCATATGCATGGATGACCTACTCAAGGAGAGAAGCTCCAAAACCATGATCCAAGAGGGCACTATCTCTAGATCCTCAGAGGGAGCTACGACCATTAGCGAGAGAGCTAGCAAAAACACACAACACAAGGGAAAGGACATTGACCAAAGCCAAGAGTCGGTGGATATGAAGTTAGAGTTGGCTAAGCTTCAAGAGATGATGAGAAGGCCCACACGACCTCACATGAAATGCATGCATTGCAAAGGAAACCACATCCGTGCTGAATGCTTGGATCCTAGGTCAAGGCCATGCACTAATTGTGATAGGTTTGGACACGGTGCAATGCATTGCATATTGCAAGATGATTTTCGTACTCGCAATCATACAATCAGCTATACTACCTAGGGAATAGGCCGCCAAACTTCATGAGGGGAGCTCCATTAGCTCTCCCAGCACCCAATGACTCAAAGCCAGCTGTCCCTAGGATCCACCTAGACCCATCGTGACCCATCCACCAAGCGATGCTCCGATACATTATGTAGAGGAGACAAACAAGGATGAAGCATATGTGAACCCTTACGCCTTGTACAATGAAGAGGGTAACCCCATCTTGATGAATTTTAGATTGGTGTCGGTGATGGTATTAAGCAAGGAAAGAGATTGAGGTCTAGGAGGACAGAACCAAGAACCCATTGCGTGTGCTAGACTTGCGATCACCTAGAAAATATCTCATCCCGCTGCCCCGAAAGGGAGCAAGTCAATCGAGACAAAGTCAACTTGAGATGTCCAAAGTACGAGATCATACACTTATATGTTGAGTGCCCTTATTTAGAAACATTCCACTAGTTCAGCAATTGTGCCATTCGTACCCTTGGGGCTATTCGAAGTTGAGACACTTAATGGTGAGGCCACCTCGATCCCATTGAACACCATGACCCAAGCACAAACAAAGCATGCTAGTATCTCATCACATGGACCTAACAATCTTGACGCAACTTCAATAGAGAAGAGGAGTCGTAGGAGATTAAAAAAGAGGCCTAAAACGAAGGTAACGCTCAAGACAAATAGTGCCACCACACTATCTGAGGGGAAGCAATTCATGGATGCAAAAGTGGAGACATCTACTCCTAAGACAACAAAAAAAGATAGTGCCAAGATTGGGGAGTATCCCAACCCAAGGCACCAATTGGAAGTAGTGGATAAGGTCAAGAAGTGGGTGAGATTGATGAGCTCTCTAGTGTGAGTACACCAGTCTCGCCTACATGATGAAGATCGAGAGACACATCCACACCCTATGTGGCATTGCATGGCCAAAGCCTAGATACAACAAGCTAGCAGTTAGGCTAAGATCATTAGTAAAGGGGTGTAGAGCCTAACAAAAAGCAAGTGGTTGGCAACCTGCTCACATGACATTGATATCAACCCCTGTGACCCTATCTCTAGGAGAGATGCTTAGGCAAAAATCGATGCTATGGCAAAGGTTGAAGTAGTGGGTAGAATGACTTGACAAGCTTGGAGTGGTCGACTTGCTTGACCATGACGTAGTAACACACATACCAAGCTTAACCCTGAACTCAATGCCTAGGTCTTTGCATGTAAATGTTTTTTTGGGAAGGCATAGAGATGCATGCGGTCTTGGTTGTCAATGCATTAGAAGATGCTACAAGGAAGGGAATTGTAGATACAAGAGCAAGAGTCCGATGTGTTTAGCCATAGAGTCTTAGAGGCTTGGAGTAACCCACTCGTGGAGACCTCTAGGCTTAGAGTCACACTAGCTAATGGAATGAAGGTCAAACCATTTGGAGTGTTGAAAGATTGGCCCTTGAAGATAGGAGGAATCTAGTTCTCGATTAACTTCACAATCTTGAAGAGAGTGGACTATAACATCCTATTAGGCTGACCCTAGATGCAAAATGTAGGAGTGATAAAAGACTAGGGCAATAGTCTAATATTCTTAGGCAATAAGTTGGGAGCCGTGAGAGTCAGGATGGATACTTGAAACCATGCCAATCGACCTAGATGCCATCTCTGATATTTTGAAAGGAGACTCACGAGTCAATGAGTCCTATGGGCCACTAACAAAGCATATCCCTTGCCCTAGGATGAGTGGGATTGGATGTATGTGCTAGATACCATCGATCAATTGTTCTCAAATGAAGAGGAGGATTATAAGCAGGTTGCTAGGGTAGCTGGTGAGTCCCACAAAGTCATGCCATCTCAGCTCTTGCCGAATAGTAGAACCCCACCATGAGTACCACTCTACAACATGATGGCTATGAGCTCTGGTAGTTGACTAGCACTTGCTCCCTTTCACGTCCCATCTAATAGACTTGAACTCCGTGGGATTCTATACTTGATGAGAGAACTAGCTGGCAACATAGTTGCCAATCTCAAACCTCTCAAGGACCTCATGGACGTGAGCCAAAGTGGAAATGGACTAAAGTGCATAACTTGTACCTATCATACAATTGGGCACTAATCATGGATGAGAAAAAAACTGAGGAGCAAGAGCCTAAGAGATGAGAAGCAGTCAAAATATGATGATTCGGATGAGGAATACAAAGACTGCTACTCTACAAATGAGGAGAGTTAGGAAGAGGCCGATACGATAGAGTATGATATGGACGACAAACAAATACGAGTAGACTCCAAGCCATGGAAAGCTAGTGTCTTTAGCATTGAGAGAGGAGTCATCAGGATAGAATGCGACCACACTTGGTTTGACCACCTAGATGTAATGGACTATGAGCAAACTCGATTAGTTCAATTGTGTACCGCACCACTCCTTAGAATTGACTTAGCCTCAGAGTTGTGACCTTTGGGGGAAAGTCCTTCTTCTAGTGAGGGTTGTGAGTTTAACTCCTAATTAGAAGTGAGCTTCGAGAGTGATCCAAAGATACCCTGACCACCCAGGACCAAATGCACCAAAGGGGACCTACTGAGCCACCTAAGATGCAGGCAGTCAAGGGAGGAAAAGAGGAAGCAATCAAAGGGGTTAAAAGCCGAAGGGCAAAGGAGGTCCCAAGATCTATCGAGACAATGCATGAAGCTCAAAAGAGATGACAGAGTGGTGATCTTGCTAGGAGTCAAGAGGTAAGGATAAGTAAGTGAAACAATAGAGGGGCCTGCCAAGGTCAAGGAAGCCAACTTAGCAGGGCAAGGTCAAAAGCCTCGACCTGCATTCATAGCCAAGGACCTAACTGAAAAAGAGGAGGCTAATCTCATCACTCTCCTCCCTATGAGAGTACATATATGTGTTTGCTATTCAGACACTCAATACTTATATTTCAATTAGGACAATTTATGTCCACATTAATATCATTCCTCATCACAAAAATTATGATTGGTCAATCCACCTCATGAAAATGTTTGATATATGTGAACATCTACCCTTCCTCTACATAAAGAATATTCATCAAAGTGGCAAAAGACACCCTCCAATTGGTCACATGAAGTCTTTCTCTCTCAAATCCATGATCATCTCTATTGGGTGTCTATTGTACACAGATGCTATTTAGGAAGTAATTGATACTACTTCTAAATCCATTAAAACTTTTTGCAAAAATTGCATCCCCTATTTGGGGTCTTGCTTTTCTTTTCTTTCATGGCATGCTTTTACCTAAAAATGTCAAACTATAAACCTATTATAAGGCTCTTACAAATAAATTAATGTTTTTAATCCTTTTAGGCTTTAATCAAGATTACAACTAAGTAAATGCATTATGCGTGTGTGCATACAATAACTTGCACTAAGAAGCAAGCACAAAAATATAGTAATTCCATGTTGATGAAGCATCAAAAAGAAATAAAATTTGTGCACTATGACTCATTGTTAAAGGGCAACCACATCAACCCATGAATCCATAGAGGATAAGAGGTAAAGCAAGATAAAAGGTGAAATATAAGACAACTAAGAAGACTTTGTGACTTCTTTGTTCAACAAAGAAAGACTTTAGAATTATGGAAGCAAGCCTAAGCTTTTTCATTTTGTTAGGTCCTAGAGAAGGATCATGATCACAACTCATTATTCCAATTCATGAACATCTCACAATGCAGCTTCCCTCAACAATTCACTATCCCACCAAAGCATTAATGTACTATAGACCATATATATGTATATATATAACTCATTGTCCTCCAATAGACAACATTTTGCTTTGTGACATAAAGGCTTTCAATACACATTTAAGGAGAAGAAGTGTTACTAATGCAACAAGACAACTTATAGTCCATGATAAATAAATGGATAAAGAGAAGGAGAAATGATGAAGGAAATTGCAACATTAGACTCTTCACTTTGAAGGTGATTCATGATACCACTATATGCTTCAAGGAGTGCCAAATCAAATCTCTGGTTGGCAATGGAATACACTATATGGAGTTGGTACTACCAATAGTATTGATTACAAACTCTCCTTCTCAGCAAGCCACTCAGGTTAGAATCACCTTGCTCTTCAACTTACATCCGATATATCTCTACCAATCCACCATTCTTCTCCTTGTAGTAAGTTGCCTATATATGAGAATTGCTGTCAAAAGAGTTGGCCCAGATTATGCATTGTTTTGCTCTTAGTCCAACCAGGTCATTCATTGCATTAGCCTACCATGAGGGAGCATGCATGTCATGTCCAGTAAGCCTCTATGTCAGGCTTGACTAGTTATGCTTTCACAATCTTGTCAACATCATGCTAATTTCATAGCCTTTAAATACATGATCATCCTTCAAAATAGGTAATTTATGATGACAATCCTCCTATTTTTCCTAATGGCCTTGTCCTCTCTGCCTCATGCATGTGAGTACCACCCCCATAACCAAAACAACAAGCATAAGTTATTGATCTTCAGTTATTATGTTCTCCTTGAGCCTTATACTTTTAGTGATGAAAGCCACCTTGCCATTATCTATGCCAGTGGATCTTCATTGCCACATCACTTTCGATAAGCTTCTTCATTGCAGTAGATGGTCACTTGCTGAGCACAAACTCCAAAATTTGCATGTCTAGGATGATATTGCATCATGGGATGAAAATTTTGGATGAGAGGGGCCCATTTGATGTGATGGTTTTTTTGGTTCAATACATATTTGAATATTTATTAGTTTGTTTTGATAAGAACTTAATGTTTCCAGATGTTTAAGGCATGTACTACATCCAATAGTTCCTTGTCATATATATTGCAGTTTTGTTCTAAGACTTTCAATTTTTGACATTCATAGGGAATAAGATGATCATTTTATAGCAAAACTACTCATGATCCACTAGCATTAGTCACTACTAGAAAGAAAGATTAAGAAAAATCTAGCAATTGGAGTATATTTACATAAGTGAAAAGGTACTGTAGAGTATCAAAAGAATTCTGCTAACTAGGACCCCATTGGAAAACAATGTTTTTATATGGGAATATGCTCAATAGAAAAGCTATCAAAGAGAAGTTCCATACAAATTTTCATACAAACCTATTAAACCAAGAAAAGATCCAACTTTATGGATCTCAAGAGGTTCACTATATGTATATCCTCTATATCATGTGAGCTCAAGGCCTATTTATAAATATCCTTATCTATGATTTTTTCCTAAATAAAACACAAAGCTTTTCTATTTAATCTATAAATAACCCTTTTATATTACACCCTTTTGCATGTAAAATATGTATAAAAATGGTATTCTAAAAATACTTTATTTTGAATCCACGTGATATACACATATATCCATAAATAACCCCCTCGAGTCATGGACTTTCTTAAGGATAGCCCAATCCTTTATGTTTTACACTTTGTTTGGATCTACAATATTTCCTTCAATAGAATCCATATGTCCCAAGTACTCAATGGGATTTTGAAATAATAAACTCTTGTTAATATTTGCATATAAGTGATTTTTATGTAGTAAGTCAAAATCAAATTTAAGATGCTTTTTATGTTCCTCAAACAGGAAAATCATCAAAGAAGATAATCACAAAACCTTGATAATTTTTGATTCATCATACGTGCAAATGTAGTTGGTGCATTTGTAAGACTGAAAGGCATAACCACAAACTCATAATGATCACACTGTGTCCTAAATGTAGTCTTGAAAACATCGACTAAATCCATACAAATTTGATGATATCTCAATTTAAGATCTATTTTGGTCCCTCTAAGTCTATCCAATAGGTCATTTACTCTTGGGATAGGGTATTGGTTTTTTATTTAGTTCCTTATATTAAGGGACGTTCTATAAGTTTTGTATTCCTTTTCAACCAAAAAAACATGTGTGCCAAATAGGGAAAAACTAGGATTAAACCAAACCTTTATCTAGTAACTTAGTCATTTCTCTTTGTATTTCTTTCTAATGTAGAGAATTGTGGCTATATGGAGCTGCGTGTGATGGAGTTACCCTAGGGAAGAGTTCTACCTTATGATCTAAGTCTCCAGACTCATCAACAAAGCAATGCTTATATGATTTTAGAAACCCTTTCAATGAGGTAGTCAATGCACACCATTCAGGGTATTCTACTTCAATGTGTCATCAAAATTATAATAATAATTATGACAAAATAGGATGTTGTTTAATTTTATTTTATGGATTTTCAATATTGTTTAATTGCCATACAATCGTAGCTTATCATGTGTAGACATGCTTATGGCACTGGTTACTCATGATTAGTAGTTAAATGGTAGGGACTAATGTGATTTGTATATTGGGCACTCAATAGCACGGAATTATTTTATGAATTATTTTATGGATACATGCACTTCAACATGATTGTTGTATGCACACAAGTGCTAGTGATTATTTGTGAGCTAATTTATAAAATCTTGAAATTGTCATTTTATGGATGCATATTTTAACATGATTAGGATTGATATTTTAGATCTTATCTTTGGGAAAACACAATCCACTTTGGAGATTTGAATTGGTAAAGACAAGCCATGCAAAGAAGAGAAATGTGTTGCCATAATTGGGACGTCTTTTATATTTTGAGCACCAAGAGAATAAAATTAAATAAATATATACATGGGGGGATGATTGTATTTAATTGGTCTCTCGTACACTCTTCTCTCTCAACGCTACTCTTTGGCAATTAGTGGTGTTTGAGTCTTCTTCAATTTTTGGGCAAAGTTATGGCGATTTCTTTCAACATTGCTATTAGAGTATCACTTTCAAGAGCTCCATCAAGCTCAAGGCATCCATCCATCCTCAAGGCTTTCTCCCTATCCACCATTAGGCTTCACTCAATTGATTGTGGGGTAAAGCTATTGTCCACTCACTTATGGCTTGAAGCATGGGAAATGTCCATTTCATCCTCTTTAAGATGATATAGGCATTTTCCAAGGTCACTTACTCAAGGTTTTATTCTCTCTTTGGTGCACAAATCGGATGTAATATGCGCTCGTAGTGAATGCCAGAAGATCCCCAAGAATAAATAACTCTACAAAAGCTCATAAAGCAAGAAGAGAGGTTTGCACAACATGAGACAAAAAGACAAATTGGGTACAATCTCCCCCCATGCCTTGTGTGAGTGCTTCACAAGGCATGTATTTATAAATTTATTCATCTCCAAGCTCAAAAATAGCCCAATTTACAATTAGCATGCTTTTGGCTTTTGTGTTTGCTTTTTCCCAAATAAAAATAAAGTGTTTGGGCATCCCAAAAGTTGGGCCGTGCCCAAATACAATGTCCAATAATGAAATATTTAAATCGAGTGCCTATGTGCATACAAAATAATAAATGTTTGTCAAGCACTTTAATAAAAAATATTAGCGCCACACCTTTAATGATAAGGCACATGCCCATCAAAAATAATAATTCTTCTAGGTATTTTTGAATACACACCATCGCCCATACTTCCCAATGCCACCGCTGCTTACTCTATACATCAACTAGCATTTACAATTGTTAGAAAAATAATAAAATAAAACCCACAAAAGTGAATACCTAGCAATCTTTAGCTACAAAAATAATTAAATATGTCTGAACTATGTCATAACCTTAATTTAATATGAGTGCACTCTAAACTCATAAACGTCCATTAATTTAAATATGTATTTTGTGGAATCACCCGCTGTGGAATCACCCACGTGCATATTAAATTAATCTGACACTCGAAAAGGATAGGTGTGGTGCACAGATCGGTCGCCGTATGCGCGCGTAGTGAGCGTTAGAAGGTCCCCAAGAACAAAAGAACTCTACTTTTTACACAAAAACCAATGAAGAAAGCTTGCACGACATGAACAAGAGACCAATAGGGTGCAATCTGTCTCCATGCCTTGTGTGAGTGCTCCACCAAAGCATATATTTTATGTATTATTCATCTTCAAGCTCAAGAAATAGCCCAATTTACAAAATAGCACGCTTTTGCTTTTGTGTTTGCTTTGTGCCACTAAAGAATTAAACCTATTGGGCGCCCAAGAAGTCAGGCGGTACCCAAATACAATGTCCAATACAAATATTAGACCAGTGATCAAATCCATAGAAATCTGTTCCCATGGTCGTGATGGATTTGATAATGGCATTAGTAAACCATATTGTTTACCATGGTGTCTTTTAACTCGTTGACAAATTAAGCATTCAGATACAAAGTTAGATACATCAGTGTCCATATGTGGCCAATAAAAATCTTCAATCAATGTACGCAAAGTAGATATAATTTCTCTATGACCTTGATATGGAGGACAATGAATTTCATGCAAAACAAATGATCGAAATGGAACACTCACACATAATCTTTTTTCTTAAAACATAAATCCATTAGTATAAGATAGTGAATCAATAGGAATCCAATTATTTGTAACTAGTTTATTCCAATCAGCTTGAAAAGTAGGATCCTGATGATAAGTATCTTTCATAGGAATAAGGGAATCAAATGATATCACAGAAATATTTTAAATTGTCGGTCTTCTACTCAAAGCATTGGCAACAACATTCTCTTTTCCAGGATGATATTGTATAAGGGAATGAAAACTTTGAATAAAAGCAGCCCATTTAATGTGTCGGTCAGATATTTGTGGTTGACTAAGGAGATGCCTAATGCTTTGTTGGTCAGTTTTGATCATGAATTCAGATCCCATTAAATAATGTTTCCATTGACGTAAGGCTTGTACTACGGCTAACAATTCTTTGTCATAGGTAGAATATTTAAGTTCAGATGGTTTGAGTTTGCAACTAGAGTAGGCTATGGGATGAGAATCTTGCATAAGGACTGCTCTTATTCCAGATCCACTAGCATCAGTAACTACTAAGAAGAATGGTCTATTGAAGTTATGTAATTGTAATATAGGAGCATGAGTTAAAGCATGTTTCGGCAAATCAATGGACTTTGTTGATTGTTAGATCAGTTATACACGATACCATTCTTTAAAAGTTTTGTCAAAGGTAATGCAAGTAATGAGAAATTCCTCACAAATTTTCTATAAAAGCTAGCAAGATCTAGAAAATAAAGTAACTCATGCACATTTTTGGGTATGGGCCAATTTAAAATTACTTCTATCTATTTAGGGTCGACTTTAATATCTTCTGATGAAATAATATGTCCTAGATATTCAATTTCTGTTTGGAAGAATTCACTCTTTTCAGGGTTAGCATATAATTGATTGTCTTTTAACAACTTAAAAACTAATGACAAATCTATCTTACTTATTATATTGGCTGGAGGTTCGGTTATCTCCGGAACCTCCATTTTACTCCCAAGCCTGCACTTTTCTTCCAAACCTTTTTTGAATTTGAATTGCATGCATGGGGTGGCTTTAATGCCCCACGTCTCCACGTCTTCCCTCTCTCTCATGATGAAATAGATTACTTAGATCTATTTTAAATATAGATGAGATGGAGGTGGAGAAGGCTTGCGTTCATTGAGGAATTTGTCGAGGAGCCTTTGTTGAGGTGGAGATTCAGAGCTTCCCTCCCTCCTGCCGCCGTTGACACTACAAGATATAGACCTTATAGCGACGTTTAAAGCGACGAAAATACAAACAACAAAATTTGCCCCCGTCGTCGCAAAAAGCGTCGTTATTAACGACGCCATAGAATCGTCGCTATAACCGTCGCTATATGCGTCGCATTTGCGACGAATATAGCGACGCATATAGCGACGGTAACAGTAAATTTGTGACGCTGATAGCGACGGCAATAGCGACGTCTGCAGTAAATTTGCGACGCAAATAGCGACGGTAACAGATAAAAAAAATTTTTTGTGGCAGGGCAGCAAACTGCCCTGCCACATATAGCACTGTGTGCTGTATGAGAGCCATACAAAATAGTTTCTGCACTGCTTCATACAAAGCATTTGCAAACAAAAAGAATGTATACTGAAATCATAAAACTGATGGATGAAATAAATACATGATATCGCATAAAATGCGATTGGTACAATCATAAAACAATATCACTAATACATAGAAAATGTCTACATAGATCGGGTGACTAAAAACTAAAGGTATGTGAGCTCTAAGGATCCAAGGGTGAGCTACAAATCGTCGTCCCCCGAAAGCTCTTCCCGCTGTAAAGGAGCATCAAACGGATTCTGCAGAAAAAGAAACAACATATCAATCCACCATACAATAATGCATTCAAATATCTCATGGTAACTACGGACAAGAAAGATGAGTGACTTACTGGGCCGCCGCGTCTATACAATCGGTCGATCAATGATGTGAGACCGTGCCTCTCCGCATATCGAGTCTCAAGGCCTTGCAGATAGCGATTTGTAATGGAGTGCTGCAAAGAAAACAAAATGCTAACTGTTAGAAACATGATTGTCAGTACAAAGAATATCTCAAAAAAACAAATAAGCAAAACAAAAGAGAATCTTACAAAGTCCTCCAAATATGTCCTGTGGCCGCCACTCCCAAGATGATGTACCGATCCGGCCTCGATTCGTGCCCTCGCCGCCTCCCGCTGCTGACTCCAACGTCCTGGCGAATTTGTAGCCTCCTCCCTCAGTCGGTGCCAATCGTCTGCATCTAACCACTCGGGCTTTGGAGCCCCACTCTTGACTGCCTTGCGTGTGTCGGATCGTCTATGTGACATGTATGCACGCATGCAATCCATCATCCAGCCCGTAGAGAATCTATCCACTGCGGCTGGCACCGGGAACTCCTCGTGCAAGGATGCTACTATGTACTCCTTGCTCCCCTCCGGTATGTTCCTCCAATGATCCAGGACGTTGTGCCGAAAAACTTGTTGGCACAACTCCCTCATGCGCGCCATCACCCTCCTCCCCTCATCATTCATGATAATGGCTCCTGACCTGCCATCCACTAGGTATCCATAATCCCTAGGAGTGTGCCGTGTATGGGCCCTCTCCCATCTCCGTCCACGCTCCTGGGCATATCCAGGAGATCCCTGAACATCCGGTGTACCGACGGGGGTACCCTCTCCCGGAGTGCCACACAAAGGGGTGCCGCCAGAGGGTGTGCCACCAAAAGGAGTGCCACCAGAGGGGGTGCCACCAAAAGGAGTGCCACCAAAAGGCGTGACATCTGCCGACGGCTGCGCAAAAGCCGGAGTAACTGGAGTGGACGTCCCCACAGGTGTGACAAATCCTGGCGGTGACCGAGCTCCAGCTGAACGACGAGACGGAGACACCGCGTCCGTGTCTCCACAACAGCACCCCCCTGATCCTCCTGCAGTCGCAGTCCCTCCCTCTGGCCCAAGTCGCGAGCGTCGAGATCGTCTACTCGAAGCTGAAGCATCTGATCGCGCCGAAGCTGATCTAGCAGAGCGTCCTAACGAAGAACGAGACAACTCCTGATCTGCTATCTCTCTGAATCTCGCGAGCTGATCTGGAGACATACGTGCCATCATCTCCTGAAACTCCTCATCGCTCATCCCTCGACTCATCTTGAAAATGTCGATACTTGCACAGATAAAAAATAATGTTAGAATAATCAATTTAAACTATACAAAGCACATTAATAAAATCATTTTTGAAAAATCCCTCTTAAAATGCATATCTTATCTACCTTTATGGAAGATCTAAACAACGAATTGAGTAATACAATTCTCCAAGAATGAAGTATTCTATGGTCCCATGTTAATCTCCTGACACAACTCTGCATACACTGGAAGGTTGATAGACATGTCACCACAAAACAACGAGTCTGTCTCGTTCTCAAAAAATTCTACGACTTCTGTATTTCTATCATTGTTAGCCGATGCAGGCTCCAAGCTTGCAGTGGCCTCCACCCCCTGTAATTTCGATCCCTCTATTTGCATATTTTCTTCATCTATGCCTGGAACATCGCTTTGATCGTATACTCTCGCACCTCGAGGAGTTGAAGGTATAACATACCACCATCGAGGTTGTCGGGGATTTGGATAGAAGATTACCTGTTCACAAATACTTACAAACCGTCTTCAAACCATTGTGACATAAACCATGTCGTATTACAATTAGCAAGCAAATGCCTAGTTGCACCTGTTCACAATGGGCCGGCAACACAAAGGTGTCGCGCAAATCCATCCATTTTTCTTCGGAATCTATTTCGAGAAATCCAGATGGACCTCGTCGAACTGTTGCGCCAGCTCCTCCAAGTACCACTTTGAACCACTGCACGTCGAATATTATCATGGAGAAGCTACGATAATCCACCGTAATAATACTTTGCAAATTCCCAAAATACTCCATCTCATCCACAACCGTGTTCGGATCCGTTGCTCGTCGCCGGC
Organism: Lygodium microphyllum; assembly: GCF_053477565.2. Taxonomy (NCBI): domain Eukaryota; kingdom Viridiplantae; phylum Streptophyta; class Polypodiopsida; order Schizaeales; family Lygodiaceae; genus Lygodium; species Lygodium microphyllum. The sequence continues at coordinate 11,524,435 of NC_141160.1, forward strand.
TCTCTTGCTCAAACCTTGCCATGACACCACAGTCCATTGTGGAGCGCATTTTGTCAATACACTCCACCCGAAAATGCCGTCCGCGCGACCACGCTGCACTATATATTTTGTACTGCACATTGAAACACTCAAATTAGATGTAGCAAGCAATTTTAGATACGACACATTCTAAACCCCTCATTACCTTTGGACTACATCCCCTCGAGAACTCCCACTCCTCCATTGAGACCTCTGTCCCTTCGCTGGATGCTGCGGTCAAGGCTCCATGCAACCATCGTGTTGACATAAACCACGGCATCTCCTCCATGCCTTCGGGATATCGAATCGGTCGGTGACGCGTACTCTTACCTACCTCCTTTAAATCCATTCGTGCCAGAGCCCCTCCATCTTACCTACCTCCTTTAAATCCATTCGTGCCCCTATAGTGTCTCTCTTTCCTGTGATGTGGTCCCATAGCAAGCTGCCCACATTTTTGAAAATATGCATGGGATCCAACAAGTGGTTGACCTGTAAGTGGGTCCAATATGGCAACTCGTAGAAAACTGAGAACCGTCGCATTCCATTTGGATGTGAATCCGAGTTTACCATTTTCAGCTCGTACCAGCTTGCAGCGTTCATACGTGCTGGAGGTCGTCCAAGAAAACCTTCCCTGAGTTCATGATCTTCCGGCAAGAAAGCGGCGTGTCCTTGGTATACCATCTTCTTCATGGTTCGTGACCTTCGGGAGTCTAACTGTGGCCCACACAATGGACATGCATGATAACCTGAGGTAACGAGACCTGCAAGGCGATCCATGACCTAGTGAATACTTGATTGAATGAAATAAAATATAGATATTACCGGCGAGAACAAAGGTCTGCTCACCTGAGCACTCTCCCAATCCCGGAAAGTCATGCATCGTCCACATGAGAATGGCTCGAATGTTGGCTGACCGCCGACCATCGCGCCTGCTCATATCTTGCACCGTGACCCCCTCCTCCCACAAAATCTTAAGCTCATCGACTAATGGACGAAGATACACGTCCATATTTTTTACTTTGTAGCGGCCCGGGACGAGCAAGCTAAGGATGAGATGTCCTTTCTTCGTAGAAAGCCATGGAGGAATGTTGTAGTTGACAAGCACTATAGGCCACACACTGCAAGAAGTCGAGCGCAGACCGAATGGGTTCACACCATCCATGGCGAGACCGAGCCGAAGATTCCTTGGCTCTCGCGCAAAGCCTGGGAAGGTAGAGTCAATGTGGCTCCATGCGCGCGAATCTGCTGATATTCGTTGAACTCCATCCATGGACCTATTCTGCACATGCCACGTTGTCAAGCTTGCCATGGCAGACGTGCGAAACATGTGGTTTATGCGGGGGATGAGCGGAAAGTGTCTGAGGACTTTTTGAGGGATGGTTTGCCCTTGCAAGTCCTGTCGATACCTGTGAGCACCACACTTTGGGCATGTCTCCATATTCTCGTATTCATCTCGAAACAATATGCAGTCATTGATACATGCATGGATGTTATTGTAGTCCATGCCAAGCTTCCGTAAAACATGTCGTGCATCATCACGAGACTCAGGCACGGTGTTTGCAGGTGGCAATATATGATATTTCAATAACCTGAAAAAATCATAAAACACCTTGAAAAATCTATCCATGTTTGCAATAATACTGTTTTTTAAAAAAAACAATGAAGTCTGTGTGCAAGGTACCTGAATAACTCAGTCACACTCGTATCGCTCCAACCGTATTTTGCTTGCACACTTAAGAGTGCAAGCAATGTCTTCAACCGAGATACTCGGCACCCATCATATAATGGTATGGATGCTTCCTCTCTGAGCGGGTCAGATGTCTCAACATCCATGGGAATCAATGCATCGATCATTGCCTCCATCTCAGGCTCCAAGATTGTAGGCAAGTCGGGAAGGTTGTCTGTCTCCTCTGGCATTGACGGTATAGATGGGCCTTGCGAGTGGTCGATTGGCTCTTGCAATCCATCCATCGCACGTCCACGAACTCTTCTAATTGGCCGCAAAGGGTGCACTCCCCCTTGGGTCGAGACATCACCCCCCTGGATACAAAATTTACCAACAAGACCCAATCTTATTGTGTATGGTTTTCAATTAGCTTGAGAGTACAATGCATGAAAAATGCTAACTTCAAATTACCGTTTGCTGAAAGTCTGCAATCGCCTGATCAATGATCTCAGATTGAAACTCGCCAAATCGTCGTACGTGTTCTATAGACAATCGGCGTTTTCGTCTAATTGCCAACTTGCATTGAGAGCAAGGACATGGGACACGCTGATTAAGATACGACTCGCGGTCTTGAACAATAGGACCTTCTTCGTTTGCCATCTTATCTACATTACAGCAAACAAGGCTTAAATGGATAGCTTTATGGAGATGTACGTCAAGTTGCAAGTTGACCATAAACCTTGCATTGTATATAGTAGTCGAGAGATTTTCCAATGTTATATCTCGGCCTTGTATCATGCTCAACGATTTGTTGGTCCCGGTAGATAATTTTTTGTTATATCTCGGCTTTGAGTATAAGTAATCCATTTTAAAATTAATGCGCGCCATCTATGAAATTTTATAACTATAGTAATAAAATTTATTTCAAACAATTCTACTCATAGTCATAAGACCTGAGAGAAATTATCATATACTCAATTTAAGGGTTTCTTTTTCTATAACAATAATTTTGGGTTCATTTTGATGAAGTACGTGGCCGTATGCAAAGCACATTGCATACCATTATCAATACGTATATTATCTTAAATTTTCTTCCCTTCCCTCTCCCTCTCTTTCTCTCCCTCTCCCTCTCTTCCTCTCTTTCTCTCACCCTCACCCTCTCCCTCTCCCTCTCGTTCTCTTTCTCTCCCTCTCTCATTTCCTCCCTCCCCCTCCCTCTCCCTCTCCCTCTCCCTCTCCCTCCCTCTCCCTCTCCCTCTCCCTCTCCCTCCCTCATTTCCTTCCCCTCCCCCTCCCTCTCCCTCTTCCTCTCCCTCTCCCTCTCTTTCTCTTTTTTTCCCTCTCCCTCTCTATCTCTCTTTCTCTCTCATTTTCTAAACAAGCAAAAAATAAAGTGATTTAAACATCCTCCAAGCAAAAGGGAGAGAGAGAGAGATACAATGCACTCTCCCTCTCTTTCTCTTTCTATCCCTCTCTCATTTCCTTTCCCTTCCTCTCCCTCTCACTCTCTTTCTCTCTCATTTCCTCTCCTAAACAAGTAAAAAATAAAGTGATTCAAACATTAAATAAGCAAAAGGGAGAGGGAGGGAGAGAAAGAATGCACTCTCCCTCCTTCTCCCTCTCTTTCTCTTTCTCTCCCTCTCCTATTTCCTCCCCCTCCCTCTCCCTCTCCCTCTATTTCTCTTTCTCTTTCTTTCCCTCTCCCTCTCCCTCTCTCTTACTCTCTCGTTTCCTCTCCTAAACAAGCAAAGAAGAAAGTAATTTAAACATTAAACAAGCAAAAGGGAGAGAGAGAATGCACTCTCCCTCTCTTTCTCTCCCTCTCTTTCTCTCCCTCTCCCTCTCCTTCTCTTTCATTTCCTCTCCTAAACAAACAAAAGAGAACGATTTAAACCTTCAACAAGTAAAAGAAAGAGAGAGGGAGACTCACCAATGAGATATGGCGAGCGTGGGCGGCTTCTCTTTGCAACGAGGGCTCCTCCTCTCCTTCACAAACAACGACGGTGGCGGTGGCGGCGGCGGCGGTGGCGGCAAGTCTCTTCCTCCTCTTCTCCCACAAAGCCTTGGCTCTCTCCCTCGCTCTCGCTCTCAAAAGGCGAAGAAAACAAAATGAAAACGGCGCTCTGGTTTCGGCCGCGCTTTTTTTCCCTGCGGCGTCGCAATTGGCGTCGCTATATGCGTCGCTATTTGCGTCAAATGCGACGCAAATAGCGACGCATGTAGCGACACATATTGCGACGCATATAGCGACGCCTATAGCGACACCGACATCCGCCGTCGCTAATCGGCGTCGCTATTGCCCCATTCCCTTGTAGTGTGAGGAGCTTCGTCTGCTGCCGTTGAGGAGCTTCGTCCACGAGATTGAAAGCTTCCTTGCATCACCGCTGCCATCGAGGTGCCTCTCTCTCTCTCTCTCTCTCTCTCACAGCATCCCGCCCCCCAATTCGCTGGCCCCTCCTACGGCATCCCGCCCGCCTATGCCCCCACCTTCTCTCCCGCCTTTCCTCCCACCTTCTCTCTCTCCCGCCTTCCCTCCCGCTGCCGCCTCGCGCTCTCCTGCTGCCTTCACCTTTTCTTCTTCGTCTTCTTCTTCTTCTTCCTCCTCTCGCTCTCCCGCCTTCCCTCCCGCTGCCGCCTCGCGCTCTCCTGCCTTCTCTCCCGCTACCTGCTGTCGCATGCCGCCTGCTACCGCATCTCGCCATCCCGCCCGGTGCCGCGTCCCACTGCCCCCCTCCCCCCCCTTGTGCGCGGCCATTAGTTATTAGTTAATTAATTGATTAATGATTAATTAATAATTGTTTTGTTAGTTTAATTTAATAATAGTTATAATTATATTATAATAGATGTTAGTTTAATAATAGTTATATTGTTAGTTTAATAGTTATTATTAGTTATTGTTGTTAGTTTAATTTGATTAATAATAGTTATTGTTAGTTATAGTTATATTAACAGTTATTGTTTGTTATTAATTAATAGTTATTGTTATTATCAATTTATTGTTGGTTATTGTGAATTGTGAATTGTTAGTTATTGTGAATGAATGAATGTGATTGTTTGCGATGTTAATGTTAATGTTAAATGTTAAATAGTTAAATGGTTAATGTGGATGTGAATATTAAATGTTAAATGTGAATGTGATTGTATGTGATGTTAATGTGGATGTGAATGTTAATGTTAAATGTGAATGTGATTGTATTGTTAGTAATAGTTATTGTTATTGTTAGTTATTGTGAATTGTGAATTGTGATTGTGAATGAATGTGAATGAATGGATGTGATTGTGAATGTTAATGTGATGTTAATGTGAATGTGATGTAAATGTGATTGTGAATGTGAATGAATGAATGTGATTGTGAATGTTAATGTGATGTTAATATAGATGAATGTGAATGTGATGTTAATGTTAATGTTAATAGTTAAATGGTTAATGTGGATGTGAATGTGAATGTGAATGTTAAATGTTAAATGTGAATGTGAATGAATGTGATTGTTTGTGATGTTAATGTGAATGTGGATGTGAATGTGAATGTTAATGTAGATGTGAATAAATGTGATTGTTTGTGGTGTTAATGTGATGTTAAATGTTAAATAGTTAAATGTGGATGTGAATGTTAAATGAAAAATGTTAAATGTGAATGTGAATGTAAATGAATGTGAATGTTATAGTTAATGTGAATGTGAAATGTGAAATAGTTGATGTGAGTGTTATAGTTATAGTTAATGTTAAATGTTAAAATAGTTATAGTGAATGTGAATGATAATGATAATGAAAAATAGTTAAATATTAAATAAATAGTTATAGTTAACATAACATTATTATTTATCTATATTTTAATTTAATTAATGATTAATGATAACATTATTATATATATATATATATCTATATTTTATTTTATTTTAATTAATTGTATTGTTTATTAGTTTATTGTTAGTTTGTAATTGATGATTGTGGTATTATTTTATTTCATTTAGATTAGATAGATTAAGATATTATTTTATTTGGATTAGATAGATTAAGATAAGATTTAGATTTTAGATTTAGATTAGATTAGAAGATTAGATTTGATGAGATGAGATTAGATTAGATAGATTTAGAATAAGAATTTAGATTTAGATTTAGATTAGATTAGATTTAGATAGTTAATAGTTATAGTTTAAGACTTAAGATTTAACATTATTTATTAGTAATTATGATTAACATTATTTTTGTTTTATTATTATTATTGTTTTTTTAATTTAGTTTAGTTTAGATATTATTAGTTAGTTTATTTTTTATTTGTTTTTTATTTATTAATGTGAATGTGAATGTGATTGTTAATGTGGATGTGAATGTGATTGTATTGTTAGTAATAGTAATAGTTATTGTTATTGTTAGTTATTGTGAATTGTGAATTGTGATTGTGATTGTGAATGATAAGATTTAGATTGGATTAGAAGATTAGATTTGATGAGATGAGATTAGATTAGATTAGATAGATTTAGAATTTAGATTTAGATTTAGATTAGATTAGATTTAGATAGTTAATAGTTATAGTTTAAGATTTAAGATTATTATTGTTATTTTATTATTATTATTATTGTTTTTTATTTAGATATTATTAGTTAGTTTATTTTTATTTTTTTAATTATTGTTTAGATAGATATTATATCTAAATCTAAATCTAATTAGTTTATATTATTAGTTTATTAGTTTATTGGTTTATTTATATGATGATATATGATGATTTTTATAATTATATGATATAATATATAATATAACAATAATGATGTTATTATATTATTGTTGTTTTTTATTTAGACATTATTAGTTTATTTATTAATGTGAATGTTAAATGTTAAATAGTTATAGTTAATGTGAATGTTAATGTTAATTAGTTTGTTTATTATTATTTTATTATTATTATCATTATCATTATTATAGTTTATTTATTTATTAGTAATTATGTTATGTTATGATATGATTATGATGTTATTGTTAGTTTATTATCATAATCATATCATATATTATATTATTATATTTAGAATTAGAATTTAGATTTAGATTTAGATTAGATTAGATTTAGATAGTTAATAGTTATAGTTTAAGATTAAGATTAAGATTTAAGATTTAAGATTATTTATTTATTTATTAGTAATTATTATGATTATTTATTATTATTATTATTGTTGTTTGTTGTTTATTGTTATTATTGTTTATTATTTTTTATTTAGATTATATATTATTATTATTATTCTTATATAGTTTATTATTGTTTAGATAGAGATTATATCTAATTAGTTTATATTAGTTTATTAGTTTATAATTATATGATATATGATGATTTTTATAATTATATGATATAATAATATTATTATATAATATAATTTAGATATTATATAATATAAAATATAATGATGATGATTAAATAGTTAAATGTGAATGTGATTGTTTGTGATGTTAATGTTAATGTGATGTGATGTTAAATAGTTAAATGTGGATGTGAATGTTAAATGTTAAATGTGAATGTGAATGAATGTGATTGTTTGTGATGTTAATGTTAATGTGAATGTTAAATGTTAAATGTGAATGTGAATGTGAATTAATGTGAATGATAATGAAAAATAGTTAAATATTAAATTAAATAGTTATAGTTAACATTATTATTATTAATTTTGTGTGTGTGTGTGTGTGTGTGTGTGTGTGTGTGTAAATGATTAATGATAATGATAATGATTGCTATTGTATTGTTTATTAGTTTATTGTTAGTTTATAATTGATGATTGTGGTATTATTTTATTTTATTTAGATTAGATAGATTAAGATAGGATTTAGATTAGATTAGAAGATTAGATTTGATGAGATGAGATTAGATTAGATTAGATAGATTTAGAATTTAGATTTAGATTTAGATAGTTAATAGTTATAGTTTAAGATTTAAAATTTAAGATTATTATTGTTATTTTATTATTATTATTATTGTTTTTTATTTAGATATTATTAATTAGTTTATTATTATTATTTTAATTATTGTTTAGATAGATATTATATCTAAATCTAAATAGATAGATAGATAGATAGTTAGTTTATATTAGTTTATTAGTTTATTGGTTTATTTATATGATGATGATGATATATGATGATTTTTATAATTATATGATATAATATAATAATAATAATGTTATTATATTATTGTTGTTTTTTATTTAGACATTATTAGTTTATTATTGTTTAGATAAATAAGACTATTAATGTATTTATTAATGTGAATGTTAAATAGTTATAGTTAATGTGAATGTTAATGTTAATTAGTTTGTTTATTATTTTATTATTATTATTATCATTATCATATGATTATTATAGTTTATTTATTTATTAGTAATTATGTTATGTTATGATATGATTATGATGTTATTGTTAGTTTATTATCATAATCATATCATATATTATATTATTATATTTAGAATTGGAATTTAGATTTAGATAGTTAATAGTTAGTTTAAGATTAAGATTGAAGATTGAAGATTATTATTATTATTGTTGTTTGTTGTTTATTGTTATTATTGTTTATTGTTTTTTATTTAGATATTATTATTATTATTCTTATATAGTTTATTATTGTTTAGATAGATATTATATCTAATTAGTTTATATTAGTTAATATATGATGATTTTTATAATTATATGATATAATAATGTTATTATATTATTGTTTTTTATTTGGATATTATATAATATAAAATATAATGATGATAATTGTTGTTGTATTGTTTATTAGTTTATTGTTAGTTTGTAGATTATTTATAGTTTGTTGTGGTATTATTTTATTTAGATTTAGATTTAGATAAAGATGTAAGATTGTTTAATATATTATATTATATTATTATTGTTGTTGTTGTTGTTACTAACAAATTGTGTTATTATTATTATTATTATTATTATATAACTATATAGTTTTGTTAATGGTTGTTATTTTATCTTTATTTTTAATATAAGATAAGGATAGTTGATATGCACCTTGATGTTAACGCATGTGTTTTGCGCAGCATGAAGGAAAAAAATGTGTCTGTAGCAAATGTTGTGCAGTGCGCTCCCAGTGTGCAAATGAATGTGTGTAAAGGGAAAGATGTTATAAGGAAGAAGACAGTTCGTCGTGCACTTAGGCATGTTGGAGGATATGAAAGTTTTGTTCGTTTTTTGAGAGTCATTCATCGCTTGGAGGGGCTTGAGAAGCAAGTAAAGGCACTATTTCGACGTCAAAGGGCTTCAATTTCTCTTGGTGAGAGCATTGATAGCCGTCTACAAAGGATTGAGAGAATTTTGGAGGAGAAATATGAAGGAAACCTTTGTGATGGGGTGAGGATACAGGATGAGTTGGAAGAAATCAAGGGTTACATAGGGGAGATATATGAACACGTCGGAAAGTATTGGCCACGTATTGGATCCTTGGATGATCATGATGAGAAGATGAAAGATCTTATTGACAGTGCTGGTCGTATAGAGGATGGCGTATGTGAGTTAATTGCTCACAAGAATGACAATGTTTCCCTTGATGTGCAACTTACTTCTTTGAAAGTTTCCCTTAATAGGTTTTCGGCAATGTTAATCCAGATGAATCACCGTGTGGGCTCATTCCCTTTCACTCGAGAGCATTGCCCTTGATATGCAATTTCCTTCTTTCAAAGTTTATCTAGATTAGATAGGTTTTTGGCAATGTTAACTTGGATGAGTCGTCGCTGTGTAAGCAGGTCCTTGAAAATCTCCATTTTGAAAAACATTGTCTATCTTTTCCAAATTGAAAATCGCCACATGCTTGATATATATATATTTACTTTGTAAGACTTTTTAAATGAGTTGTGTCTTATTTGATTGATGAAAATCTCCGTTTTAAAAAACATTGTTTATCCCTTTCAAATTATTAAGATTTTTTAATCTCATTTTAATAGTTTGCATCTTCCTTGAAAGTGCTTGGACTAATGTTGATCTATTATCATAATAATAGTTTATTGGTTGATCTATTATCGTCTCACTTAGATAGATATATTAAGTAAGATATATATATTAAGTAAGATATATATAATAATGATATTCTTTTGTCTTTGAGTCCAATACACTTTTGATTTAGGATTTGAGATTTCTCTATTGGGACTCTTATACTCTATTGAAAGTTTCGTGTAGTCATTATGGAACAAAGCAAAGCTATGGACGATGTTCCAGACATAGTGCATTCGACTCCATTGAATGCAATTGATTTGGTTGAATCAAAGAAAATAGCCACCACATCATCTCTTCGACGCTTGCCTGCTTGGAGCTGTTCGCATGGGTATGGGAGATAGTTATTCTAATAATTGTATTTTCACCAAGGTATTGTGTTCTGGTTGGGGAGATAGTCATTTGTGTATTTTGTTGCAGCCAAAATGTGGAGTTTAATGGAGTCAATAAAGTTAATGTGCGAAAGATGAAAGAAGTGGCGAGGCAACAGGGAGGGCATGTTAGTAAATTCACAAGGACATCAACGATGCGAAGAAACCCAAAGGCTACTTCAAGTTCTTTGGAGTTTAAACACCTCGAGACCAAGATGAATGAGTTGATGGAATTGCAGACGAATTTATCTACACATGCCAATCATGCACTTGCTAATTACTATGCAGAATTGCATAAACAAGCTAAGGGTTTGCATGGTGTTGTGTGCGAGACAAAGCACACCCAGAGTGTTCTTCAACAAGTCTCGAGTGGTTTGGGTGGTGAAGTGAGGGAACTTTCAGCAATTGTCTCTGAGACAAGTAGGTTGATGAATTTGTTGTTGAATGATATGTGGGCATCATTTTGGGAGCTTGGAGATGACCACGAGCTTGTTATTTGCCAGAGGGGTTGTCGACTACCATTTTTGCAGTTCCAAATGAATGTTAATAGGTTCAATGCCTTGCTACAACAATTGAGTCGTCAAATGAATGGTCCCAATTGAGGAGGATTTGCTTGGCTGAGGCTTATGATCTATTATCGTCTCGCTTATATCTTACTTGAAAGTGCTTGGACCAATGTTTTTGTGATGTGTGCTTCCTTTTTGTGAAGCTTATATTGTATATTGGTTTTAATGTAACGATGTGATGTGATACCTCTTTCTTGAGGTTTGATCTCTCTTTGTCTCTCTCTTCAACATTTGGATGAAGGTTATGATCTATTGTTGTCTCGCTTATGAAGATATGAAATGCTTGGGCCATTGCTTTTTTTGTGATAATGTGTGCTTCCTTCTTTTGTAACGAGGCTATATTAAGTAAACTGTATTGGGTATCTACAGTGTGGTGTGATGTCTGTTTCTTGACGCTTGATATCATATATCAAACAATGTGGATATATAACTTTATTCATTTTTATGGTGTAATGCATGTGAGTAGTATTTTCTAATTCTATGGTCTAATTGCAATATTCTCTCTCTCTCTCTCTCTTTCTTCACTGTTTGGTTCAATTTATTGGAGGTGATGCATTCTTCTTTCTTTTAAAGAGTTTGTAAACATTGATCTATAGTAGTTTATTTATAGATATAATTATTATGTCTTGCAATATAGTACGTATCAAAGAGTAATATTTTCTATAAAATACGTTTCAATGTCTAGGTACTTGCTATGGATTGGAATAAGATTGTGTATTCTTTCTCTTTTCAAGAGTTTGTAAATATGTGATTCTAGATTGATTCTGCTTTTAAGTCTTTTTGGAAATACTAATCCCAATCAAGTCTGTGCTTGAAATAATGCATGTTTTCTCTTGATGTGCAGGCTTTGTGAGAATCCAAACAATATGGGATTAAAATTAAATAATCAGAGAACTAGCAGGGATTATGTGTTGCGTATTCATAGGCATAGACTCAACTCTACACGATATAGACGGCGACAGATTGCTAGGCTTAGGGCTCAAATCGCAAGACATGACCAGAGGGGGTATAAAGAGATGTGTTCTACTATAGTTGAGTGCCGGAATGTTTTGCAAGGAGGGGCTCTAAATCATGATAGCTTGATTCGTGAGGGACTTCACAGTTTGATTGAGCAGCAATTTGCTAATGATTATGATTGTGATGTTGAAAATCACCAAAACCTAGGAAATGCTGTGATTAATGAGTCACGTGTCAATATTGCTCCAACCTTTAGTGCTCGAAATGGGGGTTTTTGCTCCATTTTACATGCTTTGCCCGCAATGGATATTCATCCTGCAACTACAATATTGCTATTTCAAGACCCGATTGTGCATTCCATGGGGAGTCTTTTTGAGATGTGTGAGGGATGTTTAGCTAAATTGTGAAGATGTGAGGCTCAAGTGCAGGGGTCAGTTTTGTTTGGTAAACATTGTTGTTGAAATGGAAAAGTAATGTTACCACAGTTGCAATATCCACCACAACTATTGCATGATTTGTTGCATGGTATGCATCCTCAAAGCAGAGTATTTAAAAATAATATACGAGCATATAATAGTGCTCTTGCATTTGTGTCGCTTGCTGCCAATGTTGATGACCTTTTGTCTGTTGTGGGAAATTCTTATACCTTTAGAGTGCATGGCTCCATTTATCATCGTATAGGCCCTTTGATTCCTAATGTGCAACGACGAGAAAGGCCAAGATTTGCACAACTTTATGTTTATGATACTGAGCATGAGTTATCTAATCGATTGGATGCTATGCCTAATTTATTGCCAAGCTTGCTTGGGGAGCTTCAGTTTATGATGCATCAACACAATGCATATGCACAAGCTTTTAGATCCGTGGGTATGCAATTGCAAAACAATCCCTTGCATGATTTGAGAATGACTATTTTTGGGGTTCAACATGCTAATAGACAATACTCAGCTCCAGTGGCAACTAAGGTTGCAGCTATCATGCCAGGACAAGGCGATGAGAATACTCTTGATCGTCGAGACATACATGTTTATAGTCGGGATGGACGATGTATTGTCATTTCAAACTTGCATAGGGCATATATGCCAATGCTATACGTTCTTCTTTTTCCTATGGGTGATGATGGTTGGCATGTAAAGGTACCTTATAGTGGTGTTAATGTTCCAATTAATATACATGGATTGTCTAATAAGGACTGTGTTACTCAGATGCAATTTTATGCATTTCGACTACAAGTGCGTGAGGACACTGAGGTGTGCATGTTGTGGGGTGGCCGATTGTTGCAACAATTTATTGTTGATGCTTATTGTAGTATAGAGCAATGTAGGTTAGCTTGGTGTCGTCAAAATCAATCAGTTTTACGGTCGGAAGTTTATAGGGGTTTAGCAGATATGGTGGGAGTGATGGATGATGGGTCGATGGGGATTATTGATGCCTCTATTGGAAAAAGGGTGGTTTTGCCGTCTTCTTTTACTGGTGGGCCAAGACACATGTATCAATTGTATCAAGATGCCATGGCTATAGTGTGAAGTAAGGGAAAACCTGATCTGTTTATAACGATGACATGTAATCCAAAGTGGTTAGAGATAACTAATGCTTTGTTGCCTGGACAGACTGCTTATGATCGTCCTGATTTGACTGCTCCGGTATTCCATAAAAAACATGCTGATATGATGCATACATTGTTGAAGAGGAGTCTGTTTGAAAATGTTGCAGGCTATGTTAGTGTGATTGAGTTTCAAAAGCGGGGGCTACTACATTCTCATACTTTGCTAATTTTGGAGCAACCTTTTAAACCCTCTGAAGCATGCCATTATGATAGATTTGTTTGTGCTGAGTTTCCTGATAGAGCAAAGTTTTCAGCTTTGTTTGAAACTATCTCAAAATGCAATGTCCATGGTCCTTGCGGTGTAATGAATCCCAAGAGCCCTTGCATGCGCAATGGTCGATGCACTAAAAAATTCCCTCAGGGGTTTGTGAATGTAACAACTGTTGATAGCTCTGGCTATCCTGTTTATAGAAGACAAGATGATGGAAATACAGTCACAATAAAGGGTAATACTATTGATAATCGATGGATTGTTCCATACAATCCGTACTTGAGTAAAAAATGCAATGCACATATAAATGTTGAGGTATGCTCAACGGTGGCACCTGTTAAGTATTTGTATAAGTATATATACAAGGGACATGATCGTGCAATGGTTAAATTTTCTATTGGAAACTCAGGGTTAAATGGTACGACCATTCGTGAAGTGGATGAGATCAAGAGTTATTTAGATGTACGGTATGTTTCTGCTTCGGAAGCGTGTTGGCGAATATATGACTATGCATTGCACAATGAGAAGCCTAATATACAGCGGTTGCAGGTGCACTTGCCTGATGAGAATTATGTGGTGTTTCAAGATATAGACAATATATCAGATGTTATGCAGAATGAATATATCAAGAAAACTACTCTTACGGAATGGTTTGTGTGCAATCGTATTCATCCAGAGGCTCGAGCTATTCGGTATCAAGACTTCTCGGTGTATTGGGTGTGGAATGCACAACGAAAGGTATGGACGAAGAGAAAGCGTGGAAATACATGTGGTCGAGTATACTTTGTGCCGCCCACATCTGGTGAGCGTTATTACTTGCGAATGCTCTTGACAGTGTCTACAGGATGTCTGTCTTTTGATGATTTGCGTACTGTTGGCAACGTGGTGTATAACACCTTTAAGGAAGCTTGCATTGCAAAGGGCATGTTAGAGGGTGATGATGAGTGTGTTGTGTGCTCGGAAGAGGCTGCATCTATACAAATTGGTGCCCAGTTGCGTGCTTTGTTTGTTGCAATTTTGGTCTTCTGTGAGCCTGCACGGCCTGGTCAGCTCTAGGATAGGTTTATGTCACGGATGGTGGAGGATATTTTGTATAAGTTACAGCTAGAGCATATGCATATATCTTCTGCAATTCTAGAACAAGAGGCATCAAACAGGGCTTTATTGCATCTTCAGGATCTTTTGCGACAACATGGACGAAGATTGTATGACTTTGATGGATTACCAGAACCTCATCGAACAGATTCTCAGTTGTGTGCTAACCCTCTTTTAGAAGATGAATATGCATATGATAGACTAGAGCAACATAGAGTTTGTGTTTGTATGGAGGTAATGTTGAATGATGGACAGAGAGTTGCATATAATGCAGTTATAGGTGCCATTGGTGGAAATTTTGGGGATGTTTTTTTTTTGTGGATGGTCCCAGTGGGTTTGGAAAGACATTTCTTTACAAGTGTTTGCTTGCTAGGTTGTGCAGTGATGGTCATATAGCGTTGGCAACGGCATCATCTGGCATTGCTGCTTTGCTTTTGCAGGGCGGTCGTACTGCTCACTCGAGATTTAGAATTCCATTGGATCTATGTAATCGATCCACCTACAATATTCCTGTTGAGAGCGATCTTGCTCAACTGTTCAAACAATCGAGCCTTATTTTATGGGATGAGGCTCCCATGATGCACAAGTTTGCATTTGAAGCTGTTGATAGAACTTTAAGAGATATTATGAGCTGTGATAAACCATTTGGTGGAAAGGTTACTTTGCTTGGGGGTGATTTTAGGCAAACCTTGCCCGTCGTGATGAAGGGTTCACGTGAAGATATTGCTCATGCGGCACTATGTTGCTCTCATTTATGGCAGTACGTTAAGGTGCTAAGGTTGTCTGGGAATATGAGGATGTCAACCGTTGGTGGTGTAATGGATAATGGATTTGTTGCTTGGATTCAAGGGATAGGGGATGGAGTGGGTATTACAGAGAATTGTGATAAGTTACATATTCCATCTAGCATGGTATTGAAAGGGTGCTCTATTGAAACCTTGGTTAATAGTGTGTACGGTGAAGCGCCCGTGGTGAGAGACTTTGGGGCATATTTTAGTGAGCGTGCTATACTTGCAGCGCGGAATACAGAGGTTGCTTCTTTGAATCATTGTGCATTGCAATCGATGCCAGGAGAAGTTATACAGTACTATAGTGTGGATTCAATTGCAGAGACGGGTGATAGCTCATTTTTGTACTCTGTAGAGTATTTAAATACACTCGACCTTGGAGGTAGATTTCCTCCCTATCTATTGTTGCTAAAGATGAATGCACCTATTATTCTACTTAGGAACTTAAATCCAGCAAAAGGTTTGTGTAATTGTACACGGTTGATGTGTAAGGCATTCAATAAAAAGGTGATAGATGCTGAAATAATAACAGGGACAAATGTAGGGGAACGAGTTTTTATTCCTAGGATCACTTTTATTCCTAGCACCTTGCAATTTCCATTTGCTATGAGACGGAGGCAATTTCCTGTTCGATTGGCGTTTGCTATGACGATTAATAAGTTGCAAGGCCAAACATTGTCTGTTATTGGTCTTTACTTAAAGACAGTAGTATTTACACATGGACAGTTGTATGTTGCATTTTCAAGGGTGAAATCCTCATGCAGTGTGAGGGTGTTATTGGATGAGGATGGGAGCACTATGAATGTCACGACGAACATTGTGTACAAGGAGGTACTTCAGAAGATGCAATGAGGTGCATTGCTTTTTTGCAAAGATGCATACGGAGATGAATTTTTTGGAGAGTGGAAGATATGCTTGCATTTTTTAAGAGATGTATCTATTGAATTTTGATGGCTTTATAGTCCTTGCTTAGTGTGTATGTGAGATGGCCTCAAAGCTGTATTCGGTTGGCATATGCTCGATGGTAATTGAGTATATATTCCCTACACTATATATAAGTGTTTGCTTGACTTTTGCAGATGCCTACTCCAAGCTGGGGTTATTATCCAGCTTCTGAGTATCAGAAGGAACTGCAGTGTGACTTACGCGCAGTGACAACTGATGATATTATAAGAAGAACGCTTGCAAGGGTCATCGAGCGTTTGTATGATGATGCCAACATAGAGATTTTGCTTCCAGTCTTTATTGAGGTGGTGCATTGTGGGTATACTCAGTGCTTTCGAGTGCATATGGGTGAAGCTGAGCAGGACAAGAGGTTTCGGTGATCTCATATTGATAGGATACCGAGGGGGTGGCCGGCATATGAATTTAAGGACCTCAATTGTTTTGTGACGCTACATCAAGCTGTGACAACGCCTGCCAAGTGGTTTGCAAATATTAAGCCAGGTATTGTTATTCCACTATTAAGTGATCTTTGTTGATTGTTGGATGTGTTCATGTTTACGTTGTGAGCTTTTAAAATTTTAGGCGCAAGAAAGAGAGGAAAGACTATCATGTCCCCTGTACCATCACCAGGACGAAGAGTGGCAATGGGACTTGCTTCTCCTGAGCATGCTATGTTGGAGAATGGAATTCTTCCCAATGGTTCCTCCAAGAAAAGAAAGCTTCATTTTGGTTAGGTCCGATGGAAAGTTTCAACATCTTTGTAGCGTTTGGATGTAGATGTATCTATATCTATTTATCATAGGTGTAATCAAGAAGTGGTACTTCATGGTTTGTTCATACTTGGATTTATGGTACAAAGTTTTCGGCTCTCGGGCAAGATTTGGTTCTAGGCTTTGCTTCACCTATCTGTATTTGATGCTTGGATATGCTTACACTTTGTGGTTCATTTCAGTGTAGCAATGTTATTTTTGATTGTAACATCAAATGATCATGTAGAGCTACTTCTAGCTATTGTGCATAGCAGGTATTGTTGTTTCAATGTTAAGTCCCATGTACCGTCAACAAGACGAAGAGTGGCGATCGGACTTGCTTCGCCTGGTCATGCCATATTGGAGAGTGGAAATACTATTATGTCCCCTGTACCATCAACAAGACGAAGAGTGGCAATCGAACTTGCTTCGCCTGGCCATGTTATATTGGAGAGTGGAAAATTTCCCAGTTATTTCTCAAAGAAAAGAAAGCTTCGTTTTGGTTAGACCCTATGGGAATTGTAAATTTTTTTGTCACATTTGAATGTACATGCATAGGCACAATCAAGGAGTGACACTTTGTGGTTTGTTGATACTTGAAATTGTGGTGCAAGGTTATTGGTGCAGTCTCTAGAAGAAACTTTGGTTTCGGGCTTTGCTTCACCTATGTGGGTTATTAATACTGAGAGTTTGCATGCAATGTTTGGACAAACTTAAATTTGTGGTGTGGCTCATATATCTTTTTATTTGTGGTTCGTTTCACTGTAGGAATGTTGTTTCTTATGTAACATCCAAGGATACAAGTTGTTTCTAATTGTTGTGCAGAGCAAGTATAAATACAAGTCTATAAGTTTGGTGCATGGTCATTGCATGTATATATGAGTTTGTGTACTCTTTGATGCAAATGCATATTTGGCCTTTTATATGAGAGAGAGAGAGAGAGAGAGAGAGAGAGAGAGAGAGAGAGAGAGAGAGAGAGAGAGAGAGAGAGAGAGAGAGAGAGAGAGAGAGAGAGAGAGAGAGAGAGAGAGAGAGAGAGAGAGAGAGTGTGTGTGTGTGTGTGATTGAGTGAGTTAGTGAGTGTGGATACAGAGGGGGGAGGTGTAAATGGGATAAGAGATAGGGGTTGTGAGTAGAGGAGAGTAAAGCATGTGATGTTTTTGTGATAGCATTATCCACTGTGCGATAGGGAAGTGAAGTTGTCGTGCGATAGCTTCACTTCCCTCGCACCCCGCTTCGCTGCCGCGAAGCGGGATAGCGTTCCTTGCGCGCGAAGCGCGTCAGGAACGCTAGTGTTCATAATGCTTATTCTCATTTTTATTGAAAACTAATATGTCATCAAAGAAAACAATGACACAATGCTGATGTTTCAGAAATATGTGATTCATCATACGACTGAATGTGGCTGGTGCATTAGTTAAACCGAAAGGCGTAACTAGAAATTCATAGTGTCCAAATTGTGTTCTAAATGCAGTTTTGAATATATCAGATTTGTCCAATCTTACTTGATGATATCCAGATTTAAGATCTATCTTACTGAATATGGCAGATCCTTGTAGCTTATCCATAAGATTATCTACCCTAGGAATTGGGTATCTATTCTTAACAATAATTTTATTTAGGACACGATAATCAATGCACATACGATAAGTATTATTATTATTTTTCACTAATAAAATAGGTGTACCAAATGGAGAACTACTAGGTCTAATTAATCCTCTGTTAAGCAATTCTTCTATTTGGTTTTGAATTTCTTTTTGTTCAATTTGGTTATGTCTATATGGTGCTTTACATGGTGGTTGTGTTCCAAGAATTAAATCTATCTTATGATCTTCAGGACGTGAAGGTGGTAATCTAGGTGGTAAATCAGCAGCAAAACAATCTTGGAATTGGACAAGAAATTGTGTATGCCTAGGATGCATCTGTTTTTCTTTAGCTTGAAGTTCATTCACCCATATTAAATAGGATTTGCTACTTTTACGTAATGCACGTTTAGCCTGAGTATGAGTAAGCAATGGAAAATTATTGGAAGCGTGCATACCATGCAGTGTGATTTGTTTTCCTTGAAAATAAATTTTAATTGAATACGTAGAATAATCTATATCATGATTGTATTGATGACGCCAGGGCATTCCTAAGATAATGTCACTAGACTGCAAAGGTACAGCTAAGAAATTTCTTCGTTCAATATATTCACCAATTTTAATTTCTAAATTATGCACCTCTTGTGTTCCATTATATCTCGTACCTAAGAATGCAGCCTTGATGCGATAATGTGTAGAAACAGTGTGTAAATTCAATTATTTGACTAATTTTACAGAAATAAAGTCATGTGTGCTCCCATCATCATGTAAAATAGTCTTTTCTTTACCATGCACAAAACATTTCATTGTTAATAAGGAATGGGGAGTTGGCATACCTGGCAAAGTGCCAGAAGTAGTACCAATGTTGTCATCGTCTTCCGTAAAGTCCGACATTTCCTCACGTTCTTTATCTTCTATTGCTCCCAGATAATTGATATGGATGGATGGCTTTTTGGATTAACAATTGGCTACTAGATGTCTAGGTTGATGACATTTGTAATAAACTATGGGTTTTGCTTTGGATACATTATTGGTAATGGCAGGAAGTATAGGAATGTTGGGATTTGATTGTGGAGATGGCTTAGGGTTTGGATTTGTGTTAGATGGCAAGGCAGGTGGTTGTGTGCAAGATTTACGGAATGAAGATGGAAGGAAACAACTTTGATTGAATCTTCAAAAATTTGAATTGAATTGTTTGGAACCAAAGTTACCATTAGTTGGGAATTGTTATGGTCCCTTGTCTCGTCCGTGAAGTTTGTCTTTAGTGTCATGGGCCAAGGAAATTGCATCTTCAAGTGTTGTTGGCTTGAACATATTGATTGTCACATAAAAATGTCCAAGTAGGCCAGATATAAACTGCGTTTATGAGTTGCTTCAGGTACATCTTCGAGCATTTGTAGTTGCAATAGGGCATTTTAGAAACGTTCAATGTATTGGGAAATAGGTTCGCGATCCCTTTGTTGTAGAAGATCCCATTGCTTGATTGCTTTTTTGTGGAATTGGGGAGGAAGGGAATTTTGCAAAAATTTCTTTTAGTAAGTCTCCCAAGTAGTGGGACAATCAACACTTTTGCGAACCAGAGTCCACCATAAGGATACTCGGTCAACTAAATGGTTAGTGACACATTTAATTTTGTATTTCTCAGCATATGTTTCTTCATGGAAATAATTGTCAAATTGACTGATAAAAGCAAGAACAGTCTTTCCATCGCGTGATCCATTGAAAGTACAAAATTTGAAGTTTCTTTTACTTATATTTGTTTCTTTGTGAAGAGATTGGGCTTCAAGTGTTGCATCGATGGTACGTCGTATAAGATCTTCAGGTTGCGATCCATCTTGGTCGGTGGTAGATCGTTGCAGATCGGCCAATTGAGTTTGCAAATCTTGTCGTGCTCTTCGTTCCTCTTGTAGCTGCATCATAATCAAATCCAACTTTTGCTCCATTGTTGGTTCGGGTAAATCACCTTCAGCTCTATAAGATCGTCCATGTTTTGATCAGTCATCCTGCAAAATTCTAAAAGACCTCACACACTTGAAACCTTGTTAGTGGGATGAGCGTAGCTCAATAGGCGGGTTTACAATGCTTGTATTTTTTTAAAAAAAGTTTGGCTTTTGTAGTATCTCTCCTTTACGATTGCGGAATTCGTTGTCACAACCGTCTTCCAAGAAGATAATTGTGCGTATAGTTTGCATGTTGATAATTGATTGCTGTAATTTGCATCTGACAGTTCACAGGTGTGAATAGGGGCTTCCAGAGAGTAGTAAAGTGGGTCGTGTGTAACTGAATATGAACTACCGCTATTGTAGTTGTTGGAGATGACTTGTTAGTCTTTAGTGACTTGAGAAACTTGGAGGATTTGGAGCTTTAAGCTTTAGTAACTAAGCTTAATTTTCGTGGACTAGAGAATGTTTTCGATGGAATCGATGGCAGCCAATTCATACTACCGCCGCAGGTGGAATAAAACGACTAGTGAAGCTTTTTATAAGCTTCTTTTTGAAGCTTATAAGCTTATTACTTAAGCTTGAAAGGCTATGGCTAAAATTTCTTATCTGTATCAACGACTTGATGAAGGAAGTATCCGCGTGGTCCTCCACCTGTAGAGGCCGGTCCCTCGCGATTTGAGTGTACAGCAGGGGGTTCTTGACTGCCAGAAACATGCTGGTATTGACCGTTTGCCACGAGATTGATTGTAGAGCTCGATCGTTCCAGGAGCTCCGCCTTCGCACGAGATGGTAAGCGATTGGAAGCTCTCGATCTGAGCTTCGCTTTGATATCACTGGTGCACAGATCGGTCGCTGTATGTGCGCATAGTGAGCGTCAAAAGGTCCCCAAGAACAAAAGAACTCTACTTTTTACACAAAAACAAATGAAGAAAGCTTGTACGACATGAATAAGAGACCAATTGGGTGCAATCTCCCCCCATGCCTTGTGTAAGCGCTCCACCAAATCATGTATTTTATGTATTGTTCATCTTTAAGCTCAAGAAATAGCCCAATTTACAAAATAGTACGCTTTTGCTTTTGTGTTTGCTTTTGTGCAACTAAAGAATTAAAGCTATTGGATGCCCAAGAAGTCAGGTGGTACCCAAATACAATGTCCAATACAAATATTTAAATCGTGCGCCCATACGCATATAAAAATAATAAATAAATATCAAGCGCTTTAATAAATAAGCGCGACAAAATATAGGTGCCATGCCTATGATACGCGCCTATAAAAAATTGATAATAATTTGAATACAGGCTATCCTCCAATGCTTCCCAATGCTACCACTGCTTGCTCTACACATCAACTGAAGCATTTACAATTGTTAGAAAATTAATATAATTAAACCGACAAAAGTGAATACCTAGCAGTCTTTAGCTACAAAAATAAATTGGTTAGAAATCAATCCTAACCTTAATTTATTACAAGTGCACACTGTAAACTCATAAACGTTTATTAATTTAAATATGTATTTTACGGAATCACCCACTTACACATTAAATTAACAAGACGCCCGAAAAGGATAGGCATCCCCATCGACTTTTCGCATAAGGAATCCACGTTGTGTATGAGCCGTGGTAATAAAATTTTATGGAATCCACTGCAAAACCTCACAGAATCCACTGTGGAATATGCCTCTTGGCATCAAGGTGTCCCCGTCAACTTCTCGCACAAGGAATCCACATTGTGTACAAGCCCCATCAAATAAATATAGTTTTACGAAATCCATCGAAAAACCCCACGGAATCCACCATGGCAAATAAATAGTTTTATGGAATCCATAAAAAAACCTCATGGAATCCACTGTGGAATATGTCTCCCAACATCATACCCCCGGGGTGGGATAACAATTGTCCTTAATTGCTATTAGCTCAATGTGGAGTGAGTAGCGAGGGATAAGTACTTAGGTCGCGGGCATGCATCCATTGGGCTTCTTCAACAGGATGATTTTTAAACTTAACCAAATATCTAGAGTATCTACGGCCAGTTCTAGTGGTCATAAAGTCAGTGTCTAGAATAGTTTCAGGTTCAAGTATTTCAGTTTCTTCTTCTAACAAAGGAGGGTTTTTATAGACAGGGTGGACATGTAATTGGCCTCTAAAAGGTTGTAACAAACTGATATGAAAAGTATTATGGATTTTTCCATGTTGGGGTAGTTCTAATTTAAATGCATTGTCATTGATCTTATGGATTATTTTGAAAGGTCCATAAAATCTAGGTGCTAATTTAACAACAGGGTGTTTCTCAACACTTTCAATCTTCTCTTTTCAATGCATAACCAAACATAATCATCAACATTGAAACTCATGGCTTTTCTTTTCTTATTAGCTTGTTTAGTATATGATTATTGGGCTTTTGCAATCATGTATTTAACTTCAGCAAAAATAGAAGCATGCATATTGGCAATATCATCAGGAGCTTTAACTTTGTTTGACAATGATATAAGAGGCGTAGGCAATCTATGTCCATAAATGATTTCGAAATGTTCTTTATGTGTAGCTGTGTGTGGGGTGTATTATTGTATGAAAATTGAAGTAGATGCAAGTGTATATCCCATGTTTATGGTTTTGAAATTGTTTATGTACGCAAAATATCTAGAATTGTATTGTTAGTAGCTTCTGTTTGCCCATTGGTTTCAAGATGAAATACAGATAAGAAATCAATCTTAGTACCTAAATTAGCAAACAGACTAGTCCAAAATTTGTTACAGAATCTAGAATCACGATAAGAAATAATAACTTTTAGCAAACCATGGTTAGAAAATATGCTTGTTTGCTAAATTGATCTACTATAGTCCAAATCATATCATGATTAGCTTGTGTGTTAGACAAACCAATTATAAAATCCATTGAAATATGTGGAAATAATACCTCTATGGCCTTGATATGGAGGACAATGAATTTCATGCAACACAAATGATCTAAATGAAACAGTGACACATAATCTTTTCTCATAAAACATAAATCCATCAGAATAAGACAAAGAATCAATTGGAATCCAGTTATTAGCAACTAATTTATTTCAATTAGCTTGTGTGGGAGCTTTCGCTCAACTGCCAAGACCCTTGGACCGCTTATTGTTTCAAGTGTTCCAAGTCGAGCACTAATGGCTACCTCTCACATAGTCGATGCACCATCCGTATCTATGGGTGTAGTGAGCTTACCTCCATGCCGTTCGAGTTACCTCCTCTCTCGCGCACTCCGGTAGCTCCACGATCCAAGTACAAGCTTCAAGCAAGCTCCATCCTCAAGCTCCACGCTCCAAGCTCCATCACCACGAGCAAGAGAAGAGAAGAGAAGAGAAGAAGAGAGGAGAAGATGGAGAGCTTCTCCTCCTCAATCCCTCACCCTCACACACTCACTCCCTCACACTCTCACACTCCCTCTCTCAAGCACAAGCTCAAGCAAGCAAGAACAAGAAGAAGAAGAAGAAGGAGAAGAGGAGAGCCACTTTTTGCCACACATAAGAATGAGCTTCTCATTCACTTTTCAACTTTATATACAAAACCCTAAATCCCTTGTGGGCGGTCATCCCCTTTTCCCTTCTTTACATGGCCGACCGTAGCCAAGGCCATTTTTCCCATTGTCCTTCTATCTTCCTAGCTTCCTTTCCACCGCCCGTCTACATCTACAACTTGCACGGGCCGGCGCTCCTTGAATTAAATCGTGATGCGCTTGCGCTCTTTTACGAAAGTTTTGTCTTGTGCTTTTCCTTGTGCGCCTTTGTCTTCCATTTCTCTTGCCTTGGCCTTTGTCTTTGTCTTTATTTTAGCTTCCTGGATTTTCCACCGCCTGGCACTCTTTTACAAGATTTTAGGGTGCGCACATGCACATTTCCCCTTTTTCATTTGCCTTGGGCTTTTTAAGGTTGCCCTTGCGCTTTTGGCATTTTCTCCTATTCTTCCTTCATTAGAGCCACCTTTTTTCCGCCTTTGCCCTGCGTCTTTTTTATTTCCTTTTGCTTTCTTCGTGTTGGGGTTAACATTACCCCCTCTTAGACAAGTGGCAAGTCCCATGGCACTCACCGTCATAGGTAGCAGGCGTTAGCATGCATCGAAGATGTGGGTGGCAAGGACGATTGTGGTTGCCTTGGGGGAGTTCTGATGTTGGTGCAGATGAAGGTCGTTAGGGACACTGTGCTGTTTGGATTGGTTGGTGATATGATTGTTGTAGATGGCGATAGGGTTACTCTTTGTTGGGAATGGCCACGCATAGCTGGCATGGGGGTTGGTGTTCGTGGGATGCTCATGGTGGATTTTGCTCGTGATGATTCTCTGGTGGTTGGCATGATGAAGTGAAGGACAAGAGTTTAGAGTTGAGCATTGATGTAGAGTTGACGGCGCTTTCATTGGAGTGGTTAATACCTGCAAGTGGAAAACCTCGTAGGTGGTCTCTTTCTAAGGGGTAGTGCTAGTCTTGTTAGCGTGCACAAGACATATTTGGATTAGTTTGGAAGACAGGTCGAACTCTAAGCAAGCCTGGAGTATTGTCCTACACTTGAGGACCCAAACTGTGTATAGACTTTAGTGCAGATATTATGTGAGTGCTCATGCATACTTAGATATTACGTAGGTAGAAGACTGCGGCTTGGTTGCTCATAACGTCATGTGGATAAAGCAAAGTGGTTTATGACAGAAAGAAGTACGCTTGAAGGTGGGTGCAACATCTTGTGCATTGTGATTGCACGACGTAGCAGGATAGAACCCAGGGATAGTGTACTATCCTTAGATCGTAGGACATGGGGCCGGTGCGATGAGGATGGTGTACTGTGCATGACCATTCGTGCGGTGCGTGGCCCAATTGATTGCCATGGTTTTAAGGCAGAGTGTAAGAGGGAATTGTGTGAATGGTTGAGGGTGATAGGTCTAATCACCATAGGCGAGACAAGCTCCTAGGGCTGTCCTGCCCTTGATGTGCCCTGAACTATTGTGGGTGATGCTAGGGGGCTAGGGGACAAGGGACGGAGCCAACCGACCAAGGTCATTGGACGCACCTAATTTGAGGACCCCTAGGTGCGGTGCTGAGTTTTTTTTTTTTGGCCACAGTACAACCATTGTAATATGTGGAGGCTATGAGCCTTTCAATGGATATGACCGTGATGAATTTGCTCTAGCCTCATTGTTAGGGGAGCGGTTGTTGCGATATCGGTGCGATTGCAATACCACCCGTCGTGAGCTCATTGTAGAGCTTGGCCCAAGAAGAGAGTGTAGCCCATGACGATGCGTTGGTTCGTGTGATGTGGGTACTCGCAAGGGTGATTGTTCACGTTCAGCTGCGTGGCTTTGTTGCAATTCGTGCACGGTTGTTGGTTTTGCAGTGACCCAGGCGTTGAACATGTTTGCACGAAGACCTGTGTTACCCTGCATCCACTTGTCACTTCATGAGAGCACATGCTTGATTTTGTTAAGTAATTCAATAGATGCAGTTATGTTAAGACATGACTTTTTGAAATGCTATGATGTTAATTGCAATGCCCATGAGATTGCTTGTCAAAGACGTGTCATACATTTGCGGTAGGCAGAAGAAGTTGTACAAGTGGGGAGTTTCCCTTTTAGCCATCAAAAGACAAAAAGTTATGTCTTGATAACTTGTCAAGCTACTTGTACATCATAGGGGCTTAGTTGATTTGTACTAGGTGGGGCGAGTTCGATTGGGTAGGCGACTGGGCTGGTGCTAGTGCAGGACTCTCGTGAGGTTAGGCAGGGCACATGTTGATCAGGACATGAATGGTGTAGTCTTGGGCCGCCACCGTTTCCAAAATGCCTTTAAATAATTCATGGAACTCTTCTCTATCCTGGGCCGCCTTTTCTGCCCTTGAGCATCTAGTGCTTAAGCGTACGTTGGGGGTTTGTGCAACTGGTGTTGCCACGTCTTGCGTGATTCGTTGAGCTTCGACTTTCCTGGTTCGAGGATTTTTCGGCCTTCGTTGGGGCAGTGCCTCTTAGGTCCGCATTTCTTTGCATATCTTTTGAGAGTGGGCACGTAGCACTCCGGTGAAGGGGCGTGTGCTGCATGTTCCCGTCGTCCGCGAAGAGCATCTCTGGATGCTAGTTGCCCATGGTTCTCCATGTTTTCCTTGTGGGGGGTCTGCAAGATGCAACTCAACGGTTAGGCCTTGATACGGAATAAGATTGTTCGCATAGGAGGGATTTTAGTGTGGGTTATCATACGCATATGACTAGAAGAGGAGGGGTGGAACATGCTGTGCTTGTTGTAGCGGAATGGCCCTCGTGATGATGTTGACTTAGTCGCCCGCCATTAGCAGATTTTGGCTCACGTCGAGTTACATCGGTTGATGGTCATGTGTTTGGGCAGGGCTCATCCTTGGAAGGATTGGTTGGAAAGGGAAAGGTGGATAGAGAGGGACTGCGCCCTACTTACGTCATCAGAGATGTTGGTCACGGCTTTCCATGGTGGCAATGCGGGGTACTTCAATTAAAAGTGTGAAGCCGACTATATAGCATAGAGGATACACCTAACACTACTAGGTGTGAGGATAATCACGACTTTTAGCAAGGATGACCTCATCAAACCTCGAGGGAAGGGCAAGGAGCATTCTGACATACCAAGTAAGCCTAGTAATGAGAGCAAGGAGTTGTTGAAAGAGTTGGTACAAGCGTAGGTTGAATAGAGAGAACCAGTGAGTGAGGCCATATTTGAAACAAAAAGGTTAGGAGACAAGGCCAAGGATAGGGTTTGGACTTACAAATATCGTAGAAGACCACGAAAGAAGCCCAAGCCTTATAGACGAAGGCATTGATGGAGAGCTAGCGCAATGCCGCGATGGATATCCAAGGCATTGCTTCGTGCTCAAGGGTATTATGTAGGCAACCGTTGGATTTGGGTACCAAAACCCCCTGCTAAACCACCTCTATCAGAAGCCCAAATTATGTCAAAAGCAAAGAGGCTGTTAGATATGATCAATGCCCCACCCTCATTAGGTGCTACCAATGATCCATGGTGCTCAAAGTTGTAAGGCCCCCATTATGAGGAGAAGCCAAATGTGAGCCCAGACATTGGTTGAGTCCTGACTTGTATATCAGATGAGGTCTATGTGACCGGATGGCAAAAAGGTGACTGTTGTGGGTCTAATCTTTGGGTTAGACGGAGTGGTTAAGCTGGTAGCAACTCGAGGCACATTGCATTGAGTTGCGTGGCTGGGGGGTCCCAGGGGGGCCAGCGGCCCCCCTGGCGGGGGTTCGGGGGCAGCGCCCCCGGCCTGATGGTAAAGGGAATATTCCCTGGCCGACTAGTGGAGGCTCATATGGTAGGTCGGTCAGCAGGCCGACTTAACGACCTTCGTGGGCTATAAAAGCTAAACCCCTTCGCGGCCATCATTCACTCATCTTTCACCCAGTCAGAGTTGTTGTTCCAGCTAGCCTTAAGCTCTTCGCCTATCTTCTGTCTAGATCGCCATCTAAGCTTCACTCAGTGGAAGCGCATGGGTGGACAGAGCCATCTTTGTATCAGTTGTTTGAAGTTAAAGAATTTACTGATTCTCCTCTTATCTGTTGTGTACTCTCTATCTCTTTCTCAGATTCTGTTCGCTGCGCCGTGTAATATTTTTACAGAGGCGTAGGAGGAAACCTTAACGAAAATCCAAGTCTCAAACCAAAAATATTGGAGTGATTGAGCCCCTCACGATTGAAATCAAGAAACCAAACATGACCTATAAAAAAGTAGATCCTCAGCCTAGTGTGCTTAGCAAGCAGATATCAGAGGTAACTGTCGAGCGTGCACAAGGTCCACTAGTGCCCAAGGAGCCTTTGACTTCCCAAGAGGATAATGAGCACCACAGGTACAACATTGTTCATGATAAGGCTGATTTCTCAACAAAGCTAATGACAGAATTTTCTAACAATCACGAGCAAATTCTCCAGTCAGTGCCAAGCCCATGTAGGAGTCCCAAATCTCCTACATCCTCTTCACCTAAATGGACACAGGAAGCACAGCAGTAGCAGCCTCGTGCCACTGCTCAACTTGCACAAGTGAATGCGGAAAGGGCAACAAAATACACGACCACTTCTGATCTACCTAAGGACTTGACATCGAAATCTACCAATGGTAGCCAGTCCACTAAACTAGCCACCACTACTTCCAATCAGGGACCACATCAGTCACAACCTTTGGCTGTGACAACACCCATTGCGGAACATGTCCTTAGCAATTCACCTATGGAAGAGATGTCGTAACAAACATCCTTGATACCTCCAATCCTTCCAAAGCACCTAAAGCCTAGGCTTGAGGATAAATCTCTCGAAGTCTTGGCCAAAGAAATGGCTCATCTGACCAATGAACCAGAGATGAAGTGCATGGTGAAGCTTGATCACAAGTTGATAGCCATCACACGTGCATGCGTCCATGTGGACATCGGAAGGCCAACACCAGAGCACACAAAGCTCATAGCTAAACCACTGTGACTTGTTATGAGCAGCAACATGTTTGTTTCTGCTATGCAGCTATTGTTGAAGAAGTCATGAAGGACATCCCAAAAGCCACAACTAGAGAATTACGCTTGACACCCTCATTTTATATAGCTCTATGTGAGACAAACAAGGAAAAGCTTGAAACAATCAAACGAAAAGGGAAAGAACAAGGTACCTTTGCACAAAATTGGTACTCCAACCAAAGTTTGGCAGCCAAAATTGGCCACCGAGACTAATGACACTTGCTGAGCAAAGGAAAGCCCTTTGGACATCAATACACGATTCCATGTATGTTGCCTCGACCTCATTGAGAGTGTTGGCAAGTGTCCATGATGTCCAGCTTTCTACCACTATCCAAAAACATCCCTTGTATGATAAAGTGCTTCTAGAAGAAGATCTACACGTGGCTAGCAGGCTAGGAGTAGGGAGCATGGTACTTGATGTCAACGCATATGTCTTCTGCCTCACTCAAGACCCTACAATCCTAGATCTCTATGCTTCCCATTAATTCAACCCTGACTTCTTCAATTGGTTTCTTCCAATCCTACATGACAAAAACCCTAAACCGTCTCATGGTTCTACACTAGAGTCACCCAAACCTCCAAAGCAAGAGAACAATAGCTCTAAACACAACACTCACCATGACAAGAAGCAATGGAGACAGGTTCTAATAGATAATAACAAAAATCTAGAGCAAGTGCCTAACTAGGAGCAACTGTCAATGCAATCGAATGCAGGGCTGAAAAGAGGAGAATTAGCTGAACAGCTAGACTCTCCAAAAAGAGAGGTGGTTGACCCTCGTAACCTAGCAAGGCTGTTCAAACCAGTGAGGCCGTAGCAAAATCCCATGATGACATGCCATAGAAAGAGAATGCTAAGGCCCAACCAAGCACATCAACTACTGACCTAGTTCAGGATCCTAAGTCCTTAAAGGATACACCTCTAGTGCCCAAGAGAAAGAGAAGAAAACAACAAAAACAACGACAATTGCAAGCTACTGGAGACGACAAGAAGATTGGGACCAAGAGTACTGAAGAGATGATGAACAAAGCGTCTAGTTCATCCATAGATAAACCCATTGCCATCTCTCCTAACAGTGGTGAAATCTTAGACACATCCACGTGTTCTGATAAATCAATGCAACAATTACCATCAACTATTGCTTGCGACACTCAATACACTGATAGAGAAGCTCGCATTGATCAATCAAGAGTGGATACAACACTGTCACAACAGGATGCTAAGACCACGCCGGTCACATCCAAGGAGAACCATGACACAACTACCATAAAGCCTCAGGAGAAACATGAAAACCTCGAAGGCATAAGAAATCCTGGCATTGATCAATCTTGCTCATCTAGGCCTGAGCCCCAAGCTATGCTAAAGCCTAAGGAAACCCTTAGAACTTTGCATGAGATAGCAACCGAGCAAGCCCTCATAGAACATAGAGATGTCGCAGAGTGCTTGACCGAGTGGGACACTAAATTGAAATTATTCGCACGTGTCTATGTTCATGCAGACATGGGCACATTCCCTAGGGAACAGCTTGAGGAATATTTGCCTTATCCGCTAGCGTCGGAAGAGCAAGAATACCTTGACGGACATTATGACAAGCTCTAACATGAACACATGCGACTCATCTCTGATGAGGAGGTTGACGAACTACACTTAACCGTGACATTGTATGAAATGCTCTGCTAGTCAAATCTCTTAGAGATAGAGCAACTAAAGCGACAATCAGCGGGTAGAAGCCAATTTGAAAAACATTGGTTTGAAAACTGCACTATTATGGCCGAACTTGGAGCCCAAATCATGACAGTCTCAGAGGAGCGACTGGCCAAATGGCGGTCCCAAAGAGACCCAACCTATGTGGCACCAACTTCATTTCGAGTTCTAGCTATAGTTCGAGGTATGGACCTAGCTGGAGATAGCCTAGAGAGCCCTTTGATTGATAAAGTTCTCACTGAGGAGGAGCTACATGTTTCCTGGTAGACTCAGACAAGGCACCATGCTACTCGATGTTGCCAAATATTTATTATTGCTAAGAAGGCTACCACAGAAGCTAGATATGTGTGCCACACTTGAGTACAATCCTGAGTTCTACAATTGGTTTTTATCCTCATCATGGAGTGACATGGTTTCATGAACATGTACATAAATAAACAACGTGTTTTGTGACTGTGTAAATAATACCAAAAAAAGCAAAGGCCAACATACCCCATAAGCAATGATGACCAAGTGCAGGTGATACGCATCAAGTCAAAACTAAGGGATTCAGGTTGGCAATGTCTTGTTTAGCTGGACATTTTCATTATGGTTGAAGCATGTGACTTGCATGTGCTCTCACACCTTTCCAAGTGAACGCAGAATGACACAGGTCAATGTCTAGAAGTGTTTAATATCGAAGTCACCACAAGACCACCAATCCCACAAAGAACCATTATGGCGGAAGTGATAGGAATACTAAGAAAAAAAGCCATGACGGAAGCGCCACTGGATGAGAACCCAAGGACACCTCTGCAAAAAGCACATATTGCAATTGAGCATGGCCAAAGCATAATCATCGATTACCTCCTCCTTCTTGGCCAAACTCTATGTTCGGGCAGGAGCCACGCTCTCAACAAGGGTGAACGTCTCTTCATCATCCAGGATTCAATTCGCAAGATGCTCTGCCCTTGTCCTACACACTCACTCCAAGTGCTACCTCAATTGTTCGATGTCTCATATGTTACAAAGAGGTTTGCAAAATCTCAAGTGTATCTCTTCATCTCAACAACAGTTCCTCTAGCATCAAGGCGGGTGACACAATCATCTCTGTGATATCCATTCTTCATAGCCTTTGGATCCCAACATTTCTCAATCTAAATGAAAGACTAGCAGCCTCAATGTATGGCATTGATTGTATTCACTTTTTCCACCAAAAAAAAAGAAAGAAAAAAAAGAAAAGAAAAGAAAAGAAAAGGAAAAAAAAAGCACACACAATCACAGTACCGCACCTAGGGGTCCTCAAATTAGGTGCATCCAGTGACCTTGGTCGGCTGGCTCTGTCCCTAATCCCCTAGCCCTTTGTACATCCCCCATAATTATTCAGGGCACATCAAGGGCATGACATACCTAGGGAGCTCGCCTCGACCTATCACCCTGAACCACTTGCACAATTCTTTAGCACTCCATCTCAATGCCATTACAATCAACAGTGGTAAGCAAGGCATGAAAGACAATGGAAAAGTACACCATACTTTTCAAGCACTACAAGTAGCCACTAGCTACCAGAAGCTAAGACATCAAGGAGCTCAATTATACTACATTGCCTTGACAAGACCATAATGATGTCTCAAGCAATCTTCAAGTGTACTCCCCGTCTTCATCGACAAATTTTTCCATCAACTTAGCCCCTTGCTTCACTGACCCATTGCTATACAAGGAACCAGGTTGACAGTCTTCTAACTAAGTAATACCTAAATACGTACGTGTATTCACTTAATATTCACACTATAACCTATACACGGTTTGGGTCCTCAAGTGCAGGACAATACTCCAGGCTTACTTAGAGTTCGACCTGTCTCCCAAACTAATCAAAATATGTCTTGTGCATGATAAGAAGACTAGCACTACCCCTTAGAGACAGACCACATGAGAGGTTTTCAAATTTGCAGGTATTAAAGACTCCAACAAAAGCGCAGTAAGCTCTACATCAACACTCAACTCTGAACTCTTGTCCTTTACTTCATCATGCAAGACCACCAGAGAATCATCACGAGTAGAATCAACCATGAGCATCTCGAGAACACCAACACCCATGCTAGCTATGAGTGACCATTCCCAACAAAGAGTAGCCCTATCACCACCTACAACAATCATATCACGAGCCAATCAGAACAACAAAGTGCCACCAACGACCTTCATCTGCACCAACATCAGAACTTCTCCAAGGCAAACCAAAATAGTCCCTTCCACCCACGCCTTTGGTGCAAGCTCTGCATGCTACCTTCGACGAAGAGTGCCATGGGACTGGCACTCGTCTAGGAGGGGGGTAATGCTAACCCCAACACAAATAAAGCAAAAGGAATAAAAAAGACTCAAGGAAAAGGCGGAAACAAGGGAAAACTAGTACTACATGGCTGACCATATGTCATGCATCCCCATAGGAGAAGCCGCTGGAGAAGGCATTGCTGACGAATTGCCAGATGCCCATCTCTTTAACCTTTCCAGCGAGAGAGATTTATTCTAGGCCAATCTAACACCATATTGGGCAGATGACATAGTCCAAGTTCTTGAGCATGGACTACCTAAACGACTGATCAAGAAGGCAAGACTGAGGCGACTCATTCTCAAGATCCAACCCTACCAGTTGAGAGTAGGCTAGTTGTATCGCCTAGGGCAAGATGGATTGCTGCGCAGATGTGTGTGCGAGCATGAGATGCATGAGGTGCTCTCAGAGGCACACAAAGGAATTGCTGGTGGACACTTTAGCAGAGACATGATAGCCCGAGGTACTGCAGTCTCAACTATAGTGGCCAACACTGTTTCTTGATGCAGCACAATTTGTTAAGCATTGCAATGAGTGTCAATGGACAAAGGTCTCGATTTGCAAGGATCAAATGGATTTGATCCCAATCATTGCACAACAACCCTTTGAAAAATGGGGAATCGACTTTATAGGACCCATCAACCCCGCTGCACATTATTCGCAAGCCAAATACATAATTGTGGCCACAGACTACCTAACGAAATGGGCAAAGGCGAGAGCAACACGAAAGAATGATGCTCGAATGACTGCCAAGTTCTTGTGGGAGTAGGTGATCTCACAATTCGACTATCCCATCGAACTAGTCAGTGACCAGGGTACACACTTCATCAATGAAGTGATAGGGCATCTCCTATCCACCTTTCTAATTATCCATCGAAAATCCTCTCCATACTACCCTCAAGCAAATAGCCAGGTAGAATCCACGAATAAGATTCTTGTCAACATCCTAACCAAGGTAGTCTCTGCCTTGCGTAGCGACTGGGATAACAAGCTGATGGTAGCCTTGTGGGCTTACTGCACAGCTTATAAAACAATGATCGACCAGACCCCCTTTAGGTTGACCTACGGAACCAAAGCAATTCTCCTTGTAGAATTCTTCGTGCCTAGCCCGAGAATCGCACTTCAGGAGCGATGGGAAGGAAAGGAGGTATGGACGCAATGCCTAGTTGAACTCGAACGCCTCTCGGAGACTCGCCTTCTAGCCACTCATGTGCTCATATGTGAGAAGGCATGACGCAAGAGCTGGTTTGACAAGCACATCAAGCAACACGACTTTGAACATGGCAACTTAGTACTCCTATACTCAATTAAGGGGCATAAGCAAAAAATAAAGTTTAGGGGTCTTGGACTTTTCAAAGTTCGTGCAATCAATCGAACGGGCAACATCGAACTCGAGACTCTAGATGGTGGGGGAATAGGCTTCTTCAATGGCAGTCGTATCAAGAAGTACTATCCTCCCACGCATCCTTTGCATGAGCCACCAATGTTGGAACTACTGGTCAAAGTGCGGGTAGCCACCAATGTTGGAATTGCTGGTCAAAGTGCGGGTAGCCACAATCACTGAAGTCGATGAGGAGGATGAGGAAGCCGTAGAGCCTGCATACCTGCACATCATGGTCACTGCCAAGCAAACATGCACTTTCAATGCCTTGATTGACAAGGGAGCAAACTTCAATGTCTTGACTCACAATCATTGGACCCAACTTGGCAAACCACCATTACAACCTACTAATGCCAAATTAAGCCCATATGGGGGCCACTCATATGCACTTCTCGGCAATTGCAGGGCCACAATTTCTATCGAGTCTGAAACTATACCAATGATATTCTATGTGTTGACAGACGCCAAAGACGCATGCACGGAGTCATTGCTAGGGCGAACCTTCAAAAAGCAAACTCGTTGCGACGTTGATTATGAGTTGTGGCGCATCCACCTTGCCATAGGCAACATTCGCATTGTTACAGCTTTCAGCAAGGGTTGCGTGACCTCACCACAGTCCGCAAGGCCATCGGTAGAAGTATTAGCAGCCAAATCGAAGGAGGGGGCTAGTGCTCGATCACCACCCACCAACTCTCAAGAACCGTTGCTCATGGCAGCAAAAGCTAAGGCCCAACAGCCTAGGTTTTAATGAAAGCCTAAACAGCCGCAACCTTCGCCTAGAAGTCGACACACACATCCTCATAAGACCCGAAGCTCTAAATCTAGGAAACCAAGGCGTAGTCACAGAAATCGGAGTATGATTAAGCAAAGGTGGGTCCCTAAAGCCCTCTTGCATGCGCAAGGCTACTATGAGGGGAATGCCTGGATATGGATCCCTAAAGCCCACACGGTTAAAGGCACCACTCGTACGCTGCCCTCAAGCTTGATCACCCCAAGTCCCATAGAACCTCAAAACCATAAGCTGCAGCGCTTTCCAGACCCACATCCATCAAGCTCATCCACGTACATGCCCAAGAGAGTCGAACAAGCCTATCGGCCCAAACGACATACATCGTCACATGAGCCATCACCTGCTAGAGCCAATTCGACTACAATGATCCATTTTGAAGATAGCAATCCATCGAATGTTGCTACTACTTTCCCAGCCCTAATCCAAGAGGTCCACCCGCAATCTCAAGGACACCCGCAATCGCAACTATTCATTGTCAAAGGCTCTAGTGCTATCAAACCCCAACCATTAGCATGTCTTAAACCCTCCTATGAGTGAAAATCATTTTTGACACCGGCCTCAGATCTAGCCGAAGATACGGGGGATGACATGTTTGATTGCATTAGACGACTATATGCCACTTTCAGAGAGCTAGCTCTGAGTTATGACCGCTTGGACTTAGGCTTGTTGCCTGAACCTTTTGCAACTGAAATTTGTACGATGCCTTGTTCTTGGGAGATGTTTGAACTTGCATTCGCAAATTTCTGCCATCACCGACCAAGAAATTGCAGAATTATCAAAACTTGCTGATACTGAATCCCCGTTCTTGAGGCATTGATACACTCTTAGATTGCAATGGGACGTTGAAGGGTGCCAAGTCATGACAAACATTGAGCAACGCCACGTAATCAAAACAATGGACTACAATCCCACTTGCGTTGTGCCAACCTCGTATAGGGTGTCAACCACTCTTCGTGGCCGACCCCTGGAAGAGCACATCAAAGGACACCCTTACCTCAATCGCCTATTGACTGAGGAAGAGATACATATCGCTAGTCGCGTCACTTTCGGTGACTTTCTAGCAGATGTTCTCACTTACATCACACACGTGGGTACTCGACGTTTTGATCTAGACCGCGAAGCTCAGTTAGAGTACAACCGCGATTTCTACACTTGGTTTCTATGCTGGTAATTCCTAGACCCATTGCAGAATGCCCCTGACCCCCTAACCTTCAATCCTAGGAAGGATTCTTCTCAAGCTGGAGGGGAGGGGGGTGAGGTGAAACACATAAACACGTAAACAACGAGCGAGGTAGGAAAAATGGCACGAGAACTTTGAAATAAAGGGCAAAAAGTTAAAGTATGAAGGGAAGATTCTATATTGGATGGGATTTTAATGCTTTCATTCAATAAACATATAGAATCTTTCTTTTAATTATGACTTTTCCAGCGAATTATTAATTTGGAAGCACTAATGGAAACTTGGGATTATGACAAGAATGAAAGATGTCGCATCAAGACCGCACCCATTGACTTCCGTTCACGGAGGAGGAAAGAACACAATACCATATCAGTCTTGAAAGCCGCGCCTACAACCAGCTCAAGTTCTGAACCATTCATAATGTAGAGGGTGTGGTGGCCAAGGAGGAAGCGGCCAAGAGAGTCATTGAGCAATGCAACCTGACCAAGTACCTCAAGAAATTTGCACAAGAGCTTGGCCACACAAAGTGTGTGGAGTTTCTCAGGACATACAACCCTGACAATGAGTGCAGCACCGTTACAGTGGAAAGGGGAGAAAATACTAAACAGGTGCATGTTCACTTAAACCTAGCCTTGGTGGAGAAGGCATTGGGATTGGAGCCGAAGATAGAGAAGAAATAGAAGAGAGATCTATATGCCATGCTGAAAATGAAAAAGGAGGATGTGCTAACTAATGACGGCATCAACATCCAGGACATTTGTGATGCATAAGCTAGACTATAAGCGAAGCTAGTGCTACAACTCCTTAATGCATCGAATCAGCATGTCTGTGCTGGAGAATGTAGCAGCTCACACCTTGCATGAAGTCGAATGGAATGGATATGTATGCAAAACCATTGACCAGGTGGCTAAAGCACTAGCTTTAGGAAGTACACTAGTAGGAGGGGAGTCCCTAGCTTCCAAGGCCACATAAAGAAAGAAGGCCTTGTCCAAGGCCTCGTTGATTGCCTATGGAAGCATTTTGACTGCACTCATCCAAGAGGCAGTGAAGGAGACACAAGGTGTAGAAGAAGGAGAAGGAGAAATGCCTGACAGGTCACCCCCTCACCAGGACCAAGAGAGGTCCAGTGATAGGACCGAGAGTGATAAGAAAGGGCAAGAACAAGAAGAACAATCGGGCAAAAGGCAGGCCAAGAAACCTAAGAAGAAGACATCACAAAAGAAAAAGAAGCAAGATGAAGGCCGCAAGAAGGAGAAGGAGGATTTGGAGAAGGCAAAAAGAGAATCCCTCCAGGAGGTCGAGAAGAGGGAAAAGAAGAAGAAATATGAAGAGGAAAAGGCAAAGGAATAAGTCAATAAGGCTAAAAAGGTGTCAAAATAGGAGGCCGAGAAGAGGAAAAGGAAAGAAAAGGAAGAAAAAGAGGAATTGTAGGAAGAGTGCAGGAAAACTAAAGAAGAAAGGTAAAGAAGAGCTGCCGAGGAAGAAGAGGAACTGAGAAGGAAGGAGGAGGAAGACTCAGCTGAAGCTACACATCGGTCAATCGAGCAGCAGAGCAGGGCCGATGATCTGGGAGCCTGGAGCCTGCTGAGGGAAGAAGGGCGTGGTTCCATCATGCAGGTACCAAAAATCACGCCGCTTGCTGTCCTTGAAGGCAAAGACAAGGCCCTTATCCATCCTATCCCTACCCTCATGGTGCCTCCCATCGAACCAACCACCCTGACTCCTAGCATCCCCACCAGCGCGCAGAGGTCTCCAACTTTGTGGCATGGATGTAGTATTTTATTAATAAAGAAATGGCCCAGGGAAAAAGCACGAAGACCACGGCCATGGGGCAAAAGAGACCAGTCCTAGATGCTGAGTTGAGACAGGACCAGAAACGTCAGAGTGGAGGCCTCGACCATTCCAATCTACACAACATTGATGCCACTAGCCAATTATGACGAGTACGTCGCCAAGTTGCTCTCCCAATTGGAGAAGGATAAGGAGGAAAAGAAGATGGTGGTGTGGCTGAGTTGGTGGCAGAAAAGGAGTCTGTAGATAGCTGCTTTCCAGCTTGAAAAGACCCGCACAATAGCCATACAGCAACGAGAGATCTTTGATCTCAAACAGGAATTAAAGGCCAAGGAGGACATGGAGGAGAGCTACAAGCAGCAGCGACTGGAGGATGAAAATTAGGAATTAGTGCAGATGCAGAGAGAGTATAAGCTCCTCTTGATGCAACATGGGTAATTGGAGGTGAAAACTACCAACATTGAGCAAATGATGGAGGAATTGAACGCCAAAGAAGAGGAGAGAAAGCAGGAGAGGGAGCAACAACAAAAGGAGATCGAGTCTATGACCGATCAGCTACACTTGGAAAAGAAAGAGTAAGAGAACATGAGCAGGGAATTGAAAGACCAAGAGCAGAAGCTCGTAACCCTGGTACAGAAGCAGGGAGAGAGTATGGAAGAAATGAATAAGAGAGTAGAGGAATGGGCAATGCAAAACGAAAAAAGGGTGAAGACACTGGCATGGCGCCTTGCTTTGGTGGAGAAAGAAAAAATCCTCGCAGAGAGTAAAGCATAAGCCGCCCAAACAGCCTTCAGTGCCTAGCAAAAGGCCTTCATTAACACACTAATGGACACCACCCACCCAGAGGAAAAGGAGTCATTGGATGTGGTACAGAAAAAACTCAGCATCGCATGCAGAGCTCTGCATGTAGGGCTGCAGATGCCATCTCAACTTGCTGAGGTTAGGCTGAGCCTAGAAGAGCAACGATAGTACCTGCTACTGGCCGGCCTAACCCCCCAGGAAATTGACCCAATGGGCTTTGAAGAAGGAGCACAACAAGAAGACTAGCAGGGGGAGGAGGCTGAGTTTGAATTCGATATGGGGAGATTCAGAGAAGAGGTGATCCCATAACCCCCTCGCCGCATTCCCAAGAGCAACAACAGGTTGGTTCATCTATGGAGAGACAAGCCGCAGACAGCGAAAGACAGAGAAAGTTAGTCGAAGAAACTAGGAAGCAACTAAGAGCCAAACCAGTCATGTAGCCATTCGCACCTCTCTCACCGTGCCCTAATGACATTCCTGCTGGATTCCACGTAGAGTTGGTAATCTGGGAGCAGTAGGAAAGAGAAAAAGACCCATTCACCTTCAGCTTCCTCATGCCCAATAGCCTGCGAAGGGTCCTATCACTCAAGCTGATGGAGGAGGTGATTGCGACTGGCAACTGACTATGATAGAAGTGGTTGGAGGAAAGGGAGAGGACCCCCACTCTTTGGGGAAATGAAGAAGCTGAGTCTTGGCAAAACAAGGTGTTTGAAGTACCACATACTGTACAAGGATATAACTGCCAAGCCCTCTGGAGAAGGCGAGTGTGCGACATCAGGATGCTCACCTAGATGGCTTTTTGCAACACCTTGCCCTATGAGAGGAACAACCCCATATTCATGGCGTACCCTCATAGGGTAGGTGTGGATTTTGTTGCCACCCTCCATGGGCATTATGATTTTACTATCATCTAGAACTCTAATGCTGCCTCCTTCGAACATGCCCTCCTCTTCGACTCGAGCCTGGATGATTCCATGACGCATTTCCTCACGGATTTCTCTTCATGCCCCAATCTAGCCTTTGTAACTACATGTAATTATCTTAGGTTACTTAAGTTATTACTTAAGCAAGACCCGACCCCACAAGAACGTGTCCTGCCTCCCCTCTTCTTTGACCCTAATGCCATCGACAGCTGTGCCATGGTGCGTCTGATGATGAGGGCTAGCCTCCTCCCCTCTTTTTGCCTAGCTCTCCTAGAAGATATGAACAACAGCCAGTTCACTAGATGCAATCATCCTTTCCTCTCCACCATCTCTCTCCACATCCACATGAATATGAAAGGATACATGCAAAGCTATCAATTTTTTAGCAAATCCATCCGACCCCCTTCTTTGCCTAAATCAGACGAGGAGAATTAGGCACTGGTTGTTGTTCTACTGGTGTAATACTATTTATATTTTAAGAAGAAAAAGAAGAAGAAAAAGAGAAAAAGCATGAAAGGAAAAGCAAGAAGAACATCACACATGGAATGGACAAAACAACTCACTTGCAGAAGCGCTTAGCACCACATAAAGCACAATCTCTGCACCTAGGGGTCCTCAAGTTAGGCGCACCTGGTGGCTTCGGTCGGCTAGCTCCGCTCCTAAACCCCTAGCCCTTTTTGCTCCCCCACTTCACGCTTAGGGCCCATCAAGGGTAGGACATACCTAGGGAGGTAACACTCACCTATGGTTAGACCTGTCACCCTAAGCTACTGGCACCGCACCTCCCTTTGCACAAATGGGGTCCTCAAGTGTGGGACATCACCCAGGCTAGCATGTGGTTAGACCCAACTCCCCATTCCACCAGCACAAGCACAATACACTACATAATAAGGTAGACACCCCCCTTAGGTAGAGCACCGCACCTTTTCCTTCCAGGCATCCCAAAGGCGACAAACCACTGACTATTTGGAGGTCCCCGTCATCCACTTGCTATCCATTTGGCTTCTCCAACAAACCTCATTACCAAGCTTCCATGAGCACCCGAGTTTACACATAGCCTTACCCTCACACGACTACTTCGCTAACTGCCTATTAAACCCTAACAGCAGCCAAGAGTGCCATGGGACTGGCACTCATCTCAGAGGGGGGTAATGTTAACCCCAAGTCAAGAAGGTGGAGAAATGAATGAAAAAGTGGGAAGAGGATGGAAAAAGAGCAAAGACACGCAGGCGGCCTCTAAAGCTAAGATGGGGCCAAAAGTGTAATTTTAAATGAAAGGCACCTCAAAAAACTCCAAAGGCTTGTGTAAAAGAGCGTTAGGCTCCCTCCTGTGCCAATTGTAAAGTATCAGACGGGTGTAGGATAGAGGCATAAGGCTAGAAGAGGGAAATAGAGAAAAGACCTTACCACAATGGTCGGTCATGTAAAAAAAGGGGATGGGTGCCCATGGGATTTTAGGGCTTGTATATAAAGTTCAAAAAGTGAATGGAAGCTCATTCTTTGGTGTGTGGCTAACAAGAGGTCTCTTCTTCTCTTCTCCTTGCTTGTGTGTGCTCTTGAGAGAGGGAGTGTGAGAGTGTGAGAGAGTGAGTGTGTGGGAGTGAGGGATCAAGAGGATGAAGCTCTTCACCATCTCCTCTTCTCTTCTTCTCTTCTCTTCTCTTCTCTTCTCTTGCGTGTGCGGCAATGGTGGATGGAGTTTGGAGATGGAGGAGGCTTGAGGATGCTTGAGCTAGCATCTAGGATCGTGGAGCTACCAGTGTGTGCGAGAGAGAAGGCAACTCATATCGGCATCAAGGTAAGCTCACTACACTCATAGAATCGACGGCACATCGGCTAGGTGAGAGATAGCCATTAGAGCTCGCTTGGAATGCTTAAAACAATAAGCGGTCCGTGGGTCTTGGCGATTGAGTGAAAGCTCCCACAATTGCGTAATGTATTCACAATCTCTTTGTTGCAGAAGATCCCATTGTTTGATTGCTTTTTCATGGAATTGAGGTGGAAGAAAATTCTACAAAAATTTATTTTGAAAGGTCTCCCAAGTAGAGGGATAATCAACACTCTTATGGACAACGATTCACCATAATGATGCTATGCCTGTTAAGTGGTTAGTGATGCATTTAAGTTTATCTTTTTTAGCTTACTGCTCTTCATGGAAATAATCATCAAACTAATTGATGAAAGCAAGAGCAATTTTTCTATCACATTGTCCATTAAAAATACGGAATTTGAAATTTCTTTTACTTATCTTAGCTTCTTTCGTGATAGATTGTGCTTCTAGTGTCGCGTCAATCGTACGTCGAATAACATCTTCAGGTTGCGCTCCATCTTGATCGATAGTGGATTGTTGAAGTGTAGCGAGTTGTGCTTGCAAATTTTGACATGCTATTCATTCTTCTTGAAGTTGCATCATGATTAGGTCCAAATTGGTCGGTTCTGGCAAATCACCTTCGACCATAAAATCTTCCATGTTTTGATTGGACATCCTGTAAAAATCTCAAACAACCTCACACACTTGAAATCTTGTTAGGAGGATGAGCATAGCTCAAATTTGGGTTTACAAGACTTGCTTTTTTTGTTTTAAATATGGCTTTTGCGATCTTGCTTCTTTCACGGGTACGGAAATTGATGACGGTCTTCTTTCAAGCAAGAAATAGACTGTGTGTGATAGTCTACTTGTTGGAAATCAACTCTGCTAAATTGCAGATAGGAACAGAGGCTTGTTGGAGTTTCAAAACGAGTTCGAGATTGATTTGGTGTGAACACCTGCTAGATAGGAGATTAAAGATTGAGAAATTTAAGCCTTAGTAAGCTTAAAATTGTAAGCTTTAAAGAAAAGGATTTTAAACAATTTGAATTGTTTGCAATAGGATGATTGTATGTTGTGGATGACGTCGACGCTAATCAATTCGTCATGCCATCGTTGATTGTTGAACTTTGGAGCTTAAGATTTAAGCTTAAATAATAAGCTTAGTAATTGATATTAAACTTAGCAATTCTATCTGAGAGAGAGTAAAAAAAAACATCTTCACAAAGGAGCTTCCCGAGTGGTCCTTCACTTCCTGGGAATGGTCCTTCGCGATTTGAGAGCAGAGCAGGGGTTCTTCACCGTTAGGAACATGTTGGTATTGATGATTCATCGTGAGACCGCCTATAGAGCCCGTTCG
This sequence comes from Lygodium microphyllum, assembly GCF_053477565.2. Taxonomy (NCBI): domain Eukaryota; kingdom Viridiplantae; phylum Streptophyta; class Polypodiopsida; order Schizaeales; family Lygodiaceae; genus Lygodium; species Lygodium microphyllum. Next base: position 11,567,432 of record NC_141160.1, read on the forward strand.
TTCCAGGAGCTTCGCCTTTGCGCGAGATGGTAAGTGATTGGAAGTCCTTGATCTCAGCTTCGCTCTGATACCACTGATGCACAAATTGGATGGTGTATGCATGCATAGTGAATGTTGGAAGGTCCCCAACAACAAAGAACTCTACAAAAGCTCATAAAGCAAGAAGAGAGGTTTGCATGACATGAGACAAAAAGACAAATTGGGTACAATCTCCCCCCATGCCTTGTGTGAGCCCTTCACAAGGCATGCATTTATAAATTTATTAATCTCCAAGCTAAAAAATAACCCAATTTACAATTAGCATACTTTTGGCTTTTGTGTTTGCTTTTGCCCAAATAAAGAATAAAGCGTTTGGCGTCCTAAAAGTCGAGATGTGCCTAAATACAATGTCCAATAATGAAATATTTAAATCGAGTACCTATGCGCATACAAAATAATAAATAGTTGTCAAGTGCTTTAATAAATAAGCATGCCTAAATAAATATTAGTGCCACACCTTTAATAATAAGACACACATCCATAAAAAATAATAATTCTTCTAGGTATTTTTGAATACACGCCATCGCCTAGTACTTCTCAACGCCACTGCTGCTTGCTCTACACATCAACTGAAGCATTCACAATTGTTAGAAAAATAATAAAATAAGACCCACAAAAGTGAATACCTAGCAGTCTTCAACTACAAAAGAATTAAATAAGTTGGAACTCTGACACAGCTCGAGTTTTGGGATGCCAAATTGCTTTATTCTTTATTTGGGCAAAAGCAAACACAAAAGCCAAAAGCATGCTAATTGTAAATTGGGCTATTTTTGAGCTTGGAGATTAATAAATTTATAAATACATGCCTTGTGGCTCACACAAGGCATGGGAGGCGATTGTATCCAATTTGTCTTTTTGTCTCATGTCGTGCAAACCTCTCTTCTTACTTTCCGAGCTTTTGTAGAGTTCTTTGTTCTTGGGGACCTTCCAGCGTTCACTACGCATGCATACAACATCCAATATGCACACCAGCTCGTCAACTTCTCACACAAGGAATCTACCTTATGTACGAGCCCCGACAAATAAATATAGTTTTACGGATTCCATCGAAAAACCTCAGGGAATCCACTGTGGCAAATAAATAGTTTTATGGAATCTATCGAAAAACCTCATGGAATCCACCGTGGAATATGCCTCCCAGCATCACTCTCATACTTACATCTATTGTCCAAACCACTTTTGAGTGGTTTACTTTTCCATATGGTGGTTTTCTTCCATGAAGGAGATAGAATATATTGTAATCCCAACATTGCTGCTGCTTAGTTCACAACTATTCCATAATTTTTCGTGCAACTTTAGTAGTCAAGCATGACTATTGACAACATCATGCAATCCTGTCAAGATTAGGTGGCCATCTTCGAATTTGTAGTACAGAAAAAATGATGCTAATAGGCATTTATTATTAGGTACAAGTGGCATCATAAATCATAAGTTTAGAATAAAGTTTATAAACTTTAATAAGCTTTTTAAAAAAATATAGGGGTAGTAGGCCATTTTTATTTCACAAAAAGGAGGGACGGGAGATGAGGGTGTATTGCATAATAGCCCTCTCCATTAAGGTTCTTATTACATCAAGCTTTATACATATATTCTTCCTTAAAGCATTGTTCTTATGCTTGCACCTTGGAGTCTTATTTTAACACCCAATGAGGTGTCTATAACCACTATTCCTCCTCAAATAAGACTAGAGCTAACTAGTTATTACGGCTCTATTCATATGCACCAAATTTTGTGCTATGGGCTACCTTACAGGTTGTTCCTACGTATATATGGTCTTCATCATTCTAGCTTATTTACTGTGAGTTCTTTGTTAAGAACCTTTGTACCCATTTGTTCTCAAGCTCCTATCCCTTTACAAAAAACTTTGTAGAAGGGTATTCCATAGATATTCATTATTTGTAGAGCTTGTTCACAAACCACATTTCTTTGTATACTCATTTATTTGTATAATCTTGGAACAAGTATACTATTCCTTGAAGATGACAAAATCTTCACATACTGAAGACATCAATGTTGAATCTCCTCTTCTAGAGATCATTCTTTAGTAATAAATTGATCTCCTGCATCACAATTTGAATGAGATTGCATGTGTTCTTCACGAGCAGGAAGCATAAAAGCCTGACTATTCACGATGAAGATGACCGCATTGCACGTATTCTTCACATCATCTTTGATGCGTGACAAATTCAAAAGGAGAAATAGGTGTAAGTCTTTCAATTTATAAAATTTGATGGTAAGAAAGACAACAAGATTGTTTTATCATGATTAAGTGAGTTTAATGATTATTTTGATAAAAAATCATTTATTGAGAAATAAGCTCAAGTGTGCCATAAATTATTTGTCCAACAAGGCATCCTTGTGGTCAAATGTACTCTCGTAAAGTGTTGATCATCCTCTTACATGGGATGTGTTCCAAAAGCATTTCAAGGATTCTTCCTACCCCCTCGATTCCACATAATGCTGGAAGAAATTGAACAAAATTTTCATGGCAAAAGTGACAATATAGTTATCTATACTAAGCAATTTTTTGACAACGACTTTTGTTGTTGTAGGTGCTAAAAGAAGTTCCAAAATGCATGCTTCAATGAAAATATGAAGATGGGCTTCAATTAGGTATACAATCTAAACTTCATTCCCTTAAGCCTACCTCTTTGCAAGTTGTTATACCCCACATGCAAATTGTTAAAAAAGAATTCCAAGCTATATCACACATCCTCTGCACACGATAATCATCTTGAAACCATTTTTATAACAATAATCGCAATCAATAAAAGCCTTTCATTCCTTTCTATTTGAATGTTGCTTCATCTCGTCATTCGCCCAATTTTGCACCTAGAGGCACTATGTGCCAATAGACCAGAGCACCCAAGGTGAATCTTCAAAATGCAAATCTTAATGTACAATGTAAGAAGTTTAAACCAACTTGTTACCATTGTGGTCATCTTGGTCATCTTCATGTAAATTTTTAAGTTAAACTGCCCAATAACAATAATGGCAACACCAATAACAAGAGTACCAACACCAACATCACTGCTCAATAACACAACATAGAAGAAGTGCTAGAATATGCTCCTTATTGGACCACTGACTCTCTTCAATGAGAGGCAACAATTGAAGGTAAGCAAGGTACAAATGTTTCTCTTCGTGCTTTACTAAAGATGCAAGGCACTATTCAAGATTTTAGTGTAACTATTTTACATGATGATGGTAGCTCACATGATTTTATTTTTGAGAAACTAATTATAATACTGCATATGGAACCTACTTTGTCATTGTGTAAGGTAAACTTTTATTTCCAAGGAATAAGATATTATGGCACTCATGACATTAAAGGTCTCAAAATAATAGTAGGTTCTTATAAAGGAAAACATAATGTTCTTATGGCTCCTTTACAATCTTTTGACATCATATGAGGTATGCCTTTTTGCCATTTGTGTAACCCAGACAACCACATTCATTTCATAATCTTTGAATTTTAGGGAGAGTGCATCACTTTGCATGGCAACACTCATTTAGAGTTATTCCCCTTGATTTCACACACCTATGCCAAGCATGCCCTTAGGAAACAAAGAAAATCTTGCATTATTTATGTCACCGAGGTTGAAAATCCAAAGATTGCACATATTATACCATCACAATAACATTTTTTGGCTACCTATATAATGACCATTTTGCTAAGGACTATCCATCTCAGTTTGCCACCCTCTCAAGGAGAGTTAGACACTACAATATATAATTATTTTCTGGAGTTTATCCTCCACTAAATTCAATGGCAAGTCACTAAACTTCTCGATAAAGGTCTCATTTGTGCTAGCTCATCACCCTTGGGATCACTACTTGTAGAAATGAAAAACAAAACATACCACCTATGCATTGACTATAGAGTACTTAATAAAGTCACTATCAAAAATCAATATTTGATACTTTGTGTTAATGATTTGCTAGATAAATTAAAGGAAACTTATATCTTTAACAAAAAAAAATTAAAATCTCGATACCATCAAATTAGAATGGACACTATTGACATTGTTAAAACTGCTTTTCACAACAATTTGGACACTATGAATTTGTTGTAATGTCTTTTGGTTTAATGAATGTACATGCAACTTTTAAATTATAAGCATTTTGTTATTGTGTTTTTCAATGATATTTTGGTTTTTAGTAAATCGAAAAGCGAACAAAAAGAACATTTAAAAGTATTTTTTGATTTACTAAAAGCTAATCACTTGTAAGCTAACCCTACCAAAAGCATCTTCTTTCAATATCAAATTGAATATCTATATCATATTGTTTTCATTTAAGATATTAGTGTTGATCCAAAGAAAGTACATACTATTAAATGAATGTCATGTTCCTCGAAATGCGCATGAAATTCATTCTTTTATTGGTTAACCTAGTTTTTATAGGAAGTTTGTGTGGAATCTTTCTTTGACTGCTTTGCCACATGCTTTTACTTCATATAGATATTGTTTTTTGTCGGGGATCTAGTCAACAAAAATCTTTTGACTCTTTAAAATACTTATTGACTCATGCTCTTGTCTTGCACTTACTTGATTTTAATCGGCCTTTTTTTTGGTTGTTATTGATGCTAGTGGATCAAAAATATGTGTTGTATTGATGCAAAGTCACCATCCTATTACATATGAGAGCCACAAACTAAACCATCCAAGCAAAACTATAGCATCTATGATAAGTAACTTTTAGCTATTGTACATGCTTTAGATATTTGGAAATATTATCTTATGGATTTAGATGTTTTAATAAAAACAAATTAGCAAATAAAGCATATTCTATTCTCAGACATTAGTTTCTGATAGGCATATTAAATTGACTTCTTTCATTATGAAATTTCACCCTATAATTCAATATCAACCAAGATGTGCTAATTTTTGATTACTTTCTGATTGATTGGTGACACTATAAAAATAGTTTACTCAAATCATGCATCTTCATTAGCAATTCAATCTTTTGATTCCATGATTTTTACTTACTATTTTGATGTTGATTTTTGCAATATATGGCATTATATGGATGACTTTAACCTTTTTGTTTTCAATGATTATAAAATTGTTGATAAAATTTTGTACTTCCAAAAGAAATTGTGTGTATCTACACCATTTAGAGTTATGGTTATGACTGAAATGCATGCACGATCCTATATGTGCCATTGAGGTATTCGATCTACTTTATTTACTTGCAGATATTTTTTCTATTGGCCCAACTTAAAACATGATCTAGCTCACTTTTTATCTTAATGTATTATTTGTCAAAGAGTTATACACCAGCATGGTAAAACATTCAGTTTACCAAATGCCTTTATCCATTCTTATTGGTCAATGGGGGGACAAATTTCCATGGATTTTATCAATTATTAGCCAACCACTTTAGCCAAAAATGATATGATTTGGACCATTGTTAATAGTTTAGCAAACAAGCCTATTTCATTTGATGTAAAAAGACTTTAACTACCCCTTAAGTTGCCAAGCTTTTCATTAGTACTATCTTCTCACACCATGGGTTTTCCCAAATTCTTCTATTCAACCATGACTATCATTTTTGTAGTCATTTTTGGGTTGCTTTATTCATGAGCTTTGGTTTTAAAAAATGGACTTTACTTCTACTTTCCATCTTGAAAGTAATGGTTAGACCAAGGTCACTAACAACACTATTCTAGATCTACTTTGATCTTACATGATCAATCAACCCAATTATTGGGACCAACATCTATCTATCTTACAATTTACTTATAATTATACACCTCACTTTGCACTACTGGTCAGATCTTGTCACCAATAATAAATTACTCCTTTCTATGACCATTATTGCTTTCGATATTCTTGCTTCTGTCGATGCTTTTCATCTAACTATAAGAAAATTTTAGAGGATGCCATTGAACATACTAAACAATCTCAATTGTGCTACACTATTCAAGCTAATAAGATATGTTGAGCCATTAAATTTAATGAAAATGATTTGGTATGGTTCCACATAAAAAAACATCACTGTAATGTCCCCATGACTTAGTTTATTTTAATAAACAATGTGTGTATACATTCCAAAATGTAATTTATGTTGAAAACAAAATTGCACATTTGAAGATAATTGAGGAGGTATTATATGCCAATTCATGGAAGGAAGGCTTGTGAAACCCTCCCAAGACCTATTTATAGTATAGAACAACAAAAAGAACTAGCCTAGCAGATAGTCACTTGGTAGTTAAGTGTACTTGGGTGATGACACTGTTGGGATGTGTCACCTCCCGTGAAGCTTTTCCTACAAGCTAGTGGGAGCTTCTCATGCGTAGCAAACGGCACCAACGAAGGCTTCGTAGCTCATTGCCAAATATGCCAAGGCCAAGATGCCAAGGTCTATGCCTTGGTCACCGCCTTGGAGTGATGCCCACTGCCCTCGACGACGCGACATGTGGTGCTCGCCCGTATATTCGTAAATTTTTATCTTCACACTACAAAAACGAAGCCCCCTCTTTGACATCATCGATGATGTCATCAAAGATGCTAAAATCAAGCATTCTCTCTTTATCATCGATGATGTCACTGAAAATACTAAAAAGCAAGCGTTCTCTCTTTACCCCCTGATTACTATATAAACAGGGGTAGAGCGTCATGTCAGAAGAACACTACAACCCATGTAGAAATTTCTCTGCTGTCGACGCAACGAAGCTCTACTGCAATCAGCCAAGCCTCTCTCTCTCCACACCTACATGGAAGCGTTTCTCAAATCTATCAAGCTTCTTCAATGGCTCCCAAGAGACGTCGAGATGCTGGGCGAGGTCATGCTCAGAGAGGTCCCCAACGCGAGGAAGTAGCTGAGGGAACCCAAAACAAAGCTGAATTGCAAGCGAAGTTACCCTCGAACCCATTCAACCGAAAGGACCGGGTTATTCCACAACAAACCGAGGTTGCGATCATAACTTTAATCACAATGGATGGCCGAACGAAGATTACGATTAGTTAGAACATACTTAAACTTACAAAAATATGTTAGTATTATCAATTGCTTTTTAGGAAAGAACACGAGAATTAATGAGGGAGATAGATTCTATGCATCATATACATTGACAAGTGTCTTAAAAATGTTTTATGGTTATGGCTGCTTTTGGATTTGTGAATGATGAATTATGTCACTTATGATTTCGTGCTTGTATCAACCGGATGAGTTGTGGATCGTGGTGGTTTGGGACATTGGGGTCCCCAACCCAATGCTCCCTAACACTATGAGGAGTGTGGAAAAACTCACATGCGGGTGCGGGTCCTATACTCCTGAGGGAGGTAGGTGTTTTTGGTTTTGATCACTTGAGTACATGAGAGGGCAAAGAGCCAAGTTATAAGTGCCCTTGCTATGTAGGATGGCTCCTGAGGCTCAGGAAAGCTTAGAGGGGCTTTGAGCCAGTAAATTCCCTGTTGACCGTGAATGGAGTGTGATCACATACAATCCAATCCTAAGGGATTGAAAGGTCCTATCTTGGATAGTGTCTTTCTACTGAAAGACAGATTTTGTACCACTATGCGGAGTGATGGTTCTGCTTGTTATTATGAAATAAAGTATTTGATTTCCAAATTATTTGTTATGTGCTAAAGATTGAGTTTAACAGAGCAATAAAAGAAAGTTTTTTTAAAATATGTCCAAAAAACATAGTAGTATGCTTTGCTAATTCGAAAACTAAAGCAAACCCAATCAAGGAAAGTGGGAGACTTTGATCTTGATGATCGAATGCCTATGGCTGGGTGGACACGATAAGTCGGGTAACTTTCCAACACTAGATAGAGCCGATTAAATCATGACCGTCTCAATATCGATAGGATTAGTTACCAAGTTAAACGCCATTTTAGGGGACTGAAGCTAAGATTTTACCTTATGGGTAGGGGGATTGAGTTACACTCTCCCCCTCTCTCACTCTCTTTGAACCAAGTGCAGTGTTAACGTCGCTCCTACCTTTGATTGATTCGTCTTTACAAATTTGTTGCTATTTTTGTTGATATGTGTGTTGCTATTTGCATCATGAGAGCGACATTTTTCAATGCATTTAACAATGAAATAGCAACGGGTGCAAGGTTATTTGCAATGCTAATAATGACGGTTGCAAAGAGAAAATTTTTCGGTGGCAGGGTAGCATGGTGGTAGGGCATGCTACCCTACCACCCTTCTAGCCCCATGTGCTAAACAATGTTCCATAAAGCATTTATAAATTGAGCACATACATTGTGAGATGCTGGAAAAAAAGAGTTATTGATTCAATATTCAAATAAGTACAATATCGATGATGATGATATCTCATAAAACTATATAGAATAATAGAGAGAAGAGTCCAAAAGAAACAAAGAAATGTATCCATAAATATAGCAAAATGCAAGTCCATACAAAGGATGAGAAATATATCTAAGGAAAGTTACATAGAAATGACTGCATAAACCATAGGGCCAAAGAAGGAATGGATGTATGCTCCACAAATCCAAGTGACCACTATAACAACTCACCATCTGAGAGCTCTTCCCGATGCAATGGAGCATCAAATGGACTTTATAATATAGACAATCAAAGATTAATCTACAATACATAATGCATCACAAAAAAATTAATAATTGAAAATAGGAAAGAGGCATGATTTATTAGGCCGCTATGCACATATAATCTATTGATGAGTGCAGTGAGACTATGTCTCTTTACATATCAAGTCTCCAAACTTGTAGGATCATGGTGTGTGATAGAGTGCTGCAAGGAAAACAAAGTAGCATTATTAGAAATAAGATTATTAGTACATGTAGTATACTAAATAAGAAAGTGAACACAACCAAAATAAAACTTACAAAATCCTCCAAATAAGTTCTATGTTCGCCACTCCCTAGATGATGCATGACTCCTTATACCTCTAACCATGCCCTCATTGCCTCTTGTTGTTGTCACCATCATCCTAGAGAGTTTGTGGCCTCCTCCTCGAGTCTCCACCAATCCTTTGGGTTCAACCACTCAAGCTTTGGAGAACCACTCCTGATTGTCCTGCATGCATCTAATCATCTATGTGACATGTATGTACGCATATAATTTATCATCCATCCTGTGGAAAATTGATTTGCTACTATAAGTACTGGGGACTTCTCATGCAAGGATACTACCACATAGTTCTTGCTTCCCTTTTGGTATATTTTTCTAGTGGTTTAGAATGTTGTTCCTAAATACTTGTTGGCACAACTCCCTCATGTGTGCCATCACCCTCCTTCCTTCATCATTCATGAACATGGCACCTATTTTCTCATCCACTAGATATTCGTACCTTAGTGGAGTACATCTAATGTACATCCTCTCCCACCTACAACTACACTTGTGGGCATAACCAAGAGACCCTTGTCCATCTTGCATACCTATAGGGGTGGTATTTCTTAGAGTAGCACCCATAGGGGTGCCACTATAGATGGCTAAGTGAGACCTGGAGTTAAGGGAGTAGACATCCCTACAGTTGGAGGTGATAAGTGTCCACTCAATTGGTGAGACAAGGATATTGTATTGGTATCTCTATAGCACCCACCTGAGCCACCCTCTTTAGAACTGGTATGGGAGCGAGAAGTAGCAATTGACAGTGGGGTCGCAATATCTGCATCTCTGCAGCACCCCCTAAAACCACCCCTAGAACGATGAGGAGATGAAGTCTATGGCTCTTCCAGGCATCCACCACAACCACCTCTTTGCCAGTTGAGTGAGGTGTTCTTGAGCCTTTCTCTATGGCCAATCTAGAGTGTTAACTTCGCCTACTGGAGATTGATGTATCAGAGCATACTAAGGTACAATGCATAGAATGCCAAGGTGACGATTGGGACAACTCCTAGTTTGCCATATCTTTGAAGTGTGCCATTTGATCCGAAGACATATGCATGAAGATATCATGTAGTTCCTTATCTGTCATCCCTTAGCTCATCCTACTCTTTGTATCATCAGTAGTAACCTACAGAGTTAAAAAAAAATGTTAGCTTAATCAATATAAAGATAAAGGTAAAGCATGATAACATAAGTTTGCAAAAAAGGATGTTTGTTAAAAAGCATATACTAAAGTACAAGTAAAAGTAAATTATCAATGAATTTGACAAGTGAATACAAATACAACTGGTCCTACAACTCCATGTTAAGCTCTTGGCATAGCTCTATGTACAAAGAAAGGTCCATGCATAGGTCTCCACAGAAAGAGGAGTTCACTTCATTCTTGAAAAATTATGGTACTCCTGTCTCTTCATCTATATTGCTCATGCTTGTCTCCCCTTTGCACGCTCCAAGCCCTGCTCGTCCTCCACCCCCCGCAACATCTACTCCTCTACCTACATACTCTCCTCATCCATGCTTGGGACATTGATTTCATCATACACTTGAGTGCACCAAGGTTTTGATGGCACAACATACCACCAATGAGATTGTCAGGGATTTGGATAGAAGATTACCTGCTCAATAACACATATAAGCAAGTCACAAATAATGAAAAAACATTTGTGATTGTTTGTGTTGTAGAAGAATTAACAAAAAATTATCAATTTGAATTGTTTAACTCAATGTTGATCAATGATTTTCTATTAAAACTCATTGAAGCGTCATACATGGTCTATAGATAAGCGGCATTTTTGTTGAATTGCCAGCTTACATTGAGTGCAAGGATGCAGGACATGCCGATTGAGATACGTCTCTTGCTCTTGAACATCACATCCATCATCATTGTCCATTTCGTCTATTTACAACAAACAATACACTTCTCTCTCTTGCTTCCTCCCTCTCTCTCTCTTCACACACACACACACACACACACACACACACACACACACACACACACACACACACACACACACACACACACACACACACACACACACACACACACACACACACACACACACACACACACACACACACACACACACACACACACACACACACACATCTCTCTTCCCCCATCCTCACTCTATTGTTTTCTCTTTCCCTTCTTTGGCTTTGTTTCTCTATTTCTCTCTCCCTCCCTCTCTCTTTTTCTCTCTATCTCTCTATTTTTCTCTCTCATGTCCTCTCTCTCTCTCTCTCTCTCTCTTTGATCCTCTATCTCTCCCTCCATCTCCCTATTTCTCTCTCCCTCCTTTCCTCTACTTTTCTCTCTCCTGTCTTCATTTCTCTCCCTCCGTCCTCTATTTCCCTCTCCCATCCTTATCTCTCCCTCCCTCCCTCCCTCCCTCTACTTTTCTCTTCCCTCTCTATCTATTTCTCTCTCCTCTCTCTCTCTCTCTCTATATATATATATATATATATATATATCTCCCTTCCTTATCTCTCCTTCCCTCTCTCTATTTTTCTCTCTCTCTCCATCATGATTGATATTTTACATCTTACCTTTAGGGAAAAACAATCCACTTTGGAGAAAAGATTTGGTAAAGATGAGCCGTGCAAATAAGAGAAATGTGTGGCCTATCTTTGGGACATATTTTGTATTTTGAGCATAAAGAGAATAAAATTTTAAAAAACATGCATAAGGGATATGCTCATCCATGCATGGGGGGATGATTATACCCAATTGGTTTCGTTTGCACTCTTCTTTCTCAATTCTACTCTTTGGCAACTAGTGGTGCTTGAATTTTGTTTATTTTTTGGGCTAAGCTTTGGTGATTTCTTCCAACAAAGGATAAAAATCATGCATAATTTTTGTTGTTTCTAAGCACTCATTTAACTTGTGCATGGTTGATGAGTGGGAACAATTCAATTTTGGGGTCACTAGTCAATGAAATAGTTTAGCCTTAAAATTCAAAAGTTATTGCATGTATGTGGTAATCAATGTTTGGATTGTACTAATGTATAAAAGACATACCCAAAATGATGTTAGATGATTGATGAGGTGCAATTAGAAAATCACTCCTTTCTTTATATGGCACCATGTAGATTTATAGCCTTTTAATTTTCCATGTATCATTATATATGATGCCTTGCAATGCAAACTTGACTTTGTATAATGAAGGATTAGTCTCTAATTGCAACCTCTTAATCAACTTTTTAGAAATAAAGCTATAGAAACTATCATCATCATGCAAAATAGTAACATCGAAATTTTTCACATAACCTTTCATCTTAAGCAAATCATGTAAAGAAATATGCATATTTAGCTTTTCTTTATTTGGTACCTCTTGTTTAATGAAGTTAGGAGGGTAGTTAGATACTTCCGTGATGTTGTGCAACTAGCAAACATACTATTGTTGTTGTTGGATGGAAGATTTTCTTGATAATTCACTCAAAGATGACTAGGGTATCCACATAGGTTACAAGTAGGCTTGAATCTTTTTCATTGAGTGTTAAGATTTGTGGCTTGAGGTTTTACCTTATTTTCTCTAGCTTTTTGATCATTCTCACTTCTAGGTTGAAAATTCAGAGGTTAGTATGATAGAAAAGCATTAGGGGGATAAGGATTGAAGGGTTTCTTTAGGTTGTGATTGTTGATGTAGGACCGGGATTGGTTAGATTATTGACCATTAAGACTCATCTAAAACCCTTATAATTAGCAATCCAATTACCTTCATAACTTCTTGATTCTTCCAATCTAATAGATATGATAAGCCTCTTCCACTCGAGTATGCAAATGCATAAAAAGAGTGAGAGTAATAGTAAGTAAGAAAGAAAATGAGAGAAATGTCTATAGTAATTGAAAAGCTCTAAAACCCTTAAAGTTAACAATCCAATTACCTTCACAAATTTCTTGCTTCTTCCAATCAAATTGACATAGTAAGCCTCTTCCAATAGAGCATGCAAATACATAAAAAGGGCAAGAGTAATAGTGAGTAAGAAAGAAAAACAATAGAAAGGCTTGAACCAAATCAAAAGAATAAGACTTTTAAAAGCCTCAACAAAATTTTAAAATGAAAATGATATCTCAAGCTTCTTTCAATGGTGCAAATGTGATATCTTGAGACTCTTCCAATGGTGCGAATGTGATACCTCGAGACTCTTCCAATAGCATGGACAAACACAGAGAAAGAGAATGTCGAGAAGAGGAATTAGTAAAAGTGAAAATATTGAAAATTTTAATCAACAAAAGAAGTAATTGGAACTTGAAAAATGGATATCATAGTCAAATGGCTTGGGAAATGGGATGTCGTTTTTGAGGGGACTTAGTAAAAAAATCCTTAGGAACGGGATTATTAAACATGAAACCAAAGGAAATAGAAAGAAAAAAGAGAGATACCATTGTTATTTAATGCTAATGCAACCCTAAAATTAGAGGAAGGTAAGTAATTAATAAGATATCATTTTGTGCCTATTTTTATCTAGTCAAGATGTGATTAAGAATTAAAAAAAAAGTTTATAGGGACCTTTTGGCCTTAAAATTGGCTGTAATAGATCTTAGTTCCAACTAATTTCCAACTTTTTAGGTTTACACGTTAATCTCTGTAGGTCTTGCTCCTTGCAAATTCTCAATCTCTTATGGAAAATTGTTAGCCCATTGTTAAAGAGCTGGTTATAGATTCTCTCTCTCTCTCTATATATATATATATATATATATATATATATATATATATATCTCTCTCTCTCTCTCTCTCTCTCTCTCCATGCTTGAACTTTGGCTTTGTCATACCAAACAAATAAAGATAGCTACAACAACAAGAGGATCAGAGATCCTTGTAGCCATCTATCCCACTCCTTTCCTTCACAACTATTTCAAATAGCATGTTGGTCTATTCTAGTATATGCCTACTCATGTCTTTCTCCACACCTTTTTTCCTTCTCTCACTCCCTCATAATTACTTCTTTATTCCCTTTTCTACAAGAATTTAAACAACAAACCACATGGAAAACATGCAAGCTATCACTTAAAAATTCATCTACTAATACAAGCTTTGGTATGGATAAGCATCGAAGAGTCAAACAAATGATATTTACATTTCTTATCTAGTTTTTCTAGATTCATTAACATGTCCATATTTGAACGTTTTAATCCATCTAGCTAGTCTTGGATTTGGCACACAAAGTGTGAAAAAAATACTTTATTGGAAAACTAAAATCAAACACAACAAAGATTTACTTTGGGTTTTTGAAATCCTACCAATTAGGATAACCTTGTATAAAACTACTTGCAACTTTAGATGCAAACTCTAATCAAAGATTTTGGAAGGAAAAACATAGCCCCAGTTCTGAAATATAACTTCATTGAAGACATTAGGGGAAAATTATCAAGGTTTTAGCCCAAAAAAACTCTCTATAGCTTAGTGTGCTATTTTCTTACATATAGTCTATTGCAATAATCAAACTTTTGGAGCATACATCTTTCAGATTCTCGCTCAATTTTCCATGGTCCTACAAGCCCATAAATCTTGATACAAATACTTGTCCAATCCTTAGGATGGTTTTCTATCGGCTTAAAGAGAATCTTCTATAAAGTCCCATTGAATGCTTCTATCTCAGGGGTGGTGCACTCAAAAATTAGAAGTGTACGAAGTGCAATCAACAAAGGGTTATATTAATTAATATAATTTATCAGTTCACATTTACAAAAGGCCTTTTTATTAGAATTTGAAAAAAATTTGTAATTTCCTAAGAAAAAGGGGTCATTTTCTTGTTTACAACATGTAAATAAAGGGTATGTTTATATACCCTTTGAAATAAGATATGGATGGTTTCTTATAGGTGTATCCTTTGAGGCTTCTACTAGTCCATTACATATTCTTGAAGTTAGGATCTTAATCTATCATTATCTCCAATGGTATTCCAAATTTGATGTATATATCCTCCATTAAAAGTTGGACTACATCCTCTTTCTTGCATTTCATGGTAACCTTACTTTAGGCTTTTTGGTCATGTAATATATTACAATGCGTATATAAGTTTTCAATGTCTTAGTACTAGGTAAAGGTCCAATGAATTGAATGGTCCATAAGTAACAAGAGCTTTAGTAGGTTCCCAAATCAATATGCTCTTAGCATATGATTGACAAGCATGACAAATTTTACACTAATGAGCAAGGTCAATACTCAAACTAGGCCAAGCAAGTCTTGCTAGTATGATTTTCTAAAAGTTAACTCAAATCCAAAGTGTCTCCACATTCTTCTTCATGAAAGGAAGATAAACATGCAAGGATTTCAAAAACCATCTAATACCCTTATGAGTATATTATCAACCTCTCTCATATATAATTGGTCATTCATAAGCATGTCAGACTTTGCTTTTCTAAGAATTGTGTATCTTTTATACTTATTAGGGAGAGATTTTAGCTAAATAGTTCTTAGAAATTCTTCTATCAAATGAGGGCTTTCTCTACCATCAAATCTAGGACTATCTAGTAGCAATCTAACTTGAAGGAGCATTTTTATTTAGCTCATGAGATTTGGTGTTAGTTTCTCTATCCACATACCAAATTTCAAACTTCTATGATAGCCGCTTAATCCCCTTTTATAACTACCTTTTTGTATCCTAGTTGAATACAATGTTTTAAACTAATATTCTTGTATATTCACCCTCATTATTACTTTGTATTTCCCTAATTTCTTTACCTCTTGACCTTCAATATTCAAAATGGTAAAACCTAAACCTCCCTTTTTTAAAATTCTTTTGTAGCTAGCATTTAAAATAAGTAGCATATTTGTATTTCATTTTTTAATGAATCTGAGGATGTGGAGCCAACTTCCTTTTTATGATAGATGTACTCTCAGTAGGCTCTTTATAGGTAAAAATGTTAACCAAATTAGCTCCCCCAGTATCTTCTTTAAGATACATGCTGAAGGGGAGCTACGAAGCTCTACCCCAAGACCTACGGACCGCTTATTGATCAAGTGTTTCAAGCTGAGCGGCCATGGCTACCTCTCATATAGCTGATGCGTAATGCCTACCTTATGGGTGTAGGGAGCTTACCTTGATGCTCGATCGAGTTCCCTCCTCTCTCTTCCACTCTGGTAGCTCCACGATCCTTGTGGCAAGCTCAAGCAACCTCAAGCCCTCTCCATCAAGCTCCATCCTCCATAGCCATGGGAGAAAAGAGAAGAGAAGAGAAGAAGAGAAGATGAAGAGAGAAGATGGGGAGTTTCTTCTCCACGATCCCTCACTCTCACACACTCACTCCTTCACTCTCTTACACTCCCTCAATCCCTCACTCAAGCACAAGCAAGAAGGCAAGAAACAAGAGAAGAAGAAGAAGAAGCTTTGGCCACACACACGAATGAGCTTCTCATTCACTTTTCAACTTTATATACAAAACCCTAAATCCCTTTTGGGCGGTCATCCCCTTATCCCCTTTTTTACATGGCCGATCGTGGCCTAGGCCCTTTTTCCCATTGTTCTTCTATCTTCCTAGCTTCCTTTACACCGCCCGTCTATATTTACAAATTGCACATGTGAGAGCTCGGCTCTCCTTAAATTAAATCACGATGCGCTTGCACTCTTTTACAAAAGTATTGACTTGCGCTTTTCCTTGTGCGCCTTTTCTCTTATTTAGGACTTTTATGCGCTTCTTGTGTTTCTAGATTTTTCTTGGCACGCCTTCGTCTTCCGTTTCACTTTGCCTTGGCCTTTGTCTTCTACTTTAGCTTTTCCAGATTTTCCACCTTGTTCGCCTGACGGTTAACATTACCCCCTCCTAGACGAGTGCCAATCCCATGGCACTGTGGTGGGGAGTAGTGGGATAGTTGGGGTTGTTGCTAAGTGGAATTGGTGGGTAGATGACCACAATCAAAAGGCGTTGTTGTGAATGAGAGGTGATGGAGTTTGATTAATGATGACCGGGAGAGATTCCGGCGTGCTTTAGACTTCATGAAGATGCTTGACATTTCTCACATAGTTGTAGCTCCCATTCTGAAAGGTTCTGCATGGGTATCTCTAATCATTTGGAGAATATGAGGTTCCAAAATCCATGCCAATGGTGGGTCCATCACTGAGTTTTCATTTTGCTTGATTTGGTTCAGTCATGGTAGCCATCAACAGGCAGATGGTCGGCTACATCAAGCATGTTGGTCCATCCAACCATCGGAGTATGCCAAAGCTCCTGAAGCTGCTGTAGTGGTGTCTTGTTCGACTCAGGGAAAAATTCTTGGTCATTAGCGGATGTCGTGGATGATCTTCTTTAGTTGGGTAGCCATTCACTGAGTCACGATCATAGCCTGTAAGAGAAAGTTGTGCACTCCCTAAGGGGTGTGTTTGTCTCATGGTGGGGTGTAAGTGCATGTGTAGTGGAACTGGAAGATGGGTCTAACCTTGGGTAAGCCCTTGGTAATGTCCTACACTTGAGGACCCAGTTCGTGTGTTGTTGGAAGTGCAGTGCAAAACTTAGGGTGACAGGTTTGGAAGTCTTGCCCTTGATGTGCCCTAGGCGTGAAGTGGGGGAGGGGCTAGGTGTAAACCCTAGGTGTAGTGAGTGAAGTGCGCCTTCGTGCTTTTTTTTATTTTCTCTTTTTCTTTTTCTTCTCTCTCCTTTTTTTTGAAGAATTGCATACAAGGAAGATGTCTTGGCTAATGACTATCACCTTCAGTTGGATTACGAGGCGGTCGCAAGCATTGGGATAGGAATGCGCGACTTTGTAGATATTCTTTAATACCGGCTTGGGCCTTCATAGGTGTGGATGACAAGAAAGGATGATTGCACCTCATGAAGCAGATATCACTCATATCCTCTAAGATTTCTAGGCAAAAGGAGGGAAGCAGGGTTGCCCTCATCATTAGTCTAGTCATGGCTCTATTATCTATCCCTAGGTTGATGTCAAAAAAGAGTGGAGGGAGGTGGGCTTTCTCGACTGTGGGTCTCTGCATTAGTAGGAACTTGATAAGCCTAAGATAATTACAAGTAGTTAAAAAGGCTAGATCTGGGCAAGAAGAAAAATCTGCGAGGAAGTAGTTGATAGATGGGAGGAGATCCTCTAATCTAAAGACTAGGCATTCCTTGGGCCTCCGAGCATTAACATTATATATCTTAGGAAAGCTAAAATCCCCATGAATATTTTGATCATAGTCAACTCCATGCCTACGGGGGTGCGTTCTTCAGGGAGCGAGCTACAGAAGGTGGTCCAGGCATCAAAATTGGTATCCCAAATCCTCCTTCGCCACTTCGGCTATGCCTCGTAGCCTTGGACGGTTTTGGGAACCTTGTTTACCTTGTCTTTCCAGTAGTCTTCAGGCTCTTGCCTCCATCTGGTTATTATGAGGCTTCTTTCCTCTATCCACTTGCTTGCAAGATCATTAGCCAGATCCTTGATCTTGGCTAGAATACCTAGAGGCAAAGCACGGTCTAGAGAGCATGGATAAGCAAATGAAAGTTCAAACGGCCTCGTTTGGAATCCCGTTGATGCCATATGTCCAATTCTTGAGGCCAATCGATAGGATGGGGATCCCCCCGTAGTGGCAAAGGTTCTTCAGGGAATTGTCTTGGCAGTGATCGTGCTCTGCATTGGGCTTCCTCTGCTAGTTCTTGTCTTCTTCTTTTGGCTGCCACAATGCGCTCGGGCATATGGGCATCTTCGTGTTGAGAATCTACCAGTCACACCCTATGTATGCCCCTTTGTATAGAATAGCTAGGCTAGGGAGATGCAATTCATTCTAGGAAGAGAGATAGATCCCATAGGCACAGTGTATGTAGTGTGCTACCAAGCAATCCTATACAATGATGTACTTGACTATCACTTTCATATGATGATAATGCAATAGTACTTGTCTCTTTCTATCAAGTGTCTGTGTCATTGTTAGTACTACACAAGAATGTCTTTATGAGTCCAAGTCTCAATCTTGGAACCTAATTCACTTGTGTAATAACAGTTGTCTTCTTTGTCAATGTCATCATGAGTTCTCTCTTCATCTTCCATCCTCCATAGCTTCTACCTCTGCAATGCTCTAGATCCCGCATGTTTGACATGGTATCAGAGCCCAGACGGGCATGGCACTACTCCTTTAGCTCCATTTCACTTTCATCTAGCTCAGCTTGAGCTCAGTCCAACCAGCTCAAGACTTCATCTTCTACTCTTTTTTCTCATTGTCCTGTTTGGCAGCCATAGCTAAACCTGCACCTACCTGCCTTTGAGGCCTTGGATCTCCCAAACAAAGCAATATCTCCACACTCTTCCTTCTAGAGGATTGTTCCTAAACTCCCTGCGCTTCCCTCTGTTGCATAATAGTCCGTCTACGCTCCAGCATTGCTCAGATTCGTGATTGCTGTCCAGATTTGCATATGTGCATCGTACGTACGACTAGCTTGTGCTGGTCGTACGTCCGTACATCCGACTCTACCTTTGCGCTGTGCTGGTGGAGCCCCGAGAGGAACACCAAGGAAAAGGGAATTCTCTTGCAAGAAAATCTATCTTGTAACATCAACAAGCTTGTTTATCATGTTTCATATGATCACAATGAAGAAAAGAACACCAAGCACAACAAATCTTCATGCAGCATCATGTAAATCTCCCACGGATTTTAATAGAATCAACCATATTCTTCAACATCTTCACAAAATCCATCAATGGAACAAAGAAAGCAAAGGAATACACCATCTTAGAATGGAAATACATCACATAGTATTTATCTTCAATATCTTCATAGTCTTCTCTCTCAATCTCTCATATACAATCACTCTGTTTGAGTAGAATTGGCTATCTCTGACTCTCTCTCTCTCTCTCCATCAATAATACATCATATCCTCACTACAATCTCTCAAAATCACACTTAATAATCACTCTTAGGTCGTGGATACCCCTCCCAAGAGGTATGTCTGATATGAAGGGTCACCAGAGCCACTACAGTATCTCTTCATAGCTCACTACTGTCACTTCACTCTAGTCTTCTCTTGAGTCTTCAGCAGCTACTTCTTCCACTTCCTCCAGCTCTTTTGCACTTGTATTCACCTCTTTCCAAGGCTAGAAAACTTTCCCAAAGTCACACATACATTCCACAGAACACTTACAGAAGCATACAGAACAGTCTACAGAACAGTACCAGAATAGCTACAGTACAGAACAGAACAGAAACAGAACAGAAGCAGAAGCTCTACAGAAGACCTACAGAAGGTTATAGAAGGTTATCAAAACTTCATAACTCACTCTCAAACCATTCCAAACTCTCACAAACCATTCAATAAACTTTCACAATATCTCATTCTTCATCAATCAATACTCTATCCCTCTTCATAGAAGACAATCAGAACAAAATAGACCAAAACAGAACAAAACAGAAGGTATACAGAACCATTCAGAACCTATCAGAACATCACAGAACCACCAACAAACATCATGATCTTCCAAAACACAATCAATATCATCCAAAACATTCTCAAACCACTTCCAAATCAATCAATCATCTCATAAAATCAACCATTCAGCTCTCAAAAACAACAAAAATCAGCCAAAAAACAAGTCATTTCAACACTCAACATATCCCCACACTTAATAAGGAAGCGTCCTCGCGACCCAGGAAAAAGGGAATACAAGTTCAGGGAAAAGCTCAACTTTGATCTTCAATATCTTCTAAAAAATAATCCATCCACCACGACCCCAACTTATAACCTGTTTCTGATATAAAAATACAAAGAAAGGAAAACCCTTTATACATTAACACCCGTTAGCAAACAAGAAAATCACAACAAATTTGTAAAGGATATAAGAGTTTGCTTCTTCTTCATCAGCATCAGCTTCAATTCTCCATCCACGACCCCATCACCACAAATCTCCAAAATGTAGCTCATACACGAAATTCCATAGGAAACCACCACGTTCGTTTGACATAAATGAACTCACAACACAAACACTAATACACAACACAACCATCTGAATGACTCCATCAAAAAGAGAGTTTTTTTATGAAAAGCTTCCACCATACATTGGAAAGGTATCAATGAAGATGATCCCTCTTAAAAGATTGATGCTGTCGGAATCGATCCATAGATAAGGATTCATCTATAAAGTTTTTAGGAGGATTTTGAAAAAATTGGAGACAGCACATCCTTTCCAACAGGACCAAGTATCTGCTAGGCAAACAGAGGGCATGAAAATACAGTATCTCCAGCTGCTGGGAATCAATGCTAACATTGACATTCATGCACAACTTTGGAATAGGCTTTGAATCAGTATGAGAGTGCCTATGCATATACGCCAGGTACCAAGCAAAGTGAGCAGTTAATCTCACTGAGGGATCTGCAGACTGTGAATATTGTTGGGCAAAATGAACATAGTTTTGATAAGCTTGACTAGAAGCTGTCCATTCTCCCGGAATTACTGGCCAATTAATTTGCAGTCCTGTAAGGCAATCATCCGAACTCCATCCCCTTCTTCTGGAAATCTGATTATCAAAACCATCACAGTCACTAACCAACTGAGGTGGTTGAGATATGGAAGTGTGAGGAGAGGGTAATGGAATAAGAGAAAGTGGATGTAGGGAAGGATAGGAAAAATCATAAAAGGAAGAAAAGGTTAAAGAAGGAGTGGCAGAAATTTGTAAGGAATCACTAAGGAACGGTGTTAACTGATAAATAGGAAATGTGGAGGGTACATTAATAAGGGGTGAAGAACAGGGTGGAGAAGGGGAAAATACCCTATCCTCAATAAAGGAACAGTAAGTGAAAATAGGAATTTGAGGGAAAGATGAAGGTTGGAAAAGAAGTGGTAAAATAGTTGTGGAATTAGATTGACAAAGGGAAAAATATATAGCATAGCGGTGAGCCAATTGTTGGTAATAGAGGAGAGTAGGAACAGAAGGTCCTAAGAGAGATCGTCTGTGATAGGCATCAAAGAAGGTAGCATCAAATGGATTATGTTTGGAAAGATAAGTTAAGAGATCCATCCTCAGTTGGTTAGTACTCTGGGCAAAGGTAGGAGCTGTGTTTTGTCTTTGATTTAGGACCACCGAATCAATCATGGGATGCCATGAATTATCATGACAATCAGCTACTTTGGAGGAATAACTTTGGAATATATTAGCTATGCGCAATTTCAAATGATTGACATATAAAACAGCCTGTAAGACCACATCCCCCACATACCATGCCATATCTACCTCATCTGGAATTAACAAATCTCCTCAGAGATACATGTATGACATCAACATGGTGTCTGGCGTGACAGAATCTTCAAAGACCATTCTGACTACCTCTGTCAACAACTCAGCAGACCAAGCCCCACTCCAGCCATCCTCTAGAAAAGGTAAATCCATCGTGGAAAGCTTCATGTAGAAGACCAACTTCTGTAAGTGGTAGTGGACAAAGAAAGAATGGTCTGGTAGGACAAAGTCCTGAAACTGTTCAAAGGTAGACCATAACAAGTCCATTCTGGACTGCAATCTTTCCACTTTATCTTGGAATAGAGGGCACAAAGTAGCCTATCTCTGTAGGGCAGCCAAGTCCTGCTGTGAAAGAGAAGGAATCAATGGAATAGGAGGGCTTGGAGGAACAGAGCGGGACTTTGCAAGCTGAGCTTGCAACTGCTGGAGTTGGGAGGCTTGGTTGGCCACTGTGTCATTAGCCATCTGTAAAGCTGAAAGCTTGTCATCTAAGATAGCTTGGAATTCTTTCACTTCGCTGGACATCCTCTCCTTCTCTGCTGAAAGGTTAGTAACCTGTGATTGAGCCTCGAATAACTGGGTCTTCAATGAAGAAATCTCATCGCTTTGAGTGGCAACCAGTTGGGTTTGCTATTCCATTTGCTTAAATAGATCTGCTAGGGTATCCTTAGCAGAAGCTAACTCAGATGTTGCCTTATGCAACTGGTCTTTGGACTGTATGAGCTCCTCATAGAAAGATGCGTACAGCTGTTGAACACAGGCTGTCACTGACAACTCAATGGAACTTTGAATATCCATGCAGAGGAAAGGAATGGCATCTCCTGAAACGAGACTGTTCAGGGAAGGAACTGAGATCTCCAAGGATCCTTCTCGATGTGCTCGGAACAGGTTATTACAAGTGAGATACCCAGGGAGTTCACTGCTAGAAGTAGCAGGGATAGGCACTGAGGGAAGTACGGCAGGGGCGTTATCCGCTACCCTCTTCAAGCGTTTGCGCTGTATGACCAGGGGAGGCGGAGAATCATCATCCTCAATGTCAATAGGTGCTGACTCGTCTGAAGGTGGAGGAGGAGGTACTGGATCTGATGGAGGAAGTGGAGGTACAGTCTTCTGTAAACCTGAATAGGTCAAGAAGGCAGACAAATATGATCCATAAGTAACATTGGTAACATTACCCCTCGTGACTTTAACAAAATGTTGATCCATTTTAGTAAGGAGGTAAGTGCTCCAATCAATAGCAACTCCTTTCAGGACCATCCTGGAAGCTGTGAAAAGCTCTTTGAACAAATAGTGGGATGGCGTTTTGGCAGGCACGAACCTGTCCTGAAGGAACTGACACATCGTCTTCCATACGGGATCAGTAATCATAGAAAACAAAACTCCTGAAGAGTTTATCACCTTCTTAACATCAAGGACTTCCCTTGTCTGCTTCTGCAACAGCTTGAGAATCTCTTCATTAGAGAAGAGCTGACGAGTGGTCATAAAAGGTTCTCCTTTGAAGGGAAGAGACAGAGCCTTCCCTAAGCCGCGAGATGTCAAAGTCATAGACATGCCTTGGACGACTCCTGTCTTCTTGCTGTAAGCGGCCAGGAACTCATCACATAAGGACGGATCCTCTGGAAGCAATGGAAAAGGAGTGGCCACAAAAGCAGCAAGTCCTGCCTTCGTAAGAGGCTCAAAAGTAAGGAGGGAAGAGTAATCCCTACTAACTAATGGGACGTACTGGATAGGGGGAGGAGCATGAGAAGGCGCCATTCAGATGGTTACACACACACCACAAACACAGACAATCAAGGAGAATGCCTGCAAAGCAACAGACAAAAACCAAGGATAACAGAATAACCAATAAAATGTGACACGACCAACTAACCCCAAGCAAACCACATCCTAGAAAAAATTTGACATGACCTCGAGACAAATGCGACCGAAAGCTTCATGCGATGCATCAGACAAACACCCTGAACCCCGTATCAGGCAATAAAAGAAAAAAATTGCATACCGTACCCGTAACCGTAACTAAGACATGAAACCAAAACCATACCATATCCGACACATATCAATACGACATCTGTGATAGAACCAAGACTGGACCATGGAAAATAACACTAATGACTGCGCATACCCATTCCACGAAACGCTTCATTAAAAAGGGGTAAGTGCAGTGAGGGGGAAATTAATTTAATGAAGGGTTGATTTTAATCAATTATTAAAAATGGGTGAATTTTTATTAGGTGATAAACCTTAACAAGAAAACGACGGTTCCTTATTATAAATTAAATTACCAATTATTAGGTTAAAATGGTGCAGTTATGCGATTCTCGGACTTCGATTCCCGACTAGGTCTCTAAATGCAATTCATTGATTATAAATTAAGGTGATGTGGAGCGCTTTTTTGCCAGCGCGTGCTCATGTGACGGCTGGTTTATTTTAATTAAAAAAAAGTATGTGTGTTGAGCGTGAATGCGCGTGGAAATGTGGGTGAATTAAAGGGTTCATTTTAACAATTAATTTGTGATTAAGGGGGAAATAAAAATAAATAAAGCACATAAAATAAATACCTGGAAGGGGTGTGTATGTAATGCAGGAATGCGCACGGAAGAGTCCACCAAAAGAAGGGAATCCAGTAAAGGAAAAGTAAAGACCACTGATGAAACAACAATAACAACACCTTAGCAGATGTGTTAATTTGGTTTTTTTCTTTTTTGTGGGTTTTTTATTTTTATTTGTATTTGTATGTTTATTTTTTATTTTTTATTTTTTTATTTTTTTATTTTTTTATTGTGGTAGGTTGGGATTATTTAGGGTTGAATAAATGGAAAATGAGCAAGGGAGGTGAGGGGAATTTTTTAGAATTTTAAAGAATTTTTTTGAATTTTTAAATGAATTTTCTACATGTATTGGCAATTTGGGGGTGAAATGAGGAAATATTTAATATTCAGAAATTTTAGGATAGGCAATTGCCAGCAGACAAATTCCCAAAAATTGACAAAAGGCAAAAGGAATTTTTAGAATTTTTTCTGAAATTTTTTAATGGAAAAATTAATGTAGTGATTAATTAAGTCACCTAAATCACATTAATCAAATAAGTCAGTTAGGCATAAGTCAATTAAGTCTGGTTAGTGGGGTAAGTCATGTTAGTCTACCTAAGTCTAGTCAGGTTAGTCAAGGTTGCTTAGGCTAGTCAACTAGGCTAGGTTAGTTAACTAGGTAGGTTAATCAACTAAGTTAGGTTAACTAGGTAGGGGGTAGTTAATTAAGTTGACTATGGTTAGGTTAGTCTAGGTTAACTATAGTTAGGTTAGTCAACTAACTAGGGGAGGGTTAGTAAACTAACTAGGGTTAGTGGAGGGAACTAACTAGGGTTAGTGGGTGAGTGGGAACTAACCTAAGGTTAGTTGATTAGGGGGTGGGTTAGGTTAGGGTTAGTAAACTAACCTAACTAAGGTTAGTGACAATTAACTGGGGTGAGTTGAGGGTAGGTTAGGTTAGAGTGACTAGGGGGTTAGGTTAACCTAGGGGGTTAATGGAACCTAACTAGGGTTAGTGTAAGTAAATTAGAGTTAGATTAACTTCATTAGGGTTAGTGTAAGTAAATTAGAGTTAGTTGAACTAACCTAGGGTTAGAGAGGGGTTAGAGAGGAGGAGGTGGTGGCCCTGCTGGCGGCGGCGACTTCCGGCGGCTCCTGGGGCGGCGCGACAGCGTCCAGGCGGTGGCAAATCCAAGGCGCGGCGGCGCGACTGCAACAGGGGGGCGGGCAGAGGCGGAGAGGAGGGCGGCAGAAGGGCGGGGGGGAGTACGGGGAGGAGCGGAATGGCGGGGGGGGGGGGGCATAGGAGGGAAGAAGGTCGCGGGAGGAGGTGGCGAGGGAGGGCGCTGCCGTGGGAGGAGGTCGCGGGAAGGAGAGGCGAGGGAGGGCGCTGCGGTGGGAGGAGGTGGCGAGGGAGGGCGCAGGAGGGAAGAAGGGGAGGGAGTAGCAGTGGATAGGGAGAAGGAGGTCGTGGGAGGAGGTGGCGAGGAAGGGCGCTGCCGTGGGAGGAGGTGGCGAGGAGGAGGTGGCGAGGGAGGGCGCTGCCGTGGGAGGAGGTCGCGGGAGGAGGAGGCGAGGGAGGGCGCAGGAGGGAAGAAGGGCGCGGGAGGAGGTGGCGAGGGAGGGCGCTGGAGGGAAGAAGGGGAGGGAGTAGCAGTGGAGAGGGAGAAGGAGGTCGCGGGAGGAGGTGGCGAGGGAGGAGGAAGGCGGGGTTCGCTGGGGGTAGGCGAAGATGGCGGGGAGGGAACGGAATGGCGGGGAGGATAGGCTGTGGGAAAACGGGGGGAAGCAGGAGGACGGCGGGGAGGGATGGGAGGAGACGGCGCTGGGAGAGGCGAGGGTGCTGCTAAAGAGGAGGGGAGAAGGAGAGGGCGCGTGGGAGGAAGGAGGTGGAGGGGAGAAGAGCAGGGCACGTGGGAGGAAGGAGGTGGAGGGGAGAAGAGCAGGGCACATGGGAGGAAGGAGGTGGAGGGGAAGAACAGGGCACGCTGGAGGAAGGAGGTGGAGGGGAAGAACAGGGCACGCAGGAGGAGAGAGAGAAAGAACGGGAGAGAGAAAGAGAGGGAGAGAGACGGGCGGTTGGGGGCAGGGGTAGGCAGTTAGGGGAAAGGGGTGGGGGCCCATGGGGGGGGCCATGGGGTGGGCAGGTGGGGGGAAGGGGTGGGGGCCCATGGGGCGCGTACCCCCGTCCCGCGCGCGTGCGCGGGGCGGGGTAAAAAAATTTGCCGTGACGGGATTGAAATGGCGCTGGGATGACGGTACGGATGATGCGGACACGACCGGGACGCGTGGAGACTCGTAAAATCGAAAAAGGGCGCGTTCACGCGCAAAACGGGCGCGAGAAAAAAACGTAAAAATAAAGAAAAATTAATAACTTCCAATCCGGACGTCAAAACGAAATAGCGTAAAAACAAAAAGTGGGCAGGAAAACAGGGGGAAAACAAGGAAAATATGGGACGGGGGTTCCGGGAGGGGCAAAGGGCGGTCACGTGCAAAAAACACAAAAAAGGAACAAAAAATGCAATTTAAAAATTAATATCGAAAGATCCGTGCATCGGAATGAAGTGCAGAAAAAAGGAAAACTGTGCAGAAAGATGTGCCCGACAATCCTATCACATCAAAACATAATTCTGACTGAGATAAGATGCGTTCACATGGGAAAAACCCAAAAAACAAACCCAAAAATGGAATCAGAAATTAATATCGGACAACCCATTCACCGGAATGACATGTAGTAAGAAGGAAAAATGTCCGCAGGAAGGGGTGGCACAGGGTTATTATGTTAAAACGCAGTTTCGGCGGAAATAGGAGGGGTTCACATGTGAAAAACTCCAAAAATACGCCCGAAAACTCATTTAAAAATTAATAAGTAAAAATCCGGAAGTCAAAAAAGGGTGGACGAAAAAGGAAAAAGGTGGGGGATGGCACAGGGGACACGGCTGTCAAATCAAATTGGAATTCCGATGCAAACAGGGCAGGTTCACATGAAAAAATGTCAAAAATACACACGAAAAAGTCGCGAAAACCCGGAAAATTAATAACGGACAAACCGTGTATCGGAATGATGCAGAATAAAAAGAAAAAATGTCAGGGAAAAAGCGCTGGTCAGGGCTATGACATCAGATCACGGTTCCGAAGCAAGAAAAGCGCGTTCACATGGAAAACCGTCTAAATTTCGTAAAATGCTTCAAAAATTAATAACTCAAAAACCGTGCATTGGAAAAAAGGTAGGTAAAAAGGAAAAATGATCAGTTCAAAGAGAGGAATAGGGCTATAAGGTTGGATGGGGACTTTGGTGAACGTAGGGTGCATTCACATGGCAGGACCTCAAAATCAGGGAATGAAGGAAAACTACAAGGAAACAGCCCCAAGGGTGGGTGGAACATAACCAGAAGGGTGGAAAGGGATCCCATTAGGGTAAAAGCAAGTCATGGTATACATGCATGAGCAAGATAAGGCATATGCAGAGGGGTATGCAACATAGACGCGCAGGGACGCGTCCCCACACTTAAGACCTTAACGGATAGGGTTAACCGAGCAACATGGACCTAGGACCACGCCATAGACCATCCACTAACGTCCCCATACTTAAAACATGACCGGCACAAAGAAACCAAAGTATAGGGTTAGAAAAACTTGGCCCGTTTCGTCAAGAATCAAGGTGGAGTGTCGATGGCACGTCCAATGTTGTTGTCGGTGCTGGAGGGACCAAGGCATCTTCTCGGCACACGACCGTCATGGCAGGGACCACGCGGCAGCACCCAGGGAGGTAGCTGATGGAAGGAATCGCAGGAAATTCGTCGATGATGAGGGATACTACACTCAAC
This sequence comes from Lygodium microphyllum, assembly GCF_053477565.2. NCBI lineage: Eukaryota > Viridiplantae > Streptophyta > Polypodiopsida > Schizaeales > Lygodiaceae > Lygodium > Lygodium microphyllum. The sequence goes on from NC_141160.1 coordinate 11,595,804, forward strand.
TCACAATCACTCAATTGAAATGAAAGAACAGTCATTCGCCCCATGACTAATATCACTCGAGGAAGAATGATTAAAAACCCATATCTCATACCCGGTTGAGGAATCGACAAGGGGAAAATGGTGCGAAGGAGTATGCCAGGGTGCACGGTTGATGGTGCATTAGTGCGTCCAACCCGTCTGGCATAAGTGCAAGGAGAAAGGCAAGGGAGCCTTACAGTGCAGTGCACAGAACAGGGTGATATGTCTTGTGATGACGGCAAAGACCCATCTCGTGGGTACACAGGGAAACGGGAACATACCTGACTCCAAGTGTCGTAACGTCCCTCAATCTCACCTCTCAGTAATTGATTGAAGAAACTCCAGTCACACTCAACCCACCCTTTGTCTCACACTCTGTTGATAGTTACAGGAGGGCAGCCTTTTCCTGAAACAAATTGTAGTGCACAGAAACAAATTGTGCTTTGTGCATTGAGAGGCCCATCCCGTGCGTGCAACACTTCATTCACACGTCTCACCTCTCATTTGATTGGAAGGGAAAAGATTGGTCTCTCGCCCCACCCCCTGTCTCACTCGTTGTTGATAGATACAGGAGGCAACCATACTCACTTCCCCATCCGGTTAGGATGAAAGCTCAAATCACTCGATTGTTTGTCGATGAAGATCGCGTCATCAGTTGTTGAAGAGGCGTACCCAGGGAGGTAGCCATCAAATCGATTATTGTATTGGACAGGAACACGTCGTCTGCTAGAGGACAGGTAATCACTTTGCAAAAAGACCCAGGACACAGCGTACCAAGGGAGGCAGCTTCGGAATTGGATCCGAGGGATATCAATCAATGAATCCACTTTCTGGACTGCTGGGTGTTACCACCTTTTCCACAGCCAGCTTCTCGCCCAAGGGTGTTTATCACCTTTTCTCGGAACGAGGCCTGCTATGACAGGGAATTGCTTCCTTTTCTCTCATAACAGATTTGTTTATTTGTTTTTTTTTCTTTCTTCTTTGGTTTTTTTTAAAATTATTTTCCCCTATTCCCGAGGGTGTTTCCACCTTTTCTCCAAGAAGAGGTCGGCATGACAGGGACCTAAGTCCTTTTCTCCCATGACCGATATGTTTTTTTTTCTTTTCAATATTGAGCAAGGGAATGGTAGAAAAACCATGTGTCAAAGCCAACCTCGCCACTGTCGCTGGTGGAAAATAGAGGATAAGAGATCAAGGCTGGAAGGGGGTTTTGAGGGGACAGAGGGTTGCGCCCTCTTCATTAGAAATGATTGAAGAACGGCTATTAGAAGTAGCATCATAACAAGTACAATGCCGCGCCAACGAGGGAAAGGATCAAGTGTCCGTAATTGTCAAGATCCCCAAGGAGGGAAGTACTTCTTCAGGCGATATCCATTGATCAGAAAAGGATCATCAGAGGCATCAACGGTCTGTACTTGGACAGAACCATTAGGGTTGACGGCAAGTACCTTATAGGGGCCCATCCACCTCTGTTGAAGCTTGCCAGGAAACTTGCCAAAGCGTGAATCATAGGCTAGGACCAAATCACCTTCTTTGAACTCTTTGTGCTTGATGAAACTGTCATGGTAAGCCTTACGTCGGGCTTGCGTGGCTTCCATGCACTGTAGAGCCATCCGACGAATTTCGTCCAAACAGTCCAAATGCAGGAGACGGCGTTGCAGTGAATCATCGTCCCCCAAACGCTCTTTGATAGCCACTCTCAAAGAGGGTAGTTCCAGTTCAACAGGAAAAACAGCTTCTGTACCATACACCAACTGGAAAGGTGTCTGTCCCGTTGCTGCTTTATGGGAGGTTTTGTACGCCTAGAGGGCCTCTGTAAGTCGATCGTCCCAATCACGACGATGTGCGGCAATTGTTCTTGTCAGAATCGAGCAGAGGATGCGATTGGTGACTTCGACTTGGCCGTTGGCTCTGGGGTAATAAGGAGTGGACTTGCGATGGCGGATCTTATACAACTCTGTCAACTCTTCCATGACTTTGTTGAGGAAATGAGTGCCTCTATCACTTACCAGCTCTAAGGGACTACCAAAACGGGTGATGATATTCTCGTACATGAACAGGGCCACGCTGTTACCATCGTCCCGCTTTAGGGCTTTAGCTTCACACCACTTTGTGACATAATCCGTACATACGAGGATGTATCTGTTCTGTTTCCTTTTGGTGGGAGGGTCGATCGGACCTACGAAGTCGATGCCCCACTTCTCAAACGGCTTCAACGGAAGGATAGGTTGCAATGGCATGGCACTTGTCTTCGTGGGTTTCCCTATTCTTTGACAAGCATCACATCTTTTACAGTAATCATAGGCATCTTTGTGAATTGTAGGCCACCAATAACCTGCTAGCAGAGCCTTCCTGGCCGTAGCTTCTCCTGCAAAGTGACCTCCACATGGCTCGTCGTGGCAAGCCTTCAGAACAATCCCAATCTCATCCCCTGCAACACATCTTTTGAGCACTTCATCTTTGCCTTTCTTGTACAGTGCACCGCCGAGCAAGGTGTAGGGGGCTGATTCTAGCATGAGCTTCTTCCTTTCCCGACTAGAGATACCAGGAGGGTACTATTGGGTTGCCAGCAGATTGGCAATGTCTGCATACCAGGGAGTGACAGTTTCTACCAAGAATAAGGAAGCATCAGGGAGGTCTGGATCATCCTGCTCCTCGTCTGCAGTTTGTGGGATACGCGACAGATGATCAGCCAGAACATGGGAACGACCGGGCTTAGTAATCACTTCAAAGTCGAACTCCTGGAATAGAAGGAGCCATCTCATCATTCGTCCTTTCACATCTGCTTTGTTCATCAAGAAGGATAGGGCCTCATGATCCACATAAAATTTAAAGTGGGTGGATAGGAGGTAATGGCGAAACTTTTCCAAGGCAAACACCATTGCCAAGCACTCCAGCTCGGTCATTGTATAGTTCCGTTCCCTATCAGTGACTTTTCGGCTTGCATAATAGATCGGTTGATCCAACTTCGAGGAGCCCTTTTGGCAGAGGACAGCACCTAAACCTTCAATTGATGCATCAGTGTGTACATGGAACTCTTTCGTCCAATCAGGAGGTTGCAGAATGGGTGCCTCTATCAGACACTGCTTCAGAGTGTGGAAGGCTTTGTCACATTCTTCCGTCCAAGTAAACTCTGCATCTTTCCTCAGAAGCTTGTGCAAGGAAGTTGCCTTTGTTGCAAAATGAGCTATGAACCTTCTGTAGTAACCCACATGGCCTAGGAATCCCCTCAACTGTTTGAGGTTGGTGGGTGCTGCCAGAGCTGCGATCTTTTCGATCTTTGCAGGGTCTTTTCGATCTTTGCAGACTCCTCTTCTGAAGATGACACATCTAAGAACGTCACATAACAGGGGCCCTCTGATGCCTGTTGGGTTTGTGGGACTGGTGCTTGTTGGCACGGTGCATCATCATCATCTTTCTTTGGCAAGGATAGGTTAGGACAGCAGGAGCCACTCTCAAAAGACGGCTTGTTCTTCTTAATCCATTTCTTATAAAGGTTTTGCATATGAGCAGATCCATTTACCAGACCGAATGGTACCATTGCCATTCTGTCCCATAGCATGAGCTCATCGGCTTCTGATGCTTCTGGAACTTCTTCCTCAAATGTATCCTCTTCAGGTGGAATAGATTCTTCCGGATCACTTTCATAACCTTCTTCGTCCATATTAAACCCAACCTCTTCTGTCTCTATTTCTGTTTCTGCTTCTGTTTCTGTCTTTGTTTCTGCTTCTGTTTCTGTCTCTGTTTCTGCTTCTGTTTCTGTAGGAGCTCTGTAACAGAAGAATAGATTCTCTGGTTCCTCTCCTGTCTCTGTCTCTGTTTCCGCTATGGCCATGTAACAGGGAGAGCAGTACATCCATGCTTCTATCTCACTGTCAGAAGTGATTTCCGAAGTCATTTCTGGTTCAGGCAGGAAGTATTCACCCATTGATAATGGCTTTGCATCTTTTGGAAGTCGGCTTACAGTTTCCACTGTTAAGGAATGTGCCACTGTTTTCTTGGGAAGGATCTGTTTGACAGCATCTTCGTCTGCTGATGTTCCATCTGTAGCCTCGTTAGGGGAATCAGAAGATAATTCCAAGGAGGTGGATCCATGTCCTTTTTGAGAACCATACAGTTTCAGCACCACTTTGTTGGGTCCACTACCCAAGGTCAAAGTTCCTTTGAACCAATCCATCCTTGCTCGGGCTTCAAAAAGCCATGGTCTGCCCAGTAACAGAGGATAAGATGTACCATAAGAGTTTGGCTTCACCACCAGATAGGTTAGCCAATAATCTTTTCCAGCCACTGTAGTCTTCACATATGGAAGAATGCCCAAAGGCTTGATTCTACTCTGATCCGCCAGTCTGATGAGTCATTGGGTTGGTTGCACACCTTGTAGGCCTAGATCCTTCATTGTCACATCTGTCATAATGTTTACTGATGAACCACCATCAATCAGTGCGTTTGCAATGAAGCAGCCTTCTATCCATACGCCAGTCTCTGGAGTACCTGGATCTAGGAAAGCATTAGCCACATCCACTTCTTTTACAGGCTCTGGAGCCTTGTTGGACTTTGTCACTGTTGAGGGAGCAATCCTTAAACCACATCTTTTTGCCAGTATACTTTTGAATCTTTTCCGGCAACTGGGAGACAACATCAATAATTGTCGAAATGTGAGGTTTGGTCTAAAGGTATCTAGATCTCTAACTAGATCGTATTCCTTAATAGGATCCACTGGCTTCTCTAATCGGTTAGGGAATGGGGCAACACCCATTTTCATTTTTCCTCTTTCTTCCATCAGAGGAATTACAGGAGCTTCTTCTGCCACTTGTGGCACTTCCTCCTCTTCTGTATCCTGGACCTCTGGTCCTGTCTCTGTAACTCTCTGTGGCACTGTAGGGCTCTGTACGGCACTGTTAGGCTCTGTTCTGTTCTGTTCTTCTGGTGGAAGATTGAACTTCACTGTTCTGGCAGGAGGGTTATTCTCTTTCTGGATAGGTGGTTCCTTCTGCTTTGCATGCGTGATGGCAGCAACTTCCAATTCCACCAAATTGGAGGTAGGCTCTTGGGCCTTGGCTGGACTATCAGTAGCACTGTTTTTCACTGGGGTTGGACTTGGACAGTCTTTTGCAGTGTGGCCTTCTCCTTTGCATCGACTGCATAAGGGCTTGTAATCCACTGACCTTCGAGGATTTGGACAATTTGGTGAAATGTGTCCCTTTTCTCCGCATCTGTAACACTCCACTTCTGATCTCTGACCACCGCCAGACTGTCTTCTTCTGTAACTTTGGGAAGGAAATCTTCTGGGTCCGAAATTAGGACCAAACTCTCTAGGCTTGGGTCCAATATCTTGTGTTGTCATTTTGGATTCCAGCAAGTTGAATCTTGCGTCTTCTTCCTTCCTTCTCCTATCATGCATCTCCTTCAGAGAGCAAATGTCCTCTGTATGATTCTTCCGCAAACAGTAGGAACAGAAGGCTCCAGGGATGGTTGGTTTTCGTGTACATTCAGTGGCTAAATGGCCTGCTTGATGACACTTACCACACCAAGTGTTTGACCGCATCACATCTCTTCCTGCTCCTGCAACGTTGGATATGCTCGCTGTGTTCACTTTCAACGTCTGTAGTTGCCCTGTAATCACATCCATCAATTCCTTTTTAATGTTTGCAACTGAGTTGGATAAATAATCCTTCAAGCTTTCTCCTCCGGACGTACTGGCAGGAGGGTTTTGAGGAGTCTCTGTAATTACTGCATAAACGGGTTGGGCTGGTACAGAGGGGTCTCTGTTCTGGTTCTGATTCAGAGCTCTTGTTTGAACTATTGGCTGTTGGCTCCAGTTGGTAGGATTCCACTGTTGCTGCTGATTTGGCATTGAGGAAATTGGTTGGGACCATTGTTGTTGTGGTTGAGCCATCATTTGAGGCATGGATTGTGGCCACTGTGGATTTGGTGCACTGTACTGTGATACCGGGGGCATCTGTTGGTAGGGATAGGGAACAGTCCCTGGAACTGCATTTGGTGGATACATCATTCCTGGCATCAGAGGAGGTAGGACTCCTCTTCCTGTATTTATCGCCAATCTAGCTTCCACTTCATCGTACAGTCTTGCACCTTCCGTTGCAGCTTGCAGGGTGGCTGGTCTTTGCAGCTCCACAAACTTACGGACTTCTGGTTGTAATCCTCTGAGAAACACTCCCTTCTGAATGCCATCATCTAGATTATGGTTAGTCCATCTCTTCAGGATGGATTCCATTCGTGAAACATAGGCTTCCACTCTTTCTCCAGAGGACTAACTTAGGTTCATAAATTCCTCTCTCATCCGCTCTTCAAAACCTTCACGCCTGAATTTAGTGAGGAAGGCCAACTTCAGGTCGTCCCATGTGCCAAAAGTTCCTGCTGCTTGTCTCTCATACCACTGAAACGCCGCGCCCTTGAAAGTGGCGGGGAATATTGCTAACCAATGCTCAGGGGTTCTGGCATTGTTAGCCACACACGCTACCATAAACGCTGCTACATGAAGATCGGGGTCTTTATTGTACTCTCCCTTAAAAACTGGCAATGGGACTACATTCGCTGGCCTGTCATCAATATTTCCAGGACGGACCTGGCTTGGAAGTGGACCTCCAGCAGGAGGAGGAAGGGCTTGATGTGCCATTGGGACTTCTGTAAAGAGTTCCGCAAGGGCGTCAAAGGCGGCTTTTGCTGCGAGCTCGCTCTCGGCTCTGATCCTTGCTTTCTCTCTTCTCACGTACCTCTGGACTCGTTCTAACGCTTGCCTCTTTATTGCGTCATTCATCAGGGGGTTGACTCCACTATGTTGTTAGTTCTCCACAGAGGGTTAACAGAAGGCTTCAGTCTCTGGAGGACTCTCTTGCCAACATTTCTTCTACTTCTTTCTTTTCAACGTCCCTGAATTCGGCTTTCATACCACTGCACAGAGGAAGGTATTCGGTTCTGAAGGTGTCAAAATGCATACGTCTGAGCATTGTGGTGGTGCCATCATCATAGTAATGCCAGCTTCTGATGGTTTCAACAGTGTATGTTGTGAAAAACACTTTGTCTACCAACTTCCAGTGGGTTGCTAATTGAACAAACAGAAGATTATCAGTACACCAAGCATCCCATGTATCTTGCTGTTGAGCGTCCACGAACAAATTCCAACTCTTTTCCTTCTTGTCCTTGTGAACCTCTACAGACCAAGACTCCTGAAGCTTCTTCACAATCTCCCACTTGATGTTGTCTGGAAACTTCTCAATGAATGCCAAATCTTCCATGGATGGTCATTCTCTCTGTTTCTGCTCTTCAGTTTGTTCCCAAACAGTTTGCCACCAAGATGCAAGTTTCTGCTGCTTCAACAAGGAGAGGAAACTGTCCACCACATAGAGCATGCATCATGATGGTGATGTGTTTCTGCCATTGTGGGATGAACTTCTTGTGGAAAGTGGCTTTGATTATGAGAAATTCCAACTCTTCAGTGGAAGAAGGAACTTTACAAACATCCATTGAATTCTTCTCTTCTTGGCAATGCCAATTCCTTCATTTTCAGCCTCTTTTGGTGCTTGTTGATGGCAAGTTTCCTCGGCTGCGCACCAAAAACATGGAGCCCCGAGAGGAACACCAAGGAAAAAGGAATTCTCTTGCAAGAAAATCTATCTTGTAACATCAACAAGCTTGTTTATCATGTTTCATATGATCACAATGAAGAAAAGAACACCAGGCACAACAAATCTTCATGCAGCATCATGTAAATCTCCCACGGATTTTAATAGAATCAACCATATTCTTAATGGAAATACATCACATAGTATTTATCTTCAATATCTTCATAGTCTTCTCTCTCAATCTCTCATATACAATCACTCTGTTTGAGTAGAATTGGCTATCTCTGACTCTCTCTCTCTCTCTCCATCAATAATACATCATATCCTCACTACAATCTCTCAAAATCACACTCAATAATCACTCTTAGGTCGTGGATACCCCTCCCAAGAGGTATGTCTGATATGAAGGGTCACCAGAGCCACTACAATGTCTCTTCATAGCTCACTACTGTCACTTCACTCTAGTCTTCTCTTGAGTCTTCAGCAGCTACTTCTTCCACTTCCTCCAGCTCTTTTGCACTTGTATTCACCTCTTTCCAAGGCTAGAAAACTTTCCCAAAGTCACACATACATTCCACAGAACACTTACAGAAGCATACAGAACAATCTACAGAACAGTACCAGAACAGCTACAGTACAGAACAGAACAGAAACAGAACAGAAGCAGAAGCTCTACAGAAGACCTACAGAAGGTTATCAAAACTTCATAACTCACTCTCAAACCATTCCAAACTCTCACAAACCATTCAATAAACTTTCACAATATCTCATTCTTCATCAATCAATACTCTATCCCTCTTCATAGAAGACAATCAGAACAAAACAGACCAAAACAGAACAAAACAGAAGGTATACAGAACCATTCAGAACCTATCAGAACATCACAGAACCACCAACAAACATCATGATATTCCAAAACACAATCAATATCATCCAAAACATTCTCAAACCACTTCCAAATCAATCAATCATCTCATAAAATCAACCATTCAGCTCTCAAAAACAACAAAAATCAGCCAAAAAACAAGTCATTTCAACACTCAACAGCTGGTCGTACGTCCGGACTCTACCTTTGCGCTGCCCCATTTACCTTGCGGGCTTAGGGATTTTGAAGCTCACCCCATAGGTTTGCTTCTCATCAACCAGCACACTGAATAATCCATCCCACGAGCTGCAGCAGCCCAAAAACTAGTCGGCATGACTGCAGAAACCCTAAAGCTCCACCATAGCAATGTTAAGTTCAAGCTCATAAACTACTTGAAATTTTCACTCCTGTCAAGCTATTGGCACTTGGACAAGGCTATTGCAACTCAGATCTGAAGCTTCCAGCATCAAATCAGTAAAGGAAGATTCGAAGACATCAACACCAAGTCTCAAGCTTCTTCCTCCATTTGGCAAAGCAAGTACTATCACTCTGATTTGAGTATTTACTTAGTGTTTAGCAAGATTTTACCAGCAAGGAGGGGACTCAAACAACGGATTCATCAAGCAAAGGATCGGCATCAAGAATCACCATCTTCAACTCTAGTATCCCTTGATACTTAAGAGTGTTGATTTAACACTACCTTCACTTGTGTCTTTTGACACATTGAAGATCAACTTGGTTGCCATTTACTCACAGATTTGAAGCAAATTCTTGGTCATATCTATGATAACCAAGAAGATTTCTATGTGGATACACTTCATGAAAAGTAACATGACCTGTGTTGCTTATCTACACTACATAGAAGACTTTTGTGATCTACTTGCAGAGAGACATGGAGTTGCTCACACTCAAGTGCAATCAATGATTCCATCTGAAGATTTTGAAGATACTCCAGCTACCTTGGCCATCATGCAAAGCCTAAAGAAGAATGAGATGTCTTTGCTTGAGGGGAACATAGACATAGACATAGACATGAAGATTGAAGCAGCAAGCAAAGTCCATGGGGAACTAGACCAAGAAGACCATAAGATCAAAGAGCAAAGGAAGAAGGACAAGAAGAAGATCAGCCATGAAGGCCAAAAGGCCACATCATTCAAAGCTGAAGAACCAAAGGTTAAAGACAAGACGATTTTCCATGATGACAAAGAAATAGCAGATGCTGAAAAAGACCACAAGGGCCTACCGGTCCTTGTCTCTCATTTTCTGTTTTAAAAGCATTGTACCTGCCTTAATGTTCCTTTCATAAGCTTGTAAAAACTCCTCATGTAGCCTTGTACTACAGCCTCTACACTTTGTGAGGCCCCTGTTACAGCCTCTGGATGTCCACCATGTTTATGGTATCCACACTTAGCCTTTTCTGCGACGGCCTCTAGTGCTTTGCCATGTTTATGGTATGCCCACACTTTGCAGGTATTGTTCTCACTAAAGCCTCTACACACTTTGTACTTTCAGGTCATGATTGAGGAGGGGTGTTGAGAATCTGCCAATCACACCCTATGTATGCCCCTTTGTATGGAATAGCTAGGCTAGGGAGATGCAGTTCGTTCTAGGAAGAGAGACAGATCCCATAGGCACAGTGGATGTAGTGTGCTACCAAGCAATCCTATATAATGATGTAATTGACTATCACTTTCATATGATGATAATGCAATAGTACTTGTCTCTTTCTATCAAGTGTCCGTGTCATTGTCAGTACTACAAAAGAATGTCTTTATGAGTCCAAGTCTCAATCTTGGAACCTAATTAACTTGTGTAATAACAGTTGTCTTCTTTGTCAATGTCATCATGAGTTCTCTTTTCATCTTCCATCCTCCATAGCTTCTGCCTCTGCCATGCTCTAGATCCCGCATCTTTGACACTTCAGGCTCTTCAAGTGGGAGGTTTGGTAGAGGCGGACTGGGCATTCTTTGTTGCTCTTCTTCAGCATCCTGCTCAAAGTTTGGACCCTCTTTGACATTTTGCTCGACAAAACTGATGAAACCGCTTGTGGTGGTGGTGGTGGCTGCTCATGCTCTTCAAACCCAAGTTCCTTAAGCTCAATAGTGGAGAGGCCGACACGGCATAGATAGTGAATTTTTTGCTTTTTTGTGATTCCTGTGCCTGTTGGAAGCTCCCATTCTTGAAGGCCATACTTTAGTGCTTGGGTGGTCAGTTCTAGCTTCCTTCTTACCTTCTCCATTGAATCATTGCCCTCCGCTTGGGTGACGTGTAGTACTGTGCTGAGGAAGGCTTGCCTTTGTGTGTTGGCACATACATCAGCAGGTTTTGCCCTGGACTCCACAAGCACTCTCTCACACTCAGCCACATTCTGTTAAGTCCCTAACTCTTTCAAAATTGTTTCTTTACCAATCACTGGCTCTCATCCATCTTCTTTCTTCCCTCCTCCAGCTCACTTGCCAAGGTTGTTACAACCTGCTGGGCTGCTCATTCGTTAAGAACCAAAGTTGGTTCCTTTCCCTAGATTTTTGAGCCCACTGTTCTTCAGCAATTTCTTTTGCCTGATTTGCAATGCTGAATCTGTTTTTTACCTCAGCAAATAACTCTAACTTTCTTGCACAAGCTCCTTGTGACTTTGGATCTCTGCAAAGTGCAATCTTATTTGGGTGAAGGCCATGGCCATGAGGGCCTCTATGTCTCCCTTGGTAATCTCTAATGCATCTTGCGGTCGTTGTGCCTCATTCTGCAGCCTTTGTGCTTCTGCTGCGGGAACTCCCGGCCTTTCTTGCTCTAGAAACTCTATTTCCCTCTCCAATCTGTCTTGTTCTTCAAGTTCATACCATAGTTGAAAAGCTATGACATCTTCTTGTTGCTCATTTGGCTCGCCCTCCTGAGCTTCTATCTGTTTATACCTTTCCAGTTTGGTAGTTCTTTGTTCCAAGTCAGCATACTGCTGCACTAGTAACTTCAAGCTTCGTTGTTCAGCCACCAGTTTTGCTCTTCATCTTCTAGCCTTTGTCTTAGGCGGCTCTCATTGTCCTGGGCTTCCTTGGTCTTTGCTTCCAGTTGATCTTGTAGAGTTTTCACTTCCCTTCTTCGGTCGGCTCCTTGCTTTGAAACTTCTAGCCTTAAGGTTGCCGAAGCTTCCTTTTCTTTCTCTAACTCCACCAGGGCTATCTTCTTTTCTTCTTTTGCCTTGTCCAATTGTGCTAGAAGCTCAGCCACATAAGTGTCATAGTCGGCACTAGATGGCATGGGAGTAGGGGTCGTAGTGATTGATGCCTTTAGCTTTTGTCGTTTTGGATCTTGCCTAGACTCGGCATCTACGGCATCGGGCCTTTTTGATCCGACTTCTGGTACAATTTCAGCCACTTTCCTAACAAGTAGTTGCATCATGTTCATCAATTGGGCCGTGTCTAGAGAGGGTGTGGGTTGCGGGGTGGTTGTGGTTGTGGTGTCGGTTGGTACTGGCACAAAGGAGGAAGGTAGGGGGTGCAGTAGGGACTTGCCCTTGCCTACAACTGTTGGGGCCATTTCCACACTGCCACTTGCTTCAGCTTCATGGCGGGGACTCAAAGGATCGATCTCTCTTCCCCCATGGGTTTCTTCGACAGATCTATGAGTGGCCTCTGCCAACTCAGCAAGTTCTTTCATTCTTAGTTCTTTGGCTTCCTCCTCTACCCTTCTTTGCCTCTCTTCTTCTACCCTCTTTGATTCTTCTGTAATTTTTTCGAGTTCTTCCTCTTCTTTTTTCCTTCATTCCTCCTCCACCCTTCTTGACTCTCTTTGAGCCCTCTTCATCTCGGCTTGCTCTTCTTTGCTCAGTCTTTCTTTCTTCTCCTTCTAGCTCTTGTCACTCTTCTTTTGCTCTCGTGGTTTAGCCACTTAAGTAGGTGGTACCTCCAACTTTCCTTTGTCGCTTATTGTCCTTTCACTCGAGCCTTCTTCCTTGCGGTGAGGCGAGCTTTGATGCACAGCTTGCTCTTCATCTACAACAGCATCCTTGATAGCCTCATGGATGATTGCCGTCATCAAGACACCACCATATCTGATCGTGGAGGCTTTCGACGCAGGCTTTTTCTTTGCGGATCATGCAGTAGAAGCAGGAGACTCCCCACCAGCTGGTACTGCGGCTAGAGCCAAGAGCACGGCTAAACTCTTGATAGTTTTCTACACAAAACCGTTCCAGTCCACCTCCTCTGGAACTCCTGCAGCGATGCTCTCTAGTAATGGCACCCCGATTTTGTTCATTAAAGCGTTGTATCTTTGGTCCTGAGAAAAGGGTGTGGACCATTTTAGCTTGCATATTTGTTGTGGGGTCTGGAATATCAGCCAAATTGATTCCATCCACTGTGTGCACGCCATCCTTTTTGACTCCCATCATGGTATATACATCTCTTCTTGGGCGCCTCTCCTTCTTGGACACAAGTCCTAGGGCTTTCTCGACGATAACTGCATTAAGGGGCACTTGCACCCTTCTTTCCTAGTCACCAGTCCTTACTATGACCGTGCCATAGCTCCTACCTTCATCAAAGCTCCTTAAAAAGTCAGCGCACATGCTGTTATCTACAGTTTGTTTGACCTTTTCCACATACTTTTGGAGATTGCATTTATCCACCAACTCCTTCACTGCCGCTCTTCTAGGATGGCATCGTCTAAATTCAGGGTATGTTTGAACGTGAACTGGCTAAATCCACGTGTCTCAACACTGATCCTATACTTTGTCAGCTCCTCTTCAGTGAATGGAAGTTTACCCCCCTTTTCTTGTCCTGCCATGGTAGGTGCTTGTCATTACACCATGCCAATATTAGCATTATGAATTGACTCATCACTACTAACAAAAACCCAAGAAAGAATGCGTGTGACCATTTTCCGTGTTGCTTTAGAGGTATGAAACTTGGAAATAATTCAAAAGCAACATCTATTTCCTCCTTGCATTCTTTCCTAATTAAGTTCAGTTGATCATTTTCATCCATCACCACACCTTGCTACATCACTTGGCTCTCACTTTGCTCCTCCCCCCTTCCTTAAGTTTTAAAGGAATCCTTCCTAGGATTAGCAAGGGAAGAAGGAGGACTCACATGGACTTTGTGGGGTGAGTTACTTGGCCAACAGCCAAGTATAGAGGTTAGGGTTATATTTAAGCTGGGCATGATGATCAAATTCACATGGTCATATGGAAGCTTGGGTGATATAGGTCAAGACATCATGAAAGATGTCTCCGGAGTTGAGGCGGCTAGTAACGTGCAGTTCCTCTTCCATAAGGAATTGGTCAATGTAAGGGTGGGCTAACACATGGTCATCTAAGTGTATGTTGTGTGTAATGGCCAAAACCCTAAACGAAAGAGGTGCCACATAAGTAGGGTCATGTTCAATTGTTTTGATTGCCCTTCTTTGCTCGGCATTGGTCATGATGCGACAAGCTTTTTTCTCCCATTGGAGTCACAAGGCATACCACAGTTGTAAGAACAAAGAATCAGAGCTGGCAAGCTGCATGAGCTCCTCCCAGTTCTTGTTCAGGTGCAGAGTGAGTAGGCTTGCGGTACGAGGTAATTAGTCTTCTGAGAATGGCTTGCTCCTTTGAGATTTCTCCATTAGCGATTAATTCGACAAAAATTTTGGAGAATTTGATGGTCATAAATTTGTAGTCTTCCCAAGTGCATGGCAATGCACGAACATCAGAAGTAAGGGGTTCATCGAGAAGTCCTAGGTCACGCCTCTCATAGCTCCTAGCAAATGTGGTGAAGGTGTTATCTAACTTCTTGATGCATGTCACTACGTCATCTCTCGAGGTCTCAGCAAGATCCTTGGCCACTGAAAGGAAAGATCGTCTTTCATACGAAGGCCTAAGACCTACTGGTGGTGATGGTGCAATTGGGCTGGATAGTGGTGACTCCATTGATGGCATCACAGATGGGACTTTGCACTCAGAAGCACTTTGAGACGCTGTAGGGGGCTCTAATGGCATAGGAGGTGTGTTGCATTCTATCCGAGCCAGCATGGGGGTGCTCAACTCCTCTGACTTGGATAATTTTGGGGCATCTAGCTTTGGACGATAAATGAGTTGGGATTCATTAATCACAACCGGTGCTGGTCTAGCTTGCTTTGTAGCTTGGGCTCCATATGTGCAAGCCTCTCTAGCTAGAATGAGGTTGCTTAGAGTTGAGCCTCTTGAATGTCCATCTTTGGCACCCATATCCAGGGGTTTCCCTCATAGTATCCTTGTGCTCACAAGAGATCTTTGGGGATCCATCGTGGCATGGTCGTGCGCCTACGTCGATAGCATCTGAGTTGCCTCTAAGGCTGTGTGACTGATAGTTTTTGCATTTAGACGCATGTTTCTGCGGTTTACAAGGAGGTGGCCCGTGTCATTTTGGCACCCATATGAGCGTGGAATCCTTGGCCTTGTGAATGGCCTTGGTGGGCTTGGTTCTAGTAGTTTGAGCATGGGATGAGATATCACAGCCCTTCTCCCTAGGCTTGGTCATAGGCGTGGTCGTAGGGGTCTCTATCGGTGGCTTTGCAATTGTAGAAGGATCAAGATAACCCTTGCTGAAAGTAGTCACTATGCGCACATTGCCTATAGTAAGATGGATGCGATCTAGGTTATAGTCCAGATTGTAGTTTGTCTGCTTTTTAAAAGTGTGACCTGGTAGTGACTTATTACCGGCCCTTTTAGTGTTTGTCAATACATAAAAAAAGACTGGTATACTTTCAGTCTCGATAGAGACAACCACTTTGCATTTTCCTAAGAGTGAGTAAGTGTTGCCCCCAAATGGGCCGAGTTTAGCATTTGTGGGCTGTAATTCAGGTTGACCAATGCGTGTCCAATGGTCATGCATCAAGATATTATAGTTGGCACCTTTGTCGATCAAGGCATTAAAAGAATACGTCCATTCTGCAGTGACCGTGATTCGTAGGTAGGCAGGTGCCACTGCTTCTTCATCTTGATCTGTCAGTTTGGTAATAGTGGCCACGTAGACATTGACAGGGGCTTCAAGCATAGGTGGCTCGTGCAATGGATGGGAAGGAGGATAGTACTTTTTCATGCGACTGCCATTGAAAAAACCTATTCCTTCACCTTCGAGCATCTCCAATTCAACATTGCCTATTCTACTAATTGTATGTACTTGGAAAGGTTCTAGTCCTCGAAATTTCATTTTCTGTTTGTGAACCTTCACAAAGTATAGTAGAATGAGGTCCCCCTGATCAAAGTTGCGTTGTTTGACATGCTTTTCAAACCACATCTTTCTTCGTGCCTTCTCAAAAATCAGAGCGTGGGTGGCTAAGAGTCGAGTCTCCGTGAGACGCTCTAACTCCACTAAGCGGTTGGTCTAAGCCTCTCTTCCCTCCCAATGCTCCTGAGTTGCTATCCTTAAGCTAGGGACAAAGAACTCTAAGGGTAGAATGGCCTTCGTTCCATAAGTCAGCCTAAAGGGCATTTGTCCTACAGCCGTCTCATAAGCTGTACGGTAGGCCCACAAGGCCGCCATTAATTTGTTATCCCAGTCACTTCATGATGTGGATACCACCTTCGTAAGCACGTTGACTAGGATTTTATTCGTGGATTCTGCTAGGCCATTTGCTTGAGGATAGTAGGGTGAGTACCTTCTATGAATGATTAGGAAGATCGAGAGCAGGTGGGATATCACTTCATTAATGAAGTGCCTGTCCTGATCACTTACTAGTTCAATTGGATAACCAAAACATGAAAGGACTTGCTCGCACAAGAACTTCGCAGTGGTTCCGATGTCGTTCTTCCTAGTGGCTCTTGCCTCCCCCCACTTCGTTCTTCCTAGTGGCTCTTTACAGCAAACACCATGGCTAACCCTTCCCTTTCTGTAGTGGAATAGTTCATCTCCGTTTCAGTGAGCTACATGCTGGCAAAACTCACGGGGTAATCTAGGTTATGCTCACCAGGCTAGCATAGAACAGCTCCAATAGCAAACTTAGAGGCATCTATGTGTACATGAAATGTTATGCTCCAGTCTGGGGCTCGTAAGATTGGTGAAGTGGTGAGAGCCTTCTTCAACTCTTCATATGCACTTTGGCATTCCTCAGTCCACTTGAATATGATCAGTAGCTTGTACAATGGTCTAGCAATCAGTGCAAAATTTAGTACGAAGCGTTGATAGTATCCCATATGGCCTAAGAAACACTGAATGCCCTTGTAGTTAATGGGTGGTGGTAGGTCAACAATGACCCTGACTTTTGAGAAGTCAGTGGCAATGCCGTTCCTTGATACTACGTGCCCTAGAATACATCCGCGCTTAACCCAGAATTGGCACTTTAAGGGGTTCAACGAGAGGTTGTATAGCTGACACCGTTCAAAGACAGCTCTCAACTTTTCTAAGTGTTCGGCCCAACTAGAGTGTACACATAAGTCATCTATGAATACCTCTAGCTCGTGTCAAAGCATATCCTTGAAGATGGTGCACATTAATCGTTGAAAGGTCACAGGCGCATTCATTATCCCAAAGGGCATAACGATGTAGGCGAATACATCCCACTCCGTTGAGAAGGCAGTCTTGTGCCTGTCGTCAGGGTGCACTTGCACTTGATTATAGCCAGAGAAGCCATCCAGGAAGCTGTAGGCTTCTTTGCCTGCTACCCTCTCCAGCATGTGCTCAGTATACGGTAAGGGGTAGTTGTCCCTCTTCGTAGCGGCATTAACTTTCTTGTAATTCATGCACACTCGAATTTTACCAGTCTTTTTCATAACGATCACTATAGGTGATACCCAATCGGTGTGCTCAATCTCATATATAAATCGTGCCTTCATGAGCTTATCGATTTCCTCCTTCACTGCATAGGCGTGTTTGGGATTCATAGGGTAAGGTCGTTGCTTTGTTGGCACCACATCTGGAACCATTGGGATACGACTCCTTTAAGTTCCTCCAAGGACCAGGCAAACACGTCGACATACTCTCGTAGGAGAGCAACAAGTTTAGCCTCCTCATCCTTGGTCAAGTCGTCAACAATGAACATAGGTCAAGGTTTCTCGCCTTCCCCTGTCAAGTTGATTTCCTTGACCTTGGTGGGTCCCTCAATTGGCTTACTGGTTTGCCCTTGTCTCTTTGCTCCTAGCAGAATCACCACTCTATCACCCTTTTTAAACTTTGTGAAGTGTTTGGGGAGATCTTGCAACTTCTTTTGCCTCTCTGCTTTTGAGTTCTTAGTTTGCTTCCTAGCCTCCTCCTTTAGCCATTTGCGCCTTAGGTGGACTGGCAAGTTCCCTTTGATGCGTCTGACCTTAGAGAATTGGGGTATTTCAGGATCACTCTCCGGACTGACTTTTGACTCCGAGTTAAACTCACATCCCTCGCTTGAGGAAGGAGTTTCACCAGGAAGTCGTAATTCAGTAGTAGGTGTATTCGTCTTAAGCACTGGAACTACCAATGGTTGCGCCACTCCTGCCTGCTCGTAATCCATGGCTCCTATGTGCTCCAACCAGGATCTATCGCACTCCATCCGCATGACTCCTCTTTCATTCTAGCCTGCCCTTTCCCTTCTAGGCCTAGAGTCTGCCTTGATCTGTTTGATCGTTCTCCCTTCAGTGTCATATTCTATCGTGTCTAACTCATCTTCACTATCGTCTCCAATAGAGCGGCAGTCCTTGTACTCCTCATCATCAGAGTCTTGCCCCTCTGACTGCTTGTCATCTCCTTTTCGTTCACTGACTAAAGCCCAATTGTATAATAGGTTCAGATCGTGAATTTTGGTCCATTTCCACTTAGGCTCAGCCAAAAGATCACTTAGGGGTTTTAGATTGGCAGCCATGTTGCCCTTCAGTTTATCGGTTAGGTACTCTATGATTTCTTAAAGCTCGAGCTTGTTGGTGGGGATATGGAACGAGTGAAATGATACTTTGCCATATCCAAGAAAATACAAGAAAACTAACAAGAAATGTTTCCAAGAAAGGCTAGAAACAAACCATAGCTTGCCATTCATATTCAATGAGAAGAAGAAATACAAACGTTGAAACCATGGCTGCTTGTTGAGAATACTATGATGATGGCTGCTGCAAGGTACACACCCTTTGCAATGGTGGGAAGGAAGAAACCTTCTAGCTCCAAGAAGTGGAGTTTTAAGAAATGAATTGGAAAGATGTGTTACATTGGCACTCTCTTGCCTTTTATACTCTAGCCTAAAATAGACTAATTGGCCTAATTAAAGTAGCATGAAAAGTGCTTTATTACAATCCATCCCTACCCAAAAGTTTTGTCCTCAAAACTTTGAAGACTGAAATGACAAGTGGATGGTAAATGTAAAGGAACGAGATACCAATGTTGAATTTTCCTTGTTGAAGTTGTTCTTTGAAGAAAATACTCTCCCATGAAAAGAATCTTGAAAATAAACTCAAAACAGTGGAAATCTGGAATGCTGTCCTGAACAGGGTAGTGATAGTAAATGACCCATAACTTTGGATAGAAATGTCGGAATGATGCATATGAGGTATAGAAATGAAGTTTACTTCATAAGGTATCCATCCATGTCATCAAAATCCAATTTTGATGTCGATATGTTAATTATTTTCATGACAGAAATTTACTTCATAAGGTATCCATCCATGTCATCAAAATCCAATTTTGATGTCGATAGATTAATTATTTTCATGACAGAAATTTATAACAACAAGCTGTCCACTATGTAATGAGCTAAGTATCTTTTTGAAAAATCCATGGATATTGATTCAAATATGAAGCATGCTGTCAAGATGATTCTTCCATAGGCAATCCTTTCCATTTGACAAGATATTCCATAACAATACGGTTCCTTAGAACCTTCTCCCTCTTGCCAATAATCCTTTCGGGCTCATAAATGATTAAGCCATCTTCATCAAGAGGAGGTAGTTCTTCAAGAACTTGTATGTCAGGGCCAATATACTTCTTAAGTTGAGACACATGAAAAACATTATGAATGCATGCTGATGAAGGCAAATCAAGTTGGTAAGCAAGATCTCCAACTTTTCTTGTGATTTGATATGGACCATAATAGCGATGAGCAAGCTTATTATGTCCACCCTTGAGAGAAGCATAACAAGACTTAGGTACTTTCAAAAATACCCATTCTCCTTCTTCAAAATCCACATGCCTTCTCTTATCATCTGCATATGATTTCATTGTCTATTGTGCCTTCCTGATGTTTTCTTTGCATTGCTTCATTAAGGCTTCCATCTTTTCCAACTCTTCTCGAGCAAGAGGATTCACTTCATCATGAAACAATGCTAAAGGTACTTGGACTTTGTATCCATACAATGCCTTGAATGGTGACATACCAATACTCATATGATGAGTATTATTATAATAGAACTCTGCAAGATGAATCCAATGATCCCATGCATTCTGTGTATCATGGCAAAAATGTCTCAAATAGACCTCTAACCATTTATTGACCCTTTAAGTTTGGCCATCTATTTGTGGATGATAGGCAGTACTTGGAGTTAATTTGGTACCCATGGAAGTAAAGAGACTTTTCCAAAAATTTCCCATGAACTTGGAATCCCTGTCAGAAACAATCTTCATAGGTAATCCATGAAGTCTGAAAATTCCTTCCATGAATTGATCTGCCACCTATTTGGCTGAATATTGGACTTTCGTATGTAAGAAGTGGGATGATTTGGTAAGACGATCAACCACAACAAAAATGCTATTCCAGCCCTGCTTAGTGGTAGGAAGTCCTGTAATGAAATCCATACTGATATCAGTCCATTTACCATGAGGAATAGGCAAAGGCTGAAGTAAACCACTAGGCAATAAATTGGAATCTTTATTTTGCTGGCATGGTAAGCACTGCATCACATACTCCTTGACATCTTTCCAAAGTCCCTTCCAATAGAAACATTTATGGATCTTATCAAAAGTTTTAAACAAGCCAATATGTCCCGCCAAAGGAGAAGAATGCATCTCTGCAATATACGTGGGCTAAATGATGACTGATGGGTCAAATAGACTCTTCCTTTGAACCAAATAAGTCCATTTTGCCACTTGAAATTGGGAAATTCAGATCCATTGTCTTGATGTAATTTCTTCATAATGTTGGCAGTGTGTTAATCCAAAAGATATTCTTCTTGAATGTCCTGAATCCAATCTTTATGTATGGTAGAGATAATAGAAACGGAACATGTCCACATCCTAGATAAGGCATTGGCCACTACATTATCCTTGCCTACCATATAGGATGTCTCAAAATCATATCCTTGAAGAGTAGCTAACCACCGTCTTTGTTTGGGAGAAAGATTTGGCTGAGAAAGAAAATACTTCAGCACTCAATGGTCACTCTTCACCTTAAAATGGCTGCCATAGATGTAGTGATGCCACTTCTTAATGGCATGAAGAATGGCTAACATTTTCTGCTCATAAACATGGAGTTCCCTTTCTTTATAATCTAACTTCCTACTTTCATAAGCAATAACACCATGATCTTGGCATAGAACTTCCCCAATACCTCTGCCACTAGCATCTGCATAGATGGTAAATTCCTTGGAAAAGTCTGGGCACACTAAGATAGGTGCTGAAATAAGAAGACTTTTCAGCTCATTAAAGCTCGTAGTGGCTATAGCATCCCAAAAGAAAGCTTCTTTCTTCAATCTGTCAGTAAGAGGAGCTGCTACATGGGCATAATTCTTGATGAATCTCCTATAGAAGGAAGATAATCCAAGAAATTCTCGCAATGAAGTAGAATTTTGTGGTATGGGCCAATCTTTGATGCACTGTACTTTCTTTGGATCAACCATGATTCCTTTCTCACCAACTATATGACCTAAATATTCCACTTCATCAGCCATAAAAGTACACTTGCTTTCCTTTGCAAAAAGCCTATGTCTTCTCAAAGTAAGGGGAACTTCTTTGACATGTTCCAAATGTTCTTCTCTATTCTTGCTATAGATGAGAATATCATCAAAGAATACTAAGACTGATTTATACAAGAATGGCTGCAAAATCTTGTTCATAAGTGCTTGGAAGGTTGCAGGTGCATTGGAAAGTTCGAATGGCATGACTAGGAAATGGTAGAGACCTCTTTCTGTCCTAAAAGCTGTCTTGTGCTCATCCCCTACTTTCATTCTGATTTGATGATACCCTGATCATAAGTCAATATTGGTGAAAAACTTTGCATCCTTGAGTTCATTCAACAAATCATCTATGCGGGGCATTGGGCACCCGTTCTTCAGAGTGCTCTTATTTAGATCTCTATAGTCAATACACATCCTAAATGACCCATCTTTCTTCTTGACGAGTAGTACGGGAGAAGCAAAAAGTGACAGACTAGGCTGAATAAATCCCATTTCCAGCAAGTCTTTAACCTGTTTCTCTACTTCTTCTCTCTCACACTTGGATAATCTATAAGGAGGTTTGTCGATGGGTTTAGTGTCAGGCATTAAATCAATAGGATGATCCACCTCACTGAGGAGGCAACGATGTAGGTGGCTGAAATATGTCCTTAAACTCTTCCAAAAGTTTACATAGACATGGATCTTGCTCCTTAGGTGAAGTAGATTGCTGATTTTCATCTGCCTTTGATAGAAGAAGTGTGAAAATGCAAGACATAGCATTGATTTCCCTCTTCATCTTCTTCTTATTGATTATTTCCACTTGTTTCCTCTCAATGCCATTAAGTTTTACTTGCTGCCCATTCCAAGTAAGCTCCATAAACATCTGGTTAAGATCCAAGGAAAAATTTCCAAGCTGTTTAAGCCAATCGCAGCCAATGATGATGTCAGTAGGACCCATATCTAGGACAATCAAGTCTGTCATAATAGTGCAAGACTATGATAGTTCAATAGGAGTCTACTGGCATATCTCTTTACTCAACTCTTGAGCTCCATTTGCCACTTGTACCTTCAATAGGGAATCCATTTCTTGTGGTAATAACTTCAGCTCATACAATGACTTAGCATTGACAAAACTATGTGTGTTGCCCGTATCAATGAGAATATGAGCAACCTTTGAATTTATAGTACCTTTGAGCCAAAGTGTATTTTCACCCTTACAACCCATCCATGCATCCTGAGATATGGAACATAACATGGGTTGACAAGAAACCATAGAACCACCTGGATCATAGGGAAAGCTATTGATCGGCTCTAAATCCTCCTGCACATCTTGGTCCTCTTGATCATGCATGTCTTCATAAGTGGGGGTTGCATCCACTTGTAAAAAAGTATCTTCATTTGCTTCTTCATCCTCAAATTCTTCTATATTCAGCATGTTTGACTTTGCTATGTATCCCTTGCACTTGTGTTTATGTTCAGGAGACCACTTCTCTCCACACTTGTAACATAGGCCCTTGGTTTTGTCATTGGGAAGTGCTTTATTGTTGTTGGCAATGGGATATGGTTTGGCTACAGCTTCAGTCCTCTTGAAATCCCCTTTTGGATCAACATTACTCCTAAAATTAGTGCCCTGCCTTGAAGCATAAGCTGTAGGATATATAGGCACCCTGCTGGAATTTTTTGAGAACCTATTTTCAGCTCTATTTCCTTCTCTTTGTTGGCTGAATTGCTGTCCAAATCTCTTGGGCTGATTTGCTTGACAATGTGTCCCTATTTTGGGCTGAATGCAGTCAACTCTCTTCTATACTTTTGGCTATACCTTTCAGCATATTGTATGGCTGCATGTACACTAGTTGGCTTGGCTGCTCCAACTTCAGCTCTGAAAGGTTAGGATCAAGACCAAAGATGTACTTATTTAACTTGGCTACATCGGAGATACCTTCTGCATACATGGAAAGATTTAAGAATTGGCTGGAATAATCCCTTACGGAAGATCCCCTTTGCGTAAGATCGTACCATCTTCGTTCAAGTCTTTCCTTTTCCATGGGTGACACAAATACTTGAGTCATGGCTGATTTAAACTCATCCCAAGATTGAAAATTTTCCCCTATCTTGCACATGTATCTCCACCAAGTATGTGCATACCCTTCTAGGTGTAGGGCTGCATAACAAATCTTTGCTTCTTCGTTGCGAAGGTAAAGAGTGAAGTACATTTCCAATTTATTGATCCACTCCTCAAGCTCGGTCGGTGAAGGGTTATCTCCTATGAAATTTGTTATATTGATCTTATCCTTGGATTCTTTATCATAGTGATATTGCTGCTGCCCACCATGATTGTTGAAGCCAAAAGATTGTTGTCTATGAAAAGAGTCACTCCTTGCTTGCTGCCCATGATTGTTTGTATATAATTGCTGCCCATTGCGATGGTTTCCATGAGATTGATGGCCAAGAAATGAATTTCCATGTGATTGGGTATGATTAGAAACACCATGTGGCATTCTATCCTCATGAACATTAACATGCTGAAAACTGTCATGAGCATTAACATGTTGAAAACTGTCCCCATGTACATGCTGTCCATGATCTTCTCTCACATTAGGTTCTCTTACATTAGGAGTTTGAGCATGATGAGTATCAAACTCTTTATAAGAGGGGTGACATCCATGAATAAACTCTTCTTCATCTTCATGCAATGAATGACCTTGCTGTCCATGTTCTCTTGAGATAGGAAATTTAGGCCTGCCTCTATTCCATGAGTTAGCACGTGGTTGAGTGGTTTCATTCACTCTAGAAGGACCACCATGTTCATAAGTCGATGGTATATTTTGATGAGCTGTAGTAGATCTCACATTCCCATGAATAAGTGGCACTTCTTCAACATGGGGTGGTGGTTTACTTTGGAATCTATCTCCCAAATTGCCGAATATAGTGATCAGCTAATCAAACTTGGTATCCAATCTACTACTTTGTTGCTCCATATGAGAAATCATCTTATTAAATTTATCATCCATGGAGTGGGTAAGCTGAAGTAAACCATCATTCATGGAGTGGGTAAGCTGAAGTAAACCATAATTCATATTGCCAAGTTGCTTAGACATTTGTTGGAAGTTGTTAGAATCACGTGAGATGTTTACTTCATTCCCATGATCTATGACATGAGGGTTCCTTGGCCATTGCACCTTGTCATTGGTGGTACTCCCATGAATTTTAGCCTCTGATTTTTGGCTCTATTATTGTCATTTGTCTCAGCATGATACTCCTCCAAGCCTTCCTCAATGTGGTCTAACATTTGCTCTTTCTTCTTGTTCCTTGCCATGTTGTAATTTCAGCACTGTCAGTCAAAGATTGGTCTATATCTTGAACTATGATTCCCCGATCCAAGTGCTTTATAGCTCCAAATGGAGCTTACAATATGTATATATATCAGATTTACTGAAATAAGCACTTTGGAAAAGGTATATAATGGTTCCAGATCAAAACAGTGTGTCTCTGCCTGCCTGTCAAAGTGCAGTCTACAGTGACCACCTGTCACAAAATGGGCTATAACTTGAGCTCCGCTACTCCAAATGAGGCGTTCTATAGCTAGGATCAAATAGGACTTTGAGATGTACATACTGAGAACAAGAACCCTTATTTCAGAATTAAAAATGCCTTTCCTATAACAGGTTCTTTATGACTATCTAGAATGGGACTACACCTTGTAACACCCTGTAGAAGCACTATTTGAGCACTATTTCATTCCATATGCATATAGACCATGGTAAAACTGGTGTGGGCATTGAAGGGCAACCTGTAGGCCATAATCACCACCTGGAATCAAATCTGTAGCACCTATAGACCTACCAAACTGTTCAAAACTGTGACCAAATTGCCCTGTTTTCCCCTGTTTGTACCAAGTGTCTTCATATCTTTTCCACTCTCATCCTGAGTGGTCTTCCGTGGTCCACCACTTGTGGTGAGGGATAAAATGGCAGAACATGTACCTAAATGGGATCTAAAACTCCGAAAGGTGTGCAAAGTTCCTTCCGGGCCAGGTTGTGCACCCTTACAGAGTCATCAATAGCAAGGGAGGGTCACCTCACTATTGTCTTGCTATCTCGTCCAACTTCGACCTTTTTCCTCGGTCGGTATTGAACATGGCAGAGCTAGTATTCTAAAAAAAAAGGTATGATATGCAAGACCGAATCAAGACATTGAACCTTTCATGATATGCATGAATTGGAAAAGTATCATGAATGAAAATGGGCTGAGATATGCTTACTAATAGTATCAGTGACTCACTGCATACTATGCTCACCTTTATAAATTTATTTTGGGAAATTCTCAAAGATTGGGTCAACAAAAACTCATGGGTTAGGGTTAGGTAAATCTCAATCAAAATATGAAGGACTATATGATGAATTTTGAAGTCTTCAATCAATCAAATGCAATAGATCAATGAGATGATCAAAACTCAATCAATGAATGGCTGAATGACTGAGTAGATACTCAATCAATGCTTGACAATCCCAATTGAAGGCTCATTGTATGAAATTTGATGATTCATTATCAATCAATGCTGAATGTAAAGTCTATGAAGCAAGTCATTGCTTGATTACTCTCTAATCTCTCCATCAACAATAGGAGATGCAGTCATCATCAAGTGGATTAATGATTGGAGAGATTAAAAGGGAGTATTAGAAATACCTCTTTCAATGCTTGAAGAAGAATATGTTGCTTGTCTCAAACCTCAGCCATAAAGAGTGATAGCCCATCTTCATAAGTCCTCCAATTGATCAAGAGAGAGTAATACTCCATAATTCCATACAATAGCTCCAAGTATAATCCAAGGATGATGCCTTGAGTGAGTCTTCAACTCCAAGAAGCCAAATGAATGGAAGATCCTTTGTAATTGGATCCTCTTTGACTGAGATTTCCAAGAAATTCTTCAATCCCTGTCATGCTTGAAGTCCAAGAGAAGATTGGCCGTCAATCTTGAATCCATTGCTTAAAGCCTTCAAAATCTTGAGTGTTTGGAGTAGTAGGAAGGTCCCTGATGTCATTTAAGACCAAAGCCCCATGAAATAAAAGAGAATAGACCAAAATTTGAAGCCTATAGCTTGCTGCCCTGTTTTGACTCCATAGCCATGTCAAAATGAAGCTCCAATCTTGAAGAAGGTTCAATGTCAGTCAAGAGAGTTGTGTAGTAGCTTAAGGGAATAGATTTAAGCAAAAGCCCCATGAAATTGATCAAGAATTCTGAAATTTTCTCTCTGCTATAATAATAGTCCACTTCTAGGGTTTGTATGAGGAAGAAGAGCTCAAGAATGGCCAATGATTCATGCCAAAGTTGAAAGAGACTAAGTGGAAGACTTGTAAGCATTGTGACCAAGCCTCATGGAGCTTAATAACTTCATTTTTAAATCATGAGTATGGGAGTAGGAATTCAGTGCAAACAGCGCAAAAAACGCAGACTCATATACCTCATGATCACGTGAGCCAAGCAGGGCTTAAGCATACTCTATGTGATGCTTAGAAGATGGAGAATTAGCTCTAGAAACCATGGAGGTAGATGAAGTCTTGGTTGAGAGATGAGAGCAGGATTTTGGCTATGGAAGCTTGAGAGAAAGAGGGAAGAGAAGAAGAAACGTTTGATTAGCAAAAAGTTAACCTATTTACTCCTCCCTAATCCCTGTTTAACTCCAATTAGTCCAATCTCCCTCCAAAATGACCTATGAATTGACCACGAGCTGTTATTTTCATCATAGAACCTCCAAGAACCTCCAAAATAGCGACGACTTGATGCAGATAGCCATGGCTAGTCACAGTTTGAATTGTAATTAAGCCTGTGACCAGATCTTGTCCTCCCAGTTGCCCTGTACCAAGTCTGTGACTAGAATTTGCCATGAAAATGACCCTTTCCATGAATCAAATCCATGCTCTGATACCAATGAAATGATACTTTGCCATATCCAAGAAAACTAACAAGAAATGCTTCCAAGAAATGCTAGAAGCTTGCCATTCATATTCAATGAGAAGAAGAAATACAAATGTTGAAAGCATGGCTGATTGTTGAGAATACTATGATGATGGCTGTTGCAAGGTACACACCCTTTGCAATGGTGGGAAGGAAGAAACCTTCTAGCTCCAAGAAGTGGAGTTTCAAGAAATGAATTGGAAAGATGTGTTACATTGGCACTCTCTTGTCTTTTATACTCTAGCCTAAAGTAGACTAATTGGCCTAATTAAAGTAGTATGAAAATTTCTTTATTACAACGAGACCGGTTTGCCTGGGTTACATGAGCTTCGTGCCATCATGTAGAGTGGCACGATGGGCTCCCTTGCTAGCACACTTGGGGATTTAGCAGCTTGCCTATATAGCTCTTCCTCATCTGAGAACGGTAGGTCAATGGTTGCCAAGATGTGCATCCAATTCTGCTTGTCCTCAGGGCAAGGGATGTGCTTGGTCAATGACCCATAGGGTTTGCTTGCATGTGCATCACCTTTTAGCATGGTTGAGATAGCATTAGGGTTGGTTGGGATAGTCCTCTAGGTATCCATCTCAACCCTTATGGCTTCTGTTCTATTCCCTAAGAAGATGAGATAGTTACCCCAATCTTCAATAACTCGAGCGTTCCTCATCCAGGGTCGGCCTAGCAGTATGTCGTAATCCACTCCCTTCATGACAATGAAGTTCACGGAAAACTGCACCCCTGCGACCTTCACTGGCTAGCTCCTTAGGACCCCGAATAGTCTGACCTTCATTCCATTGGCCAATGTGATATTGAACCTAGCTGTTTCCATGGGTGGGTTTCCCCATGCCTGTAGAACTGCGTGGCTCAAGACACTCACATCGACACCTGTGTTTACGATTCCTTTTCGTGTTACATCCCCCAAGGCTAAGATAGGTAAGACTGTATGCATCTCAGTGCCTTCCCAGAAAGCATTGACGTGCAGTGATCTTGGAAGTGGGTGTAGCATTGGGCTTGGAATCTGCGTGACTGCGTCCTGCTCTTGCAAGTCAACGGCAATGTGCTCCTCTTTTCCCTCCACCTAGTGCTTTAATTCTTACCATAACAAAGGGTGTTGCTGAAGCAGATCTCCTAGGCTTAAGGTCACTGGCGTGGTTACTAAAGTGGTGAGGAGGTTGCTGGGTGGTTGCCTTCCTCCTTGGTCAGCACTCTTTGGCCATATGTCTTTGTTAGCTTGTTGACATGCTTCTTCCTGGTCTTGCCTCTATGGCATCTCATGTAGTGTGGGTGCGTTCCCCGATTGAGGTTGCGATGGTGAAACGGGTATACTCACACTAGAGAGGTCTTCACTTTGGTCTTCCAGTATGGGCTCTACGTCCTTAAGGTGTTCTTGGGCGTCCTTGACCCACTCCTTGACTTTGGCTATAGCCTTGAGTTGCCGTTTGGGGTGGGGGTATTCCCCTACCTTGGCACTCCCTAGTTCTGCTGTCTTAGGGGTTGAGGTCTTTGCCTTTGCATCAATGACCCTCTTTCCTATCACTAGCATTGTAGCTTCCTCAGTCTCTTAAGGGTAATCTTTGCGTTTGTTCTCTTTCTCCTTCTGCTCGGCTTTTCTTTCCCAATGAGGCTGCATCCAGGTTACTTGGCCCAGGCAATGAGATGCCTGCCTGTTTTGTATGTGCTTGCATCATGACATGTAGTGGGATGGCGTATCCTCATTGTCAAAGGTCTCCACACCAAACAGCCCCAAGGGTATTGAGGGCATGTTGGCAGAACTAGTTGATGGCTTTCGTCTAGGACAGTTAGGAAATAGGTGTGTGATTTCACACTCGGTGCATCGAAGGTCAGCTTTGTCCTTGTTTGCATGTTCCCTTTCCGGGTAGCGTGATGAAATATGGCTTGGATGACCACACGTCCAGCATGAGATTGGATCTTGGCTTGGTCCTCCAAAGCCTCTACCTCTTCCTCTACCTAGCGCCATCACCAGTTATTGGTCGGTAGTCCATCAGGACTGGATTGCCTTCCTCATCATAGGATATGTATGGGTTCACGTAGGTCTCCTCTTCACTAGGTTCTTCCACATAGTGAACAGGAGCTTCACTCGGTAGATGGGTTACATAGGACCTTGGTGGTCTGGGTATGCTTGTTGGGTTCATCTCTAGCCTAGGAATGGCCGCGGTCTTACATCATTTGGTGTTGGAAGCGCCAACTAGGCTCCCCTGCCAAAGAAGTTAGGTGGCCTATTGCCTAAGTATGGAGGGTTTTATTGCTGCGCATATGGGAATCTCCTTGGCAGCCTGCAATGTAATGCGTCATGACTGAACCTACCATAGTTCGAGCACAACCTAGATCTAGGATCTTCGCACTCGGCTGGGAGGTGGTTACTGCCACAGTGTATACATTGCACATGTGACCGCATAGGTTTCCTCATTTGGTCTTGCAATCGTGCAAGCTCCATTCTCACCTCAGCCAGCTCCTGGCCTTGGTCAACACTCTTTCCCTTATCTTGTATGCTAGAGTTCTCTCTCTCTCCTGAAACTGTTGACTGCTCTGGAGCTTTGTAACTTGTATTGTCTCGACTAGTGTTCCTCATGCTTCGCTCCCTAAGCTGATCGTTCACCCTTATTGCCTCTTCAAAGACTCTAGCTAGCACGTCTCGGTGTAGAGTGGAGTTACTAGCCAAAGACTTGTAGAGCTCCTCGCTTCGAATTCCATTTATAAATACAGTAGACACAGTCTTCTCGTTAGGTCGCTCATTTGCAGGGATCCTCTTGAAGAGGCTATGCACATGAGTGACATAGTCCCTTACGTCTTCCTTTTCCCTTTGACTGACATTCATCAACCGGATGATGAGATTGTTAGAGTACCCTGCCTTAGAGAATCTCTTGATAAAGAGATCCTTAAGACGGGCAAAGTTCGTGGGCAAAGTTCGTGCGCTCAGCTGCATCTAGACTAGTGTACCAAATTCTCCCCTTATCACCTAAGCACAGACCGAAAGCTTGAGAGCATTGTGTAAGGTCCGTGAGACCATTTGCTTCGCAAACTTGTTCAAATTGCTCCACAAAGCTATATGGGTCATTGCTAGGTTCATACTTGTCTAGCTGCTTTGCTACAATAGGGATTCTAGATTGCCCCTTTGTCCCTTTGCGTGACCCCTAATCTCGAGAGTAATGCGGTGACTAAGGCTGTTGCGCTCTGCTCAATGGACGTATTGTCCATGAGCCGCTTGGCTACGAGTTCACTCAACGATAAGTTAGCTTCTGCTACTCGTTCTCTCTTTGCATTTGGCCCTACTTTGGCTGCACCAGCCAAGGCTAGCACATGTCGAGCCTCGTACATGTCTACATCTTGTTGGAGTTTCCTAGCCTTCTGCTCGTGGTTATAGGCAAATATGCTCTCTAGTGCCTTTCTAATCGCCTTTCTTTCCTCTTCTAGGTTTGCTACCACTTCCTCTACTGGTTTGCCCTGAACTACCGTCCTAATCAACAAGTTGTACTCATTGACTAGCACCTGCACTAAGACTAGGAATTCTCCCAAGTCCAGTCAGTCCTCTTCTTGTCCGCCTTGTGATCCTGACATTGCTCCCACTTCTAGCTCCACAAGGTCGTCGATCTTCTCCTAATAGTGGGTTCCTTGATGTTATTATATCTCTTGATGAGTTCCTTGTTATTGAAAGTAGTTGTCAATCTTATTCACAAGTTGTGCTTCGTGCCTTCTAGTGCTTAGTGCGAAAACAGGCTTTTTCTTTTCTTGTAGTGCACCTTTGGTGATAAAATCAAAAGTGAGGTGTGGATGCAGGAAATGCTCAATGCAAACTCCACTCTTCCCCTCACGTTTATAGCGTGATATGGCTCTAAGCGCAGGTTTTGGCTGATCGAAGGTCTTACGAAAAGTCCATGCTGCATTCTCTATTTTGCTTCAGGGTTGGTTGGTTGGTTACCGAAAGTCGAGTCAAGTTTTGAAATTCAGTCCGCTCACTGTCTAGCTGTTTGGGGTGAATCCTTGGTTATCCTGTTTGGTCTCTGGCTTCTAAGGGCTAAATTGGGTTTCCAGGGGGGATCAGAGATGTGAACAGGGTGGCCAGGACTGTCAAGTAGGTTCAAAAACCCTCTATTTTAAGTTTTGGTGAAGTGGTTTTGGGAATCAGATGGGTTGGTCCGATTTTAAGACTCGGACAGGGTGGTCTGATTGTGAGACTCGGACAGGGTGAATTGTGGGACTTGGATGGATTGGTCCGATTTTGAGACTCGGACAGGGTTGTCCGACTGTGAGACTCGAACAGGGTGGTCCGATTGTGAAAATCGGACAGTCCGATTTCTACTTTGGTCCGATTTCCCTAGTCGGATAGGGGGTCCGACTCTTGCAATAGGTCGAGTGGTCTGATTGTGGCGCTAGGACCAATGGTCTGATTTTGGCACAGGGTCCGATTTTGGGAATCGGACGGGCTGGCCTGATTCTGGGACTCGGATGGGCTGGTCCGACTGCACAGACTACAGCTCGCGGGTTGTGCGCGATGACTCAAGCTCAGCGCCTACTCCATGGAATCATCCAGTGCCTTCTAGATAGGTGCAAAACACTACAAGGAAATGCCAGACATACCTGGAATCACTGTGGTGTTTGAATCGAACGGCACTCCAAGGATCCCCCTACAGCTCTCTTTCTCTCTCTCTCTCTCTCCCTGGCTCTCAAGCTCACTCTCTCTCACAAAGTAGAATGTCAAATGTGGTCTTTCCTGGTTCCCTAGGCCTCTTATACCATCCCAGCCTGCTGTAACCTCATAAGCTAATCCCTCACACTCTTCCAACCAGAAATTTGAATTTGTGCCCCTATTTCCCTGTTTCCAGTAGCAGTAGAACCCTTTCCGTTTTCCTTCTTTTTCCTATCCTAATCTTAACCTAATGCAACAAAAATAAAAAACAGAGATGGAGATGGATGGTCCTACTCTAATATTCAGTAACAAATCAAAATACTTACTTGGTCCAAGGATTAAAACCTCCTAAATCTCCTAACTATCTCGAGCACCGGTTTGGGTTGCAAACCCTACTTCTGTGCTCAATTCGATGTGTGCGGCGCTTGCGGCTCGATTCCATCGTTCCCGGCAATGGAACCAAAATGAAGGGAGCTATGGAGCTCTACCTCGAGACCTACGGACCGCTTATTGATCAAGCGTTTCAAGCTAAGTGACCATGGCTACCTCTCACATAGCCGACGCGCAATGCCTACCTTACGGGTGTAGTGAGCTTACCTTGATGCTCGATCGAGTTTCCTCCTCTCTCTTGCACTCCAGTAGCTCCACAATCCTTGCGGCAAGCTCGAGCAACCTCAAGCCCTCTCCGTCAAGCTCCATCCTCCATAGTCGTGCAAGAAAAGAGAAGAGAAGAGAAGAAGAGAAGAGAAGAAGAGAAGATGAAGAGAGAAGATGGGGAGCTTCTTCTCCATGATCCCTCACTCTCACACACTCACTCCCTCACTCCCTCACACTCTCTCAATCTCTCATTCAGGCACAAGCAAGAAGGCAAGAAATAAGAGAAGAAGAAGAAGAAGCTTTGGCCACACACAAGAATGAGCTTCTCATTCACTTTTCAACTTTATATACAAAACCCTAAATCCCTTTTGGGCGGTCATCCCCTTATCCCCTTTTTTACATGGCTGGCCGTGGCCTAGGCCCTTTTTCCCATTGTCCTTCTATCTTCCTAGCTTCCTTTCCACCGCCCGTCTATATTTACAAATTGCACGGGTGAGAGCCCGACGCTCCTTAAATTAAATCATGATGCACTTGCACTCTTTTACAAAAGTATTGACTTGTGCTTTTCCTTGTGTGTCTTTTCCCTTATTTAGGACTTTTATGCACTTCTTGTATTTCTAGATTTTTCTTGGCGTGCCTTTGTCTTCTGTTTCACTTTGCCTTGGCCTTTGTCTTTTGCTTTAGCTTTTCTAGATTTTCCGTCTGACGGTTAACACGTGCATTAAAATTCAATTCTTGCAGGGCTA
The DNA here is from genome assembly GCF_053477565.2 of Lygodium microphyllum. Taxonomy (NCBI): domain Eukaryota; kingdom Viridiplantae; phylum Streptophyta; class Polypodiopsida; order Schizaeales; family Lygodiaceae; genus Lygodium; species Lygodium microphyllum. The sequence continues at coordinate 11,628,981 of NC_141160.1, forward strand.
ACAACCATTTAGGAGTTCTCAACGAACCACAAAATGTGCAACATCAACTGAGAACTAGCAAGCACCACATAAGGCTTTTGAATCAGGTAGGGTTTCCCTCTTTTGATTGCAAATACCACTCCCCAAACTAGCAACTCTTTTCTATCCAAGCTTTTTATTTGAACAAATAGATTTGCTTGTGTAAAACATAGGTCCCATTAAGACATTCCCTTCCCTTTTCACATCAACATAGCTCCGATAACATTCTTTCCAACACTAATGTTAATGAAAAAAGGGCTCTCCCAATTTGGAGGAATAAGAACATGCAAAGTACTCAACTTTTCTTTTATTGCAGGAATGCATCCTTTTCAACATATGTTGAAACAAAAGGATATTTTTTGAGCTTCTTTCTATAAGGGTTGTAGTATTCAGATAGCATATGGAACGATCTCGATATATAACTCATATTCTTACCAAATCTTATAATATCTTTTACAATTTTTGGAGAATCTATAGGAAGTAAAGCCTCAACTTTGCTTCATTTACTTGAAATTCCATTTCGGATACTTCATGCCCTACAATTATCACTTTAATCCTTGATACTTTGCATTTCTTAGGATTCAACTATCCCATCTTGGACCAGTTTTGCAGAAACCTTATCTAGATTTTTTACATATCTAAAGCTGAAAGGAAGGATTATGTGTCCTTTATTAAAAAATTATGTGACATCTTTGCTTGGAATTATGATGAGCTGAGAGATATTCCTCCCAGTCTGGTCATTCATACCATTCTCCTAAAGAAAGGTAGCCACCCTATGCAACAAAAAGTAAGGCATATGCCTTTTAAACTAAGGGATAAGCTATTCAAGGAATTGACAAAGCTATGAAAAGCTGGCTTGATATTTTTGGTACAACACATAGAACAGTGTTCACCAATGGTTATCAAGAAGAAGAAGAATAGTCAAATTCGGCTATGTGTAGACTTCATACAGCTTAATAAGCAGATGGTTAAGGATTATTATCCATTACCATTTATTGATCAGATCTTAGATCAATTAGCAGGTAGGGAAATCTATTCATTTATGGATTACTTTGTTGGATACAATCAAATGGCTATGAAGGAGGAAGACAAGCCGAGAACGATGTTTATCATTGTCTTCGGTACCTTTGTGTATCATGTGATGGCCTTTGGGTTATACAATGCACCTAGTTCTTGGCAACGTACAATTGATAAGACTTTTGGTGACATCTCCTAGAGGAGTTATAAGTCTTAGGCACTATATTCTCTATGAGAAGGTGGTATTCTTTATGAAGGTAGATGGACTTAGACTGTTGATGAACAAGTTGCAGCCGCCTGACTATTTAGTAAAGTGGTTAATTACTTGTAGAATGGTTTTTGCGACAAAGAAATGTAGGCACTATATTCTCTATGAGAAGGTGGTATTCTTTACGAAGGCAGAGGGACTTAGATTGTTGATGAACAAGTTGCAACCGCCTGACTATTCAGCAAAGTGGTTAATTACTTTGCAAGAGTTCGATTATGAAATTAGGAGTAAGCCATGAAAGTTATAGGGTGGGTATTGTCGAATGTCTTGTTGATTTTGGGGAGCCAAAGGAAATCCTAGCTGAAGGCAGTGACATCGAAGGCCTATTCAAAATTGATACAACTTCCATCTCTTCTTGGTATGCATTTATAACACATTATCTATCTATAGGAGGATTTGGGACTACTCTATTGAACTCTGAGAAGAGAAAGATTAAACAGTAAGTATTGCGCTTTTCAGTTATAGCGGGTGTCTTATATAAGAAAGGTGTAAATGAGATTTACCGATGCGTAGTACTTGATGAGGTACCATTCATTCTTGAGGAATGCCATGATTTAGCATGTGGGGGACATTTTGCTGGACAGATTATTGCCTAGAAATCTTTTCGTGCTAGATATTGGTGGTTATCTATCTTTTAGGATGCTTTCAGTTATGTTAAGCATTGTGATATCTGCCAAAGACACGATGCCAGGGAGAATTGTAAGCGACCGGTAAGCCCTATTTTAGTTATGTTGCCCTTCAAAAAGTGGGGTATTGATTTTGTTGGACCAATATACTATTGGGGATAAATGCGTCTCTGCCTAGTCGCCCATGTATTACTACACTGACAGTACCTGCCACTGCACACTGTAGGTAGCGGGCGCCTGTACAATCAGTTATTCTTTATTCTTTTAGTGACAGTTTGAATAAAGGAAGGCCTGGCCACACATTGTGGTTGTTAGAGTTCCCATTTCTTGTCTCTCTCGTTCTTGCTCTTGCTCTCCCGCCATAGCTCTTGCGTGCAAGCTTTGATCCTTATCACCTTTCAACTGGTATTAGAGCAGGTCATTCATGAGTGCTTCTCGACCTTCCCTGGCATCTACACAAGGTATGAGAGCTTGCTTTTCACTCAGTTCTCAGCCATTCTTTGATATGAACAACAGGGTTTCATGAAGAGGCAGCCATAACTTCCATCATTGAAGCTTGTTCTCTTCACCTCTTGCTTGGATTTGTCCTAGGCTTGTGTAGGCTTTCATTGGGCTCTTGCTTATCCCCTACCCACCCTGATTTGGTCCCTTAAGTATAGCAGTATGCTCACGTTTTATTTGTGCACGTTTGCAAAAATGGCTCAAAATCCACTCTTTTTGTCATATCTCGGGCATCCGAAACCCGATTCAGGCAAGGTAAGAGTCTAAGTTGGGGTTTTGGCACACTCTGAATGCGATGGTGATGACAGATTTACCAAATTCTGATGATAGAATATTCTACAATAGATTTTAGGTTTGAGACATCATGTATTTGTATCCCTATGGCTTATGTGATGCTTCTACTGATGTCTATTGATATCGGATCACTTGTGGATGTTATGCCTCTTATGTGAGATGGATTTGGAGCTGATTTAGCTCAGCCATTGACTATTTTGAATAGTCCCAGATTTGGCCAAAACATGGAAGCATTTATCTCTTGAAGTCTATGCTTACCGGGATTGATCACTTGATGCATATTGACGCCCGAATGATGTCTACATGTATGGAGATGCTATATTAATAGATTGCCATCATTTTGGTACTAACTTGAGGCCTGAAATACTCACTTTGGAGCAGTGAATGTCTGCTGTAAACAGTTGGGCTGAAGCTATTCTACTCATGTATGCTTATGCCTATGCTATTCGAGGCATGTCTTGGAGATGTACATTGATGTATTGACCATCAGGGATTGGAAAAGACTTCGACATTGCTTCTTAATCATTGGTTGAGATTGAGATCCACTTTCCATAGCATTTGGATATTTATCTTGGATGTATCTTGACACTTATTGGTCTATGCTTGACCACTTTTGACATGCACTTATGCTCATGTCACCAACTATGTCAGTTACATTGTTTGAGCTTGGATGCTATTGGAGCTTTACTTAGGCTTGACATTAAATTGTCTAGAGCATATTTTGGAGATTTATTGGCTTGCCAAAGTTTATTTTGGGATATACTTGATGTCTATGGATGCTACATATGGATGTCACAGTGCCTCCATGTTTGGGATATCTCATTGATGCTTGACCTTGGACACTTGTCACTGATGCTTGTATATGCTTTGTTCTAGCTTTGTTGCTTGATATTTATGGCCTTTATGCCAGTGGTAGCATCTTTGGATGCTTGACAGACATTGAGCAGGCGATCTTTGCTATTTGAGCTTTTGAGACTATTTGGAATTTCTTACCCTTTGGGATGATGCATGGTTCGTATGTCTTGGTTCCTTCCGATGCTTATGAATGACTTGGGTCCCTTTCCTTGTGAGCTGACACCTACTTGTGTCAAGTCTTGGTAGTGGTAGGCACACTTTGCTCCGTTGACTAGGGGGTGTGCCTACTCATTTGCAGATATTCCATGACATGTTCGGGTGTTGGATTCATGCTTATTGACTGTCATATGCCTATGTTATGCCCGCATGATGCCGATTATGGTCTTGGTAGTATATGATTGACTTGGGATGATCCGCTTCTGGCACAGTTAGCTCTCATTTACTGAAATTTGTCATTTATTACAGCAAGCTGAAATTTGCAGATTTTGAGCACTTCTCTAAGGGTAATGCTTACTATTTGATGTTAACTTGGTTATATTTGGTGGACAGTTGGTAAAATCCACTCTTTCAGCTAGTTTTAGCAATGGTTTTAATGCATTTTCTGCTAATTACAGCAACCTGCAATTTTGTCTTTGTTGCATTGATTTGGGACAGTATGGTTGGTCATTTGAAAGACACAGTTCTCTTTAACATTGCTAAGTTGGATGGTACCAACTATGGGTATTGGAAGTCCCAAATATGGTAGGTTTTGGTGCAGAAGTTGCAGATTAAACCCTTGCGTTTCAAAGGTGTAAAATCTGAGGATATGGATGATGATGTTTGGATGGAAGCTGATGAGCTATGCAAGTCTGCCATTATTTTGTCACTCTTAGAAGAAGTCCATCATAATGTTGTTGAAGATGAAAATCAGAGTGCATGGGATTTATGGGAGAAGACTCAGGAGCTCTATGTGCAGCACAGTCCCGCGTCACAGATGTATTGGCTGAAGTAGTTAATGGACCTTCGCATGAAGGAGGCGACCTCCCTTACATCTCATTTCAGTCAGTTTCATGCTATCATGAAGAGTCTGTTGTCACAAGGTATTGAGTTCAAAGACAACTTGCACCCATTGTTTCTGCTTGGCACCTTGCTTGAATCATGGCATGTATTCTGTACTACCATATGCATGAACAAGCTTGATGGACTGAAAATCAAAGATGTTGAGAGTGCTTTATTGACTGAGGAAATCAACAGGAGAAACAATGATGCTTTCCTCTCTTCACATGCATTGACTATTAGAGTTGGCAGACATGGCATGCATGATAATGATCATAAGGGCAGGGACTCTTAGAAGTCAAGATCCAAGTCACGTGGTCACAGTAAGTCCCGTGGACGGAAGTCTGATTTTACCTGTCATTATTGTGGGAAAGTAGGACATATTAGGCCACAGTGCCATAAAATGCACGATGATAAGCGCAAGGAAAAGGGAAAAGAAAAAGTGCAGGAAAAGTATTTTGAGTGCAGCATAGTACCTGCAAAATCCAGTGTGAAGATAGAAGAGGTTAATGTCACACATGCCACTGATTTAGATGACGATTACACACTTGCAGCTTCTTCATGCGATGCCTTACAGACTACTGAGATACACTCTATGTATGCGTAGTGCTGGCTCTTGGATTCGGGTGCGTCTTTTCATGTGACACCTTGTAGAGATTGGTTTCATACCTATCGTACCATGTCTCATTCTGTGTGTCTTGGTGATGATAGGTCTCTTGACATTGTGGGCATTGGAGATGTTCATCTGTAGTTTCCTTCTGGCAGTTCTTTTGTTTTGCATGATGTCTGCCATGTATCTACGTTGACTTGCAGCCTTATGTCAGCTGGATAGCTTGATGATGCAGGGTATTTTGTGTCTTTTGGAGACTCTGCATGGAAGATTACTCATGGCAGGCTTGTACTTGCAAGAGGTGCCAAGTCTGGCAGTCTCTATCCCTTACTTGTATCAGGAGAGCTACATTGGATCATGTTTTGTCTGTGGGTTCTATTCCCCATGTATCCCTTTGGCATGCTCATTTGGGGCATATGTCTCTTAAAGGAATGAAAATGCTCCATGATTTGCAGTATCTTCCGCCTTTTGACTCTTTGCATTTTGATTCTTGTGATCATTGTTTATATGGTAGGCAGACTAGAAATACACATAAAAAGTCTGGTAAGAAATGCATGGGTGAGCCCTTGGCTCTTGTGCACTCAGATGTATGTGTAACGTGTACCCCTACCCACTTGTAGGACATGTCTTAGCAGCCCATCGGGAAGAGAGTCTAGAAAGTGCCACCCGACACTCACAAGGAATGTCACGGGGTTTGCGATCTAGGTCTTCCCAAGTCTACCTCTAAGCGGAAGAATTCCAGCCATTTCCACTTAGGACCGACCTGAATCAGGGTTTCCCTAATAGTCAAGTTCCTAGGAGGTAACTAGTGTCGAGCCCCAGACAAACTACTTTGCACAGAAACATCAGGGTCAAACCGGATTTATACTACACTTGGTTAAAGGAGAATGGGAAACGAGAGGGATGCAAAGCTCAACCTCTCTGCCCGTAAGGCATAGTTCCATTCTGTTCCCCTAAAACAACATAAATCGGGACTCTAGCCCTAATGATTCTAGGTTATTGTTACCTCGCTGTCAAATCCTTTGAGAAAAGTTCCCGGCCAACCAAGACCACCCTTCCATAGGACAGACCCATGATCTCATCCACTGCACTTTCCTCAGGTTGCTTTAGTTATCTAATCACCTACCACATTTAGTCTGACAAGCAAAAAGAGCTTCCTTCATTAACGAATTACACACTGGTTCCTTCACGTAACTTAGGCACTGACATAGAAAAACAATTTCAGGCAAGTTCCTTTTCAACATTTGATCTTTATTTATCAGTCTTTGGAATACATCAAATAATCCGCCCGAAGGCTATTCCAGCAATCCTTAGGGATCGCTATTCCAAGTTCCACCCGTTGACTAGTATGCGTGCCTCAAGATCCCATCTTGAGTCATGTCGGCCTCTTGTGCAGGATCCGAAGGCAAGGGATTTATGGCGAGAGCCTCCCCTGGCACCCAAGCGTCCTCCTGCTCCAAGTAGCACCCACGGAGAGACCTCTCGCAGCGGGTTCAGTCCACCTACCCGGCACGACTAACAATCCCCTTGGATAGGGTCAAGCAGATAGTCGGAGGTAACTGATACTACCTCTCCCTCCAAGATTTTAACCTAAAGCTTTAGATATTCTTCCTGAATTAGTTCCTTGAGCAAAGAAGTACAAACAGTGCACCTAAGTGTATAATCAAGAACATTCCAGTGGTCATTTGTACGGCCAACTGCTAAGGTGTGATTCCTTCTCCTCGAATGGTTCCAGCATTCGATCTTGGATCAATCACGACTTGGCAAGATCCCAAGGGTTTCGTAAGCTAAGTTTGCTTGTTTACCCCTTTTCCTTGGGTTAGGGTTTATACCAGGTTAACCCTAATTGTCACTACTTTAGGTTTGCATATATTATGGTCAATAAATCCTGGACAGCCCCATTGTCCTCGCTTAATTGCTTACTAGGCAATTCATAATTATATTGGCTTGACAAATCAGTCTTCAAGGAAGAGTGTTGAAGCAGGACAACTTCTCAATTCTTAGGAAATTTGACTTGCGATTAGAACTCGCCAAACTTGGTCTAAGGAGTAGCAATACTATTTTGTGATTTAGACACAAGATCGTACGGCATTGCAACTCGTAGCATGAGATAGGTGTCAACATCTGACTTGTGGGGTTATTTTTCTCATCACACGGTATTCCTTGGTCAAGAATACCTCTGACCAAGATGTAGGGTTTGGGAGTCCTATTGACCCAATCCAAAACCTAACCCTGCTAGGCCGATAAATGTTTTGGCCCTAGGCTTCCTAGATTCCTTGCAGAAGTCTAGCATTTGGTCAACTGATCCTTAGGGTGAGAACCCTAGATTGTTCTTGCACGGGTGATTACATAGTCCTAACATTTCGAGAATGTGGGTAGGACCTTTGAGATCGGAAATATTAGATCGGCATCCTAGGTGTGATACTAGGCAGAATTTTTAACACAGCTTAACCCTACCTAGCACATTGAGGTGACCAACATATGCTAACTAATCATGAATTTCATGTAGGCTACTAATTTACGCGAATTACTTAATTGATCTAACCAATCCACGATTTAAGATGATATTCCCTTTTAGAGATGCAAATACTTTCTTCTAAATTTGCAAGTACTTTTCCCTAAAAGATGTAAGCAACTGCAAGATAGGTGAGATGCATCATTCCATGCGAATATGCAAATTCAAGACCATATACCTTTTTGCAACTATAGGATCTAAAGTGATCTTTTCTTTTCCTTGCCTTATGTGACGTTGATTTACATTCAGAACTATTCTTATAAACCCTACGTTTAATGCATTGAATTCACGCTTTAATATGAAGATGCATCCTTTCCCAAATCAAACTTCGATAAAAGAACTCCATGCATGAGTGAATGCCATGAGTCCTTCATTGATTTAATCCATCCTTTATCACTTAACCCAACCTAGAATGTAATTATCATCACATGCAATTTGCAAGGTTCATAAATCCTTTCCATGCATTGCAACTACTCGAACATAATTTAATGGGTGTCTATGATTATCTTATACACGAGTCACAACTAGGAAAGTATGACATAAGTGTATTATGTGTTATCTACCCTGTCCTTTGCACGATGCAACAAAGATGCCTTTGCACAATTCCATCTTTTTACTTATGCACCATACGTTCAGAAGTTCAAATACCCCTAACCACGAAAGCACAAGCAATTGCAAATGCTGGACATGCAACTAAATTTTATAGATCGAATGAGTATATAAATTTTCCAATTCATTTAAATTTCCCTATGAGAATTAAAGACATGCTTAATGCATCCTTTCATGCGGGAATATTATTAGAACCTAGGCATTAAGAATTGGAGCGTTATCCACTCGCGTACTTGGGTTGGAAGCTCTCGCGTGTGCTGCCCTCGCCTTTTGTTTAGGAGCCATTGATGCAATACCTTTTGACTCATCGATCTTCCCCTTTGCTTCCTTACGCGTTTTGAAGTCACTCTGCCCGAGATTCTCCTCTTCTGCATAGGAAATGGGGTCTTGCAGTCATGGTTTTAAAAAACTGGGGAGATGGGGTGAACAAGGCCTAGGGAAGCCTTAATAGAAGCTTCCAAGCTTCTAGGGAACATGGAAATGATGTGGATGGAGGAGATGATGAGGATGATGATTGCCATGATGATGATGATGATGATGAGGCGTAGCAACCTGGCGGCGGCAGCAGAATGATGATGGCGGCAACAACGGGCAGCATGATCTCCTTCCTCTCCTCCCTCCTCAAGCTTGGGAGGGGGTGGTTCATATATAGCTTGAAGGGGGGGGGGGGTAGCCACACAAGTACCGGGCTGCATGCCTCCTCCCCATGCCTTCCACCACTCAAGGTCACACATGCTCCCTCTCCTCACCATGCAACGGCTGAAGGGGAGGGAGTTAATAAAAAAAATTTGCAAAAATTATCCATTTTTTTTCCCATGAAGGGGTGTTCCTGCATGGGCTACGATCTTTTTAGCCACGGTTTCCTATACATGACACAGGGCTGGTGTTTGTTGATGCACGTGGAGGGAGCACTTAGCCCAAAGTTTTTTTGTTGCAGGAGATCACTCAAAATTTCTCTTGCGCGGGATGTGCGGGGTCTAGGGTTGCTAATATTTCATTGTGGAAATATTACATTCTCTCCCCCTTAGAGGAATCAAGATGTCCTCATCTCGAGAAGATCTAGGGGTATTGTTGGTTGAGAGTAATTTCATCCATCCAAGTGGCATCTTCTTTGGGATAATCTTTCCACTGGATGAGGTATTCTCTAAAGGTTATGGATCTCAAATGCCTCTCCCTAACATCTAAGATCCTGTCAGGCCGTAGCTTAAGGACTCCTTGGCTCGCCATTACAACTTGTTGATCATCAAGCACATGGATAGGGTTAGGCATATACTTTTTTAATAGACTGATATGGAATACATTATGAACTTTTAGGTTTTCGGGGAGTTGCAATTTGTAAGCATTAGGCCCTAGGCACTTGAGAATCTTGTAGGGTCCACAATACCTTGGACTTAGCTTTTTGCATTCACCCAAGGACAAGGAACTCTTCTTTGGACATACGCGAATGAAGACCATATCACCTTCAACAAAGGATCTATCTTGCCGTTTCATGTCTGCGTAAGCCTTCTATCTGTCCTTGGTGGCTTGGATGTCTTGTCTTATTGATTTGATTTGGTCATCCATGTCTTCCAGCATCTGCTTTGAAGCTTCAACCCTCAAGGTTGGATCCAAAAAACTTAAAGGAGTACGACAGTCGTGCCCATACAATGCTTGAAAAGGGGTCATCCGAATACTTTGTTGGTCAGTAGCATTGTAGGCAAACTCAACCAATGGTGGCAAATATTGAATCCACTTTTTGGGTTCACGACAACAGTGTGCCCTAAGCATGTCTTCAATGACTTAGTTGACTTGTTTCATTTGACCATCAGTTTGGGGATGGTAAGCTGTACTAAAACAGAGTTAAGTCCCAATGGCCTCGAAGATAGCCCTCCAGAAGTGTGATGTGAAGAGAGAGTCACGGTCACTAATGATTCTTCTAGGTAACCCATGTAGTTTGAATATTTCCTTGATGAATAACCTTGCAATGTCTGAGGCTTTATAGTTTATCTTAATAGGGATAAGATGTGCAACCTTGGTGAGCATATCTACTACGACCATAATGGAGTTGTATCATCCCTGAACTTGGGGCAGGCCAACAACAAAGTCCATACTAATGAATTCCCATTTCATTTGGGGACTGTCAAGTGGTTGCAATTTTCTTGGCATTTTGACATGTTCTGCCTTAATGCATTGACTGATAATCATTCCGTGACATATTTGAGAACGTCACCTTTGAGCCTATCCCAATAATAGCTCTTCTTGACCACATTAAGGGTCTTGGCATAGCCAGGATGTCATGAGAAAGGGGAGTCATGGGCTTTCCAAAGTATCATCTGCTTGAGTGATTGGCTTGCTGGGATACATAATCTCGTCCTATAGTAGGCAAGTCCACTATTGATAGAGAATTCTTGATACTTTGTTTGTAGCTTGATCTTTGATGGGGATCTCCCTTAGCAATTTCTGATAGGTTGGGTCATGGCATGCCTCTTCTCTAGCTAGCTCAAGAATTGGGTTGTTTAGCATGGATACCTTTGTGGCTAGAGATCTTGTTGTTGATGGATCTTGCAAAATTAGAGAATTCAGAAATGCCTTGCGTGACTAAGTGCATCAACAACTACATTCTGCTTTCCAGGCTGATATTTGATTTCAAAATCATATTCTTCTAGCACTTCAATTCATTGACGTTGCCTCATATTGAGCTCATTCTGGGTGAAAATCCATTTAAGACTTTTGTGGTCCGTCACTAAGGTAAATTTGTTACCCAACAAGTAGTGTCTCCAAAGTTTGAGAGCATGGATCATAGCCAATAGCTCCAAATCGTGGGTAGCATAGTTCCTTTCATGGCTCTTCAGTTTCCTTGAAGAGTATGCTATGGGATGACCTTCTTGCGTAAGCACACATCCTAAGGCAAGTGTGCTAGCATCACTTATTACTTCAAACTTCTTAATAAGATCTAGAAGTTTTAAGATGGGTGCTGATACCAAGCTTTGCTTTAGTTTGTCAAAGCTGGACTGCTCAACAGGTGACCATACAATTGATACTTACTTCTTTAGTAGATCGGTCAGAGGCATTGCAATAAAAGCATAGTTTTTGATAAAGACGCTGTACCATCTTGTCAATCCAAGAAAACTACATATTTCTTTGATAGAAGTTAGTGTTGGCCACTCCAGAACGTCTCTGACCTTGGCCAGATCCACTAAAATTCCTCCCGGTGATATAATGAATCCCAGATATTTGATCTGTCGCTTGAAAAATGCACACTTCTTCTTCTTGGCATAAAGCTTGTGTGCCCTCATTGTTTCAAGGACAATGCGAAGCTCGGGTTCATGATCTTTTTCTTGCTTAGAGTAGACTAGGGTATTGTCAAAGAAGACGAGTACGAAGTCATCAAAATAGGGCCTAAAGATATCGTGCATTAACCTGTTGAAGGTAGCATGAGCATTTGCCACCCCGAATGACATGACCAAGAATTCAAAGTGTCCATAACTTGTGCTGAATGTTGTCTTTGGGATATCTTCTTCCTTGATCCTTATCTAATAATATCTAGACCTGAGATCTATCTTAGAGAAGATCTTTGCACCTTGAAGACGGTCAAGAAGCTAATCTATTCTTGGAATGGGATATTTGTTTTTAATGGTGGATTGATTCAACCCTCTGTAGTCAATGCATAGCCGAAGCATTCCATCTTTCTTCTTCTAGAACATCACTAGAGCTCCCCATGGTGAATTGCTAGGACGGATGTAGCCTTGGTCTAACAGTTGCTTGAGTTGCTCCTTTAGCTCAATTGCTTCTAAGATGGACATCCTATATGGTCTCTTTAAGATTGGTGCAGCTCTTGGTGCTAGCTTGATTTCGTGATCGACTTCCCTTTGAGGAGGAAGTTCTGTCAGCTCTTCAGGAAATACGTCTGCGTATTCCTTTAACCATGAAGGTTCTTCCCTAGATTCTTGATCCTGATCTAGCTTATTTAGCTTAATCAAATAGATAGGTAGGCCCTTCCTAACTCCTTTTATTATCCATGTTGCTTTGGCTAGTTGAATTTTTGGCTTCCCAGCTTCTCCTTGAGTTGTGACTAGTTCCCCTTCAGAATTTCAAAAGGAAAATTGGCCCTTTCCACAGTGAATGTGGGCATCATTGGGTATTAGCCAATCCATTCCGAGCAAACACTCATGGACACCTAGGTTCATAACCCTGAATCTGACCGAAGTCGACTTTCCTCCTAGTAGGAATTTCACTTAGCAGTTTGCCTGGTACAAGAGACCTCACGACCATTTGCTAATTCCACAAGTAAGGTAGGTGCATCATTAGTGGCTATTCCTAATCTTCTTGCACAGACTGGTGAAATGAAGGAATGTGTACTGCCACAATCAATCAAGGTTTTGAAGCTTTTACCTTGATAATCCGATGGAGTTTGAATCACCAAGAATTGGTGATTCGAGCCTTTCTTGTGAGGAGCGGCATGAACCGTTGCCCTCTCAATGTCTGCTTCTAGGGTTGGATCTTCTTCGTCACCGAGCTCCTTGTTGGCAACACTGGAGATTCTCCCTCTGGCCATGATGGTGGCTCCTTGGCCATGGACGGCTTCTTAGAATGGCCCTTGACGTTGTCCTCTGCTAAGCTTGGGACATTGCCTCTTAAAGTGACCAAGCTCGTTGCAATGGAAGCAATGGAGATTGCGGCCATTACCTTGTGTAGAAACAAAATTGTTAACATTGTTCGCCCTAGCTTTCTTCCTTTGTCCCTGGTTTTGGCCCTGCGCTCTCTTGGTCTGAGATCTACGCATTCCCTTGTTTTAATCCTTATAAGACCAAGTCCTGTTATTCCTTGGCTTGGTTTGCACCTCGTGTATTATGGGTACAACTCGAATGAGTGCGTCCTGTAGGTCTGTTGGATGCATTGATTCCAGGTGGGTGTTTATCGGTGGATTTAACCCAGCGCAAAACTTTGACATCTGTTGTATCATGTCCATTTGTGGCGCATATTTTAAGAGAGAGACGAACTTTGAACAGTATGCATCAAGGGATAGACCAAGCTACTTCAGTTCATAGAACTCATTCATCTTCTGTGTGTGGTAGGCAGGTGGTAAATATCTCCCTCGCACAGGTGGATGGTCCTCCCCTTACCATCGAATTCAGGTGGCTTGATTTGTTTGAGAAGGAACTTCTTCTCTTGGATCATGGCCGTATTTGGTGCAGGGGTCGAACTAGGAATCTGCACTTGAGGTTGCGCCTAGGCATTAAGATTCTTTACGTTAAAAACTTGCTAAGCGTTTCTCACATTACATTAACATGCCCAGTTCAGCTTTTAGCCAAGTAACCTAATCACTTAACTCCTTTACCAACACTTACAACCATGACAGACAGTGATAAAAATCTATTCATTCATGTGGGCATAGCCCTTTCAAGTACATTTATTTAGGGAAGGTAGAACAAGCTAATATATCAGTTTGGGGAAAATAAGATTCTGTTACATTCGGCTACGGGAACTGAGTAATAATATGGAGTGGGGTCATGGATTTTCAGGAATCGATAGGTCATAGGAAGCTTGGGGTATCCCTTCCTTTGATACCCGTTCTTCTCATAACGTCCCAACACCTTGATTTTGTCGTCGGCAGGGATTATTTGAGTCACTTCCTCATACATATACTTGTTTTGCTTGACCTTTTGTCTGTCGACATGTAGGGTTGCATTTGTGTGAGCCTCGACAAAGATGAATAGCTTCACGATCTTTAAATCCTCCATCCACTTGATTCTCTTCAAGTTGGTCTGAAGGTACGCAAGTTAGTGGGCTACTATGTAGTATATTCCTGATTCACCTATCCATCTCCGTTCCATGTATAGGGGTGAAGGATTGTAAATACGGTCTAGAATATTCATCATGCCTAGCCTCCATGGATAATCCGAAGCACACATTGTAGTCATAAACATAACCTGGAACACCAAGAATTTGTTCCATGCTTCGCGACTCTGCAGGCCAGCATCCATAAGTAAGTAAGGAAATATTCTTAACGGCAACATTGCTCTACTTCCCCTCATTAAGTTCTCTTATAAATGTTAAATCCCGTTGGGTCGCTCTGATACCAATTGTAATGTGTCCCCTTGCCCACTTGTAGGGCACATGTTAGCAGCTTACTGATAAGAGAGTCTAGAAACTGCCACCCGGTACTCACAAGGAATGTCACAGGGTTTGTGATCTAGGTCTTCTGGAGTTTGACTTGAAGCGGAAGCATTCCGGCCATTTCCACTTAGGACCGACCTTAATCAAGGTTTCCCTAACAGTCAAGTTCCTACGAGGTAGCTAGCGTCGAGCCTCAGATGAACTACTTTGCGCAGAAACATCAGGGTCGAAGCGAATTAATACTGCACTTGGTTCAAGGAGAATGGGAAATGAGAGGGATGCGAAGCTTGATCTCTTTGCCCTTAAGGCATAGTCCCATTCCGTTCCCCTAAAACAACATAAATTGGGACTCTAGCCCTAATGATTCTAGGTCATTGTTACCTTGCTGTCAAATCCTTTGAGGAAAGTTCCCGGCCAACTGGGACCACCCTTTGGTAGGACAGACCTAGGGTCTCATCCACCGCACTTTCCTCAGGTTGTTTTAGTTATCTAATTACCTACCACATTTAGTCTGACAAGCAAAAACATCTTCATTAATTAACCAATTACACACTGGTTCCTTCACGTAACTTAGGCACTGACATAGAAAAGCAATGTCAAGCAAGTTCCTTTTCAACATTTGATCTTTATTTATCAGTCTTTGGAATACATCAAATAATCCGCCCGAAGGCTATTCCAGCAATCCTTAGGGATTGCTATTCCAAGTTCCACCCGTTGACTAGTATGCGGGCCTCGAGATCCCATCTCGAGTCATGTCGGTCTCTTGTGCAGGATCCGGAGGCAAGGGATTTAAGGCTAGAGCCTCCCCTGGCACCCAAGCATCCTCTTGATCCAAGTAGCACCGACGGAGAGACCTCTCGCGGTGGGTTCGGTCCACCTACCTGGCGCGGCTAACGGCCCCCTTGGATAGGGTCAAGCAGATAGTCGGAGGTAACTCATATTGTCTCTCCCTCTAGGCTTTTAACCTGAAGCTTTAGATGTTCTTCCTGAATTAGTTCCTTGAGCAAAGAAGTACAAACAGTGCACCTAAGTGTACAATCAAGAACATGTTAGAAATCAAGCTCACCGTCAGTGTGTCTTCATCTATGACCGACATCTATGACAGCTAGTGTGTACAACTGTCTATATGTGACTACA
The DNA here is from genome assembly GCF_053477565.2 of Lygodium microphyllum. Taxonomy (NCBI): domain Eukaryota; kingdom Viridiplantae; phylum Streptophyta; class Polypodiopsida; order Schizaeales; family Lygodiaceae; genus Lygodium; species Lygodium microphyllum. The sequence continues at coordinate 11,644,562 of NC_141160.1, forward strand.
TTAAATAAGTCGGGTTAGTACTCAGTCAGTGACCTGACTAGAGTTAGTCAATCTAGTCTACGTTTACACTAGGTCACTTTATCTTGTAGTGTGTGTGCTTTTCAGTAAAGTGTGTGGAAATGAAGGAATGAGCTTGAGAGCCTGAAGGCTCATGGATATGGAGTCTTTCCCTTTCTCTCTCTCTACTCTTTGAACATGGTATCAGAGCTTCATCCATGAGGCTGTGGGAGAATGGGCATGACAACTTGCAAATGAAGCCGTAGTCAAAGGAAGGAATCAACATGGATTGCCTTCTGAAAATCGTGGACTGCCTCCTGAAAATCAGCAACCTGTGTCTGAAAATCGTGGACTGCCTCCTGAAAATCAGCAACCTGTATCTGAAAATCTGCGCCTGCTGATCTGAATGGACAGCAACCTGTATCTGAAAATCTGTGCCTGTTGATCTGAGTGGACAACAACCTGTGTATGAAAATCTATGCCCCCTGGTCTGAAAATCTGCGCCTGCTGATATGAGTGGACAGCAACTTGTCAATCTTCAGTGGGGCACTTGGACAAGGTTCATAGAGCATGTATGCTCACTATTGAAGGTATTTGAAGTGTGCAAGGAGTAAATGCTTGTGTAGGAGCTCTGTTATGAGCTGAAGTGACAGACACAGACCTGTAATCATTTCTGAACTACTGTAAACATGAATGGACAGCATGCATTTAGTCATTACTGACACACAGGAGCCTTATACTACACTCAGAAGGCATCTTTGGAGCACAAGAATGTGTCAAAGCATGCATACATTGGATCAAATGTCTTGGAGCTGAGATCTCTTGCTCAGAATACTCAGATCTGAAAATCAATGACAGGCTGAAAACTGTCATATCCAGTCAATGATAGAATACTCAGATCTGAAAATCAATGATAGGCTGAAAACTGTCATACACAGTCAATGACAAAATACTTAGATCTGAAAATCAATGACATGCTAAAAATTGTCATACACAGTCAATGACAAGTACTGTGCATTACTGAAGCAATACATGTCATCTTAGGGGTTCCATGATCTATATGAACTGACCTATACATGCTGAATGCATGGAGAATTGAAGCAAGCAATGAGCATAATTGAAAATTGAATTTTGAAGGTGAAATAAATGCAGTTACACTGTCCTGATTAATTACAAACAGCTCATGAGGTTTATGCCATTGGTCAATGAAGACAGGTTGTCTATGCCTATTCAGATGCTCATGTATTGAACTTGCCACTACAAAGTAAATGTATGACATGGTCAAATGACATTTTGGAGCTGCTTGGAGCTTGGTATGCTGAATTCTGGTTGACTGCAACCTGAAACTGAATTTGTTGACACACTCAATTTTGGACTTGAAATTGCTGCTGGTTACTCACAGTTTACAGTTTTCAGACTGCATGTATGTACCCTGGCAGTGAGGTTACATAAGCTTAAGCTGAAGCAAACACATAGCTTATGTATTGACAGTTATATCTACAGTTGAGACCACTTGTTTGAGGGTTGTTTTGGGGTGTCAGTGGGCTGAAATACCTTGGTTTTTTCTGCAATTTAGTGCAGAAAACTGTCATAAACTGTTACGGACTGAACTTAGTCAGTCATACTTATTGGACTGCAGGGAGTCATGCACTTGATAGACAGTCTATTGCATCATGGCTAATGCACATGGGACTAACAATATCACTCAGATAGTTGGAGAGAAGTTGGATAATAAGAACTTTACATTATGGAAATTCAAAATGAAAAATTTTCTGGTTGGCAGAGGTTATTGGGATTTATGTACAAGAGATGAAGTTGCTCCTGAGTTGCCTGACACACAATCCAACAAATGAACAGAAAAGAGCCTACACGCTATGGAATGAAAGAGCATGCAAGGTGCTGCATTGGTTTCCTTATGTATATCTGATGCTATGGTAATTCAAATCACTGGATGTGAGACTCCGAAGGATGCTTGGGACATACTGATGAAAAATTATGGAACCATGACACATGCAAGAAAGATCCAGTTGAAACATCAGTTCAACAACATGTCTAGGAATGGCAAGAGCATCCAGACGTATACCACGGAGATTAAGACGATAGCTGATCAACTTGCTACTATTGGCTCAAGTGTATAAGAAGATGATATGATTGCTATTGCTTTGAATGGTTTAGGCAAAGAGTACAAAGCTTTTGACACTTCCATTTCTGTCAGAGAAGAGCCTCCTAGCTGGGAAGAGCTAGTTGCTTTGTTGTTGCATGAGGAAGTCAAACTTGGCTTGAATACAGGTTCTAGTGCATCTCAGAGTAGAGACACTGTGTTGTACTCTAGCTAGCGTGGCAGAGGATCTAGAGGTCGTGGTTCATTTCGAGGTCGTGGTGACACTCGTAATACTTATGGACAACAGCAACAGCAGAGTAATTGGCATGGTGCAAATACACAAGGCCAGCGTGGATCTGGTGGGTTTAGAGGCAGGGGGAGATCACCCCGAGGTAGAGGTGGTGGTTCTGGTTCATGGCAGTCGTCTGATCAGTCCAACATGGACAAGGACTGTCATTATTGTGGCCGGTATGGGCATATTGCAAAGGATTGTTACAAGAAGCAAGGAGATATGAAGGCAAAGGGCAGACAACATGGGCACTATGCATCTTCCAGTGGTGCTCATGATGAGTCAGTTGATAGACTCTTTGCCATGCAGTATGTGTCCAAGACTGCATCAAGGCAGAATAGAGATGACAGGTGGTACATTGACTCTGGTGCATCAAACCACATGACCCCACATGGAGAGTGGTTTGATGAGATGGTTGTAGGTACACATGGTCATGTATGTATTGGGGATGATACCCAACATGACATAAAGCATAAAGGGATTGTTCCATTGATGATGCCTGATGGCAAGAAGAAAGGCCTGCATGATGTCTTACAAGTACCGACCATAACAAAGAATTTGTTGTCTGTGGGTCAAATGGCAGAACAGAATCTGCAAGTGAGGTTTAACAAGGATGGATGTTTCATTGAGGAGTATGGAAATGGCTGCAAGCTAATTGCCAAGGGCAGAAGGGATGGCAAGATGTTTACTTTGGAAGCGACCATTCCTGAACTTAAAGCAGCTATGTTTGTTCATGGTGAGAGTGCCATCAGAGATATAGAGATCTGGCACAAGAGAATCAGACATGTCAATGTACAAAAACTGAAATCTATGTAGCAGAAAGAAGTAGTACTTGGATTACCTAAATTCAAGTATAATGATTTTGGTCATGTATGCCCTGCATGTCAGTTTGGGAAGCAGGCACGGTTTCCTTTCATGAGACATGTAAAAAACAGCACTAGGCCTTTACAGTTGGTACAATCTGATGTCTGGGGTCCTTCACATAATGCTTCTTTTGGTGGTGCACGATATTATGTCTCATTTATTGATGATTTCAGTAGGTACACTTGGCTTTATATCTTGAAACATAAGGATGATGTGTTTGATGCATTCAAAGACTTCAAGAAACATGCTGAAAATGAATTGGGCTGTTACATATCATGTTTGAGATCAGATGGAGGAGGTGAATATGTCTTAAACTACTTTGACAGGTATCTTGCTAAACATGGGATCAGAAGACAACTCACATGCAGTTATGCACCGCAGCAAAACGGTGTTGCAGAGAGGAAAAACAGAGTTTTGATGGAGTCAGCTAGAGCTATGCTGAATGAAAAGTGTCTGCCAAATGGTTATTGGGTTGAAGCAGTGGTGATGGCTGTATATGTGCTGAATCGAACCCCTACAGCAGGGATTCATGATGTCACTCTGTATGAATGGCTGTATGGTCATAAACCTGATATTTCACACTTGAAGGTATTTGGCAACATTGCATATGTGCATATACCGGATGAGAAGAGGAAGAAATTGGATCCTAAGGCAGTGAAAAGTGTGTTTATTGGATATGCACAGGAACGGAAAGCTTATAAGTGTTATGTACCTTCTACGCATGAGACACTCATAAGCATAGATGTAGTATTTGATGAGTTAGCATCTTGGTATGGGAATCCTATTGCAGTGCCTAGATTCAGCTTTTGGTCTAGCATTTGGTCTAGCATTTGGTCAACTGATCCTTAGGGTGAGAACCCTAGATTGTTCTTGCACGAGTGATTAGATAGTCCTAACATTTCGAGAATGTGGGTAGGACCTTTGAGATCAGAAATATTAGATCGGCATCCTAAGTGCGATACTAGGCATAATTTTTAACACAGCTTAACCCTACCTAGCACATTGAGGTGACCAACATATGCTAACTAATCATGAATTACATGTAGGCTACTAATTTACACAAATTACTTAATTGATCTAACCAACCCACAATTTAAGATGATCTTCCCTTTTAGAGATGCAAATACTTTCTTCTAAATTTGCAAGTACTTTTCCCTAAAAGATGTAAGTAACTGCAAGATAGGTGAGATGCATCATTCCATGCGAATATGTAAATTCAAGACCATAGACCTTTTTGCAACTATAGGATCTAAAGTGATCTTTTCTTTCCTTGCCTTATGTGACATTGATTTACATTTAGAACTATTCTTATAAACCCTACGTTTAATGCATTGAATTCAAGCTTTAATATGAAAATGCATCCTTTCCCAAATCAAACTTCGATAAAAGAACTCCATGCATGAGTGAATGCCATGAGTCCTTCATTGATTTAATCCATCCTTTATCACTTAACCCAACCTAGAATGTAACTATCATTGCATGCAATTTGCAAGGTTCATAAATCCTTTCCATGCATTGCAACTACTCGGACATCATTTAATGGGCATCTACGATTATCTTATACACGAGTCACAAGTAGGAAAGTATTACATAAGTGCATTATGTGTTATTTACCCTGTCCTTTGCATGATGCAACAAAGATGCCTTTGCGTAATTCTTTCTTTATTTATGCACCATACGTTCCAAATTTCAACTACCCCTAACCATGGAAGTGCAAGCAATTGCGAATGCTTGACATGCAACTAAATTTTGTAGATCGAATGAGTATATAAATTTCCCAATGAGAATTAAAGACATGCTTAATGCATCCTTTCATGCGGGAATATTATCGAAACCTGGGCATTAAGAATCAGAGCGTTGTCCACTCGCGTACTTGGGTTGGAAGCTCTCGCGTGTGCTGCTCTCACCTTTTGTTTAGGAGCCATTGATGCAGTAAATTTTGACTTAGCGAACTTCCCCTTGACTTCCTTACACGTTTTGAAGTCACTCTGCCTGAGATTCTCCTCTGCCGCATAGGAAATGGGGCCTTGCAGTCACGTTTTTGAAAAATCGGGGACAAGGGGTGAACAAGGCCTAGGGAAGCCTTAATAGAAGCTTCCAAGCTTCTGGGGAACATGGAAATGACGTGGATGGAGGAGATGATGAGGATGACGATTGTGATGATGATGATGATGATGATGATGAGGCGTAGCAACCTGGCAGCATGGCCTGGCGGCAGCAGCAGCACGATGACGGCGGCATCAATGGGCAACATGATCTCCTTCCTCTCCTCCCTCCTCAAGGTTGGGAGGGGGTGGTTCATATATAGCTTGAAGGGGGGGTAGCCACACAAGTGGCGGGCTGTATGCCTCCTCCCCATGCCCTCCACCACTCAAGGTCACACATACTTCCTCTCCCCGCCATGCAACGGTTGGAGGGCAGGGAGTTAATAGAAAAGTTTGCAAAAATTATCCCTTTTTTTCATGTGAAGGGGTGTTCCTGCGTGGGCTACGGTTTTTTTAGCCACGGCTTCCTATATACGACTCAGGGCTGGTGTTTGTTGATGCACGCAGAGGGAGCACTTAGCCCAAAGTTTTTTTGTTGCAGGAGATCACTCAAAATTGCTCTTGCGCGGGATGTGTGGGGTCCAGGGTCATTAATATTTCATTGCAAAAATATTACAGTATGTGGGCCCATGCCCTGTGGGCAAAGTACTTTGTTACTTTCATAGATGATTACTCACGTAAGGTTTGGGCTTATCCCATAAAGAGAAAATCTGATGTCTTAGACACATTTCAGCGTTGACTTGCATTGGCAGAGAACCAGTCTTGGAAAAGGCTCAAATTCCTAGGGTCAGATAATGGGGGTGAGTATGTATCACGTGCTTTCGAGCAGTTTTGTGATGAGCGGGGTATTAAGCGTCAGTTAACTACCCCTTACACCCCACCCCAGGATGGTATGGCTGAACGCATGAATAGGACAATTCAAGAAATGGTCTGTAGCATGCTTAGCCAGGCTGGCTTACCGTAGCACTTTTGGGCTGAGGCAGTTACTACTGCAATGCATCTCATTAATAGGTCACCTAGCAGTGGCATTGACTTTTAGGTTGCAGAGGAGGTATGCTCAAGCAAACCCCCCTCTTATGATCATTTATGTGTCTTTGGCTATGAGGCATTCTGCCATGTGCCCAAGGACAAACACAATAAGCTGGATCCTAAGATTGTCAAATGCATTTTCATTGGCTATGGAGATGTAGGAGAGATGGGTTACCGTCTATGGGATCCGCAGGTGCGGAAAGTGATTTGTAGCCATGATGTCATCTTTCATGAGGACAAAATGCATATGCAACCTGAAAAAGTGGTTGAGGTACGCAGAGTCATCTTTCACGAGGAGCCACCTGCTCTCATTCAGCCCACTCCACGGCCAGCTAGACAACATGCAGCATCACCTGATGCTCATGGCCTAGATGTTAGACATGCTGATGTTAGATAGGATGTTGGTCAGGCAGCAGAACCTGGATTGAGGTGTTCTACTAGAGATAGATGACCTCTTAACCGTTTTGCATCCTCTATGGATTATGTACTGGTTATAGATGCAGGAGAGCCTCTTACTTATGATGAGGTTATGGGCACGGGTGATTGTCACTCTTGGGAGAGGGGTATGCAGTTTGAGCTTGACTCATTGCATAAGAATAAGACTTGGGATTTGGTTTCCTTGCCTTAGGGTAAGAAGGCTTTGCCATGTAGATGGGTGTACAAGCTGAAAAGTACCCTTGGACACCCCAAGCCAACATACAAGGCTCGATTGGTTGCTAAGGGTTTTAAGCAGGAGCATGGTGTTGACTTTGATGAAGTTTTTTCTCCTGTGGTCAAGATGACTACCCTATGCTTAGTCTTGGCCTTGGTTGCACAACTTGACTTGGACTTGTACCAGATGGATGTCAAGACAGCTTTTCTACATGGGGACTTGCATGATGAGATTTACATGGAGTAGCCTAAGGGCTTTGCACCATAAGTTTGATGCATTCATGTAGTCACAGGGCTACAACTGTAATGCTATGAATCCGTGCTTGTACACGAAGAAAGCCCGTGATGGTTCTTTATTGATTTTGGTACTCTATGTGGGACATGCTTTTAGTAGGGACAACTCATGAGGAGCTCGATGCTCTTAAGGCTCAGCTCAAGAAGAGCTTTGAGATGAAAGATCTAGGACAAGCCTCTCATATACTTGGTATGCACATCACGTGCAATAGATCTCAGGGACTCCTCTATCTGTCACACAGAGGGAGTACGTACATAAAGTCCTTGAGCGCTTCTGCATGTAGGATGTTAAGCCTATTGGCTGTCCATTACCTTCTCATGTGAAGGTTTCACATGCTGATTGTCCATAGGCAGATGAGTAGAGGGCTGAGATAGCCAAGATTCCCTATATATAAGCTGTGGACAGTCTTATGTAAGCCATGATAACCACTTGTCTAGATATTGCTTTTGTAGTTGGGATTGTGGCACGTTATATGGCTACACCTGGCAAGAAACATTGGGATGCCATGAAGGGTATCATGAGGTACCTGAAAGGCCCAGCAGATATGCGTCTTTGTTATGGTAGCCAGGATACAGGAGTCATGGGGTACACTGACTCTGATTATGCAGGATATGCAGATAGTAGAAAGTCCACTTCTGGCTATGTGTTCACTTATGTTGGAGGGGCTATCTCTTGGATGTCTAGGGCATAGAAGTGTATGGCCCTTTTTACTACAGAGGCCAAGTATATTGCAGCCACAGAGGCTTACAAAGAGGCTATTTGGTTAGGCCATTTGATTGCAGACCTTGGTATGACAGATGCTATGCCTACACTGCATTCGGATTCTATGAGTGCTATTCAGTTGGCCAAGAATCTGATCTTTCATGCGAAGATGAAACATATTGAGATGAGATATCACTTCATTCACGAGGTCGTTAAGGACAGATCTGTTGACCTTGTCAAGATTTTGAATGAGCAAAATCCTGCAGACTTGCTCACGAAGAGCCTCACTACTGAGTGCTTTGCCTTCCTTAGGAGATTGATGGGCATTGGATGAGATGATGTCTTTTTCCTCATCCTGCTGTACATGTGTACATGTTGTACTGTCTTTTCTTTTTTCTCTCTCTCACTGGGGCATATTCGCCTTTAAGTGGGAGGTTGTTGGGGGTAAAGGTGCCTTTGCCTAGCCGCTCGTGCATTACTACACTGACAGTACCCACCACTGCACACAAGTGGCGGACGCATGTCACAATCACTTATTCTTTATTCTTTTAGTGACAGTTTGAATAAAGAAAGGCCCAGCCACACATTGTGGTTGTTGGAGTTCCCATTTCTTGTGTCTCTCTTTCTTGCTCTTGCTCTCTCACCATAGCTCTCACGTGCAAGCTTCGATCCTTCTCACCTTTCATATACCCTTCATTGACTATGCAAAAAAATTATATTATTGTAGCAAAAATGGACTACTTTACCAAGTGGTTTGAAGCTCAAGCAACGATGAAGAATAACACTAAGGAGACTGCCAGTTTCATTATGAAGTAGATTGTTTGCCGTTTTGGTCCACCTAATAAGTTAATGTCTGATCGAGAGACACTTCCTGAATAAGGTTGTAGCCTTAGTGGAAGCTTTGAAGATTACATACAATAAAACTACCCCATATAATATGCAAGCAAATGGTCAAGTCGAGAGTACAAATAAACAGCTTGTAGGGACCTTATCCAAGATAATGTCTGAAAGTAAGCAAGATTGGGATAAGAAATTGTATGTGGCAGTTTGGGCTTACAATACGACATTTAAGAGAGCTACAAGCCACACCTTGTTCAAGCTAGTATATGGGGAAGAGTGTGTCTTGCCATTGGAAATAGAGTTGCCCACGGTGCGTTTTGCTCTCAATCATTCGTTGATAGAGGCAAAAGCATTGTGGAAAAGATTTATTTCTCTTACACATCTTGATGAAATTTGATTGTAGGCTTTATTACATCAAGAGGTAGGGAAGAAGAGAATGAAATACCTTCACAACCTTTGGGCTAAGAAATATAAATTTGTGAAGGGTCATTTGGTGCTGTACTATGATGCTCATCATAAGCTATTCCCTGGTAAACTCTTGAGAATCAACAATCACACTCACTCAAAACAGCCTCTTTGTATGGAGCTTCAGGGTCAAGGATATGCAGGCTAACCTATCCCATATGCACAATGGTGCCTACTGCAGTTTCCTACTTTCCTATAAAGCATTGTACTTGCTTCCTTTTCTTAATGCAATGATAGTACTCTTTTCTTTTCAATGAAGTGTCAATGTCATTGTCCACATACACAAGATTGTGTTTATGAGTCCAAGTCTCAATCTTGGAACCTAATTCACTTGTGTAACAAACAGTGTCTTTGTCTTCTCTATCATGAGTCCACACTTCTCATTTCATCCTCCATAGCTTTCGGTTTTGCCATGCTCTAGATCCCGCATTCCTCACATGGTATCAGAGCCTAGTTGGGCATGGCATTGCTTCTCTAGCCTCTCTTGATTCCTCTCAACCTCAGTTTAGCTCAATGTCAGCTCATGACTTCATCTCCCAACTCTACTCTCACTGAAGCTTCCATGGCAGCCATAGCCAGCAGTACCCTGTCAGATTGAGCTGCTTATATCTCACTCCACAGGTCAAATCTCTTGGAGTTTCCTTCTGGAAAAGTATTCCCCAACTCATAAAGCTTCCCTATATCACATCAATCCAGGACATTGGACCATCTGGAGCTCAACATTGTGAAAATCCTCAATCTCTACTCTATGTCTACCATAGCCAGACATGACCTACCTTACTTGGAGCTTCAATAACTCCTCAACTAGGCCATTTCAGCCCACGATTTCTTCTAGGGAGTTGTTCCTCTGCTCAAGGCGCTTCATCTTGGCACGAGCATCGATGACATTACTGCGCCCTGACTCCAGCATTGCGAAAATTGCAGAAATATGTTAGAACTGCGCCTGCCTACGTTCAAGCTGCTGCCGCCATCGCTACAGGTCGCGATGTTGACGGCCATGATAGGGCATTGATAGCCCATCACTCAAGCTTCATTTTGATAAAAAAAGTTTTGAAAATGATCCATTGTAGCTCCTGCAATCAGCAAAAAAACCAGGCTGCCCCCAGAAACCCTAATGCAGAAGCCATAGCCAAAGCTTCAAAATTCTGACATTTTTCACTGTTTCTCTCACTGAAGTTATCAACAGTGATTTTAATCACTGAGCAATACTCTCTGAAGTTCATTAAAGTACTGTCACTCAGATTTGAAGGTATCAGCATCAAATCAAGAAGGGGAAGATTACACTTGGATTTAAAAAGAGTAAAGGACTTTGAAGATTTGATATTCATTGACACTCAGATAGTGTTTTTTAGCACTTGTGTCCTCTTCTGTTGCTCAAATCTAATAAGTCTGAAGTTGATTTGCTAATGTTCCCGTAAGTCTAACATGGGCAAAGACTCTCCAAATGCTCGATTCAAAGGAGTCGGGTTCCATACCTGGCAAACCCGCATCAAGCTCATCTTGATGAAAAAGGGTCTCTGGGCCATCGCAAATGGCAAAGAGAAGAAACCTCGGGACGCAGACCTTGCAACTACTTGGCAAAAGAATGATGACAGAGCCCAGGCCATTATCAAACTGGAGCTAGACGACAGTTATATCCATCATGTGGATAATAGTGAGACCTCACAGGATACATGGAAAAGACTTGACACCCTGTTTGGTGCACAATCTAAATCATCAAAGTATGGTCTCCTGATTGAGTTCTTCAGACTTGAAATGAAGTCTAGTACATCACTTGCCACACATCTCAATTACATGGAAGGACTCCTAACCCAACTTGCAGGAATCAACATTAAAATGGATGAAGATGTTTGCATCGGTGTTCTACTTAAGAGCTTGCCTCCTGAATATAATAATGTATCAACAACTTTAATCAACATGCCAAATCCTGAACTTGTTGATATCCAGGCATCACTGTTAGGAGAGGAAAAGAAGCTAAAAACTAAGGAAGAACCAAGTACCTCTAGAGATGAGCATGCATTATATGTTGGCAACAGGTACAAAGGCAAGAAGGATCAGCTCTTCTATGACTTCTCCAAAAGGACCGGACACACTGAGAAGTTCTACTACGCAAGAAAGAGATCCCAAAAGGCCTATCTAGTCGCAGTCAAAGAAGAGGAAGAAAATGGAGCAAAGGAAGAAGAAGATGAAGATGAAGACCACCAGGATCGGAAGGACAAGACTCATCAGTCCTTGTACTCTCATAATTCTGATAGACTGTTTTAAAAGCCTTGTACTTCCTTGCCCTAATGCTTCCTGCCATAAGCTTTGTAAACTCCTTATGTAACTTGGCATTACAATCCCTGTACACTTTGTGAGGCCCCTGTTACAGCCTCTGGATGTCCACCATGTTTATGGTACCCACACTTAGCCTTTTCTACGACAGCCTCTGGTGTTTTGCCATGTCTGTGGTATGCCCACACTTTGCAGGTGGTTCTCATTACAGCCTCTACACACTTTGTGCCTTTCTAGTTGTGATTGAGGAGGGGTATTGAGAATCAGCAATCACACTCACTCAAAACAGCCTCTTTGTATGGAGCTTTAGGGTCAAGGATATGCAGGCTAACCTATCCCATATGCACAATGGTGCCTACTGCAGTTTCCTACTTTCCTATAAAGCATTGTACTTGCTTCCTTTTCTTAATGCAATGATAGTACTCTTTTCTTTTCAGTGAAGTGTCAATGTCATTGTCCACATACACAAGATTGTGTTTATGAGTCCAAGTCTCAATCTTGGAACCTAATTCACTTGTGTAACAAATAGTGGCTCTGTCTTCTCCATCATGAGTCCACACTTCTCATTTCATCCTCCATAGCTTCCGGTTTTGCAATGCTCTAGATCCCGCATTCCTCACATAAACTAGAACCCAAATGGGGTGGGCAATAAGCTCTCTTTTCTCGCCAAACCATTCTTTCTTTTGGTCTTGAGACTGTCTTTGGTGCTTCTTTTTTAGCTGTTGCCTTCTTTCTTGGCACTTCCTCATCCTTCTTAGGATCAACTTTTTTGTCAACCAGCCTTAGAGGTCCACCTTCCATGTTAGGACTCTGGACTTGCGTCCCCTTATCCCCTTGCTTAGGGTTTCCCTCAACCGGTTTTGCATGATCTTTATCAACCTCTTTAGACTTTTGGCCTCTTGTCACGGCTCTTAAGTTAGATGTTTTAGCATCATTAACTCGTACAGCCTCAATAAGGCTGACTCCATTACCTTGTGGCAACTCTTCTACAGTGGTCTTTCCCCTCTGTAATATTTGTCTTGGTGCATCATTCTACTCCAAGTTATTTCCTTGCGCTCTATGATTCACTGGGCCCGGTTATTTACTCCCTTGTTGGAGGTGTCAAGATTGTGGGAGAGAAGGAAGGAGTCTCACTTGTAACTTTCTTGCTTGCACAATGGGGGAATACACACAAGGGTGGAGGCTGAAAACAGTTTTCCTCTTCTTAGTTGTGTAAGCCAAAAAGAACTCTAGTACATAGAAATAGAAGAACCCTATAGATGGGTCTCAAACCAAACTCAACTAACTAAGGTGACATACTAACTGAGCCACGAACTAGAGTAGATAAGGATAGCTGTCATCTAGCTATTATTCATGGGCGGTGTACCAACCGCATCTGCAAAACTGACAAGTTGGTGACATAAATGCACAACGGTCACCCTGGCATATCACGAGTGGAGCTCGATATCTCAACACTCCCCCTCGAGCTCAATCCCAATTCCTGCACACCAAGCAGGTATCTGAACTTGTGCAGCTTCTCTGCGCCCAATGCCTTTGTGAATATGTCAGCTACCTGATCCTCTGTGCTGACATAAACTAGATCAATAAGACCTAGTAAAACCCTCTCCCGCACATAGTGATAATGCACCTCAATGTGCTTTGTTCTAGCATGATAGACTGGGTTATTTGCCAAGTGTATACTACTCATGTTGTCACAATAAATGACAACTGGCCCATTTGTAGGCTGATGCATATCATAAAGTAGCTTATGCAACCAAGCTACCTCACATGCAACCATTGCTGCGCCCCTATACTCAGCCTTTGTGCTTGATAAGGCAACTGTAGGTTGTTTCTTACTGCTCCAAGTGATTGCAACACTCCCAAAAGAGAACACATATCCACTGGTAGATCGTCTATCAGAAATACTACCAGCCCAATCAGCATCAGTGTATCCATGCAACTGTATCTGAACCCCAGTCTCATAAAACAGTCTATACTGCAATGTGGACTTCACATACCTGAGTATGCGCCTAGTCGCATCCAAATGCGGTTTCCTTGGAGCCTGCATAAACTGACTTACCAATCCAACAACATAGCTCAAATCTGGCCTGGGAATAGTCATATAAATCAAACTTCCTACTATGCGTCTGTACATAGAAGGGTCTTCCAAAAGTTCACCTGCATCTGCGCTCAGCTTCACATTCTGCTCCAATGGAATTGAAATAGGCTCACAGCTTGTCATCCCATATTTGGACAGCATGTCCAATCCATACTGCCTCTGCAAGAGCTGTATCCCACTTGGTGATCTAATCACCTCAATGCCCAAGAAATAATGCAGCTCTCCTAAATCCTTCATCTCAAACTTCTGCTTCAATAGCATTTTCACATGAAGGATATCTTCATCACTATCACCTGTCATAATCAAATCATCAACATAAATGACAAGTAGCATAATACCTTTCTCTGTTTTTCTCACATAAAGTGAGAAATCTGTCTTGGAAATCTGAAAACCAATAGTGACAAGATACTGTCCTATCTTGTCAGACCATGCTCTAGGTGCTTGCTTCAAGCCATACAATGCTTTCTTCAACCTGCAAACAAACTGAGGATGAACAACATTCACATAGCCTGGTGGCTGCTCCATATATACCTCTTCTTGCAAATCACCATGCAAGAAGGCATTCTTTACATCCATTTGATGTAAAGACCATTCCTTTGATGCAGCCATAGCAATGACTGCTCTTACGGTTGCCATCCTTGCAACCAGACTAAATGTTTCTTCATAATCAATGCCATATGTTTATGCATACCCCTTGACTACTAATCTTGCCTTGTATCTATTTACAGAACCATCTGCGTTGTGTTTCACCTTATAAACCCACTTACAACCAATTGCATTCTTATCTTTAGGCAAAGGTACCAATTCCCATGTAGCATTTGCTTCCAAGGCATCCAAATCTTCATCCATGGCTTTCTCCCATTTTTCTTTTCCCATGGCTTGCTCAAAGGAAGTGGGTTCTCGTTCCTGTATCACTTTGACCATATATGCATAGTGAATGGCTGTAAATCCATCGTATTTCAGCCTATCCACATGATACCTAGCTTTGGTAGACCTCCGCAAAGTAGGTTCACTCCCAGATGCTCTCAAAACATCCATGGTCTTCCTTACTCCAGGTGTAACAATAGAAGGAATACCCAACTCATCATCAATGCTCTGTTATGAGCCACTGGATTCACCATCCACATAAGAGTGACCTGCATTCACATCAAACATGGGCTGATCTACCTTCTCTTTTCCTTTTCGTGATACTTGAATACCACTATGTGCATTGCTTTGAGAAGATTCTCCTGATCTCAATCTGCCTGTCCATGGCGAAGAATGTGAACCACTGCTAGAGGACGCTCCAGGTCCACTAATATCTTGTGACTGCTGCTGTGAATTCTGTGCAGCATTACCATTTTGTGCATCTACATTATCAATCACATTTACTGGTTTATACCAGCTACTCATCTCATTAAAAAAAACATCTTTGTTCAATGTAAACTTACGAGTAGAAGGGTTATAGCATCTATACTCTTTCTGCAGAGAGTAACCAATAAAGATGCACTTCTCAGCTTTTGGATCCAACTTGGATCTCAACTCATCTGGCACATGAACATAGGCAATGCAACCAAAAAATTTCAAATGAGAAATATATGGTTTCCTACCAGTATACCTCTCCTCTGGAGTCATCCCATGTATTGCTGCAGTGGGAGTCCTGTTCATTATGTAGACTGATGTAGCAACTGCCTCAGCCCAATAAAAATCTGGTAGGTCTTTTTCATTGAGCATGGCATGAGATACCTCTCCAATATGCCTATTTCTCCTTTCTGCAATTCCATTTTGTTGTGGGGTATGACTGCATGAATATTGCTGCTTTATGCCATGCTTCTGCAGGAACCTTGCAAACTCATTTGAGAGGTACTCTCGCCCTCCATTTGACCTTAGGCATTTTATTTGTAGGCTTGTTTCTTTTTCAACCATGGCTTTAAGAGCTTTGAAATGCCCAAAAACTTCACTTTTCTTTTTCATAAAATACACCCAAACTTTTCTGCTATAGTCATCAATAAAAGTGACAAAATAATGACATCCTCCAAGAGATGTAGCTTTAGTAGTCCAGGCATCAGAGTGGATTAGTTCCAATGGCTTCTTACTCTCTTGAACATGTCTAGGAAATGGTTTCCTTGCCTGTTTTCCAAATTGACAGGCTTCACATACCTTATGCATTTCTACAACCTTGAATTTAGGCAATCCTGTAATAATATTTTGGGCCTGCATTGATTTAAGTTGATGTACATTAACATGACCAATGCGTTTATGCCAGATATCAATATCTGCAACTATACCGGTCCCATGTGGAAACATTACTGCACTCAATTTAGGCATGTCTGCATCCAACGTAAACATTCTACCCTTCTTCTTTCCTTTTGCTATCAAGCGACCTTTATTTTTCATATCCTCAACAAAGCATCCATGAGGATTAAATATGACCTGCAAGCCCTACTCAACCATTTGACCAACAGAAACCAGATTCTTGGTGATATTCGGGATGTGAAATACATCAGACAGGTATTTCTTTTTCCCATCCTGCATAGACAAAGGAATTTTTCCAATCTGCATAATAGGATGCGTAGTATCATCACCAGTCTCCACAAATCCTGGTTTTTCCAATTTCCCTTGCATCCTCCATCCATTCTGCATGACCTGTCATGTGGTTTGATGCACCTGAGTCAACATACCATACATCGTTGCTTTCTTCTGCACTTGTCACAGAATTATTCATGTGCTGCACCATAAACAAATGCTCATTTCTATCATCACCCTATCTACTAGAAGATGCATAATTCCCTTGTTGCAGTTTTCCATTCATGATGTCATTCTGCTTTTTATAGTAGTCTTTAGCCATATGACCCATTTTACCACAGTAGTAGCATTCAACATTACTGTTTGCATTTTGGCCTCTTTGCCATCCACCACGACCTCTTTGGCTCCCCCTGCCTCTAGAGTTACCACGTCCTCCTCCATAGGACTGGTTTTCTTGAGTTTGCTGCATATTCTGATTTCTACCACGGCCTCCAGATCGGCCTCCTCTACGTCTGCCTCTACCTCTTCCAGCATTTGAGTAGAAGACAGCTTCTTTTGAAGTTCCTCCTGAAGAAGATGCACCACCATTTCTCTGCTCCTCAGAAATTAGAAGAGCAATCAACTCCTCAAATTCAGGAAATCTTTCACAAACAGAAATGGATGTTCGAAACTGTGCATAATCCTTTCCTAGACCATTCAAGGTCACAGAAACTAAATCATCATCTTCCACTGGCAACCCAATGGAAGCAAGTGCATCTGCAATCTTCTTCACCTTCATGTTGTAGTCATTGATGCTCGTACTTTCTCTTTGCACATTATGCAAATCTTGCTTGAGCTGCATTTTTCTGGGTTGCGTATTTGTGCTATACATTTTTTACAAAGTATCCCATGCCTCCTTTGGCGTACTTGTATCCTGAATATGCACAATCATAGAGTCTGAAATACTGATAGACAGCCAGTACATAACTTTCCTGGCTCTCTCATGCCATGCTTTAAATGCCAGCATTTGCTGTTGATTGGGAACATCAAGAAGAATTGGTTCTTCTTCATTTCCTGCAACAAATTTCCAATATCCTTTTCCCATAAGGAAATTCGTCATTCTTAACTTCCATGCTTGGAAGTTGTTCTTGTCAAGCTTTTCAGTTACAATCTGTGAAAGAGAATCAGATGCCATTACAGAACACTGTAAAAAATTCTGTCACTGCAAAAAACACAGCTTCACCCTCACAAGGGCAAATCTGCAAAACTGGCAAAAGTGGTATTTGACCACACAGCCACTTCCTAGTGACGATTTTGCATATAGAGGAACCAAGAATGATTTTGTAACTCCCAATGTCTCTACACACAAGCATACGATGCAATTTATGTGGTAACTTTTCACCGACCTGTAGAACAGTGGTCGCACAGCATAAAACAGGGCTTTTTCCTGAGTGCGTACAGAAAACTTCGACCTCCAAAACAGGCCCCGAAATGGCCTCAAATAAAAAAAAACAGGGTCGCCAAGGCTAAAGCCCTATCCCGTAGCATATACTGCCCTCTTGCTTCACCGCGAAGGGTGTCTCAACCTGAGACAATGCACTCTTGCAATTTCCGGCTGTGCTGCCTGCATAGATCTGCTCCCAAAACAGAAAAAATGAAAGCAACACTGCTCCTCTTACCAGAACACCGCGAGCTTGGCTTGCTTTCTTGAGCTCCTTACCACGAACAAGGCTCTGATACCATGTCAAGATTGTGGGAGAGAAGGAAGGAGTCTCACTTGTAACTTTCTTGCTTGCACAATGGGGGAATACACACAAGGGTGGAGGCTGAAAACAGTTTTCCTCTTCTTAGTTGTGTAAGCCAAAAAGAACTCTCGTACATAGAAATAGAAGAACCCTATATATGGGTCTCAAACCAAACTCAACTAACTAAGGTGGCATACTAATTGAGCCACGAACTAGAGTAGATAAGGATAGTTATCATCTAGCTATTATTCATGGGCGGTGTACCAACCGCATCTGCTGACAAGTCGGTGTCATAAATACACAACGGTCACCCTGGCATATCACGAGTGGAGCTCGATATCTCAACAGGAGGGAACTAATCTTACTCCAACATGTAGCAGCTAAATGGCCCGACTTCCCACAAATATCGCATTTTACATTTGGAGAGTTTCTAGGAAAATGCTATCCACCACACCACTTACAACTAAATCTCGAGGGTCCACCCTCTTCAGGGCATCAACTCCCTATCAAATTCTGCTACTTCTTCAAGAAATTAACGTCGACAGCTATTTGTCAGTATTGTTCAGAAATCATGTCGGTATAATGCTTCATCATATCCTTAACTTTGCCAAGGACATTAGATGCACTCGACTCATAGCCTCGATCGTCGACCCGTCGTTCTGTTGGCCTAACAATCTGATTTGGCATTGGCTGTTGACCCACAGGAACAACATTAGAATTTGAAACTTGGCCTCCAACATTTGGTGGAGCCAACTGATTGCCATAGGCATAGTCACAGTGGGAGGAGCTGACAGCAAAGGTACATTCTGAACCATGCTTCCTCTCCCATTAGGGTTAGTCATAGGCATCCCTTGACTCCCATTCGTCAATCACAGATTGCCTCCAGGTACTAAACCTGCATTAACATTTATTCAAGAAGAGCAGGCCGTTTGTAATCGTGCTTCTACTCCTTCTACCTGCGTAATAGCGGTGTCTAAATCTGCCAATGTCACACTGCTCAATTGCACTTGAATATTAAAATCTAACCCATGCAAAAAGTATTGCAATTGGGCAGCCGACGAAATGGAAATGTAAGTTTGTAACTTACGAAACACTTCCTTCAGCTTCTTGGCATATGCTTTCACATTCTCATGAGGGTCTTGGCGCATTACATTCAAGACCCGCAACCAATATTGGCCACCTCTTTCAGGGGCATATTCTCCTCGGAAAGCTGCATAGAATTGATCAATTGTGGTTATGGTCCTAGACTCTATGCTGTGATACCATACCACAACCCTTCCTTTTAACGTCATATTAAAGAACATCATGAGATGTCCCTCATCTTGGATGCGATAATTGAACATCAACCTTTGGAATTCACAAATGTGAAATTCAGCATCCTCTTCAGCTAACCCATTAAAAATGGGCAAGGGAACTCCTAAAGCTGGTAAATCCAGCGTCCCTATAGGAATTGCAATGGGATGTGCCATGGTGATAATCGTATTAGCAATGGGAGTTTGAATTGTCGGAATCACACCCCCACTTGAAGTGGATAGACTTGGTGGAAGAGAGGAAGAACTTACACTTTCTCCTGCACCTAACAAACTATGTGGAGCAGTTGGGTTACTAAGACCATTGCCTCTTATACATACCGGGCTACTCCTTTGAGGAGAATATCAACTTACGATCTCTAATCGCCATCTAGCCCTCTCAGCACGTTCTGCTTTTTGGATTTCGGCTTGATGGTCCTTGTCAGAGGATATAAACCAACTTTCTTTTGGTCCTTACAAACCCTAGATCCAAAAACCACCACTTATTGGTGGCTCTCGGCAAACGCACCACTGATGGGACCTAAAATGGGCTGGCACTGGCTATGGCACTAGCCGGATCTCATGCTCATGACACACAAACACCCTCACGGCCTCACGGACTAGGAGCGTCAATCTAATGCTGAAGGACAAACTGCCCTAGAGCTTAATTCATGCATTTATAGTTTATAGTCCAACATTTCCTTTAAACTCCTCAGAGGGAGATCCCAAAGTACATAGGCATAATGCCTCGTCACACGCACATAGGAGGCACTCCACCGTCGACTAATAGTTGGAGCCCCACTGCAGCTCTCCTACATTGCAGGGATTGGCCCTTAGATGCGTTGCTAAACATATAACACACTTCGGTACATACTCCTCTCATGGTACCAATTTTTTACGTTCCAGGATGTACCATTTCTCACTACACTTTTCCCTTAGGACCCAACGACTAACCTACAGCTTAGGACATCCCCTCATGCTCATCATTGGTCACAACCTAAGGAAAACAAGTGCCATGCATCCACGAGGTTTTTCTGATACCTTTTAATTATTATGCTTAATGCAAATTGTGTATGACTATGTGCTCAGACAAAAGAAAAGTCAGCCTCGTGAATGGTGCATAAAGCATTCCTTCCATAAATTTTACTAGTGCGTGTTGCGTTGAAAGGAGGCATCGAGCCATATGGTCATGATACCATCCTCTTTATTCAAAGTGTTTCCTATATGCCAAGTGCAATACATAAATCAAATCATTTCTTTATCTTTCAAACGTTTCAGCCCCTCTCCATCCAACTCTTAGCATTTTGCATCATTGATCGGTTAGATAGGGTTTCTATGCATTTTTTCCCTTTTAAAAGAACGATAAATACGCACAAAACATAGAAACAGGGACAAACCGAGGCCAACCTCGTGCTTTGCCATCGTTATACATTGCACAAACATAGATATAATTTTCCATAATTTTCCTCAGCCCGTTTTCGATTTTTCCCTAATTTTAAACCCATTTTTCCTATTTTGGGGCATTTTTTCCTATTTTTCTTTAATAAATAATGATTGAAAATGAAAATTGATTGTGGGCTATGGCCCTTAGGCTCATTGACAGGAATAAACTCAAATTTAGTTGGTGTGACATATCATATTTCTCATTTATATAGCAAAACCCCAATTTTACCCTTAAAATACGTGTTTTGCGTGTATTTTAACATTAATCCCGGCCATGTAGCCTTGTATTTTCTTATTTTTAGGTTGCAAACAATGGGAAACAATGGAAAACAATATCATAATGAACTTTCATACCATGTGAACAAGGTTTCATAAAGCAAATAGCATTAAAAACACATTTTTCTTTGTAAAAATAGCATTACTGCTTATTTTTGGGTTTTGGTTTTTTGTTCTTGGTTACGGGATTGATTTCCAGTATGCATTTAATGCTCAGCATGACCCCGCATTGCCGTCTCTAGCCCCTCTTCATTCATGGAGCAATCTGATCACGCGAGCATCCGCCATTCCTTCTTCTTCTTTCTTCTTTTCGCGTGCACCACCCCTTAGAGGAGAGAGAAGTTTCTCTCTCTCCAACCACGCCATCATTTTTTGTGCGAGAGGCGGCGATATGATTTGCAAGAAATGTGGAATTGCCTACTGACATCTGATCTATGGCTTTGTTTCAACTAAAAAATCACATCGGGTGGGGGGGGGGGGTCATTTTTGATCAGCGCGCCGTCGTTCTGAACAACCCGTGCCTGTTTTTTAAAAAAAATGGGGGTGGGGGGTCCCAAGAGGCACCCCTCTTGACCCTTGCATGTCCACCTTTTCATTTCTGGCCTTTCTTCCGGCCTTTCTCGCGTCCGGTGTTCGAATTGCATTCTGGAAGATTCTGGGCATCCGTCTCGGCATCTTGGACTGGCCGGCAGCTTCTCTCACTCACACAGGTGCACGAAAAAATTACTAAAAATCAAGAAGTGTCGCACGAGCGCCTTTAAAGCACTTGACGCTTAAAATCATCCTAGGTCGAGGTGCCGCCTTCGTGATTGAATATTTTTTTGCTAAATTCCATATTTTTTCGCAATTTTTAGGCCCATTTGCTGCCCTAAAATCCAACTTTCACAAGACAGATCCTTTATGGAAAAATTAAGAAATGTCACCATTTTCAATAAATTTTAACTAGCATTCCTATCAAGTTTAGCAAAGAATGAGGGATTGTGCTTGTTATACATCATCTCTCTCTCAGCTTGATTTTGATTATCATAAGTATGAGTGAGCTGATTATTATGGCGTGGCCTATCAATGAAGCTTGGGTTTATACTTTGTATTTTGATAGAGCTTCTAGAGGACCTACTAAACACACGAGCATTGGTGTGGTCATTAAAGATCCCTAATGTAGGGTTGTCATGAAAATGGGAGTCTATTTAGGACCCCCTTTTACTCATAATATGGCAGAATACAAGGCCTTGATCATGGGGCTGAATGTAGCCCAATGTGGTGGTATCCGTTGATTATTTGTTAAATGTGACTCATAGTTAGTAACCAATCAGCTTAATGGGACCTATAGTGTGCGGGATCCCATCTTATGAAAGTACCATGGTGTAGCCTGTGAAGATTGTGGGAGAGAAGGAAGGAGTCTCACTTGTAGCTTTCTTGCTTGCACAATGGGGGAATACACACAAAGGTGGAGGCTGAAAACAGTTTTCCTCTTCTTAGTTGTGTAAGCCAAAAGAACTCAAGTACATAGAAATAGAAGAACCCTATATATGGATCTCAAGCCAAACTCAACTAACTAAGGTGGCATACTAACTGAGCCATGAACTAGAGTAGATAAGGATAGCTGTCATCTAGCTATTATTCATGGGTGGTGTACCAACCGCATGTGCAAACAACTGACAAGTCGGTGACATAAATGCACAACGGTCACCCTGGCATATCACGAGTGGAGCTCGATATCTCAACACTCCCCCTCGAGCTCAATCCCAATTCCTGCACACCAAGCAGGTCTCTGAACTTGCGCAGCTTCTCTGTGCCCAATGCCTTCGTAAATACGTCAGCTACCTGATCCTCTGTGTTGACATAAACTAGATCAATAAGACCTAGTAAAACCCTCTCCCGCACATAGTGATAATACACCTCAATGTGCTTTGTTCTAGCATGATAGACTGGGTTATTTGCCAACTGTATACTACTCATGTTGTCACAATAAATGACAACTGGCCCATCTGTAGGCTAATGCATATCATAAAGTAGCTTATGCAACCAAGCTACCTCACATGCAGCCATTGCTGCGCCCCTGTACTCAGTCTCTGTGCTCGACAAGGCAACTGTAGGTTGTTTCTTGCTGCTCCAAGTGACTGCAGCACTCCCAAAAGAGAACACATATCCACTGGTAGATCGTCTATCAGAAATACTACCAGCTCAATCAGCATCAGTGTATCCATGCAACTATATTTGAACCCCAGTCTCATAAAATAGTCCATACTGCAATGTGGACTTCACATACGTGAGTATGCGTCTAGCCGCATCCAAATGCGGTTTCCTTGGAGCCTGCATAAATTGACTTACCAATCCGACATCATAGCTCAAATCTCACCTGGTAATAGTCATATAAATTAAACTTCCTACTATGCGTCTATACATAGTAGGGTCTTCTAGAAGCTCATCTACATCTGTGCTCAGCTTCACATTCTGCTTCAAAGGAACTGAAATAGGCTTACAGCCTGTCATCCCATATTTGGACAGCATGTCCAATCCATACTACCTCTGCAAGAGCCGTATCCCACTTGGTGATCTAATCACCTCAATGCCCAAGAAATAACGCAGCAATCCCAAATCCTTCATCTCAAACTTCTGCTTCAATAGCATTTTCACATGAAGGATATCTTCATCACTGTCACCTGTCATAAGCAAATCATCAACATAAATGACAAGTAGCATAATAAATTTATTTGTTTTTCTCACATAAAGTGAGAAATCTGCCTTGGAAATCTGAAAGCCAATAGTGACAAGATACTGTCCTATCTTGTTAGACCATGCTCTAGGTGCTTGCTTCAAGCCATACAAGGCTTTCTTCAACCTGCAAACAAACTCAGGATGAACAGCATGCACATAACATGGTGGCTGCTCCATATAGACCTCTTCTTGCAAATCACCATGCAAGAAGGCATTCTTTACATCCATCTGATGTAAAGACCATCCCTTTGATGCAGCCATAGCAATGACTGCTCTTATGGTTGCACTCCTTGCAACCGAACTGAATGTTTCTTCATAATCAATGCCATATGTTTGTGCATACCCCTTGACTACTAATCTTGCCTTGTATCTATTCACAGAACCATCTGCATTGTGTTTCACCTTATAAACCCACTTACAACCAATTGCGTTCTTACCTTTAGGCAAAGGTACCAACTCCCATGTAGCATTTGCTTCCAAGGCATCCATTTCTTCATCCATGGCCTTCTCCCATTTTTCTTTTCCCATGACTTGCTCAAAAGAAGTGGGTTCTGGTTCCTATATCACTTTGACCATATAGGCATAGTGAATGGCTGTAAATCCATCATATTTCAGCCTATCCACAGGATACCTAGCTCTGGTAGACCTGTGCAAAGTAGATTCACTCCTAGGTACTCTCAAAACATCCCTGGTCTTCCTTACTCTAGGTGTAACAATAGAAAGAATACCCAACTCATCATCAATGCTCTATTCTGAGCCACTGGATTTACCATCCACATAAGAGTGACCTGCATTCACATCAAACATGGGCTGATCTACCTTCTCTTTTCCTTTTTGTGATACCTGAATACCACTATGTGCATTGCTTTGAGAAGATTCTCCTGATCTCAATCTACCTGTCCATGGCGAAGAATGTGAACCACTGCTAGAGGACGCTCCAGGTCCACTAATATCTTGTGATTGCTGCTGTGAATTCTATGCAGCATTACCATTTTGTGCATCTACATTATCAATCACATTTACTGGTTTATACCAGCTACTCATCTCATCAAAAGCAACATCTCTGCTCACTGTAAACTTACGAGTAGAGGGGTTATAGCATCTATACCCTTTCTGCTGCAAACAGTAACCAATAAAGATGCACTTCTTAGCTTTTGGATCCAACTTGGATCTCAACTCATCTGGCACATGAACATAGGCAATTCAACCAAAAATTTGCAAATGAGAAATATCTGGTTTCCTACCAGTATACCTCTCCTCTGGAGTCATGCCATGTATTGCTGTAGTGGGAGTCATGTTCATTATGTAGATTGCTGTAGCAAGTGCCTCAGCCTATTAAAAATTTGGCAAGTCTTTTTCATTGAGCATGGCACGAGATACCTCTCCAATATGCCTGTTTTTCCTTTCTGCAATTCCATTTTGTTGTGGGGTATGACTGCATGAATATTGCTGCTTTATACCATGCTCGTACAGGAACCTTGCAAACTCATTTGAGAGGTACTCTCCCCCTCCATCTGACCTTAGACATTTGATTTGCAGGCCTGTTTCTTTTTCAACCATAGCTTTAAGAGTTTTGAAATGCCCAAAAACTTCACTTTTCTTTTTCATAAAATACACCCAAACTTTTTTGCTATAGTCATGAATAAAAGTGACAAAATAATGACAGTCTCCAAGAGATGCAGCTTTAGTAGTCCACACATCAGAGTGGATTAATTCCAATGGCTTCTTACTCTCTTGAACATGTCTAGGAAATGGTTTCCTTGCCTGTTTTCTAAACTGACAGGCTTCACACACCTTATGCATTTCTGCAACCTTGAATTTAGGCAATCCTGCAATAATATTTTGGGCCTGCATTGATTTAAGTCGTTGTACATTAACATGACCAATGCATTTATGCCAGATATCAATATCTGCAACTACACCGGTCCCATGTGCAAACATTGCTGCACTCAGTTCAAACATGTCTGCATCCAACGTAAACATTCTGTCCTTCTTCTTTCCTTTTGCTATCAAGCGGCCTTTATTTTTCATATCCTCAACAAAGCATCCATGAGGATAAATCTGACCTGCCAGCCCTGCTCAACCATTTGACCAATAGAAACTAGATTCTTGGTGATATTCGGGACATGAAATACATCCGATAGGTATTTCTTTTTCCCATCCTGCATAGACAAATGAATTTTTCCAATCTGCACAATAGGATGTGCAGTATCATCACCAGTCTCCACAAATCCTAGTTTTTCCATTTTCCTTGCATCCTCCATCCATTTTGCATGACCTGTCATGTGGTTTGATGCACCTGAGTCAACATACCATACATCGTTGCTTTCTTCTGCACTTGTCACAAAATTGTTCATGTGCTGCACCATAAACAAATGCTCATTTCTGTCATCACCCTGTCTACTAGAAGATGCATAATTCCCTTGTTGCAATTTTCCATTCATGATGTCATTCTGCTTTTTATAGTAGTCTGTAGCCATATGATCCATTTTACCTCAGTAGTAGCATTCAACATTGCTGTTTGCATTTTGGCCTCTTTGCCATCCACTGTTAGATATGATCAATGCCCCACCCTCATTAGGTGCTACCAATGATCCATGGTGCTCAAAGTTGCAAGGCCCCCATTATGAGGAGAAGCCAAGTGTGAGCCCGGACATTGGTGGAGTCCTGAGTTGTATATCAGATGAGGTCTATGTGACCGGATGGCAAAAAGGTGACCATTGTGGGTCTAATCTTTGGGTTAGACAAAGTGGTTAAGCTGGTAGCAACTCGAGGCGCATTGCATCGAGTTGCGGTGTAAGGGAGTGAAAAGGGGCCCCTATTGTGGGGTTTGGGGGCCGCGGAAGCGGCCCCTGGCTGGGGGGTCCCAGGGGGGCCAGCGGCCCCCCTGGCGGGGGTCCAGGGGCAGCGCCCCCTGCCCGATGGTAAAGGGAATATTCCCTGGCCGACTAGTGGAGGCTCATATGGTAGGTTGGTCAGCAGGCTGACCTAACGACCTTCGCAGGCTATAAAAGCTAAACCCCTTCGCAGCCATCACTCACTCATCTTTCACCCAGTCAGAGTTGTTGTTCCAGCTAGCTTTAAGCTCTTCACCTATCTTTTGTCTAGATCGCCATCTAAGCTTCACACAGTGGAAGCGCACGGGTGGACAGAGCCATCTTTGTATCAGTTGTTTGGAGTTAAAGAATTTACTGATTCTCCTCTTATCTGTTGTGTACTCTCTATCTCTTTCTCAGATTCTGTTCGCTGTGCCGTGTAATATTTTACATGGTATCAGAGCCCAGGGGGCTCTAGAGATCGGAGAGCGTGCAAGAGGCAAAGGCTTCAATAGCAAAGAGAAACTATGTCGACTCTGGGAAGCGGATCTAGCGCATCAGGAAGTGGTGCAGGAGGTGGTGCTGCTGTACCAGCTATTCAAACATTGAGGATTCGTCCACCAACCTTCAGCGAAGGCAAGTTAGATGGTACAAACTACACCTTGTGGAAGTTCAAAATTACAACTATCCTTGATTCTTATGAGCTTCTGGAGACTGTGCTGGGGACTGACGCAGAACCACAGCCTACCCCTGACCCATCAAATCCTAGTGTGATGATTTCTCCGAATGTAGATCTTCTACGAGCTTGGAAACGAAGGAATGCAGATGCATTGTGTGCCTTAGTTACAAGCTGTTCTGACAGTGTTTTGACTAAGGAGTTACAAGCTTGGAAGCTTGGAATGTACTAAGGAGTCAGTATGAAACACGAAACCAAACAAGGATTCAAAACTTGGAGAATCAACTAGCAGCGGAGAAGTTTGCTGAAGGAGAGACGGTTGAAGCATTCATCACTCGGATTAAGAATCTGCGCGACCAGATGGCTGGTGCTGGGATACAAAAGACTAGCGAAGAGCTAGCTCGGAGGTGTCTTTGGATTTGTTCACAAAAGTTTGATGGACTAGTAACTGCCCTTAATACTCAGGTGAGACCTCAAGCTTTGACTTTTGAGGAGTTTTGTGCATTATTAATGGAGGAGGAGTTGAGGCTGAAAGCCCGAGAAGGAAGCAACAATGGAGATGCTACATTCTCTGCCAATGCAAAAGGCAAAGGTGTTTCCTCCACCAAAAATTATGGTGACAAAAAGAAGAAGGGCGGCAAGAAGAAGTTTCAAGGAGAGTGCTTCTACTGTAAGAAGAAAGGACATGCAATTGCAGATTGTCGTGTCAAGAAGGCAGATGAAAAGAATGGTACCCTTAAAAGTAAAGGGAAAGAGACAGCCAATACGGCTGAAGCAGAGTTGGAATTATTCATGGCGACCATTGAGGAAGTGTGCTCCTCGGCACAAGAAGAATCTACCACTGACTCTTGGGTGTTGGATAGTGGGGCCTCCCGTCACATGACCAACAAGAAAGGTCTATACAGTTCTATGCAGCCTCTACAAGAATCCATCACTGTGACGGTTGGAAATGATGCTAAATGCCCTGCTGCGGGCACAGGTACTATTTCTTTTGTTGCTGCAAATGGTGAAATCAAAAAGCTTTCAAATGTGTTGTATGTTCCCGAAATCAGGAGAAATCTCTTATCAGTTGCTGCCATAACTGATCTTGGTCATGAAGTGAGGTTCAAGAAGACAGGTGCAGAAATTATTGATAGTGCTGGCACAATTGTTGGCAAAGGAGAAAGAAGGAACAACCTGTATGAGCTAAGTGCTCTTACAGCCACCGCTGGAGTGGGCACAAGTAAGCTTTGGCATGAAAGGTTTGGACACATCGGATTTGCAGTATTGAAGGAGATGCAAAAGCAAGGTATGGTTGCTCACCTACCTACAATAACTGAATTGAAGGAACCATGTGAAGCTTGTATGATGGGCAAGCAACAGAGAAAGGCATTTCCACAAGAAACCAAGAATAGAGCACATGCTCCTCTAGAGTTGGTGCATGCTGACTTGTGTGGTAAGATGCCTACACAGGCCTTGGGGGGATCTTCTTATTTTATGTTGATTGTCGACGACTACAGTAGGAAGATGTGGGTGTACTTCCTTCGTGATAAGGCTCAAGCTTTTGGTAAGTTTAAAGAATGGCTAATACTTGTTGAGAATGAAACATGGAAAAGTGTGAAGAAATTTAGAATAGATGGTGGTGGTGAGTTCAACTCAAAGGAGTTTGAAGGTTTTTGCAAGAGCAAAGGGATCAAGTGTCAATTGACGATGCCTCACACACCCCAGCAGAACGGTGTTGTGGAACGCATGAATCGCACCATTGTGGAGATGGCAAGATGCATGCTAAAGGGCAAGGGATTGCCTAACCATTTTTGGGCTGAAGCTGTTAATACTGCAGTCTACATTCTAAATCGGAGCTATACAAAGGCTCTCAAGAGAAAAATACCTCATGAGGCTTACACTGGTAAGAAACCATCTGTCTCACATTTCAGAATTTTTGGATGTGAATGTTATGCACATGTTCCAGATGAGAAGAGAAACAAGTTACAACCAAAAAGCAGAAAATGTATCTTCTTGGGTTATAGTGATGAGCAGAAGGCTTACAAATCATATGACCAAGAGGCAAAGAAGATCATCGCGAGCCGTGATGTGGTGTTCAAGGAGGAGCCGCATACAGTGGAGGAGGAGAAGGCAAGTTCTTCCACTTTATCATCAAGCGAAGAAGTAGTCCACTATGAACCTGTCCCGAGAGCTATCCCTATCCTTAAGGAGGAGGAAGCATCATCTTCAGATGATGAGGAAAAAGTTCACCAACCTGACATCACCCCACTGGAAAAGCCATTGCCGCACTGGGTGAAGCAGCTCTATGACCACAATAATCCTATGCCTGCATCTGTTGAGGAGGAGGCAGACGGACCAAGGAGGTCTCAGAGAATAGAGGAGCAAAGGAGGGCTTCTGCTCACATAGTCAATATGGCCTTGATGGTTGAGATTATGAGAGAAGTAAAGGAGCCAACTGACTTAGAAGAAGCACTTGCAGATCCATCATGGAAGGCTGCTATGCAGGCGGAGTATGACAGCATAATGAAGAATGACACTTGGGAGCTAGTGGATCGACCATGAAAGCGGAAGGTTATTGGCACCAAGTGGATCTGCAAGGTAAAGTACAAGGCTGATGGTACCTTAGAAAAGTACAAAGCTAGACTGGTTGCCCAAGGATTTTCACAAGTTGAAGGGTTTGATTTTCAAGAGTCATTTTCCCCAACTGCCAGAATGACCACTATTCGCACGGTACTTGCAGTGGGTGCCCATGAGAAGTGGCCAGTATACCAAATGGATGTTAAGTCAGCGTTCTTAAATGGTGACCTCAAGGAGGAGGTGTACGTGGCTCAGCCACCAGGGTTTGAGGCCCCCCATATTGAGAACAAAGTGTGTAAACTGAAGAAGGCATTGTATGGGCTGAAACAAGCCCCCAGAGCATGGTACCAGCGGATAGATAGGTTCTTTTTAAACCTAAACTTCAAAAGATGTGCCTCAGATGCTAACTTGTATGTTTACAGGGATGGTAAAAAGTCTGTAGTGATTGTCCTATATGTGGATGACCTTCTTATTACAGGTGACTATGAAGATATGATCAACCAAACTCGAAAGGCTTTGAGTTCTGAGTTTGAAATGACAGACTTGGGCTTGCTGCACTATTGTTTGGGGATTAAAGTCTGGCAAGAGCCAGGAAAGATCTTCATCTCTCAGAAGAAGTATGCATGGGAGATCTTGAAGGCATTTGGCATGACCGAGTGCAAGGAGATAGCTACACCTATGGAGGTGAATGCAAAGTTATCCGTCGAGGATACATCAGCACTAGCAGACATTGGGAGGTATAGGAGGTTGGTCGGCAGTCTGATCTACTTGTGTAACACCAGACCAGATATCAGTTTTGCTGTTGGTGTTTTGAGCAAGTTCTCAAACAAACCTCATGAGAGTCATTGGAAGGCTGGGATGCGGGTGCTCATATACTTGAAGAAAACTCTTGACTATGGTATCACATACAGTTTCAGAACTTCTCTTGTGGGGAACTGTGACTCAGATTGGGCAGGAGACATTGATTCTAGGAAGTCAGTTTCTGGTTATTGTTTCTCTTTGGGTTCAGGAATTTTCTCTTGGATTAGTAAGAAGCAACCAACAGTGGCATTGTCTTCTACCGAAGCAGAGTACAAGGTAGCTTGTTTTGCTGCATGTGAGGCAGTATGGTTGAGAAGGATTCTATGGCATATGGGAGTGCAGGATGAAGAACCAACTGTGATGAGATGTGACAATCAGAGTTGCATCGCCATTGCCAAAAATCCAGTGTTTCATGCACACACCAAACATATAGAGATCCAGTATCACTATGTGCGTGATTTGATGGAGGATGGGATAGTGGAATTGGTCTACTATCCAACAGAGGAGAATGGAGCAGATATCTTCACCAAAGCACTTACGAAGGATTTGCTTCAAGTTCATCTTCAGAGACTCGGCATTGGGCCAAGGAGATAGTTCACCTATGGGTGGACATTGAGGGGGGGTGTTAGATATGATCAATGCCCCACCCTCATTAGGTGCTACCAATGATCCATGGTGCTCAAAGTTGTAAGGCCCCCATTATGAGGAGAAGCCAAGTGTGAGCCCAGACATTGGTGGAGTCCTGACTTGTATATCAGATGAGGTCTGTGTGACCGGATGGCAAAAATGTGATCATTGTGGGTCTAATCTTTGGGTTAGACAGAGTGGTTAAGCTAGTAGCAACTCGAGGCGCATTGCATCGAGTTGCGGTGTAAGGGAGTTAAAAGGGGCCCCTATTGTGGGGTCCGGGGGCCGCGGAAGCGGACCCTGGCTGGGGGGTCCCAGGGGGGCCAGCGGCCCCCCTGGTGGGGGTCCGGGGGCAGCGCCCCCGGCCCGATGGTAAAGGGAATATTCCCTGGCCGACTAGTGGAGGCTCATATGGTAGGTCCCGACCTAACGACCTTCGCAAGCTATAAAAGCTAAACCCCTTCGCAGCCATCACTCACTCATCTTTCACCCAGTCAGAGTTGTTGTTCCAGCTAGCCTTAAGCTCTTCACCTATCTTCTGTCTAGATCGCCATCTAAGCTTCACACAGTGGAAGTGCACGGGTGGACAGAGCCATCTTTGTATCAGTTGTTTGGAGTTAAAGAATTTACTGATTCTCCTCTTATCTGTTGTGTACTCTCTATCTCTTTCTTAGATTCTGTTCGCTGCCCCGTGTAATATTTTACATCCACCACAACCTCTTTGGCTCCCCTTGCCTCTAGAGTTACCACATCCTCCTCCATAGCACTTGTTTTCTTGAGTTTGCTGCATATTCTGATTTCTACCACGGCCTCCAGATCGGCCTCCTCTACCTCTGCCTCTACCTCTTCCAGCATTTGAGTAGAAGACAGCTTCTTTTGAAGTTCCTCCTAAAGAAGATGCACCACCATTTCTCTACTCCTCAGAAATTAGAAGAGCAATTAACTCCTCAAAATCAGGAAATCTTTCACGAACTGAAATGGATGTCCGAAACTGTGCAAAATCCTTTCCTAGAACATTCAAGGTCACAGAAACTAAATCATCATCTTCCACTGGCGACCCAATGGAAGCAAGTGCATCTGCAATCTTCTTCACCTTCATGTGGTAGTCATTAATGCTCATATTTTCTCTTTGCACATTATGCAACTCTTGCTTGAGCTGCATTTTCTTGGCTTGCGTATTTGTGCTATACATTTTTGACAAAGTATCCCATGCCTCCTAGTGTACTTGCATCTCGAATATGCACAATCATAGAGTCTGAAATGCTGATAGACAGCCAGTACATAACTTTCTTGGCTCTCTCATGCCATTCTTTAAATGCCTGCATTTGCTGTTGATTGGGAACATAAGGAAGAACTGGTTCTTCTTCATTTCCTGCAACAAATTCCCAATATCCTTTTCCCATAAGGAAATTCATCATTCTAAACTTCCATGCTTGGAAGTTGTTCTTGTCAAGCTTTTCAGTGACAATCTGTGAGAGAGAATTAGATGCCATTACAGAACACTGCAAAAAATTCTGTCACTGCAAAGAACACAGTTTTAGCCTCACAAGGGCAAACTTGCAAAACTGATGAAAGTGGTATTTGACCACACAGTCACTTCCTAGTGACGATTTTGCATCAATAGGCAAGAAGGATGATTTTGTAACTCCCAATGTCTCTGCGCACAGGCATATG
This sequence comes from Lygodium microphyllum, assembly GCF_053477565.2. Taxonomy (NCBI): domain Eukaryota; kingdom Viridiplantae; phylum Streptophyta; class Polypodiopsida; order Schizaeales; family Lygodiaceae; genus Lygodium; species Lygodium microphyllum. Next base: position 11,677,320 of record NC_141160.1, read on the forward strand.
ATGTAATTTCTATAGTGACTTTTCACCGACTTGTAGAACAGTGGTCGCACATCATAAATCTGGGCCTTTTCCTGAGTGCGTGCAGAAAACTTCCGCCTCCAAAACAAGCCCCGAAATAGCCTCAAATAAAAAAAACAGAGTCATCAAGGGCTAAATCCCTTACCCACAGCATATACTGCCCTCTTGCTTCACCGCGAAGGGCGTCTCAACCTGAGACAATGCACTCTTGCACTTTCCGGCTGTGCTACGTGCAGAGACTTGCTCCCAAAATAGAGGAATGAAAGCAACACTGGTCCTCTTTCCAGAACACCGCGAACTTGGCTTGCTTTCTTGAGCTCCTTACCATGAACAAGGCTCTGATACCATGTCAAGATTGTGGGAGAGAAGGAAGGAGTCTCACTTGTAGCTTTCTTGCTTGCACAATGGGGGAATACACACAAAGGTGGAGGCTGAAAACAATTTTCCTCTTCTTAGTTGTGTAAGCCAAAAGAACTCGAGTACATAGAAATAGAAGAGCCCTATTTATGGGTCTTAAATCAAACTCAACTAACTAAGGTGGCATACTGACCGAGCCACGAACTAGAGTAGATAAGGATAGCTGTCATCTAGCTATTATTCATGGGGGGTGTACCAACCGCATCTGCAACTGACAATTCGGTGACATAAATGCACAACGGTCACCCTGGCATATCGTGAGTGGAGCTCGATATCTGAACATAGCCTTGGATGTGTTGCATATCTTTGAGACAATGACTTGTTAGTTAGTTCCTTGACAATGTAATCACTTTGCAGATTCCTTAGCTAACTATGCTTTTGTGGAAGATATCTTTTTCAATTGTGGTCTAGGGGAGCCCTTATAATTATCTCCTAACATTAGCCCTAGATTACTTTGGGGTCTTCTTGTTGACATGTTATATTTTGGTCACCAATGGTTAGTCTAGGTTATGAGTTAGGTAGCGAGTGAGCACCTTCGTACTCTGTCATGGACGCATAGGATTGTGTATCATCATATTTGTTGAGCACCCCTTGCTATTTATGTAGGGGGTTAGCTACTAACCTGATGCACTTAGTGTTGAGAATAGCAAATGATACTTAACATGAATGCCCGTAGAGGCTGGATGTGTGCCCAAAAGAGGCTTGCCCATAAGTGACTTTGTTGAGAGAGAGACAATGATGAATGATCTAGGAAGAGATGTCCAAAATCCCATAAGCATGGTGAGGAATAGTGTTACTATCCAAAAAAGCTATATAAGCATGTATTTGACACTCATTTCAAGAAATGGAACTATCAGTTTGAGTTACTCAAGACTATCTTTATGAGTCCAAACTAATCTATCTTGGAACCTAATTCACTTGAATTACAATCTCTCATTCTGATAACGTATCGCATGTTTGATTTGTGTCCACCATAGCTAGCTAGCTCTAGATCCGTGTTTTCTTAATATGGTATCAGAGCCATGGCCGAGCTAGTTGGCTAGTGTGTATAACACCATATTGGGGATTATGGAAATTTCCCATAAGTTTGGGACATGTGGTCAAATCTTTGGATTTATCATAACTTGAACACTATAACTCCAAATCAAGTGCTCTATAGCTCAATATATTCCATTTTTTAAGTGCTTTCAAATGATAGGTCACATAATATGGTTTTGAGAAACTTATGGGCATGTTATTCGGGTGTCACCTTTTTAGTATTCAAAAAATGGGAATTGGGAGATTTCCAAACTCACCAATATTGTGTTGTGTGCACTTTGTCAATCTTCCTCTCTTCCATTCTCTCATTCTCTCCATCTCTCAAAGTCATCCAATATGTGTTATTTATTTCAAGATTAGGAGGTTCAAGTATTGTTATAGCACGCTAATGCTAAACTCAACCCGTATGGGGGACCAATCGTATACACTCTTGGAAAAGTGCAAGATTGTAGTTTCTATCGAGTTTGAAAGCATGCCCATGATCTTCTATGTGTTGCCCAACACTAAAGATGCGGGCATAGAGTCATTGTTTGTTAGGGTGAACCTTTAAGAAGAACACCCATTGTAATGTCGACTACGAGTCACAGCATATCCACCTAATCATGGGCAACATCTGCATAGTTATAGCTTTCAGCAAAGATTGCGTGACTCCTTCCAAGTCTGCAAAGCCATCGATAGAAACCTATTGCCAAGACTAAGGGGGGGGGATAGTGCTTTGCCACAACCCACCAAGCCTCAAGACCAAAAAATCACTAAAGTCAAAGCTAAGGTCCATGAGCCAAAGCTTCAATGGATGCCTAAACTACAAGGACCACCACCTAGGACCAGACACCCACAACCTTGCAGGGCTAAAAACCCCACCTCACACCCTAGGAGGCCAAACTGCAACTATTGACATTGACGTACGTCCCCAAGACCCTATTGCAAGTGCAAGGCTATTATGAGGGTAATGCCAAGATATGGATTCCTAGGGCCAAAAAGGCCAAAGGCACTAATCAAACCTCACCCTCGAGATTGACCAAACAAGGCCACATCACACATCCAAGGCCAAAATGGCAAAAGCCTCTGGATTCAAAGCCTTTAGAATCACCAACACACAAACCAATGAAGATGAGCAAGTCTATTGACCCAAACCACACCCTACTACTTACATACATGCCATAACTAGTCCTATAGCTCATGGAGCATCACCCGAATGTCGCACTGCACCAACAGTATTCACAGCACAATCTACTGTACAAATGGCCCACTCGTAAGCTCAGGAACAACCAAAGTGGCCACCATCAAACTGCTGAACTCTCTAGTTCTATCAAACCCCAACCCCCAACTGGGCCTTAGACCCTCTTATGAGTGTCGATTAATTCTGACTATGGCCCTCAACTTAGCGAAGAACACAAGGGATGAATTGCTTGCCTTTCTTAGACACTTAGATGCCACCTTCATGTTGCTTGCTAAAAGCTATGACCGCTTAGACTTGGGATTGTTGGATGGGCCTATAGTGACAGAAGTACGAACACTCCCTTGTTCTTAGAAAGAATTGGAATTTGTGTTTGTCAAGGCTTTCAAGACAGTTGAAGAGTTGATTGCCACTGATGTTTCCCGGGAACAAGCATAGAAACAACACCTCATCACCTCATATGATAAGTGCATAGCTCATGCCAATGATCGAGAGATAGAAAACTTGAAACAACTTGCTGACAAAAATTCCCCTTTCTTGAGGAAATGGTACACTCTACACCTTTAATGGGAACTCGAAGGATGTCAGATTATGACAAATGCAGAGCAACGGTGCGCAATCAAAACATTGGAGTATGACCCAAATTATGTCTCTCCAACCTCTTATAGGGTATTGAAGACCATTCACGATTGACCCATGAAAGAACATATTCAAGGATACCCCTACTTAGATCGCATCCTCACCGAGGAGGAATCGCACATCGATAGTCACGTAGACTTTGGTGACTTCTTGCTTGATGTCCTCACTTACATTACACATGCATGTATATGTCCTCTCGACATGGATAACTATGCTAAATTAGAATATAATTTGAATTTCTATGCTTGGCTCATGCAAAAGTAAAACACTAAGATTATGTGCTAAAGCCCTTCATCCTCTAACCCTTTAATCCTAAGAAGGATTCTTCTCATTCCAGAGGGGGAAGGGGTAAAGAAAAAGCACACATTAGAAACCTCAATCAATTCCAGCACACATTAGAAACCTCAATCAATGCCTAAAAATAGAAATGGAAGAATGAAACAACTTGTGATTAAGGAAAATCTCAATACAATGTGAAATTAGTAGACTACTTGAAGGAAAAATCTACTTTCACATTTGAGCTTAGCAAAGTATGTAGTTGTTTCCTTCTGCTTGTAATTATTTTGAAAAAAACTAATGCTAAATGTGGCTTCATGACATGCACCCATCATGGCAGGCCAAGAAAAGACATGCAAATTTCCTTTTTAAGAAGAAGAGGCCTTTCGGTGGAAACAAGGGCTTCTAACTAGTTTAAGTTCTTTCAACTTAGAAGACGTGGCCATCGAAGAATATGCTGTGAGAGGAAGATCATCGAGCAGTGTAGTCTGCAAAAGTACATGGATGCAGTGGGCCAAGGGGTAGACTACATCCATTGTGCAGAGTTCTTACGAACTTTTCACAGTGACCATGACACCATTACCGTGAGATAGGGATAAGGGACTCACCAAGTACAGATTGTGCTAACCCTAGACCTGGTAGAAAGGGCCCTGGGATTAGCTAATAAGGTGGAACAGAGGCAAAAGAGAGATGTTTATGCCATGCTAGGAGTGGACAAGGTGAATGTCCATACCAACGATGGCATCAACTTGGTAGACATCGCTGACCCTGAAATCAACTCCAAGAAAAAATGGTGCACACGGTGTTCTCTAGCTAGAGGTACAACACCATTATGAGCCACATTAACATCCCTCTGCTAGAGAGCATTGTAGCATGATCACTGGATGAGGTGAATCTCAATGGTTTTGTGAGAAAGACCATCAAGACCTCAGCTAAGGCCCTCGCAATAGGAGAAGGGCCATCAGGAGGAGAGTCCCCAACTACCAAGGCCAAAAGGAAAGCCTCATCTTCTAAGGCCTCAACCATCGAATTCGGGGGGTCCTTACATCCATCATGAAAGAAGCCTTGGGGAAAGGGAAGGAAGAAGGATAAGGAGTTGGAGAGACACCAGTATGATCACCCCCTCAACAATAGCAACAGCTACAAACAAGTGAAGAGACAGAGACTGATGATGAAGGGGAAGGAGAGTTGTGAACTAGTCAACAGAGGCATAGGGAGTAAAGGAGGAAGGCTTCACGGGGAATGATAGAAGAAGAAATAGGAAAAAAGAAAAATTGAGATTTGCAGAGGGATTATTGGGAGTCCAAAAAGACCAAAGAAGAGAGGAAAAAGAAAGTAGAAGAAAAGGTAGAAAAGTTGAGAGAAGAATCCAGAAGGTCCGAGGATGAGAGAAAAAGAAAGGTAGCTAAGGAAGAGGCACAACTGAAAAGAAAGGAGGATGAGGATATGGCTCTAGCTACACATTGATCGATAGAGCAGCAAAGCAGAAGAGATGAGCTAAATGCCATGAGCCCCAAGAGACCTGATGCTGAGTCCAAGCAAGATCCTAAGAGGCAGAAGGTGGAAGCGTCTACCACCTCCGTACCCACGATAGAGCTGCCAGCTAAGGAATATGATGAATATGTAAAACAACTACTGTCGTAGTTGGAAAAAGCTAGGGAAGAAAATAAAGTAGCAGCAACAGAGCTCGAAGCTGAAAAGGAGGCCATGGCTACATTCCAATTGGAGAAAAAAAGCCAAATAGCCATGGCCCAAAGGAAAATTAATGAGCTGAAGGAGTAGCTACAAGCTAAAGAGGAGACAAAAGTCGAATGGCAGGCAAGACTGGATGAGGAGATTGAGGCCAATAGACCAAGGCCATGCGGCACCTGCAAAGATACAAAGAAGAGATTGTGGGGCTTTATGAAGATCTAAAAGCCAAAATGGAGAAGATCACTAAGGCCATAGAAGAATTGGAAGCACTGAGGAAGGAAAGAGTGCGCATATACGAAAAAGAGGTGGAAAAATTGACACAAGAGGTAGCCTCAGCACAGGACGAGCAACATAAATTGAGAGGGGAAATGGAAGATCAAGAACGGAGGATGATGGTGCTAGCTCAGAGGCAGGGGGAAAGCCTCGAGGACATGAAGAGGAGAATGGAAGAATGGGCCAATCAAAATGAAAGAAGAATTAAAACCTTGTCCACCATCTAGCTTAGGTGGAGAAAGACAAAGTATTGGTTGAAAGCATAGCAAGGACTTTCCACATGAGTTTCGAGGCCCAACAACGTGCCTTCCTCAATACACTACTCGACGTCACTCAAATAGAGGAAAGGGAGGCCGTTGAGACAATTAAGAAGAAGCTTGGAAGTGCACACAGGGCCCTAAAGGTAGGCCTGCAGATGCCAGCGCAACCAGTGGGAGTCCACCTAAGCTATGAAGAACAAAGAAATTATCTATTTCAAATAGGTATGACCCCACAAGAGGTGGACGCATTAGGGTTCACCGAAGGGGAGTAGCAGAAAACCTGACAAGAGGAAGAGGCTAGACTAAACTTTGAGATGGGACCTCATGAAGAGGAATTAGCCCCACCACCTCCTTTTCCACCCCCACAAGACCACCAACAGACACCTCTGCTGAGAGGAGAGCAGCACTGAAAGAAAAAAGGAAACATATGGTGGAGGAAGCTAAGAGAAGATTGAATGCTATACTAGTAATAGGGCTAACTCCACCCATTCCACCAACCTTAGATGAACTCCTAGCTAGCTTCCACACAGATCTCATAGTCTAGGAGCAATAGGAAAGTGCATGGAAACCTTTTGATCTTAACTTCCACTTCCCCACCAACTTGTGCCGAGTCCTCCCCATCACGATGATAGAAGAGGTGACAGCCATCAAAAGTAGGCCAGGAGACAGATGGCTGAAGGAGAGAGAACATAACCTAGTCCTTTGGGGCACAGAGGATGCAGAAATTTGGTAGGACAAGGTTTTTGAGTTCCTGAGATCAGTGCGTCAGGCTTTGACTGCCAACCTACATGGAGAAGGCGCATCTAGGATATAAGCATGGATACTTGGGTAGCGTTCTACAACACTCTCCCATTCGAATGCAACAACTCGATATTCATTCCATACCCTCAAAGAATGGGAGTGGATTTTGGCCCCAATGTCCACGACTGGGGTACGAATTCCCTATGGTCTACAATGCAAATTATACCACACCGGAGAAAGCCCTTATATTTACCCCAGAAAATGTGGGCGACTCTATCATTCATTTTGTGGATGAATTCTCATTGTGCCATGACCCTGCATTCATTACTACATGTAATTACCTTGGGCTATTTAGGACAATACTTGGGAAAAATCCCACCCCATAGGAACGCAACCTTCCACCCCTTTTCTTTGATCCCAATGCCATAGATAGTTGCACCATGGCTTGACTAATAATGCACGCCATTTTTCTCCCCTCATTTTTGTTTAACCCTTCTAGAGGATATGAATGATAGCCACTTTATGCGTTACAATCATCCATTCCTCTCTACCACCACTTTGTAAGTCTGCATGAACCTCAAAGGGTACTTACAAAGTCGGTAATTCTAAATAAGTCTCTTAGGCCCCCTTCTCCACCCCACTCGGACAACAAAGCTTAACTCTCGTCCTACCCATGTAAATTATTTTTAAAAAAAGGGGGGAAGAAAAAGAAAAAGAGGAAATGAATAAAGAAAAAAACAAAAGGAAAAGAAATAAAAAGCAAGAAAGAAAGAAAAGAAAGCAAAAATGAAAAGTAAAAAATCACAACGAACAACAGTTTTCCCCAGATAAGCCACAGCCACGCACCCAGGGGTTCTAAAGCTAGGTGCGTCCAGTGGCTTTGGTTGATGGCTCCGTCCCTAACCCCCTAGCCTCACTTTGATCCCCCACTTCATGCATAGGGCACATCAATAGTAGGACATACCTAGAAAGGCAACACCGGACCTGCCACCCTAAGCATCACACACTGCACCTCCCTTATGCACAAATCGGGTTCTCAAGTGGGGGACAACACCTAAGCTTGCAGCCCAACTCCCAGTTCCACTAGCACAAGCACAATGCACCACACGCTAGAGCTGACACACCCCTAAATAGTGCACCTTCTTTTCTTTTCAGGTATAATCAAAGCTCCGATCCCCAATGTTGGAGGCCCCATCATCCATGAAATGCACTTTCGGCCTTCACCACCTTAACCAATTCAACAGATTCTTCCCAAGATCAATTCCCATGAGACCCCATCATCATCAACTTACATGACCGCCCTTTTAAATCACTGAACCTTCACCAACTCAAAACCGCAAGAGTCTTGGAACTACCACCCGTCTAAGAGAGAGGTCATCTTATATGACATGTCACCACGTAGACGAAACATAGCAAATATAGACCAAGGTAGCCCAGTCAAAAAGTGAATGAAGAAGCTCATTTGGAACAATGCAGGACAAGGCAAGCTCACCAAAAGAGGGAGCTCCACCTACTTGACAAGGTCTTCTCAAGGATGAGGGAGACCTTGTCAAAGAATGAAGGATGCTCTCTCAAGGATGATGGTAAGAATTAAATGTTCTAGCAAGGCTCTCTCAAGAAACTACTACCCATCAGTGCCATGGGGCTGGCACTAAACTAGGAGGGGGTAATGTTAACCTGAAGACAAAAAGAAAGTAAAAAAAGTGGAAAAGCGCAAGCTAAGTCAAAGGCAGAAGCACATTCTTAAATGCAAGGCACTCCTAAAAACTTTTTGTAAAAGAGCGCTAGGCTTCCTCTTGTGCAAATTGTAAAGGTAGATGGACGATGGAAACAAAGTTAGGAAGATAGGAGGACTATGGGAAAGAGGGGCTAGGTTACGGCCGGCCATGTAAAAAAAGGGATGACTACCCAAAAGGGATTAAGGATTTTGTATATAAAGTTGAAAAGTGAACGAAGAGCTTATTCTTTGGTGTATGGTAGAGTGGACTCCTCTTCTTCTCTCCTTCTATTCTCTTGCTTGCTTGCTTGTGAGTGCTTGAGGGAGGGAGTGTGAGTGAGTGAGGGAGTGAGTGTGTGAGGGATCTTGGAGTTAAAGCCCTCCACCATCTCCTCTCTTCTTCTTCTATTCTCTTCTCTTCTCTCGTCTTGTGCATGGCTATGGAGGATGGAGCTTGGAGGAAGAGGCTGAAGGATGCTTGAGCTTACATCACAAATCGTGGAGCTATCGGCGGAGTGCTTGAGAGAGGAAGCAACTCAATCGGGCATCAAGGTAAGCTCACTACCCTCGTAGAGAGGGATAGCGTGTCAGCTATGTGAGAGGTAGGCATTAGTGCTCACTTGAAATGCTTGAAGGAATAAGCAGCCTGTGGGTCTTGGTGGTTGAGTGAGAGCTCCCTTTAAGTATGTTCCATTACAACACAATATCCACAGTAGCAATTAGGGAAGTGTGTCCCTTGGATGCTCTTGGTCATGAGGCCGTGTGGGGTTATCTTTGTGAGTGTTAGAGAGGCATGGCTAGTGCCTATAGCCAGTATCGGGCCCATTTTAGATCCCAATAGGTGGTGCATTTACCGAGAGCCGCTAATAAGTAATGATTTCAAAACCTTGGTCGCATATTCTTTAGTGTATGCCAAAAATTGGTGAGCTAGACTCACAAGATCGTCAAGTGAAGATCCAAAAGAAAGAAAGGGCTAAACAAGCTAGATGCAGGCCGAGATAAACAAAAGATACTCTTCACAAAGGAGTGGCCCAATATCTTTGCAAGGGTGGGGTCTTAATAATCCTAGCTCGACACACAGTCCATTAGGGAGAGAAAGCTCTAGTTCTTCCCCTCCAATTAGTCCCTCCACTTACAATGGAGCTATAGTTTTGGTTGTTCAAACCCTTATAGTGAATCTGGTTGTCACCATGGCAGCACAACCTATTGCTATACTTGCTGGAAAAGTGGATTTGCTAGCTTTGGGATTCCCTCTGCCCATCTTTAATGGGTTAGCATAAGAAGATGCGAAACTACACATTAACGAATTCCAGAAGTTGATGTTCAACTATCAGATTCAAAAATGAAGGACACTTAATGATGTTCTTCATTATGACTTTAAAAGGATGCACAACAATGTGGTATCATAGCCTAGAGGTTGGGACCATAACCACAATTGATTTATTCTTTGTGACCTTTCTAAGGGAGTTTGCCCTTGAAAGGGGAGGTCAGTATTGGCTACGTGTTCTTAATGTTACATGTCAAGAACCTCACGAGAATGTCCGTGGTGTTGAGATATCGAGCTCCACTCGTGATACGCCAGGGTGACTGTTGTGTATTTATGTCACCGACTTGTCAGTTGCAGACGCGGCTGGTACACCGCCCATGAATAATAGCTACATGATAGCTATCCTTATCTACTCTAGTTCGTGGCTCAGTTAGTATGCCACCTTAGTTAGTTGAGTTTGGTTTTGAGACCCATATCTAGGGTTCTTCTATTTCTTTGTACTAGAGTTCTTTTGGCTTACACAACTAAGAAGAGGAAAACTGTTTTCAGCCTCCACCCTTGTGTGTCTTCCCCCATTGTGCAAGCAAGAAAGCTTCAAGCGATACTCCTTCCTTCTCTCCCACAATCTTGACATGGTATCAGAGCCTTGTTCATGGTAAGGAGCTCAAGAAAGCAAGCCAAGCTCGCGGTGTTCTGGTAAGAGGAGCAGTGTTACTTTCATCTTTTGTTTTGGGAGCAGATCTCTGCAAGTAGCACAGCCGGAAAGTGCAGGAGTGCATTGTCTCAGGTTGAGACGCCCTTCGCGGTGAAGCAAGAGGGCAGTATATGCTGCGGGAGAGGGCTTTACCCCCTGGCGACCTTGTTTTTTTGATTTGAGGCCATTTCGGGCCTGTTTTGGAGGCGGAAGTTTTCTACACGCACTCAGAAAAAGGCCCAGTTTTATGCTGTGCAGCCACTGTTCTACAGGTCGGTGAAAAGTTACTGTAGAAATTGCATTGTATGCTTGTGCACAGAGACATTGGGAGTTACAGAATCATCCCTGTTGGCCTGTTGATGCAAAATCGTCACTAGGAAGTGACTGTGTGGTCAAATACCACTTTCACCAGTTTTGCAGATTTTTCCTTGTAAGGGTGAAGCTGTGTTTTTTTGCAGTGACAGAATTTTTTGCAGTGTTCTGCAATGGCATCTGATTCCCTTTCACAGATTGTCACTGAAAAGCTTGACAAGAACAACTTCCAAGCATGGAAGTTTAGAATGACGAATTTCCTTATGGGAAAAGGATATTGGGAATTTGTTGCAGGAAATGAAGAAGAACCAGTTCTTCCTGATGTTCCCAATCAACAGCAAATGCAGGCATTTAAAACATGGCATGAGAGAGCAAGGAAAGTTATGTACTGGCTGTCTATCAGCATTTCAGACTCTATGATTGTGCATATTCAGGATGCAAGTACGCCAAAGGAGGCATGGGATACTTTGTCAAAAATGTATAGCACAAATACGCAAGCCAGGAAAATGCAGCTCAAGCAAGAGTTGCATAATGTGCAAAGAGAAAATATGAGCATCAATGACTACCACATGAAAGTGAAGAAGATTGCAGATGCACTTGCTTCCATCGGGTCGCCAGTGGAAGATGATGATTTAGTTTCTGTGACCTTGAATGGTCTAGGAAAGGATTATGCACAGTTTCGGACATCCATTTCAGTTCGTGAAAGATTTCCTGATTTTGAGGAGCTGATTGCTCTTCTAATTTCTGAGGAGCAAAGAAATGGTGGTGCATCTTCTTTAGAAGGAAGTTCAAAAGAAACTGTCTTCTACTCAAATGCTGGAAGAGGTAGAGGCAGAGGTAGAGGAGGCCGATTTGGAGGCCGTGGTAGAAATCAGAATATGCAGCAAACTCAAGAAAACTAGTCCTATGGAGGAGGACGTGGTAACTCTAGAAGCAAGGGGAGCCAAAGAGGTCGTGGTGGATGGCAAAGAGGTCAAAATGCAAATAGTAATGTTGAATGCTACTACTGTGGTAAAATGGGTCATATGGCTAAAGACTGCTATAAAAAGCAGAATGACATCATGAATGGAAAACTGCAACAAGGGAATTATGCATCTTCTAGCAGATAGGGTGATGACAGAAATGAGCATTTGTTCATGGTGCAGCACATGAACAATTCTGTGACAACTGCAGAAGAAAGCAATGATGTATGGTATGTTGACTCAGGTGCATCAAACCACATGACAGGTCATGCAGAATGGATGGAGGATGCGAGAAAAATGGAAAAACCAGGATTTGTGGAGACTGGTGATGATATTGCACATCCTATTGTGCAGATTGGAAAAATTCCATTGTCTATGCAGGATGGGAAAAAGAAATACTTGTCCGATGTATTTCATGTCCCGAATATCACCAAGAATCTGGTTTCTGTCGGTCAAATGGTTGAGCAGGGCTTGCAGGTCAGATTTAATCCTCATGGATGCTTTGTTGAGGATATGAAAAATAAAGGTCACTTGATAGCAAAAGGAAAGAAGAAGGGCAGAATGTTTACGTTGGATGCAGACATGTCTGAATTGAGTGCAGCAATGTTTGCACATGGGACTGGTGTAGTTGCAGATATTGATATCTGGCATAAAGCATTGGTCATGTTAATGTGCAGCGACTTAAATCAATGCAGGCCCAAAATATTGTTGCAGGATTGCCAAAATTCAAGGTTGCAGAAATGCATAAGGTATGTGAAGCCTGTCAGTTTGGAAAACAGGCAAGGAAACCATTTCCTAGACATGTTCAAGAGAGTGAGAAGCCATTGGAATTAATCCACTCTGATGTGTGGACTACTAAAGCTGCATCTCTTGGAGGCTGTCATTATTTTGTCACATTTATTGATGACTATAGCAGAAAAGTTTGGGTGTATTTTATGAAAAAGAAAAGTGAAGTTTTTGGGCATTTCAAAACCCTTAAAGCTATGGCTGAAAAAGAAACAGGTCTGCAAATAAAATGCCTAAGGTCAGATGGAGGGGGAGAGTACCTCTCAAATGAGTTTGCAAAGTTCTTGCAGGAGCATGGCATAAAGCAGCAATATTCATGCAGTTATACCCCACAACAAAATGGAATTGCAGAAAGGAAAAACAGGCATATTGGAGAGGTATCTCGTGCCATGCTCAATGAAAAAGACTTGCCAGATTTTTATTGGGCTGAAGCAATTGCTACAGCAGTCTACATAATGAACATGACTCCCACTGCAGCAATACATGGAATGACTCCAGAGGAGAGGTATACTGGTAGGAAACCAGATATTTCTCATTTGAAAATTTTTGGTTGCATTGCCTATGTACATAAGCCAGATGAGTTGAGATCCAAGTTGGATCCAAAAGCTGAGAAGTGCATCTTTATTGGTTACTCTCTGCAGCAAAAAGGGTATAGATGCTATAACCCTTCTACTCGTAAGTTTATAGTGAGCAGAGATGTTGTTTTTGATGAGATGAGTAGCTGGTATAAACCAGTAAATGTGACTGATGATGTAGATGCACAAAATGGTAATGCTGCACAAAATTCACAGCATCAGTCACAAAATATTAGTGGACCTGGAGCGTCCTCTAGTAGTGGTTCACATTTTTCGCCATGGATAGGCAGATTGAGATCAGGAGAATCTTCTCAAAGTAATGCAGATAGTGGTATGCAGGTATCACGAAAAGGAAAAGAGAAGGTTGATCAGCCCATGTTTGATGTGAATGCAGGTCACTCTTATGTGGATGGTGAATCCAGTGGCTCAGAACAGAGCATTGATGATGAGTTGGGTATTCCTTCTATTGTTACACCTGGAATAAGGAAGACCAGGAATGTTTTGAGAGCACCTGGGAGTGAACCTACTTTGCGCAGGTCTACGAGAGCTAGGTATCCTGTGGATAGGCTGAAATATGATGGATTTACAGCCATTCACTATGCATATATGGTTAAAGTGATACAGGAACCAGAACCCACTTCTTTTGAGGAAGCCATGGGAAAAGAAAAATGGGAGAAAGCCATGGATGAAGAAATGGATGCCTTGGAAGCAAATGCTACATGGGAATTGGTACCTTTACCTAAAGATAAAAATGCAATTGGCTGTAAGTGGGTTTATAAGGTGAAGCACAATGCAGATGGTTCTGTGAATAGATACAAGGCAAGATTAGTAGTCAAGGGGTATGCACAAACATATGGCATTGACTATGAAGAAACATTCAGTCCGGTTGCAAGGATGGCAACTGTAAGAGCAGTCATTGCTATGGCTGCATCAAAGGGATGGTCTTTACATCAGATGGATGTAAAGAATGCCTTCTTGCATGGTGATTTGCAAGAAGAGGTCTATATGGAGCAGCCACCAGGCTATGTGCATACTGTTCATCCTGAGTTTGTTTGCAGGTTGAAGAAAGCCTTGTATGGCTTGAAGCAAGCACCTAGAGCATGGTCCGACAAGATAGGACAGTATCTTGTCACTATTGGCTTTCAGATTTCCAAGGCAGATTTCTCACTTTATGTGAGAAAAACAGAGAAAGGTATTATGCTACTTGTCATTTATGTTGATGATTTGATTATGACAGGTGATAGTGATGAAGATATCCTTCATGTGAAAATGCTATTGAAGCAGAAGTTTGAGATGAAGGATTTGGGAGAGCTGTGTTATTTCTTGGGCATTGAGGTGATTAGATCACCAAGTGGGATATAGCTCTTGCAGAGGCAGTATGGATTGGACATGCTGTCCAAATATGGGATGACAGGCTGTAAGCCTATTTCAGTTCCTTTGGAGCAGAATGTGAAGCTGAGCATAGATGCAGGTGAGCTTCTAGAAGACCCTACTATGTACAGACGCATAGTAGGAAGTTTGATTTATATGACTATTACCAGGCCAGATTTGAGCTATGCTGTTGGATTGGTAAGTCAGTTTATGCAGGCTCCAAGGAAACCACATTTGGATGCGGCTAGATGCATACTCAGGTATGTGAAGTCCACATTGTAGTATGGACTATTTTATGAGACTGGGGTTCAGATACAGTTGCATGGATACACTGATGCTGATTGGGCTGGTAGTATTTCTGATAGGCGATCTACCAATGGATATGTGTTCTCTTTTGGGAGTGCTGCAGTCACTTGGAGCAGCAAGAAACAGCCTACAGTTGCCTTGTCGAGCACAGAGGCTGAGTACAGGGGTGTAGCAATGGCTGCATGTGAGGTAGCTTGGTTGCATAAGCTACTTTATGAAATGCATCAGTCTACAGATGGACCAGTTGTCATTTATTGTGATAACATGAGTAGTATACACTTGGAAAATAACCCAGTCTATCATGATAGAACAAAGCACATTGAGGTGCATTATCACTATGTGCGAGAGAGGGTTTTACTAGGTCTTATTGATCTAGTTTATGTCAGCACAGAGGATCAAGTAGCTGACATATTCACGAAGGCATTGGGCGCAGAGAAGCTGCGCAAGTTCAGAGACCTGCTTGGTGTGCAGGAATTGGGATTGAGCTCGAGGGGGAGTGTTGAGATATCGAGCTCCACTCGTGATACGCCAGGGTGACCGTTGTGTATTTATATCACCAACTTGTCAGTTGCAGACGCGGTTGGTACACCGCCCATGAATAATAGCTACATGATAGCTATCCTTATCTACTCTAGTTCGTGGCTCAGTTAGTATGCCACCTTAGTTAGTTGAGTTTGGTTTTGAGACCCATATCTAGGGTTCTTCTATTTCTTTGTACTAGAGTTCTTTTGGCTTACACAACTAAGAAGAGGAAAACTGTTTTCAGCCTCCACCCTTGTGTGTCTTCCCCCATTGTGCAAGCAAGAAAGCTTCAAGCGAGACTCCTTCCTTCTCTCCCACAATCTTGACACGTGGGTATGCCAAGAAACTGAAGGGGGTTTTTTGAAAATTACAAACCTATATCAGTATTCTAGCTGATCAGTTGCAATACTTTCTAAATGGGTTAGATTTTAACATTCAAGTGCAATTGAGTAGTGTTGCTCTTGCCAACATTGATAGGGCTATTACATGAGCAAAAGAGATAGAATTGCGATTACAAGCGGCTTATGCCTCTAGATCAAACTAGAATTCGAGTTTAGGGTTTGGAAATGCCTTAGCTTTGAGAAATGGAGGTCAAGTAATGCCCTTGAGTCCTCCTAATGGGAGAGGAAACGTAATCCTGAATGTGCCCATGTTGCCAACTCTTCCTAGTGTGACCGAGGTGTGACCATGATGATGACGAGTCATATGGATTCACCAACTGTTGGAAGCCCAATGACAAATCCTACCATTGTTCTAGGGAATCAAAGACCAATCCCTAATCAAGTGGTTAGGTCAATGGAATGACAGGTAGATGATCGTGGCTATGAGTCAAGTGCCTCGAATATCCTTGACAAAGTTAAGGATATGATGAAGCACTATACTGTGATATGATTAGTGAACAATATAGACAAATAGCCATTGATGTTAGTTTCCTTAAGAAGTAGCAGAATTTGATAGGGACTCGATGCCTAAAGAGGGTGGCCCATCAAGACTTAGCTATAAGTGGTGTGGTGTGTCGAGATTATGGGAGAGAAGGAAGGAGTCTCACTTGTCGCTTTCTTGCTTGCACAATGGGGGGAATACACACAAAGGTGGAGGCTGAAAATAGTTTTCCTCTTCTTAGTTGTGTAAGCAAAAAGAACTCTAGTACAAAGAAATAGAAGAACCCTATAAATGGGTCTCAAACCAAACTCAAGTAACTAAGGTGGCATACTAACTGAGCCACGAACTAGAGTAGATAAGGATAGCTATCATCTTGCTATTATTCATGGACAGTGTACCAACCGCATTTGCAGCTAACAAGTTGGTGACATAAATGCACAACGGTCACCCTGGCATATCACGAGTGGAGCTCGATATCTCAACACTCCCCCTCGAGCTCAATCCCAATTCGTGCACACCAAGCAGGTCTCTGAACTTGCGCAGCTTCTCTGCGCCCAATGCCTTCGTAAATATATCAGCTACCTGATCCTCTGTGCTGACATAAACTAGATCAATAAGACCTAGTAAAACCCCCTCCCGCACATAGTGATAATGCACCTCAATGTGCTTTGTTCTATCATGATAGACTAGGTTATTTGCCAAGTGTATACTACTCATGTTGTCACAATAAATGACAACTGGCCCATTTGTAGGTTGATGCATATCATAAAGTAGCTTATGCAACCAAGCTACCTCACATGTAGCCATTGATGCGCCCCTATACTCAGCCTCTGTGCTCGACAAGGCAACTGTAGGCTATTTCTTGCTGCTCCAAGTGACTGCAGCACTCCCAAAAGAGAACACATATCCACTGGTAGATCATCTATCATAAATACTACCAGCTCAATCAGCATCAGTGTATCCATGCAACTGTATCTGAACCCCAGTCTCATAAAATAGTCCATACTGCAATGTGGACTTCACATACGTGAGTATGCGTCTAGCCGCATCCAAATGCAGTTTCCTTGGAGCCTGCATAAACTGACTTACCAATCCAACAGCATAGCTCAAATCTGGCCTGGTAATAGTCATATAAATCAAACTTCCTACTATGCGTCTATACATAGTAGGGTCTTCTAGAAGCTCACCTGCATTTGCGCTCAGCTTCAAATTCTACTCCAAAGGAACTGAAATAGGCTTACAGCCTGTCATCCCATATTTGGATAGCATGTCCAATCCATATTGCCTCTGCAAGAGCCGTATCCCACTTGGTGATCTAATCACCTCAATGCCCAAGAAATAACACAGCTCTCCCAAATCCTTCATCTCAAACTTCTGCTTCAATAGCATTTTCACATGAAGGATATCTTCATCACTATCACCTGTCATAATCAAATCATCAACATAAATGACAAGTAGCATAATACCTTTCTCTATTTTTCTCACATAAAGTGAGAAATCTACCTTGGAAATCTGAAAGCCAATAGTGACAAGATACTATCCTATCTTGTCAGACCATGCTCTAGGTGCTTGCTTCAAGCCATACAAGGCTTTCTTCAATCTGTAAACAAACTCAGGATGAACATCATGCACATAACATGGTGGCTGCTCCATATAGACCTCTTCTTGCAAATCACCATGCAAGAAGGCATTCTTTACATCCATCTGATGTAAAGACCATTCCTTTGATGCAGCCATAGCAATGACTACTGTTACGGTTTCCATCCTTGCAACCAGACTGAATATTTCTTCATAATCAATGCCATATGTTTGTGCATACCCCTTGACTACTAATCTTGCCTTGTATTTGTTCACAAAACCATCTGCATTGTGCTTCACCTTATAAACCCACTTACAACCAATTGCGTTCTTATCTTTAGGCAAATGTACCAATTCCCATGTAGCATTTGCTTCCAAGGCATCCATTTCTTCATCCATGGCTTTCTTCCATTTTTCTTTTCCCATGGCTTGCTCAAAAGAAGTGGGTTCTGGTTCCTATATCACTTTGACCATATATGCATAGTGAATGGCTTTAAATCCATCATATTTCAGCCTATCCACATGATACCTAGCTTTGGTAGACCTCCGCAAAGTAGGTTCACTCCCAGATGCTCTCAAAACATCCATGGTCTTCCTTACTCCAGGTGTAACAATAGAGGGAATACCCAACTCATCATCAATGCTTTGTTCTGAGCCACTGGATTCACCATCCACATAAGAGTGACCTGCATTCACATCAAACATGGGCTGATCTACCTTCTCTTTTCCTTTTCGTGATACTTGAATACCACTATGTGCATTGCTTTGAGAAGATTCTCCTGATCTCAATCTGCCTGTCCATGGCGAAGAATGTGAACCACTGCTAGAGGACGCTCCAGGTCCACTAATATCTTGTGACTGCTGCTGTGAATTCTGTGCAGCATTACCATTTTGTGCATCTACATTATCAATCACATTTACTGGTTTATACCAGCTACTCATCTCATTAAAAAAAACATCTTTGTTCACTGTAAACTTACGAGTAGAAGGGTTATAGCATCTATACTCTTTCTGCAGAGAGTAACCAATAAAGATGCACTTCTCAGCTTTTGGATCCAACTTGGATCTCAACTCATCTGGCACATGAACATAGGTAATGCAACCAAAAAATTTCAAATGAGAAATATATGGTTTCCTACCAGTATACCTCTCCTCTGGAGTCATCCCATGTATTGCTGCAGTGGGAGTCCTGTTCATTATGTAGACTGCTGTAGCAACTGCTTCAACCCAGTAAAAATCCGGCAAGTCTTTTTCATTGAGCATGGCATGAGATACCTCTCCAATATGCTTGTTTTTCCTTTATGCAATTCCATTTTGTTGTGGGGTATGACTGCATGAATATTGCTGCTTTATGCCATGCTCTTGTAGGAACCTTGCAAACTCATTTGAGAGGTACTTTCCCCCTCCATCTGACCTTAGGCATTTTATTTGCAGGCCTGTTTCTTTTTCAACCATAGCTTTAAGAGTTTTGAGATGCCCAAAAACTTCACTTTTCTTTTTTATAAAATACACCCAAACTTTTCTACTATAGGCATCAATAAAAGTGACAAAATAATGACAGCCTCCAACAGATGCAGCTTTAGTAGTCCACACATCAGAATGGATTAATTCCAATGTCTTCTTACTCTCTTGAACATGTCTAGGAAATGGTTTCCTTGCCCATTTTCCAAAGTGAGAGGCTTCACATACCTTATGCATTTCGGCAACCTCGAATTTAGGCAATCCTTCAACAATATTTTGGGCTTGCATTGATTTAAGTCGATGTACATTAACATGACCAATGCATTTATGCCAGATATCAATATCTGTAACTACACCGGTCCCATGTGCAAACATTGCTGCACTCAATTCAGACATGTCTGCATCCAATGTAAACATTTTGCCCTTCTTCTTTCCTTTTGCTATCAAGCGACCTTTATTTTTCATATCCTCAACAAAGTATCCATGAGAATTAAATCTAACCTGCAAGCCCTGCTCAGCCATTTGACCAACAAAAACCAGGTTCTTGGTGATATTCGGGACATGAAATACATCCGACAGGTATTTCTTTTTCCCATCCTACATAAACAAAGGAATTTTTCCAATCTGCACAACAGGATGTGCAGTATCATCACCAGTCTCCACAAATCCTTGTTTTTTCATTTTCCTTGCATCCTGCATCCATTCTGCATGACCTGTCATGTGGTTTGATGCATCTGAGTCAACATACCACACATCGTTTCTTTCTTCTGCACTTGTCACAGAATTGGTCATGTGCTGCACCATAAACAAATGCTCATTTCTGTCATCACCCTGTCTACTAGAAGATGCATAATTCCCTTGTTGCAATTTTCCATTCATGATGTCATTCTGCTTTTTATAGCATCTTTAGCCATATGACCCATTTTACCACAGTAGTAGCATTCAACATTGCTGTTTGCATTTTGGCCTCTTTGCCATCCACCACGACCTCTTTGGCTCCCCCTGCCTCTAAAATTACCATGTCCTCCTCCATAGGACTGGTTTTCTTGAGTTTTCTGCATATTCTGATTTCTATCACGGCCTCCAGATCAGCCTCCTCTACCTCTGCCTCTATCTCTTCCAGCATTTGACTAGAAGACAACTTCTTTTGAAGTTCCTCTTGAAGAAGATGCACCACCATTTCTCTACTCCTCAGAAATTAGAAGAGCAATTAACTCCTCAAAATCAGGAAATATTTCACGGATAGAAATGGATGTTCAGAACTGTGCATAATCCTTTCCTAGACCTCTCAAGGTCACAGAAACTAAATCATCATCTTCCACTGGCGACCCAATGGAAGCAAGTGCATCTGCAATCTTCTTCACCTTCATGTGGTAGTCATTGATGCTCATACTTTCTCTTTGCACATTGTGCAACTCTTGCTTGAGCTGCATTTTCCTGGCTTGTGTATTTGTGCTATACATTTTTTACAAAATATCCCATGCCTCCTTTGGCATACTTGCATCTTGAATATGCACAATCATAGAGTCTGAAATGCTGATAGATAGCCAGTACATAACTTTCCTGGCTCTCTCATGCCATGCTTTAAATGTCTGCATTTGCTGTTGATTGGAAACATCAGGAAGAACCGGTTCTTCTTCGTTTCCTGTAACGAATTCCCAATATCCTTTTTCCATAAGGAATTTCGTCATTCTAAACTTCCATGCTTGGAAGTTGTTCTTGTCAAGCTTTTCAGTGACAATCTGTGAAAGAGAATTAGACGCCATTACAAAACACTGCAAAAAATTCTGTCACTGCAAAGAACACATCTTCAGCCTCACAAGGGCAAATCTGCAAAACTGACAAAAGTGGTATTTGACCACACCGTCACTTCCTAGTGATGATTTTGCATCAACAGGCAACAAGGATGATTCTGTAACTCCCAATGTCTCTATGCACACGCATACGATGCAATTTTTACAGTAACTTTTTATCGACCTGTAGAACAGTGGTCGCACAGCATAAAACAGGGCCTTTTCTTGAGTGAGTGTAGAAAACTTCCGCCTCCAAAACAGGCCCCGAAATGGCCTCAAATAAAAAAAACAAAGCTACACCACGAAGGGCGTCTCAATCTGAGACAATGCACTCTTGCACTTTCTGGCTGTGCTACCTGCAGAGACTTACTCCCAAAACAGAAAAATGAAAGCAACACTGGTCCTCTTACCAGAACACCGCGAACTTGGTTTGCTTTCTTGAGCTCCTTACCACGAAGAAGGCTCTGATACCATGTCAAGATTGTGGGAGAGAAGGAAGGAGTCTCACTTGTAGCTTTCTTGCTTGCACAATGGGGGAATACACACAAAGATGGAGGCTGAAAACAGTTTTCCTCTTCTTAGTTGTGTAAGCAAAAAGAACTCTAGTACAAAGAAATAGAAGAACCCTATATATGGGTCTTAAACGAAACTCAACTAACTAAGATGGCATACTAAACTGAGCCATGAACTAGAGTAGATAAGGATAGCTGTGATCTAGCTATTATTCATGGGCGGTTTACCAACCACATCTGCAGCTAACAAGTCGGTGACATAAATGCACAACGGTCACCCTGGCATATCACGAGTGGAGCTCGATATCTCAACATGGTGGTCAACATTTCCCTAGGAATTTTCCAAATGTTAAATGTGACATATGTGGGAAGTCTGGCCATTTAGCTAGTACTTGTTGAAGTAAGATCAGTTCTCTCCAACAAGGAAGTAAATAGCCAGGTCCAGTTAATCATCAAGCACAAGGGAATAATCTCTAGCAAGATGAAGGACCGAAGAAAATATTATAATGAGGGAAGGCTATGGTAGAAGAGCTACCTAGTGGCAATGGAGTTAGCTTTATAGAAGTTGTTTGCATTAATGGCACGGAAGCTGCTAATCTATGGTGTCATTCCACTACGCAGACACATTGTGAAAAACTTTGGAGTGCATCATCATCTGACTTTCTTATTGATCTAGAGAGTCAATGTCATCTAAGACATTAGTGCTAGTGTCAGTGGTATGGATGGTTCAAAAATACTAAAATTTTGGATAATTTTAGCATATTTTTGATATTTTGGATAATATTTATTGTAAATATCCTAAAAAGCTAGGAGAACTTCTAAAACAGGGTGATATGCAAAAAGCATGTGGCTTTTTTAGCCAATTTTGGATTTTTCATGAAAAAGAAAGATGGGAGAAATCGAGTGTATCGCGATCACAATGGACAAGTTGCAAACAGTACTTTGAACTGGGAGAAGGAGAAGGAGTGATCTGAGAGATTTCTAATCAAGTGTCTTGGGGTTTTAACCTCCTTTTGGAGCCAATTGAACCATCAAATTTGGGTTCCGTGCAGTATAGAAGAAGTTAGTGTTTTGATGCATGTTTTTGGTCTACAAGGGAGCTCTAGGATATCTAATGCTTGGCATTTGCTTCTGAGTAGTACTAGACAAGGGATTTCAAGTTCTATCAATACATAGTGATTTTATTCATTGTGCTTTGTCTTTATCATATTTACCTCTTGCCTATTCTTTTTCTTCTCTTCCATGTCCTATCCTCTACTTCCTTCTATCTCTGATCCCTAGTGGATATGACCTTTCGACTAAAACCCCTTCAACATTGGTAAACCCGACGTGAAAGGTCATCAAAAGGAAGTACAAGATGGGAGAACCTTTGAGCACAATTTCCAGTGATGTTTTGCAATAGTTAGTACAGAATATGAATATGCTTAAAGAGGTATAACAACAACAGGTGATGCAAGCTTCTACTCAAACGGAAAATATTGTGATGAATGCTTTGCAAGCACTTGAGTGTGAGATGAAGTTGTTCAATGGTAGGAATGTATTTGCATATGTGCATACCTATGCTCAAAAGATGGAATTCTTTGGGGTGGCTCAACTTGCATGGAGCCAATATTTTATTCAGATCACAATACACAAACTAAAAGCGCGAATTACTAAATTGTACATGCAGAATGTTGACTAGGTAGCTTTCAAGAAGACACTCAGGGAATAATTTTACATTTAAGACACCAGTTTGATTATGTGCAAGATTTTTCAAGAGTGGATTTTACAACCCAATAAGAGTCTTGTGGCTACAAAATTATTAAGAGAATTTGAAAGTCAATTTGAGCAGTTAGATCTTGCAGAACAACAAGCTCTTGTAAGTCAAAAAATTGAAATGTTTCTACAAGCAGCAGATCCTGAGCTTCAAGAGAAGCTTGATGATTTGCTAGAGGATCAGACTACAGAGATATGTCTTAAAATAGAGTGGAGACATGTCAAGGAAGCTGTTATTGCACTTGTGAAAAAGCATAGAAGAACACAAAGATTGCATGTCTCTAGCTTGCCCACTATTACGAGCAAAACAATTGATATATCCAATAAGCCACTCTCTTTTGTGGCTAACCCTATGGCTGTACATGCTATTGTTCCCACTATTAGAAAAGATGTATTAGATGAATTGGTCAAAGGCATGCAGGATCTTCAATTGAAGGTTGCAAAATTGGATGAAAAAGGAGAAGAGGAAAGGGAATGGGTAGCAGCTCTTAAGCCAAGAAAAAGATGTATGTGGTGTGATAGTTTGCAGCATGAGAGAATGGATTGTGCTACCTATCAGGAGGCATTGGCATGATTGCTCATCTTTTGGAAAGATGGAAAGATCCATGCATAAGAAACAGGATTGCTGTTGAGATGACAAGCTCAACACATGCGGACATTGATGATGGACCGCCTGGTTAGATGGGTCCACACGTCTACACTTAGCATGTCGGTGGTCATTATCACTCTCACATGGCCACTGACTCATTACTTATTATATTCAGGTTGTTACACCTATTTACAGCTGGCATAGTTATAGCGCCAGTCGACTAGTGTAGTCGGTTATGCATTGTTTGACTTAGTAGGACACTTTTCTTTATGTTGTATCTTATCTATACTTTGTGTACATGGTAAAAAGTGTGGAAGAAGAAGAAAAAACTAGCAAGAAAACGTTTTGGTCTCCATCTCTCTTCTTGTCTCTTGAGTGAGCTTCTCCTTGTGCATTCTGTGTGTGTTCCGCGCAGCATCTTGAGCGAGTCTCCCCATCACACGATTCTTGACATGGTATCATAGCTGTGTCACTAAGAGAGGCTGATTTCGAAGGTTGAAGTGAAGGAGAAGAAGGAAGATTCGAGCAAGCAAGCCACGGGTAAGAAGCTCTCCCATCCTTTCACTCTTTCTCTTGGATAGTGCCTGTGGAGGCACCGGAAGCAGGGCAAAGCAAAAAATCTCAGATTGCAGTGAGATTTGGTGTGCCCGAAGAGCGCTATGTATTCTGCAGATAAGCCCTTTAGGGTTTGCCGCAGCTATTTTGGGCATCTGAGGCCGTTTCAAGGCCCGTTTTAGAGCCACAAGGTTGCGGACAACAGTTTCAAGGTACAATGTGACTTCGACTGTATTGACCGAAAGTGGGTGTGCAGGTTACAGTTTTTAGATCTGTAAGTTCAAAGGTGTTTACCAATGAGTAAACACAAGGTTTATCTGCAAACAGGTTGCAGATTGCATGTATTGTTGAGCAGACAGCAGTGAAAAAGGCTGTCTGGTGTATTGGTGTGCACTACAGGTCGAGGGTTGCACAAGATTTGCTTGGTGTCTGGTATTAGTTTTGTGATAATGACAGAGAACAGTGGAAGCCCCATCATTGAGAAGCTCGACAAGAACAACTACCCTTCATGGAAGTTCTGTGTCACGAATTTCCTTATTAGAAAAGGCCTCTACGAGTTTGTTTCAGGTGAAGAAAAGGAGCCAGAGGTGAGTGATCCTCCAACTGCAGAAGAGACAAAGGCACGGAAGGAATGGAATGCAAAAGACAAGAAGGTCATGTATTGGCTGTCAGCAGTAATTGACAATAATATGCTGGGACATATCAGAAATGCAGAGAATTCATATGCAGCTTGAACCATACTTGAAAGTATGTTTACTGTAAATACAAAGGCACGAAAGATTCAACTCAAGCAAGAGTTGAATACATTGAAGAAAGGGAAGATGTCTATCAATGAGTATGCATTGAAGGTAAGGAGCATTGCAGATGCCTTGGCAGCGATTGATGCAATGCCCGATGATGATGATTTGGTGTCGTCTACCTTGGGTGGACTTAATAATGAAAAGGCTTGGAAGTCTTTTGTGACTTTTTTATATGTCAGAAAGCCATTTCCAGATTTCGATGAGTTGGTCTCCCTTATGATCAATGAAGAGATCAACATGCAGAGTGAGACATCTGAAAGAAGTGGTGAACATGTCCAAGATTTCTACTCCAGTTCAGGAAGGGGGCAGGTTATCTTCAAGAGGCCGTGGTACAGGACGTGGTAGTGACAATCAGCAAAACAGATTGAATCAGCAATTTGGCGATATGCAGGTTTCAGGAGGTCGTGGTAACTTTAGAGGCAGGGGGAGCTTTAGAGGAAGAGGTGGATGGCAGAACAGAGGTTCTAACAACTCTGGTATTGTGTGTCACTAATGTGGCAAAACAGGTCATATTGCAGCCCAATGTTATGCTAAGAAAGATGATATTCGCAGTGGTAAGTTGCAGCAAGGAAAGTATGCATCGTCTTCATGACAGAATGAAGACAAAAATGAACTTCTGTTTATTATGCACATATCTGAATGCTATTACAGGAAGGGGAACACATGATGATGTTTGGTATGTTGATTCAGGTGCATTCAATCATATGACTAGCCATGCAGAATGATTTGGAGAGATGCAGGATTTGCAAAATGCAGGTTATGTGCAGACGGGTGATGATTCATGCCACCCAATTTCACACATTGGAAAAGTTCCATTGTCCTTGCATGGTGGTAAGACAAAGAGTCTTTCAGATGTATTACATGTGCCATCTATTACAAAGAACTTGATGTCAGTGGGTCAGATGGTAGAGCAAGGGCTGCAAGTCAGATTTAATGCAAAGGGATGCTTTGTAGAAGACTTCAATGACAAGTGCAGGTTAGTTGCAAAGGGAAGTAGAGTTGGATGTATGTTTACTTTGGATGATGGAATTCCTACTATGAATGCTGCTATGTATGCTAAGGGAAAAGGTGTTGTTGCAGATATTGAAATTTGGCACAAACGCATTGGACATGCAAATGTACAAAGGCTAAAATTAATGCAGTCCAAAGGGTTGGTTACAGGTTTGCCTACATTTAGAGTTGCAGAATTTCATAAGGTATGAGAAGCATGTCAGTTTGGTAAGCAGGAAAGACAACCTTTTTCATATGAAAGAGACGTAAGCAGAAATATCCTTGATGTTGTGCATACGGACATTTGGGGGCCTACACAAAATGTATCTCTTGGAGGCAGTTCATACTTTGTCACATTTATTGATGATTGTTCTAGAAAGCTGTGGGTATATTTTATGAAGGAAAAGAGTGAAGCTTTTGAGCACTTTAGAACTTTCAAGGTTGCAGTTGAAAGAGAAACATGCTTGAAAGTAAAGTGCTTGAGGTTAGATGGAAGGGGAGAGTAGCTCTCAAATGAGTTCAGTGATTTTCTGAGGTCTGATGGGATAAAGAGACAATTCACATGCAGGTATACCCCACAGCAAAATGAGGTTGTAGAAAGGAAAAACAGGCATATTGCAGAAGTTGCACCCACCTTGATGGCTGAAAAGAATATGCCTAAGCATTTCTGGTCTGAGGCTGTTCATACTGCTGTTTATATTATGAACAGAACTCCCACAGCTACAGTTCATGGTATGACTCCTGAAGAATGTTTTACTAGCAAGAAGCTTGATGTATCACACTTGAAAGTGTTTGGCTGCATTGCGTATGTTCATGTGCCAGATGAGTTGCGGAAGAAACTGGATCCAAAGGTTGAAAAGTGTGTCTTTATTGGATACTCTTTAGAGCAGAAAGGGTATCGTTGTTATAACCCTGTCACATGTAAGTTCAGAGTGAGCAGGGATGTCATCTTTGATGAAATGAGTAGTTAGTATGCATCTAGTGGTGATGCATTGGATGATCATGATGATCATGACACTCATGTGCAAGCTGAAAAGCAAGAATCACGAACTCTTAGTGGACCAGAGATATCATCTAGTAGTCCTTGGTCTGGGAGACTAAGGAGTAGCTCTACATCTTTAGGTGCATCTAGTAGCACTATAGGTAAAGACAAAGGAAAGAATAAAGTGTTAGTTGGCATTGATGCAGTTCTTGATGGAGACTCCAGTGGCTCAGAGAGCTTGGATGATGAGCTTGGCATTCCTTCAGTGAGGACTCCAGGTGTGCATAGAGCACATGCTAATGCAAAGACTCCATTGAGTGATCCAGTGGTACACAGGTCTAGCAGGGTGAGATACCCTGTTAAAAGATTTTGTTTTGAAGGTTATGCAGCTCACCATTATGCTTATACGGTGAAACTAGTTGAGGATGTTGAGCCCACATGTTTTGAGGAGGCTGTTGGTCATGCTCATTGGGATGCAGCAATGGATGAGGAGATGGCTGCATTAGAGGCCAATAAGACTTGGGATCTAGTATCATTGCCAAAGGGCAAGAAAGCTATTGGATGTAAGTGGATTTACAAGAGTAAGCATAATACAGATGGTTCTATTTGTAGGTACAAATCTAGGTTGGTTGCAAAAGGCTATGCCCATACATATGGCATAGATTATGATGAAACCTTCAGTCTAGTTGCTAAGATGGCAACTGTCAGATGTGTGATTGCTTTGGCAGCAACCAAAGGTTGGAGATTATAGCAAATGGATGTGAAGAATGCCTTCTTGCATGGTGATTTGCAGAAAGAAGTGTATATGGATCAACCAATAGGTTATGAGGATTTAAAGCATCCCACGTATGTGTACAGGTTGAAGAAGGCGCTCTATGGGCTCAAGCAAGCACCTAGAGCATGGTCTGACAAGATCACAGAGTATCTTGTCAATATTGGCTTTTATGTTTCTGATGCTGATCACTCACTTTATGTGAGAAAGGGAGATGTAGCTTTGGTCATCATAGTCATCTATGTGGATGACTTGATTATTACAGGTGATAGTGATAGTGGGATTGATGAAGTCAAGGACTTTTTGAAGAAGAAGTTTGAGATGAAGGATTTAGGTGAGCTAAGTTACTTCCTTGTCATTGAGGTGATCAGATGTGATGATGGTATATGGCTCTCCCAAAGATAGTATGGCTTGGATATGTTGTCCAAGTATGGTATGACAGCATGCAAACCACTTTCAATCCCGTCGGAGCAGAATGTAAAGTTGAGTGCTGATGTTGGGGATGAGATAGAAGACCCTACTATGTTCAGGAGGATAGTGGGGAGTTTGATCTGCATGACCATAACAAGGCCAGACTTGAGCTACGGTGTTGGTCTTGTGTGTCAGTTTATGCAAGTACCTAGAAAGCCACATTTTGATGCAGTCAGATGCATATTGAGATATGTGAAGTCCACATTACATTATGGAATTTTCTATGAGATAGGTACAGATGTACAGGTGTTTGGATACACAGATGCAGATTGGGCTAGTAGTATGTTTGATAGAAGATCTACCAGCAGATACATGTTCTCTCTTGGTAGTGCAGCAGTTGCATGGAGCAGCAAAAAGCAATCTATAGTTGCTTTGTTGAGTACAGAGGCTGAGTATAGAGGTGCTGCTGTTGCAGCATGTGAGATAGTATGGCTACAAAAGTTATTGGCTAATTTGGATGTGCAGGTAAAAGGTCCAGTTGTCATTTATTGTGACAACATGAGTAGTATACAATTGGCTAGGAACCTTGTGTTCCATGCCAGGACAAAACATATTGAGGTACACTACCACTTTGTGAGAGAGAAGGTACTAGCAGGTGAGATTGACTTGGTGTATATCAGCATTGTTTGACTTAGTAGTCCACTTTCCTTTATGTTGTATCTTATCTATACTTTGTGTACATTGTAGAAAGTGTGGAAGAAGAAGAAAAAACCAGCAAGAAAACGTTTTGGCCTCTATCTCTCTTCTTGTCTCTTGAGTGAGCTTCTCCTTGTGCATTCTATGTGTGTTCGGCGCAGCATCTTGAGCGAGTCTCCCCACCACGCAATTCTTGACAATTGCCTCTTGCTTTGAATTTTGGAAAGGGATGTATGCAAAAGTTATTGGAAGACTTGGCTATTCAAAATGCTTATGCGGCTGTACATGCTTCTACTTTTGGTCTACAGTTGGACGTATGCAAAAGTTATTGGAAGACTTGGCTATTCGAAATGCTTATGCGGCTGTACATGCTTCTACTTTTGGTCTACAGTTGGATAGAATGCATGGCCAATCCAAAGGTTGCAATATGGACACATGCTTTGCATGCAGCTGAAAAGAGAAAATTTATTGACAGTGAAATGTCTCATGCAGGGCAAGACATTCGTGACATAAGTGGTTGGGAATCACCCGTAGATGCATATTCAGTGCATGCATATTTAGCAAAGGTACAAAATACGGATGTACTTGTGAAAGAGAAACGAAAGAGAGATGAAGATAATGCAAGGACATCTAAAAGAGTGACAAGAAGAAGTGTGGATCAGCCTAAAGCTACAAATCAGCCACCTCCCGAGCATGTTATGGAAGAGGTCAGCTAGGAGCAAAAATAGGATAGCGAAAAAGAGGGAAAAAAGAAGAGCAAGTAGATAGGATATAAGTTGCAGTCTGATATTGAGATAGCCTCAGATCTTAAGAAGGTTCTTGAAGAGCGGATCTTAAACAATTGGGTGGAATTCACATTGGGAGAGGTGCTTGGCATCACCAAGCAGGAATTTCATGATGAGATCATTGACATAATTAAGAGGAAGCATCAATTTCTTGGTGATACCACTAGTACATTGCTGCAATTTGAGGAGGAAGCTGGTTTGTTGGATATTCAGGCTGAATATGAGCATGAAGTAAGTGCTGGATTATCTATGCATGATGCTACTAATCAGTGGACAGCATGTGGAAAAGAGAAAAAAGTGGCTGAAAATACATTGTCTTGTAGCGATATGCATGGTGGAGTAAGGCAGATGCAACAATATGGGGAAGAGACTCTATAATGTATTCATCGAAGTCATTACACAAGAAATCACTAGACCAAGGCTACCACTAAAATAGTAGTGAAAATAGGGGAGCATGAAACTCCTTGTGTTGCTTTGCTTAACCATGGGTCTGAGATTAATGCCATTGAGCGTGGATTGTATGAAAATGATGCATGGCCTCTGGACACTAATCATGGTTGGCATATGAGAGCTGCAAATAATTCTTCACAGGAGCTCTATGCTACATGTCCTAATGTAAAAGTGATGATTGGTGATGTACAAGAAGAGCAACACTTCTTTGTGCAAGATAATTTCTCATATGTAGTGATTTTGGGACAGCCCTATATTACAAGAGTATATATGGAAACAAAGGTTCTTGATGATGATTCTGCTTATGCAAAAGTCAGAAGCAAGGATGGGAGAAAAGCATTGGGAGAAAAGCAGTCCAATTTCTTACTGTTTGTGTTAATCATCCTAGGAATTAGGATACGCTTCGAAAGTCTCCTTTGCCTCCAAATGCAAGGGAATTCAAAGATCTGGACTTTCATTAGGCACTACGGTAATGCAAGGCTACATTAGTGTTTTTCAGAGGATGTACTCGCCTCTTGATGGAATGAAGCATTTATTTACTATTGGTTATTTTTAGTTTACAGCAAATAGTTCATGTTGGTTTAAGCCTATGGAGGCTATGTGAAAGGCTGAACGCACATCTATCAAACGGGCTATTAAGGAACTAAGAGCATTGGGACTATTAGCTGAAAATGAAGGTGTAGTGACTGGGAGGCACAAATATCGAGACAATCAATGTTCGTTATGTGCAGCGAGATGGAGAGTGAGAGAGAGCAGAGTAGGGAGTGTGCATGATTAGTGGGTACAATGATGAGTGTACCACTTTAGGTTTTTTAGATAGATATATATGTGTAAGTACAAGTGCTAAGAGTGTGTTCACACTTGAGCACATTAAAAGGCACGAGGACCTTTATTCCCAACAACCTCCCACCTAAAGGCAATGTGCCTTAAGAGGAGAAAAAGAATCATCTAGTTATAGGTATATACAAAGCTAAAATGCATATATCTATCCAACTCCCATCATATGGCAATGAGCAAACCACTCGGCTGGAAGACCTTTCATGAGAAGGTCTACAGGATTATCATCTGTATGCACTTTGACAAGCTCAATGCTCTTGCTATCAAGTATATCCCTAATGAAGTGGTACTTCACTTGTATGTGCTTTGTCTTCGCATGAAAGACGGGATTCCGTGCTAGCATGATAGCACTTTGGCTATCACAATGGAGAACATGTAACTTTTTAATGCCAAGCTCTCCCACCTAACATGAAATCCATAAAGCCTCCTTGCATGCCTTAGTGGCAACCACATACTTTGCCTTTGTAGTAGACAATGCAACACACTTTTGTAGCATGGAGATCTAAGAGACTGCTCCTCCTATGAAAGTAAACACATACCCAAAAGTGGACTTTCTACAATTTGCATGACTAGCATAGTCTACATCCGTAAAGCCAACAACAGATGCCTTTTGCTTTCCAAAGCAGATGCAGAACTCCTTTGTGCCTTTGAGGTGTCTCATAATATCTTTCACTACTTCCCAATGGTTTTTTCCAGGGTTTGCCATGTATCTGCTAACCACTCCCATTGCAAAGGCAATGTCATGATGTGTAGCAACCATAGCATACATAAAATTGTCAACAACTAAAGTATATGGTAACTTGGCCATTTTAGCCTTCTCATCATCAGATGTAGGGTTGTCATCCACATTGAGTTTCACATATGGAGGCAATGAAACCCCAATTGTTTTCCCCTCTCCATATTGAAACGTTGTAAAACTTTGGAGATATACTCTTGTTGAGATAGATAAAGCAATCATTTTGACCTATCTTTGAGTACTCGCATTCCGAGAATGTGATTTCATCACCAAGATCCTTCATGTCAAAGCTGTCATGAAGAATTTTCTTCAATGAGTCCAAGGTATGAGTATCCTTGCCAACAATCAGCATGTCATCAACATATAGAACTAAGATAATTAGGCTGCCATCTACCGCCTTTTTAATATACAAGTAGTGATCCACTTGACTTCTTTGGAAACCTTGAGACTGCATGAATGTATTGAACTTATGATACCATTCTCTTGGTTCTTGTTTCAGGCCATACAAAATCCATTTGAGTTTAAATACCATATTTTCTTTCCCTTTTTCAACAAACCCTTCAGGATGTTGCATATATATGTCTTCATGCAGATCACCATGTAAGAATACAGTCTTTACATCCATCTATATGAGCTCCATATCTTTAGCTGCAACCAAGCCCAAAATGGTTCTCAAGGTAGTCATCTTGACTACATGAGAGAAGATCTCATCAAAGTCAATTCCATGTTTTTGCTTGTACCACTTCGCAACCAATCTTGCTTTATACTTTGGTGAGAAACCAGAAGTGACCTTCATCTTGTAAATCCATTTATATGGAAGTATTTTCTGCTGTTTAGGCAACTGCATCAAGTCCCAAGTGCCATTTTTCTAAAGAGATTCCATTTCTGACAACATGGCTTTATACCATTTCTTGCTGTCCTGTCTCTCCATTGCTTCCTTGAAGCAAGATGGTTCACCACAGTCTGTCAACATGACATAATCATCCACATTATTTGCACCAGGAATGAATCTATTAGGTTGTCTAGTAGCCCTAGATGATATCCTAACCCAATGATCATTTTATGTTGGCTATTCCTACAAATTTTCATTTTCAGCATGTTGTCCTGGCATTTCAACTTGCAAATCAGCATTAACAACTTGCTGTCCTGATTGTTCCTACACATGTAGTGGCTCATTATAATTAGAAATAGCTGGTTGATCATTTCCAGTGTCATTTTCTACATTTACAGGTTCATTCACAACATGTATTTGCTGATGTACAACGGGCACATTTTGTTGTCCAAAAGGTATTTCTTCCCGGAATACAACCCTGCGGACTTCCTTCGTTCTTTCGGGCTGTTTGTGCATGTGATCTTCTCGGAAGATAACATCATTGTTGCGTACTACTTTTCTTTTCTCGAGATCCCATAATCTATACCCCATTTCACCCTCATCACCATATCTTAAGAAAACACATTTACAAACTTTTGGCTCAAGTTTGTTGCATTTTTCTTTATGAATGTGCACAAAAGCCTCATAGCCAAACACTTTTAGGTGAGCATATGAAGGTGGCTTTCCTGACCACACTCCTCCCCCCCCCCCCCAGACCTGTTTGGTGATGTACAACTGTCATTACAACCTCTGCCCAAAAAACATGGGGTAATGCAGCATGAGATAACATATGGATCTTATCCTGTATGGTCTGATTCATACGTTCTACAACTCCATTTTGGGGTGGATTACGAGGGGCAATGAGCTTCCTCTTGATCCCTTTGCTATTACAAAATGCCTAAAAGGCCTTGGACACATATTCCCCACCATTGTCAGAGCGAAGACACTTAAGTGCTGTCAAGAATCGCGTGGTGGGGGGACTTGCTTGAGCTGCTGCGCCACAAACACACACTGTATACACAAGAGGAAGCCCACTCAAGAACACAAGAAGAGAGATGGAGGCCAAAACTTTTTCTTGCTGGTTTCTTCTTCTTCTTTCACACACTATACAATGTACACAAAGTATAGATAAGATACAACATAAAGGAAAGTGGCCTTCTAAGTCAAACAGTGAATAACCAACTACACTAATCGACTGGCGTTATATCTTTGCCAGCTGTAGGTAGGTGTAACAACCTAAATATAATAAGTGATAAGTCAGTGGCCATGTGAGTATCATAATGACCACCAATGTGCTAAGTGTAGACGTGCGGACTCATCTAGCCAGGTGGTCCATCATCAATGTCCGCATGTGTTGAGCTTGCCATCTCAACACGTGTCTTATCAGTCAACCAATGCCAAGAACTTTTTAAACTTTCCAAGCACTTCATCCTTGCTACAAATAGAATAAACCCATACATTTCATGTAGCATCATCAACAAAGGTGACAAAATATTTCTTTTCTCCTAAAGATAATCTTGGCATCTGAATGTACTAACTCTAGAGGAGAGGATTTCAGCGAAAGAGACTTTTTATGAGATGTTTGTGTATGTTTACCATAAACACAATGATCACAATGCTCAAAATCAACATAATGAAGACAAGGCAAGTAATCCGAATGAGAAAGCACTTTCATTCATGTGTGACTCATGTGTCCCAACCGGCCATGCCACAAAGAAATACTTGGCTAGTCAGTCATGGCAACAACATGATCACTCATACTAGATACATGGAGAGGAGAAAAATTATCACTTTTACAACCTCGGCAATCACTCTAGATTCTTTATAGATCTTCCATTTTCCATCACCAAAGGTGGTATGAAAACCATCATCATCTAGTTGCCCTATGCTAATCAAGCTCTTCTTGAGCTAGG
The DNA here is from genome assembly GCF_053477565.2 of Lygodium microphyllum. NCBI lineage: Eukaryota > Viridiplantae > Streptophyta > Polypodiopsida > Schizaeales > Lygodiaceae > Lygodium > Lygodium microphyllum. Next base: position 11,711,731 of record NC_141160.1, read on the forward strand.
TACATGCCGTACATGCTGAAGTGTGAAGACAGGTGAAATTGCAACTGCACATTGCCAATACCTGCAATGTCACATGCATAGTTGTCCCCAAGATGGACAACACCATGTCAACCCCCTATATAGGCAGAGAACCATGTCAACACTATGTCAAACCCCTGTATAGGTAGAGAACCACTCACGATGAGGGGTGACATGAAAGGAATCACCTAAATCAAGAATCCAAATATGCATGTCATCATCTGTATCTGCAAGTAAAGCATGTGTACCAAAGTGTGAAGAGACCAAAAGGATGTCATTCCCATTGTCACTTGTCAAGATTGTGGGAGAGAAGGAAGGAGTCTCGCTTGAAGCTTTCTTGCTTGCACAATGGGGGAAGACACACAAGGGTGGAGGCTGAAAACAGTTTTCCTCTTCTTAGTTGTGTAAGCCAAAAGAACTCAAGTACAAAGAAATAGAAGAACCCTATATATGGGTCTCAAACCAAACTCAACTAACTAAGATGGCATACTAACTGAGCCACGAACTAGAGTAGATAAGGATAGCTATCATGTAGCTATTATTCATGGGCGGTGTACCAACCGCGTCTGCAACTGACAAGTCGGTGACATAAATATACAACGGTCACCCTGGCGTATCACGAGTGGAGCTCGATATCTCAACACTCCCCCTCGAGCTCAATCCCAATTCCTGCACACCAAGCAGGTCTCTGAACTTGCGCAGCTTCTCTGCGCCCAATGCCTTCGTGAATATGTCAGCTACCTGATCCTCTGTGCTGACATAAACTAGATCAATAAGACCTAGTAAAACCCTCTCTCGCACATAGTGATAATGCACCTCAATGTGCTTTGTTCTAGCATGATAGACTGGGTTATTTGCCAAGTGTATACTACTCATGTTGTCACAATAAATGACAACTGGCCCATCTGTAGACTGATGCATATCATAAAGTAGCTTATGCAACCAAGCTACCTCACATGCAGCCATTGCTGCACCCCTGTACTCAGCCTCTGTGCTCGACAAGGCAACTGTAGGCTGTTTCTTGCTGCTCCAAGTGACTGCAGCACTCCCAAAAGAGAATACATATCCACTGGTAGATCGTCTATCAGAAATACTACCAGCCCAATCAGCATCAGTGTATCCATGCAACTGTATCTGAACCCCAGTCTCATAAAATAGTCCATACTGCAATGTGGACTTCACATACCTAAGTATGCGTCTAGCCGCATCCAAATGTGGTTTCCTTGGAGCCTGCATAAACTGACTTACCAATCCAACAGCATAGCTCAAATCTGGCCTGGTAATAGTCATATAAATCAAACTTCCTACTATGCGTCTGTACATAGTAGGGTCTTCTAGAAGCTCACCTGCATCTGTGCTCAGCTTCACATTTTGCTCCAAAGGAACTGAAATAGGCTTACAGCCTGTCATCCCATATTTGGACAGCATGTCCAATCCATACTGCCTCTGCAAGAGCTGTATCCCACTTGGTGATCTAATCACCTCAATGCCCAAGAAATAACGCAGCTCTCCCAAATCCTTCATCTCAAACTTCTGCTTCAATAGCATTTTCACATGAAGGATATCTTCATCACTGTCACCTGTCATAATCAAATCATCAACATAAATGACAAGCAGCATAATACCTTTCTCTGTTTTTCTCACATAAAGTGAGAAATCTGCCTTGGAAATCTGAAAGCCAATAGTGACAAGATACTGTCCTATCTTGTCAGACCATGCTCTAGGTGCTTGCTTCAAGCCATACAAGGCTTTCTTCAACCTGCAAACAAACTCAGGATGAACAGCATGCACATAACCTGGTGGCTGCTCCATATAGACCTCTTCTTGCAAATCTCCATGCAAGAAAGCATTCTTTACATCCATCTGATGTAAAGACCATCCCTTTGATGCAGCCATAGCAATGACTGCTCTTACGGTTGCCATCCTTGCAACCGGACTGAATGTTTCTTCATAGTCAATGCCATATGTTTGTGCATACCCCTTGACTACTAATCTTGCCTTGTATCTGTTCACAGAACCATCAGCATTGTGCTTCACCTTATAAACCCACTTACAGCCAATTGCATTCTTACCTTTAGGCAAAGGTACCAATTCCCATGTAGCGTTTGCTTCCAAGGCATCCATTTCTTCATCCATGGCTTTCTCCCATTTTTCTTTTCCCATGGCTTGCTCAAAAGAAGTGGGTTCTGGTTCCTGTATCACCTTGACCATATATGCATAGTGAATGGCTGTAAATCCATCATATTTCAGCCTATCCACAGGATATCTAACTCTGGTAGACCTGCGCAAAGTGGGTTCACTCCCAGGTGCTCTCAAAACATCCCTGGTCTTCCTTACTCCAGGTGTAACAATAGAAGGAATACCCAACTCATCATCAATGCTCTGTTCTGAGCCACTGGATTCACCATCCACATAAGAGTGACCTGCATTCACATCAAACATGGGCTGATCAACCTTCTCTTTTCCTTTTCGTGATACCTGCATACCACTATCTGCATTACTTTGAGAAGATTCTCCTGATCTCAATCTGCCTGTCCATGGCGAAGAATGTGAACCACTGCTAGAGGACGCTCCAGGTCCACTAATATTTTGTGACTGCTGCTGTGAATTCTGTGCAGCATTACCATTTTGTGCATCTATATCATCAATCACATTTACTGGTTTATACCAGCTACTCATCTCATCAAAAACAACATCTCTGCTCACTGTAAACTTACGAGTAGAAGGGTTATAGCATCTATACCCTTTTTGCCGCAGAGAGTAACCAATAAAGATGCACTTCTCAGCTTTTGGATCCAACTTGGATCTCAACTCATCTGGCACATGTACATAGGCAATGCAACCAAAAATTTTCAAATGAGAAATATCTGGTTTCCTACCAGTATACCTCTCCTCTGGAGTCATTCCATGTATTGCTGCAGTGGGAGTCTTGTTCATTATGTAGACTGCTGTAGCAACTGCTTCAGCCCAATAAAAATCTGGCAGGTCTTTTTCATTGAGCATGGCACGAGACACCTCTCCAATATGTCTGTTTTTTCTTTCTGCAATTCCATTTTGTTGTGGGGTATAACTGCATGAATATTGCTGCTTTATGCCATGCTCCTGCAGGAACCTTGCAAACTCATTTGAGAGGTACTCTCCCCCTCCATCTGACCTTAGGCATTTTATCTGCAGGCCTGTTTCTTTTTCAACCATAGCTTTAAGAGTTTTGAAATGCCCAAAAACTTCACTTTTCTTTTTCATAAAATACACCCAAACTTTTCTGCTATAGTCATCAATAAAAGTGACAAAATAATGACAGCCTCCAAGAGATGCAGCTTTAGTAGTCCACACATCAGAGTGGATTAATTCCAATGGCTTCTCACTCTCTTGAACATGTCTAGGAAATGGTTTCCTTGCCTGTTTTCCAAACTGACAGGCTTCACATACCTTATGCATTTCAGCAACCTTGAATTTGGGCAATCCTGCAACAATATTTTGGGCCTGCATTGATTTAAGTCGCTGTACATTAACATGACCAATGCGTTTATGCCAGATATCAATATCTGCAACTACACCGGTCCCATGTGCAAACATTGCTGCACTCAATTCAGACATGTCTGCATCCAACGTAAACATTCTGCCCTTCTTCTTTCCTTTTGCTATCAAGCGACCTTTATTTTTCATATCCTCAACAAAGCATCCATGAGGATTAAATCTGACCTGCAAGCCCTGTTCAACCATTTGACCAACAGAAACCAGATTCTTGGTGATATTCGGGACATGAAATACATCGGACAGGTATTTCTTTTTCCCATCCTGCATAGACAAGGGAATTTTTCCAATCTGCACAATAGGATGTGCAGTATCATCACCAGTCTCCACAAATCCTGGTTTTTCCATTTTCCTTGCATCCTCCATCCATTCTGCATGACCTGTCATGTGGTTTGATGCACCTGAGTCAACATACCATACATCATTGCTTTCTTCTGTACTTGTCATAGAATTGTTCATGTGCTGCACCATGAACAAATGCTCATTTCTGTCATCACCCTGTCTACTAGAAGATGCATAATTCCCTTGTTGCAGTTTTCCATTCATGATGTCATTCTGCTTTTTATAGCAGTCTTTAGCCATATGACCCATTTTACCACAGTAGTAGCATTCAACATTACTGTTTGCATTTTGACCTCTTTGCCATCCACCACGACCTCTTTGGCTCCCCCTGCCTCTAGAGTTACCACGTCCTCCTCCATAGGACTGGTTTTCTTGAGTTTGCTGCATATTCTGATTTCTGCCACGGCCTCCAAATCGGCCTCCTCTACCTCTGCCTCTACCTCTTCCAGCATTTGAGTAGAAGACAGCTTCTTTTGAAGTTCCTCCTGAAGAAGATGCACCACCATTTCTCTGTTCCTCAGAAATTAGAAGAGCAATCAACTCCTCAAAATCAGGAAATCTTTCACGAACTGAAATGGATGTCCGAAACTGTGCATAATCCTTTCCTAGACCATTCAAGGTCACGGAAACTAAATCATCATCTTCCACTGGCGACCCAATGGAAGCAAGTGCATCTGCAATCTTCTTCACCTTCATGTGGTAGTCGTTGATGCTCATACTTTCTCTTTGCACATTATGCAACTCTTGCTTGAGCTGCATTTTCCTGGCTTGCGTATTTGTGCTATACATTTTTGACAAAGTATCCCATGCCTCCTTTGGCGTACTTGCATCCTGAATATGCACAATCATAGAGTCTGAAATACTGATAGACAGCCAATACATAACTTTCCTGGCTCTCTCATGCCATGTTTTAAATGCCTGCATTTGTTGTTGATTGGGAACATCAGGAAGAACTGGTTCTTCTTCATTTCCTGCAACAAATTCCCAATATCCTTTTCCCATAAGGAAATTCGTCATTCTAAACTTCCATGCCTGGAAGTTGTTCTTGTCAAGCTTTTCAGTGACAATCTGTGAAAGAGAATCAGACGCCATTACAGAATACTGCAAGAAATTCTGTCACTGCAAAAAACACAGCTTCACCCTCACAAGGGCAAATCTGCAAAACTGGCGAAAGTGGTATTTGACCACACAGTCACTTCCTAGTGACGATTTTGCATAAACAGAAACCAAGGATGATTCTGAAACTCCCAATGTCTCTGCGCACAAGCATACGATGCAATTTCTACAGTAACTTTTCACCGACCTGTAGAACAGTGGTCGCACAGCATAAAACTGAGCCCTTTCTTGAGTGCGTGCAGAAAACTTCCGTTTGCAAAACAGGCCCTTTCTTGAGTGCGTCTCAACCTGAGACAATGCACTCCTGCAATTTCCGGCTGTGCTACCTGCAGAGATCTGCTCCCAAAACAGGAAATGAAAGCAACACTGCTCCTCTTACCAGACCACCGCGAGCTTGGCTTGCTTTCTTGAGCTCCTTACCACGAACAAGGCTCTGATACCATGTCAAGATTGTGGGAGAGAAGGAAGGAGTCTCGCTTGAAGCTTTCTTGCTTGCACAATGGGGGAAGACACACAAGGGTGGAGGCTGAAAACAGTTTTCCTCTTCTTAGTTGTGTAAGCCAAAAGAACTCAAGTACAAAGAAATAGAAGAACCCTATATATGGGTCTCAAACCAAACTCAACTAACTAAGATGGCATACTAACTGAGCCACGAACTAGAGTAGATAAGGATAGCTATCATGTAGCTATTATTCATGGGCGGTGTACCAACCGCGTCTGCAACTGACAAGTCGGTGACATAAATATACAACGGTCACCCTGGCGTATCACGAGTGGAGCTCGATATCTCAACATCACTATCATGAGTGACTACATTCACCTCTCCAAATTTGACACTGCTCTTCTTGGGTTGACCCTCTTTCTTCTCTTCCTAGCTATCATCTTTCTTCTTGACCTTTCCTTTCTCTTTCTTCCATTTGTAGCAGTCACGTTTAAAGTAACCCTTCTTGCCACAATGATGGCATTCAACATCTTTTGCCACATGATTTACTGTGTCCCTTGCTATCAGATTTGCCTTTCTACTATGACCTACCCCTAGTATGCAAATCACTAGAAGACTTACTAGATGCATTGTTATGCCGATTCATTTCTTCCATGAGTAGAGCACTGTCTACATCAGCATACAAAAGAATTGCATTGGAATTGCTCATAGCAGTCTTGAATGTATCCCAGCTCTCTAGAAGAGTGAAAAGCAAGAATGTAGCCTTAAATTCTTCATCAATCAAGGAATTTAAGGCAACCATCTGGCTAAAAATGGAGTTAAACTCACTCAAGTGAGTAGACATTGTTGTACCCTCTTTCATACACAAATCCATAAGCTTTTTTAGCCAATACACTTTGCTTGCAGCACTCTTTTGTGCATACAATTCTTTCAGTCGAGTCCATACAGCATATGTAGAATCCAAACCTTCAATGTTAAATAGCAAGGCATCAGAAATTGATAGTTCAATGGTTGAGCATGTGAGCTCATTTATCTCATCCCAATCCTCTTGTTCCATGTTTGCGGGCTTTGCCCCTTTGGTTTTGATCGGCTTTGCTTGCTTCTTTTGCAATAGGATATTGTAGCACAATTTTTGCCAAACTGCAAAGTTATGTGCTCCTTTAAACTTCTTTATGTGCATGAGATTATTGTTGTCATTGCTGCCAGCCATGATTTTCAGCCCAAATGTGACCAAAAAATTCAGCAACTGTAGGCCCAAACTGTCACATAAGTGACCAAGGTACAAAAAAGTACCAGCCAGCAATAAATGAACATGTAGAAGCAGAGATTTCAGATCTATAATTAGCTTATCACAAGCATCAAACCATGTGCTACAACATCCCACGACTGATTACAGCTGTTCCAAGGGCATATACATCACATTACATGAGAAATCCCAAATTTTAGCTGCAATTTCTGTTGTACATGTACCCATGGGCATAAAATTTGACATACACGATCAAAAGCCCCAAAATTTTTGTGCTCAAAGCATCAATAACATATCTGCATTTTCTTTGTCATGTATAGAACATGCCAATTTTGCCAAAAATAGAGCAATTTCAACAAAACCCCCAAAATTTTCAAAGTGTTAGATGTCCAAATTTGAATGGAATTGAACCTGCATGTACATAAAATGACAAAATGGTGCACAAATTTTGCCCAAATTGCAAAAGCCCCAAATTGCATGGGGTCCAATGTGCATCAATGTCAAGAAATTGGGTAAATTTCAACCCAATTTTTTGTATGTACATGAAAAGCCCCAAATGTTGGAGGAAAAATGTCACAAATTCCTACAATTTCTGAGACAAATTTTCTTGTCTTGCATCACAATCCCCAAAATCGAGAAAAGCCCCAAATTTTCGGGCCAAGATTGCATAAATTTTAGTGAAATTGATTCATCCAAGCAAAAAATTTCACTTGCATTTGAGAATCCCCAAAAGTTTATGAGGCATGTGCATTCAATGTCTGCAATTTTGGTTCAGATATCACTACAATGTGTGTTAGCACCAAATTTGGAAAAACCCTCAAATTTCAAGACACAAATTGGCACTTTATGCTTGTAGGTGTAAACACTTGGTAAAGGGGTGAAAAATACGAAGAAGTAAATTAAAAAATAGGCCATTGATCTTCTCAAAAGAAGCTAGACGCCCATCACGCAGAAGATCTGTAGTCCCATCGGGTAGAGGAACCCGTCATTCATCACGTGGAAGCTCCCGGTCCCCTCACGCAGCCGTTACAGGTCATCCGAGAGTTGTCGCCAGTTTGTTGATAGCCCCATCACCAGCTCATCAGCAGCTTTTCGTTCATGTTGCTGGCCCCATCACTAGCTCAGTCACTCCCTGCTAGTTGCCCGCTAATCGTATGTCAATTGCAATCGCTTTGCTTGCTAGGTCAGAAAACAACTTGTCATCTGCCCAAAAATGACGTTTTAAAACCTGCGCTTGTACCTTGGAACTGTCACATGACAGAAACATGACCTATTGACCTGCATAAACTCTGAGAAGTGTGAATGCCTTAACCGTAGCTCTGATACTAGTTTTTAGTGACCGGGAGGCACGAAGGTCAAGACAGTTAGTGTTCGTAACACGCAGCGAGATAGAGAGTGAGAGAGAGAAGAGTAGGAAGTGTGTACGATTAGTTGGCACAATGATGAGTGTACCACTTTAGGTTTTCCAGATAGATATATATGTGCAAGTACAAGTGCTAAGGGTGTGCTCACACCCGAGCACATTAAAAGGCACGAGGGCCTTTATTCCCAACAAAAGGCATTTCAAGCATCTTTTATGGGCTGAATATTAATGACACTATGACTAAAATTTCAGCAACTATACATGTGGAAAATGAGGTTGAAAACAGAGTGTTTTTAGTATGTTCTTTGGACATGTATGATGTTATAGAATTGTTTGCTCAACATGAAGGATTACAATGGGATGAAGCACTTGTGGAGACAAAGTATAAGACAATTGACAAAAAGGTGAAACCAATTGCTTTGCCACACGTACCATGGAACTTGAGGCCTATTCTAGTGCCTAAAGCTTACTTGCCAAAGCTAATGGATTTCCTAAATGAAAAGATTCACATGAAGATCTTAGACTATGCCCCAAAAGAATGGGGCTTTGAGATTTATTCAAGACATGCAACATGTCAATAAAGTGAGCATAAGAAATGTGGGAGCAAGTCCTATGGTTGATGAATTTGCAGAGGCTTTTGCAGGTAGAGCGATCTATTCTTTGCGTGATCTTTACTCGAGGTATGATCATTTTCAGCTTGCAGTTGCCTGAGAGCAGGGATATCACAAACCATGAAGACTTCTTTGGGGTTAGTATAGATGTGTACTCTCCCACAAGGTACTCCCACAGGGTGCAACAAACTCAGTAGTACACATGACAAATGCTATGAATATACTCAAGGATTTTATACCACAATTGACAATTCCATTTTTGGATGATATTCCAATCAAAGGGTGTGCAATGGATGAGAAGAATGAAGAGATGGATGCTCATGGGTGCAGACAATTTGCTGTAGACCATATTGTGGATTGTGAAAGGATTTTGACGCATCTAGAAAATGTACATTTAACTCTTTCTAGACAAGAGTCTGTCTTTGGAGTTGAGGAGGTTTTGATTGTTGGGCATATGTGTAAGCCCTATGGGAAAATATCATCACCAGCAAAAATAGATGGGATTGGCTACAAGATGTATGTACAAATGTATCAGAGGTGCATAGATTCTTGGGTGCATGTGTGTTCTATTTGATATGGATTCCTCACTTTGCACATGTAGATGATGCTCTATATCAACTCTTGAGGAAAGGTGAAAGGTTTCACTTGGAAAGGAAGCGTCAGAAAATAATGAAGAAATTGAACCAGCTCTTGAAATCTGCTCCTACTTTAAGAAAGGCTGATTTTTCACATGGAAAGCCTATCATTATTACTATTGATACAAGCCCAATTGGAATTGGATGGGCAATTAGGCAAGATGATGAGGAAGAGAAAAGATATGCAACTCACTTTGGTGCTAAAGTATTGACTGAATGACAAAGAAAGTATCTACAGGTAGAAAGAGAATTATGGGAAATTGTGACAACCCTTAAATGCTATAAGGAGTATTTTATGGGTGCTTGTATAGTCATTGAGATTGATTGTTTGCCAAAACTGGGTATGATTACTAGTTTGCTACCCCGGACATTGCTATGCTCCCATGGATTGCATATATCAAATCTTTAAACCCTAAATTTCAGCATATTGTAGAAAGAGATAACCCAGTGGTAGACATTATCTCGAGCACACTATGAGAATGAAGATGGGATGATGGATGAGGAGGAAGAATATGAATTTCTTGCGGTTGAAAATGATGTTGTAAGAGTGAATTTAGCAATGCAAGGAGTTTCTATAGCATTAACAGTAGCTTGGACAACAAAGAGAAGACAGTTTAGATGTTTTGTATCTTGTGTAGAAGTGTCTCTGGAAGACAAATATGCAGGAGAGTGGCTGAGAAAGTACATTAAAAAAGAGAGATGAGTGGTTGGATGAGGAGTTTAAGAAGATCAAGAGGGAAGACCATGGGCTTTTCTTAAAAGATGGATACTTATGGAAACATGCTAAAAAGGAACAAGGTATGCCATTGTGAGTTTTGGGTGACAGAGCTTCATAAGTAAATGTTATGCAAGAATTTCGTGAAAGATTATGGGCTGTCCATAGAGGTATTTGGGATACTTTTACAAAGATCAAAGAAAGATATTGGTGGCAGGATATGTATAAGGATGTTGCTCACTTTGTGGAAACATGTACGACATGTCAAATGTATTCATCTCTGAGACATCGGGATGGATAACAGCCCACATATCCCTTGTCTCTTCATTTTCAGTGGGTGGTGGATTTAGTCATGATGCCTACAGGTCTTTGGAAAATGAGATATCTTGTACTTGCATGTGAAGACTTGACTAATCAAGTGGAAGGGAGAGCTCTATGTACTAGGACAACAAATGCCATGTGTACTTTTCTCTTAGATGAGATCTTTTGTAGGTATGGTTGTGCTGGAAAAATTACTGCAAATAGGGGTGAACTATAGCCCATGATTTCTTTGCATGGTTGGGGATAAATCTTGCTCTAACTTCAGCTTCTAACCATGAATGAAATGGCAAAAGTCTACTTCCTTCTATCTCTGATCATCTTGTAATCTTTACCCCAACCCATGTTTCTTGAGGTGTGCTAATAGAGCTTGGTAAGGCAACAATAGTTCTATCTCCCAGTTTGGTTGCTCACAAATGTTGCAGATCAAGGTAGAGGTCTCAAATGCCTTCTCATCCCCAAATCTCAAATGCAAGAAGAAAAGGGGAATGCTTGCGAGCACCTTTTGCACATCCAAGAACCACCCTGGTGCTAGCCTTAGTTGGGAAAGACCATCATCAAAGAAGAACCCCATCCTCCACAGTGATAATGAAGCTCCCTAAGGAAGCCCTACCTAGGATTCCTTTGACTTCACAACAAGCACTTTCTCTTAGTATCCCAAATGGCTTCTGCTCATGGAGCACTACAAGACCCTTTATCAACAACATGACGAGGCTTTGTGAAGTGCTCCAAAATTATTGTTACCAATCATTGGCTGATGCAAATGTAGAGGTTGAGTACTTGTACAAGCACATCCTACTATTGATCTAAAAAACCTTGGATTGGACAATGTAATGGGGTGTTATCTCTTCTGACATGGCCCCAATCATGTCCATTAACCTTGACATAGTCTAGAAGAAGCACACTTGTAGAAGAATTCTGAGGAGGAGGGCAAAGATGAGTGCACAAAGGGACAAGAGACCAAGGCCTAGTGCATAGAGACAAAAGAGGTGGAGTTTGATATCAAACTACATATTGAAGTGGATAAACTAAAAGAGAAACACACAAGGTATCAGCCTTGGCATCCAAGGAGATGATGCATGTTTACTCTCTCCAAAATGTTGCTGATGGGACCTAAAATGGGCCAACACTGGCTATGGCACTAGCCGAACCTCATGCACACAACAGAAAACCCCACCACATGTGACCAGATTGTGTCTCATTATCAATAACAACATCCAGACTAGGACCACATTTGAAGAAGAGGTCCTCCTCATGAGAAAAATTGGATAAAGAATCCGCAAACTGATTCCATTAACCATTAATGTGGAATCAGTTGAAGAGAGACGCTCTCAAATTCATCAAGTAGAGTTATAGCAGTTCGATGATACATACGCAGGATAGGATTCCGAACTGTGTATGTCCCATTGAGTTGATTTAAGATCAGATGGGAATCCCCTTTCACTAACAATTGTCGAATACTACCTTTCTTGGCATATATTTAGTCCCATAATTAAGGCTTTATACTCTGCCATGTTGATAGTGAATCCTACCCCGAGATAAACAACTAGTTTCATTGTAACTCTACGTGGGGGATCTTGGATAACTACTCCAACACTCCCTTTTTTATTAGGGCCCCAGGACGCTCCATCAAGTATAACATGTATGTCCACAATGGGTTTACACAGCCAGCCATCAAGAACATGTATGTCCACAATGGGTTTACATAGCCAGCCATCAAGAACTCTCCTATTCGTAATTATGTTAATCAAAATTCAACATATTTAGAGGATGAACTGATGGCTCCATCCCACCTTCTTCATTAAACTCGAAAAGGATTCTTGTTAGGATTTGTAAACAGTGATGGCATCAAACTTTAATCTTCCACACAAAGATACCGTCTTCTTGCTCAATCACTTTGTACCCTTTTCTCCACTAGATAAGCTTCCCCTGATTATATCTTTGCTCTAGATATGGGTGCTCCAAATAAGGGATTAATTGCCCCAACAACCAATAGTAAGATCTCTTGTAGGTCTCAAATCAACCCCAACATGGACCTGCAATGCATTTAGCGTGTTAGCATACTAAAAAACAATAAGGTTTAATATTATTAAGATTAACCTTATTTTTGAATTCCACTCCCTATAGATTAGCTAATAAAGCCATGGACTTATTTTTACCTATCCTAACTATCTTGTAAGGGCCATCCCATCTAGGTTCCATTTTCCTTGGAAATAGCTCCCCTACGCACATGGTAGTATAGAATTAACTGTCCTTTCTTAAAGGTATATTTCTTTGCTTTTAGATCATGCAGCCACTTCATCTAACGCTTAGCTACCTCCCGGTGCAATTGACTCTGCATTTTGAGCTCATCCAAGTAGGATATAGTTGTAAACCACTCCAATAGGGCATCTTCATCACCCAAAGAATGATTGATTGCAAATCTTATGGTTGGCAACTCAATTTACAAGGGCAAGTCACACTCCTCCCCATAAACTAATTTAAATGGGGTGTGGCCAGTGTCTTGTTTAAACTTTGTGTTATACACCCAAACTGCCACATATAATTTTGTATCCCAGTCACGTTTCTTTTCTGAGATTATCTTGGATAGGATACCCACAAGCTACTTATTGGTACTTTCAACTTGTCCATTGGCTTGTGGATTATAGGGAGTTGTCTTATTATGCTTAATTTTCCAAGTTTCAGTCAAGATTTTAATCACCTTATGCAAAAAGTGAGTTCCATGGTCCAATACTATTTCCTTTGGTGGACCAAAACGGCGGATAATCTGCTCAAGTAGGAAACTGGTAGTCTCTTTTGCATTGTTTTGCCTTGTCGCCTGTGCTTCCGACCACTTTGTAATGTAATCAGTGGATACTATAATGTATCTCTTATGAGTAGTAGATGATGGGGTAATGGGACCCATAAAATCGATGCCACACTTCTCAAATGGAAGAATAGCCATAATAGGCGTAAGTAGTCACTTCCTATTCTCTCTACTGTAATGTCTTTGACATGTATCACACCTCTTAACATACTCAAATGAACCTTGGAAGATGGACGGCCACCAATATCCAGCTCTTAAAGCCTTTTGTGCTATTAACTGCCCAACAAAAGGCCCTCCACAAGCGGAGCCATGGCACTCCTCCAAGATAAATAGAACCTCGTCAGGCATCACATATTGACCATAGATATCATCAACACCCTACCGTGATCAATGAAAATTTCAATGCCTGCTGTTTAATTTTCCTCTTCTCTGATTTGGATAAAGTAGCTCTAGTCTCTCCCGTAGATAAATAGTGCGTTATAGCAGCATACCAGGAGGGAATAGATGATGTATCAATCCTAAACAATGTTTTTATGTCACTTTCTTCAGCCAATACCTCTTTGGGCTCTCCAAAATCCACAAGACATTCTACAATGCCCTGTAGCCTTGGTGGCTTGCTCTTGATCTCGTAATCAAACTCTTGCAAAGTGATTAACCACTTTGCTAAACGATCTAATGGCTACAACTTATTCAACAATAATCGAAGCCCTTTCGCCTTTGTATAGAAAACCACCTTCTCATAGGGAATGTAGTACCTGAATTTTTTGGTCACAAATACCATCACAAGGCACAACTTCTTCAAGTAGGTATAGTTAATTTTTTATATGCCCAACTTTCAACTAGAAAAATCTATCTGATGGTACCACTTTTCCTCCCAAATTTGGGATAAGCAACACTGATACTATGCATTGTGACTGCTGAAAATATATAGAACACTTTTCCCCTTTTAGGTGCTTTTAAAATAGGTGCTTTGGCAAGCTCCTGCTTCACATAATCAAAAGATACTTTACAAGCATCACTCCATGCAAGCTGACAGTTGAAGGACAATAGGTTTGTTAGTGGCAATGCTCTTTCTGCCAAGGCATTGATAAACCTCCGATAATACCCTATCGATGATAGAAAGATATGTACTTCCTTTGGAGTATGTGGCGGACTCATGGAAACTATGACCTTAATCTTTTCAGGGTCAGTCACAATCCCTATTGAATTGACCACATGGCCTAACAATAGCCCATAAGGCACTCCAAAGACGTAGTACTTCTGTGGGTTGAGAGCTATGCACAATTGTCTGCAATGCTTGAAACGTTTTTGCAAAATGATCAACTGCCTTTCTCTTGTGGTGGCTGCCCCCAAGTCATTAATGAATACTCTCAACTCCTCTGGGGAGATGTCACCAAAAGTCTTGTTGCCTGTTCTTTGCCACAAGCCAAGTGTACATAAATCAAATGCCATCACATCATATGCAAAGCTACCAAAGACAGTAATAAATGTCATTTTAAGCTTGTCTTGCTCAGTAATTGCCATTTTCTTATACCCCGCAAAGCAATCCATGAACGAATATACTTCCCTACCTGCTAATTGATCCAAAATTTGGTCAATAAAGGGCAACATGTAGTATTCTTTAATAGTCTGCTTATTCAACTCTCTAAATTCTACATAAAGCCAGATTTGATTATTCTTCTTCTTTCTAATCACAACTGGTGAACACCATTCAATATGCTAAACATGGAAGATCAAGCCCTCTTTCCGCAACTTCTGTAGCTCTTCAAACAACCCGTCCCTTAGTTCAAATGGCATACGCCTTACTTTCTGATGTATAGGGCGGGTTCCTTCCTTTACAGGAATAGTATGCATAGCCAGACTGGGGGGAATGCCCTTAAGTTCTCCAAGCAAAGGTGTTGCGAAAATTGTGAATCAGGGACACACAGTCCTCTCTCTCTTCCGAAATGAGCATGTAGCCTAATTTAATTGGCCACAAATCATTAGGCATACCAAGGTCCAACTCAATAATGTCCGCGTTTCTTATTTGATCTTGAGGTTCTATCGGCTCATTCAATGTTATCTGATAAATGTCCTGTGTAGTGGACCCTTCTTTAGATCCATCACTCGATAACGTCTCACTACTAGATGGATCTTCTACTGTTTCTAGTTTGGTAAAGGATAAAGGAGCCCTCTGAGGCAACTCAAGGTAAGCATCCACTATTACACGATTGACACCTCTATCTAGAACACTCAACTGGCGGGTATATCAACTTGGCATTCTACTCGTAAGATCCATGGCCTACCTAACAAAACTCGATAGCTAGGATGTCCTACAAACCTTATCACCCCAAAATCTAGATAGCATTCCATGCTCGTAACTCTAACATAGACTTTAGTGATGTAACATTCTGGTTGTCTTAGACTGTCATTCGCCGCCATCCTAAGAAGTGTGGAGCTGTCTTTTTGAATTTCAAGACCTAACCTCTCCATCAAGTCTAAACTCATGATATTGATGAAGGATCCAGTGTCCAGGATAGCATGCTCTACTAATATTCCATCCACGTATTCTAGAACCCTAGGGCAATGCCTTTCAGCATGATTGAACCAATCTTCTCACACTCTAGCTATGCGCAAAGGTTCTACAATATACCCAACACACATGATTTTCTTGAATTCCTTGCGTACTCCTGGAGAAAGTTTAATCAATTGCAGGAGATTCACATTTGGTTTAATTCACAAAGAGAGCTTGCTAGATCAAAGTTGTGGTAGTTATCCAAAGTTCTCTTCTCACGCCAAACCATTCTCTCTTTTGGTCTTTGGACCCGGCTTTAATGCCTCTTTTTTAACTCTTGTCTTCTTTCTTGGTAAACCCTTATCCTTATCGGGATCAACTTTACTATCAAGAGGCCTTAGAGGTCCACCTTCCATGTCAAGATTCAGAACTTTCTTTCCCCTAGCATCTTGCTTAGGGTTTCCCTCGACAGGTTTTACAGTTCCTTTGTTACCCTCTTTAATCTTTTGACCTCTTGTTACGGCTCATAGATTAGAAGTTTCAACATCATTGACAGATATAGCCTCAATAAGGCTAACTCCATTGCCATGAGACAACTCCTCTACAATAGTATTTCCTCACTGCAGTATTTGTCTTTGTCCCTCATCTTGTTGGAGATTATTCCCTTATGCACGATGGTTAACTAGACCTGGCAATTTACTCTCTTGTTGGAGAGAACTAACCTTACTCCAACAGGTAGCAACTAAGTGGCTAGACTTTTCGCAAATATTGCATTTGACATTTGAACAAATCCTAGGGAAATGTTGGCCACCACACCACTTACAGCTGAATCTTGAGGGGGCACCCTCTTCAGGGTGTCGACTCCTTATCAAATTTTGTTGCTTCTTAGGAAAATTGACATCCACAGCTATTTGTCTATATTGTTTAGAAATCATGTCGGTGTAGTGCTTCATCATGTCCTTAACTTTGCCAAGGGCATTAGAGGCACTCAACTCATAGTTGCGATCATCTATCTGTCGTCCCATTGGCCTAACCACTTGATTAGGAATTGGTCACGGACCTACTGGGACAACATTATGATTTATTATTTGGCCTCCACCATGTAGTGGGCCCATCTGACTAGCCATAGTCATAGTCATGCTATTGGGAGGAGCTGGTAACATAGGCAGATTCGGCATGATACTCCCTCGGCCATTCACATTTCACATGGGGTTCCCTTGACTCCTGTTGGTTAGTGCCAAATTATTACCATTCTAATTTATCCTTGCTGCATAAGCCGCTTGCAAGTGCAACTCTACTCCTTCTACTTGGGTGATAGTAATGCCAATGTCGGCCAAAGCAACACTACTAAGCTTCACCTGGATATTGAAATCCAATCCATGTAGGAAATATTTCAACTGTGCAGTCGGTGGAATGGGAATATAAGTATTCAGTTTGCGAAGAACTTGCTTTAGCTTCTTGCCATAGGCCTGGACATTCTCATTTGGCTCTTAGCGTGTTACATTCAAGACACGCAATTAATACTGTCCACCTCTCTCAGGAGAAAACTCTCTATGGAAGGCCATGAAGAATTGGTTAGTGCTAGTTATGGTTCCGGCCTCTAGACCGTGATACCATACTACTGTCCTTCCTTTTAACGTCATGTTGAAGAATATCATTAGGTGTCCTTTGTCTTGGATTTGATAGTTGAACATGAGCATTTGAAACTCCTTAATATGGAGTTCTCCATCTTCTTCTGCTAACCCATGGAAGATGAGAAAAGGTGCTCCTAATGCCAGTAAATCCGGTGTCCCTACTGGAATTGCAATGGGTTGTGCCATAGCTACAACCGGATTGACAACAGGAGTTTGTGTAGGTAAAACCAAACCCCCACTTGAAGTGGATTGATTGTAGTGGGATGCTTCTTTGAGGGGAATAACACCTTACAATCTCCAACTACTATCCCTCTCAGCACGTTGTGCTTTTTGTATTTCGGCTTGATGGTTCTTGTGAGAGGACATAAACCAACTATTTGGTCTGTAGAAACCCTAGATTCGAAACCACCACTTGTTGGCGGCTCTTAGAAAACACACCACTGATGGGACCTAAAATGGGCGAGCACTGGCTATGGCACTAGCCAGAGCTCATGCACACAACAAACAACCCCACCACATGGCCTCGTGGGCCAGGAGCATCTGTAGTACACTGATGAATACTAGATAGACTTAAGTATGCATTTGTAGCTGATATGTAGTTCAACGTTTACCTTCCCTTCTCCTCAGAGGGAGATCTCATAACATGTAGGCATAGTGCCTCGTCACACAAACATCAGGAAGCTCCCCTCGACTGATTGCCGCGGCTCCACTACGACTCTCTTATACCTTGGGGATTGGCCCCAAGATGCGTCACTCCCACATATAAAACATAATGTAAAAACTCCATTCTTTCATTTTTTTGTACGATCCAGGAATATATAGATCCTCAACAAACAGCCCCAAGGAAAGCATACAACTGACCTACAACAAAGGCTCCTTTCCACTCAACGTATAAGTCATATCCTAGGAAGACAATTGCTATGCAATCCAAGATTGATACCATGTCATGCGTTATATGCATAGTGCATATGATCCTAGTGCACAAACAATATTGATCAAATCAACATTTTGTGATGTGGAAAAATAGCCCTTTCATGATTTTCACTAAATGTATGCTTCGATGTATGGAGACTAGCACCGATTTCTTATACTACTAGCCCGTTGGTCTCAATTTATCGCAATTCTAAATGGAATGCACAATCAAAATTTTCAAAAATTCAAACCCTCTCAACCCTTTTAATCTCTCAACCTCACCCTTTCCCTCCAACATTTAGGTTATGCTGCGTTACATAGGTGCAGGGTATTATTTTGTATGTATTTTTCACATAAAACAGAAAAAACATGAACTACAATCCATAAACAAAGCAGAACTAAAGCCAAACATCATGCCTCAACTTTTTTATACAGCCACAGCCACGAATCATAAATTTCTAGATTTTTATAATGCGAAAATCCTATTGTTACCACTTTTAGCTATTTTTCTCTATTTATTTGTGCATAAAGAAAGATTATTTTTTGATTTGTGATTAGTGACTGATCATGAAAGCTAAAATATGTTTTGTCTCAAAATTTTATCCCATATGCATCTCTTTTCCCTATCTAAAACTAATAAAACCTTCATTTTTACACTAAAAAGGCACTTTTCAAGCCATAATTTAATTATTACAACTATTTATCATTATGGGTCTACACTTTTTTAATGCATAGCCCTCAATCATAGTGCAAAAAATATCCAAACAATTTTTTTTTCCATATGAATTTTATTTAGACCATCAAACATCAACAATAAGCAAATTTCTTTTGAAAAAATGAGATATACCACTTATTTGTGTGTTGCAGATTTTTAATTAATTCTTTTGGGTTGCCAATGGACATCTCCTCTGAGCCTTCTCTTGATCTTCAATGCTAAACATCTCCTCTCAGCCTCCTCTTGATCTTGGAGCAATCTGATGTCGTAGTGCGTAGGGTTGAAGGTCGCCACAGGGGTTTGGCAAGAGAATAATGTATGGGGGTTCAAGAGCTTAGACTTCAGAGATGGTAAGATAAGAGAAGGGTTGAAGGTTTCAAGCCAAGTTCTTGAAGATAAGAGATAGTAGGGTGTAGGTAGATTCAAGGAGAGGAGTAGACGAAAGAGAAGGGGTTCAAAGATATTGAAGATGTAGAAGAATATTCACAAAAAGAATTAGAAAATATAGAAGAATACTAATAGAGATGAAGTTGTTGGTTTCTTTCAGCATTATGAGAAAATATAACTCTAATAGATAAAAATGCGTACAAAATAATACCTTTCTCTATGCTGCTTAGATCGCCAATCTGATGCTTCCAATGGCTTCGAAAGGGGGGGTTAAATACCAGGACACCTAGCTGGAATCCTGCTAGATCACTCCTTCTTCATCTTCCACTTTCGGAGTGCTGTTCATTGCCTAAAAACAGTGATTGCGTGATGGGACCTGAAATGGGCCGGCACTGGCTATGGCACTAGTCGGGACCTCATACTCATAACAGACAAACACACCCTCGCGGGCCAGGAGCGTCTATCCATTGCTAAAGGACAAACTGCCCTAAAGCCTAATCTATGCATCTATAGCTTTATAGTTTTGTAGTCCAACGTTTCCCATTCTATAAACTCCACAAAGGGAGAACCCCGCGGCCCCACTGCAACTCTCCTACATCGCAAGGATTAGCCCCTTGATGCACTGCTCAACATATAAAACAAATGAACAAACTCCACTCTTCATTTCGAAAAGAACTCCAAGAGATACCATGTGTCCTCTCCAAATAATCCCCCAAGAACCGAACTTCTATCCTACGGCTTAGGATGCCTTTCCACACTCAACGTGGGTCATTCTCATTGAAAACAGGTGCTATGCATCCAGTCCTTTTATTCCGATACCATGGTTTCATGCACATGCAAAGTGAATGATCCTAAAGCACTCAAACATCATTTTCAAATAAGCAACGTGCTTGTGCACAACTAGGCTTTTCAATGCTTCTTCTCTAACTCGTTGCAGCGATGAAAGTATAGCACCGAGACGACACTCGTGCTACTATCCTCTTAATCAAAATAACACGGACTCTATGCCATGATATGCATCAGAAAATCAGCAACAATCAGCACGCAAATCACACCATTCAAACCTCCCAACCCCCTACGTTTAGATATTGTTTTCGTTGCACAAGTGTAGAGGTTCATTTTGTCATATTTTGATGTAGAAAAAACAATAAATCATAAACTTTGACAAAAAGATAGGAAAAACTAAGGCTAAACCTCATGCTCTGCCACTACCACACATCCACAAACAACCCTCATATTTTTTCTTATTTTTCCAAGACATATTTATATTTTTTTCCTTATTTTTTCTATTTTCTTGATTTATTTGGCAATAAAATATGCTATTTTCTGATTTTTCTTATTCCAATCACTTCAACATACTAACATTCAATTTATCTTCCATATTCCCCCCATGGGAACACTTTTTACCCACCCAAAATGGAAAAACTACCATTTTGCCACTTAAAAACCTTATTTCGGGTTTACGAGAATTAAATAAAGCATATAAATCATTGCAAAACCAAGATTTTTTGATACACAACAATTACTCATAATGCAACTAGCACACAAACAAATTTTCATCCAATAAGAACATAATTATCATCATAAACTATAAAAAATCCTTCATTTTCTTCATAAAAATGGTCATACCGTGTTTTTACGTAACCCAAGATGCCTTGAATGACTGCATAACCAGCAGACGGAGCCTCCATTGCTCTCAATCCAATGTTGTACTTCAATCTTCAACATTTCCATCAATCTCCATCACCATTTTCTTCATTCTCCCTCCCCGGTTCCTCCATCAAGATGGTACACACGAACAACCCATAGAGAAGAGAGAGAGGGAGGAGAGAGAAATACTAGAATCTATTCTCTTCATCCACATAGCCATTTCTTGCACGAAGTGCAGCGATAGCATCAGCAAAGAGGGAGAAGATTAGCCCCAATGTTTGATCTATGGGTTCTTCACAGCCTAACAATCATCCATCATGAGGATGAAGCGCAAATTTCGGCCGTTGCTGCATCACGCCATCACGCCATGCTTCTTCCACGTTTTTTCATGTTCTATGCATAAAATTTTAGGGGGGGGGGGGGGGGGGGGGGGGTCAAGGCTCCAAAGGGCACCCCCCCTTTGGTCCTCTTAATGTCCATCTCTTCATATCTTGGCCCATTTGTGGCTTCTTCCTCGTCCGGGCTCCGATTCAGCCTTTGAAAAATCCTGGGCGTCCGTCTTGACATCCCGCACTGACTGGAAATTCTTGACATCCCATACTGCAGTCAGAAAAATGATCAAAAATCCACAATTGTCGCTCGAGCACCTTTTAAAAGCCGTCTTTCACTTGGTGCTTAAAATCGTTCTAGCTAGAACCGCCGCCTTTGATGTTGAATATTTTTTCCCTAAATTTTGAAATTTTTGGTGAATTTTAGGCACATCCCGGGCTCAAAAATCTGCTCTCATTGCGGGTCGCGCGATTTCGCTAATCTCTTTTTTTACATAAAATCCTCTCAAATGGGCTGAAAGCTACATGCTTTCTTTTACATGTCCTCCTAATCTAGAAGTTATCTATAGTTTTATGGATTTTTACAAGATATAATATCTAGAATATAAAAAATTGACTAAAAATTTGTCCAAAAAATTCTAATATTTTGAACCATGGATACTAATACTAATGTCTAAAGTGGCATTGGCTTTCTAAATCTAAAAGGAAGCCACACTCTAGATTTTTTTACACGGTGTGCGCGTAGCGGCATGACATTCACCCCCTCCTAACTTGCACATCCTCTGGCACGTGCCAAAGTCTTACAGATTTGCAGTGTCAGAAGAAGTATCTTCTGCCATGTCAATGTCTTCATCTTTTGCCTCTTGTTCTTCCTCTATGTCTTCATGCTCTTGAATTATATTCAAGTCTTTTAGCTCATATGTTGAAATTTCTCTTCGTTTGAAGAGCTTGATTCTTTTTCCAGCTATGGGTATCTTTATTCTTATTCCATCCAATTCAGCCAATGAATACGTGGCATTGTCATGAACGACCTTTACCACATATGGGCCAAACCAATGCTTTACCATCTTCCTAGAAGCACTATATTGATTGTCTAGGCTGCTGTCATAGACAAGCACCCATTCATTTTCTTGAATTGCTCTTGGCCGAAGTCGATGTCGCTTATCAAATCTTCTTTTGTTCTTTAGTCTTGCTGTCTTTAGCTTCTCAATAGCTGCTTGAACATCTTCAAGCCTTCTTTCTAGCTGCCATATGCGCAAAGTCAGCAAATCTTCTCTACTGATGCCTTCCTCCCAAGGTAGAAGATTCCATGTGAAAATAGATTCTTAAAATTGGCATAATTGGTTGTTGTACATGCATAATTTCAGCTTGCATATAGCCACACTGAACTGTGAGTAGTCCGATCAGCCCATAATGCAAAAGGTAACATTTTAGGCCATTCTTTGGTCTTTCCTCTACAAGACTTTGCTAGAGCTTTGAGAATAGGTTGATGACCTCTCTCACTCTTTCCATTGCCTTCAGGGTTGTAAGATGAAGTTAAAGCCAACTTAATACCCAATTGAGCAAAGAAGTTGTGTGCTTCATCAGTATCCAACTCTCCTCTATCTGCAGTTACTTTACCCACACAACCATATCTACAAAACACTTCTTCAAGCAAAAAATGACAAACAGCTTGAGTGGATTTGGTTGTTATGGCTTTTCCTTCAACTTGATTGGTTAGATCCTCTCTTGCAAGCACTAAATACATCATATTCCATATTCTTGTAGGCATGGTTACAAGATCAATAACCCATCTATAATGTATAGACAAAGGATAAGTTGGTTGTAACCCATCTTGATGCTTGACCATAGAATACATTTGACACACATAACAGGTTTCAACAAAATGTGCTATGTCTCGATACATGTTTTGCCACCAATATTTTTATTTGACTTTACTAAAGGTTCCCATATGCCTCTATGGCCAACCCACAGGCTTTCATGGAATTCCTTATTGACCTGTTGTTGCAATCTTTTGGTACCTAAAACTCGGACAGGCGCTCCTTTCTTCTTCTTTGTGCACTTCCATAGATGTCATTCTTTAAGAAAAAATCCATAAGCTTTCCTCTTGATATGTTTGAACTCCTCATCAGTCCAAGTCTCCTTCTTCTTCATTGTGCTTAAATATTGGCCGACAATCTTCTTCATAATCTTCTTCAAGGAAATGAACTAGAACTTGAGCAATGTAATGAGCATGCTGGCTTTTAGTTGACCATCCTGTTGTTTTTAGCTTTGGACCAGTATATGCAATAACTAAAAAGGTATTTTCAGTAGCCATGGAATGAAATTCAGCAAGTATAGATTCTTCAGCTTCATCTTCTTCCATCAGCTCTTCTTCATTGTCATATCTTGCATGTGATAGCATGTTAGTGACTGGATTCACCTTTCTTGCAATATGCTTTAATTCGGGGTTGAGTGACTTAATATATGCAATCCATCTTAGCATAGCAATGTCGGGTGTAGAGCAGTTGGCAATCATGCCCAAGAGTGGAAGACAATCAATTTCTACCACTACGAAAGCACCTATAAAGTATTCACGATCACACTTTAATGCTGTTACAACTCCCCACAATTCCCTTTTTACTTGTGCATACCTTCTTTGACGTTCATTGAGAACTTTTGTTCCAAAACGAATTGCATACTTGTTACCTTCAAGATTCTCTTGGCCAATAGCCCATCCTATCCCAATGGGACTTGTATCCATAGTAAGGATGATGGGTTGACCATTTGAATAGTCAGCCCTTTTGAGAGTGGGGGCTGAAATTAATAGCTTCTTTAATTTATGCATAGTGAGAGTATGCTCTTTATTCCAAGAGAATCTTTGGTATTTTCTTAATAATTAATAAATATTTTCGGCTACATGAGAAAAATGTGGTATTCATATGAGATAGAATACACATACACCAAGAAATATTCTCACCTCTGAAACATTTGTGCATTTTTCTTGCGTTCTGTTGATGGCATCTATCTTGATTGGAGAAGGTTTGCGTCTATAGGGGCCACATAGATGACTGACCACTAGGACTTCTTCTACTCCAAAAATTGACTTGGCTCCAAAAAGGGTAAGATGTACCTCTTCTAGCCTTGTCAAAATCCTGTCACAATCTTGAATATGGTTAACTACAAATGTCCTGTAACCATCTTTGTCAAGCTCCTCATTCTTTTCATTGACTTCACATCCCTTGATAGGTACATCATTAAGAAATGGAAGATTAAGTTGTGGAATAAAGTCCCTTAAGACTTTGTGCATGGCATTCATCATATGGGCTACGGAGTTTGTTGCACCTTGTGATAGAGTGCACATGTGGACCAATCCAAGAGGTGTCTTCATTATGGTAATGTCTCGGCTTTCTAATGAAAGTTGAAATTAGTCATATCCTGAATATAGGTCTCCCATAGAATAAATTGCTCTACCTACAAAAGCTTCAGCAAACTCATCAATAATTGGACCCGAATCAACATTTTGGATTGTGACACGATTGACAGGTTGTAGATCTTGAATGAATCGTAAAGATCCAGTTTTCTTAGGCATAGTAAACCATTGGTTTGAGTAAGGTGCTGAAGAAGGTTCTAAAATCTTCTTTCTGATCTTCTCATTTAGAAGTTCCAATAATTTGGGCAGATGCGCCCTTGGAACGGGAATGGGCTTGAGGTTCCAAGGCACATGTGGGACCGTAAAAATGACCATAGGAGCCACAATATTTGGATCCACATAGCCTATTTCACTTGGTTGAAAAGCAAAAACTTTTCCATGTTTCATTAGCATTTGCATAAAAGAGTGTTTTTCAACCGACGAAAGGAAAGAATTTTCACCTATTTTGAGCTCTTTTATACTTTCAGATGTGAACTTGTGACCAATGTTGGAAGGATCATGAAGACTTGGTTGATTTACTGCCCTATCAGCGAGCCCTTCACTTTCAGGAGGCAGTGGGACTGCCACAGGTTTGACTTTCTTATCCACTATCGTGTATTTTGTCTCCACTTGTGCTTCAGTCTTGTTGAGTAAACCATTGTCTTCATGTTCAACAAATTCTTGAATTGTTTGATAAAAATCCAATGTACATACTTCTATGGACTGATTTTCAGCCTGATTTTCTACATGAGCAGTTGTATATATTTTAGCCAATGTGTCAGTAGTAATCAGTCCAAACAAAATACCGAAAATATCTTCCTTTTCAACCATCATATCATAAGTTTTCAGCTCCCTTTTTACATGACATAAATATTTTCTTTCAGCCTTAGTCATGGCCGAAAGAGACTTATAACAGCCTATACTATTGGATGTACATACATATAAATTTGCTAGAGACATAGATTCTATTGCATGAGGAGGTTCAATCTTTTTACATGACGCACTACCATAGCCTCCCTTTATAGTAGTGCAGCCCGAAAATCCTTGAATCATTGGGCATTAGGAGGCACATGATAATCACACAGTCAACCTCTGTTTCAATGATGGTTAACACACATAGTAAGAAATTGGACAGCTCGTTCATTATCCTTGCTTCGGTTTCGAGCATAGGAAGAACCATCATCAAGAGCTTTTGTTTCCAAGCGGGCTTCAGAAATGTAAGGTTGCCCAAGAATGATAGGGTAACTACAAGAGTCTTGAAAAAAAAAGTAAAAATTGTCTTTTATGTCTCCAATAGTTATCTGCACACTAGGATATGCAGCATATAACTCTCCAGAAGAGTTGTTTCTAGCTCTCATTCGCCAACCTGGATCAACATCTATGGGCCATCCGCCACTTTCATAGAGACTCCTTGCCATGACGTTTATCTCCAAGCCATGGTCTAAGAGTGCAATACATGGTGTTTCTCTTTCTCCAATTTTGACGACTGTCTCTGTTGTTGCTCTTGCCCAATGCATATGGGAGTAGTGACTGCTTGGAATAAACCGAGCCCTTCTTCCTCGTGCATGTGTTGTAGACGGCCTTCTTTTTGAGAGGTGGGCTGCCCCACAGGTTTGGACTAGTTGACCATTACATTTTCAGCTTTCACTTCTTTAATTTTTGTATTCATGTTTTCTTTATCTTCAACTTCAATTGCTGCAATTAATTCTTTAACTGCTTCAAGTTGAATTCCTTGTGAAGTCAGCTTCTCTTTATCTTGCACAAAAACTCGAAGAACTTGAAAAAAAGCATGCATTGTTTCTTCATCACCAACATATTGTCTTTTCCTTTTGATTACATTAATAATTACATCATGGAATTCACGTTTGACAATTCCAAGAATTTCACCTAAGGTGAATTCAATTTTGCTTCCTAGAATTCGTTCTTCTAGGACTCATTTGAGATTGGTTGTAGATTCTATGTCAGACTGCAATTTGTAGCCTAGCTGCTTGCCTTTCTTCTTTTCTTCGGTCTTCTTTGTTTGTGGCTCATCTTCCATCTCTTGACCTGGGTGTTCAAAGTTGAGAGAGAGAGAGACAGGGAAACTCCATTGTCATGAACCTTCAGATTCCATAGCTTTCTTCCATTATTCTTTTTCTACCTGAGTAACTCACACAACAAAGATAAAGCGACCTAGTGTAAGTGTAGACTAGACAGACTAACTCTAGTCAGGTCACTAACTGACTACTAACCCGACTTATTTAATGTAGTCACATGTAGACAGCTGCACACTCTAGCTGTCATAGATGTCGGTCATAGATAAAGACACACTGATGGTGAGCTTGATTTCTAACACTCCCCCTCAAGCTCAAAACAAAACTCAAATCATCTGCATCACTCCAAGTAGCTGTCTAAAGTGAATGAACTTATTTTTACCAAGTGATTTGGTAAAGATGTCTACTACCTGGTATTCAGTCTTCACATGCTCCAAGTCAATCTGATATGCTAAAACCATTTCCCTGATGAAATGGTAGTGAACCTCAATGTGTTTCGATCTTGCATGATAAATAGGATTGCTTGCTAACATGACACTGCTCAAATTGTCATAGTACAGCTTGACTTTGCTGTCCAAGTGTACTCCCAAGTCATTCAGCAACTTCTGTAAGCACTTAGCTTCACAGGCCGCTAAGGCCGCACCACGATACTCTACTTCCGTATTGGACAATGCAACTATAGGCTGTTTCTTACTCTGCCAACTGATCATGCTACTACCCAATCCAAATGCATAGCCGCTGGTTGACCTCCTCTCATACGTGCAACTAGCCTAGTCAGCATCAGTGTACCCCATCAAGTCAAGGGGTTTCCCATATGCATAAAACAACCCATGATTTGTGGTACTCTTTACGCATCTCAAAATTCTCCTAACTGCATCCAAGTGTGGTTTGTGAGGCTTTTGCATGAACTGACTGATCAACCCCACAGCATAACTCAAGTTAGGTCTAGTGATCGTGAGATAGATCAAGTTGCCTACCATCTGTCTGTACATAGTAACATTCTCAATCTCTGTCCCAACATCAATCTACAGCTTGACATTCTGCGCTAAAGGCGTATCCATAGGCTTGCAATCAGCCATACCATATTTCTGTAACATGTCATGAGCATACTGCTTCTGTAAGAGCCATATGCCTTGAGGTGTAGAGATAACCTCAATCCCCAAAAAATATTTTAGCTCTCCAAGGTCTTTGACCTTAAACTTAGCCTGCAAACATGTCTTTATTTTAGCAATCCCATTTTCATCATCTCCTGTAATGATTAAGTCATCAACATAGACAACTAGGAAAACATAGCCACTATCTGTCTTCTTCACAAACAGACTATGATCAGCATCTCCCAATCAGAAACTATGTTGCTGCAAATAACTACTGATGCGAGCATTCCATGCTCTGGGTGCATGTTTCAACCCATATAATGCCTTTTTCAACCAACATACATGTGCTGGAAATTCTGGATGCACATAGCCTTCAGGTTATTCCATGTAAACCTCTTCCTATAATTCTCCATTGAGAAAGGCATTCTTTACGCCCATATGCCATAGTTTCCAGCCTCTAGCTGCTGCGAAAGCAATCATAGTTCTAATTGTAGCCATCTTTGCTACAGGGCTGAAAGTCTCCTCATAATCAAGACCATACTGCTGCGCATACCCTTTTGCAACCAGCCTGGCCTTGTATCTTTCCAATGATCCATCTGATTTACATTTCACCTTATACAGCCACTTGCATCCAATAGGTGTTTTGCCCTCAGGCAACTGTACCAAATCCCATGTACCATTTTCAGCCAAAGCTGAATATTCCTCATCCATAGCAGCACGCCAATTCTCATCTGCAACAACTGACTCATCAAACTTACTTGGTTCTAAAACCTGTTACTTTCGTCATATAAGCATAATGATGGGCTGAATATCCTGTGTAAGTATACCTGTCAATAGGTCGTCTGACCCTCTCCGATCTCCTGAGCTGTGGCTCACTGTGAGCTTGCCTCTCATGAGGCGGCACATAACGACTTTGTCTAGCACCTGGCATCATAACAGACGGAATCCCCAATTCATTGTCTAAGCTGTCACTGCTAGATGAATCATAACCTGCAGTGAGTGGACCTGTTACATCTTCAAAATCCTTTTCTTTTCCCTTATCTGTTCTCCCCCTCACAGACATATCCTTGTCAGTGGATGTAGTAGTGTGACTTTGCAATTGTCCTGTCCAAGGCCTCATTGTAGATGATACATCACCTGTCTGACCACTCATGGAAGTACTCTCTGCAGGAGTATTTTCAGCATGACTCATACTGGGTGAGCCATCAGTAGGCATTGCAACAGAATTCCCATACCAGGATGCTAACTCATCAAATACCACATCTCTACTTATGAGTGTCTCATGCGAAGAAGGTACATAACACTTATAAGCTTTCCTTTCCTGTGCATATCCTATAAACACACTTTTCACTGCCTTAGGATCCAATTTCTTCCTCTTCTCATCTGGTATATGCACATATGCAATGCTGCCAAATACCTTCAAGTGCGAAATATTAGGTTTATGACCATACAACCGCTCATACGGAGTGACATCATGGATCTCTGCTGTAGGGGTTCGATTCAGCACATAGACAATAGTCATCATTGCTTCAGCCCAATAACCATTTGGCATACATTTTTCATTCAGCATAACTCTAGCTCACTCCATCAAAACCGTTTTTTTCCTCTTTGCAACACTGTTTTGTTGTGGTGTATAACTACATGTGAGCTGTCTTCTGATCCCATATTTAGCAAGATACCTATCAAAGTAATTTGAGACATATTCATCTCCTCCATCTGATCTCAAGCATGATATGTAACAACCCAATTCATTTTCAGCATGCTTCTTGAAGTCTTTGAATGCATCAAACACATCATCCTTATGCTTCAAAATATAAAGCCAAGTGTACCTACTGAAATCATCAATGAATGAGACATAATACCGTGCACCGCCAAAAGAAGCGTTATGTGAAGGACCCCAGACATTAGAGTGCACCAACTGTAAAGGCCTAGTGCTATTTTTTACATGTCTTATGAAAGGAAACCGTGCCTACTTCCCAAACTGACATGCAGGGCATACATGACCAAAATCATTATACTTGAATTTAGGTAATCCAAGTACTACTTCCTTCTGCTGCATAGATTTCAGCTTTTGTACATTGACATGTCCAATCCGCTTGTGCCAAATCTCTACATCTCGAATGGCACTCTCATCATGAGAAAACATGGTTGCCTTAAGTCCGAGAATGGTCGCATCCAATGTAAACATCCTGCCATCCCTTCTGCCCTTGGCAATTAACTTGCAGCCATTTCCATACTCCTCAATAAAACACCCATCTTTGTTAAACCTCACTTGCAAATTCTGTTTTGCCATTTGACCCACAGACAACAGATTCTTTGTTATGGTCGGTACATGTAATACATCATGCATGCCTTTCTTCTTGCCATCATGCATCATAAGATGAACAATCCCTTTATGCTTTATGTCATGTTGGGTGTCATCCCCAGTACATACATGACCATGTGTACCTGCAACCATCTCATCAAACCACTCTCCATGCGGTGTCATGTGGTTTGATGCTCCAGAGTCAATGTACCATCTGTCATCTCTATCATGTCTCGATGCATTTTTGGATACATGTTGCATGGCAAAGAGTCTATCAACTGGCTCATCATGAGCACCACTGGAAGATGCATAGTGCCCATGCTATCTGCCCTTTGCCTTCATATCTCCCTGCTTCTTGTAACAATCCTTTGCAATATGCCCATACCAGCCATAATAATGGCAATCCTTGTTCCTGTTGGACTGATCAGATGACTGGCATGAACCAGAACCACCACCTCTACCTGAGGGTGATCTCCCCCTGCCTCTAAACCCGCCAGATCCACGCTGGCCTTGTGTATTTGCACCATGCCAATTACTTTGCTGTGCTGCTGCTGTCCATAAGCATTACGAGTGTCACCACAACCTCGAAATGAACCACGACCTCTAGATCCTCTACCATGCTGACTAGAGTATAACACAGTGTCTCTACTCTGAGATGCACTGGAGCCTATATTCAAACCAAGTTTGACTTCCTCAAGCAGCAACAAAGCAACTAGCTCTTCCCAGCTAGGGGGCTCTTCTCTGACATAAATGGAAGTGTCAAAAGCTTTGTACTCTTTGCCTAAGCCATTCAAGGCAACAGCAATCATATCATCTTTTGATACACTTGAGCCAATGGTAGCAAGTTGATCAGCTATGGTCTTAATCTCCGTGGTATACACCTGGATGCTCTTGCCATTCCTAGACATGTAGTTGAAGTGCTGTTTCAACTCGATCTTCCTTGCATGTGTCATGGTTCCATAATTTTTCATTAGTATGTCCCAAGCATCCTTCGGAGTCTCACATCCAGTGATTTGAATTACCATAGCATCAGATATACATAGAGAAAACCAATGCAACACCTTGCATGCTCTTTCATTCCATAGCCTGTAAGCTCTTTTCTGTTAATTAGTTAGATTTTGTGCAGCCAACTCAGGAGCAACCTCATCTCCTGTACATAGATCCCAATAACCTCTGCCAACCAGAAAGTTTTTCATTCTAAATTTCCATAATGCAAAGTTCTTGTTGTCCAACTTCTCTCCAACTATCTGAGTGGTATTGTCAGTTCCATGTGCATTAGCCATGATGCAATAGACTGTCTATCAACCTGACTCCCTGCAGACCAATAAGTATGATTGACCAAGTTCAGTCTGTAACAGTTTATGACAGTTTTCTGCACTAAATTGCAGAAAAAAAACAGGGTGTTTCAGCCCATTGACACCCCAAAACAACCCACAAACAAGTGGTCTCAAATATAGGTATAATTGTCAATACATAAGCTATGTGTTTGCTTCAGCTTAAGCTTTTGTAACCTCACTGCCAGGGTACATACATGTAGTCTAAAAATTGCAAACTGTGAGTAACCAACAGTAATTTCAAGTCCAAAACTGAGTGATAATCATGTCATACATGTTCCAAAACCTCCCAGATAGCTGCTAGTACATTTGGCAGTCAAGACATGAGCATAGAGGCACAAAACAGTGCATAATCAACACATACAATTGTCAACAAATTTAGTTGCAGGTTGCAGTCAACCAAAATTCAGCATAACAATCTCCAAGCAGCTCCAAAATGTCTTCCAATCATGTCATACATTTACTTGGTAGTGGCAAGTTCAATACATGAGCATCTGAGTAGGCATAGACAACCTATCTTCGTTGATCAATGGCATAAACTTCATGAACTGTTTGTAATTAACCAAGACAGTGTGACTGCATTTACTTCAGCTTTAGAATTTAGTTTTCAATGATGCTCATTGCTTGCTTCAATCCTCCAGACATTCAACATGTATAGCTCAGTTCATATAGATGATAGAACCCCCAAGATGACCTGTATTGCTTTAGTAATACACAATGCTTCAGATCTGAGTGATTTCAGTGTGAGCAACTTCAGCTCAAATGCATTACATCCGGTACATATGGCTTCTTGGCATACATCTTGGCTCCAGTGATGCTTCTGGGTATGTATGAGTGCTTCAAGCTAATGCCAGACAAGTGTATATGCTTTGTAGTGGCTGTATACAGCAGGCCACTATTTATGACAGACCTGTGATCTCTGTTTTCAGCTCATAAGTGAGATCTAGCACAAGCAATGGCTTCCTATTATCTTCAAGTACCTTCTGGGGATCTCTTGCAAGCAATGTAAAGCCAAGTGAGTGATTACAACCAGCAAATGAGGCAGAGGAGTTCAGGCATGAAACATGCGCAATTTGCGTAGATTGGACAGGGGTTTGCAACATCACACGATGTTGATGATGATGATAATGGAGCACACAATGGTGCTTAATTCTCCCTTCTCAAGGTTCTAAACAAGCCCCAGACAGTAGCTTGGACCATAGAGCAAACAATCACACAATGCATACCTTCCATTTGACAATGGCATTCAGCCTGTTTGAAAAAATAACATAAGTCTTCAATTGCAGATCATCTTCACTCCCTCCTACTCCAAGAAGTCCACCAAGTCTAGCTCTGATACCATGTTCAAAGTTGAGAGAGAGAGAGACAGGGAAACTCCATTGTCATGAATCTTCAGGTTCCATAGCTTTCTTCCATTATTCTTTTTCTAACTGAGTAACTCACACAACAAAGATAAAGTGACCTAGTGTAAGTGTAGACTAGACAGAACTCTAGTCAGGTCACTAACTGACTACTAACCCGACTTATTTAATGTAGTCACATGTAGATAGCTGCACACTCTAGCTGTCATAGATGTCAGTCATAGATAAAGACACACTGACGGTGAGCTTGATTTCTAACATTGGGTTTATATTTTCATCAAGCTTTGGTTGTTTAGGTGTTCTTCTAGTTACCCGTTTCGGAGGGCCAGAAGAGGAAGGCCCCGGTTCATCTTCTCTTCTTGTCTTTTCTTCAATCAAGACTTATTTATGATTGATGTCAGCCAAATGTGCAAAGGCGGAAAAAGAATCTATTGGTTCTTTCCAACAAGTTATTCCTCGAATATAATGACATCAATAGATTCCACAGCCAAATGTGCAAAGGCGGAAAAAGAATCTTCTTTGGCTGCTTTACCACGTTATTCCTCGAATATACTGACTGGCGTTAGCCAAATCTTCTTTGGCTGCTTTACCACGTTCCATTTGATCTAGTACATGCATCCATACTTTAGATTGCACATTAGCTTTACATGCTTTCAAACTTGATTTAATTGGCTCAATTTGCAGCCCATACGTAGCTGCATCAATTGCTGCATAGGCATTCTTTACAACTAAATCTTCTAATCTTTTCTTCATTCCACCATTGCCAAAATTTGACTCTAGTGGAAGACCAATTTCAACCGCATGAATTTTTTTGTCTTTCCAAAAGACGAGCTTCTGTGCTTCAGCCTTACGGAAGGTAGAACACTCCCTCTTGTCATGTTGTTGGTTGTCACACCAAATACAGTGCCTCTTAAAGCCTTCTCTCATGGGTCTTTGAGTTGATGCTCGTCCTCGCTCTTTGTCTTTGACATCCAGCATATCTACTTTGGAACTAATATCTGTAAGATTCAGATGAAGGTCACACATGCTTCTAATGAGTTCATCCATTACATCAATTTTAGAAGGAACAGAAGAAGAAAGAGCTGGTTGATTAGTCAAAGGAATAGGAGATTTTGAAGGTGGAACAAGCTCCATCAATGGAGTTGTTGAAGTTGAAGTAGAGCCCAATCTTAGTCGCATCTGCTCTCTTTGAGCAATCATGTTAACTGCATCAGTAACATCTGTCCATGCAGTCTTGACTCCTGATTCGGAGTTAGCATCTTCTAGGCGATCAACAAGCTTCTCTTGCAGAATGGGATCTACAGCCTTAAGGAATAATTCAATCTTTTGACCTTCTATACTTTGTTGGTCTTTAGCATCAAGTTGTCCAAATTTACTTTTAAACTCATGGTATCGAGCTGTTGCAAACCTTTGTTGGGTTTTTCAACCCATTCAGTGAAACTTTTCTTCGTCATTAGGCCGGAGTCTTCTAAGAAGAATTCTTTGTGTAGGGCTTTTTTGAATGCATCCCAATCCACATCTTGTTCAAAAAGACCATGGATTCTTTCTTGAAGACCATGTTTGGCTAGTCTGGCAAAATAACGACTCCATGCATGTTGTGGTGCACCAAAGAAAAGCATTTTTTCAACATATAAACGAATAAAAACAGAGACATTTTGACCATTAAATTGTTTTAATTCACACCCAACTTCCTCTAGGGCCTTGATAGCTGTGGAATCAATCTTCTCTTCGTCTTGCCTTTGTTGTTGTTATTGTGATATTTGGATTTGTTGTTGCTGAGTCTGCTGTAGTATGTGCACCAATTGTTCTAGAGTATCTCTTGAAGAATCCCCCATCTTGGAGTTCTCTTACACCGACTTCACGTCGGGTTCACCAATGTCGCAGTGCCTAGGGTTGAAGGTCACCATAGGGGTTTGGCAAGAGAAGAATGTATGGGGGTTCAAGAGCTTAGACTTTGGAGATGGTAGAGATAAGAGAAGGGATGAAGGTTTCAAGACAAGTTCTTGAAGATAAGAGACAGTAGGGTGTAGGTAGATTCAAGGAGAGGAGTAGACAGAAGAGAAGGGGCTCGAAGAGATTGAAGATGTAGAATAATATTCACAAAAAGAATTAGAAAATATAGAAGAATACTAAGAGAGATGAAGCCTGTCAATTTCTTTCAGCATTATGAGAAAATATTACTTTAATAGATAAAAACGTGTACAAAATAATGCCTTCCCCTATGCTGCTCAGATCGCCAATCTGATGCTTCCAATGGCTCCGAAAGGGGGGTTCCCACTTTTGGAGTGTTGTTCACTCCTTCATCTCCCACTTTCGGAGTGCTGTTCATTGCCTGAAAACAGCGATCGCGCATCGCACAATTTCGCTAATCTCTTTTTTTACATAAAATCCTCTCAAATTGGCTGAAAGCTACATGCTTTCTTTTACATGTCCTCCTAATCTAGAAGTTATCTATAGTTTTATGGAGTTTTACAAGAGATAATATCTAGAATATAAAAAATTGACTAAAAATTTGCTTTTAAAAAATCTAATATTTTGAACCATGGACACTAATACTAATGTCTAAAGTGGCATTGGCTCTCTAAATCTAAAAGGAAGCCACACTCTAGATTTTTTTACACGGTGTGCGCGTAGTGGCACGACACCGGTTCATGCCGGGCAAGCATCCTTCTACCAGTCTTCATTCTTCTTCATGGGCATGAACTGCCCCTTAAGGGGAGAGAGAGGGAGGAGAGAGAAATACTGGTTTTTCACCTCCTCATTTGAGCAGCCATTTCAGAGGCCAAAGGCGGCGATAGGGAGCAAAGGCAAGATGTAGATTAGGGATATGAGCAGAAGGGGGGGTTGTTTGCAGCCTCCCCATAGCCTCTCTCTCCCACACGTTGCCTCCTCCATCCATGGCATTCAATTTCTCTCAGGCAGCGAAAAAAATGGCCCCCCCACATGAAATCAAGATTTTTAGGGGCCCCCCAAAGGGAGCCTCCAAGGGTCACACCCTTTGACCCTTTCGAAAGTCCATTTTCACTTGACCTTTGGCCCTTGGTCTCCCGGTCATCCCCACTCCACGTTCGGCATCCGAACAAAGTCTGAAAATGTTTTCTCGACTGTCTCGAAGTTTTTCATTGCTAGGCATTTCCCAACATCCAATTCGGTAGTCGAAAAATTTATAAAAAATCCCCAATCGTTGATCGGTGGGTCTTTAAAGCACTTTCAGGGCTTTGTCGCTTAAAATCATACTGATTGCAGCTGTTGCCTTCGACGAAGTATATTTCTCCCTTGAGATTCGGATTTTTAAGCTATTTTTAAGCACTTCTCCACGTAAAAATCCTCCGTTAGTTGCTACTTGGCAAGATGAGAGGATTGAGCATCTAACATAGCTGCTCACAATTGTGAGGATGGAACATGATCAAAGTTAGTAGGCAATGTAAATACATACATATTACTTGGAGATCTGGCGATGGAATTCTATGCTCACCAAATTCTATAGTCTTTGCACTAGAACCACATGGATCTTTGGCTCTATCACAACTTCCTTCATTGTTCCCCACTTTTTCCCTTATCTCTAGGACCTCCTACACCATCTTTCACCCGAAATTTCCCCCTCCCTATTGAGTTCTACCCATTCCATCAAATCTACCACTATCAACTCCACCGAATCTTGGTCTCAATGTATTACCCATGCTAGAAGAAGCTACACAAGGTGCACTTGCTTTGGAAGATGAAGATTCCATTGAAGAGTGACTCCTATGGGTTGGAGTCCTCTATGCATGCCATGTGTCAGGGTGTAGGATGGCCCGATATTGGTAGCCCAAAATAGCATTCATGGAATGGCAGCTAAAAGAGGCCATTAATACTGATGGTATTGAGATTCAAGCTTAGAATCTACACCAACTTAATTATATAATTGTAGATAGCTATCACCATCTTGTGTGTTGTAATAATGAGTTAGTTAGACTTAACTCAAGTTAGAGGTGTCTAGTCAATTAGTGACCTATTTTCATATAGTGTATGTGTGACTTAGACTTAGAACCTTTTTGTACTACACAATGAATGAATGATGGAATAAGAGAGAGTACATTGCTCTTTGTTCATGGATCCCATTCTTGTCTATCTATTTCCCTCTCTTTGAATATGGTATCATATCTTAGCTTTGTGGGAGCTAGAGTTGTAGAGCTAAACTTGACATTTAATCTATGAACCTTCAGTTTGTGAAAAACCTTCCAACAACCTTTTTTTTTGCAAAAGCCATATCTTGTTGCAAAAATGGATTTTGGAGAAACAGATCATGACCCCAACCACTCCAAGATGCTATAGCAAATGTTTGAGATGCTATGAAGTGATATTGAGCTAAGAATACCTCAAATATTACACACTTTTTCACTATTGGTTATTATAGACAGCTTGTCTATCATCATTGACTACGAAAGGGTTCATTGCATGTTGGCATGAGTTCTATGCATCTATTAGTACATCTATGGACATGTTTTGATATTGAGATGTTATGATAAAGTCCTAAGATGTTTTTGAGATGATTTGGGCTTGAGTTGAGCTTAGTTTAGTTGTCATTTTGTTGCTATGGTACAACTTATAGCTAGCACTCATATGGATAGGTTATTCATAAAGAGGTTTGATACCAATTAACTATGTCCAATGGATGTATTGCATCTTTGGGTGCCATGTACATATATGAAGATGCTTATGGAAGTTTTGAAGTTGCAATTTTAAACTTATTTGTTATCTTGGATCTTAGTTACACTACCACCACATTGATTGTGGTAAATACACTTGGTCTATGCCTTGAGCAATTGACGATATTTGCAGCTACAACTAGTAAACTGTAACACATAGTTGTGGAGATTGTTGGAAAGTGCTATTGTTGCCTAGCTGAAAAGACATTGCACTCTCTTGAAGAGGTAGAATTATGGGTAATTGTTAACCGATAGACAAACAAGGTGGAAAATCCAGAAAATCTAAAGCAAAAGACAAGGCCACGACAAAAGTGGAATGGAAGACGAAGGTGCGCCAAGAAAAATATCGAAACAGAAGAGTACGAAAAAATCCTAAATCAAGGAGAAAGGAGCACAAGAAAATACACAAGTCAATACTTTTGTAAAAGAGCACAAGGTGCACCGTGATTTATTTTAAGAGCGTCAGCTCTCACTCGTGCAAATTGTAAAGGTAGATGGCAATAGGAAGGAAGTTAAGAAGATAGGAGGACAATGGAAAAAAGGGCCTAGGCCACGGCCGGCCATGTAAAAAAGGGGATGATTTCCCAAAAGGGATTTATGGCTTTGTATATAAAGTTCAAAAAGTGAATGAGAGCTCATTCTTTGATGTGTGGTAAAGTGGACTCTTCTTCTTCCCTCCTCTTCTCTTGCTTTCTTGTGAGTGTTTGATGGAGGGAGTGAGAGAGTGAGGGATCTTGGAGGTGAAGCTCTCCACCTTCTCCTCTCTTCTTCTTCTTTTCTCTTCTCTTTTCTTGTCTCGCACGTGGCTATGGAGGATGGAGCTTGGAGGAAGAGGCTTGAGAATGCTTGAGCTTGTATCACAAATCGTGGAGCTATTGGAATGCTCGAGAGGAAGCAACTCAATCGAGCATCAAGGTAACCTCACTACACTCGTAGAGAGGGATAGTGCGTTGGCTATTTGAGAGGTAGCCATTAGTGCTCGCTTGAAATGCTTGAACAATAAGCGGTCCGTGGGTCTTGGCGGTTGAGCTTGTTCTCGCCTCTACATTTTGATTCTGTTGCCTGGACCAACAGATTCAAGCTTGAGTACTTGCGCACTTCAAATCAGGCATTGAAGTAAGGGTTCCATCCCCGAACTAGAGCTTAAGGTAGATAGGAGGTTTTGGGTCTTTAATCCATGCGACAAGTAAGTATTTTTTTAATCTTTGATGGTTAGTTTAGTAGGATAAATTAGTTCAGTACCTTGCTTTCGATTCTTGTTGCATTTAGAGTAGGTTAAGATTAGAAAATCGATTAGAAAAGTGTATGGAGAGAGAGAGAGAGAGAGCTTCATTGTGTGGACTTGCTTCAATCTCATCGTGGATGAGTTCATTTCCCACTACAGATATTCCCACACCTTCCCCTGCATGTGTAGTTAGGATTTGGAGGTGCTCAAGTAGCGTGAAGGCTTCGATCGCTCGGTGTGGTGAATTTCATGCACGCTCGACAAAAAATGCGTCACGTTTGACTCATTCAAGAGACGACAATTTTGGGTCGAGTTCTAGAATTGGCCCTCGGCCCACTTGACTCCCTTGGCTCTTTGGCCCTCAGCCCACCTGACGCGACCCTTGGCCCTTTGGCCATTTGGCCCACTTGATTCGGACACTAGAAAAATTTGGCCCTTAGCCCTACTGACTTGGCCCAATCCCATTCGAACAAAGCTCGCCCGAATTCACCATTCAGACCTCAACCCACTTGACTTGGCCCTCGACTGTTCAGCCATTTGGCCCTCAGACAACCACATTCGAATTGTCTGAATTTGACATTTAGACCAATTGCATTCGGTCCTCGGCCATTCGGATGGTGGGCCGAATCACAAATTCGGCCTTTGCAATTTGGACCTGTTGGACCGAGTCTAAATTTTTAGAATATTTTTGAACATTAGACCAAACCACCTAGACATTGGCTATCCAAGCATTGGAAGACCACATAGACGCTAGAGAAGCCTTTCTGGCACAAGAAACAAAAGGATCATCGAGAAGCAAGCATAGAGGCAATGCTAGTCGACCATCTAGCCATTCAGCCTGACAACATCGAGTGGAGTCTTAAAAAACTATTGAATCATGACAGGGTAGAGAGGGTAGCGGAGAACCCTATAAACCAGTGGGGACGGCTAGCAAAAACCGGGCATACAAGCCTATCATGCTAAACCCACAATGAGATTGATAGAGTATCTAGGCACTTGTCTTCTCACTCACTCTGAATTCTAGCCCTCTAAGCACAATTGAGAAAAGTTAAAAGCTTGACTTCGGACAATGCATGGGAAAGAGCAAAAATACGCACACACACACAGAGTGAGGGTAAGTTGAGGATTGGTTATAATTAATAAGGAACTCACCCAAATGTAAGAACTTGAAGGAACCCACTATTATAGGAGAAGACCCAAAGACATAGGAGGGCAATCAAATCCCAAAAGGTAGGACTAAGCAAGGAATACAGCTGAAAATGAGATGCGTACTATTGTGGAAGTGGATTTACTCAGCCTTATTAACTTGATCAATGACTTGGTAGAGTAGGAATTCCTAGACATGCAAGAGAGAAGCATAGGCCATAGAAGCAACAAGGAGCTTAACCTAAGAGACTTTCTTGAGGCTGTTCAACATTTAGTGAACCAATACGATGCTCAAACCTGGCTAGAACACTGTGGTAGACCAGTCGAGGACATCTTAGAAGACCTAGAGGAGGAAAGAAAATTGGTCCACAGAGCTCTACAAGGCCTAGCTGCGTATAACCAGGATCAGCAAACTAGGATCTTATGCCAGAGTTTAGAAATGCAAGAGATCTAGAGGGTGCTTGCCCTAACAGGCAGGAACTGGTTAGAGAGTGAGAGAGTGTTGGAAGGAGATCTCACACTGAGCAAGCTCCTAACAAAGTGGCTGCTAGATAACATGGCCGTAGAAAAAAGCGATGTAGCATTGGAAACATCACTATTGATAGGGTTAGGAGTCAACCAAGGCTCTAAGAGCTTTAATCCCTATGGTAGCAAAACAGCTGGATAAATACAAAGCTACCGATGACCCATACAGATTTGTGGAGTAGTTTGAGCAGGTCTGCGAGGCCAATGGCCTCACTGATCCTACTCAACGCTTCCAAGCCTTCGGATTATTCTTAGGTGACAAGGGTCGGAGACCTGGTACACAAGTCTAGATGCTGCAGAGTGTCCCCATTTCAATGGCTTAAAAAATATCTTCATTAAGAGATTTTCCAAACCTGGATACTCCGATAACCTCTTGGTGAGACTTATAAACATTAAGCAGAAAGAGAGAGGACATTCAAGATTATGTGACCCATGTGAGGAGCCTCTTTAAGAGAATTCTTAGGGGGGTGAGAGGCCAACCCAAAGGGCGATATCCATAGTATTCCTCAATGGAATACGAAGCAAAGAGCTCTACAAAGCGTTGGCCGGCAACTCAAGCTTACAACGAGAAGTATTGGTAAGGGTCTTTGAAGAAGCTATTAGAGTGGATGACCAGCTCAAGGAAAGAGGATCCAAAGGCTTGAATCAAGAAGAGTCCAGTGCTAGGAGTTCCGAGAGAACCTCAATACTGAGTGAAAGAGTAGACCCAAGCATGCTGGATAAAGGGAAGGGTATTGACTTGAGACAAGAGCTAGTAGAGATCAGGATGGA
Source organism: Lygodium microphyllum (assembly GCF_053477565.2). NCBI lineage: Eukaryota > Viridiplantae > Streptophyta > Polypodiopsida > Schizaeales > Lygodiaceae > Lygodium > Lygodium microphyllum. The sequence goes on from NC_141160.1 coordinate 11,752,871, forward strand.
CATAGCCAAACTACAGGAGATGATGAGATGGAAAACAAACCCACATGTTCAATGTGTGCATTATGGCAAAAACCACTTGCTAGCTGAGTGTCAGGATCCTAGATCACGACCTTGTGCTAATAATGGTAGGTTTAGCCATGACACCATGCATTGTCGATTACCTCTAAGAGGCTTCCATACCCGTAGCCTTACGGTCAACCCTACCCCTCAAATAGGCCACTAAACCTCTTCAAAAGGGGAGCCCCATTGGCTCTCCCTTCACCAATGACACTAAACCAACCATCCCTAGAATGGAAATAAATCCTACAGGCATCCTTAGACCACCAAGACCCTACGTGACCCACCCACTGAGCCAGTCCACTATGTGGATGAGTGACGAGTCTTATGTAAACCCGTATGTGTGGTATGATGAGGAAGGCAATGCTATCCTCATGGACTATCAACCATTACCAGTGATGGCGTTAGGTAGAGGGAGAGGCAGAGGCCTAGGAGGGCAAGCCTAAGAACCAATTGTATGTTGGACTTGCAATCACCCGAGACATATTTCTTCACACTGCTCCGAGAGGGAGCACGAAAATAGAGATAAGACTAACTTGAGATGCGCTGAGTATGGAATCACTCATCTCTTTGTCGATTTCCCTAGATGGAGGCCATCGGCAACCAAGCCATTAGTTTGATTGGGGTTGTTCGGTGTCAAGACACTCGACGGGGAGGCCACACCTATCCCGTTACACCTCGTGACCCAAGTGCAGATGAAGCAGGCCAACATATCATTGCTAGGGCCTAGCAACCTTGATGCAACCTCAGTTGGAAAGAAGAGCTGGAGATGAAGGAAGAAAAGACCAGATGCCAAGGTCACCTTAAAAACCAAAAGTTCCACAACACTGCCAGTTGGAAGGGAAGTCATTGACACAGAAGAAGAGAAGTTGGTGCCTTAGGTGGCTGAAAAGGAAAGTGCTAAGGTTGGGGAGTACCCCAACCTAAAGGGCCAACTCGAAGCCATCAAGAAGGTGAAAGAATGGATAAGGGAGACCCAGGAGCACCTAAAGGACCTCTCAAGCATAAACACACCAATCTCTCCTCCACAACCAAAATGGCATGTTGAGATATTGAGCTCCACTCGTGATATGCCAGGGTGACCGTTGTGCATTTATGTCACCGACTTGTTAGCTGCAGATGTGGTTGGTACACCGCCCATGAATAATAGCTAGATGACAGCTATCCTTATCTACTCTAGTTCGTGGCTCAGTTAGTATGCCATCTTAGTTAGTTGAGTTTGGTTTGAGACCCATATATAGGGTTCTTCTATTTCTCTATACTAGATCTCTTTTGGCTTACACAACTAAGAAGAGGAAAACTGTTTTCAGCCTCCACCTGTGTGTGTATTTCCCCATTGTGCAAGTGAGAAAGCTACAAGTGAGACTCCTTCCTTCTCTCCCACAATCTTGACATGGTATCAGAGCCTGGTTCGTGGTAAGGAGCTCAAGAAAGCAAACCAAGTTTGCAGCATTCTGGTAAGAGGACCAGTGTTGCTTTCATTTTTCGAGTTTGGGAGCAAGTCTCTACAGGTAGCACAGCTGGAAAGTGCAAGAGTGCATTGTCTTAGATTGAGAGACCCTTCGCGGTGTAGCAAGAGGGCAGTATATATTGTGGGAAATGGCTTTAGCCCTTTGTTGTCCTGCTTTTTTGATTCGAGGCCATTTCAGTGCCTGTTTTGGAGGCGGAAGTTTTCTGCACACACTCAGGAAAAGGCCCTGTTTTTTGCTGTGCGACCATTGTTCTACAAGTCGGTGAAAAGTTACTATAGAAATTGCATCGTATGCCTATGCACAGAGACATTGGGAGTTACAGAATCATCCTTGTTGCCTGTTGATGCAAAATTGTCACTAGGAAGTGACTATGTGGTCAAATACCACTTTTGTCAGTTTTGCAGATTTGCCCTTGTGAGGCTGAAGCTATGTTTTTTGCACTGACAGAATTTTTTGCAGTGTTTTGTAATGGCGTCTGATTCTCTTTCACAGATTGTCACTGAAAGGCTTGACAAGAACAACTTCCAAGCATGGAAGTTTAGAATGACAAATTTTCTTATGGGAAAAGGATATTGGGAATTCATTGCAGGAAATGAAGAAGAACTAGTTCTTCCTGATGTTCCCAATCAACAGCAAATGCAAGCATTTAAAGGATGGCATGAGAGAGCTAGGAAATTTATGTACTAGCTGTCTATCAGCATTTCAAACTCTATGATTGTGCATATTTAGGATGCAAGTACGCCAAAGGAGGCATGGGATACTTTGTCAAAAATGTATAGCACAAATATGCAAGCCAGGAAAATGCAACTCAAGAAAGAGTTGCACAATGTGCAAAGAGAAAGTATGAGCATCAATGACTACCACATGAAGGTGAAGAAGATTGCAGATGCACTTGCTTCCATTGGGTCGCCAATGAAAGATGATGATTTAGTTTATGTGACCTTGAATGGTCTAGGAAAGGATTATGCACAGTTCCGAACATCAATTTTTGTCCGTGAAAGATTTCTTGATTTTGAGGAGTTGATTGCTCTTATAATTTCTGAGGAGCAGAGTAATGGTGGTGCATCTTCTTCAGGAGGAACTTCAAAAGAAGCTATCTTCTACTCAAATGCTGGAAGAGGTAGAGGCAGAGGTAGAGGAGGCCGATCTGGAGGCCTTGGTAGAAATCAGAATATGCAGCAAACTCAAGAAAACCAGTCCTATGGAGGAGGACGTGGTAACTCTAGAGGCAGGGGGAGCCAAAGAGGTCGTGGTGAATGGCAAAGAGGCCAAAATGCAAACAACAATGTTGAATGCTACTACTGTGGTAAAATGGGTCATATGGCTAAAGACTGCTATAAAAAGCAGAATGACATCATGAATGGAAAATTGCAACAAGGGAATTATGCATCTTCTAGTAGACAGGGTGATGACACAAATGAGCATTTGTTTATGGTGCAACACATGACCAATTCTGTGACAAGTGCAGAAGAAAGCAACGATGTGTGGTATGTTGACTCAGGTGCATCAAACCACATGACAGGTCATGTAGAATGGATGCAGGATGCAAGGAAAATGGAAAAACCAGGATTTGTGGAGACTGGTGATGATATTGCACATCCTATTGTGCAGATTGGAAAAATTCCTTTGTCTATGCAGGATGGGAAAAAGAAATACCTGTCGGATGTATTTCATGTCCCGAATATCACCAAGAACTTGGTTTCTGTTGCTCAAATGGTTGAGCAGGGCTTGCAAGTCAGATTTAATTCTCATGGATGCTTTGTTGAGGATATAAAAAATAAAGGTTGCTTGATAGAAAAAGGAAAAAAGAAGGGCAGAATGTTTACGTTGGATGCAGACATGCCTGAATTGAGTGTAGCAATGTTTGCACATGGGACCGGTGTAGTTACAAATATTGATATCTGGCATAAACGCATTGATCATGTTAATATACAGCGACTTAAATCAATGCAAGCCCAAAATATTGTTGCAGGATTTCCTAAATTCAAGGTTGCAGAAATGCATAAGGTATGTGAAGCCTGTCAATTTGGAAAACAAGCAAGGAAACTATTTCTGAGACATGTTCAAGAGAGTAAGAGGCCATTGGAATTAATCCACTCTGATGTGTGGACTACTAAAGCTGCATCTATTGGAGGCTGTCATTATTTTGTCACTTTTATTGATGACTATAGCAGAAAAGTTTGGGTGTATTTTATGAAAAAGAAAAGTGAAGTTTTTGGGCATTTCAAAACTCTTAAAGCTATGGTTGAAAAAGAAATAGGCTTGCAAATAAAATGCCTAAGGTCAGATGGAGGGGGAGAGTACCTCTCAAATGAGTTTGCAAGGTTCTTGCAGGAGCATGGCATAAAGCAGCAATATTCATGTAGTCATACCCCACAGCAAAATGGAATTGCAGAAAGAAAAAACAGGCATATTGGAGAGGTATCTCATGCCATGCTCAATGAAAAAGACCTGCCAGGGGCTGAGGCAGTTGCTACAGCAGTCTACATAATGAACATGACTCCCACTGCAGCAATACATGGCATGACTCTCGAGGAGAGGTATACTGGTAGGAAACCAGATATTTCTCATTTGAAAATTTTTGTTTGCATTGCCTATGTTCATGTGCCAGATGAGTTGAGATCCAAGTTGGATCCAAAAGTTGAGGAGTGCATCTTTATTGGTTACTCTCTGTAGCAAAAAGGGTATAGATGCTATAACCCTTCTACTCATAAGTTTACAGTGAGCAGAGATGTTGTTTTTTATGAGATGAGTAGCTGGTATAAACCAGTAAATGTGATTGATAATGTAGATGCACAAAATGGTAATGCTGCACAGAATTCACAGTAGCAGTCATAAGATATTAGTGGACTTGGAGCGTCCTCTAGCAGTGGTTCACATTCTTTGCCATGGATACAGATTGAGATCAGGAGAATCTTCTCAAAGCAGTGCAGAGAGTGGTATGCAGGTATCACAAAAAGGAAAAGAGAAGGTAGATCAGCCCATGTTTGATGTGAATGCAGGTCACTCTTATGTGGATGGTGATTCCAGTGGCTCAGAACAGAGCATTGATGATGAGTTGGGTATTCCTTTTATTGTTACACCTGGAGTAAGGAAGACAAGGGATGTTTTGAGAGCACCTAGGAGTGAACCTACTTTGCGCAGGTCTACCAGAGCTATGTATCCTGTGGATAGGCTGAAATATGATGGATCTACAGCCATTCACTATGCCTATATGGTCAAAGTGATAGAGGAACCAGAACCCACTTCTTTTGAGCAAGCCATGGGAAAAGAAAAATGGGAGAAAGCCATGGATGAAGAAATGGATGCCTTGGAAGCAAATGCTACATGGGAATTGGTATGTTTGCCTAAAGATAAGAATGAAATTGGCTATAAGTGGGCAAGCACCTAGAGCATGGTCTGACAAGATAGGACAATATCTTGTCACTATTGGCTTTCAGATTTCCAAGGCGGATTTCTCACTTTATGTGAGAAAAACAGAGAAAGGTATTATGCTACTTGTCATTTATGTTGATGATTTGATTATGACAGGTGACAGTGATGAAGATATTCTTCATGTGAAAATGCTATTGAAGTAGAAGTTTGAGATAAAGGATTTAGGAGAGCTGTGTTATTTCTTGGGCATTGAGGTGATTAGATCACCAAGTGGGATACGGCTCTTGCAGAGGTAGTATGGATTGGACATGCTGTTCAAATATGGGATGACAAGCTATAAGCCTATTTCAGTTCCTTTGGAGCAGAATGTGAAGCTGAGCACAGATGTAGGTGAGCTTCTGAAAGACCCTACTATGTACAGAGGCATAGTAGGAAGTTTGATTTATATGACTATTACCAAGCCAGATTTGAGCTATGCTATTGGATTGGTAAGTCAGTTTATGCAGGCTCCAAGGAAACCGCATTTGGATGCGACTAGATGCATACTGAGGTATGTGAAGTCCACATTACAGTATGGACTACTTTATGAGACTGGGGTTCAGATAAAGTTGCATGGATACACTGATGCTGATTGGGCTGGTAGTATTTCTAATAGACAATCTACTAGTGGATATGTGTTCTCTTTTGGGAGTGCTGCAGTCACTTGGAGCAGCAAGAAACAGCCTATAATTGCCTTGTCGAGCATAGAGGCTCAGTATAGGGGCGTAGCAATGGCTACATGTGAGGTAGCTTGGTTGCATAAGCTACTTTATGATATGCATCAGCCTACAGATGGGCTAGTTGTCATTTATTGTGACAACATGAGTAGTATACACTTTGCAAATAACCCAGTCTATCATACTAGAACAAAGCACATTGAGGTGCATTATCACTATGTGCGGGAGAGGGTTTTACTAGGTCTTATTGATCTAGTTTATGTTAGCACAGAGGATCAGGTAGTTGACATATTCACGAAGGCATTGGGCGCAGAGAAGCTGTGCAAGTTCAGAGACCTGCTTGATGTGCAGGAATTGGGATTGAGCTTGAGAGGGAGTGTTGAGATATCGAGCTCCACTCGTGATATGCCAAGGTGACCATTGTGCATTTATGTCACTGACTTGTTAGCTACAGATTCGGTTGGTACACCGCCCATGAATAATAGCTAGATGACAGCTGTCCTTATCTACTCTAGTTCATGGCTCAATTAGTATGCCACCTTAGTTAGTTGAGTTTGGTTTGAGACCCATATATAGGGTTCTTCTATTTCTCTGTACTAGAGTTCTTTTGGCTTACACAACTAAGAAGAGGAAAACTGTTTTCAGCCTCCACCTGTGTGTGTATTCCCCCATTGTGCAAGTGAGAAAGCTACAAGTGAGACTCCTTTCTTCGCTCCCACAATCTTGACATGGCACCAAAAGCTAGGCCACCCAAACAAAGTCTAAATGCTTTGGGCCACCAAGCCAGTCAAGGCCATTGGCCAAGAACCGCGTAGTTAGAAGAGAGGCAAGTGGCTAACAACCTCCTCAATACACTAGTGACCACCCCTGTAACTCTAAGCTTAGGTGACCTACTTAGGCATCACCCAATGCTATGGATGGAGCTGAAGCAGTGAATTGAAGAACCAAATGGCCCAATTACCACAGACGTGCTTGAACATGATGTAAAAACTCAAATACCAAGTCTGACACTACACTCCATGCCTAAATCCTTGCACGTCAATGCCTTTTGGGAAGGCACAAAAATGCATGTAGTCCTACCAGTCCTACTTCTGGGGAATCTCACAAGAAATGGAATTGTGGACATAGGGATGAGAGAGTGTGCTAAGCCATGTTGTGCTCCAAACATGGGGTGACCCATTAATCAAGACTACTAGGTTTAATGTGACACTAGAAAATGGAATGAAGGTGAAACCATTTAGAGTGTTGAAGAATTGGCTAGTAAAGATTGCATGGATCCAATTCTCTTTTGACTTCATAGTCATGAAGGGAGTGGACTATGACATCTTGCTAGGCCAACCCTAGATGTGCAACGTGAGAGTCATAGAAGATTGGGGCAACGGTCTTATCTTCTTAGGCAATTGAATAGAAGATGTGAGAGTGGAGATGGACACTTGGAAGACCACACCAGTCAACCTAGACGCCATCTCCACCATGATGAAGGGTGATGGACAGACTAGGGGATCCTATGGAGCTCTTACCAAGTATATCTCGTGACCTGAGGATGAGCGAGACTGGATGCATGTTCTTGCTCCCATCAACCTAGTGTTCTCAGACACTGAGGAGTACAAACAAGCCATCAAGGCAACTCACAAACTCAAGGACACACCTTCGATGTCAGTCTACATGATGACTGGAAGCCTACGTGGAAAACCCGACCTTGTTGCATTCCAAATCCCGAACGACATACAAGAGCTCATGGAGATCCTAAGATACTTGATCGACATGTTGTCGAGCAACCCAGCAATGAATCTTAAGCCACTCCGAGATCTCTTAGATGAGCCTAAATGGCGATGGTCCAAGGTGCAGATTTGAACTTGAAGTACAATTGGGCCTTACTTTTTGACCAACAAGAAGGGAATAGTCAAAACTAGGAGAATCAGGAACAACCGGACAAAGATAGATCTAATCATGAATATGAGGAATGTTGTTCCTTAAGTGATTAGATTGAAAAGGAAGTCAATACCCTAGAGTACGACAATGGGGGGCATATGATCAAACAAATACAAGTCGACCCCAGACCATGTAAGTAGAGTGCACTTAGAGTAGGGGAAGGAGTCAAGCAGCACAAGGACTATGATCGAACTTGGTTGGAGCACACAAGTGCAATCAACTACGAGTGAGCAGGCCTAGCTTAACCAAGCAATGCACCACTGCTGCAAATGGACTCACCTTCTAAGCTATGATGTTAACCCAAGTTGAGATGGTGGAGAAAGATGGCCGAAAAAGGAAGGAAAAAGTGGATAAAAGACAGAAAAAGAGCAAAGACATGCAGGTGGCCTCTAAAGCTAAACTGGGGCAAAAAGCACAATTTTAAATGAAAGGCACCTCAAAAAGCTCTAAAAACTCTTGTAAAAGAGTGCCAGGCTCCCTCCTGTGCCAATTATAAAATATTAGATGGGTGTAGGCTAGAGGCATCAGTCTAGATGAGGGAAATAGAGAAAGGACCTTGCCACAATGGCCAGTCATGTAAAAAAAGAGATGGTGCCCATGGGAATTTAGGGTTTTGTATATAAAATCCAAAAAGTGAATGAGAGCTCATTCTTTGGTGTGTGGCTAGCAAGAGTTCTCTTCTTCCTCTCTTCTTCTCTCCTCCTTGCTTGTGTGTGCTCTTGAGAGAGGGAGTGTGAGAGTGCGAGGGAGTGAGTGTGTGGGAGTGAGGGATCAAGAGAGTGAAGCTCTTCACCATCTCCTCTCCTCTTCTCTTCTCTTCTCTTTTCTTGCGCACGCGGCTATGGTGGATGGAGCTTGGAGATGGAGGAGGCTTGAGCTAGCATCTAGGATTGTGGAGCTACCGGCGTGTGCGAGAGAGGAGACAACTCATTTCGGCATCAAGGTAAGCTCACTACACTCGTAGGATTGACGGTGCGTCGGCTAGGTGAGAGATATCCATTAGAGATTGCTTGGAATGCTTGAAACAATAAGCCGTTCGTGGGTCTTGACGGTTGAGCATGAGCTCCCAAATTTTGATTCCGTTGCCAGGACGAACGGATTCAAGATTTAGCACTTGCGCGCCTCATATCGAGCATCAAAGTAAGGGATTCATCCCCGAACCCGAGCTTGAGATAGGTAGGAAGTTGGGTTTTTTGATCTTCAAAGCAAGTAAGTATTTTGGGTTATTTTGTTTGTTTGATGATTGGAAAACATGGAGAAATTATTTTAGTTTTTTTGCTTTCGATTCTTGTTGCATTTAGCATAGGTTAGGACTAGGAAATTGAATAAAAATAAGGGTAGGGTTTACCGTTGCAAAACAGGGCACAAATCATGCAAAAAATGGCAAAAAGATTTCTTGGGATGCTTAATGTCAGCAAGTGAGTGATCTGGAGCATCCAAACCTTACCCGCAAAGGGGTTTAAGAGCCAAGAGGCCAAGCGAGAGCTCATTTGCAACCCTTGTAGTGAGTGAGAGAGAGAGAGAGAGAGAGAGAGAGAGAGAGAGAGAGCCCGTGGAGAATCGATTTGATCTTGTTGCCAGAGAGCCTACCGGATCGCTTCAGGTATATCAATCGCTTCCCCTTGCACCCTAGTTGTGATCTGGAAGGTTGTGCATGAAATGATTAGCTAAATCATCAGTGTTGATTAAAATTGCCTCGGCGTTGCCGCATCGCGCGCAACTCGGACCATCCGAGTTGCCGACTTTTGGGCCGAGTCCTGGAATCAACCCTTGCCCTTTGTCTTTCGGCCGATCGGGCCCCAAAACCCTACTCCACCCACCTGAATCGGCCCTCAGCCCACTACGGCTTGGACCACTTGACTCGGCCCACTCAACTTGGACACCTACCGGTCGGCCCGTCTGAACCGACCATTCGGACCAACTTTGAAATTCGGCCCTCAATCTTGCCTACTCAGCCTGACCCCACTCTGACAAGTTGACATTCGGCCCAGCCACTCGGCTCTCGGCTCACCTAACTTGGCCCTCGGCCCACCTGACTCGCCCCCTGGCCCACTTGGCCACTTGGCCCTCTGACAACCACACTCGAACTAGCTGAATTAGATGTTCGGACTAGTTACATTCGGCCCTTTCTCATTCGGCCCTTGGCTCTTAGACGGGCCGAATTGGGCATTTGGCCCCTACAATTCAGACAAGTTGGGTCGAGTGTGGACCTTTCCAAAATTTTGAGAATTTTGACCAGACCTAGCTAGAGCTTAGCCGCACCACCTATGCAAGTCCTCCTGACACTCAGAACTCAATTCTAGCACAAGGAATAGGCAAAATCATAAGGCACAGCCGTTTACCAGCTTGTGTAGGCTGTCGCGAGACCTAGAGTCCTAGAGACAACCTACTGAGCCATAAAACCTGACTAGACCGAGCAAGGCAACGTGGCAAGAAAACCCAAAACCTTGTCAATATGGACAGAGAATTGATCAATGAGCCAATCGGGCCCAAAACAAAGCAAGAGTGCGTGAGACGCTTAGATATTGTTTACCGCACTCACCTTGAATTTCTGCACTTGAAGTACACTGAAGGAAAATTGAAAGCCTGATTGAGCACAAGTGCACGAGAAGGAACACACACACTAAGAGGAGATAAATTGAGGATTGTATTTAATAAGTCAAGGAACTCACTCAGATAAACAACTCAAGGAATCCACCAATAGGAGAAGGCCCCAAGGACATAGACAAACTATCGAGACACGGAGTAGGACCAAGAAAGCGGCGCTAAGGAGGTGGATTTAACAAACTTACTCAACCTGATCGATAGCTTGGTGAAGCATGAGAATACGACTATGGCACAAGAAAACCCAAACCACACGCCGAATGAGGAACTCGACTTAGGAGTCTTTCTAGAGGTGATTTAGCAGCTGATGAGTAGCTACGATGTGCACGCCCGGTATGAGCACCGCGGCAGGACAACAAATGCCATCATCACAGACTTAGAAGAGGAGAGGAAGCTAGCCCACAAGGCAATGCAAAGCATAGTAGGTACAACAGAGACCAACAGGCTAGGAGCCAAAGGCAAAGCACAGAATTGCGTGAGGTACAGCGGGTGCTGAACCTAGCCGGTAGAAACCGAACTGATCATGAGAGAGTCCTAGAAGGAGACTTAATGCTGAGCGAGCTTCTCATGAAGCGACTGCTAGACAACACAGCAGTAGAGCAAGGTGTTGCAGCACTAGCGAAATCACTACTAACAAGATTAGGAGCAAACCAAGGCTCCAAGAGCTAGTTCAAAATCCCAATCATTGCTAAGCATCTTGACAAGTACCAGCCCCACGATGATCCATATAGTTTTGTGGAGCAATTCGAATAAGTTTGCAAATCCAACGGCCTCATCGACCTGACTCAGAGCTCCCAAGTGTTCGGGCTCTCCTTAGGTGACAAGGATAGGACTTAGTATACAAGTTTAGATTCGCAGAGCGAGCCAACTTCAACAGCCTCAAGAATCACTTAATCAAGAGATTTGTCAAGCCTGGATACTCTGAAAATTTGCTAGTGTGATTGATGAATGTCAAGCTGAAGGAAAAGGAGGACATTTGTGATTACATGACCCACGTGAGGAGTCTCTTAAAGAGAATCCCTACGGGTGAACGACTAATCAAAAGAACAGTGTCAATTGTGTTCATCAGTGGAATTCAAAATGAGGAACTATATAAGGCTTTGGCAGGCAACTCAAGCTTGCAATGAGATGCACTAGCTAGAGTTTTTGAGGAAACCATCAAAGTTGACGACCAACTGAAAGAGAGAAGCTCTAGGAGCTTAAACTCAGAGGAAACCAACTCGCGGAGCTTAGAGAGAGATACAACCTCTAGCAAACAATCAGGACCAACCACCCAAGATAAGGGGAAAGCCATCGATACAAACCAAGACTTGGCTGATGTAAAGATGGAGATAGCCAAACTGCAAGACATGTTGAGACGACCAATGTGCCCACACATCCAATGCATGTACTATGGTCAAAACCACTTGTCAGCCGAGTGTCAAGACCCTAGGTCAAGACCTTGAGCTAAACTAAAGTAGGTTCGGTCATGATGTTGCACATTGTAGATTACCAAGAAGACTTTCGTACTCGCAACCATACGGCCAACACTACCTAGCAAACATGCCACAACCTTTCTTCAGAAGGGGAGCCCCCTTGGCCCTTCTTGCACCTAATGACATTAAGCCAGTTGTTCTTGGGGTGGACATAAACCCTACAGGCATAACTACACCACCTGGCCCCTACATAACCCATCCACCAAGCGATGCTCCAATCCACTACGTGGAAGAACCGACTAAGGAAAAGATTTACGTATATACCCTTACGTCTCGCACAACAATGAATACAATGCAATCCTTATGGACTATCGACCGGTGATGGCATTAGGAAGAGGACGAGGTAGAGGCCTAGGGGAACAGACACAAGATCCAATCACCTGTTGAACGTGTGGTCACCCAGGGCATGTCTCATCACGTTGTGACCGGAGAGGGAGTAGCAAAATAGAGACAAAGCTGACCTATGGTGCATTGAGTGCGGGATTACTCATCTCTTCGTCGACTGCCCAAAGCAAAAACCATCTTTGAGTTCAGCCAATGATCCGTCTCTCTCATTGGGGCTGTTTGATGTCAAGAACCTCGATGGGGAGGCCACACCTATCCAATTGCGAGTCATGACTCATGCCTAGACAAAGCACACTGACATATCACTGCTAGGGCCCTCGATGCAGCATCGATAGGGAAGAAGAGTCGTAGATGGAGAAAGAAGAGGCCTCAAGCTAAGATTGCACTGAAAATTGAGAGTACTACTACTCTACCTACTGGAAAGAAGGTCACTGATGTAGCGGCAGAAACTTCAGCCCCTAAGACGGCTGAAAAGGGAAGTGCTAAGGTAGGGGAATACCCACATCCGAAGCACCAACTAGAGGCCATAGAGAAAGTGAAGGAATGGGTGAAAGAGGCCCAAGAGCACCTAAAGGATGCTGAGCCCATCCTAGAGGATGAGATCAATTATCTCTCAAGCATAAACATGGCAATCTCACCCCCTCGACAAAAGTGGGGGGATGTGACTGCACCACAAGTAGTACCGCTTAGGCCAAGCCTTGATGCTGCAGGCCCGCAAATCAGTCACGTCCACTGGCCAGGACAAGCTAGATTAGGAGAGAAATAAGCAGCCAATGACCTCCTTACCACGCTGGTGACCACCCCTGTGACGTAAGTCTGGGAGACTTACTTAAGCAGCATCCCACCCTCTGGCAAGACCTAAAACAGTGGGTCGAGGGATCACGAGAGCAAGATGCTGATCTGCACGACCATGATTTAGAGACACAAATACCAACTCTGATGCTGCACTCTGTGCCAAAGTCCTTGCATGTTAATGCCTTTTGGGAGGGCACTGAGATCCATGCTATCTTACTGGTCCTAGCCCTCGGCGACACAAAAAGAATAGGGATCATACACGAGAGCTAGGGTTAGTGTGCTTAGCCACGCAGTGCTTCAAACTTGGGAAAACCCACCTATTGAGATTGCTAAGTTCAATGTCACACTAGCAAATGGTATGAGAGTGAAACCACTCGGGGTGCTAAAAAATTGGCCAGTGAAAATCGCAGGTGTCCAGTACTCTGTTGACTTTATAGTCTTGAAGGGTGTGGAATATGATATCCTATTAGGCCGACCTTGGATGCGCAATGCCAGAGTCATCAAAGATTGGGGTAACGGCTTAATCTTCCTTGGCAATAGAATGGACGCCGTGAGGGTAGAGATGGACACCTGGAAGACCTCACCAGTCAACTTGGATGCCATCACCGCAATGCTTAAAGGGAACGATCAAGTCAAGAAGTTTATGGACCCTTGACCAAGTATATTCCATGCCCAGAAGATGAGCGAGATTGGATGCATGTTCTTGCTACAATCAACTTGCCATTCTTAGATCATGAGGCATACAAGCAAGCCATCAATTCAATCGGTAAGTCTAAAGATGTACCCTCTGTACCAGTTTACATGATGGCAGGAACCCTTCAAGGGAGACTTAAACCTGTCACCTTCTAAGTGCCCAATAACAAGAGAGAACTCTAGGAAATTATGGAATATTTAACGGGCAAGCTAGCCAGCAATCCAGCAGCAAACTTCAAACCACTCCAAGATCTCTTAGATGAATCCAAATGGCAGTGGACCGGGGTGCATGACTTGAACCTCATGCACAACTGTGACCTAATCCCCGATAAAAAACAAGGGATATACCAAGACCTAGGAGAAGACAAGCAGTCTAACAAAGAGGACTCCAATGATGAATACGAAGATTGCCAATACTTCAATGATGAAAGCGAGGGTGAGATGAATACCGTAGAATATGACATTGAGGACAAGAAATAGAACAAATAAGAACAGACTCCAAGCTGCAGAAAAAGAGTGCCTTCAAGATTGAGCAAGGGGTCATGCGCATTTATTGTGATTGTGCCTGGTTGGAACAAGTAAGAGCCATAGATATCGATCAAGAAAGCCTAGCCCAGTTCGGTATGACACCAATGCTTAGGAGAGAGTCACCCTCTGAGTTGCGACCACCAAGGGAGACCACCTCTTCTAGCAAAGAAGGGGAGTTTGACTCTGAGTCGGAGAGGTAAGTTCAGATAGAGACCCAGAGATACCTAGGCCGGTCAAGACCAGATGCACCAAGGGGGACCTACCCATCCACTTGAGGCATAGACAGTTGAAAGAGGAAAGGATAAAACAATCCAGGGACACAGGAATGGAAGAACAGAGAAAGCCACATGACCTCTTTACGAAATTCAAGAAAGAGGATAGGGTAGTGATCTTGTTGGGTGCCAAATGTCAAGGGAAAATGAGTGAACTGATCGAGGGACTAGCCAAGGTCAAGGAGGTGAACCTAGCCCAGGAAGGGGAGACGCCTCGACGAGTCTTCATTGTCGATGACTTGACTGAGGAAGAGGAGACGAGTCTTGTCATTGTCTTGCGAGAGTACATAGACATATTCGTTTGGTCCTTAGAAGAGCTTAAAGGGGTAGATCCGAGTGTAGTGACCCATAACATACCCATGACGCCAGATGTTACGCTAGTCAAGCAGCGATCGTACCCTATGAATATAAAATATGCTCACGCGGTAAAGGAAGAGATTGACAAGCTGATGAGAGTAGGATTCATTTACAAAATTGAGCACATGGATTAGGTATAGCCCATAGTCATTTTCATGAAGAAGAACAGAAAAATCAGAGTGTATGCAATTACAAGAAGGTGAACGCTGCTATAGAGGGACAACTATCCATTGCCGTACACCGAGCACATGCTTGAAAGAGTGGATGGCAAGGAAGCCTACAATTTTTTGGATGGCTTCTCGGGATACAATCAGGTGCAAGTGCATCCTGCTGACAGGCATAAGACTGCCATCGCCACTGAGTGGGGCGTCTTTGCTTACATAGTCATGCCCTTCGGGTTGACTAATGCCCCCGCCACCTTCCAACGCCTCATGTGCACCATATTTAAAGACATGCTTCACAAAGATTTGGAAGTCTTCTTTGATGACTTGTGCGTTTACTCAACTTGGAGAGAACACTTCCTCATCCTCACTATCCATCTCAGTGATAGTGGCTACTTGTGCGTTGACACATAGCATTGGCATTGGGGGCTCATGAAATGGGTGCATGGGGGGGAAGTACTTCTTTATGCGGGTGCCATTGAAGAAGCCTATGCCTTCACCCTCTAGAGTTTTGAGTTCTACGTTGCTAGTTCGACTGATGGTCCAAACCTTAAAAGGTCCTAGCCCCCAAAAATTCAGCTTTTCCTTATGTCATGTGATTGAGTATAGTAGTACCAGGTCACCATGTTCGAAGCTACGCTGCTTGACATGCTTGTCATGTGTCTTGTCTTCTCGCATATAAGCACATGGGTGGCTAGAATCTGAGTTTCCGTTAAGTGTTTGAGTTCAATCAAGAATTCCATCTAAGTTCCCTTTCCATCCCATCTTTCTTGAAGGGCAATCCTGAGGCTTGGTACGAAGATGTAGGGGAGCTACGGAGCTCTACCCTGAGACCTATGGACTGCTTATTGATCAAGCGTTTCAAGCTGACCGGCCATGGCTACCTCTCACATAACCGACGCACAATGCCTACCTTGTGGGTGTAGTGAGCTTACCTTGATGCTCGATCGAGTTCCCTCCTCTCTCTCACACTTCGGTAGCTCCACGATCCTTGTGCCAAGCTCAAGCAACCTCAATCCCTCTCCGTCAAGCTCCATCCTCCATAGCCACGTGAGACGAGAGAAGAGAGGAAGAGAAGGAAAGATGAAGAGAGAAGATGGGGAGCTTCTTCTCCACGATCCCTCACTCACACACCCTCACTCCCTCACACTCCCTCAATCCCTCACTCAAGCACAAAAAAGAAGGTAAGAAGCAAGAGAAGAAGAAGAAGAAGCTTTAGCCACACCCAAGAATGAGCTTCTCATTCACTTTTGAACTTTATATAGATGCCCTACTTTTTGGGCGGTCATCCCCACTTTTTACATGGCCGACCATTAGCCTAGGCCCTCTTTTCTTATTTCCCATCATTCTGACTTATCCCGTTCCCACTAATGCATACAATTGGTATGGGAGTGAGCCTGCCACTCTTTTTACAAGGATTCGGGAGCGCCTTTATATTTAATGGTGCACTTTTACTATTTTCTTCTATCGGGGCGACACCATCATTCAGATTTTTAGAGTCTAACCTCCATCTAGGACGCCTTTTTCTTTCTTTGTCCTGTGCCTTCTTAGTTGTCTCCTTCTTCCATTTCTCCTACACTTCTGCTCCATTTTTTCATTCCTTTGTGCTACGGTAAACATTACCCCCTCCTAGTGGAGTGCCAGTCCCATGGCACTGGGGTGGGGAGCAGCAGGGTAGTTGGGATTGGTGCTAAATGGAAATGGCGGGTAGATGACCACTGTCGAAAAGGCGGTGCTGCGATGAGAGATGGTGGGGTGTTGGTTCCTTGTGATTTGGAGAAGTTTCGGATTTCTTTGATTTGCATGAAGATGCTCAGCCTTGTTCACATAGTTGGAATTTGTCGTCGGCGATGACTACCAAAACCGGGGCTCCGTTATCAGTTGCAGAACACATGGTGCCAAGATGTAGCCAATGGCGGCTTGATTGAGTTATGAACAGCTTGCAAGAGAAAGTTGTGCACTCCCTAAGGGGGTATCTATCTCACAGTGAGGTGTAAGTGCATGTGCAGTGGAACTGGGAGGTGGGTCTAACCTTGGGCAAGCCGTTTGTTGAGTGTTGAAACGACTTATTTTTTGGCTGATTTTTGTTGTTTTTGAGAGCTGAATGGTTGATTTTATGAGATGATTGATTGGTTTGGAAGTGGTTTGAGAGTGTTTTGGAGGATATTGATTATGTTTTGGAAGCTCATGATGTTTATTAGTAGAGATGTGAGGTTCTGATATGTTCTGATAGGTTCTGATTGGTTATGTATACCTTCTGTATAGCTTCTGTTTTGTTTTGATTGTCTTCTGTATGAAGCATGGATTGATGATTGATGAAGATTGAGATCTTGTGAAAGCTTATTGAATAGTTTTTGAGAGTTTGGAATGGTTTGAGTATGAATTATGAGGTTTTGATGACCTTCTGTGACCTTCTGTAGAGCTTCTGTCTCTGTATTTTCTCTGTACTGTAGCTGTTCTGGTACTGTACTGTGACTGTTCTGTATGCTTCTGTATGTGTTCTGTAGAATGTATGTGTAGCTTGGAAAAGTTTTCTAACCTTGGAAAGAGGTGAATACAAGTGCAAAAGAGCTAAAAGAAGTGAAAGAAGTAGCTGTTGAAGACTCAAGTAAAGACTGAAGTGAAGTGACAGTGGTGAGCTATGAAGGGACACTATAGTGGCTCTAGTGACTCTTCATATCAGAAATACCTCTTGGGAGGGGTATCCACGACCTAAGAAGGTCTATTGAGAGTGATTATGAGAGATTTTAGTGAGGATATGATGTATTATTGATGGAGAGAGAGAGAGAGAGTCGGAGATAGTCAAATCTACTAAAATAGAATGATTGTATATGAGAGATTGAGAGAGAAGACTATGAAGATATTGAAGATGAATACTATGTGATGTATTTCCATTCAAAGATGGTGTATTTCTTTGCTTTCTTTGTTATATTGATGGATTTTGTGAAGATATTGAAGAATATGGTTGATTCTATCAAATCCGTGGGAGATCTACATGATGCTGCATGAAGATTTGTTGTGCTTGGTGTTCTTTTCTTCATTATGATCATATAAGACCTAATAAAAAAGCTTGTTGATGTTACAAGATATATTTTCTTGCAAGAGAATTCTCTTTTTCCTTGGTGTTCCTCTTGGGGCTCCATGTTTTGGGTTCGCAGCCGGGGAAACTTTGCCATCAACAAGCACCAGAAGAGGCTGAAAATGAAGGAAATGGCATTGCCAAGAAGAGAAGAATTCAATGGATGTTTGTAAAGTTCCTTCTTCCACTGAAGAGTTGGAATTTCTCATAATTAAAGCCACTTTCCACAAGAAGTTCATCCCACAATGGCGGAAACACATCACCATCATGATGCATGCTCTATGTGGTGGGCAGTTTCCTCTTCCTGTTGAAGCAACAGAAACTTGCATCTTGGTGGCAAACTGTTTGGGAATAAACTGAAGAGCAGAAACAGAGAGAATGACCATCCATGGAAGATTTGGCATTCATTGAGAAATTTCCAAACATCATCAAGTGGGAGATTGTGAAGAAGCTTCAGGAGTCTTGGTCTGTGGAGGTTCATAAAGACAAGAAGAAAAAGAGTTGGAATTTGTTCGTGGTTGCTCAACAGCAAGATACGTGGGATGCTTGGTGTTCTGACAATCTTCTGTTTGTTCAATTGGCAACCCACTGGAAGTTGGTAGATAGAGTGTTCTTTACAACATACACTGTTGAAACCATCAGAAGCTGGCATTACTATGATGATGGCACCACCACAATGCTTAGACGTATGCATTTTGACACCTTCAGAACTGAATACCTTCCTCTGTGCAGTGGCATGAAAGCAGAATTCAGAGACATTGAAAAGGAAGAAGTAGAAGAAATGTTGGAAAGACAGTCCTCCAGAGACTGAAGCCTTCTGTTAACCCTCTGTGGAGCACTAACAACATAGTGGAGCCAACCCCCTGATGAATGATGCAATAAAGAGGCAAGCGTTAGAACGAGTCCAGAGGTACGTGAGAAGAGAGAAAGCAAAAATCAAAGCTGAGAACGAGCTTGCAACAGAAGCTGCCTTTGACGCCCTTGCGAAACTCTTTACAGAAGTCCCAATGGCACATTAAGCCCTTTCTCCTCCTGCTGGAGGTCCACTTCCAAGCCAGATCCGTCCTGGAAATATTGATGACAGGCCAGCGAATGTAGTTCCATTGCCAATTTTTAAGGGAGAGTATAATGAAGACCCCGATCTTCATGTAGCAGAGTTTATGGTAGCATGCATGGCTAACAATGCTAGAACCCCTGAGCATTGGTTAGCAATATTCCTCGCCACTTTCAAGGGCACGGCATTTCAGTGGTATGAGAGACAAGTAGCATGAACTTTTGGCACATGGGATGAGCCTTCCTCACTAAATTCAGGCATGAAGGTTTTGAAGAGCGGATGCGAGAGGAATTTATGAACCTAAGTCAGTCTTCTGGAGAAAGAGTAGAAGCTTATGTCTCACGAATGGAATCCATCCTGAAGAGATGGACTAACCATAATCTAGATGATGGCATTCAGAAGGGGGTGTTTCTCAGAGGATTACAACCAGAAGTCTGTAAGTTGTGGAGCTACAAAGACCAGCCACATTGCAAGCTGCAACAGAAGGTGCAAGACTGTACGATGAAGTGGAAGCTAGATTGGCGATGAATCCAGGAAGAGGAGTCCTACCTCCTTTGATTCCAGGAATGATGTACCCAACAAATGTAGTCCCAGGGACAGTTCCCTACCCTTACCCACATATGCCCTCAGTATCACAGTACAGTGCACCAAATCCACAGTGGCCACAATCAATGCCTCAAATGATGGTTCAACCACAACAACAATGGTCCCAACCGATTTCCCCAATGCCAAATCAGAAGCAATAGGGGAACCCTACCAACTGGAGCCAACAGCCAATAGTTCAAACAGGAGCTCTGAATCAGAATCAGAACAGAGACCCCTCTGTACCAGCCCAACCTGTTTATGCAGTGATTACAGAGACTCCTCAAAACCCTATTGCCAGTACCTCACGAGGAGAAATCTTGAAGGATTACTTATCCAACTCAGTTGCAAATATCAAAAAGGAGTTGATGGATGTGATTACAGAGCAGCTACAGACGCTGAAAGTGAATATTGCTAGCATATCCAACGTTGCAGGAGTAGGAAGAGATGTGATGCGATCAAATACTTGGTGTGGTAAGTGTCATCAAGCAGGCCATTTAGCCACTGAATGTACACGAAAACCAACCATTCCTGGAGCCTTCTGTTCCTACTATTTGCGGAAAAACCATACAAAGGATATTTGCTCTCTAAAGGAGATGCATGATAGGAGAAGGAAGGAAGAAGATGCAAGATTCAACTTCTTGGAATCCAAAATGACAACACAGGATATTGGACCCAAGCCTAGAGAGTTTGGTCCTAATTTCAGACCCAGAAGATTTCCATCCCAAAGTTACAAAGGAAGACAGTCTAGCGGTGGTCAGAGATCAGAAATGGAGTGTTACAGAACCGGAGAAAAGGGACACATTTCACCAAATTGTCCAAATCCCAGAAGGTAAGTGGATTACAAGCCCTTATGCAGTCGATGCAAAGGAGAAGGCCACACTGCAAAAGACTGTCCAAGCCCAACCCTAGTGAAAAACAATGCTACTGACAATCCAGCCAAGGCCCAAGAGCCTACCTCCAATTTAGTGGAATTGGAAGTTGCTGCCATCACGCGTGCAAAGAATAAGGAACCACCTATCCAGGATGAAAATAATCCTCTTGCCAGAACAGTGAAGTTCAATATTCCACCAAAAGAACAGAACAGAACAGAGCCTGACATGCCGTACAAAGCACCACAGTGCCATAGAGAGTCTCAGAGACAATTCCAGAGACAGGACGAGAGGTCTAGGAGATAGAAGAGGAGGAAGTGCCACAAGTGGCAGAAAAAGTCCCCATGATGCCCCTGTTGGAAGAACAAAGGAAAATGAAAATGGGTGTTTCCCCATTCCCTAACCGGTTAGAGAAGCCAGTGGATCCTATTAAGGAATATGATCTGGTCAAAGATCTAGATACCTTTAAACCAAACCTCACATTCCGACAATTATTGATGCTGTCTCCCAATTGTCGAAAAAGGTTCAAAAGTATACTAACAAAAGACATGGATTAAGGATTGCTCCCTTGACAGCAACAAAATCCAACAAAGCTTCAGAGCCTATAAAAGAAGTGGATGTAGCTAATGCCTTCCTAGATCCGGGTACCCCAAAGACTGGCGTGTGGATAGAAGGCTGCTTTATTGCAAATGCACTAATTGATGGTGGCTCATCAGTAAACATAATGATGGATGTGACAATGAAGGATCTAGGCCTACAAGGGGTGCAACCCACCCAATGGCTCATCAGACTGGTGGATCAGAGCAGAATCAAGCCTTTGGGTATTCTCCCATATATGAAGACTACAGTAGCTAGAAACGATTATTGGCTAACCTATCTGATGGTGGAGCCAAACTCTTATGGTACATCCTACCCTCTGTTACTGGGCAGACCATGGCTTTTTGAAGCCAGAGCAAGGATGGATTGGTTCAAAGGAACCTTGACCTTGGGTAAAGGACCTAACAAAGTGGTGTTGAAGCTATATGGTTCTCAAAAAGGACATGGATCCACCTCCTTGGAATTATCTTCTGACTCCCCTAATGAGGCTACAGATGGCACATCAGCAGATGAAGATGCTGTCAAACAGATTCTTCCCAAGAAAATAGTGGCACGTTCCTTAATAGTGGATATTGTAAGCCAACTCCCAAACAATGCAAAGTCCCTGTCAATGGGTGAATACTTCCTGCCTGAACCATGAATGATTTTCAAAATCACTTCTGACAGTGAGATAGAAGCGTGGATGTACTGCTCTCCCTGTTACATGGCCATAGCAGAGCCAGAGACAGAGGCAGAAGATGAAACAGAGAACCTGTTCTTCTCTTACAGAGCTCCTACAGAGCCAGAGCCAGAGACAGAGACAGAGATAGAGATAGAGATAGAGATAGAGACAAAGACAGAGACAGAGACAGAAGAGGATGGAGATGATATGGAAGAAGAAGGTTATGAAAGCGAGATGGAAGAGTCTATCCCACCTGAAGAGGATACATATGAAGAAGAAGTTCCAAAAGCATCGGAAGCAGACGAGCTCATGCTGTGGGACAGAATGGCGATGGTACCATTTGGTCTGGTAAATGGATTTTCTCATATGCAAAATCTTTATAAGAAATGGATTAAGAAGAACAAGCCGTCTTTCAGTAGTGGCTCTTGCTGTTCTCACCCATCCTTGCCAAAGAAAGATGATGATGATGCATCGTGCCAATAAGCACCAGTCCCACAAACCCAACAGAAATCAGAGGGTCCCTCTTATGTGACATTCCTGGATGTGTCAAAGAAGAGGAGTCTTCAAGCCAAGAGGTCACTAATCTTGAAACCAAACCTGAAACGGCCCTAATCCCATTTCAACATCTCAAGGAGCAACCTAAGTCTCCACCAAAAGAAGAAGTTGGTTCTAGTGGAACATCAAAAGGGGACACCACTCCCTTGAAGGAGTCGGATTTGTATCCAAAAGCAGTCTGCGGGACCTTCATCCGTGAGGTAGAAGGTGAAAGGCAGTTAACTTTTATGGATGCACATGGCACTGAACGCCACTTGAAGGTGGGTAGCAGCCTACCAAAAGAGGAGTTGTCAACCTTGTACAAATGGAAGTAGAACAGATACATCCTCGTAATCAGCACGCCATTGCCAGCTACGACTAGTAAGCCTCAACTCATCTATCGACCAAAGCAAATGCCACAAGCCTTAAACCTGCTTAATCCAGGTCATAGGGCTTAGAAAGCCCTATGACTGCTTACTCAAAACCCAGCCCAACCCCCAGGCCCCCAGAGCTTCTTGTAGCACCTCAATGTGCTTCTGCATACAAAGCCCAACCTGTGACACTGATGAGGGAGTCACCACTGTCCAATCCAGTTGCACCATCCCCACCAGCAGGTCTTAAACCCTCATACGTGATACAAACTTTCCTCTCCTTGGCTAACGGCCTTGCCGCGACCTCTGGGGATGACTTAATAACTTGCATCAGGATGTTGGACGACACCTTCACCACATTTGCTAGAAGCTATGAGAGGCTAGACCTAGGTCTCCTTGACATAACCCTTGCTTCAGAGGTTTGTGCATTACCATGCACATGGGAGGAATACAAACTTATAGCTACCAAATCCCTCAAGATCGTTGCCCAACTAATAGCAAATGATGAAATCTCAAAGGAGCAAGTAGAGCTTAGACGCCTAGTCACTTCATATCAAAAGCCTCCCTGTTCTGTTTCCTGAACACGAGATGCATGAGCTCATGCAGATGGCAAGCTCGCCCTCCACGTTCTTACAGCAGTGGTTTGCTCTGCGAATCCAATGGGAGAAAAAAGGTTGCCGAATAATGACCAATGTTGAGCAATGCAGGGCAATTAAAACCATTGAATACGACCCCACTTATGTGGCACCCATCTCGTTTAGGGTTTTGGCCATCCGTAATCAGCAATTGGAAGACCATGTGCTCGCCCACCCCTATATTGACCAACTCCTCACCAAAGAGGAATTACATGTCACCAGCCGCCTTAATACTAGGGATCTCTTTCATGATGTCTTGACCTACATCTCCCAGGTCTCTATCCAACCGGCTGCTCTCGATTGTCATGCGCAACTGGAATACAACCCATGATTCTACATGTGGCTTCTTCACACGTAAATTCCTACCCCAACAACACCAACGCTACCCTTTAACCCCCAATCCTAGGAAGGATTCTTCTCTCAGCCGAAAGAAAGGTGGGTATGTACGTGGGAAATACGATGAAAGGAATTAGATAGAAAATGAATAAAAAAAGTGTATGGCAAAGTAAAAGTAGTGAAAGACATAAGCATTAGTATGAGAAAAATGGCTTCCAAAAATTCAGTCAAGAGTTTAAAAACAACAAAGTGCTATGTGGAAAATACTAACGGAAGTTACGAATTATGGTAGGAGCAGAAAATGTCGCAGCAAGACTGCGGCCATCGACTCCCGTTCACTGATGAGGAAAGGGAGCTATATTGCATCCAATTGGAGAACCGCACCTTCGGCTAGCTGAAGTTTCGAACCATCCACAACATCGGAGTCGTGGTGGCGAAGGAGGAGGCAGCCAGAAGGGTGGTGGAACAGTGCAACCTGACAAAATACATTGAAAAATTCTCGCAGGAGCTGGATCACTTCAAATGCATGGAATTCCTCAGAACATACAATTCGGACTAGAAAGGGGGCATTGTAACAGTAGGCTGAGGAGAGGGCGCAAAGAAGGTATAGGTCCGATTGGACCCAGTCTTGGTGGAAAAAGCTCTAGGATTGGTACCTAGAACAGAAAGGCAGCAAAAAAGGGATGTTTATGCCTTACTGAAAATGAAGAAGAAAGAGGTACTTACGAACGATGGCATAAGCATCCAGGACATCCCTAACACTGACGCCAAGCTGCAAGCCAAGTTGGTGCACGTGCTCTTCTCCAGCCAATGTTACAATTCCTTAATGCATCGGATTAGTGTGCCAATGCTGGAGAATGTGGCAGCCCACACTCTAGATGAGGTGGATTGGAATGGCTACGTGCGAAAGACTATCGATCAAGCGGCCAAAGCACTAGCACTGGGAAGTGCACCAACAGGAGGAGAATCGCCTGCTTCTAAGGTGGCGGAAAGGAAGAAAGCCTCCTCCAAGGCCTCTTTCATCAGCTACAGAGGAGTCTTGACTGTACTAATTTAGGAGGCAGTAAAGGTAGCACAGGAGAGCCGGAGGAGGGAGAAGGAGAAACAGCAGAGAAGTCGCCCCCTCGACAGGACAAATACAAGTCCACCGACATAATAGAAATAGAAGAAGAAGGGGAATGACCAACTAGTAAGAAGGCAATCAGGACAACGAAGAAAAAGGCGGTGCAGGGGAAGAAAAAGGGTGATGAAGGCAGGAAGAAAGAAAGGGAAGACTTGGAAAGGGCGAAGAAGGAATCCCTGAAAGAAGCAAAAGAGAGAGAGGATGAAAAAGCAGGAGGAGCAGAGGGAAAGAGAGGAGTTGCAAAAAGCCAAGGAGGCGTCAAAACAGGAAGCTGAAGCGGAGACGAGGGAAAAAGAATAGAAACGGAAAAAACAAGAGTAGCAAAACAAAAGGCAGGAGGAAAGGAAGAGGAAAGTGGAGGAAGAAGAGGAGGAGCTACGAAGGAAAGAGGAGGAGGACCTAGCGGAGGCCACACGACGGTCCATCGAACAGCAGTGCCAAGTAGACGAATTAAGGAACCTGAGCCCATGCAGAGAAGAGGGGCCTGGATCCAGCACACAGGTGCCAGAGTTCCGTGCCACCCCCAGTCTCCGAAGGCAAAGGCAAGGCCCCGTTTCATCCGATCCCTACCCTCCTAGTACCTCCCGTGGAACTCACCACCGTCACCCCTAGCATTCCCACTACAATGAAAAGCCCATAATGACGTCTGGAGCAATCTTCACAAGTGTACTCCACCTCTTCATTAACACATTTTTTCATCAACTTAGCCCCTTGCTCTACAAGGAACCACGCCGACAAGTCTTCTAACTAAGTAATATCTAAGTATGCACAAGCACTCACATAATGCCTACACTGAACTATATTCACAGTTTGGGTCCTCAAGTGCAGGACAATACTCTCAGCTTGCTTAGAGTTCGACCTGTCTCCCAAACTAATCAAAATATGTCTTGTGCACAATAGGGAAGACTAGCACCACCCTTAGGGAGAGACCACCTAAGAGGTTTTCAATTGCAGATGTTGAAGACCACAATGAAAGTGTCATTCGTTCTTCATCAACGCCCAACCCTGATTGCCCCCCTCATCACCCGACAAGCCCGGAAAGAATCGTCCTAGGCAGAATCCCCAACAAACCCACACGTGTGCCGATCACCAGTGCACACCCCAAGCGTCCTTGTCACCCACGTCTTCGGTGCATGCTACCACCTACTACCTACGACAATGAGTGCCATGGGACTGGCACTCATCTAGGAGGGGGGTAATGTTAACCCCAACACGAAGAAAGCAAAAGAAAGTGGAAAAGATGCAGGGAAAAGGCAGAAAAAAGGTAGCCCGACTAAAGAAAGAAAAGGAGAAAAGGCCAAAAGTGCACAACCTTAAAAGTCCAAGGCAAACACAAAAAGGGAAAGGCACATTTTTTAATAAAAAGGCACACCCTAAAATCTTGTAAAAGAGCGCCGGGCTCTCACCCATACAATTTGTAAATGTAGAAGAGCGATGAAAAGGAAGCTAGGAAGATAAAAGGACAATGGAAAACAGGGCCTAGGGTATGACCGGCCATGTAAAAAGGGGAAAAGGGGATGACCGCACAAAAGGGAAGTAGGGTTTTGTATATAAAGTTGAAAAGTGAATGAGGAGCTCATTCTTTGGTGTGTGGCAAAACTAGTCTTCTTCTTCCTCTCTTCTTCTCCCCTTCTTGCTTGTGTGTGCTCTTGAGAGAGGGAGTGTGAGAGTGTGAGGGAGTGAGTGTGTGTGAGAGTGAGGGATCAAGAGGGTGAAGCTCTTCACCATCTCCTCTCCTCTACTTCTCTTCTCTTCTCTTGTGTGTGCGGCTATGGAGGATGGAGCTTGGAGATGGAGGAGGCTTGAGGATGCTTGAGCTAGCATCTAGGATCGTGGAGCTACTAGAGTGCAAGAGAGAAGAGGGTACTCGATCGAGCATCAAGGTAAGCTCACTGCATTTGTAGGATCGACGGCGTGTCGACTAGGTGAGAGATAGCCATTAGAGCTCGCTTGGAACGCTTGAAACAATAAGCGGTCCATGGGTCTTGGTAGTTGAGTGAAAGCTCCCACACAAGTTGTGCACATGTCCATTGAAAAACAGTGCAGGCAGGAGGAACTAGCAGTAATGAGCCCGCCTCGATAGGACAGCAGACCCGGAGTGAGTGCCCAAGCAGTAGAAGACTTGCCTCCACCCATCCCTAAAAGAAAGGGCAAAGCCACTCTCCACTCAACCCCGCCTACCTTCTTGCCCACTACCCCAACCATCACAGTAATGCCAGGCACCCCAACCACAATGGACGCCAGCAACCTCATGGCATGGGTGTAGTTCTTAGTCGATAAGACACATACCTTGATGCCCACCTCCAGTGCGGGAACCCCAACTATAGGAGTGAAAAGATTGGCTGCTTCAAATGCCGAATCTCAAAAAGGACCCAAGTGACTAAAGTTAGATGCTTTGACCACCACAGAGCCGTAGGTGGCAGACTAGGACGAGCATGTCAGGGAGCTCTACGCTCAGTTGGAAAGGGCAAAGGAGGAGAAGAGAGTGGCAGTGGTGACATTGGAAACACAAAGGGAAATGGCAAATGCCTCCTAGCTAGAAAATACCCGCCAAGTGGCGTTGCAACACAAAGAAATCCATGCATTGAAAGAAGAGATAAGGGCCAAAGAAGACAACAAAGAACAATGGTGAAAAAAATTGAGGGAAGAGAACCAGGAGCTGGTCGCAATGCAAAGGGAATACAAGCTTCTGGTTCTATAGCAGGTGGAGCTCAAAGCACAAGTGAGAAAACTTCAAGAGGGCATGGAAGAGCTCACTGCCCTGGAAGCAGAGAGAGCACAAGAGCAGGAAAAATGGGAAAAAGAGAGAGAAGAAGTAGATAATGGAATGCAATGATAAAGGAAAGAACGATCAACACTAAAGGCAATGCGAGAGCTTGGAAGAAATGAAAAAGAAGGCAAGGGAATGGGAATCCAAGAGCGAGAAGCAAGTGAAGGATCTAGAGTTGCTTGGCTCTTGTAGAGGAAGGCTGAATATTAGCAGAAGGCAAGGCATGTGCCACTCAAGCTAGCCTCAAAATCCAACAACATGCCTTCCTAAGCACAATTTTAGATGGCACACTCTCTAAGGAGGAGGAGACCACTCTTTTTTGACATTGATTCAGGAATAGATGGGTGCGCTATGACTTGGCTAATGCTACGAGCTGCTTTACTCCCATCCTTTTGCATTGCCCTTCTTGCGGACATGAACGACAACCAATTTACCAAATGTAGCCATCCATTCTTGTCCACCACACCTCTCCATGTTAGAATACGCCAAAAAGGGTATATGCTAAGCAGGCACTTTCTTAACAAATCATTAAAGCCCCCAATTTTCCCATCCCACGCCCATGAACCCAGAAAATGAAGTTGTCATCTTGTACTACTCCAAATTCAAGAAACTGTTTATTTAAAAAAAAATGCAAGCTACACATCAATCATCGTCATTGCACCTAGGGGTTCTTAAGTTAGGTGTGTCTAGTGGCCCCAATCTATTGGCTTGTCCCTAACTCCCTAGCCTCATTTTGATCCCCCACTTCATGCTCTCTTCACGCTTAGGGCACATCAAGGACATGGCACACCTAGGGACACAACACTTGCCCATGGTTAGTAGACATGTCACCCTAAGCTACATGCACCGCACTTTCGCTATTCACGAACTGGGTTCTCAAGTGTGGGACACACTGAGGGCTTGTGGACCCATCTCTTAGTCCCATAAGCACCATCACTACACCCGCCAAGGTAAGGCAAACACATCCCCAAGTAGTGCACCTTCTTTTCTTTCTAGGTACAAGCAAAATACCCACCACTAGCTTTAGAGACCCCATCATCCAAGCATGCATTTTCCACCCTACACCCTGTGCCATCAGGCAAAGCACAACCAAGAGAGGGGTAGACACAAAAGCCAAAATCAAAAAGTGAATGAAGAATCTCATTTCGAACAACGCAGGTGAACTTGACCACAGAGAGTTAAATGACGGATCCGTCTAACACCATCTTACTTTCAAAGAAGGATCTATCCACACGCCACCCTCCAGGCATGGATCCATCTAACACCATTTTGAATTTCAAAGATGGACCCACACCTCACCATCCCTTCAACACTAGGGATCATCTCCAATGCCAAGGCCTTTCTGTTCCATAAATCCCTCCAACACCAGGGCTCATTCACAACTTAAGGGCCTTCTAGTTCCATAAATCCCTCCAACACACCCTCCAACACAGCTTGTATGCAAACTGAAAAAGCCACTTGGCCTCCCCAGTAACACTGTCCAACTCAGTAAAAGTGCCATGGGACTGGCACTCAACTAGGAGAAGGGTAATGTTAACCTGTAGATGAACAAGGTGAAAAATCCAAAAAATCTAAAGCAAAAGACAAGGCCAAGGTAAAAGTGGAATGGAAGACGAAGGCATGCCAAGAAATAGGGAAATATAAGAGTATGGAAAAATCTTAAATCAACAAGAAAGGCGCACAAGAAAATATGTGACAATACTTTTGTAAAAGAGCGCAAGGCGCATCATGATTTATTTTAAGAGCATCCGACCGTTCAAATTGTAAAGGTAGATGGGTGGTAGGGAGAAAGCTAAGAATATAGGAGGACACTAGGAAAAAGGGCCTAAGGGCCATGTAAAAAAGTGGATAAGGGGATGACTACCCAAAAGGGATTTAGGGCTTTGTATATAAAGTTGAAAAAGTGAATGAGAGCTCATTCTTTGGTGTGTGGCAAAGTGGAATCTTCTTCTTCTCTCCTTCTCTTCTCTTACTTTCTTGTGAGTGCTTGAGGAAGGGAGTGTGAGGGAGTGAGGGAGTGAGCTTGTGAGAGTGAGGGATCTTGGAGGTGAAGCTCTCCACCTTCTCCTCTCTTATTCTTCTCTTCTATTCTCTTCTCTTCTCTTGTCTCACATGTGGCTATGGAGGATGGAGCTTGGAGGAAGAGGCTTGAGAATGCTTGAGCTTGCATAAAAAATGGTGGAGCTATCAGAATGCTTGAGAGAGGAAGCAACTCAATTGGGCATCAAGGTAACCTCACTATACTCGTAGAGAGGGATAGCGCATTGACTATGTGAGAGGTAGCCATTATTTCTCACTTGAAATGCTTAAACAATAAGCAGTTTGTGGGTCTTGGCGGTTGAGGTTTTGGTTGCCTCTACACTAATACAATAGGAATCTATAATATCACTTAGATTGTGGGAGAGAAACTGGACAATAAGGACTTTGCTATATGGAAGTTTAGAAATGAAAAACTTTTAGATTGGAAGATGTTATTGGGATTTATGCATTGGAGATGAAGCTGAACTAATATTTCTTGATAGAAACCCTACTCTTGAGTAGTAGAGAGCTCATAAGCAGTGGATAGAAAGAGCTAGTCAAGTTATACATTGGTTATCCTTATGCATATCAGATGCTATGGCCATGCAAATCACTAATAGTTAGACTCCAAAGATGCACAGGGGGATTCTTATAAAAAATTATGGCAATGTCACTCATGCATGGAAAATTCAGCTGAAGCAACAATTCAATAACGTGTCAAGAAATGGTAGAAGCATATAGGCTTATATAATAGAAATTACAACCATTACAGACAAGCTTTCTTCTATTGGATCAAAGGTTGAGGATGATGATATGATTGTAATTAATTTGAATGGCTTGGATAAGGATTACAAAGCCTTTGGCACATTAATTTATGTACAACCAGACCCCCCTAATTAGGATGAGTTACTTGCATTGATGCTGCATGAAGAAGTCAAAATTGGTTTAAATACAGGTTTAAGTACCTCTCAGATTAGATATATCATATTTTACTCTAGTTGTAGAGCTAGAAGTAGTAGGGCACATGAAGCCTCTTGCAATTGTGGTGACACTCGAAATACTTGGTAAAATAAAAATGCACAAAGTCAAAGAGAATTAGGATCTTTTAGAGATAGGGAGAGATCACCTAGAGACAAAGGTGGTCCTTTCCAGTCTCATGATTAGTCAGATAGAGGTAGTCCTTTGCAATCTCATGATTAGTCAGATAGAGACAAATACTGTCACTACTATGGCAAGCATGGACATATAGCAAAAGACTATCATAGAAAGCAAGCTGACATGAAAGTAAAAGGTAGACAACATGGTAACTATGGGTCATCTCGTAATGCTATGGATGATGAGTCAAATAGACTATTTTCCATGACACATGTATCGAAGGGTATGCCTAAGCAAAGGCAAGGTTAATGAAAAGTGGTATATTGACTTAGGTACCTCAAATCATATGACCTCACATGGGAATGTTTGATGAGATGACAACATGCTCTCATAGCTATGCATGTACTAGTGATGATATGCAACATGACATCAAGCACATAGGTGTTGTATTATAGTCATGCATGATGGGATGAAAAAGAGTCTATATGTGTGTTGCATGTACCATCTATCACTAAAAGTTTATTTTTTGTTGGAAAATTTGAAAAATGGTAGAGAAAATTTTGCAAGTTAGATTTAATAGAGGTGGATGTTTTATTGAAAAGAATGGAAATGGTGATAAGTTGATAGCTAAAGGTAAAAGGGATAATAGGATGTTTACCTTGGATTCTACTATTACTATTGAGAATCAAGCTCGTGATTGGTATCACCGACATGACTGATCTTATCTAGACATCTATAGTCTTGGCTGTCATTCTCCATGTCTACAAAAATAATTGAGTTGGTTAGACTCAACCATAGTTTAGTGGTACAGTCAATTAGTGACCTAGTGTTTTTTCAATTATGTGTGATTAGGCTTAAGTAGGCATTATGGAATAATGATAAAAAGAGAACAAGAGAGTACACTACTCTCTATTACAGCTCCATGTCTCTCTCTCTCTCTCTCTCTCTCTCTCTCTCTCTCTCTCTCTCTCTCTCTCTCTCTCTCTCTCTCTCTCTCTCTTTGAAATCTTGAACATGGTATCAGAGCCTGAAGTCTAAAGGCTTGGTGGTGGCATTGGCATCAGCATTGCAAGAGTTGGAGCATTAAGCAAGGAGCTACACTATGTCCTACAAAAGTTCATGTGTTGGTAGCCATTGGATCAATTGGAAGGTATGTTTCTTGTGGTTTATCAATTCAAAACCTATTGAGGCTGCCTAGAGGGGTTCTCTGCCACTTGAATAAGCTCTATTGCATGAGCATTGAGGGAAAAAAAAAGTAGCAAGGCAAAAAACGTGACCTACACAGATTGCACCAATTTAATGGTCATCTTCTCGTGCTCCAACTCAGACATTGACAGCCATAAACACTCTACTATATTGATAAACAACTTGCCAAGATTGAAGAAATATTCATAGCATTGGTATCTTGGTTTTTAGCTCATTTGTGGGATGTTCAAATCAAACCTCAGCTAGAAAATAGAGTAAGTTCGTTGTTGATTATATAGGGACAACATACATCTACTTGGTTGTAGCTCGTTGTGGGAACTACATTGACCTCTATTGATTTCTATTGATGCCAATGCATATGCCTTTACTCTCATGCATTTTGGCATGGATTTGAAGAGTTCAACACTCATATTTAAATGGTAATAGCAAGCTAAAAATTTTCCTAAATGTGGGCTAAAGTCTGTCTTGAATATATGACAGCTTACACATGAAGGTTTGGACCAATTTGACACCTATTTGGTATTTGTAAATTCTTGGATGTTGGTCCATGAATATAAGATGTTTTTAAGATTTAAATGAGAATTAAATGCTTAGATCTAGGCTCAAATACTATTGGTTGTAGTAATGGACTAGCTATACAACTTGTGGGAAGAGTATTTGGCACTACTACTACTTGCATACATTACAAACATTGATGCTTGTTTGGTCATGTATTGAATCCCCAATGTGCTGGGACAAGTGTATGGTGGTTCAATGATATTTTTAAGTTGAGAATACCCTGATTATTACAAAGTTTATGATGTTGGTCATAACAAGCTGCTTGCCTGTCTCATAAACTATGGGAAAGTCTAGTGAATATCAACATTAGTTCTATGCATCTATTGATGCTTGTATGGACATACTTTTTTGTTGGGATGTTTTTCCACTACCATAGAATGTTTGAACTAATTTGAGCATGGTTTATGCTCAATTGAATGTGTTTTTTCATTGCTAGAATACAGTTTATAGCAAGCAAGTTGTCCGGAAACTATACCTGAACTGTAGAAAACTGGTATTGAATTGTAGGAAACTATTCTTGAACTGTAGGAAGGCTGTTTATAAACCACAGGAAGTCTATTCCTGAAATGCAAGGAGTGAGGCACTTATAGATTGCATATAGCGTTGAATATCTTAGTTGCAAACATGGAAAATGCTCAAGGCCTTGACAATATCACTCAAATTATGGGAGAGAAGCTTGATAACAAAAACTTTGCTCTATGGAAGTTTAGGATGCAAAATTTCTCGATTGGTAGAGGCTATTGGGATTTATGCATGGGAGCTGAAGAAAAACCGAAACTATTTGATCGGAATTTGACGACTCATGATCAGCGGAGAGCTCATCGATAGTGGTTGGAAAGAGCAAGCAATGTGTTACATTGGTTCTCTTTATGCATTTTTTATGAGATGGCTATGCAAATCACTAGCTATTAGTCCCCAAAGGATTCTTGGGATATTCTCATGAAGAATTATGGTAATGTTACTCATGTTAGAAAGATATAGCTGAAGCAACAGTTTAATAATATGTCCAAAAATGGTAGGAGCATTCAAGCTTATATGACAAAGATGAAGACCATAGCATATCAGCTTGCTACTATTGGTTCTAAAGTCTTAAAGGATGACATGATTGCAATTACATTGAATGGACTAGGAAAGGAGTATAAATCTTTTGATACTTCAATTTCTATGAGAGAAAATCCCCTTGACTGGGATGAAATGCTTGCATTGCTGCTACATGAGGAAGTTAAACTTGGTCTCAATACAGGTTTGAGTACCTCTCAAAGTAGAGATACTGTCTTTACCCCTAGTCAATGAGCTAGAGGTAGTAGAGCTCGTGAAGCTTTCCAAGGTTGTGGAGAAACTTGAAATACATATGGATAGAAACAACATAATCTCTTGGCAGTCGCATGAGCAATATAACAGGGATAAAGACTATCATTATTGTGGAAGATATGGACATATAGCAAAGGGTTGTCATAAAAAGCAAGTAGATATGAAGGAAAAAGGTAGACAACATTGAAATTATGCATCTTCCAGTGGTACATAGGATCATCAGGGGAGATAGGTTGTTTGCTATGCAGCATGTTCCTAAATATACATCTAAGCAAGGCAAGGATGAAAAATAATAAAGAGACTTAGGAGCATCCAATCATATGACTCCACATGGTGAATGGTTTGATGAGATGATAGTAGGTTCTTATGGACATGTATGCATTGATGATGACACACAACATGATATTCAACATATAGGTATGGTTTTGTTAATCATGTCTAATGGTGGAAAGAAGAGCCTATATGATGTACTACATGTGTCTTCTATTACTAAGAATTTATTGTCGGTTGTACAAATGACACAAAACAGAATCTGCAAGTTAGATTCAACAGAGATGGTTGTTTTATTGAGGAATATGGAAATGGCAGAAAATTGATTCCTAAAGGGCAAAAGAGATGGCAAAATGTTTACTTTGGATGCATCTATACCTTAGTTGAAAGTAGCCATGTTTGATGATGATAATGGAGTAGTTAGAGATGTAGAAATCTAGCACAAATGCATTAGTCATGTAATTATTTAGAGGCTAAAAAATATGCAACAAAAAGAGGTTGTGGCTTGCCAAAGATCAAGTATATTGATCTTGGACATGTCTGCTCTTCTTGTCAGTTTGGGAAACAAACAAGGTTTCCATTCATGAGACATGCTAGAAATAGTTTGAGACCTTTGCAATTGGTACACTTGAATGTATGGGGTCCTACCCATAATGCATCTTTTGGTGGTGTCAAGTATTATGTGTCATTTATCAATGATTTCAACAGCTATACATGGCTATATATCTTGAAGCACAAGGATGAGGTTCTTGACATATTCAAGGATTTTAAGACACATACTGAAAATGATTTTGGATGTTATATCTCATGTCTGAGATTTGATGGAGGTGGAGAATATGTCTCTAGAGAGTTTGACATATACTTGGCAAAATATGGCATAAAAAGGTAGCTCACATGCAGTTACACACCACATCAGAATGGCATGGAAAAGAGAAATAATCATGTACTTATGGAAGTTGCCAAGGCAATGCTTAATGAAAAGAACTTGCCAAATGCTTATTGGGTTGAAGCAGTTGTCAATGATGTTTATGTACTGAACATAATACCTATAGCTGGAATTCATGATTTGACACGGTATGAGAAGTTATATGATCACAAGCTTGATATCAGCCACTTCAAAGTGTTTGATTGCATTGTTGGCGTACATGTACTTGATTAGAAGAGGAGGAAATTATATTTGAAAGTAGAGCCAAGGATAGAAAGGCCTATAAGTGTTATAATCCATCTACTTGGGAGACCTTGATTAGTAAGGATGTAGTGTTTGATGAGCTCACATCATGGTATG
This sequence comes from Lygodium microphyllum, assembly GCF_053477565.2. Classification (NCBI taxonomy): domain Eukaryota; kingdom Viridiplantae; phylum Streptophyta; class Polypodiopsida; order Schizaeales; family Lygodiaceae; genus Lygodium; species Lygodium microphyllum. The sequence goes on from NC_141160.1 coordinate 11,788,011, forward strand.
GTGGTCCAAATATATTGATTTCTGATGGACCAGCCAGCCTTACTCATGCTAAAAATTATCATTTAGCTAGTACTACCATGGCTAGACCTATAGGTGATGGTACTTCTACTATTAGTCCTTGGACAGGATGACTATGCAATCATGCTTCTACATCCATTGACACAGATATGTCAGTGAGGGGGAGATAAGATAAAGACAAAGAGAAGATGTTTGACGATGTAACTAGCCCACTTATAGCTGGATATGAGTCTCCTAGCAGTGACAATCTTGACACTCAATTGGCCGTACCATTAATTATGACACCTGGTACCAGGCAAAGTAGGTATGTGCCATCTCATGAGAGGAAATCACATAGTGAACCACAATTGAGAAGGTTTGAAAGGGTTAGGAAACCGATTGACATACTGGCATATAGTGGAGTGGATATTCATCCCGACATTATGCATACAAGACAAAAGTGATGGGATACAAAGAATCTATTAAGTTTAGTGAGGCAATTGCAGATAAAAGTTGTTGTGTTGCCATGGATGAAGAATACACAACACTAGTTGAAAATGAAACATGGGATTTGGTTAGTTTTCCTGAAGGAAAAACACCCATTGACTGTAAATGGGTTTATAAAGTGAAATGCAAAGTAGATGGCTCATTAGAAAGGTATAAAGCCCAACTAGTTGCAAAGGAATATGCACAACAATATGGCTAAGACTATGAGAAGACTTTCAACCCAGTTGCAAAGATGGCAACCATAAGAACAATCATTGCATTAGTAGCTTCTAAGGGATAGAAGTTATGGTAGATAGATGTCAAAAATGCATTCTTTAATGGTGACTTGATTGAGGAGGTGTATATGGAATAGCGTGAGGGCTATGTACACCTTAGCTATCTGACACATGTATGCGGGCTGAAAAAGTCCTTGTATGAAACATGCATGGAGACCATGGAATGCTTGTATCAGTACTTATTTACATTAGGTTGGTTTTCAGATGGGTCATGTAGACCATAGCTTTTTTACAAAGAAGACAGAGAATGGTTATGTTGTCTTGGTGATTTATGTGGATGATTTGATCATCATTGGAGATGATGATCATGGGATTGTTGAAATTAAGTCATGGTTGTAGGCTGAATTCAAGATGAAGGATCTTGGAGAGTTGAAATAATTCCTTAGGATTGAGGTTGTGTCTACACATCAAAGTATATGTCTGTTGCAAAAATAGTATGCTCATGATATGTTGCTGAAATATGGCACGATGGAGTGTAAAGACATGGAAACACCATTGGATCAGAATGTCAAACTTGCTATTGGTGTTGGGAATGAAATAGAGAATGTCACTATGTATTGACAAATGGTGAGTAGCTTGATTTATCTCACTATCACCCATCCTGACCTTAGTTATGTAGTGGGGCTAATTTAGCCAGTTTATGCAGAAGCCTTGTAAGCCACATCTAAATGCAATCAGGAGGATTATGCATATGTGAAGGGTACTACTGATTATGGGCTATTTTATGAACATGGAAAGTCATTTGACTTGACAGGTTATATGGATGCTAATTGGGCTGGTTGTGCCTATGATAGAATGTCAACTAGTGGTTATGCCTTTAGCCTAGGTAGTAGTGTGATCAATTGCTAGAGTAGTAAGAAGCAGCCAACCATTGCTTTATGTAGTACAAAGGTAGAATACAAGGGTGCAACCTTAGTGGCATGCAAAGAAATTTGGCTTGTGAAATTGCTACATGACTTGGGTATACAGTTAGACAGGAAGGCCACCTTGCATTGTGAAAATATCAGTAGTGTGATGTTGGCTATAACAACCCCATCTATTATGCTAGATCCAAATACATAAAGTTTATTACCATTTCATCAAAAAGATGGTACTTATTGGAAAGATCTACTCCATGTGAAGACAGATGACCAGGTAGAAGCTATCTTTACCAAATCACTTGGTAAAGATAAGTTTGTGCATTTCAGGGATCTACTTGGAGTACAATAATTAGCTTGAGCTTGAGGAGGAGTGTTGAGAATCAAGCTCATGATCAGTATCAGTGACATGACCGATCTTATCTAGATAGCTGTAGCCTTAGATATCACTCTCCATGTGTGTTGTAATAATTGAGTCAGTCAAACAAAACCACAATTAGTGGTATAGTCAATTAGTGACCTAGTTTGTTTTTAGTTACGTGTGACTAGGATTTAGTAGGCATTATGGAAGAATGAGGAGAAGAGAAAAAGGGAGTACACTACTCTATGTTACAACTCAAAGTCTTTGTCTCTCTCTCCCTATGAATCTTGAACATTCTTGACATAATGGTACCGTGTTTTCTCATGATACTAGAGAAACCACCAGAGATGTGGAAATATGGCATAAGCGCATTGGATACGTAAACATACAATGGCTTAAAACCATGCAATAGAAGGACATTACTTGGTTTCCCAAAATTCAAGTACATGTGTGCTCTAGAGTCCACTTGCTAGTTTGGGAAGCAAGCAAGAATTATTTTTGTCACACATGTCAAAAATAGTACCAGAACATTGCAATTGGTGTATTTAGATTTTTGGAGTCTAGTTCATAATGCATCCTTTAGTGATGTTAGATATTATGCCTTGCTTATTGATGATTTCAGTACATGTACTTGGATGTATAATCTAAAGCGCAAGGATGAAGTGCTAGATGTTTTCAAGGATTTAAAAACACATGCTAAAAAAGAGTTTATATATTTATAGCTCATGCTTGAGATATGATGGAGAAAATGAGTATGTTTCTTGTGAATTTGACAGGTACTTGGCTAAGTATGGCATTAAAAGGCAGCTTATATGCAAGTATTCATTGAAATAAATTAATGTGGCAGAGAGGGAAAATATGGTGCTTATAGAAGATGCAAGAAACATGCTAAATGAGAAGAATTTACCAAACTATTATTGGAATGAATTAGTTAACTACAATGTATGTCTTAAATAGAACTCTTGCGGTCGATATTCATGATCTTACATCGTATGAGAAATTGTATGAACATAAACTAGATATCAGCTATCTTAAAGTCATTGGATGTATTGCTTATGTACATGTTCCAGATGAGAAGAGAAAGAAGTTAGATCTGAAGGTGCCTAACTATGTCTTTATTGGCTATGCATATGATAGAAAAGTCTACGAATGCCACAATCTCACTACCCATGAGACATTGGTCAGTATAGAAGGGATTTAGTATTTGATGAGTTGGCTTCATGGTATGGTGGTCCAAATGTGGTTGTTTTTTAAGGACCAATAGATGATACTCATGCTAATTTTTGTAGTATGGATAGTACCACTACTAGTGGGCTTACAAGAGACACATTCTCTACTGTTACTTAATGGATGGGTTGCTTGCAGAGTCATGGTTCTATGTCCAGTGACATGGATATATCAGTGAGAGGGAAACATTAGATAAAGACAAAGGGAAGATGTTTGAAGGTGTTATTGAGGCACTTACTTCTAGTTATGAGTCACCTAGCAGTATGATAGCCTTGACAATGAACTTGGTATATGGTCTATTACTACAGCTAGAGTTAGGCAAAATAGGTATGTACCACCTCGTGAGATGGAATCACATAGTTCATCACAGTTAAGAATATCAAAGAGAGTCAAAAATCCTATTGTTGATAGGCTAACCTACAATGGGTATTTAGCTAGAGACTTTTCTTACAAGAATAGAGTGATGGGTCATAAAGAGCCTACAAACTTCAATGAAGTGGTTTGTGATGAGAATTGGTGTGTAGCCATGGATGAGAAATATACAACATTGGTTGAAAATGACACTTGGGATTTGGTCAGCACGCTACTTGAAGGCAAAACACTCATTGACTATAAATGGGTTTACAAAGTGAAATGCAAAGCAGATGGATCTTTGGAGAGATATAAAGCATGGCTGGTTGCTAAAGATTACACGATAGTAAGGTCTTCATTATGACAAGACTTTTAGCCTAGTTGCAAAAATGGAAACCATGAGAATTGTCATTGCTTTGGCAATGTCTAATGGATGGAAGCTTTGTAAGATGGATGCTAAAAATACAATTCTCAATGGATATTTGATTAAGCAAGTGTATATGGAATAGCTTGAGGGTTATGTACATCCTGATTACCCGAATCATGTATGTAGTGTTAAAAAGGCACTTTATGGATTAAAACAGGCACCAAGAGCATGGAATTCTTGGATTAGCTTATATTTATAGTAGCTTGGTTTTAAAATTGCACATGCATACTATAGTCTATTTAGGCAGAAGACAAAGATAGGTTATATATTCTTGGTTGTTTATATAGATGACTTGATGATGACCATGGTATTGTTGAAATTAAATCCATGTTACAAGCTAAGTTTAAGGTAAAAGACTTGGAAGAGATGAAATACTTTTTTGGAATTGAGGTCATGTCTATACCTCAAGGAATTTGACTACTATGGAAATAGTGTACGTAGGATATGCTGCTAAAATATGGTATGATGGATTGTAGGACCATGGAAATAATGCTACATCAAGATGTAAATCTTGGAGTTGATGTTGGTAGTGAAATAGAGAATGTTACAATGTAAAGGCAAATGGTGGGAAACCTGATCCATCTTACTATTACTCATTCTAACCTAACTTATTCAGTGGGGCTAATTAGTCAATTTATGCAACAGCCACACAAACCTCACTTGGATACAGTCAAGAGGATTATGTAGTATGTGAAGGGTACTGCTGTAATTATGGGTTGTTTTATGAGTTCTAAAAGTCACTTGATTTGACACATTATACAGATGTTGATTGGGTTGGTTGTGCATATGCTAGATGATCAATTGGTGATTATGCTTCTAGTCTTGAAATTAGTATGGTTAGTTGGAGTAATAAAAATCAGCCTACAATTTCTCTCTCTAGCATAGAGGCAGAGTATAGAGATGTAGCCTTAGCTGCATGTGAAGTAGTTTGGCTCTTGAAATTGTTTGTGGGAGCTCATGATCAATCACTAAGACCCATGGAAAGCTTATTGTTTCAAGCGTTTCCAGCCAAGTGCAATGGCTACCTCTCACATAGCCATGCATACTCTCACACCTACAAGTGTAGTGAGCTTACCTTCATGCTCGATCGGGTTGCCTCCTCCCTTAAGCACTTTGGTAGCTCCATAATCCAAGGTGCAAGCTCAAGCAAGCTTGATCCTCAAGCTCCAAGATCCATGCTACATTGCTGCGCATGAGAGAAGAGAAGAGAAGAGAAGAGAAGAGAAGAGAAGAGAAGAGAAGAGAAGAGAAGAGAAGAAGAAGAGAGGAGAAGGCGGAGAGCTTCTCCACCACTGTCCCTCACCCTCACACACTCACTCCCTCACTTCCTCACGCACTCTCTCTCACACATAAGCGCAAGCAACAAAGAAACCAAGCAAGAAGAAGAAGAAGAAGAAGAAGAAGAAGAGGAGGAGGAGGAGGAAGAGGAGAGCTAGTTTTGGCCACACACAAGAATGAGCTTCTTCATTCATTTTTTGTCATTTATATGAGCCCAAATCCCCTTTGGACACCCATCCCTTTTTTAGATGACCCACCATTTTAGCCTAGTTCCTCTTTTTCTATTTCCTTCCTATTTATATTGTTCCTTCACCCATGCTCGTCTACATTTATAGATTGCATAGGATGGAGCTTGTCACTCGCCTACAAAAATTTAGGGTGGGCCTTTGCATTTAAAATGCACCTTTTCTCTTTTGTACTTGCCCTGAACTTTTAATGTTGTCCTTGTGCTTTTGGCCTTTTTTCCTCCTATTTTTTAGTCAAGCCACCTTTTTGTGCTTTGCCTAGTGTCTTTTTATTTTATTTTTTTCTTTCTTTGCACTAGGGTTAACATTTTCCCCTCCTAGCTGAATGCTAGTCCCATGGCACTTGCTAGCACTTGTTGATGAGAGCTTGGGTGGTTGAGGGTTGCCATATGGGTCAATGATAGGGCTTCACAAAGATTAGACATGGAGAAGAAGGATCACTAAATGGATGTGAGATTGTGGAGGTTGAGAGTAGATTGACTGATTGACGGAGGCCTCTAAAGCTGGTGATCAATCGGATTGTCAAATGTGCATGAAAAGGAAAAGGAAAAGGAAGTGCACTACTTGGGGAATGTACCTACCTCACTGTGCAGTGCATGGTGTCCATGCTAGTGAAATTGGGAGTTGGATTGATGAACCTTGGGGAAGTTTGTGGTGTTGTTCCACACTCAAGGACCCAATTTGTGTACAAGGGGAGGTGCTATGGATGTGACTTAGGGAGACAGGTCTAACGAGAACAAACTCCCTAGGTGTGTCCTAGCCTTCATGTGTCCTAAGTGTGAAGTGGGGGGACAAAAAGGGCTAGGAGGCCTAGGCATGGAGCTAGCCAACCGAGGCCACCTGATCCACCTAACTTGAGAACCCCTAGGTGCAATGTTTGTGGCACTCTGATGTAACATGAGAAAGCTCTTTGTTCCTTTTCTTTTGCTTCACGTGGGTCCTTTTTTTTTTCCTTTTTAAAAAAGTTACATTGGGAGGGAGCATGCTAGACATAATCTTGATGCTCTTTAGTAGGCTACATTTTAAGGGGGCCTACAAGATTTGCTAAGGAATGTATGGCTTTGAATGTAGCCCTTTTGGTTAATTCTTACATTGAGAGGGGTATTAGAGAGGAAATGATGATTACACTTTGAGAACCTATTGTCACTCATATCTTCCAAAAGGCTCATGCAAAAAGCTGACCAAAGAGCGACCCTTAACTTCAAGCAAGAGTCATTGCACAACTGTCTATCTCTGCATTGATATCAAAATAGAGGGGTGACATGTGATCTTCTTAGGCTACATGTTTTTTTTTTAGTAGGATTTGCAAGATGTAGAGGTAATTATAAGTGATAAGGAAAGCAGGGTCAAGATATGCCATGAACTTGTCCAAGAAGTGAGTGATGGCAGATTGGAGGTCTCATGCCACAAAGGTCAGGTATTCTTCAGTAGGCATCTTTGATATTATAGATCAAAGGGAAGTCATACTTGCCATAATTTTCCTGGTCAAAATCCACACCGTGGTGCCTCATGTAAGCCATGTATTTGGAATCATCCCTTTTGTATGGTATTGTGTTACAAAAAGCCATCCATGTCTTAAAATTGTTATCTTAGATCTTTTGGTGCCATTTAGGTTGGAATTTGTAGCGTTTCACTTTTCTTGGCTCTTCCATGACCTTATCCTCCTAGTATTTTGCAGGCTCTCTTCTCCATAATGTGGAATTTTTATTCCTCTCGTCTAGGCACCACTTTCCTAGTCTCTTTGAGAGTTGGACTACTCCTTCAACCACTTAAGGAAGTAGCACTCAATTTAGGGTAGAAGGGTAGACAAATTCAAATTCAAATGACCTACACTTGTTCTCCCACTACTCCCAATTGTTCGATTCCCATGCCCAATTAATAGGTAGTAGTTCCTCAAGTTGCAGCATCTTGACATCGAATACTTCTTGTGGTGTGGTATTAAACTTCCTCCTTGTGAGTTCATCCAACTCCTTGCATTCCTTTTGGCCTCAATCATTCTTTTTGCAGTGACATGATCTTCTTCTTCTTGACCTTCTACTTTGGTTGTGGAGGTGGGGGTTCACCGGTGTCCCTCGGTGTCATCAAGTTGCTCAAAAACAAGCCCTTCTTCCCTTGGTGGTTCTGCTTGGACCACTATGGTTGCTGCTCTTGGTGCTCTTGCTCTCCAATCCCAAGCTGCTCTAACTCCTCCCTCAAGAGCCCTGCTTGCATCAAAATTTTCCTTTGTTGTGTCAAGCTTGGACTACTACTAGTTCTAGGGGTGTGCTCTTGGAGAACATACCTTATGGCTCTCCTTGAGATCTCCAACTTTCTCTTTAGCCCTTCCATGGAGTCCTCATCTCTAGCTTGAGTTACATTAAGCATTATGTTCAAGAAGGCATGTTGCTAGACTTCTAGCTCTGCCTCCATTGCTTTGTCCCTTTCTTCCACCATGATTCTCCCACTCTCTGGTATGACAAGGTGTTTGGCCAAATCTCTAGCCCTTCCAAGATTCCTCCCTTCCTAGGCCTTGGCCTTCTCCTCCATCTTTCCTTGACTCTAGCTTAGCTCCTATAATAAAATTTTTCATCACTTCCTCTTGTTATCTCCAAGAGGTTGCCAATATCTTTTCCTTGTTTTGTTTATGATGGTTTAACTTATCTTTTAGTTGTTCCTACTCTTGGAGGGTCCCAAGGAGTCGGTTTTTCACCTCTAGTAGTCTTTTTAAAGTTGTTGATACCTTGTCTTTCTATGCCCTAGCTTCTTACGGTTCCTTCATCGGAGCCGTTCCTTTTGCTAGCTCTCCTTGTGGAACTTTGCATGGGCTTGTGTCTTCACCCTTTTTTCAGCTCCTTGATGAACTCATCTTTGTTGAGAAAAGTGCAATCACATCCACCATAGCCTCTATGTAAGGAACAAGAAAGGCAAAGAAACACATTGCAAATAAAGCCTAAGACTAGGTCATGTATGCATGTTTTATTAGAACCATAGTTGGTGAATACCATGGTCACTTTCCACCTTTCTCCACCTACCAATATCACCTACTATAAGCCTATAAAAGGCACTCATCCCCACACTCATTCTATCAGTCATTCTCATTAGTTGTACTTGCATTAATGCTTGGATAATATTAGTTGTTCTTCTTTGTCAATGCTCATGCCTCATTATGATTTTTTATTTGCTCATCTCTGATCCTCCTTAGCATGCATCCTCAATATTTTAATATGGTATTAGAGCGAGATGGTAATGATTCATTAGGCCACGAATTTTGTCACTTTAGTTTGAAATTTTGGCTCCCTCCACTTTCCCATGAATCTCTCACCTACCTCCATAGCTACCCACCTTCAGTGGAGGACATGAATCTCTCTTCCTAGGACGTTTCAGCTCATGCTTCCTTTTGGGAAGACCTTTCTTGACTCTATAAGCTCCTCCCCATCACTTCAAGCCCAATATTGTTGACTCTATGCTCCAACATTGCACCATTTCTTAGTTGCTACCCAGATCTACGCCATGTCTATTCGTACCGCTTAATCCACCTATGCATGCCACGATGTTGGAAAAGGGAAGATTGTTGAAGCTGATGCTAAAATATGGATTGAATCCATGAAGGGCTATTTCACTGTAGTCGGAACAGCACCTGTGAACCAAGCATGATTGTTAAGCTCAAGCTCACTAGCGAAGCTAGGATATGGTGGAAGCAATGGTGTAAAGACCAAGCAATCACTGAAAGCACAATAACTTGGAAAAAACTAAAGGAAGCAGTGTAGGGAAGGTATATGCCACTTGCGTACAAAACTCAGAAGATGAATGAGTTTTTTGAGTTGAAACAATTGGGCATGTCTCTAGAGGCGTACTACTCAAATTTCGTCTCCTTGTTGAAATATGCCCCTCAATGAGAATCCCCCAACAAGTCTCAAAGTTTTGTGATGGGATGCCAACAAACACTCAGTTGGAATTAATGCATCCCTTGGATTTTCAAGATGCATTAATAAGAGCAAGATCTATTGCCCAAGAACTCCAACCAAAGTCGAGTCCCTAGACTTACAAAGACCAGAATCCAGGGATACTGAAAACCCAAATTAAAAGGGCGGAAGGACAGAGTCAAGGTCAATGGAAAAAGCCGAGAGAAAATGCAATCAATGACTTTTTTCCCACTCAAAGAAGTGAGCAAAGCCTACATTGTTTCCATTGCAATGAACCTGGGTACTTCAAAAGGGAATGTCCCAAACTTGGAGGAGATTTCAGTCAAGGAAAATTCAGAGGCCAAGCCAGGGCTATCCATGGCCGCGGTTGTGCAACATTGGGAAGGGAAAAAACTTCCAATATTACCACTAAAGGAATCGATGAAGAAGAAGATCCCTTCATGGAAGCTGAGATTGAGAGGGAAACCGTTCATGCCGCTCTCCATAAGAAGGGGTCAACTGCCAATTCTCAGTGATTCAAACACCATCGAACCACCAGAGTAATAAATTGAAAACCCTAATTGACTGTGGTAGCACTCATTCTTTCATTTCACCAACCTGTGCAAGAAGGTTAGGGATAACCACCATAGCTGCACCCACTTTGCTTGTCAAACTAGAAAATGGGCGAGAAATCACTTGTACAAGACAAACTGCTAAGTTGGAATTCCTACTCGAAAATGAGCCCATCTGTTAAGTTCAGGGTAATGAATCTAGGAGTCCATGAATGCCTACTCGGGATGGATTACTAATCCCCAATGATGCTCACATTCATTGTGGAAAGGGTCAAGTCTCCTTTCATAATCCTAAGGGTGAGATAGTTACAACACAAGGAGAAGCAGGTAAACCAAATATCCAACTAGCTAAGGCAACATGAATAGCTCAAGGAAAAAGAAAAGGATAACCTATCTACCTGATCAAGCTAAATAAACTAGATCAAGAAGAGGACACCAATGAAGAACCATCATGGTTAAAAGAATATGTGGATGCGTTCTCGGAAGAATTAACTGAATTACCGCTGCCTAGGGAAGTGGATCATGAGATTAAGATAAATCCAGGAGCTGCATTGGTTGCAAAAAGGCCCTACAAGATGTCCATTCTTGAAGCTATTGAGTTAAAGAAACAACTCAAACAGCTACTAGATCAAGGGTACATGCGCCCCAATAGTTCTCCTTGGGGGGCTCCAGTCTTCTTCCAAAAGAAGAAAGATGGTACACTTCACCTTTGCATAGATTGTAGAGGCCTGAACCAAGTAACCATCAAAAATAAAATATCCCATTCCAAGGATAAATGAGTTACTTGATCGATTGCAGGGAGAAAAGATCTTCTCCAAGATTGATTTGAGGTCAGTATATTATCAGATCTGCGTCAAGGATGAGGACATTCCAAAGATGGCATTCCATACCAGATATGGTCATTTTGAATTCACAATAAAGTCTTTTGGATTGACTAATGCCCTTGCCACCTTTAACAGGATAATGTATGACGTTTTTAGATCATATCTCGATGATTTTGTACTCGTCTTCTTTGATGACACCTTGGTTTACTCCAATGAAGAGGGGGATCATGAATCCCAAGTTTGCATCATCCTAGAGACCATGAGGACTCATAAGCTCTATGCTAAGAAGAAAAAGTGTGCCTTCCTTAAAAGGAAGATTGAATATCTTGGATTTATTGTGTCAAATGAAGGAATCTCTATAGACCCTACCAAGGTTAGGGATGTCCAAGAGTGGTCTCAACTGGCTACTATTAAAGAAGTGCATAGCTTTCTTGGATTAACAGGTTGGTACAGGATCTTCATTAAGGACTACACTTTAATCGCAACATCCCTCACAAATTTACTGAAGAAGCAAGTCGTCATAATGTGGATGCCCTCTAAAAAAGGAAGTTTTGATCAATTCAAGCATAGCTTGGTGACAACACCAATTCTGAAGCTCCTTGACTTAAGTAAGGAATTTGAAGTTGTCACGGATGCTAGCTCACTTGCACTGGGCTCTGTGTCAAGATTGTGGGAGAGAAGGAAGGAGTCTCGCTTGAAGCTTTCTTGCTTGCACAATGGGGGAAGACACACAAGGATAGAGGCTGAAAACAGTTTTCCTCTTCTTAGTTGTGTAAGCCAAAAGAACTCAAGTACAAAGAAATAGAAGAACCCTATATATGGGTCTCAAACCAAACTCAACTAACTAAGGTGGCATACTAACTGAGCCACGAACTAGAGTAGATAAGGATAGCTATCATGTAGCTATTATTCATGGGCGGTATACCAACCGCGTCTGCAACTGACAAGTCGGTGACATAAATACACAACGGTCACCCTGGCGTATCACGAGTGGAGCTCGATATCTCAACACTCCCCCTCGAGCTCAATCCCAATTCCTGCACACGAAGCAGGTCTCTGAACTTGCGCAGCTTCTCTGCGCCCAATGCCTTCGTGAATATGTCAGCTACCTGATCCTCTGTGCTGACATAAACTAGATCAATAAGACCTAGTAAAACCCTCTCTCGCACATAGTGATAATGCACCTCAATGTGCTTTGTTCTAGCATGATAGACTGGGTTATTTGCCAAGTGTATACTACTCATGTTGTCACAATAAATGACAACTGGTCCATCTGTAGACTGATGCATATCATAAAGTAGCTTATGCAACCAAGCTACCTCACATGCAGCCATTGCTGCACCCCTGTACTCAACCTCTGTGCTGACAAGGCAACTGTAGGCTGTTTCTTGTTGCTCCAAGTGACTGCAGCACTCCCAAAAGAGAACACATATCCACTGGTAGATCGTCTATCAGAAATACTACCAGCCCAATCAGCATCAGTGTATCCATGCAACTGTATCTGAACCCCAGTCTCATAAAATAGTCCATACTGCAATGTGGACTTCACATACCTGAGTATGCGTCTAGCCGCATCCAAATGTGGTTTCCTTGGAGCCTGCATAAACTGACTTACCAATCCAACAACATAGCTCAAATCTGGCCTGGTAATAGTCATATAAATCAAACTTCCTACTATGCGCCTGTACATAGTAGGGTCTTCTAGAAGCTCACCTGCATCTGTGCTTAGCTTCACATTCTGCTCCAAAGGAACTGAAATAGGCTTACAGCCTGTCATCCCATATTTGGACAGCATGTCCAATCCATACTGCCTCTGCAAGAGCTGTATCCCACTTGGTGATCTAATCACCTCAATGCCCAAGAAATAACGCAGCTCTCCCAAATCCTTCATCTCAAACTTCTGCTTCAATAGCATTTTCACATGAAGGATATCTTCATCACTGTCACCTATCATAATCAAATCATCAACATAAATGACAAGTAGCATAATACCTTTCTCTGTTTTTCTCACATGAAGTGAGAAATCTGCCTTGGAAATCTGAAAGCCAATAGTGACAAGATACTGTCCTATCTTGTCAGACCATGCTCTAGGTGCTTGCTTCAAGCCATACAAGGCTTTCTTCAACCTGCAAACAAACTCAGGATAAACAGCATGCACATAACCTGGTGGTTGTTCCATATAGACCTCTTCTTGCAAATCACCATGCAAGAAGGCATTCTTTACATCCATCTGATGTAAAGACCATCCCTTTGATGCAGCCATAGCAATGACTGCTCTTACGGTTGCCATCCTTGCAACCGGACTGAATGTTTCTTCATAGTCAATGCCATATGTTTGTGCATACCCCTTGACTACTAATCTTGCCTTGTATCTGTTCACAGAACCATCTGCATTGTGCTTCACCTTATAAACCCACTTACAGCCAATTGCATTTTTACCTTTAGGCAAAGGTACCAATTCCCATGTAGCATTTGCTTCCAAGGCATCCATTTCTTCATCCATGGCTTTCTTCCATTTTTCTTTTCCCATGGCTTCCTCAAAAGAAGTGGGTTCTGGTTCCTGTATCACTTTAACCATATATGCATAGTGAATGGCTGTAAATCCATCATATTTCAGCCTATCCACAGGATACCTAGCTCTCGTAGACCTGCGCAAAGTAGGTTCACTCCCAGGTGCTCTTAAAACATCCCTGGTCTTCCTTACTCCAGGTGTAACAATAGAAGGAATACCCAACTCATCATCAATGCTCTGTTCTGAGCCACTGGATTCATCATCCACATAAGAGTGACCTGCATTCACATCAAACATGGGCTGATCAACCTTCTCTTTTCCTTTTTGTGATACCTGCATACCACTATCTGCATTGCTTTGAGAAGATTCTCCTGATCTCAATCTGCCTGTCCATGGCAAAGAATGTGAACCACTGTTAGAGGACGCTCCAGGTCCACTAATATTTTGTGACTGCTGCTGTGAATTCTGTGCAGCATTACCATTTTGTGCATCTACATCATCAATCACATTTACTGGTTTATATCAGCTACTCATCTCATAAAAAACAACATCTCTGCTCACTGTAAACTTACGAGTAGAAGGGTTATAGCATCTATACCCTTTTTGCTGCAGAGAGTAACCAGTAAAGATGCACTTCTCAGCTTTTGGATCCAACTTGGATCTCAGCTCATCTGGCACATGTACATAGGCAATGCAACCAAAAATTTTCAAATGAGAAATATCTGGTTTCCTACTAGTATACCTCTTCTCTGGAATCATTCCATGTATTGCTGCAGTGGGAGTCCTGTTCATTATGTAGACTGCTGTAGCAACTGCTTCAGCCCAATAAAAATCTGGCAAGTCTTTTTCATTGAGCATGGCACGAGATACCTCTCCAATATGCCTGTTTTTCCTTTCTGCAATTCCATTTTGTTGTGGGGTATAACTGCATGAATATTGCTGCTTTATGCCATACTCCTGCAAGAACTTTGCAAACTCATTTGAGAGGTACTCTCCCCCTCCATCTGACCTTAGGCATTTTATTTGTAGGCCTGTTTCTTTTTCAACCATAGCTTTAAGGGTTTTGAAATGCCCAAAAACTTCACTTTTCTTTTTCATAAAATACACCCAAACTTTTCTGCTATAGTCATCAATAAAAGTGACAAAATAATGACAGCCTCCAAGAGATGCAGCTTTAGTAGTCCACACATCAGAGTGGATTAATTCCAATGGCTTCTCACTCTCTTGAACATGTCTAGGAAATGGTTTCCTTGCCTGTTTTCCAAACTGACAGGCTTTACATACCTTATGCATTTCTACAACCTTGAATTTTGGCAATCCTGCAACAATATTTTGGGCCTGCATTGATTTAAGTCACTGTACATTAACATGACCAATGCGTGTCAAGAATCGCGTGGTGGAGGGGATTGCTCAAGATGCTGCACCGAACACACACAGAATGCACAAGGAGAAGCTCACTCAAGAGACAAGAAGAGAGATGGAGGCCAAAACGTTTTCTTGCTGATTTCTTCTTCTTCTTCCACACACTTTTCAATGTACACAAAGTATAGATAAGATACAACATAAAGGAAAGTGGCCTACTAAGTCAAACAATGCATAACCGACTACACTAGTCGAATGGCGCTATAACTATGCCAGCTGTAAATAGGTGTAACAACCTGAATATAATAAGTAATGAGTCAGTGGCCATGTGAGAGTCATAATGACCACCGACGTGCTAAGTGTAGACGTGTGGACCCATCTAACCAGGCGGTCCATCATCCATGTCCACATGTGTTGAGCTTGCCATCTCAACACTCCCCCTCAAGCTCAACTGCATCTCTGCAACTCCAAGTAAGCTTCGAAACTTTTGAAGCTTCTCTGTACCCAATGCCTTCGTGAAGATATCAGCTATCTGATCCTGTGTGCTGACATACACCAAGTCAATCTCACCTGCTAGTACCTTCTCTCTCACAAAGTGGTAGTGTACCTCAATATGTTTTGTCCTGGCATGGAACACAGGGTTCCTAGCCAATTGTATACTGCTCATGTTGTCACAATAAATGACAACTGGACCTTCCACCTGCACATCCAAATCAGCCAGTAACTTTTGTAGCCATACTACCTCACATGCTGCAACAGCAGCACCTCTATACTCAGCCTCTGTACTCGACAAAGCAACTGTAGATTGCTTTTTGCTGCTCCATGCAACTGCTGCACTACCAAGAGAGAACATGTATCCGCTGGTAGATCGTCTATCAGACATACTACCAGCCCAATCTGCATCTGTGTATCCAAACACCTGTACGTCTGTACCTGCCTCATAGAAAAGCCCATAATGTAATGTGGACTTCACATATCTCAATATGCGTCTCACTGCATCCAAATGTGGCTTTCTAGGTACTTGCATAAACTGACTCACAAGACCAACAGCATAGCTCAAGTCTGGCCTTGTAATGGTCATGTAGATCAAACTCCCCACTATCCTCCTGAACATAGTAGGGTCTTCTATCTCATCCCCAACATCAGCACTCAGCTTTACATTCTGCTCCAACAGGACTGAAAGTGGTTTGCATGCAGTCATACCATACTTGGACAACATATCCAAGCCATACTGTCTTTGGAACAGCCATATACCATCATCACATCTGATCACCTCAATGCCAAGGAAGTACCTTAGCTCACCTAAATCCTTCATCTCAAACTTCATCTTCAAATAGCCCTTGACTTCAGCAATCCCACTATCACTATCACCTGTAATAATCAAGTCATCCACATAGATGACTATGATGACCAAACCTGCATCTCCCTTTCTCACATAAAGTGAGTGATCAGCATCAGAAACATAAAAGCCAATATTGACAAGATACTCTCTGATCTTGTCAGACCATGCTCTTGGTGCTTGCTTGAGCCCATAGAGTGCCTTCTTCAACCTGCACACATACGTGGGATGCTCTAAATCTTCATAACCTGCTGGCTGATCCATGTACACTTCTTCCTGCAAATCACCATGCAAGAAGGCATTCTTTACATCCATTTGCTGCAACCTCCAACCTTTGGCTGCTGCCAAAGCAATCACACATCTGACAGTTGCCATCCTAGCAACTGGACTGAAGGTTTCATCATAATCTATGCCATATGTCTGGGCATAGCCTTTTGCAACCAGCCTAGCTTTGTACCTGCTAATAGAACCATCTGCATTGTGCTTAATCTTATAAACCCACTTACATCCAATAGCTTTCTTTCCCTTTGGCAATGATACTAGATCCCAAGTCTTATTGGCCTCTAGTGCAGCCATCTCCTCATCCATTGCTGCATCCCAATGAGCATGACCAACAGCCTCCTCAAAACATGTGGGCTCAACATCCTCAACTAGTTTCACCATATAAGCATAATGGTGAGCTGCATAACCCTCAAAACCAAATCTTTTAACAGGGTATCTCACCCTGCTAGACCTGCGTACCACTGGATCACTCAATGGAGTCTTTGCATTAACACGTGCTCTCTGCACACCTGGAGTCCTCACTGAAGGAATGCCAAGCTCATCATCCAAGCTCTCTGAGCCACTGGAGTCTCCATCAAGAACTGCATCAATGCCTTCTGACACTTTATTATTTCCTTTGTCTTTACCTGTAGTGCTACTAGATGCACTCGAAGATGTAGAGGTACTCCTTAGTCTCCCAGACCAAGGACTACCAGATGATGTCTCTGGTCCACTAAGAGTCCGTGATTCTTGCCTTTCAGCCTGCACATGAGTGTCATGATCATCATCAACATCCAATGCATCACCACTAGATGCATACCAACTACTCATTTCATCAAAGATGACATCCCTGCTCACTCTGAACTTACATGTGACAGGGTTGTAACAGCGATACCCTTTTTGCTCTAAAGAGTATCCAATAAATATACACTTTTCAGCCTTTGGATCCAGTTTCTTCCGCAACTCATCTGGCACATGAACATACGCAATGCAGCCAAATACTTTCAAGTGTGAAACATCAGGCTTCTTACCTGTAAAACATTCTTCGGGGGTCATACCATGAACTGCAGCTGTGGGAGTTCTGTTCATAATATAAACAGCAGTATGAACAGCCTCAGACCAAAAATGCTTAGGCATATTCTTTTCAGCCATCAAGGCGCGTGCAACTTCTGCAATATGCCTGTTTTTTCTTTTTGCAACCCCATTTTGCTGTGGGGTATACCTGCATGTGAACTGTCTCTTTATCCCATGAGACCTCAAAAAATCACTGAACTCATTTGAGAGGTACTCTCCCCCTCCATCTGACCTCAGGCACTTTACTTTCAAGCCTGTTTCTCTTTCAACTGCAGCCTTGAAAGTTCTAAAGTGCTCAAAAGCTTCACTCTTTTCCTTCATAAAATATACCCACAGCTTTCTAGAGCAATCATCAATAAATGTGACAAAGTATGAACTGCCTCCAAGAGATACATTTTGTGTAGGCCCCCAAATGTCTGTATGCACAACATCAAGGATATTTCTGCTTACATCTCTGTCATGTGAAAAGGGTTGTCTTGCCTGCTTACCAAACTGACATGCTTCACATACCTTCTGAAATTCTGCAACTTTAAATGTAGGCAAACCTGTAACCAACCCTTTGGACTGCATTAATTTCAGCCTTTGTACATTTGCATGTCCAATGCGTTTGTGCCAAATTTCAATGTCTGCAACAACACCTTTTCCTTTGGCATACATAGCCGCATTCATAGTAGGAATTCCAGGATCTAGAGTGAACATACGTCCAACTCTACTTCCCTTTGCTACCAACCTGCACTTGTCATTGAAGTCTTCTACAAAGCAGCCCTTTGCATTAAATCTGACTTGCAGCCCTTGCTCTACCATTTGACCGACTGACACCAAGTTCTTTGTAATAGATGGTACATGTAATACATCTGAAAGACTCTTTGTCTTACCATCATGCAAGGACAAGGGAACTTTTCCAATGTGTGAAATTGGGTGGCATGAGTCATCACCCGTCTGCACATAACCTGCATTCTGCAAATCCTGCATCTCTCCAAACCATTCTGCATGGCTGGTCATATGATTGGATGCACCTGAATCAACATACCAAACATCTTCATGTGTTCCCTTTCCTGTAACAGCATTCAGCATATGCTGCATAACGAACAAACGTTCATTTTTGTCTTCATTCTGTCGTGAAGACGATGCATAGTTTCCTTGCTGCAACTTACCACTGCGGATATCATCTCTCTTAGCATAACATTGGGCTGCAATATGACCTGTTTTGCCACAGTAGTGGCACACAATACCAGAGTTGTTAGAACCTCTGTTCTGCCATCCACCTCTTCCTCTAAAGCTCCCCCTGCCTCTAAAGTTACCACGACCTCCTGAAACCTGCATATCGCCAAATTGCTGATTCAATCTGTTTTGCTGGTTATCACTACCACGTCCTGCACCACGGCCTCTTGAAGAGAACCTGCCACGTCCCCTTCCAGAACTGGAGTAGAAAGCTTGGACCTGTTCACCACTTCTTTCAGATGTCTCACTCTGCATGTTGATCTCTTCAGTGATCATAAGAGAGACCAATTCATCGAAATCTGGAAATGGCTTTCTGACATATACGGAAGTTACAAAAGACTTCCAAGCCTTTTCATTGTTAAGTCCACCCAAGGTAGACGACACCAAATCATCATCATCGGGCATTGCATCAATCGCTGCCAATGCATCTGCAATGCTTCTTACCTTCAGTGCATACTCATTGATAGACATCTTCCCTTTCTTTAATGTATTCAACTCTTGCTTGAGTTGAATCTTTCGTGCCTTTGTATTTACAGAAAACATACTTTCAAGTATGGTCCAAGCTGCATATGCATTCTCTGCATTTCTAATGTGTCCCAGCATGTTATTGTCAATTACTGCAGACAACCAATACATGACCTTCTTGTCTTTTGCATTCCATTCCTTTCGTGCCTTTGTCTCTTCTGCAGTTGGAGGATCACTCACCTCCGGCTCCTTTTCTTCACCTGAAACGAACTCGTAGAGACATTTTCCAATAAGAAAGTTCGTGACACGGAACTTCCATGAAGGGTAGTTGTTCTTGTCGAGCTTCTCAATGATGGGGCTTCCACTATTCTCTGCCATTATCACAATAATAATACCAAACAGCAAGCAAATCTTCTGCAACCCTCGACCTGTAGTACACAGCAATTCACCAGACAGCCTTTTCCACTGTCTGCTCAACAATACATGCAATCTGCAACCAATTTGCAGATAAACCTTGTGTTTACTCACTGGTAAACACCTTTGAACTTACAGATCTGAAATCTGTAACCTGCGCACCCACGTTCGGTCAATACAGTCGAAGTCACAGTGTACCCCGAAACTGCTGTCCGCAACCTTGCGGCTCTAAAACGGGCCCTGAAACGGCCTCAAATGCCCAAAATCTCTGCGGGAAATTAGAACCTAAAGGGCTAATCTGCAGAATATACAGCGCTCTTCGCGCACACCAAATCTCACTGCAATCTGAGATTTTTGCTCTGCCCTGCTTCCGGTGCCTCCACAGGCACTATCCAAGAGAAGGAGTGGAAGAATGGGAGAGATTCTTACCCGTAGCTTGCTTGCTCGAACCTTGCTTCTTCTCCTTCACTTCAACCTTCGAAATCAGCCTCTCTCAATGGCGCGGCTCTGATACCATGTCAAGAATCGCGTGGTGGAGGGGATTGCTCAAGATGCTGCACCGAACACACACAGAATGCACAAGGAGAAGCTCACTCAAGAGACAAGAAGAGAGATGGAGGCCAAAACGTTTTCTTGCTGATTTCTTCTTCTTCTTCCACACACTTTTCAATGTACACAAAGTATAGATAAGATACAACATAAAGGAAAGTGGCCTACTAAGTCAAACAATGCATAACCGACTACACTAGTCGAATGGCGCTATAACTATGCCAGCTGTAAATAGGTGTAACAACCTGAATATAATAAGTAATGAGTCAGTGGCCATGTGAGAGTCATAATGACCACCGACGTGCTAAGTGTAGACGTGTGGACCCATCTAACCAGGCGGTCCATCATCCATGTCCACATGTGTTGAGCTTGCCATCTCAACAATGCGTTTATGCCAGATATCAATATCTACAACTACACCGGTCCCATGTGCAAACATTGTTGCACTCAATTCAGACATGTCTGCATCCAATGTAAACATTCTGCCCTTCTTCTTTCCTTTTGCTATCAAGCGACCTT
The DNA here is from genome assembly GCF_053477565.2 of Lygodium microphyllum. NCBI lineage: Eukaryota > Viridiplantae > Streptophyta > Polypodiopsida > Schizaeales > Lygodiaceae > Lygodium > Lygodium microphyllum. The sequence continues at coordinate 11,808,529 of NC_141160.1, forward strand.
TATTTTTCATATCCTCAACAAAGCATCCATGAGGATTAAATCTGACCTGCAAGCCCTGTTCAACCATTTGACCAATAGAAACCAGATTCTTGGTGATATTCGGGACATGAAATACATCGGATAGGTATTTCTTTTTCCCATCCTGCATAGACAAGGGAATTTTTCCAATCTGCACAATAGGATGTGCAGTATCATCACCAGTCTCCACAAATCCTGGTTTTTCCATTTTCCTTGCATCCTCCATCCATTCTGCATGACCTGTCATGTGGTTTGATGCACCTGAGTCAACATACCATATATCATTGCTTTCTTCTGCATTTGTCGCAGAGTTGTTCATGTGCTGCACCATAAACAGATGCTCATTTCTGTCATCACCCTGTCTACTAGAGGATGCATAATTTCCTTGTTGTAGTTTTCCATTCATGATGTCATTCTGCTTTTTATAGCAGTCTTTAGCCATATGACCCATTTTACCACAATAGTAGCATTCAATATTACTGTTTGCATTTTGGCCTCTTTGCCATCCACCACGACCTCTTTGGCTCCCCCTGCCTCTAGAGTTACCACGTCCTCCTCCATAGGACTGGTTTTCTTGAGTTTGCTGCATATTCTGATTTCTACCACGGCCTCCATATCGGCCTCCTCTACCTCTGCCTCTACCTCTTCCAGCATTTGAGTAGAAGACAGCTTCTTTTGAAGTTCCTCCTGAAGAAGATGCACCACCATTTCTTTGCTCCTCAGAAATTAGAAGAGCAATCAGCTCCTCAAAATCAGGAAATCTTTCACGAACTGAAATGGATGTCCGAAACTGTGCATAATCCTTTCCTAGACCATTCAAGGTTACAGAAACTAAATCATCATCTTCCACTGGTGACCCAATGGAAGCAAGTGCATCTGCAATCTTCTTCACCTTCATGTGGTAGTCGTTGATGCTCATATTTTCTCTTTGCACATTGTGCAACTCTTGCTTGAGCTGCATTTTCCTGGCTTGCATATTTGTGCTATACATTTTTGACAAAGTATCCCATGCCTCCTTTGGCGTACTTGCATCCTGAATATGCACAATCGTAGAGTCTGAAATGTTGATAGACAGCCAGTACATAGCTTTCCTGGCTCTCTCATGCCATGTTTTAAATGCCTGCATTTGCTGTTGATTGGGAACATCAGGAAGAACTGGTTCTTCTTCATTTCCTGCAACAAATTTCCAATATCCTTTTCCCATAAGGAAATTCGTCATTCTAAACTTCCATGCTTGGAAGTTGTTCTTGTCAAGCTTTTCAGTGACAATCTGTGAAAGAGAATCAGATGCCATTACAGAACACTGCAAAAAATTCTGTCACTGCAAAAAACACAGCTTCAGCCTCACAAGGGCAAATCTGCAAAACTGGCGAAAGTGGTATTTGACCACACAGTCACTTCCTAGTGACGATTTTGCATCAACAGGCAACAGGGATGATTCTGTAACTCCCAATGTCTCTGCGCACAAGCATACGATGCAATTTCTACAGTAACTTTTCACCGACCTATAGAACAGTGGCTGCACAGCATAAAACTGGGCCTTTTTCTGAGTGCGTGCAAAGAACTTCCGCCTCCAAAACAGGCCCCGAAATGCCCTCTTACTTCACCGCGAAGGGCGTCTCAACCTGAGACAATACACTCCTGCACTTTCCGGCTGTGCTACCTGCAGAGATCTGCTCCCAAAACAGAAAATGAAAGCAACACTGCTCCTCTTACCAGTACACCGCGAGCTTGGCTTGCTTTCTTGAGCTCCTTACCACGAACAAGGCTCTGATACCATGTCAAGATTGTGGGAGAGAAGGAAGGAGTCTCGCTTGAAGCTTTCTTGCTTGCACAATGGGGGAAGACACACAAGGGTGGAGGCTGAAAACAGTTTTCCTCTTCTTAGTTGTGTAAGCCAAAAGAACTCAAGTACAAAGAAATAGAAGAACCCTATATATGGGTCTCAAACCAAACTCAACTAACTAAGGTGGCATACTAACTGAGCCACGAACTAGAGTAGATAAGGATAGCTATCATGTAGCTATTATTCATGGGCGGTGTACCAACCGCGTCTGCAACTGACAAGTCGGTGACATAAATACACAACGGTCACCTTGGCGTATCACGAGTGGAGCTCGATATCTCAACACTGTGTACTAATGCAAGAAGGTAATCCTATAGCCTATTCCTCGCGGAAGCTAAAAACCCATGAAAGGAATTATGCCACCCATGACCTGGAGCTGATAGCAATGATTCATGCCCTCAAAATTTGGCACCATTACTTGCTTGGTAACAAGTTTTCTTTGGTCACGGACCATAAGAGCCTTAAATGAATCTTCACCCAAACCGTGACCTCAACATGAGGCAATGCCATTGGATAGAAGTTCTCTAGGAGTATGATTTTGAGATTAGGTATCAACTCGGAAAAGAGAATGTGGTCGCTAATGCCCTAAGTCGCAAGGCATTCCTCAACTCTCTTATCATGGAGGAACCCTCAATGACCGAATCATTGGCAACTATGGTGTCAATGCCCTACAACCCTATCCTTGAGCTAGCCAATGAAGAAGCTAGCCCTGACCCAGAATATCTAAAGATGATCAAGGAAATTTTGGAGAAAGACCAAAACCCCAGACTTAAGGTCAAGTATCAAGAATTATTTGTCAATGAGAGACTTGTATATTTTAAGACAAGATTATGCATACCTTTAAGCAAGAAACTCAAACAGAGAATTCTTTGGGAAGCACATGACTCCCCTTTTTCAGGCCATCTCCGATATTTCAAGACCCTCAACACGATCAGAAAGAGCTACCATTGGGGAAGGCTTAAGGGAGATGTGCTCAAATATGTCATAGAATGTTTGTTTTGCCAGCGGATTAATGTAGAACATGTCAAGATTCCTGGGAAGCTACAACCTCTTGACATCCCCCAAATGAAGTGGGAATTTATCAGCATGGACTTTGTTGTTGGGTTACCCTCAATGTAAGGTGGCTACAACTCAATTATGGTTATAGTAGACATACTCACCAAGGTTGCACACCTCATTCCAATCCAGACAATCTACAAATATTCAGATATTGCGAGAATGTTCATCAAGGAGATATTCAGACTCCATGGGTTGCCTAGAAGGATCGTTAGTGACCACAACTCCCTCTTCACATCTCACTTCTGGAGAGGGATATTTGGGGCCATTGGGACTCAATTTTGTTGTAGTACAGCATATCACCCTCAATCTGATGGTCAAACGGAGAGGGTTAACCAAGTCATTGAAGATATCCTTAGAGCTTATTGCTATCGCAAACCCAGGAAATGGATCCAATACCTACCATTGGTAGAGTTAACCTATAATGCTTCCTATCAACAAAGCATTCAAATGACACATTTTCAAGCATTGTATGGGTATGATTGCCATACTCCATTGAAATTTTCAGATCCTACTTTAAGGGTAGAATCTTCTAAGGAAATGCTTGAGGAAATGGATGAGCAAGTTAAGGCCATCAAACAAGACATTAAAGCCGCCAAGGATAGGCAAAAAGCCTATGCAGATCTAAATAGACAAGAGTGACTCTTCAATGAGGGAAACATGGTTTTTATTCGTGTACGGCCCAAGAGGAGTTCATTATCCTTGGGAGAATTTTAAAATTTGAGTCCAAGGTATTACAAATCCTACAAGATCCTCAAATGCTTAGGACCCAATGCCTACAAACTCCAACTCCCTGAGAATGTAAAGGTTCACAATGTATTTCATGTTAGCCTACTAAAGAAATATGTATCCAATCCTAACCATATACTCGATGGTCAACTAGTTGTAATGCCAAGACAAGGAGTCCTTGAGATCTAGCCAGCTAGAATCCTAGACATTTCGGAAAAGAGATTGAGGAGTAGAATCCTCAAGGAGTACCTCATCCCCAGTGGAAGGACATTCCATAAGAAGATGCCACATAGACTGACGAGAGCACTCTCAACCAACAATACCCCCAATTTCTTTCAAGATGAGGACATCTCAATTCCTTAAGGGAGGAAGGATGTAATATTTCCATGCCACCATATGACCCCCCCTAATTAACAAAATTTTTTATATTAAAAAGAAAAGAGTAAATGGCCCCCTTTCCTCACGCTACCAGTTGGCGAATGGAGGGGGGTTGTTGTGATGTCTTGTGTGGGCGCGGGAGAGCTCTAGTTGGCGGATGGAGCGGGGCATCGCAAAATTTGTGAAATTGGAAAGGTAGGAGTAAAAGATTGAAATAATTCCATGAGAATCGTGAGTTGCTAAAATAATGTTTAGGTCATTGCAATATTAAGGCAAGTATTAGGCTCCTATAAACCTTTAGAGAGATGTAGCTCGCACATGCATTAGGCATGATGATTTTGTGTTCTCATAAAAAAGAAAAATACAGGCCTCTATTTATGATTTATGTAAGTGCATTGAAATGAATTCCCAAGAGTAGAACTCTACATTGCATCATCGTCTTAAGAAGGACTCGCATCTAGATTGCGTGGTATCCTGGACGATTTCAATTACACTGCTAGGGATTCATCTTAAAGATAGTTATAAGACACGCATATGAAGTGCTAAACTTATTTAGCCAAGGCATTTCAATAGGATGAATCCTATATACACAAGGATAGACTTATTTGAGGTTTAAAAGTAAATGAGCCAAGCTATTGCTACATTCATAGGAGGACCAGGAGATGAGTAAAACACTCATTGGTCTCTATGCTACATCTAGCCTCGATAAAGCCAAAAAAACTTTGATGATATCATCCTTAACCATGACACAATAACTCAATGTTAATACAAGAAAATTTGGGTGTCATTTTTCCGAGACCAAAACCTTGGACTAAAGGCTAGCAAGCTAGGACAGGTACCATCCGATCCGATATATATCCAATTGTCTAATTGCTCACTTCTATCACATAGGAGTGGGGTCAGAAAGAAGATATTCCCTATCCCTTGGAGGATATTGGAAAATTTTTCCAAGTCAAGAAAGGACAAATGCTAAGCGTCAAAGATAGGGACCCCACCTTAGCAGATGTCCCGAGCACTCACCTGCACCATTGCTTATGCTTGTAAATTTAGAAACATTGCTTGTAAAAAGAACATATACCCCAAACTCATAAAGGATATGGGAATAATGAATCAGGTTGTGAACGCGGGCCAAACCACCCCTTAGCTGGCTGCGAACCCTAGCCAAGGGGGTTCTAAATAGCTGTGACAAGAACATGGACCAAACCCACCACGAGAGGTCTCTCCACGGGTTAGTTTGAATGTAGGAGAACGCTTGGATGCTAGAGGTCTCTGGCTGTAAATTCCCTGTCTCCGGGGTCCTACTCAAGCGATTTGTGTGAGACTCAAGATAGATTCTCAAAGGCCCTTGTTACTAGTGCAAGGCAGAATCTTGGAGGAAATAAAGTGCATCCTCACGGATTGCAGATATTGTTCGTTTTGAACAAGACTTGTATCTTCAATATAATGCTAATAGTAAGTTTTCTTCCAAGGAACTTGTTTGAATTTTTTTTCGTGTCAGTGCCATAAGATTACGTAAATGAACCCTATTCCCTAAAATTATTAATCAAGGAAGCTACTTTTACATGTTGCACATATATGTGATAGGGCTAATTAGATAACTAAAGTACGCCTATTAAGGGGAGTGGGTGGGCGGAACCCCGGATGGGTCTATCCTACGGCAGGGTGGTCCCAAAGAACTAGGAGGCTTCTCACAAGATTTTACTATTGTTTGACTTTTAGGAAATGCGGGTTAATACTCGAATTCATACCATTTTTAGGGACCGGAATGGGATTATGCCCTACGGGCAGAGAGGTGGAGCGACACATCCCTCTCGTTTCTATTTCTCCTTGAACCAAGTGGGATATGGACCTGCTTTGGATTGGGTAACTCCACATAAAGTAGAATGACCGAGAAACCTGGATCACTAGAGACTCGAGTTTCAGGTCAATCCTAGTGGGTTTGGCCGCGAACATTCTGTTGCGAGGTGAACTCGGAAAACCCTAGGCAACAAACCTTGTGATATTCTATGGGAGTGCCGGGTGGTGACACTTAGATTCATTTCTCGATGGACCGCCAAAACGTGCTTGGATAGCCAATAGTCGGGCACATCACAATGGGCTACTCCTTGTCAACTCTTCGAGGTGGGAGGCCTACTCTACTACTAACAACTTCAAGACTAGGGCCATTTTCTTATCATCTTCTCTTTTTAGCCTTTCCGTGTCCTCTATTTGCTTCCTTTTTTGTTTCTCTTCTGCTCTTTTGGACTCCTCTTTCACCTTTCTTAGTTGCTCCTCTTTTTCTTATTGCTTTTTTTTCCGTTCATCTTCTAGCTCTTTTGACTCCTTTTGTGTGGCTTCTAATTCTTTCTCCTTCTACCATTAAGGGAGTTTTGAGGTCTCGAAAATTCCCTGTAAGAGATCTTAGAGAGAAAATATTTTAGGAATTTTTAAATATTTTTTAAAATGTTATATTTTGGTAAGTAAATATATCAAAAATTATTAATAAGTAATTGTCGTGATATTCTCGTGGTCACATCAAACCTAGAAATCTAGGCCGCCATAAAGGTGACAAAGATTGTCATAATGAAGATCTTACTCATCCTCATTAAAGTGAAAACTAATATTCAATTTGAATTTTGTTTGACGTTTGATTACTTCCCTCCATTCTCACTCTCTTCTTTCTTTCCTATCCTTACTAGTTTTTTCTTCGTTTTCCTTCTTGTTTCTAATTCGCATACCTTTTCAATCCAATCTTCTAATCACATCCTTATTTATGGATGAGTCATCCAATGATCTCTGTAGCTCTAGTAAAAGGCCTCTCTATCATCTTCATATTGAGTTGGATAGTGAGTATGAACCAATAAGGAAGAGAAGAAAACCCATTACTATTATAGAGTCTACAAAACATATACTCATGTTTGAAAGAAAGAAGAATCTTGATTTTTGGTTAGATGGCAAGCTATATCCCAAAGATCCTAGCAAAAATAGCACTCTACCTTTCTATAATACCTCTTCATTGTTGAGGTTCATTGGTGATTGTTATAATGGGTTTCTAGACTATACACTTAACTTGGTTGCAGAAACGGATGCCCTCAAATTGGAGAACCATCTTTTATCAAAACATAACAATGAGCAGAAGCTAGAAGGCTATCAACAAAGGATTAATTTGTTGGAGAAACATATCAAATCTTGTCAATGAAAGCAAACTATTTTAGGACTTTGAAATCGACAAAAGTCTCTTAGAAATATTAAAAGTCTCAAATGAGGAGGAGGTGGTTGTAGTAAAAGAATCCAAGCACTAAGGTACATTTTTTTCCACTTAAAAAATATGAAATATGACTTTGTTTATAATTAATTGTATTGATTTGCGATGTGGATTTTGTTTAGGTCTCTTCTTCAACCGAATGTAAGTGAAAGAGATTCTTTGAAAGCATCTCAATTTTATCATCATCTTATTCCTTTAGTAGTTTCAAAAGATATTTTGGAGAAGAAGAAATTTAAAAAGACAAAGAAACAATGTTTGGAGTCATTTATAAAGGATCTCTCTTTGAATACTGAGTTAATGTAGAAGACACAAGATAATATTCGTATCAATCAAGATGCTTATATGAGAGAGGAATTTTGGTGCCGAGAAGTGCTTAAAAATAGCTAAAAATTATGAATATCAAGGGAAAAATACTCAACGTCGAAGGTGGCGGCTCGATCTAGGACGATTTTAAGCGCCAAAGTGCTTTAAAGGCGCCCGAGCGGCACTTGTTGATTTTTCAGATAGTCATGTGGGTTGATACGAGTTACTGGCCAATGCGGGATGCTGAGCCAGACGCCCAGGATTTTTCAGAGCTCAATTCGGAGTCCGGACGGAGAAATGGCCACAAAATGGTCAAGATATGAAAAGGTGGATGTTGAGATGGCAAGCTCAACACATGTGGACATGGATGATGGACCGCCTGGTTAGATGGGTCCACACGTCTACACTTAGCATGTCGGTGGTCATTATGACTCTCACATGGCCACTGACTCATTACTTATTATATTCAGGTTGTTACACCTATTTACAGCTGGCATAGTTATAGCGCCAGTCGACTAGTAGAGTCGGTTATGCATTGTTTGACTTAGTAGGCCACTTTCCTTTTATGTTGTATCTTATCTATACTTTGTGTACATTGTAAGTGTGTGGAAGAAGAAGAAGAAATCAGCAAGAAAACGTTTTGGCCTCCATCTCTCTTCTTGTCTCTTGAGTGAGCTTCTCCTTGTGCATTCTGTGTGTGTTTGGCGCAGCATCTTGAGCAATCCCCTCCACCACGCGATTCTTGACATGGTATCAGAGCCACACCACTGAGAGAGGCTGATTTCGAAGGTTGAAGCAAAGGAGAAGAAGCAAGGTTCGAGCAAGCAAGCTACGGGTAAGAATCTCTCCCATTCTTCCACTCCTTCTCTTGGATAGTGCCTGTGGAGGCACCGAAAGCAGGGCAGAGCAAAAATCTCAGATTGCAGTGAGATTTGGTGTGCGCAAAGAGCGCTGTATATTCTGCAGATGAGCCCTTTAGGGCTTTCCCGCAGAGATTTTGGGCATTTGAGGCCGTTTCAGGGCCCGTTTTAGAGCCGCAAGGTTGCGGACATCAGTTTCGGGGTACACTGTGACTTCGACTGTATTGACCGAACGTGGGTGCGCAGGTTACAGATTTCAGATCTGTAAGTTCAAAGGTGTTTACCAGTGAGTAAACACAAGGTTTATCTGCAAACTGGTTGCAGATTGCATGTATTGTTGAGCAGACAGTGAAAAAGGCTGTCTGGTGAATTGCTGTGTACTACAGGTCGAGGGTTGCAGAAGATTTGCTTGCTATTTGGTATTATTATTGTGATAATGGCAGAGAATAGTGGAAGCCCCATCATTGAGAAGCTCGACAAGAACAACTACCCTTCATGGAAGTTCCGTGTCACGAACTTTCTTATTGGAAAAGGCCTCTACGAGTTCGTTTCAGGTGAAGAAAAGGAGCCGGAGGTGAGTGATCCTCCAACTGCAGAAGAGACAAAGGCACGAAAGGAATGGAATGCAAAAGACAAGAAGGTCATGTATTGGTTGTCTGCAGTAATTGACAATAACATGCTGGGACACATTAGAAATGCAGAGAATGCATATGCAGCTTGGACCATACTTGAAAGTATGTTTTCTGTAAATACAAAGGCACGAAAGATTCAACTCAAGCAAGAGTTGAATACATTAAAGAAAGGGAAGATGTCTATCAATGAGTATGCACTGAAGGTAAGAAGCATTGCAGATGCATTGGCAGCGATTGATGCAATGCCCGATGATGATGATTTGGTGTCGTCTACCTTGGGTGGACTTAACAATGAAAAGGCTTGGAAGTCTTTTGTAACTTCTGTATATGTCAGAAAGCCATTTCCAGATTTCGATGAGTTGGTCTCCCTTATGATCACTGAAGAGATCAACATGCAGAGTGAGACACCTGAAAGAAGTGGTGAACAGGTCCAAGCTTTCTACTCCAGTTCAGGAAGGGGACGTGGCAGGTTCTCTTCAAGAGGCCGTGGTACAGGACGTGGTAGTGACAACCAGCAAAACAGATTGAATCAGCAATTTGGCGATATGCAGGTTTCAGGAGGTCGTGGTAACTTTAGAGGCAGGGGGAGCTTTAGAGGAAGAGGTGGATGGCAGAACAGAGGTTCTAACAACTCTGGTATTGTGTGCCACTACTGTGGCAAAACAGGTCATATTGCAGCCCAATGTTATGCTAAGAGAGATGATATCCGCAGTGGTAAGTTGCAGCAAGGAAACTATGCATCGTCTTCACGACAGAATGAAGACAAAAATGAACGTTTGTTCGTTATGCAGCATATGTTGAATGCTGTTACAGGAAAGGGAACACATGAAGATGTTTGGTATGTTGATTCAGGTGCATCCAATCATATGACCAGCCATGCAGAATGGTTTGGAGAGATGCAGGATTTGCAGAATGCAGGTTATGTGCAGACGGGTGATGACTCATGCCACCCAATTTCACACATTGGAAAAGTTCCCTTGTCCTTGCATGATGGTAAGACAAAGAGTCTTTCAGATGTATTACATGTACCATCTATTACAAAGAACTTGGTGTCAGTCGGTCAAATGGTAGAGCAAGGGCTGCAAGTCAGATTTAATGCAAAGGGCTGCTTTGTAGAAGATTTCAATGACAAGTGCAGGTTGGTAGCAAAGGGAAGTAGAGTTGGACGTATGTTCACTCTAGATGCTGGAATTTCTACTATGAATGCGGCTATGTATGCCAAAGGAAAAGGTGTTGTTGCAGACATTGAAATTTGGCACAAACGCATTGGACATGCAAATGTACAAAGGCTGAAATTAATGCAGTCCAAAGGGTTGGTTACAGGTTTGCCTACTTTTAAAGTTGCAGAATTTCAGAAGGTATGTGAAGCATGTCAGTTTGGTAAGCAGGCAAGACAACCCTTTTCACATGACAGAGATGTAAGCAGAAATATCCTTGATGTTGTGCATACAGACATTTGGGGGCCTACACAAAATGTATCTCTTGGAGGCAGTTCATACTTTGTCACATTCATTGATGATTGTTCTAGAAAGCTGTGGGTATATTTTATGAAGGAAAAGAGTGAAGCTTTTGAGCACTTTAGAACTTTCAAGGCTGCAGTTGAAAGAGAAACAGGCTTGAAAGTAAAGTGCCTGAGGTCAGATGGAGGGGGGAGTACCTCTCAAATGAGTTTAGTGATTTTCTGAGGTCTCATGGGATAAAGAGACAGTTCACATGCAGGTATACCCCACAGCAAAATGGGGTTGCAGAAAGGAAAAACAGGCATATTGCAGAAGTTGCACGCGCCTTGATGGCTGAAAAGAATATGCCTAAGCATTTTTGGTCTGAGGCTGTTCATACTGCTGTTTATATTATGAACAGAACCCCCACAGCTGCAGTTCATGGTATGACCCCCGAAGAATGTTTTACAGGTAAGAAGCCTGATGTTTCACACTTGAAAGTATTTGGATGCATTGCGTATGTTCATGTGCCAGATGAGTTGCGGAAGAAACTGGATCCAAAGGCTGAAAAGTGTATCTTTATTGGATACTCTTTAGAGCAGAAAGGGTATCGCTGTTACAACCCTGTCACATGTAAGTTCAGAGTGAGCAGGGATGTCATCTTTGATGAAATGAGCAGTTGGTATGCATCTAGTGGTGATGCATTGGATGATGATGATGATCATGACACTCATGTGCAGGCTGAAAGGCAAGAATCACGGACTCTTAGTGGACCAGAGACATCATCTGGTAGTCCTTGGTCTGGGAGACTAAGGAGTACCTCTACATCTTCGGGTGCATCTAGTAGCACTACAGGTAAAGACAAAGGAAAGAATAAAGTGTCAGAAGGCATTGATGCAGTTCTTGATGGAGACTCCAGTGGCTCAGAGAGCTTGGATGATGAGCTTGGCATTCCTTCAGTGAGGAC